>NC_092717.1:131333272-132533272 GCF_047496885.1 Scyliorhinus torazame | reverse complement strand
AACACCGTCTGGTGGTTGAAGTACAGAATTGAAACAACCTGAACCTCTCAAGTAAATCTATTTCCCAGAGACTGCAACCACAGTAGTGACTTATCTCAGACCTGTCTCTTTAATCCCTGTGTTTTTTTTATTCTTCACCAACCCTTACTGTGTGTCTGGTCTTGTGTGTGCCTAGGTAGAGGGTGGGACGGGATCTTTGGATTAGGTACTCTGGTAGACGACTATCCTGTTATTTCCTTATATGTTCATCTTTTCTTTTTTTTTATTAATAAACAGTTTGTTAATGATTTATAAATCTGGTGTCTGTAATTCATTGGAGCAGTCAAGGGTTAACCTTGGGAAAACTCAAATTATTGGTTAATTCACTCATGTTGGGACTCCTGGGTCTGTAGGGCTGGAATTGACTGTGCACTCGTCCGGGGTGTCGTAACATCATACTTTAGTTCGGTCTTCACAAATGAGGACACAAATACAATACTAGGAATGCTGTGGAAGCAGGGAGTTGAGAGGGAGGAACTGAAGGAGGGCAATATTAGTAGAGAAATGGTGTTGGGGAAATTGATGGGATTCAAGGCTGATAAATTCCCAGGACTTGATAATCTATATCCCAGTGTACTTAAGGGAGAGTCTCTTGGTCATCTTTCAAGATTCAATAGACTCTGGAACAGTTCCTACAAATTGGAGTAGCCAATTTAACTGCACTATTTAAAAAGGGAGGTAGGTTGAAAACAGGGAATTATAGACCAGTAAGCCAGATGTTGGTAATGGGGAAATTCTAGAATCCATTATCAAACATTTTATGGTAGAGCATTTAGAAAACAGTTGCAGGATCAGAGAGTCAGCATGCACTTATGAAGGGAAAATCATGCTCGACAGATCTACTGGAATTCTTTGGAATTCCAAGCTACAGACCACAAGTGCATCCATGACACCACAAATGCCTTGTATGCCCGGGCATCAGACTTTTATCAATTTTGAACTGGATGACACAACCAAGATGTCTGGGCTGCAGGATTCTCCGCCTTCGCCGGAGGTCTAGGGAACAATAGATGGTGAACATGTTGCCTTGCGCGTACCAGGGCATCAAGGAGTGCCCTTCATTAACAGGAAGGGGTTCCAATCCCTTAATATTTAACTTGTGTGCGACCACCACCTCTGGATCACACATGTACGTGCATGCGTCCCAGGGAGCGTGCATGACAGCGACATCCTGGGACACACAGATCCCCAGCATCTTCAAGGACCACTCCAGGGTGACAGGTTGGCTCTTGGGGGATAAGGGGTACCCACTGAGGTCCTGGCTGATGATGCCAGTGCAGAGGCTGGAGAATGAGGCGGAGACCCGATATAATGAGGCCCATGCTGCCACCCATGCTGTCACTGTGCGATGCATTGGACTGTTCAATATGCAGTTCCGATGCCTGGATCACTTTGGTGGTGCAATGTAGTATACCCCCTAGAGGATCTTCTGTTTTGTGGTGGTCAGCTGTGCTCTCCACAACCTGGCACAGCAGCCGCGCAACATGCTGGAGGAAGGGAGACATGTGGCCTCGTCTCAGGTTGAGGAGGATGCGGACCAGGAGGGGAGGGAGGACGAGCCCTGGGAGGACCCACAGGAGGAGTTGGAGGATGAAGGACATGTGACAGTAAGAGTCTGGCATGCCTGGGGGACCAGGGAGATCCTCATCCTGACCCGATTCTCATAGACGAGGCTTTGTCCATCAGATCATCCCCTCCCCCGCCCCTAATCTGTCCACTTTCCCCCCACCCCTCCCTCTCCCACCACCATTCCCCAACCCTCCCACACGCTCCCAGCCTTTCCAACCACCCTGTTCCACCATTCAAAGGTCTGTGTAACGTCACCCCAGGGTAATGGGCCTGTGTGAGCACCTTCAGTAGATCAATATACATGGCAGGAGAGTGATGATAATTTGTTTTGAGGTTAGCAGTGATGCTCCTCAATTTGTGCCAAAGTCTGACTCCTGTCTTTCTGCTGACAGCACTTACACCCATCCTCTAAATGAGGTCTGCATCAGGGCATTTGATCTTGGACCACCGTGCCTGTGGGTGGAGGGAGCGGAGGGCAACAGGAGTGGGGTGCCGGCAGGCGGACTGTGAAGATTAACGTGACAGAGGCATCACAAATCTGACAAGTCCCCCTAGCTACAGATAGTGCTCCCCCCATCCCCATTCTGTGTCCACTCAGTGATCCTTTCTCTTCTTGATCATTTGTGGTCTACTGCTACATAGTGTCTGATCGTAAGTCGAGGCAGCCTGCTACTTTCTGCGCCCTGTGACTTTGATGCCCTTGGTGGATGTCCTCAGGAGGGCTTGAAGCCAGGGGCCCCAGCCGACTTACCGGTGTCACTGGTGTAGGGCCTGGTTTAGCACAGTGGGCTAAAGAGCTGGCTTGTAATGCAGAACAAGGTCAACAGCGCGGGTTCAATTCCCGTACCAGCCTCCCCGAACAGGCACTGGAATGTAGCGGCTAGGGGCTTTTCACAGTAACTTTATTGAAGCCTACTTGTGACAATAAGCAATTATTATTATCATTGCCGTGCCACCCTGTTCTGCCCGTTGCCTTTGATGTGTACCGGTGTCAGGAGGGAGGGATTCAGAAGAACTGGAGATCGCCGTCGTCTCCTTGGAGCAGGCCCCGTATTGGCCTCCACCACTTCCTCCTCCCGGAGGGTTCTCCATGGGACGGAGGGGCAGCGGAAGTGAGCTCCAGAGGCCTCTGCTCCCCTGATGCTGCCATTTCTGGAGGCTCCCCATTATCTTCACTAATGCACCTCAGTGACTTGGCCATGCTTTTCAATGTTTCTGGGTCTTGAGGTACATGATGTCGAAGCCCTCAGCCATAGTCATTAGGGACTGAGTCATGCTTTGGGCAACACCACTCAAGACTCTCCAGGTATTCCACTGCGGTCGGCACGTAGTCTTTGGGACTCCTCCAATTGGTTATGCACTCGCTGGAATATTGCTGACATCCCATTCTGAATATCACAGCTGTGTCATATCATCTGCATCAGCACTGGGAGAACCTTGTCCAGAGGCTAGGCATTTGACTGGGACCCAACTGAGTTCTCGGATCCAGAAGACCTCCAACTGCTGACTCCCTTGGATGTTCCCTCCTCCACCTGATGTGTATCAGCAGCTGTATGGTGCTCACCAGTTTGTGCCCCAGAAGCTATCCACTAATGTCGCCTACCAAGGAATGTGTCACTGCGCTAATGAAAGGGTGAAAGCTGTGACACCTCAATGGTGGCCTAATCGGAGCTCCCATCGGTCTCTTGGATGGTCAGGGGGGGAAACAACTCCGGGTGGCTCATCAGATGGAGATCCTGTGAGACAATGGACATGTGGTCATTTTGTGTGACATGAACAACTCTCTTGAGACATTCATCTGGGTGAAAGGGCAGTGAATCCACACCTCTGCGGTCCAGACCAATCTCACTGTACGTGACTGCTCTCCTTGGTCAACCCCACAATTTCCAGGGCCTATTCCTCATCGGGGTTGGGGACTCGAATCTCTGGTGCTCCATGCACACCGTCTTGGCCCTTTCCGGCTTATTATGGGCTATCTTCTCCTGCATGGACAGAGGGTGGCCATTGTGAGCCGGACGCATGATGGTTCCGGGGTGGGGGATCTTTTGCAGGTGGCATGTTCAAGCACTGCACATGAAGGAGTTGTGCTGGTGGGTGCCAGTGTGTTATGAGGAGGAATCACAAAGATCGGATGTGGGACGAGTGAAGGGTGTCAGGTTTGTGGGGGTGGCAGTCGAAACTGATGCCTAGAGAGAGGTGGTAACTTACCCTTGCGGCTCGGTGGAGGTCGTTGGTCTTCTTCTGACATTTGGACAGCAGTCCTCCTGCCCACACGGACAGCTGTTGCCACCGCCTCCCAGGCGGTATTAGTGACCCTGCTGCTAGTCCTCCAATCCCCTTGGAGAAACAGGATATCCTGTCTCGCATTGACAGGGTCAAGAAGCCTGCCCAGGTCGACACCCCCAAAGTGAGGAGAAGGTCTGCGCACTGTCATGCTTGTGTGTTGACTGGGAGTGAGTGGTGAGGGAGCATTTAATAGCAACCCTCCCTTGTTAGCGGCGAGATGCCTAGGCATGGGTTTGGCGAATCAGGTGGCGGAACAGTCAGTAATGGCTCGTGGGGCTCATTTGCAGCACTAAGTGCCGTTAAATACGGACCGCGATCTCACCACACGGCCATTGAGAAACACCCCGCCAAATGCGCACAAAATCATTTAGAAATGTTTCCGTTAAATCGTGTCCTACCTATAAACATAGACGAAGAATGAGCTTGTTTCAGCACCACTGCAGAGGCGGAATATTTTCCTTTCATGCCATTCTCCAGAATTGGAGAAAATTAAGGAATGAGGGACAATTGGGTCTTGAAATGGCAATATAAATTCCTGAACAAGGTAAACAGATTATCCGAGGCTGCTGATTAGGGTGTCTCTAAACTGTTGTTAGAAAACCACTGAAATGAGTCCAGGTTGAACTGCAGACAGCATTCCTTCCCTTGCTTTTGCAAAAGGACTCTTGCTTAGTTCATCTGCCCTGCAGTACATTTAAAATAGAGAACTTACCATTTTGATAAAGGGATGTGCATAGGTATAATTACATCATTATCTACTTAATATTATAGCATTGTTTCTTTCAAACTAAAATACTTGAAAGTCAGTGATTATCCACTTTTCAACTGTAAAAAAATATTTTATTTCAGGAGGCTACTCACCGTACAGCCATGGTGCTTGCCTCCATTGCAGAGTCTATTCTGCCATCTTCCACTGCTGCAGTAACTGGTGCAAGTCTTTCCGAATCAAATGGAATGTCAGACCCAGTAGCAGCAGAAGCCTCCGCTCCAGACGTTCCAGGTGATGAAAAGGCAGAACAAACCAACACATTACTTCGCAGTCTGTTAAGTTCCTCATCAAGCTTTTTCTTTTCTTGTAGCAAAGTAGCTCTGTCGGCAGAGAGCGTTTCTATCAAAACTGATAAAAAAATATATATATTTAAAATTATGCACATTAACACAAGGTTCCATCTGTCCAACAAATATGAGTTCTACATTGTTCACTATCAAATATAATCTTATGTTTGACAGCAGTTAACAACTCAGATTCATGAAGATGGATTTAAACAGAACAATAATCTTGTTGACTTAGTAATGCAACACATTCTCGGGTAGTTGATAAGCATATTTAGGTGAACATGTGTGTACAAGAATATCATACTGAAAAATATTACTTCACTATTTCTATACTATACCCAGTGTGATCATCTATACATGTGTCAATGAGTATATTTAAATCAATTTTATAAAGCAATATTTGAAATACATTTAAGATCATTCAGGACAGGTCTACTTTTAGTGATGATAAGTATTCAAATATTGAATACAGGCATGACGTTTGTAGCCACCTAAATTGGCCAACTCCCGATTTAAACTGGCGAACGGCAAAGGCTGATGAGAAAGTCAGCCAACAAGACAGAAACCAGCGGCTGCAGGTTTGCTGTGTATTTACCTCTGCAAAAGCCAGACAACATCGATACCAGCGACCATCAGCATAACAAAGTAGCAGCCATCTGCATACTGATGAGCAATCCCCGTGAACAATAAGTAACATTTTGGACACACAAAGCAAAACCAGACTCCTCGGCACCAGCAGGAGCCAACACAAATGAGGTGAACGAGCACCTCAAGACCGCCCATCGATCAGGGAACCGCTCCAGTATTGGAGAAAATCAAACCAAGCGATTGGGACAAAGTCCAATCACTTGGAACCAGGTACAGGGTCCGCCCCGAAAGGCAGGAAGGCCCTGGGGACTATAAGAGTTGAGCCCCAAGTTCAAATCACTCCCTCTTCAGCTCTTCTTCACCTCTGCGTCCTGCCCGGGTCACCCAGCAACACGGACCAACATTGACCGTGACCAGGTGCAGTGACGACCGACAGAAATAAGTCTTAATTCAACGCTCGCTATGAGATAGGCGCTGCTAGCTACCAATCCGTACCAACTTCGAATCCCGCAGACTCAGAACCCGAACGAAAGGCCATTTGTTCCCCTGACCAGGTGGGCCAGTCCGGAGTTAAGTATAGGCCTGTTAGTTATAGAAGTAGCTTAGACGTAGAATTTGTGCATGAGTAGCGATTAATAAATGTGCTTTGATTTAAATCTTACTAATCGGTGTATTGGGTTATTGATCATTACTCGGACTTGAAGCTCGTGGCGGTATCATAAAGATACCTGGCGACTCGAGAGCAAAGGTAATAAAACAGAGCAATTGAACCAAGGAGAAAATCAGCAACATTATTTGGCGACATCTGACGGGACCCGATCTAGAAGTGGAAAACCACTCCGGGAGAACCCAGAATTTGAATTAGAGATCCAATTGGAAACAGAAAACCACAAGTGTTCAAGCAGTTCTGATCAATACACATAATTCGGAAGTATGTGTATGCATGCGTAACTAACAGGGCGATAAGGAAAAACTGATGGATTTTTTGTCGCGACAAAACTGTCGTAAGTTTGTATTTCGGAAAGTAGCGAAAGCCATACCCCTATTTACAGCACCGCCTTAATACCCCTGTCCCAAATTTGAAGAGCAGCATTCGGATTAATACCCCTGTCCCAAATTTGAAGAGCAGCATTCGGATAGGAAAGATGGCAATGCAACGCCTCATGAACCCAGAGGAATTTGCAGTCGCAGTGACCAGCAGCAGTAAAGTGGGATAATGTCCCATTTGGGAGGAAGAGATCAGGAAATATCTCAAAGGGAAAGGATGGCCCCTTTGGAGTGAATTCTGTGATGAGGAATCAGGCCCCGGGAGTATAGGACATACTTGGTGGGAGAACCTGAGCGATATCCACAAAAAGAGCTTAGGGAAAGCTCGCAAGCCAATGCCAATCGTGTCCTGCTTGGCACAATTGCGAGTCACAGAGGAGGTCATTAGGACGCTCCGGAAAGAAGTTGAGGGCAGACATCAAATGAGTAAGGCCGATGTAAGCGAGGTAGAAAAGGAGAATTTGGAATGGAGAAGGAAGTTGGCAGCAAAAGACGGAGAGGTGGAGGATGCCAACAGGGCACACCAGTCTTGTCTGGCGCACTTAAGCAGCTTCCAGTCTTAATATGAAAAGGCCTATCAGGACACGCAACGTGCAGTCCTGGTACGTGAAGAAACAGAAAAGCAGGTAGAAGCATTACAGAGACAGTGTAGTGACCTAAAGGCAGCATTAAGAGCACTCCATGCTGCCACCACAGAACAAAGACAAAGCACATTAGATCACGCAAAGTGCCGGAAGCAGATCGCAGAGCTGCAATCGCTGCTTTCAGTTCATAAAGGCTTCCAGGAAACCTTTGGAGCGAAATTTGATCAGGAAGACGGCCCTGATTGGGAAGAATTGAATGAAACAGCGCAGAGATATGTTCAGGGAACATGTGCGCAGGCAAAGCCACAAAAGAGGAAAGCGCCCCCACAGAGCAGATAGTTCAAGCTCCAATGAACCCAGTCACCACCCACCACACAGCCACGTCGGACGATGTGAAATTTCTATACTCCACCCCCTTAACAGTGACCCAATTACGGGATGCGTGCGATAAGATCACACCGTTCCTCCCCACCTCAGACCCCCACCATTTCTTTGCCACAGTCAAGCATCAGGCGACCATGTACGGCCTGGATGAGCGAGAGTATGTAAAGCTCACAGTTTTAAGTTTAGATCCTTCAGTAGCAGCAGCCCTTCCCGACCCACAGAATGTAGGAGGAGGCACCCTTGCAGAAATGCATACCGCGATCCTGGATGCGATCGGGTATAACCGGGGTGACCCCGTAGATGGCCTCAACAAACAAATGCAGGCAACAGAAATCCGAGCACCCCACAGCGTTTGCTGGACGCCTGTGGATCCACTTTGCAGCAGTCTTTGGAGACTTAGACCACGCCCATTTGTCCCCAGACAACATGGCCAAATGGACCCGCACCCTTATCTCCCATGCCACAGAAACAGGACAAAAAGCGTGCGCAAGTTATGATCCCTCAGAGGAGGCCCATAACGAGAAGTGGGTAGTAAAAAGATTGTCCCGCGCTTGGAAGCAATCTATACAAAGCAAACGCACAGTCAAGAATCCCGAGGAAAAGCAGGCCGCCGCAGATATACAGGCAGTTACAACACACCAGAACCCCGCATGGGTGAATGAAGGAAAGAACAGCCCCCCCACCCAAGTCACAGGAGTGTTACAACTGTGGACAGTTGGGAAACTTCGCAAGAGAGTGCAATGTCCCTAGAAAGCTACAGAGAGCCCAGCAGACGGGCATTCTGAGTAAGAAAAAGACAGAGCCCATTCATAGTGTTAGCGCCCGTTCAGATCAGACGGACCTGACTGGAACGGACTGACTGTGTTCGGGCTCCCCCAGTTAGGTCTGCGACACCCTTTGGGATAGGTTCGGACGACCGGTAGTTGCAGCGAAAATTCAGGGACAGCCCATCGAGTTTCTCTGGGACACAGGAGGGTCCCGCACCACAATAAATTCCTCCACCATGTTCCAAAAAGGACACGTGGCCCACTACAGCCACTATCACCCTCAGCGGCTTTACAGGCCACTCACAGCAGGGACACATCACAGCCCCTGTACCCATTCAAATCGGCACCATCACCACCAAGCACCCTGTAGTTTTAGTTGACCTGCCCCACACAGCAGAACACATTCTGGGAATAGACTTCATGAATTCCCACAATCTTTCATTTGATCCAGTCAACCAGTGTGTCTGGAAGATGGCAAAATCCGCAAGAGCCCCCGCAACGCTCAACATAGGAGAATACGCAAACAAAATTAGCGCAGTAGGCAAATTTTTGTTCAACCCGACCACGCTTAGCACGGACAAGCAGGTTAGGGCAGCTCTGCAAAAGAACAGGGCAGCACTCGCGACCCACAAGCACGACTGTGGACGGATGCCTGGCTCCGTACAAATAACAGGACCTGACCCGAGACCCCCAAAACAATATGGATTTCCCCAAGAGGCAGAGGGAGAAATCTCAACGGTAATAGAAAGCTTATTAGAGCAGGGCGTACTTAGATCAGTAGCCTCCACTAATAATGCCCCGATTTTGCCAGTGAGAAAGCCCGATGGATCATGGCGACTGACCATCGATTACCGGGAACTCAACAAAATCACCCCCGCAGCAGCCCCCACAGTGGCAACAAGTCCCTAGACCATGCTCAAGCAGGGACTCAATTCCCGATTCTTTACGGTTTTGGATGTCAGTAATGGATTCTGGTCCATTCCATTGGCAAAAGCGTGCCAGTACAAATTTGCCTTCACCTTTAAAAATCAGCAGTACACGTGGACATGCCTGCCACAAGGATTCCACACCTCCCCCTCCACACCACAACATAGGCCCCTTTATCGCTAACCCCCCACCCCCAGAAAGATAGGTAGTTTAACCCAGAGCCCCCAGCACACAGACACGTGTGAGCCCATAAGGATCTATGTGGATGGATCTTCCACAGTCTTGGATGGGAAGCGCATAACAAGTTGCGGTATCTATGTCGAGGACGCGCAGGGATCCGCCCTCGAGGAAATATCAATAAAACTGCCAGGCCACTTAGGCGCGCAGGCAGCAGAGCTCGCGGCCATCGCATATATAGTGGACCACCCAGATTCCTTCCCCAGCCCAGCAGACATATACTCGGACAGCCTCTACGGCTGCAACAGCCTCACGGAATTCCTGCCCCTGTAGAAAGCAAGAGGATTTGTTTCCGCAGACGGGAAACCCCTCCCCTCAGCCCCATTGCTCCGTCACATTTTAGAGAGAGCACAGAACAGGACTTTTGGGATAGTCAAAGTTCGTAGTCACCATCATTCCTCCCCCCACCCCTGGAAATGTGAAAGCTGACGCACTGGCTAAGGCAGGATCCAGGCATGGATATTTTTGGACACCCTCCGAAAGCGCACCAGTGAGTGCAGTTCAGGTCTCACAGACAAAGATCGAGGATCTAGTGGAGGCCCAGAAGCAGGACAGCAATCTCAGGGAGATTGTAAAAGGAATATATCCAGCACCCTATGAGAGGTTCAAAAACGCACTGACCACACATGACGGTGTGGTGTTAAAAGACACCCTTTATGTGGTTCCTGAACAGGACAGGAATCAACTGATTTGTTTGTTCCATGACGGTCATGGACATCAGGGAATCGATCCCACTACAGCCCATCTCAAGCAGCTTTGTTGGTGGCCGAATTTAAAGGATGATGTAAATCACTACTTCGAGAATTGTCTTATCTGTGCCCAGAATAATCTGGACAGATATGCCAAAAAGGCTCAACTCAGCCACACCCGACCCGCTAATGGCCCCTGGACTAACCTCCAGATTGATTTTATAGGACCATTGCCCCCTTGCAGGAATGGCTAATAAATATGTACTCGTGGTGGTTGACACATTTACGAAATGGGTGGAAGCATTCCCAGCCCACACAAACACTGCAAAAACCACAGCCAAGATTTTGACCCACCACATCTTTACAATATGGGGACACCCCCGCAACATAGAATCCGACCAAGGTTCCCATTTCAGTGGTATCGTGGAGCGCATGAATCGGACCCGAAAATCCACCCTCAGAAAAATGGTCCAGCAGAACACCACCACTTGGGACCTTTTGCGCTGATGTTTTTGCGTAATACAATTTCAACTTCCACAGGTTACACCCCACACACCCTCATGACTGGACGCCCCATGAAAGGCACAGAATTTTTGTTAGGTTTGGACTTGACCAGCCCCGAGGTGACGGCCCTCACACACAAGAAAGCAGTAGAGCAATTAGTTGAAAATGTTAAAACGGCTCAGCTAGCAGCCGCAGTAAAATTGGGCAAAAGGGAGAAACAAAGCAAGTCTAGTTTCGACTAGACAGTGCACGTGACTTGAGTACAGTATAGGACAGCAAGTCATGCTCTCAGTGTATAACCCCAGCACATTCCTGTCACCAAAATACCCGGGTCCATACTCCATTGCGGACAAAGTAAGCCCTTCCGTGTATAAAATGAAGTATCCCAACGGTAAGACTGCGTGGTTCCATATCAACCAGCTGAAGGCATATGGAACACAGTCCAACCACTCACACCACGCCCCGCCCACAGCCAACGTAACCCTACCATCCCCCAACACTTCCAGCCCAGCCACGGACTCAACCTCCACTCCACCCCCGTAATATACACTCCGCCCCGGAACACCCACAGACTGCAGCAGCAGAGACAGCGACGGTGACTCGGACTATAGCCACAGCACGCCTCCCTACTATCCTCATGAAACAGGACCCACACCCAGCGAATCCGACTACGATCCGAGTGATCCCTTCATGATCACTTTCCTAAACAAACCCCACCACCGAACTACCATGACGACCCCGATTCTGTCCCCACACAGCTAGACACCAACTATTGCCACCGAGATAACTCGTTCCGACTCGTCTGCAACGACAAGAGCGACCCCACCTCACACCATGCAGCCCTTTCAGCCCTGATACACTCAAGAGTTTGGCACCCGGGAGAAGATGACGACCTTGGGTCTGACTCCCAAACCGAGACCCCCTTTGCGACCCTGTTCGCAACCGAGAACTGAGGTGTCCAGATGATGTTTTAAAAGGAAACGCTTGGGAGAAGTGGTGTCCTTTCTGATGGAACCTGCAGCATGTTTTATGTTGTTTGTAAGTTTGTTAAATGTTGTTTGTCAGACCAAAAGAAATTTCACCGGCCCCACGCCTTTTCGGCCGAAACCTCGGAGGACTTGCCCACAGAGATTTGCTATTGGCCAGACGCTAGTTCAGTGGAACTAGTTTGTCTGCAGAGACTTGTTAAGGTTCCCGACGCCAGTTCAGCGGAACTCGTCTGTCGACAGATACCACACGCCCGTTCAAAACTGCCCTTCTGGTTCGAGGGAAGAACCACTACGGCAGCCCCACCACAATGACTACATTTCTTGCCCGTTCTTGTCGGTTGCTCAGGCAGTGGAGAAACAGCTTGGGACCCGCCCTGCCTGGGACCCCCCCCCTCTGGTCACCTACGCTCGGGTGGGAGAGATACGGCATTGGTAGCCGTCCTACCTGGCGACTCCATCCAACTCTTACCCGTCGCTGCCCATACGCACCTCATTTTGGAAATTTTAGTTCAAACGGTTTTGTTTTGTTTCAGGTAACCCTTAGGTTGCCAACCACATGCTATTTACATCCTGAAACATTTGGATGGTAAATTGCACAATCTGCGAGACAGCTCGCACTGGTTCATTATTTGGAAGTGTGTCTTGTCCTAAAATTCGGTTTTGGAAAAAAAAAATGAGGGAGTCATACATAATGACCAATTATAAAGGGAGTATTGGCACTAAAGGACAGACAGACTATCGTACGAGATGTTAAACCAAGATAGTTACAGACACTATGCTGGTTTCCACAGAACTCCAGAAGCTCCAGGACCGGAGAAGAGAGGAAAAGAAAAGAGAAGAGCCATGAGGACTTCCTTCACATGGGTCATCATCTTGATAATGGACATTTGGTTGCGAGTGAACGCGAACCCCATGACTTCAAGCCCCCCAGCCGTTAATGTTTCACTTCCCCACAGTACCCAGAGCCCAGTCACCAGCGACACCACACCATCTTGGTGTGCCAGGTTTATAACCTGGTACTCTGTCATATGTAATAGAAACCTTACTGGTATTGGCGGTACTCTGCTGCATCGTGCAGACTATGCGTCTAAGAAAATGGAGAAGGAGAGCCTACCGCGCTCGAACCCCGGTATATAGGATCAGATCCCCTATTTTAGGATACAACCAGACCCCCGCGATCTATAATAAAGAGCATTCATTTGCGGTTTTATTGAAAATAAAGAAATGTAAAGAAATGTTCATGAGCAAATTGTACGATCCTGAGCTTGACTGCCAAGCCAGGAAAAATGTGTATAAACTGCTATGATTTTGTTTGTATGGTTGAGGAAGGTAGAATGATGAAATGTTTAAGTGAGTGTAGTGTATTAAGAATAGTTAGAGGTTCCCATTTTATTGTTTTGTAATGCATGTCCCTGTTTGACATAGCACCCCTCAGAATTGTCAGTTAAAATTTTTTCGCGTTAGGATCACAAGGAGGGCCTGTAGCCACCTAAATTGGCCAACTCCCTACTTAAATTGGCGAACGGCAAAGGCTGATGGGAAAATCAGCCAACAAGACAGAAACCAGCGGCTGCAGGTTTGCTGTGTATTTACCTCTGCAAAAGCCAGACAACATCGATACCAGCGGCCATCAGCATAACAAAGTAGCAGCCATCTGCATAACAAAGTAGCAGCCATCTGCATAACAAAGTAGCAGCCATCTGCATACTGATGAGCAATCCCCGGGAACAATAAGTAACATTTTGGACACACAAAGCAAAGCCAGACTCCTCGGCGCCAGCAGGAGACAGCACAAAGGAGGTGAACGAGCACCTCAAGACCGCCCATCGATCAGGGAACCGCTCCAGTATTGGAGAAAATCGAACCAAGCGATTGGGACAAAGTCCAATCACTTGGGACCAGGTACAGGGTCCGTCCCGAAAGGCGGGAAGGCCCTGGGGACTATAAGAGTTGAGCCCCAAGTTCAAATGGCTCTCTCTTCAGCTCTTCTTCACCTCTGCGTCCTGCCCGGGTCACCCAGCAACACGGACCAACATTGACCGCGACCAGGTGCAGTGACGACCGACAGAAGTAAGTCTTAATTCAACGCTCACTACGAGATAGGCGCTCCTAGCTACCAATCCGTACCAACTTCGAATCCTGCAGACGCAGAACCCGAACAAAAGGCCATTTGTTCCCCTGACCTGGTGGGCCAGTCCGAAGTTAAGTATAGGCCTGCTAGTTATAGAAGTAGCTTAGACGTAGAATTTGTGCATGAGTAGCGATTACGGTGTATAATAAATGTGCTTTGATTTAAATCTTACTAATCGGTGTATTGGGTTATTGATCATTACTCGGACTTGAACCTCGTGGCGGTATCATAAAGATACCTGACAACTCGAGAGCAAAGGTAATAAAACAGATCAATTGAACCAAGGAGAAAATCAGCAACACGTTAGTCCACTACAGTGTTGAAAGGCAGTGACTCTCATTGGCAGTTGTTTGCCAATGTTTTAGTATGCATGCTATCTTTGTTTACATCATCAACTTCTCAGCAATGATTCAGAAAATCTAACAAAATGCTACATAGGCAACAGCTTAGAATATGATTTGAGAAAATACACCTAAACTCAAGTATTTGAGCATTTCATACATTTATTGAAAGCAAAATCATCCAGTTAATGTGATGTTCACAATTACCCCTATAAAAGTGCCAAAGCGAGGAGGTCTGTCTGATCTCATAGAATGCAGCTTTATTCATCCCAAAATTATTGATAAGGGACAGATATTCCTATTTGCACCTGCAAGTAATGAATAAAGTTGGACAGACTGCTCCCCAGATGATATTATACTACGTTCTTCGCCTCCGTGATTTTACATGCCTAATGTTAGTAATTAATGGGCTTTCTCTCAGCCTTAGTTACCAAAGTTCTGATGAAAGGTCATAGATCTAAAACGTGAACTGTTTCTCTCTCAACAGATACTGCCAGACCTGTTGAATGTTTCCAAAATTTTCTGTTTTTATGTCATTTATTAAATTTGATAAAGAAGTGATAAAATCTTTTTTTCTATTAACAGATTTCTTAAGGCATTGGCTGCGGCAATTGAATGACATGTTAGCGAAGTAAGGTTTGTATTAGGTCGCCTTCTCGGAGATTAAAAAAAATTAACTGCTGTAAGCAAGTACTGCTCACTTTCAGAGTTTATTTACAACGTGAAAATAAACGTTTGCAGATTTAAGTTAAATTCCTGACTCCAGACCAGATCGAAAAATTGAAGTGACCACTTGTCTTTTTCTTCTTTAAAGCTCGCAAATTAATCCTGTGGTAAATGCATCTGAGCTTACCTCTATCCTTTTCTTGTTGCTGGGTTAGCTTTTTCAGTTTGTCATTCAGCTCATTGATAATTTGTTCTTTCTTCATTTTTTCACGAGTTAGAACAGTGTTGAAGTTGGTCTGAAAAACACATTATTTGATAGTGCAATTCAAGATCTATGAGCTATAAAATCAGCACACTGGTAACCCACACGTTTTAATAGTGCTTCCATACAGACTACAATGAATTGATTCACACTAAATGATACAGTCCTCCCAAAGTCCAAAGATGTGGAGGTTAGGTGGATTGGTTATGCTAAATTGTCCTTTAGTGCCCAAAGATGTGAGGTTATGGGGCTACCGGGATAGGGTGGTGGAGGGAGCTCTTTCACAGCGTTGGTGCAGACTCAATGGGCCAAATGGCCTCCTTCTGCAGTGTTGGAATTCTATGGTTCTATGCATCAGGCTATACAAGTTCCTCTCATGTGACAACCCATCTTCTAAATTCACTTTGAGCACATTCATTCATTTAAATGACCTGCAATAACTCTCAAAACGCAATGTAAACCATCCATGCTTGCTAACCCCCAAGCTTGTGAGATAGTTTTTAATTACAAAATGACAGATGACAGTTTTTCTGACAAAACGACAACTTCCAACAGAATGTTTTCCCATACTAAGATCATTGACTCGTTTTATCTACATGTGACTGAATTGCCATACAATGTGGTTCACTTAATGTCTTCTTGAACAGGCAAACAGGCCATTCAATTAAATATGTATATCAATAATGCAGGTGATAATTCCTCTTTAAAATAGTGATATGGGACCTTTTATATGCATCTAGCCAGAGGGTGAAATTTAATCTAGCCCATCATGGTGGGAAACAATTAATCATGGGTGTGGCCAATTAATCAAGGGGCGGCATGGAAGCACAGTGATTAGCACAGTTGCTTCACAGCTCCAGGGTCCCAGGTTCGATTGCGGCTTGGGTCACTGTCTGTGCGGAGTCTGCACGTTCTCCCCGTGTCTGCGTGGGTTTCCTCCAGGTGCTCCGGTTTCCTCCCACAGTCCAAAGATGTGCAGGTTAGGTGGATTGGCCATGCTAAATTGCCCTCGTGTCCAAAATTGCCATTAGTGTTGGTTGAATGGGGTTACTTAATTATGGGTGCGCTTTCCTAGGGCCGGTGCAGACTCGATGGGTCGAAGCCTCCTTCTGCACTGTAAATTCTATGATTCTATGGTGAGCGAGGTTATAATTCAGGCTCCTGGCGACTGAAAAACCTCCTACAATTAATTTTATAGGCAGGAACATACCAATCTGGGAAATTCGCCCACTCATGGTTAGACGTCAGGTCAACTCATTATCAATCCAATTGGCACAATTACTCCTTAGCTCGCTAGAATTTAATGGTGGCTCAGGGATTAAATATAAGTGACCCTCCAGGAGGGGTCCTTCTTTCAAAGGCATAGTGCCTGTTCAAGGGTCCCAGCAGCGGGAATGGCCAGTGAAAGCCACCCTTACGCCCATGCTTTTGTCAGCTCCTGAAACCCTCTCCTGCAACCCCCACCCCACCTTCCCTCACCTTGGTCCAGGCATCCAGCAGGTGAAGTCCTTGGATCATTCCCGACAGAAGCCACAGATACTGGTGGTACTGCCAACAAATGGAGAGTTGATGGTCTCTGATTGGTCAGCAGCTCATGAGGGGCAGGATTTCCACCTGCAGGATTCTAAATTCCAGGGAAGCCCCGACGCTGGTATTAATTCAAACAGGCCTTCCCCTCCGATACACAGGTTCCCAAAATGGTGGGCGGGACCTGCATCAAACTTTTAAGTTCTACCCAGCACATCGGACAGTGTAGAACAGCTTAATTTTTGAACTGGACTGTCAGTCTACATTATATGCTTATAACTTTAAATTGGGATTTGAATCTACAACATTCTGACTCAGGATGAGAGGATCAATTGTGTCGTAGATGACACCATACGAACTTAGAATATTTAAAACTGAACAATTTTCTGTAACAAAAATAGAATTTATAAAATAGACGACATTGGAGAATCTACCTGTTGTTCAGCTATCAGTGAAGTTTTAAGGCTTTGAAGTTCTTCAGTCCTTTTTTCTAATTGGTCTAGGAGGTTGGCCTTCTCTTCTTGAAATTTCCCTGTAAGGTCAACAATGGCGCTAGGTGGAGGACTCCAACTCACTGATATGGATGAAAGCGGAACTTTCCTGTATTAAAATATTTTTATGGGACAAGGAGTAAAAGACAAGAAATAAAAATTCACAACTTTTTTGGAAAACCATACTTGGACTTCTCATATTTCTGTTTCACAAAATGCAATACATTTTCTTGCTAACCTACACTGCTTAACTTTAGATAGAGTGAATCATAGAAACTGGCATCATACATACATCAGGTGGTGTACATACATACAGTTTGGGAAATCATGTCTTTAGTTCTTTGGAGCAAAAGAAACAAAGACTTTAAGAAAAGCAAGAGCTTTTCTCCAGGAAAAAACATCGACACGTTGCAACAAGTTAAATAACCAAATACAACACCAAGAGGTAGCTTTGTGTGCAGTGGTTCAGTTTCAAACAGGAAAGGTTACATACAAGCTGAGCAATCTAACATTTTTCCTCCATGAACAGTTGTATATAAAAAAATGCAAACCTTACAATCCTGAAGGCCAATACATTTTAACAGCGTGTACTGTGGCAGCACCGGAGACTCCATTATCCTGAACCATCTGGTTCCAAAACAACAGTGGCTACATTTCAAAAAGAATTCCTTATATGAAGTGCTTTGAGACACTATAAGGATGTGATAAAAAGTGAACCACATATTTGATTTTGAAGTTAGTTCCTAGCAGTATCAATCATGCTTATGGTTGATACTCTCGCCAACTTCTAGTGGCAGGGATGCGCTGCGTGGACGCACGAAAGGGGACTCTCCTCTTGGAAACTCAAAATTAGGCACTTTTAACCAAAAATAGTCTCCCGAACCCAGAAAAAAAAAATCCTCCTCCAACAGCACCACAATGAAAGAAACATGGCAGGCAACAAAAAACTGAGGAGCTGAAGAGACGGCAGAGGCAGTAAAAGCTGGGACAGAAAGACTGAGGCAATGACGAACATGCGGGGTGATGAGGTTCTGGCCACACCCAAACAGGATGGACCGCCAGAGCATATGCCGGGCTACCCCCCCCGATGAACGAATGGAGGGAATTCTTTACACAGGAACTCCAAAAGTTCCAAGGCTGCCATCAAACTTGAAATGATAGTGACGGTGAACGTGGCAGTAGCAGAGATGCTGGTCACCTTGCAAGCAGCTGGAAAAGACGTAGCTGCTGGGCAAATTGGTTGGAAGAGCAGCGCACCAGCTCCCCAAACAAGGGGGACCTTCTACGAACACAGAGACAAAGCAAGCTGCCTGCTGGCCCACCAGCTGCGAAAGCAGGCATCCACAAGCGAAATAGCGCAGCTTAAAGACAGGAGCAGCAGGCTAGTCGCCATACCGGAAAGGGTCAACAAGGCCTTTGCAACCTTGTACCGAGGGCTTTACATCTCCGAGACCCCGAGGGGGACTCAGGGAGGCAAAGACTGCACTCCTATTCCCCCCGATCAAGCACTCAAGAAGTCCAGTGGTAGGAGCTATGCACCGGACATGGTACCAAATGAGGCAACATTTCGGCCTAATGGAAATGTCCACTATGTCTCCCATCTGCAAGAACCAAAGGTTTACTCCCGCAATAATGGATGTCACCTTCAAAAGGTGGAGACAGGATTAAGGGACACTGACGGTTAGGAACCTGTACACGAAAGACAGAGTAGCCACCCTGGAGAAACTCATGGAGACGTTCAATTGCCAAAAGGAAGTGAGCTAAGACACATACAGGTCAAAATCCTCCTCCATAACGAAACAACGACTACCCCCAGATACCAGGACATTCATTAGTCGAAGAACACGGGCGACCTAGGAAAGGGAAACTGTGGGGACCTGTACTGGCAACTGTTGGAGGTACACTACCCACTAGATGAGACAAGGGAAAAATGGGAGGAGTAACTACGCATAGAAATAGGACGAGGACTCTGGACAGGGCGAACTCCACTTTCAAATGCACAGAGTGCACCTAATCAGGACCCAAATGAGCAGGTTCTTTCCAGAGGTGGAGGACACATGTGAATGATGCAGGGAGGCCTGGCCAAACATACACACATGTTTTGGGCCTGCCCCAGACTTGCGGGTACTGGACAACCTTTTTGAGACAATGTCCAGGGTTGTGGGAGTGAGGTTGGAGCCATGATCAAAGATGACGGTCTTCGGAGTCTCAGATCAGCCAGAACTCCATGGGAAGAGGGCCGATGCCCAAGCCTTTGCCTCCCTGATCGCCCGCTGGAAAATCCTGCTCGGCTGGTGATCGGCAGCACCACCTAAAGCTGCAGACTGACTGCCTAACCTGGCATAATTTGGCAACTTTGGAGGAAGCGGTTCATCAACTTGTTCCAAGATCTGTTTGCAGCCAGCACCCAATAGACTAAGGGAGAGGAGGGAGGAGACACAAGCAAGTCATGGGATAAAGATGAAAAGGAAAGGGGGGGGGGGGGGGAAGAGAAGAAGACATGGCAGGAAAACAAGAGGGACAAGGGACTAAAATTGTAGACAGACATCTGTTAATACACACCTGGGCCAAACTAGGAACTGCAATAAAGGCACGCTATTCAAAGGGGCCTCACAGCCACAGCAGGAGGGAAAGCAATTGTATGTAAATATCTGTACTGACTTCTGCCCGTCTTTGTACCTTCTTTTATTTCTTGCTAATTTTTTTTCTCTGGTCAACACGGTTACGTAAAGTGTAACATACGAATTGTGAAATTCAAAATGTGAAAATCCAATAAAAACACTTGAAAACCCCCCACTCTCGCCAGCCTCAGACTTGATCACAAAATCATAGCTGACACTTTAGTGCAACAGAACAAAAGCAGCATGGTGCCATCATGAAATGGTAAAGTGAGGCCTTGTCCATGCTCTTAGATGCCGGGAACTCTTCACCTTCCTCTGGCCCCAGCTCCAAAACTCCATGCAGCATCATGTTGAACAGCAGACAACTATAATTCTGATCAATCTTGCCAGGGCATATTGAAGGATTCCTCCAGATCAGTCAAGGAAACAGAACCTCATTCTGAGAAAGCCAATGGCTTGTTCCATTGTGACCTTAGTGAGAATATGACTCCTGTTGTACCTTGCTGTGTCTCTCTGGAATGAGTTTTCACTGGTTATGAAAGGTATAAACAAAAATCACAACTGGAATTAAAATGTTTGTTTTATATGGTCTAATAGAGAGCACTATTATAGCAGCAAGTTTTCGCAAGCTGAATAAGCAGGATTTTAACCATCACCCCACACCCCCCCATGTTCTTGTTAAAGAAATCTGGAACACAGGAGGAAATGAATGTTCAATATCTCACACACCCAAACCTTAGTTACTCAATTCTTACCAGGAAGAACTGCTGACTGGAGAGGACAGTAACAGTTTTATGTAACATATTAATCATATAGGCACATTTATATTCATATCTCCACATTTTCTTATCAGTAAATGCATTTAAGCACTTGAGAAAAAGTATTTAACAGTGTACAGATAAAGAATTGAACTACGTGTTTTTTGCTTTTCCAATAGGAAAAGCAAGTGGGATGAAAACAAAAGATGAAGAACTGGGAACAACAAAGGGGAAAAATAAATCTTAGGATGTCTTGAGACTCATCACTTCACTAATTGAAGACTTATAAAGACAAAGGAACTTCACATACCTCTCAGTTCTATTTTGTTCTTCAAATTGACTTTCAAGCTGTTGATTTTTAATTAGCAATTCTTGCTCTAGCGCTCGTCTTTTCCGTTCACAATCCTCGTGCATTTTAACTCCAACAAATTCCCCTCTCTCCTGACTCAACATATTTAGTTGTTCCTTCTCCTCCTGAAGACCACGAATAGTCGCTTCATATTTTGCTTCTAATTCAAAGAAAATTCTCTGTTTTTCAGATACCATGTCCTCCTTTTGGGTTTCTATTGTTTTCAAACATTCTTCCAACTTTGTGCTGAGTTCTTTAACTTGGCCCTTTAATGTTACTTCTACATCGAGTGCTTGCTGACTCACTGTATCAAATTTACTTAGCTCTGCTTTAAGTAGGGACTTCTCCTCTTCTTGCCTGTTTAATAGCTCAGAAATGCACTGATCTTTTTCAATAGTCATCAGTGTTCTTTCTTCTGCAAGCCCCACCTTATACTCCTCAAGTTTAAGCTGAAGCTGGTGTTTCAAGTCAGTTATCTCTTTACTACATTTCTCAGTTTCTTTCATGACATGACATTTTGTGATCTCCTCTTGTTGGACTTGACTCTCTTTTAAACACTGTTTTATTTCCTCAATTTCAGTTTCCTTCAAAGCCAATTCAACTTCCAGCTTGCACCTAAAGTCAGAAAGTTCGGATACTTTAACTTTAAGTTCATTCATTTCTTGTTCCCGCTCCTGGAGCTTTATTGAAAGAGATTGCTGCAAATGATCCAACCTTGCTTCATTTTCCCTTAAAATTTGTTCTTGCTGACTACTGTGATCACCCACCAACCTTTCCATCTCCTGTTGATGCCTGGCTTTTAGGTCATCTTCAAGATCCTTCAGATGATTTTGTTCAAGAACCTGAAGTTCTTCTCTTAAACATTCCATCTTCTGATCAGCCTTTATGTTTAGTCTGTTTAATTCTTCCAATAAACTCTCTTTCGATTGTTTGAGTTCTTGGATTTCTGACTCTTGTTTTTTTCGATATTCCACCAAATCATGTATTTCCTTATCTTTACTCACATGTAAACACAAGAGGGTTTCATTTTTAGTCCTTGTCGTAGAAATCTCATAATCCTTCTCTTTTATACCATTTTCAAGTTCCAACAAATCCTTTATTAGCTTTTCTGCACTTTGCTGAGCAGTGACCACCTCGACATTCCATTTGTCTATTTGATCTTCATGATCCTTCCTCAAAATCTCTAATTTTTGTTGATAATTTTCCTTTGCTCCCGCTTCAACCCTACATTTTACAGTTTCTATTATGCTTCTCAATTCTTCACTCACATTTTTCATGGAACTACTAAAATCACACTGCTCTTTCTGAACAAGTGCTCTGAAATGGGTAAGGTCTTTCTTAATGTTTGTAAAATGCATCTGAGACATTTCAGTGATAAGCCTGTATTTCTCTATATGCACTTTTAGAGTTGCAACTTCTTTAGAGTCCTCATTTGCACCAAAAGTTGTATCTTGCATACGTCTATTATCGATAGCATTAATAACTGAAGAATATAATGATTCTAGCATCATTTCGGGACTTTGCGGATCACTATTCAAGTTGGGTGAGATTGAGTTCTCCTCAATCATAAATTCATTTACAGCTGATACAAAATCAGACTCTGGGCTTTCTGCCAAAGAGTCCATATCTATAGATCCTTGTTTCAGAACTTGTTCTAAATTTGGATGAGGAATAGTTTCAAAATCAAACGTATGAGCATCAATACTATCAGGGGATAACTCTTCTAATGAGGCAGGAACATTAGCAGATGGACAGATTGGACCCTGAAGGCTAAGTGTAGATGTGGCTCTAGAAGAAGTAGTTTTTGTCCCAATTGTGTTTTCCAGCCTGTGCGTTGTTGCTGTTGTTAAAGTAGGTTGATCAAGGGACACCTGTAAACATAAGAAAAAGCATAAGCGAAACAGTAGTTTCACACCAGCTGCAATTTAGTAAAGTCACTGTATACCCTATCCCAATTCCCCCCTCTTATTTCTCTCTCCACTCTTTATTTTCCTTCATTCTTCATCCTTTTCCCCACACACCCCCTAACTACACTGCACGTGGCTCTCTGAAATCTACCAACCCCACTTTTTACCCTGCCTTACCCCATCTTCTCTCCCTCACTATCTGTCAAGTTATTCATCTCTTAACTTTGTTGGAGCCAAAATAAAACATGGACTTAACTATCCATGTGCAACCGTGCAAGTCCATCAAGTGTTAAAAGCAAAACATTCTTTTAGTGGCTGGAGAAGTCTACCTGATATTATGGACCATGGTTTAGAGAACGCCAAAGTATATCATGGAGTTCACCTGACCCACAACTTTTAATATATTTTGGTTATGGGGAGCACAAGGGCCCACTTTACAGGTGTGATGCAACAGAGATCTAAAGTATTTTTAAACAAAAACAATGTTTATTCTATGAATCCAGTTAACATTTGTATAAACACACAGTAAACATCTGATCAACTACCAACACTGATCCCGCCCCCCCCCCCCAAAGATACAATACTCTAGGTAACCCTTAGTAACTTTCCTAACAACATCCATAAGTCAAAGACCCTTTTTAACAAAGACAGTAGGTTTGCATTCCTTGCAGAAATAGGTATTACTTTGAAATCAAGTGATCTTGCGACATTCTTCAGCTTGCAGAGAGGCCAAAATACACCACCTTGGTTTGAATGCAGCTCTCCCAACTGAAAATGAAACTAAAACTCAAGAGCCAGAAACAGCTTCCAGCTCAATACGAAAGTAAAAAGCAGAGCAGGAGCCCAGCTCCACCCACACACTGCAGCCACTTGAGAAGACAATTATTTCTTAAAGTGACATTCCCATGACACTGACTTTCCAAGACTATAAACAGTGGCAGTTTCAAAAGCAAATAGAAAATCAAGAAACAGGCTCACATAAGCCTAGTTTAAATTCCTTTCAATCTCCTTTATTTTTGGGGAAAACTGTGAACCCTTTGTTTCTCTTTACCCTCATCTTCAAAGTGCTGTTGCTGACAGAACTAAAACAATACAATCCAAATAAAAACTTTTTTAAGAGTGGAAATAGATCATCCACAGTAGCCTTGCGTTTTTGCCAATGGGCAACAGAGTTTCGAATGACCTCATGTTTTGCAGAGGGTAATATGTTAGAGATTGGCCACGAATAATCAAAGCTAGAATTACTGGAGGCTGCAATGCAGGTTTCAGCAGCAGAGACTAACATTGGGCAACATTGCAGAGGTGAAAATAGACTGTCTTGGGGATGATGTGGTTGCGTGGTAGGAAGTTAATCTCAGGGTCAAGAGTAACACTAGCCAACAGTCTGGTTCAGTTTCAAACATTTGCCAGTGATAAGGATCGGGTTAGTGGTGAGAGGTTGGAGTTTGTGTCAGGGAACAAGACAATGGTTTCTACCTTCCTAATAGGAAATTTTAACTGTGCCAACATTGGCAGTCAAGTAGTCAAACAATTCAGAGACAGAGGAGGAGGCAAAAAGAGGTTGAGGAGAGGCAGAACTCAGTATCATATAGAAATGAATCCCATGATTTTGGATGATGTCACAAGGGACAGCACATAAATAATAAATAAATAAACCAACCAAGGATATGACCCTTAGGGGTCACCAGAGACAATGGTGAGAGAATGAGAAGGGATGCTATTACACACTATTTCCTGATTACATCAGGATAGGTACAAATGAAATGAGGTTAAGTGAATCCAACTCAGCCCGACTACAATGGAGAGACATTGAAGTTCTTGTGGTTGACTGTGTCAAAGACTGCAGATAGATCAAGGAGGACGAGAAGGGGTTGGTTACCTCTGTCACAGTCAACTAAGAAATAATTTGTCACTTTGATACGAACGGTTTAGATACAACGGAAATCCAATTTCAGATAGCCACACCCATCTAGATTTCAGAGATTCAAACAAAGAGTTTCAAAAAAATAGGGGCACAGATTTGGGAAGTAATAACATGTTCAAGGATTGAAGATGGGGTTGAGTTTGCAATGATGGAGGAGTTAAGAGTTTTCTTTGAGGCGAGAGGTGCTAACAGCAGATTTCAAAGAGAGAAGAATAGAGCTTGAAGAAAGAGAACCATTAACATCAGCTAACACAAGAGCCAGACAGGGAGTTGATTAGGAATGTGGTCTAGAGATGAGGATATGGACCTCAAGGATAGGAAGTGCTTGGAGGGCATATCATGTGTAGAGATAGGAGACAAATCAGAGAAAGATGCAATATCAAAGCTGGAAAGTAGCATAACCGTAGAGAAAGTTAAGAGCCAGTGGGTTTCAGGAAAGAGGAGGAAACGGTAGTTAGCTGATCAAATGGTCTCAAAAAAGTCCACAAGCGCATCTTATATTGCTAGAGGTGGGGGTGAAGGAAGCAGGGGAGAGTGGCTTAAGACGACCATTCGAGTGGCCAGTCTTAAGAAGATCACAAATGAGTTGTTCTGTCTATCAGGAAAGATTGGAAAGACTGGAAAAAAGACTGGGGGGTGGCCTGCTCAGTACACATATATTACATTATGAAAGGGTTTGGTATGGCAGATACAGGAAAGTTAAATCCACTTGCCAGCAAGACCTGAACTAGGGGCCTTAGGTATAAGCTAACCACAACAAAGAATTCGGGTGAAACATCTTTACTTAGTGAGTGATTAGAAGCAAAACTCAGTACTAAAGGAGCAGTTGAGATGAATAATATAGATGCATTTAGAGGGAAAGATGGATGAGCCTGAGATAGAGTAAGGAATAGAAGCATATGATGATGAGTGCGATGAAAAAGGGTGGGAGGAGGCTCATAAGGAGCATAAATACCAGTATGGATCTTTTGGGCCAAATGGCCTGTTTCTGTGCTGTAATTAATTTGCAATTGTGATGATTTGTACAGGTTGCTTAACTCTGCATCCAGCTAACTCATGGCCTTTGATGCAAACACTAGATGAAGTGCACCATTCCCTTTCATTAATGATCACTTTAGATAGTGTACTCGTATTAGCTGCACCTATCTTATTATGCAGGACAAAAGGATGCGAACAGTCTTTAAAAATCCTTCAATTAACTAAACCCTAAACCAGTAAATATAAAACCAGTAAATTACCAAGTATTGCACTGGTAATTTGTCAAGATTGCGGATTAGAAGTAGCAACATTACATAATTACTGAACCGTCAAGAATACTCAACCACATTGGAATTTTTAATGGTTAAGCCTTGCATTAAATTTGGAAAAGACAATTCGCAAGATAAATTGATTTTCCCCCCATTAATGGATATAAATATCTCTTATTTTCCAATGCATTAATGCAAGTATTCAAACATTGGTTAAAAATAGGTTTGATATGGTCGTTTGTTAGTATTTAATTTTTTTGCCGTGACTAAAAACTAGCAAATTAAATTAGCACCAATTAAATGAAATATTACCTTTTGCTCAGTCAGTAAGTCAGTGATAGTTTGTGACATTTCATCCAAACTCTGAGCAGCTTTGACCAAATTGCGAAGAATTTGAATATGCTGGTGTAAAGGCTCAAAGTCACACAATGTCGGAATCCTTTAAGGGAAATGAACAAGAAACAGAAAATTAGCTCAAACATAACTGAATGTTTTCATGTGTCAATTATGTTCATTACAATAGCCAAACATTTCAAATAAACACAGTTTTCATAGCAGGTTTTTGAAAAAAAATAGCATTATGGAAAAAATGCCTTGGCCCATTCACCTGCTGTTGTCGAAAATAAAAAGTCAAGACATAACTACAAAAAACCATTTAGAAAAATAAACTTTATTCTGACACCATTTTCAAACTCTTTTAAGACATAAAAAGTATAGAAAAACTGCCCAAAATAAGAAATGTATCATATCTGCAAATTCCATACAGTGACTCACCAAAGTCACCTGTGCTACAAGAAACACCAAGTGGAGGCAAATCACTTCCCTATAGGAGGGCAATAAACGCAGGAAAATTAAATAACCTATTTTTTTTTTTAATACACTGGTGACATGGCAAGGGCTGCAAAAAAAAGGAGCAAGCTGTTAGCCTAGTAAGCTCTTGATTAATAACCGTAGATGAGCTGTAATTACATATTTTTAAAAAGCTGGAAACTTTAATTACTTACCTTTACAAGAAGTAGTCCTCACTCCCAAGTTATCCTGAACATACCATGGCTAAGGTCAGCAAACGCCAATGAAAAAATAAAAACAAAACTCTAAGACTTTCAGCCAGAACTGCATGACATTTATGTAAAATATAAGTTGTGTCCCTATTCAATCATCTTTTTAATTTTCATCGAGATGTGGCAAGTGAACAAAAGTGCGTCTTCCCCACCACCCAGTGAACAAAAAATTGACAACATCTGAAATAATTAAATGTTAACTGTTCAGAATGATTAATTGAAAGTTTAGCCTAGTTAATATTTTAGGATTGTGTTTCAAAGACTTACAGGTTGACATGTATGAAATTATGGGCGTATGACACTAGATGCAGAAAATATAAAACCCTAAACTGTAAAGAACAAAATCTGATATGTCTTAATTTGAGGAATGAGAAATATGGCACCTCCCTTTGTTATCCTCCACATACCACGATATAGACTTTGTAAAGTACTGCCCCCTTGTAGTAATAACTAATTTATCATTAGACACTGAAACAGCTCAGACACACTACATTTATGTAAGAAAATCAAGCCTCTTGAATGTAGTGATCACTCGTGTGGCTGGATTTCAGTGACATAATTGTTGAAATATTCTGTTTGTAGTTCTTGCATATGTGGATTCTCATTTTATTCTGCTATGCTGCCAACTGGTTGCCATTCAAAATGCTATCAACTATTTGATTGGTCACATATTTTATCTTCAGTTTTTCTTCTCACAGGTCATCAAGGGGCATCCTGAATAACCTAAATTTTATGTGCACTGCAACGGAAAACTCCTGGTATCCACATGGTGGAAACTGCATTTCATTTCACATTCAGAGATGTTGGTAAAATAGTGCAAAAATGTGGTGGATTCCAAAGTACTAGTCAAAATCTTTTGGTATAGTCCTCAGCCTCCTTTAATGTCAGGTTGCATGGTCACTCAGACTTGTAAATTATTAACTTTGACGATATTCATGCCATTAAGGCACAAGTTCTTCAGATCTGAAATTTCACGAGATAAGCAGGTCATCACTCGAAGATTGCTCATACTTCTGGAAGACTTTTAAAAAACTAAAAGAACATAACCTGTTTATACCGTGAACTTTTAACAATGTACTATCATTTTCATGAGATGTCGATGGTTGGTCATATGACAGTGATGCTACAAGAATTATTTTCCATTGATGGGCTGAAGTAGGGTGCTCTTTCCAAGAGCCAGTGCAGACTCGATGGGCCAAATGGCCTCCTTCTGCACTGTAAATTCTATGATTCTATGTCAAGACACAGGTTAACCCCACAAGTTTCATGCTTCTATCTCAGGAAAATCCCTCCTCTTAGGTAATCCCTCGGGATCGAGGACGACTTGCTTCCATTTCTGTCCAATGGGTTCAGAAGCGATTGAGGAGTCCAAGTGTGATTTGCAGACTCGGACACAGGCGGACTTGAAATAGATGGATTGTTTCGAGGTTTGTGAACTCCCTCCAATTCTTTGACTTTGTCTCTGCATGTTCCAGGCAAAGTCTCTACGTGTTCAGCAGCTTCCCGAATGACCCTTCCTTTCTCCATTTTGGCCAGGGTCCCCCACAAGTCAGCTGGAATGTTTGACCTCTTCAAAGATGCCACAAGGACAGCCCTAAAACATTTCCACTGTCCTTTAGGTCTCTTGCTATGACCAAGTTTTGGTATCAGGCATAAGATTGCCATCTCCTAACCAGTGGGTCATTATAACAGTGATGGCACCTCATAAATATTTGGCTGCAAAGTGTTTGCCACCATCTGGTTATTGTGAAAAAGCTTTATAAAAATGCAAAACCATTTTTTAAAAACTCACAATATTCTTTCTACCTTCACTCAAGAGGTGAGCAACAAAACTGATATTACGTACCATTCAGCAAGCACTTAATACAGTCAATATAAATGGAATGTGAAGGAAATCACTAGTTACTGGCATAGTCTACTGCATTTCAAAATCTGTAGCCTCTACCACTGAGAAGGATCACCTAGAAGGATTCGAGGGAACACCATCACCTGCAAGTTCTCCTCCAACCGAACTCGCCAACATTGAGGGCATTTAAAAGTTTATTGGATAAGCATATGGATGATAATGGCATAGTGTAGGTTAGATGGCTTTTGGTTTTTGGCTTCCCATGTCGGTGCAACATCGTGGGCCGAAGGGCCTGTACTGCGCTGTATCGTTCTATGTACACTCTTTACTTGGAACTATACTAACTGTTCCTCCACTGTCACTGGGTCAAAATCCTGAACTCCTTTCCTAACAGCACAGTGGGTGTACCTACATCATATTGACAACAGTGGTCCAAGGCAGCAGCTCACACGACCTTCTCAAGGGTAATTAGTGCTGGGCAATAAAAATGCTGGCCCAGCCAACAACACCCATGTCCCGTTAAATAATTTTTAAAAAACTTAATAGCTGCAGTACCAGGTGAAAATGACAACAGTAGAAATTTGGCAACACAATTCGCGACAATTTTCAAAGACTATCAGCTCACGATTAGAGTGAACAAAGAACATAATGCATCAAGTTTGTCAAATAAATGAAAAACACGCATCTAGCTGGCAATACCAAAAAGGGATTGGCCTGTTGGATTCATTTACCTTTTCTTAAAATTTGTTCAGAGGATTTGGGCAATTTTGGCATGATTGGTATCTACTGTCCATCCCAGATTAGCCTCAAGAAAGTGGAAGGTAATTGCCTTCTTGATGCAGCCTATGGTTTAGGCACATCCACAGCACTATTATTAGGTAGGAAGTTCCAGGATGTTGACACAGCGATAATGACAGAATAACAAAGATAGCTCCAAGATAGGACGGGGTAGCTTGAATGTGGTGTTTTCATGCATCTGTTGCCCTTATCCTTTCAAAGTTAGAGGTTTAGGTTTGGAATGTCATATTGAAGAGGCCTTGGTGAGCTGTTGGGAGTGTATCTTTTAGATGGCACTCATTGCTGCCACTATGTACTGTTGATGGAAAGAGTGAACATCCAAGATGGTAGATTGAGTGCCAATCAAGTGAGCTGGATGGTGTTGCAGTTCCTAAGTATTGTTGAAGCAAACTCAAACTTAAACTTAAAAGTATTCTATCAAACACCTGAAATCTAGAAGAGACTTGGTGAAGAGGAGTTGCTAGTCACAGAATATCCAACCTTGATCTGCTCAAGGCCATTATGTTTATGTTACTGGTCAATGGTGACTCCTGGGGAATTCAGTGATGGTAATACCATTGAATGTCATGGGGAGATGGTTAAACTCATTTAAATTTCATTTTGTTAAGCGTTGTCTTGATGTCAAGAGCTGACACTTTCACCTCATCTCTGGAATGCAACTTTTGTTCTCCAGGTTTAGGTGATAGATTCAAAATCGAGTCTGCAGGTCTTTGAGGTTCAACTGAAGACATGGAGCTTCATTTAGATGATGGTAACACTACAGACTGCCCGTTTGCCCGCACAAACAGCCGCTGAAGTCAGGTAAACGTTCTCTTCAAGTGGCCCTGTTCAATTACAAGGCTGCTTGTGAAGAAACACTAAAAACCTATGATTACATAACATTTTCTCCCCCTTTAAATCAGAGGTCCCTGACACAATAAGCAATATATTACCAATTAGCAACATGAACAATCAACAATAACAGACAATACGTCAGGTGTTTCAGAGGTCATCGTTCTGTGTAGTTGTCAGTGAACGCCAGGCATATGCTTTTTAGGACTAGCTGTGACTTCTGTGCTGTCTTTGGCTCAGTGTGAGCATCGTCAGGAGCTATCTTAACTGGAGTTGATGTCGTGATCTAAGGTTGACTCGGTGTTTGATTTGCAATTGAGGTGCAGTTTTCCCCCCCCAATAGGTTCGTTAGTCAGGTTTGCAGTAAGGTCCAGGTCGTCTCTTGGCACAGCTGGATTTGGACCCACTGTCGGTTCTACCTCTGGCAGATTGGTTCTCGTGGCCAAAGGTTGATCCACGTGTCTTCTCCATATTACATTGTCTCGGGATTGTACGGTATAGGTGGTCGGGTTGGTCCTATCTGTGCTAAGATGGTGGCGGGAATCCACGTTTCACTTGTGGCATAATTTCTTGCCAGAACTTCCTGACCCTGGTGACGTTTTGTGTTGTTCTCCCACCATATAACCTGATCCTGCACTTTATTCCTCAACAATTTGTTTTGTCTTGGGTGGGTTTTAGCAAATCGAATGCTGTGCGTAGTTGACATTTAACCATCAGCAGCCCCAGAGAAACTTGGGTTGTTAAATGCGCAGTATTCCTGTACGTGAGCAGGAATTGACTCAAATGTTTAGATAGCCTCGTTCTCTGGTTACTTTAACGAATGTTTCATCATCGGTACAAAACATTCTGCAAGCCCATTTGTGGAAGGATGATAAGGAGAGGATTGGATGTGTTCAATTCTGTTCTCCTTCAAGTTATTGTTATGAACTCGAGATATGAACTATGGTCCATTATCGTTCACCAGTTGTTCAGGGTAACCAAATCTATTGAAGATAGTGGCCATGCAAAGTTTCCACTATTTCTTTTTATGTTTTTGTGCATGGCTTTTCCAGCTGTACCAGAGTCTAGAGGTGAAACACCCCCCCCACCTTGCTATGTTCAGGAATGTTGGGACTTTCATATCTGCTGCTATTTCATTAGCTTGAACAAAATCACCAAATCATTTTGTATACATACTCCATCTTTGCACAACCCGAGCTCAGCTCATTGCCCTTTGTGTGTTGCAACACCTCCAGCTCTAAGTTTGTTGTTGCAAGGTACCTGTTGCACACTGCTACCGAGTTCAGAGCAGGTGGATTTTTTGATTCCTATGGTGTTCAAACCGTTGTTTGGTTCCCCCCTCATCAGCTTTCATGTTTTTCATTATTTCTTCGGTGCATACAAATGCTGTTCACCTACCCCGGCACCAGTTTTTATGTGCTGGATTCAAGATAGAGTCTGCAGGCCTTCAAGGTTCAACCGGAGAGCTTTATTTAAATGTTAACACTACAGGCTGCAATTTTAGGCGCCCCATTTGCTCGCACAAACAGCCAATGACATCATCGGAACCGTTCTCTCCATTCAGCAACAAGACTGCCTTGAGGAAACACTAAAAACACTATGAATACACAACAGTTTGGACCAATGCTTTAATAAAGTCTGGAATCAAGTGCTCTAGCAGAATCTGAACTGATTGCCATTAAGTGTCATTCTGCAGGACTGCTGATGACACCTTTAATTACTTTGCTTTGAAATTAGACTAATGGATTGGTAATCGGACTACTGTATTTGTTCTGCCTTTATATGGGCAATCTTTCACTTTATCAGGCGGGCAACAGTGCTGTATCTGTACCGAACAGCTTGGTTAGAGGTGCTTGTCTGAAGGACAAGTTCTTCAGTACTCCAGTCTGGATACAGGAAAGGCTATGAATCGTATGCACTCAGCTGTTTCTTGATATCATGGAGTGACATAAAATTGGCTGAAGAATGTCATCTGTGTTGAGAGGATCTCCAGGAGGAGGATGACATGGATGATTCACAGGATCCTTCTCACTGAAGATGATGCAAACTCCTTCAACCTGGTCTTCAAAAAGATGCTGTTGATAAAAACGTTGTAGCATTTAACTATTCCAAGATCAATACCACCATCTAAAATGTATTTGGATGTTTCACATTCGATCAAATTTCGGAACTTTCATTTGACACTCCAATTTTTCCATAAATTTTATTTTATTGAATCCTTGCATCAAGGCGAGGAATGTCAGTACTGGAGTCTGTCAATGCTATTCCCTTTTGGTGTTCAGTTTCTGTGTTGAGCACTTTTAGATCAGAATGCTTCTTCTACTTTACCATATACTTGAGTTCCAATTTCAGAAAGAATGTCCAGTCATATTTTGAGATATTAGGACCAACTTTCCACAAAGAATTTGCAAATGAGTGGTTTTAATTTAACTGATTGCATACAAGTTCATCATTCTATTTCCAGCTATATCCTGTAGCCACCAAACAGAGCTTGTTTGTTAGCTGGCTAGTCACTTAAGATGCACGTTAAAGCTAGGCAGACTAGTTTGTAGAATATCACTGTTAACAGATGACTCTTACTGATTCAACAAAGACTCTCAGTCATTTAGAGAAGAGGATAGCAGGAGATATTTCTAGGGACTCACATCTCAAGTGGAGGGATCAGGGTTACTAGTTTTGACAGGCCTAATACTGAATTATTGTATGCAAACCGAGTCAGGCCAGTCCACCAACTTCATGATCAGACAAGAAAAAAATAAAGCAGCATACAAACACAATAGTTAAAACGGAAAGAGAGGTTGCCAGAGAAAGCTTGTTCACGAGCATTCAGAAACAAAAAGCTGACCAAAAAGCCAATACTGCCCGCTAATATAAGGTAGCACAATACGGTTCATTAGGTTTTTGAGTAGAGAAGTGAAGTTCAGCTAAGTAAGACTCAGGTACAAGTTATCCTGTATATCCATTTGTTATCTGTAAAATAAAAACACCTATTGCTTCAATAGATGGCCTTGCTATTCCCGACTTTATAGTTCTTCTGAAATGTTTGGAGACGCACATTCAAAGACATCTGTGAAAGACAGCTATACGAATGCAATTATTTTTCAATCTTTGTTATAGACTTCAGATTACCAATTCATAGAAAATTCTAAGCATATTTTACTTTATTTTTTAATTACAGTAGACCTGAACCTAACAGGAACTAAATTAAGACTATCCAAACTTATTTAAATTGAGAATCTTGTAACTTGCTAAGTGATGTGAAATAAAACCTAATACCGGCCCTAATCTTCAAAGAGATTTTTGACTAAATGCCGAGAAAGAGGATATCTAATGCCTATCATCAAGGATTTGAACGTAACATGAAAGAAACAGATATGAGATTGTTATCCATTTAAAAGAAACATGAAAATTACCATGGGTTTTACAGGACACAAACTGTAAGAGAAGCCAGATGAGCCAATTTTTTAAAAAAAGTTTCTTTTTACGATTTTTTTGTGATACAATTTACTAAGCGACATAGACTAGATGTTCCAATGAATAATACAAATACATGGAAAATCTAGCAACATCTGGCCAAACACATTTAGGCCAATTGTAAGTATTGGTCCGATTTTCATCCAAATATTACTTCAACTCATAAAACATATACTTTAATAAACCTTGGAGGCAACATGGTCTCTCCCCAAACACAATGGTAACAGGACCCAGCACTATCCAGGGAAAGCATTATACATCACACTGATAAAGACAATAGTTAAAATTAAAGATTATAGAATATTTGTAGAATGCGAAAGGGACATTAGATGGTTCTGGCTGAAAAAATGTCTTTAAAAAGGACTCATGTCCCCAGAATGCTGATTTTACCCATGGTATGTGGAGGATAATTGAAAAAAAAAAAGCACGGTGTCAAATATAAATATTAAATACAACTGTGTATCATTCGAAACTGTATTTGGACAGCTATTTCATTGCACGTCACATAATAGTTTACCTACCTTTGGAATGCTATCTTTGCTGTTGTACCAATCACATGATGTTCCCTAAATTAACGTACCCATGAATTTGTTCTCAAATTCATGTCTAAGTTCATTGTTAAGAAATGGTAGCAGTGCAGACTTAGCTCATATCACAAGGCAAACCCCCCCCCCCCCCAAGTTTTCCTCACTCTTCGATGCAATGGAATCCCCACATTATTAATTCATAATTTTTTTAATCCATACATTAGAAGGCAACTTGGGTTTTTTAATTTTTCGAACCAACAGTTCTATTCTAATTGATCAAAAATTAAGAGGCAAAACAGGAACAAACTTTAGTTTGCAATTTACATAGCACAAGTATGAGGAAGAGTGGTCCTGAGGTAATTAATTTAAGATTTCTCAACTGTTTGTTTCAAAATACAAATATGAATGCAACAAAGTCAGTCAATAAAACTGGATGCGACTTTCTAAGTGATCGGACACCATCCCCAAATCATAAAAGTGTGGCGGAGATTTAAGGCTTGGACATCTTAGGCATCACTAAAGCCGAAGATGACACTGATGGCACGGGAACTAGTTCCATAAACAAAGCTGGTAAATGTAGAACTGTCATTCAAACTGATCAGCCATCCATCTGGGGGAAATTGCAATGGTGTCAACCTAAGCCTCAATGAAGCAATAGGCAATTTCAGCATTGAGGCTTCAGAGGGCAACTTACTTCTGGAGAAATAGATACCCTTTCTTGCTGACTGATGTGAAAACACCCAAACAGATAAATAATGGTACTGAACTGGACAACATCGCTGATTATCTTCAATATGTGGAACCAGTTTTCAATAAGGTCGAAGTCTGTACTTGAGAATAACCTTTCTGTAATATCAGTCAACCTACCTGCTTTAGTCACATGGCTTAGATGAATTAGTATTGAACCTCCTGATAAAACCTTATCTTTACAAGTTTTACGACTGAAGCAGGACGAGGTAATTCCAGTCCTGAAGGAAACCTCCGCTCCAGGGCACATAACCTGAAGTTACAAGAGTGCTTCCTTAATGCCCAGAGAAATTGTTGAATATTTTTCTCATAAAAATTGACTTCCTTTAAATAAAACCATCATATTATTCTCCTACAGAACTGTTGTCAACTGTCACATTAATTGGATACCAAATATCGAGTCAATTGTAGACATTATATCCAGGCAACAGATTGCTTGATAACGTGCAATAGAAAGTTTTTTCTGTTAACTTTCAAAATATGAAAAGATGCCAAACACAACTGAGACCATTTCTAACCAGAATCAATGCTAATGATGGGAGAAAATGGTAGGTTTATGTCAAAAGACAAGTAAATAATAGAGTCCAAGACCTCAATCAATACTAAGGAAGTACTATACTGTCAAAGAAAACATGAGATCCCATATTATCAAAAAGAGGTTCTAGCAGTGTCTTGACAATAATCATCCCAGTCAATGTCATAAACAAGTTAATTAATAGTTCATTTCACTGTTGACTGTGGCTTCTTGCTGTACACAAAACAGCTTGCGGCACATTCAGCTATTGTCACTGGACGAATAAAAATTACAGCATAAATGGAGAACATTCGGCCCAACACTGTGCTTCAACACTAGCTCTTCAATTTCAACTATACAGCTAAAAGAATGCCCTAAAATGCATTAGGCTTAAGGAGACAATTACACAGAACATAGTGCAGAAAGAGGCCATTCGGCCCATCGAGTCTGCACAGACCCACTTAAGCCCTCACTTCCACCCTATCCCTGTAACCCAATAACCCCTCCTAACCTTCATTTATTTATTTTGGGTCACTAAGGGTAATTTATCATGGCCAATCCACCTATCCTGCACGTTTTTGGACTGTAGGAGGAAAATGGAACACCCGGAGGAAACCCACGCAGACACGGGGAGAACGTGCAGACTCTGCACAGACAGTGACCCAGCAGGGAATCGAACCTGGGACCCTGGCGCTGTGAAGCCACAGTGCTATCCACTTGTACTATCATGCTGCCCCTAAAATTCCCCATATGCCTTGCCTCTCCAAGCAAGTGAGCAAACTATGCTGAAAAGTGAACAAAAATAAGTAAGGGTACCTAGTCACATACACGAGAGAAATTAATTGAAAGATACGTTAATCAAATTAGGAGTAAGATAGTGGACTAGTTTGGAGCATACAAGCACTGGTCTGGGTCATTTGGGCTGAAAGGCCCATTTCAGTGCTGCAAGTTCTACATAAATAAAGCAAAAAGTGCAGAGGATACCGGAAGTCTGCAGAAGGATTTGGATAGGTTAGGTGAATGGGCTAGGGTCTGGCAGATGGAATTCAATGTTGCCAAGTGTGAGGCTATCCATTTTGGGAGGAATAACAGCAGAATGGATTATTTAAACGGTAAGATGTTAAAACATGCTGCTGTGCAGAGGGACCTGGGTGTGTGCTGGTGCACGAGTCGCAAAAAGTTGGTGTGCAGGTGCAACAAGTGATTAAGAAGGCTAATCGAGTTTTGTCTTTCATTGCTAGAGGGATGGAGTTCAAGACTAGTGAGGTTATGCTGCAATTGTATAGGGTGTTGGTGAAGCCGCATCTGGAGTAGTGTGTTCAGTTTTGGTCTCCTTACCTGAGAAAGGACATATTGGCACTGGAGGGAGTGCAGAGGAGATTCACTAGGTTGATCCCAGAGTTGAGGGGATTAGATTATGACGAGAGGTTGAGTCGACTGGGACTGTACTCATTGGAGTTTAGAAGAATGCGGGGGGACCTTATTGAGACATATAAAATTATGAAGGGAATAGATAGGATAGATGCGGGCAGGTTGTTTCCACTGGTCGGGGAAAGCAGAACTAGGGGGCATAGCCTCAAAATAAGGGGAGGTAGATTTAGGACGGTGTAGGAGGAACTTCTTCACCCAAAGGGTTGTGAATCTCTGGAATTCCTTGCCCAGTGAAGCAGTTGAGGCTCCTTCTTTAAACGTTTTTAAGAAAAAGATAGATGCCTTTCTAAAGAATAAAGGGATTCGGGGATATGGTGTACGGGCTGGAGAGTGGAGCTGAGTCCACAAAGATCTGCCATGATCTCATTAAATGGCGGAGCAGGCTCGAGGGGCCAGATGGCCTACTCCTGTTCCTAGTTCTTATGTATAAACGATGAGCTCTAAACATACCAGAATAAAGAAACCTGAAGGAATTTATGATGCTGAAAATCAACTAGGATCACAACATAAGAAAGAAGGTAATCTAGAAGTCAATTAACATCCTTATTCAAGCACCTTTAAATACAAATTACAAAAATTAAGGTTGTTATTCAGCATGCTCCGGGAATGGATTGCGTTGGTTAATCGAAAATGTTAATTAACAGGGAGTTACATTGCCCCAGACACAAGACAAGGTGCTGAACGGTTTGAGGGATTGAGGGAAGAGAGGAAGCAGCTGAGCAGCAAAGGACTCCAACATAACATGGGATCACAGTAAAACTAAAACCAAAAAGATCACAATCACAAATACCTACCCGAATAGAAACCCTCACTAATTTGGGTAGACAGCTCAACACAATACCCACATGCTCATTCTGAGTGAATCTGACAGTGTATTGCAATGTGAACAAATGCATTCTCATGAATAAATGGTAAAATGCATATTATTGCAGTGTGTCCAGGGATGAGAATTTCCACCAAATGACGATTTCCAGCATTGGAGTTTCAGAAATTTTACTGATTGGTTTCTGACTTTCAGGCAGGCTTTTAAAAAAAAACCGAGCACAGCAATAACTATTGCTTCCAATCTTCCAGCGATATTCTGGGTTTCCAGACAGATTTTTTCAAAAATAAAAACTTTCGAACGGACAGGGATTGAGAAATATCAGAAATTTGGTACAATGCCGGATAACAGTTAACTGTAGCCTGAGGTGCAATGATAAACAGACAACTTAGGCAATTTTGAAGCCTGGATGTATTGGAGAAATACCTGCCACAAACGGACAATGGCACCCATTCATCACAGACTGATCCACTTGTAACCACACTGGTGCCTTAGTCACACAAAATATTACCACTAGGTGCTCTCATAGTAAATATTACACTATGGCTGAATTTAATGATTGTGGTGGTGGCCTTGTTTACTGGCCAGAAGGTCGATGGAAACCCCATGGCAGTTATATCCAGGAACCTCAACAGGGTTGAATATCAATCAAACATTAACCGTCCGCATTTGGGGTTCCTATGTCTTTAAAAGGAGACGATCAGGCCAGAGTGCAGTCAGATTTTCAGCAGGCCACAGCAGCACCACCATAACCGGTAGCCACAGTTGGGCTGCAGAAGGCTTAAAGTAGCAACCATGAAGGGGACCCCCAGATGACTGGTGCGTGTTGTGGGCTCACCAGAGCCTCAGGTAGGCTTCAGACGGGTTCTGGTGGAAAGCAGGGGGCACTTTCAGCTGGGGTGACCCACGTCACCTGGCAAAATCTCCTTGGTGCACAGGATGCCCAACCAAGGGGTCTCCTTCTGAACCGAGTTTGCAGACAGATAGCCAGAGTATTCCTAATAACAGCCTTGCAACATGGCATACAGTCCACTTCCCCTCCCCCACCGCTGGTAGAATACCTTCAATTAAGAGACTCAACTGGCCTCTGGACATTAAAGCTGTCCTCAACCTTCCCTGCCCAACTTAATTAGGGGAACAGGAAAGATGACACTCTTCACACTGTACTTGCTCACACAATTATATGGCTTCCTCCATCTTTCAGATCGCTCCCATCGGCAGAAATAAAATATTGCCCTAAAAGCAGTCAATTATTTTTAAGGGGTGAGGTGTCACTCATTGTAATAAGACTGCCCTCAACAAGAACTGCTATACATATTCCTCAAAAAGCAACAAAAAGGGCAGTTCACTGAAATACAAAAAGCAGAACAAGGAACACTTAGTCCATTATACTTATTTCTGTGTTAATTCTGTACTGAACTAATCAACTAGGATAACAGTGTTCTCCCCGTGTCTGCATGGTTTTCCTCTGGGTGCTCCGGTTTCCTCCCACAGTCCAAACATGTGCAGGTTAGGTGGATTGGCCATGATAAAATTGCCTACCAGTGATGTGCAGGTTAAGTGGGGTTACGGGAATAGGGTGGGGGTGTGGGCTGAGGTATGGTGCTCTTTCAGTGTCGGTGCAGACTCGATGGGCCGCAATGGCCTCTTCCTGCATTGCACAGATTCTGTGGTATGGATTCTAACTCTTGATCTATTTTCCTGCTCATTCATTAGATGCTTGAAGAATTTTCACGTCTTGTTGATTGTTCTAATTTATTTATTTTTAAAGAGAGTTGCACCAAGCATTTCATATTCTAATAGTAAAGTCACCATTGTCTCTGATGACTATCTGCTTTCCACTTTGAGGGAGAGAGCAAACTGTGGTGATTTAACCCGAGGATCCCCACACTTCGAGGGGCAAGGTTAAGAAGGAGGGCAAGGTTGAGAAGGCCGGCCTTCATAAATAACCTCAACCGGTACAGGAATTGAACCCATGCTGTTGGCCTCACACTGCATCACAAACCAGCTGTGCAGCCAACTCAGCTAAACCCAGAGGAGTTTGGCTATTCCATGACACATTTCTCCTAACATCAGCATATTTAATGTGTTTCAATATTATTCTGAAGCAGACAAAATTTAACAAAAGGACAAAAGTCCGCTGACTTTTTAAAATACAAAACGATTAAAAATCAAGTTAGAAAGCTAAAAACTTTGATAAGCAATCTGAGACCTAGATTGCCCCACAGGTGAATCATTCTTTTTCAATTCTAGGTGTTGTGCACCAATTCCTCGGTACTTGACTGGAAAAAGCCTAAATGATGAGCTCAAGTCATGTCGAGCCACTCCAGCGGAAGAACAATCTCAATGGAGCCAAGTTGACATTTAAAAGATTCTACCCAGGTTTTCTCACATCAAACAGCCTTAGGAATATCGCTTAACAAAGAAGCAATTTTGAAATTCACCCATTGCTCAGAGCACATTAAGCATAAGTCTCTGACAATTTTGGCTTTTTCTCTCTTTTCCCAAATTAAAAAATCATAATAAAAATACTGGATAAACTCAGCAGGGCAGGAAGCACCTGTGGAAAGAGAAACAGAGTTAACGTTTCGATTCAGAACTGGAGAGGGGTAGAAATGTAATGGAATATATAGTTGGAGCAGGGGGTGGAGGAGGTGGGGCAGAGTAGGTGGTCAAGGATGTGTTGAAGCTAAGGAGAGAGACATAGAAAATATGAGAAGGAGGAAGTCATTTAGCCCTTCGAGCCTGCTCCGCTAATCATTACGATCATGGCTGATGTAACATGGGACAACAGAGGAATCACAATTTAGGTGTGAAGGGACTGGACAAGGAGATACAGGATGGAGACAAGGTAGGAAAAAATGAGCTCAGTGGAACAGAAACAGGCTGATACGATGGGTCAACCAAGACAGTACTTTTCGTGGATTTTGAAAAGGAGGTAGAGGTGTGGGGTTGGGGGACAGGGAGGTCAGAAGCTGTGGAGAGATCTCCAACGAAGATGTCAGTGATAGTCCTGGAAACAATAGCTTGATGTTCGGTGGTGGAGTCATGATCCAGTTTGGCAGCAACTGTCTGAGAGTTAGCACTCGGCCTCTGCAAAAGTAGAGGTCAGTGTGCCAGAAAACAGCATCACCTTTGTTCGCAGGTTTCATAACGAGGTCAGGGCTGCGCTGGAGAGAGCGGGGTCAGGGCTGCGCTGGAGAGCGCGGGGTCAGGGCTGCGCTGGAGAGGGCTGCGCTGGAGAGCGCGAGGTCAGGGCTGCGCTGGAGAGCGCGAGGTCAGGGCTGCGCAGGAGAGAGCGAGGTCAGGGCTGCGCAGGAGAGAGCGAGGTCAGGGCTGCGCTGGAGAGAGCGAGGTCAGGGCTGCGCTGGAGAGAGCGAGGTCAGGGCTGCGCTGGAGAGAGCGAGGTCAGGGCTGCGCTGGAGAGCGCGAGGTCAGGGCTGCGCTGGAGAGCGCGAGGTCAGGGCTGCGCTGGAGAGAGCGAGGTCAGGGCTGCGCTGGAGAGAGCGAGGTCAGGGCTGCGCTGGAGAGAGCGAGGTCAGGGCTGCGCTGGAGAGAGCGAGGTCAGGGCTGCGCTGGAGAGAGCGAGGTCAGGGCTGCGCAGGAGAGAGCGAGGTCAGGGCTGCGCAGGAGAGAGCGAGGTCAGGGCTGCGCAGGAGAGAGCGAGGTCAGGGCTGCGCAGGAGAGAGCGAGGTCAGGGCTGCGCTGGAGAGAGCGAGGTCAGGGCTGCGCTGGAGAGAGCGAGGTCAGGGCTGCGCTGGAGAGAGCGAGGTCAGGGCTGCGCTGGAGAGAGCAAGGTCAGGGCTGCGCTGGAGAGAGCAAGGTCAGGGCTGCGCTGGAGAGAGCGAGGTCAGGGCTGCGCTGGAGAGAGCGAGGTCAGGGCTGCGCTGGAGAGAGCGAGGTCAGGGCTGCGCTGGAGAGAGCGAGGTCAGGGCTGCGCTGGAGAGAGCGAGGTCAGGGCTGCGCTGGAGAGAGCGAGGTCAGGGCTGCGCTGGAGAGAGCGAGGTCAGGGCTGCGCTGGAGAGAGCGAGGTCAGGGCTGCGCTGGAGAGAGCGAGGTCAGGGCTGCGCTGGAGAGAGCGAGGTCAGGGCTGCGCAGGAGAGAGCGAGGTCAGGACTGCGCAGGAGAGAGCGAGGTCAGGGCTGCGCTGGAGAGAGCGAGGTCAGGGCTGTGCTGGAGAGAGCGAGGTCAGGGCTGTGCTGGAGAGAACGAGGTCAGGGCTGTACTTCCCAAAAGAAAATCATACTTCAACCAGTGCCAAAAAGCTATGCCCTTTATAGTCTTCTTGAGTTACAGAACTAATTTTAATAAAGTGGATTTACACCCTTCGAGAACCATAACAAACTACAAGTTCTGACAACATTCGACTATGCAAGTTACCTGAGGAAAGGCTGAACTTCTGAAGGACAACATGACTGCAGAAACTGCAGATCGGCTAAAGATACCTCAGGAAGCTCAAAGTCAAACTTTCGTGGCTTGTATGTCTGTAACAATAAAAGTCAACAATTTCCCAGAGTTCTATAATCCTCTTTTGAGTGTTCAACACATAAATCACACTACAAAGAATTAAGTATTATGAACACTATAATAAATTAATGCAAAATGTATTTTAGCATTAGTAATTTGGGAAGAAATTGCAGTCTGAGGAATGCCTTATCTTGACAGATAGTGCTCTAAGGCATACAAAAGAGAATTTAAACTGCTATGCTTAATAAAACGTACAGTAAGAAGTCTTGCAACACCAGGTGAAAGTCCAACAGGTTGGGACTTTAACCTGGTGTTGTAAGACTTCTTACTGTGCTCACCCCAATCCAACGCTGGCATCTCTACATCATAATAAAACGTAAACTGTTAATATTCATATGGATCCCATGTCAATTGAATAGATGCTTATTGTGATCTCTGTTGAAATAAAGTTTTGAATTCGACTCTGCTCAAAGGAATTTTCATGACAAATTGGAGGAAATAATGCCTCAGTTTTATAATATATCTGAATAAAGCGCACGTATAGTCTCACTGATAATAGTTTCTGGCAAGGCAACTGAACTTGGTCATGATCAGAACCTACGCAATTCCTCGGTTCACACCTGAAACAGAGCTATATTTAGTTCCATTTATTCTCAAAAAGAATCCATAAACAAATATTTTACTTATTAAAAGCATTTCATACAAATTTAAACAGCTGATAATAAAAACAGTTTTCAAATACATTAGTAATTTTGCTTTCAGCATAACCTCAAAGCCTTGCGTTTTAGGCCCTGCCATAGTCAGGATCGGAGGCAGATGGGTGCTAAAATACTGCCACTGGATTATGTGTCAGTTTCCATTTCCATCTTGCCCAGAGCCAGGATTAAGGGGGTGTGGTGGAGGAAGGCGGGTGGTGTGGTGGAGGAAGGCGGGTGGGTTCCCAGCACCCAGGCAGGACTGGAGGCCTTTCCAGACTGCTTAGTTGCTGGAGAAGCTCCAGGCCTTGCGGGATCCTCTCCGACAACAATAGAGCTGGAGTTAGGGTGCCTCCATTCTGAAGCACCGTTTCCCTCATTTATCTTCCATTGCAGCCCGCTATTCCTTTTAAACTGGAAGGTCTCTGTTTATTCTCCAGCTTTGGGAGACCACCCATTATTGTTAATTGGAAAGCAAACCTAAGCTTTTGGTCGAGGGAAGATCATGGAATGGATGTTTCCCGCACACTGCGGAGTTCCGAACCCCACAGGAAAACTCTGCCCTACGATTCAAACATTTTCTTAAAAATTCAACAAACCTTACTGCAGAAGTTAAATGATTTAAAATATTTGAACACATTTAATACATTGATTCTACAGACAAAAGTTACTTATACGTACACAAAAGGATGATGGCGGCCATGAGTCAAGCCCCTTAAACAAACGATTTCTAAGAAATGATCTTCCTGTGGAAGGAGAAGCCTCAGTATAAATATACAATGGTAGACTTGAAACGTCAAACAACTTACATAAAATATGTTGTATGAAAAACATTTAAGTGAGCAAATAGATCCCGATAGCTGAGCTAGATAAGGCAGTGATGAGCAAGCCTAATCAGGCAAGTTTCTGTTTCGATTAATCTTCATGATGAATAGTAAGGCCACAGCAATTGGGCACAGCATCACAAGGTTAGAAAATGTGTGCGTGATGGTGGTGGGGAGGCGCCAGACAGATCAGCCCACGTTTCTGCTTCTGACCGTTATTCAATAATGCCTTTACTATTGTGTGAAGGCTGGACGAGGTTGCAACATATTTCAGATGAATGGTTCTCAGCCACTGTTTATATCTGAACCCTGACAATGATCATTTAGACAAACTATCGCAGGGCACACAATGTGCATGAAATGTACCTAGCAAAAGTTAACATCCAAAAAGGAGATTCAAGAGGAGAAAATTTACAACAAAAGTAATCCAACTAGTGTTCACCATCTTCATGCTCAGGCACACACTGTCCATTGTGTTTATTATTCAAAGCATAGAAAAAGCATTTAATGTGCATCTACATCTTTCTAAGTCGCAACTATGTGCCCAATGTGAAAACTATGGTCAGGATGAATTTCCTCCAGGGAAACACTGGCAAGATAATGGTCATCTGTTTGGTATTCATAAAAATTCTGAAGCTGTATCATTCAAGATCTAGTTGAGCTTAACCCAAAAGTATAGCCATGTGGTTCTAGTTGGGCATTAACTAACCCTACAAACACACACACTTCAGTCTCAACCTCAACTAGATCACTTGCACTGCTACTAATACCCTCATTATTTTTACTTTCATCCATCTCAAGCTATATTCTGCAAGAGCACCAAAATTCCATCATGCATTTCTGAACCCAAACAAATCCCATTCACTAATATGCAAGTTTTACTGACCACAGCTGAACTCCCCAGGATTCTAATCATTGTCCTCTTTGAAGATCTCACATAGTATGCCTCAAATCTACCATTGCAACACTGTTCTGTGCCACAGTTCAGCATACCTTGTACTCTTCTGATCCTGGACTCCAGCGGATTCGCCTCCATTTATTCAGAATGACAGAAATTCACTATACTTCTGAAATTTGCTCCCTCAGCTCCTGTGTTACTACATACTTTCCTGCCTTCAAAAAACCTGCACAAAACAGATCATTCCAACCGAAGCTTCAATCAACTTCCTAAACCACCTCCCTATCCAACAGTAACATGAATTTAAAGAGCATCTTTAATATGGTGCAATGGTCCAAGGTGCTTCACACAAGTAATAATAATAATCTTTATTGTCACAAGTAGGCTTACATTAACATTGCAATGAAGTTACTGTGAAAAGCCCCTAGTCGCCACATTCCGGTGCCTGTTCGGGTACGCAGAGGGAGAATTCAGAATATCCAATTCATCTAGCAGCACGTCTTTCGGCACTTGTGGGAGGAAACCGGAGCACCCGGAGGCAACCACGCAGACATAGGGAGAACGTGGAGACTCCACACATTCAGTGGCCAACGTTGCGAGTATCTGATTTTATAATTCTTATGTTTTAGAGATGTAACTTTTGTTTTAGGATTGGAATTTAATTTTGCATGCAAATGGAAAAACCTGATTGAGAAAGTGGTAAATAATTGAAGTAATTGTAAACCAAACAGGCCTGATTTAATTGTAATCAAAAAGGTGACCTGTACTTATTCAATGAAGGTCAGAGTTAGAAATTGAAAGCCCTAAGCTATGGACGACCCATCTTTGTGCTTTTGGTAGAGCCAGGGTGTCTCTGGTTATTTCAACAATAGAGTAAAATTATTTATGTAGTTCCCAAATCGAAGAAGCTAAAAGTAGCTTTGTAAAGAAGGAGGTTTCTTGGTAGCATCAAGAAGTCTGGAAAAAGGGCAATGACATCAATTCAAAACATAAATTTCTCATATGGATCACAGAAACAAAGGGTTATTTTGAAGGGAGGTAATTAATTTAATTTCTGTTTGGAACATCCCGGCGTATGTTACATTGCTATGGAGATGGGCTGTGAGGTTTAGGAAGGTTCCTTTGTTTACTTTATTGGTGTGTATTTGCTTGCAGAAAAGATAAGTCAGCAGTGGAACTAGAATTCGTATTGGAGCTATGAGAACACACTGGGAAAAAACAAGTCCGATCCAAAGTCAGGACAAGGAGCAGAGAGGCCATTAGGAACCAGGACTGTTCCTGATTCTTAAATCATTTAGCAAGAAGGCAGTGAGGCCCCAAGCTTGAGCTGAGGAGTCCATAGCCCTGAAGTTTTAAAGGAAAGCTGTGAAGTTCACTTAGCCAAAAGCTAATGAAAGGATCCCCATGAAATCTCTTCCCTCGGGAATAGCTGGAACACTGGGGAGAAACAATAATAAGGGAAGAAGTAACAGAGGAACTAGATTTTAATTCTACCAGCATTGACAAACCATAGCATTGTTGGTTTTTTTAATGCAGAAAAGTTGATTTTTGTTTAAAAGTGTAAATATTGGGGCACAGTTCATTCAATTAAACGGTGTCCAGATTAATGATCCATACCAGGACTGTAACACAAAAACTCTCAAACAAAATTTGACACCAAGCCATTAGAAAGGGATACTAAAGAAGGTGAGCAAAATTTTGGTCAAAGAAGTCGGTTTTGAGTCTTAAAGAGGCAACCACAGACAGGCATGGAAAGCGAATTCCACAGGTCAGCATTCGATTCTAGATGTACAGGCGATGAGGGACAGAACAAAAACCTAATTTTTGCACACATGTAAGCTCTTATTTGTAGAGATAAGCAATCTCAAAACCTAATAACCAATTCCATTATGTTCCTAGAAGCATAAGTGAATCCTCAGTTAATCCCATTTGAATACAATTAAACACTCAATTAATGTCATAATAATAATCTTTATTGTCACAAGTAGATTTACATTAACGCTGCAATGAAGTTACTGTGAAAAGCCCCTAGTCGCCACATTCCATCCCTGTTCGGGTACAGAGGGAGAATTCAAAATGTCCAATTCACCTAACAGCTCGTCTTTTGAGACTTGTGGGAGGAAACTGGAGCACCCGGAGGAAACCCACGCCGACATGGGAGAGTGTGCAGACTCCGCACAGACAGTGACCCAAGCCGGGAATCGAACCTGGGACCCGTACAATTAACAGTCAGAGCTTGAACAACTGAAGCAGTGGTGCTGCTGGAGGCCCAATTAAAATCAGAAATACAGGTCAGAATTGAAACAGCTTTGGATGGAGACCGCCTGGGAATACCAGTCGCAGTAGACTAAGACTACGGCCATACTAGTCTGAAAATGCCAGATCTTGTCTGATCTCGGAAGCTAAGCACTCAGGCCTGGTTAGTACTTGGATGGGAGAATTGAAACAGCGAAGAGATGTTAGAAGGTTGCAGGGCTAGAAAAGGTTAAAGTAGAGGGGGAAGGGGATAAAGGTATTTAAAAATAAGGTAGCGAATTTGCAAATTGAGACATTGCAAATTGGGAGACAATGCACATAATAATAATTTTTATTGTTGTCACAAGTAGGCTTACAGTAAGACTGCAACAAAGTTACTGTAAAAATCTCCTAGTCGCCACACTCTGGCGCCTGTTCAGGTACATTATTGAGGGAGAATTCAAAATATCCAATTCACCTAACAAGCACATTTTCCGGGACTTGCGTGAGGAAACCGGAGCACCCGGAGGAAACCCACGGACACGGGGAGAACGTGCAGACTCTGCACAGACAGTGACCCAAGTCAGAAATCAAACCTGGGATCCTGGCGCTGCGAAGCAACAGTGCTAACCACTGTGCTAAAGGGTTCAATACACTCTTTCTGCCACTATGTTGCTACACAAGTGTAAATTGCTGACATCTATGAATTATTTGACAGCAAACAGTTGGAAAAACCTAAAATTTGGCTTGATAAGTACAACATATTAAAGACAGTTTTTATAAATTGCATTCAGAACATGCCAATAAAATCATATTCATTAAAGGTTACAGAAAATATATTAAGAAAAAACCCTGCAAAAATCACATATGAACAAGAGAAACATCATAATTTACATATTCCTAATGTGTCAAGAACAGACTGCTAATATTCCCATTTTGACTTTATGCAATGAACCTGGGTAGTGGAAAAATTAACTTACTAAACAGCTTTCCAAATGATTCTCTTTTTGCTCGCTCAGCTTTGTAGAGTTGCTTTCCTTCTTTTACAAGAGCATTGGCCCACTTTAAGGGGAATAAAAGTGAATTATTTTGTTAATTTTTAAAAATGCTACATATGAATAGTATCGTATGGAGATTTAGACCAGAATTGATTAACATACCTCCCTGTAATGTTTAGTGAACATTTTCCGCCTTACTACCTCAACAACTGCTAGGCAGTACATTTGAGGAACAGTGCTAAGTGCCTCAACAATCCGGATTCTCTCTTGCAGTTCTGTCAGAAGTCGTAGCAAAGCCTGGAGTTTTTCACCATTTTGATCTGCGTGAAGCATCACATAACAGCACCACCTAACAAAGACACATCTGAATCAGCACTAAATCACTGTGCAATTTTGAAACAGTGTGTGGAAAGTTTGTAACAGTGAAATCTATACAAAATTTTGACGATGGAATTCTGACAAATGTAACTATTTTATGATAAGTAATGGGACATAATTTGTTGTAGGGAGTGAACTTAAAATCATTTCCTTGGCAAGTTGCTGAAAATGTGAAATGATAATGTCACCTCAAGGGGAAAAAAAACATAGGGCAAACAGTATGTCTTTAACAAATCGAATTAAAAGATTGTGAAATTAACAGCTCAAGGGCCAAAAGAAAGTGTATATTAGAATGAGTGAATTCAATGACAAAGGAGGTATAAAAGTGGAAATGGTGTAGGGGCGGGGAGGTCAGTCATCCAGCGCATTTTAAAAGGAAAAAAGATAGCAAGATTCTAGTTTTGTGAAGCTAAAGGCAAAACAACAGATCTGTGATAGCAATCTATAGATTTCAGTGTTTTATTCCGCATCTGCTTTCACCTGAAATACCTGTATTATTTGCATATAAAGTATCATTAGCTTCATCTTCATTTTGACAGCAAATTAACAATACACCGCACAAAAATATCTGAAGGTATTCTTTAAGTAACATTTGTAGGAAATAAATATAATACTTATATAAATTAATTACAGATTTCAATAGTTTACAATGCAAATCTGCAGTGTTTTTTTTTTAAGGTATACAGTAACCATTAATCACATCTGTAATAGTCTTCACATGAAGGAATAATCCCTGCACCATCAGTAAAGCTAACAAAGAAAATTACTGTTATTCCCCTCCTCGTTGCAGGTACGCTTCTCCTTGGCCCATCGCAGAATCATCTCTTTCTCCACAAATTTGTGGAGTCTCACGATCACCCCCCCCCCCCCCCCCCACTCCAGGCTTCTGTCTCAGGGACCTATGCCCTCGGTCCACTTGAGGTACCTCATTTAGCACCCCTTCTGCCACCAGCCCTACCAGCATCTTCGAGACATAGCTCGTGGCACTCACACATTCCACTCCTTCAGGCAGGTCCACTATTCGCAGGTTCTGCCTTCTCGAGGTATACGCCTGCTCCTCCACCTTTGCCCTCAATGTTTTACACGGGTCTCCTAGAAGTCCCACCTCCGCCTCCAAAGCCACCACATGATCACGGTGGTCTGAGATCACTCCTTCAGTCTCCCGAATTAGTGAACCCTGCACCTCCAAACACCTCTCCACCTGTTTCAGCACCTCTTCAGGAGCACCACAGCTTCTTCGATGGCCTTGGCGCGATCCTCACGCATTTCTTTCCTCTGTTGATGGAATTCCACCTTGATAAAAACCATCAGCTCCTGTATCTGGGGCCTTCCAGCTTGCATCAGCCCTTCCCCCTCCTGCATGTTTAAAGTGGCTATTGCGGTTGCTGCAGCAGAAGCTTGTACCAACTATTCAGCCAAATATCTCACTGTTTTCTGCAGAGTCTGGTGACCAGCGGACATACCACTCCCGGGGAAAACTACTCCTCCAACATTCACCAACGCCTTTTCATCAAAATTCCACCCACTATTGGGCAAAAAGAGCTCTTTTCTGTGACTTTAAGCAGGAGCTGCCCTGTATGTGACCAGTCACTCCATGGTCACAACCGGAAGTCCTTCTGGTGAGTCCCTTCATAAATTTCCTCTGTCTTTTTGAGCAGAGAAAGTTCTCATATATTTGTTCCTTTGAGCACAATTATCCAGTTAATAATTCCATCTCTTATAGATAAATCTATGATGTGGAGATGCCGGCGTTGGACTGGGGTGAGCACAGTACGAAGTCTTACAACACCAGGTTAAAGTCCAACAGGTTTGTTTCGATGTCACTAGCTTTCGGAGCGCTGCTCCTTCCTCAGGTGCATTCGCGTCAAGGCCATCTTCAGAACAGTGACCACGACACCACACAACCCTGTCATGGCAATCTCTGCAAGACGTGCCAGATCATCGACATGGATACCACGATTACACGTGAGAACACCACCCACCAGGTACGCGGTACATATTCGTGCGACTCGGCCAACGTTGTCTACCTCATACGCTGCAGGAAAGGATGTCCCGAAGCGTGGTACATTGGCGAGACCATGCAGACGCTGCGACAACGAATGAACGGACATCGCGCAACAATCACCAGGCAGGAATGTTCCCTTCCAGTCAGGGAACACTTCAGCACTCAAGGGCATTCAGCCTCTGATCTCCGGGTAAGCGTTCTCCAAGGCGGCCTTCAGGACCCGCGACAACGCAGAATCGCCGAGCAGAAACATATAGCCAAGTTCCGCACACATGAGTGCAGCCTCAACCGGGACCTGGGATTCATGTCACATTACATTCATCCCCCACCATCTGGCCTGCAAAATCCTACCAACTGTCCTGGCTTGAGACAATTCACACCTCTTTAACCTGGGGTTACCCCATCTCTGGATCTGTAAAGATTTAATCACCTGCTAATGCTCGCATTCCTAGCATTGTTTGGCATCTTTGAATTTGTCTATATATGGGTTTCTGGAACAGACCTCTTCATTCACCTGAGGAAGGAGCAGCGCTCCGAAAGCTAGTGACATCGAAACAAACCTGTTGGACTTTAACCTGGTGTTGTGAGATAAATCTATGTGCATCGTGAGAGGTTATAAGGCTGCTAATTAGAGTTTTTTATGTTGCTGCCTTTGGTTGAAAGGAGTTGAAAAGTGCACCAATTTGGGTTGTCCTTTCTAGTTCAAGGAGATACTTGATTGAAGTATGCTGAAGAAATCTGTTCCAGTGGTTTCCTTTGTTATATTCACTGGTGATGCAGGGATTATTCCTTCATGTGAAGACTATTACAGATATATGTGATTACTGGTTACTGTATACATTCAAAAAACACTGCAGATTTGCATTGTAAAGTATTGAATGTCGTGTTATTCACCCTGGGGTAACACGGACTGCAACAGGATGCAGATGAATGGTAAAGCATACACCAAACGTAGGCGTTGGTTCAATACGATTTATCGAACTTCTGTAACAATGCACACAGCTGGCTATGGGTTGACACTCTACTACTCGAAGTGTAGTAACTCAAACTTACTAGACCAGGCTAGCTCTGATCCACGTGTAGAACGTGCTGACTGATATATACACCCTGACTGTCACTACAGTTGTCACCAGTGGAAAGAGGCGGAGTGCTGATGCCTTGTGTGTTTTATAGTTGGAAGCCCCCCTCTGGTGTTCTGTCTGGTGATTGGTTGTGTTCTGTCCTGGATGTTGATTGGCTAACCTGGGTGTCTGTCACTGCCTGTTTTTACCTCATGATGTGCATGGGTGCACATTATGACATCCCCCCTTTAAAAAAAAAAATTGTCGGTTGCTTAGAGCATATACGACATATTTACAGATATAACTATTTACAGCAAATGGCGAGTGAATGCATATGTACATGTAAGGTGTCTAGCGTGCAGATACAGAACAATATGTACAAAGGAAATATTTATAAGTCCAATCTCTGGGGCTGGCGTTGGATCCTTGTCGACCGCCTGAGAGGTGGAGGTGGAGACGACAGCGCCTTGACAGGCGGGATTGCAGTTAGATTGGTGGCCTCGTGGAGCGAGGTGTCCGGAAAAGGCATAACGACAGCTGGGAATGTGAGATCCGGTGGTGGGCAGGCAAGTTTGCGTAGTGCCCTTCTGTTGCGCCTGACAATGGATCCATCAGCCATGCGAACCACGAGCGACCTGGGAGCAGCCTGTCGAACAACAACAGCTGGAGCTGACCAGCCTCCACCAGGCAACTTGATGCGAACAGCATCTTCCGGAGAGAGCACAGGCAAATCAGTAGCATGCTGGCTTTGAAAGCAAACCAAGGCAGGCCAGCAGCACGGTTCAATTCCCGTACCAGCCTCCCCAAACAGGCGCCGGAATGTGGCAACTCGGGGCTTTTCACAGTAACTTCATTTGAAGCCTACTTGTGACTATAAGCGATTTTCAATTCATTTTCATTTCGTATGTCAGCTTTTGCCGGTTTCTGAGTTACTGCACCTTTTGCAGCACTGGGAGGTGATCCAGGTCAGGTAAATGAATGGCCGGAACAGTGGGCCGCAGGTCACGATTTATAAGGAGTTGTGCCGGAGACATACCGGTTGTCAGAGGGGTTGCCCTGTACACCAGGAGCGCAAGATTAAAGTCAGAAGCGGAGTCCACAGCCTTGCAGAGCAGTTGCTTCACGATATGGACTCCTTTTTCGACCTTCCCGTTAGATTGCGGGTAATGCGGGCTCGAGGTAACGTGCTTGAACTGGTATAGCTTTGCGAAGTTGGACCACTCTTGGCTGTAGAAGCAGGGACCGTTGTCGCTCATGACCGTGAGCAGAATACCATGCCTGGCAAATGTCTCCTTGCAGGCCTTGATGACAGTCCTTGATGTGAGGTCGGACAGTTTCACCACTTCGGGGTAACTCGAGAAAGAGTTAATTATAAGCACGTAGTCACGCCCATTGGCGTGAAAAAGGTCGATTCCCACCTTAGACCTCGCAGAGGTCACGATCTTGTGTTACTGGAGTGTTTCTTTGTGCTGAGCAGGCTGGAAACGCTGGCAGTCGCACAATTGAGGACCATGTTGGATATGTCCTCGTTGATGCCAGGCCAATAGACAGCCTGCCGGGCCCTGCGCCTGCATTTCTCGATACCGAGGTGTCCCTCGTGGATCAGTTTGAGCACGAAGCTCTGGAGGCTGCGAGGAATAACGATACGATCCAGCTTGAGGAGGATCCCCTCGACAACTGTTAGGTCATCCTTGACATTAAAGAACTGGGGGCATTCCCCTTTCTGCCAACCATTTGCAGCACTGTAGCATTGTGGATAACACACTTGCTTCACAGCTCCAGGGTCCCAGGTTCGATTCCGGCTTGGGTCACTGTCTGTGCGGAGTCTGCACATCCTCCCAGTGTGTGCGTGGGTTTCCTCCGGGTGCTCCGGTTTCCTCCCACAGTCCAAAGATATGCAGTTTAGGTGGATTGGCCATGATAAATTGCCCTTAGTATCCAAAATTGCCCTTAGTGTTGGGTGGGGTTACTGGGTTATGGGGATAGGGTGGAGGTGTGGACCTTGGATAGGGTGCTCTTTCCAAGAGCCGGTGCAGGCTCGATGGGCCGAATGGCCTCCTTCTGCACTGTAAATTCTATGAAATCTAAATTCTATGAAGGTGATGTATGACCCGCTGCAGAAAAGGGTCCTTGACAGTCTCTTCTCCAATGTTGACGACTCGTTCGTCTGAGGTCGGGAGGTTGCTGGCACACAGTTGCACTTGTGCCTCAATTTGGCAGATGAAGTTGATCTGTTCATAGGGCGAGGTGATGGCGCGAGACAGGGCATCCGCAATGATTAGCTCCTTGCCCGGTGTGTAAACCAATTCGAAATCATACCTGCGGAGTCGAAGGAGAATGCGCTGGAGCCTGGATGTCATGCCATTCAAGTCCTTGTGAATGATATGGACTAGGGGTCTGTGGTCAGTCTCTACTGTGAAAGGTGGTAGTCCGTAGACGTAATCATGGAACTTTACAATACCGGTGAGGAGGCCCAGGCACTCTTTCTTTATCTGAGCATACCTCTGCTCAGTGGGAGTCTAGGCCATGGATGCATAGGCCACTGGAGCCCAGGACGAAGAGTCATCCTTCTGGAGGAGCACGGCACCAATGCCGTCCTGGCTGGCGTCTGTGGAGATTTTTGTCTCCCACTCTGGGTCAAAAAACGCTAGTACCGGAGCAGTGGTGAGCTTTGCCTTTAACTCGAGCCACTCTGCTTGATGTGTGGGTAGCCACTGAAAGGCAGTGTACTACTTCACCAGTTGCCTGAGAGCCGTGGTGTGTGATGCGAGGTTGGGAATGAACTTTCCCAATAAGTTAACCATACCCAGGAAGCGGAGTACCACCTTTTTGTCTTCCGGGGTCTTCAGGGGTGTTGATGGCCTTGACTTTGTCCTAGTCCGGTTGCACGCCCTGCTGGGATATTTGATCAGCCAAAAACTTGATTGATGACATGCCATAGCAGCATTTGGCCTTGTTCAACTTGAGGCCGTTGGCATGTATGAGTCTAAAGACTTGTTGGAGACGAGATATGTATTCCTCTGGGGTCGTGGACCATATAATGAAGTCATCAACATAAAGCCGCACACCCTCAATGCCCTCCAGCATCTGATCCATGATCCTGTGAAAGATTTGAGAAACAATACCAAACGGCATGTGGTTGTAACAGTACCTTCCGAAAGGTGTATTAAACATGCAGAGCTTCCTGCTGGACTCGTCCAGTTGTATCTGCCAGAAGCCACGCGATGCATCTAGCTTCTTGAAGAATTTGGCACGTGCCATCTCACTGGTTAGCTCCTCCCACTTCGGGATCAGGTAGTGTTCCCGCATTATGTTTCGGTTAAGATCCTTGGGATCTATACATATGCGCAATTCTCCAGAGGTCACACAGACCATCGAGCTGACCCAGTCAGTCGGTTCCGTCACTTAACAGAGATTATACCCTGGTCTTGGAGCTCCTGCAGCTGCGCCTTTCAACGGTCCTTCAGAGGAGCTGGCACCCGGCATGGTGCATGGATCACAGGCGTGGCATCAGGCCAGAGTAAGATTTTGTAGCGGGACGGCAGCGTGCCCATCCGACTGAACACATCCGGGTATTGTGACAGGATTTTGTCAACGTCAGCCTGAAGATTCATATTGGCAGAGGACATGGCATGTACGCGCTGGACGAGATTGAGTAGCTTGCATGCATGGGCACCAAGCAAGGAAGCCTAGTCAGGCTTGACTATTTCAAATCGCAGTGTGGCTTTGATGGCCTTGTTGGAGACATGCAGGTGACAAGACCCTAACGCAGTAATGGCATTGCCATTATAATCAAGCAGCTGGCAGGCCGGCGGAAGAATTTTTGGCTGCGAGCAAGATCTGCTTGAGATACGAGATTGGCAGAAGCACCAGTGTCCAGCTTGAACCAGATGCTGCATTGGTTAACTCTCACGACAGCACGCCATTCGTCCGCAGAATCCACGTTGAGGATGGGTTGGCGCGTTGCTGAATTTGAGGAGGCCTTGTCATACGTGGTAATGATGCCCACATGATATGGGGTATCCAGGCAGTCGTCCTCGGGATCCGTGGTATTACGAGGTTCTGAATCCAGCAGCTCTTGCTGCACACTTCAAACTCGTTTGCGTTGGAACTGGGATCGCTGGCCCACGATCGGAGGTGCAGACCTGCACAAGGCTGCATAATGGGCAGGCTTCCCACAATTTAAACACAGCCTGCCTCTTGCAGGGCATTGCCGCTTTAAGTGGGCGGTGCCGCAGTTCAGGCACGTCATGACGTTGACGTCGTAATGCTCTGTGCATCGTTGCACATGCGCAGTGCGGTCAGCCGCCGCTCGCACCTGCGCAGTGTGGTCTTCGGCCGCTTTGTTCTCCCATTCATGGTGCGCATGCGTGGGACCCCGGGAAAAGCGCGCAAAATGGCCGCCTTCATCGATGCTAAGGCGCCGCATTCGGGCGATGGCCTGTACACTCTCTGCCTCGTGGAAGGCAAGTTGGGCCTGTTCTGCCGATTTAAGGCAGGAGTAGCGACTTTGCGCCTGTTCATGCACTTTACACGTCTCGATGGCTACTGGCAGGGTCGTGTTTTTTATTTTTAGGAGCTGCTCCCGCAGGGCGTCGGAGTGGTCCCTGATAAGGGGATCAGCGGTGTCACCGTAGTTGCAGGATTGCTCTAATATGCGGAGATGAGTTAGAAAGGATTGGAAAGGCTCACCCTTACCCTGAAGGCGTTGCTGGAAGACATAGCGCTTAAAACTCTCCTTCGTTTCGACTTCACAGTGACTGTCGAATTTGGCTAACACGGTCTGGAACTTGGTCTTGTCCTCGCGGTCGGCAAAAGTGAGCGAATTGGAGATTTGGATGGCCTGGTCCCCCGCAGTCGATAGGAGCAGCGCGATTTTTCTGGCATCGAACGCATCCTCGAGGTCTCAATGTATAGACTGAATTTCTGCTTGAAGACCCGCCAGTTGGCGCCGAGATTCGAGGTGCCTGGATCGTCTCCATGCCACTGGAAGGCACTTGCTGGTCGTCAATGAATTATTCAAGGTAAATTACTTAGATGAAGTAGACTCCTGGTATCATGTCGTGTTATTCACCCTGGGGTAACACGGACTGCAACAAGATGCAGATGAACGGTAAAGCATACACCAAACGTAGGCGTTGGTTCAATACGATTTATCGAACCTATGTAACAATGCACACAGCTGGCTATGGGTTGACACTCTACTACTCTAAGTGTAGTAACTCAAACTTACTAGACCAGGCTAGCTCTGATCCACGTGTAGAACGTGCTGACTGATATATACACCCTGACTGTCACTACAGTTGTCACCAGTGGAAAGAGGCAGAGTGATGCCTCGTGTGTTTTTTAGTTGGAAGCCTCCTCCTCTGCTGTTCTGTCTGGTGATTTGTTGTGTTCTGTGCTGTATGTTGATTGGCTAACCTGGGTGTCTGTCACTGCCTGTTTTTACCTCATGATGTGTATGGGTGCATATTATGACATTGAAATCTGTAATTAATTTGTAAGTATTATATTTATTTCCTACAAATGTTGCTTGAAGAAATACCTTCAGATATTTTAGTGCGGTGTATTGTTAATTTGCTGCCAAAATGAAGATGAAGCTAATGATACTTTATTTATATGCAAATAATTCAGGTATTATTCAGGTATGAGGGGACAGAGGGAGCATCGGGTGTCGCTCTATGCCGATGACCTCTTGCTGTCTGTTTCGGTTCCGCTGGAGAGTATGGGAAGGATTAAGGGCCTGCTGGGAGGTTTGGGGGTTTCTCAGGATACAAACTGAATGTAGGGAAAAGCGAGGTAGTCTCGGTGAATGAGCTGGGACAACGGGCTAATTTAGTGGGGATGTCATTTACGGTAGCGAGGGATAGGTTTAGGTATTTGGGGATTCAGGTAGCGAGGGAATGGACGGGGCTCCATAAGTGGAACTTAACAAAGCTGGTGGAGGAGGCCAGGGAGGATATTAGGAGGTGGGATACACTGCACTTAATGTTGGCGGGGAGGGTCCAAGTGATGAACATGAATATTCTGCCGAGGTTCTTGTTTATCTTTCAAACTCTCCCAATCTTTATACCAAAGGCTTTTTTTCGGCAAGTGGACACGATCACCTCGGACTTTGTATGGGCGGGGAAGGTGCCGAGGGTGAGTAGGATCCTGCTGCAGAGGCAGCAGGTGGGTGGTTGGCATTGCCGAACTTGCTTCATTATTACTGGGCAGCGAATGTGAACAAGGTGCAACGGTGGTGGGAAGGAGAAGGAGTAGAGTGGGTTAGGATGGAGGAGGAATCTTGTAAGGGGTGTAGTTTGAGGGCTATGGTGACGGAAGCCAAGATATTCAGGGAGCCCAGTGGTGCAGTCCACGGTGAAGATATGGAATCAGCGGAGGAGGCATTTTAGGATGGAAGGGATGTCAGTGCTAACGCTGCTCTGCGAGAATCATGGATTTGAGCCAGGGAGGAATGGATAGTGTATACAGGAGGTGGAGGGAAGTGTGGTTGGTCAAGGTGAGCGATTTGTATTTGGAGGAAGGGTTCGCGACTCTGGAGGAGCTAAGGGAGAGGGTAGAGCTGCCGAGGGGAAGTGAGTTCAGGTATCTGCAGGTTAGGGACTTTGCGCGAGGTGTATAACAAAGATATCACGATTATCATGGATGACTTTAATATAAATGTTGGCCAGACAAATCAGATTGACAAAGATGGCCTGAAACTGAGTTGACAGAGTGAATTCTCTTAGAGCAATATGTTCGAAAGCCGGGGAATTCTAGACCAGGTAAGGTATAATGACACAGAATTAATCAATAATCATAGAAGAATCATAGAATTGCAGGGGGCAGCCATTCGGCCCATTTAGTCTGAACCGACTCACTCCCCTTCCTATCCCCAGAACCCCATCCAACCTTTAGACACAAAGGGGCAATTTTGCATGGCCAATTTACCTAACCTGCACATCTTTTGAGTGTAGGAAGAAACCGGAGCACCTGTAGGAAACCCACGCAAACACGGGGAGAACGTGCAAACTCCACACAGTTGCCCAAGGCCGGAATTGAACCCGGGTCTCTGGCGCTGTGAGATAGCAGTGCTAACCACTGCGCCACCATGCAAGGAGCCTCTAGGTGACATAGCTCATAACATGATCGAATTGAAGTGGGATGGGGAGAGTAAGTGTCTAATACTGGTGTTTTAAAACTAAAACTCTAAAGGTATATAGGCAGAGCTGATTAGGAACTAGGAAATTATGTCAAATAGGAGGACAGTAGAGACACAGTGCAAATTATTAAAGAGATATTAACTCTCAAAAAGCAAGAAATTAAGACTCTTGGTGAAAGACGCATCATCCATGGCTGAAACAGGAAGTTGAGAGGGGCTAGGTTGGCTTGGGTCGTTTTCTTTAGAGCAGAGTAGGCAGAGTTGGGGGGGGGGGGTCTGATTTAGAACATGGTGTATAAGATTATGAGGGGTATGGATAGGGAAGATAGGAAGCAGTTGTTCCCCTTAGTTGAAGGGTCAGTAAAAAGGGGGCATAATTTTAAAATGAGGGCAGGTGGTTTAGACGGGATTTGAGGAACTTATTTTTCACCCAGAGGGTGGTGGTAGTCTGGAATGCAGCCAATTGCTGGAAAGTAGGATTAGTGCAGGGTTAGTGTAGTTTTCTCGGTGCAGACACGAAGGGCCTCTTCTGTACTGTATGACTCTAAATCTGCAAAGATTTGTGATAGGTCAGAAGACTGGACAAATTTTTAAGATCCAATGCCCTAAAAAGAGAGGGAGCACAGAGTACGAGGGAAAGCTAGCTAGTAATATAAAAAGATAGTAAGAATTTCTCCAAATATTTAATAGGAAAACGTAGCTAAATCCAGTGTTGGCTCTCTAGAGTGAATCTAGGAAATTGATAATGGAAATTAAAGAAATCATGGAGGTGCTGAACAGCTATTTTGTCTCCATTTTCACTTACAAAATTTCCAAAAATACTTGAAAATCAAGGGATGAAGGCGAAGATAGGAACATAAAACAATCACCATCACCAGGGAAAGAAATGCTGGGAAACTATCAGATCCAGAGGCTAACAAGTCCCGAGGACCTGATGGCCTGCATCCTCGGGTCTTAAAATAAGTGGCTGCAGGAATAGTAGAGGCACTGGTTATAACCTTCCAAAATTGGAAGGGCCCCAGTGAATGAATTGTAAAGTAGTGAATGTAGCACCTATATTCAAGAAAGGAGGGAGACAGAAAAACGAAAACTACAGGCCAATTAGCAGAATATCGGTCATAGGGAAATTGCTAGTTCCATTATGCAACATGCATGAAACAAACCTGCAGCTGTGGCATACTACAATTTCCAAACTGCATTAGATAGATGCTACATCAAATATTACTGCACAGAAGAATGCACAGAAGGATAAAGTGGATGGGGCAGGTAACATTTTAGCACAAATATAGGATTATTTAGCTAACAGGAAACAGAGATAGGATAAATTGGTATTTTCGAGTTGACAACTTGTAACTCGTGGAATGCCATAGGGATCAGTGCTGGGGCCTCAACTGTTCAGAATCTACAGTGGTTAGCACGGCTGCCTACGGCACTGAGGACCCGGGTTTGAATCCCGGTCCTGGGTCACTGTTCCGTGTGGAATTTGTACATTCTCCCCCACAACCCAAAGATGTGTAGGGTAGGTGGATTGGCCACACTAAATTGCCCCGAATTGGAAAAAAATATTGGGTACTCTAAAATATAACAAAAAAACTATTCAGAATTTATATAAATAGAAGGCTATTCATATGTGGAATTATCTTCCCCAGAAAGCAGTGGAGGCTCAGTCATTGAATTTATTTAAGGCTTATTAGATTTCTGATAGACATGGGGGGGGTAAAAAGGTGGAGTTGAGACCATAACCAGATCAATCACCATCACATTGAATAGGATAGCACACTCGGGCCAAATGGCCTATTCATGGTCCTAAGTCCTGTGTTCTCATATGTGTACACACACACCTGTTAGTAAATGTTTCAGAGAGCAAATATAGTTACCTTCATCTAAATATTCACATTGCTATTTTATTTTAACATTTAAGCTGTAATGTACAACAATCATAAAGTGCTGGCATTGGAAATTTCAAAACAATGCTCATGTTTGAAGATTAAATATCCCCTGTTCCAAGTTCAGAATGGGTCCAAAAATAATGGTAATTGTGTTAACAGGATATATATGGTGCTGGGGAAAAATTTAAAAGATAGCTTATACAGTTTAAAAGATGGGGGCATCAGTTCCTACACCCACAGTGCCTCAAGCAGAGTATATACCTATTGTATATTTAGCATATTTTAGGATAGTATATTTTGGAGCTTGGAAGGATATCAATTCATCTCCAGCTCTACCTATAAATTGAATTCCAAGTCTGCAAAGAAATTGAAATGACTGACCTACATAAAAGACACTTCACTTAAAAAGAATTCTAAACTAAAAATATGTCACATACTCCAATAACTAAGTTGTGAAATAAAAATAACTCCTTTTTTGTGGAGGCTGGTAATTACCATCTTCTTTCCAGAATTTCTGATAAAATTCAAGCATGATCAAACTTACTTCAGTCTGACTTGCAAATTATTTGCAAGCTCCTGTTTAGCAGTGGTACATTTCTGTTTAATATCCAGCAGTTTCTTGTGGTTTGTTAACATAATCATTAACTGATTTGCATGACTCAGACATAAATCAGGAAGAACAGATGGGTCTTTCAGGTTTTCAGCTCTCTTCTGATTAGCTAGAAATCCCTGTTGGTACAAAACAAAATAGTGATTATACAAAACTCACATCCATGAAATAGTTTTTAAGCAGTACAGAAACACTTAAGTAGTACTCCCAGGCAAAGTGTGTGTTTTAAGTATATTTTTTTCCTTAAACAAGTTATTTTTTTGTAAAACGTAGATTTCTGATTGGGGCAGATTTCTGAGTGTTTATATACTGTAAAGAAACATGTTCTCCGATGTTTATGCGAATTGTGACATAGACACACCAGAAAAACTAATGTGAACAGGTTTTATATAAAAAGCGGCTCATGGAAAATTGTTGGCTCCAATTAACGCCTGTTAAGTCATCAGTACATATTTGCTCTAGGTTACAAAGAAATTTATCATCCAAAGAAATCCTTTGATTGAACTCTTATCCATAGTCCAATAAGAAATTAAAGGCCACCATTTTTATTCAACAGTAACTCTGGATCGATTAACTCTCATGACACTTGGAAGAAGTAAGGAAGATAAAAAGGACTTCAGTTTCCATCACCACAAAAGGCTCAGTTGCACCATGCTAAAACTTTCATCCTTAATTACAAGTCCATCACCTATCCCACCTATGTAATTTCCCCCACCCACACACTTTACAAGTTACCTGAACTCATCTTTAGCGTCCTGATTTTAATTGCGAAGACAGTATAGTTAGGAGTGATCATAGCAAAAGGACCATCTTTACATTGAGGATATTATGGCACTATCACTGTGCTAAATGTGATAGATTCAAAACAGACATAATTGGGCATCCATGAGATATTATGAACGGTCAGCAGCAAACAGAATTGCATTCAACCACAATCTGTAGCTTCAGGGCCCAGCATAACACTATCTTCAATTACCATCAAACCAGGGGATCAACCCTGGTTCAATGAAGAATACAGGAGGGCATGCCAGCACCAGGCATATCTAAAAATGAGCTGCCAACCTAGTGAAGCTACAACACATGACTACATGCATGCCAAAGAGTGCAATTGACAGAGCTAAGCGATCTTACAACCTACATATCAAAACAAAGTTCGGCAGTCCTTCCACATAATCTTTTATTAGTGTCACAAGTAGACTTTCATTAACACTGCAATGTAGTTACTGTGAAAAGCCCTAGTCGCCACACTCCAGCACCTGTTCAGGTACACCGAGAGAGAATTTAAAATGTCCAATTCACCGAACAGCACGTCTTTTGGGACTTTGGGAGGAAATCGGAGCACGCGGGAGGAAATCCACGCGCACACGGGGAGAATGTGCTGAATGCGCACAGACAGTGACCCAAGCCGGGAATCGAACCTGTGCTGTGAAGCAACGGTGCTAACCACTGTGCTACTGTGCCACCCATCCAGCCATGAATGGCGGTGGACAATTAAAAAATGAATCCAAGGAGGCAACTCCACAATTATCCCCAACCTCAATAATGGGGAAGCCCAGCACATCAGTACGAAAGACCAGGCTGAAACATTTGTAATCATCTTCAGCCAGAAGTGGCGGATGGACGAGTCATCTCAGACTCCTCCCGAGGTCCCTGGCCTCACAGATGGAACAATATCCAAATAAACTGGGCATACCAAAGCACAGCAAAACAGGAAAGTAGTGTGCAGAATGGATATTTCCCTAACAGTACATGGCGCTCGGTATTGCTCAGTAAGGCTCAACTGTTTTAATTAGCTGCATTTCTGTCAGTGAGATGACTTTATCTCTTGTGTTAAGGTTCTTCTTAAAAACCTTAGTTAATTCTGACAATTCCAATAGTGTAAATACCATATGATTCAAATAGCCGGTGAACAGGATAAACATTTTCTGCAACAAGCTCCCTTGGCAGCACTGAAGTTTCTGCCTAGATACTGAGCAAATGTAGGGGAACATGAGATTTACTTTTTCACACAGAGAAAATATTTGTACCTAATAAATGTGTCTGCCATAATAATAAGAGAATGAAGAACGAGAACCACCTATATGTTATACAAAAAGTATTCTCAGCTAGGCTTTAAAGAAATTTGCCCAAATTAAAGGTAAATTTAAATGCTACCCTACCTACATTGAGTTGTTTCAAGCTAAGAGAGGGAATACACAAACAATTCCATGTCCATTTTTAGAACATTATCTCTTTTTAATGTTACACCATAAACTTGAAGATATTTTCATAACATCAAAAATATCAGACTGAGGCCTCAATATCACTTTCCTGTCTATCCCCTATAATTCTCAACTCCTTTGACAATCAAAAATCTGTCTAATTCAACCTGGAGTATACTCCATGACCCAGCTTCCAGTGCTCTCTGTGCAAGCGAGTTCCAAACACTAACGACGCTGAAAAGGAGCTCCTCATCTCGGTCTTAAATGGGAGACCCTTACTTTTAAACTATATCCTCTAGTCCTAAATTCCCTATTACAATCCCAGACCAGACCGCAACAGCAACTAGGATATTAAACCAAAACGCCAATATTTTTGTTGAATTTGTAAGACTGTGTAGAAAGACTACTTCACTCGAGGAGCGATTGTACAAAGAAAAAGGGATTTGATATCAGAAAACAAAACTTCATTAACACAATGCTAAACGTTTATCACACCCAAAAATAGCTTACAATTACCCCTTAAACAATTCTATTCAATAAAGTAAATACAATATCCTTAATTACTATCTCTATTCCCAATTAAATAACATTCAGCTCTCAAACCACCCTGCATCCCAATGGCACAGAGTAATACATACTTTCCAGAATAGATTTGGCTCCTGTTGGAACCCCTGCAGACTCTGGCTGGATGGTTTTAACAAAGCTGTTTCAACTGGTTTGTTTCAGCTTCCCCTTGTCCTCAGGCACGTCTGCATTGCATAAAATACTATTATTGTTGAAGGGGGGGGGGGTTCAGCGATGATACCTCTTAAAACTGAATCATTAGCATGCCACTAGAGTAGTTTTACATAAGTTATTTTATTAAGGATTGAGATGAATTATAGGACTGAGTAATCATTATTCAACATTAAACATGTATTTTTAGGACATTGCAGTAATAAGTAATCAAATGGGATTTAGGATAGCTAACTTGACCAAAAGGACATTACTTCTGGCATCTTGTCTTTGTGAAACAATTCAGGGTGCTGGTTTTGTTGTTCTGCTTCTCACAAACAGTCAGCAAGCTGCTGGGATTGTAAGCAGCTGTCAGGATGAGGATCAATCATGTGCTGCTTGCAATTCTATTGGGTGAAGTTTAAACACTGCTTGCAATTCTATTGGATAAGTTTAAAAGGAGCAGCTTCAGGGATTGGATCGCATCCAACTGGAGTGGGCTATTGATTTTTGAACATTATATAATTACGGTGTTTGAGTCTTTGTTCGGCAGAACAGGTCTTGGCCGATATCCAGTCTGTTCTCCATGTACACGTAACAAGCTTGATTAAACAGCCATCTGTCCAGGTTGTGGTGTTTTGTTCCTCTGTACTGAGCTGAGCCACAGGGAAGAACCCAACGTGGAAGCTGGCTCAATACACAGGTCTTGAAACCGCTACTACATCAATTGTTTTTTTAACTATCCGACTGAGAACAAAAGACCTTATCATAGAATCTACAGTGCAGAAGGAGGCCATTCGGCCCATCGAGTCTGCACCGAGTCTTTGAAAAAGCACCCTTCCCAAGCCCACACTTGCACCCTATCCCCATAACCCAGTAACCCGACCCAACACTAAGTGCAATTTTGGACACGAAGGGCAATTTAGCATGACCAATCCACCTAACCTGCACATCTTTGGACTGTGGGAAGAAGCCAGAGCACCCGGAGGAAACCCACGCACACACAGGGAGAACGTGCAGACTCCGCACAGACAGTGAACCAAGCTGGGAATCGAACCTGGGACCCTGGAGCTGTGAAGCAATTGTGCTAACCACCATGCTACCCGGCTACCCTAATTCTGGTCTAAAGGGTAGCCACATCAGAATTCAACTCAAGGCTTTTTAAAAATGTCTAAATTCCTTACCTCCACCCAACAATGACAATCTCTCCAGGGACTCCCCCTTCTCAAACAACATTGCATTAGTCCAAGCTTTTTACTCTGGTCAATTTCACCTCTGGCTCCTAAAAGTTTTCTAGTCTTACAAAATAAGATTATTTTAAAAACATGACTACTGTAGTCAAACACAATCTAACCCAGAAGTTTATCCCTTAAGTTGCCTAATGTTTATAATCCAATATATGTAAAATCCTGCATTTGTCATACCTTAAAAAAATGAACCATCAATGTAAACAGATAGCTACATTTTTCTAAAGCCTTTTAACTCTAAACATGTCTTATGTTTAAACACAACTTGTACTCTAAGATACATATCATTTTACATTTTAAACATGCAAACATAAACATGGGCATAGTCCATTTCAGTCTTTCTTTTCCAGCTTTGAACACTCCAAATTCTTGCACTTCACAGTTGTGATAAAGCATCGGCAGTCACATTTTCTCTTCTTGACATATGTAGGATTTTTAAAAACTTTAATGGATTATGGTCTGTATATACAATTGTCTCCGATGAATTGTCACCAACATAAATACCAAAATGTTGTCATGCGTTTTCCTGCAGCAGCACAGCACCAACACCCACATCACTTGCATTAATTTCCACCTTAGATGGCTTAGCATAGTTAGGCTCATCAACACTGGTTAACAGAGTCTTCAGATTATCAAATACCTCCTGACATTCCAACGTTCACTGAACTTCCTTGTGCTTTTTCAGAGATTTAGTCAGTAGAACCACCATGTTGCTGAAATTTGGCCTGAATTTCCAGTGGAAACCACATGCCCAGAAATCTTCGAATTTCTTTCATCATTGATGGTATTGGAAACTCTCCAGTAGCTTTAGTTCTCACATTCTGTGGGCCATCTCGCCATGTCCAATTATATGGCCCAAGAATGTGGTTTGAGCTTTTACAAATTCACTTTTAGCCAACTTTACCACCAATCCAGCTTCCTGTAGTCAATCAAAAATTCTTTTAAATGTTCCAAATACTCCTTCCATGCTTGACTGAACACCACCAAATCGTCAATGCGCACTGTTTAGTCAAGAAATTAACTTATTTGGTTAGTCTTTGGAATATTGCTGGCACATTCGTCATTGAAAATGGCATGACTTTAAATTGATACAGACCACTTGGCGTCATAAAAGTAGTAACCGCCTTCATTTGTCTGATAAAGGTATTTGCCAATATCCTTTAAGTCAGTCAAGCTTGGTCATAAAATTTGTTTTTCCCACCTTTTCAACACAGTCTTCCAAACGATGAATAGGATACGAATCAGACTTTGTAACTTTTGACCTTTCTATAGTCCACACACAATCATTGTGTTCAATTCAATTTTGGTAGCATGACGATTGATGAGCTCCAATCGCTGCAACTTACTTCAATGATATCTTCGTTAAGCATGCTGTCAATCTCCATTTGTGCCTGTGCTGACTTTATTGGATTGAGCCTGTACGGATGTTATTTAATGGGAATAGCAATTCCTACATCTACATCATGCATAATTACTTTCATACACCCCAATTTATTCTGACACATAGCTCTATATGACTGTAATAACTAGTTTAGGTCATTTTGATTTTCCTCCAGAAGGCAACTCAATAATTTATCCCAATTCCTTAATACTTCCTCATTATCCAATTTAAATTGAGGAATGTCAAATTCAGAATCATCTAGATTTATCTCTTCTCCCAGAGTTACAATGACTAACACTTCCTCAGTCTTTCGTTCACTATCAAACTACCTTTTGAACACATGAACATGACAATTTCCTTCTACCTGGCATTCTTATCAAATAATTCACCACTCAATTTCCTTTCAATTTGATAAGGCCCACTAAATCTTGCCGTTAAATGGTTCACCTACCATTGGTAACAATACTAGTACTTTCTCCTCACGAACAAAACTACGATTTTTTGATCTCTTATCCGCCTCTTTTCACATCACATGTTGTGACAATTTTAAATGTTTCCCAGCCAACTCACCAGCCATAGTTAATCTCTCCCTAAAGTTTGACACATAATCCAATAGCGCAGTCTCCGAATGCTGATTCACCAATTTCTCCTTGAACAAACTAAGTGGTCCTCTCATCTCATGACCAAAAATCAGTTCAAATGGACTGAATTTGGTGATATATTAGGTGCATCCCAATTGCAAATAGAACAAATGGAATTCCTTTATCCCAATCCTTTGGATAATCCTGACTATAAGCCCTCAACATGGTCTTAAGTGTGATGCCATCTTTCTAATGACGTTGTGATTACTAATGATAGTGTTAAGTTAAATTGCTTTATTCCCAAGATTTCCATAACTTCCTTGAAAGCGTCAACATAAAATTAGATCCCTGATCTCATGAATTTCAATTGGCGTCCATATAGAGTAAAACATTTGGTTAACTCCTCTACAACCCTCTTAGATGTAATATTTTTTAATGGATTTGCCTCTGGAAATCTAGTAGACACGTCCATTATGGTCAGTAGATAGTGATTCCCACTTTTGATTTTAGGCAGGGGTCCCACGCAATCAATTAGGACCCTAGTAGGAGTGGCATGTGGCACAGTGGTTAGCACTGGGACTACAGCGCTGAGGACCCGGGTTCGAATCTCGGCCCTGGATCACTGTCGTGTGAGTTTGCACATTCTCCCAGTGTCTGCATGGGTTTCACCCCCACAACCCAAAGATATGCAGGTTAGGTGGGTTGGCCACGCTAAATTGCCCCTTAATTGGAAAAAATAATAATTGGGTACTCTACAATTATTATTTGTTTTTAAATTAGGACCCTAGTAAAAGGTTCTTCAAATGCTGGAATGGGTATTAAGGGTGCTGGTTTGATTACCACCGGAGGTTTCCCTATTGCTTGATATGTGAGACGTGTACGGCAAAATTCAATTACATTCTTATGCAGTCCAGGCTAATAGAAATATTTTTGTACTTTTGCTTGAATTTCCTTACTCCTAAATGACCTCCTACTGGCACCTCATGCACTACTCGCAAAAACCTCCTATCTATAACCCACCACCAGTAATACCACTTGGATAAACTCCTGTCCATTTCTGATCTGCTTGAATATGTAAACAGTCTCCATTTTTCTCATTAATTTATTATTTCTAATGTAATAACACACTCATTCTATTTCCGAATATTTCCAAACTACTTTGTCTCAGAATCTTTCTGCTGTAATTGAACCAACTTGCGTGAACTAAAGATATCTGCTTTATCTGCCATCCGCTCATGTTCTTTGCCAAACATCTGATCAAACTCAAGTTCTCTTCCTCCTGTCTCAACCTGTAGCATTGTGATCTTGTCAGCACACAATCAGGAAACACTCCAGGATATACTTCTTGCAAGACCTCAGTTGTTTGACTTTCCATTAACTTTTCGGCTGCACCCCCACCTGTGAACCAGCTATATCATTACCTAGGATAAACTGTACCCCTGAAAAAGGTAATTTTTCTACAACTCATACCACCACTTTTCACCGGACTCTCTAACCTTACTGTTATAACCCCCACAGAGTCAAGGAGTAAGGATGATCGGATTCCCCATGACCTCCACAGAATATGAACTTTCCCAGTAACGGGGGCAGGCTTTCACTTAACAAGGGAAGCCCTCACGAGTAAACCCTGATCTGCACCGAGATCACGGAGGGAGACCCTTAAGGGAGTAGAGAGTTTGATTGTATTTTTAATAAACCTTGTTCCTCGTTTTCTACCTGTCGTTTCATGAGAGCTGCTTTGGCAGATTCAATATTTACCTCACATAGTGGCACACTACTTCTCTCACCACTAATTCCACATATTACCACCTTTTCTGGCAATAGTTATTCCATATCTCCCATCATTAAAGTTTGGCTTGCTCCCGTATCCCTTAAGATTAATCTCATTACCTACTCCACAGTGTACAGATGAGTAAACCTTACCCTCACAGATAAAATCTTTAAAAATATCTGGCACCTGCTTATCTACCAACCTCTGAAGAGGATGTACACTCTGTTGCACCTCAGTTTTTCTTCCCACTTTAATAAACCCCATTGGCTTATCCTGTTTGACCAAGTCTGTCTTCCCAATTCTTTTCTTAAACCACCAACACATTTTACAATGAAAACATTTCCGTTTTCTTACCCCCTTCTCGACGCAAACACGGGGAGAATGTGCAAACTCCACACGGACAGTGACCCGGGATCGAACCTGGGACCTCGGCGCCTGATGCAGCAACGCTAGCCACTGCACCACCTTGCTGCCCTCTACTCTCTTTTTTTTATATACTTGTGGAGGCATGTTCTGTCTTTTTGTATTTTACGTACTGCTTTTGTCTCATTCAAATTTTGGCCCTTCATTATTTTTTAGTAATGTTTTTGCAGGTTTCTAAAACTTTCCTAATCTTCTGGGGTACCACTAAACTTTGCAGCATTGCACAACTTTACTTTCAATTTGATACCATTCGTTAGTTATGGATAGTGCATTCTTCGATTAACATCATTCTTTTCCAAAAGCATACATCTTTGTTGAGAGTTAGCAAGTATCTTCCTACTGCATCTCTAATTGCCTTTTAACCTATTTTCCCAGTCCACTTTAGCCAACTCTATCTTCATATCCTTGAAACTGCCTTTAAGTTCTTATGAACACTTTTGTTTGAGAGGATCCTTTACGACAAAGTTATAAACTAATCCAGTCCCATTACACATTACCTGGTCTGAAATAGCTTGTTCCCTGCTTGGTTTCAGAATGCATTTTTCTTAGAAACAGTCCAGAATACCCTGTACAAACTCATCCTCCAGGTTACTTTTTCAAATTTAATTTGTCCAATTTAGAAGATTAAAATCTCCCACAATTATTACACTTAACTTTATTACAATCCATCATTATTGTTTTTACTTACGTTCTGTCCTAAAAGTGTAGCTACTATCAGAGGCCCTACAAACCACTCCTATCAGTAACTTATTTCCTTTGCTACTTCTCAAGTCCAGTATGCTCAGCTGTTGAAATGTTTTATTTCCATATTCTAAACTATATAAACTTGCAATAGAAAATAGAAAAATGTCAATAATTGTTGTGAAAAATTTGCATGTACAATAAAATTTGTGGTGCCAGAGAACAGGCAGACAGTTAATATAATCCCTATATTTAATAACGGGGAACAGAACATGTCCAATGAATTATAGACCAGCTTAACATCAGCAGTGGGCAAAATAATGGAATGCTTAAAAATAGAAGAGCATCTAGAAACTAGAAATATAATCAGGAATAATCATTATGGATTTCAAAAGTGAAAATCTTGTTTGAGCAACCTTATTCAATGTTTTAAGGAAAAGACAATAGTCGGGTAATTGTCATGATAGGAAGATATGAACTGGTGTCCAGAATTGGAATCCAAGATATAGCAGGCAATTTGGGGGTTAAACAGACTGAGGGAAAAGATTGCTAGCAGCAGAGTCAGAAGGATACGCCCACAGTCTGAGTTATCTTGTCTCATTCAGACTTAACCTCGTTAGTAGGAATACACAGGATGCCCCAGTTCAGCCAGGGTGATCCCCGCAAGTTCCATTATTATTCTGAGCAATTAGCTCGACCAGCCATCAGCCCATCAGAGAGTCTGATGACATCTTTATCCGTCAATGGAAGGTTAGTTGCATATGTCCTGGTCCACACACGTCGACGCTACCACCAAGAAAGCACAACTCAGCCTTTATTTCCTCAGGAAACCAAGGAAATTGGCATGTCCACACTGACTCTTACCAACATTTACAGATGCACCATAGAAAGCATCCTATCTGGCTGCATCGCAGCCTGGTATGGTAACTGCTCGGCCCAAGATCACAGGAAACTTCAGAGAGTCGTGAACACAGCCCGCCTCCCATCCATTGACTCCATCTACACCTCCCGCTGCCTTGGGAAAGCGGGCAGCATAATCAAAGACCCCTCCCATCCAGCTTACTCACTCTTCCTCCAACTTCTTCCATTGGGCAGGAAATACAAAAGTTTGAGAACACGCACAAACAGATTCAAAAACAGCTTCTTCCCCGATGTCACCAGACTCCTAAACGACCCTCTTATGGACTGATCTGATTAATACTACATTCCTGTATGCTTCACCCGATGCCAGTGTCTATGTATTTACATTGTGTACCTTGTGTTGCCCTATTATGTATTTTCTTTTCCTTCCATGTACGAACTGCTCGCAGAAAAATATTTTTCACTGTACCTCGGTACATGTGACAAGAAACAAATCCAATCCAATATGAATGACATAGCTCTGTTCTTTGTTTGAATCTTTGTTTGAGAGGGTGTGCAGAGCTTAGAGACAGAAAGAGAAAGAATGCTGTTCTGAACAGTTATACAGAAATCAACCAGAGAGGTCATGAATGTTGTCACCGAGACATTTGTGGAAAGGGCTCTGAACAAATCTCCCTAACAGAAGAAAACTTGCTTTGTAAACGCAAATATTGCCTTGGCCTGTTTGTGTAAGTGGAACGCGAGCTGCACAATTATGTAAAGTGGGAACTGTTGTGTCAAGATCAAGAAACTACATGTAATCTGTTAGTGTTAGAGCTGAAGAAAATGTTTAAAAAACGTTTCCTTCACTTCAGGTGGCAGCTATGAAGGAGTAAGTCGGACTTTTGGACCTTCTCCCCTGATTTTTTACCGGACTTGATTTGAAAAATTGATGACAGAGGCAATTGTGAACTGAATTCCCACATCGGTGCATGGAGAGGACTTATCAAAGGGGTTGATTTATTTAGTGCTGATACTGTGGGGGGGGGAATGTTATGCTGACAAGGGAGGGACTGTTGCTGAGGGACAGAGAGGAGGTCGGGGGCGGATGCTGCCCGGGGGCGGGCTGGTGACTGGCCCAAGAGAGGGGATGGCTGATCGGCGAGGGGGGGTGCGAAGAGCTCCCCAAATAGACTGATCACCTGGAATGTAAGAGGGCTCAATGGGCTGGTCAAGAGGGCACGCATGTTCGCGCATCTGAGGAGACTGGAGGCGGATGTGGTAATGCTGCAAGGGACGCACCTTGGAGTAGCTGATCAGATTAGGTTAAGGAAAGGTTTTCCACTCAGGATTGGACTCAAAGACCAGAGGGGTCACGGTCCTGATCAACAAGCGAGTGGTGTTTGAGGCGGGTAGAATAGTTTCAGATGGGGGAGGCCGGTACATTATGGTCAGTGGGAAATTGGAGGGGGTGCAGGTGGTATTAGCAAATGTATACGTGCCAAACTGGGACAATGTGGAGTTTATAAAGAGGATGCTGGGGAATATACCAGACCTGGATTCGCATAAGCTGGTCATGGGAGGGAACTTCAATACAATTATTGACCCTGGTTTAGACCGGTCAAGCTCAAAAACGGCAGGGTGACAGCAATGGCTAAAGAGCTAAAAGGGTTCATGGAGCAGATGGAGGGGGGTGGACCCATGGAGATTTGGGCAGCTAAGAGTAAAGGAGTTCTCCTTCTACTCACACGTGCATAAGGTGTACTCCCAGATTGATTTCTTCATTCTGAGCAGGGCTTTACTGACGGGGGTAGTGGACACGGGGTACTCGGCGATTACAATCTCCGATCATGCCCTGCACTGGGTTGACCTACAGGTTAGTAAAGACAGTAATCAGCACCCGCACTGGAGGTTAGACGTGGGGCTCTTAGCGGACGAGGTGGTGCGCAGGCGGTTGAGGAAATGTATTCAGAATTACCTGGCGGTCAATGACACGGGGGAAATTTCAGCAGCGGTGGTCTGGGAAGCATTGAAGGCGGTAGTTAGAGGGGAGCTGATCTCGATACGGGCCCACAGGGAGAAGGTAGACAGGACGGAGACGGACCGACTGATAAAGGAGATACTACAGGTTGACAGGAGGTATGCGGAGACCCCAGAGGCAGGGCTTCTAAGGGAACGGCAGAGGCTACAGGCGGAGTTTGGCTTGTTAACCACAGGGAGGGTGGTGGAGCAGCTGAGAAAGGTGAAGGGGGGGGGGGGGGGGGATGGGAGATCTATGAGCACGGAGAGAAGGCCAGCAGAATGCTTGCACAGCAGCTTAGAAAGGGGGGGGGGGCAGCAGGGAGATAGGGAAAGTAAAGGATGGAGATGGAAACCGGGTGGGAGACTCAGCAGGGGTGAATAAGGCGTTTAAGGATTTTTATAGTAGGCTGTATGGGTCGGAACCGGGGCCAGAGGGATGAGGCACTTCCTAGGAGAATCATGAGGATTCTGGGAGAATTTGGCCAGTTCTCGGGGTACAAACTTAATTTGGGGAAAAGCAAGATGTTTGTGATCCAGGCAAGGGGACAGGAGAGGCGATTGGGAGAACTGCTGTTTAGAGTGGTAGGGGGAAGTTTTAGGTATCTAGGCATCCAAATGGCGCGGGAATGGTTACACAAACTTAATCTGGCCCGTCTGGTGGACCAAATGAAGGACGATTTTTGGAGGTGGGACACGCTCCCGCTGTCACTAGCTGGGAGGGTCCAGACTGTGAAGATGACGGTCCTACCGAGATTCCGGTTTGTGTTCCAGTGTCTCCCCATCTTTATTCTGCACTCCTTCTTTAAACGGGTTAACAAAGTTATCACGGGCTTTGTATGGGCGGGCAAGACCCCGCGAGTAGAAAAGGGGATGATTGAGCGGAGCCGGGGAAAGGGCGGGCTGGCGCTGCCAAACTTCAGTAACTATTATTGGGCGGTGAATATAGCCATGATCAGGAAGTGGGTGGTGGGGGGAGGGTCGGCATGGGAGCATATGGAGGTGGCCTCATGTAAGGGCATCGGTTTGGGGGCGCTGATAACGGCGCCTTTGCAATTCCTGCCAGCACGATACTCCACCAGCCCAGTGGTGGTGGCAGCCCCGAGAGTCTGGGGGCAATGGAGGAAGCATGTGGGAGCGGAGGGAGCATCAGTCTGGTCCCCAATCTGTCACAACCACCGGTTTGCCCAGGAAAGATGGAGGGGGGATTTCGGAGATGGCAGAGGGCAGGAATTGAGAGGATGAGGATAGGTTTACAGAAGGGAGCTTTTCTAGCTTGAGGGAGCTGGAGGAGAAATTCAGATTGGCGAGGGGAAACGAATTTAGGTACCTGCAGGTGCGGGACTTCCTGCGTAGACAGTTCTCAACCTTCCCGCTCCTACCACTAAAGGGGATTCAGGATAGGGTAGTTTTCAGAGTGGGGGCGGGAGAAGGGAAGGTCTCCGACATCTATAAGGAGCTCATGGGGTCAGAGGACACGCAGACTGAGGAGGGGTTAGGAGGAGAGACAGAGGATGGTCTCTGAGCAGATGCGTTGAGTAGACTCAACGCGTCCACAACATGTGCCAGGCTCAGCCTGATACAGTTCAAGGTCGTTCACCGGGCTCACATGACAGTGGCCCGGATGAGCAGGTTCTTTGGTGTAGAAGACAGGTGTGCAAGGGGCCAGCGAACCATGTCCACATGTTCTGGACATGCCCAAGCTCAGGGGATTCTGGCAGGGGTTTGCAGACGTCGTGTTCATGGTGTTAAAAACAAGGGTGGCACAGAGCCTGGAGGTGGCGATTTTGGAGTGCCGGAAGATCCGGGAATCCAGGGGAGGAAAGAGGCAGACATTCTGGCCTTTGCTTCCCTGGTAACCCGGAGACGGATACTATTAGCTTGGAGGGACTCAAAGCCCCCGAAGTCGGAGACCTGGCTTACTGACATGGCTAGCTTTCACTGTCTGGAAAAAATCAAGTTTGCCTTGAGAAGTTCACTGTTACGGTTCACCCGGAGGTGGCAACTGTTAGTCGACTTCTTTGCAGAAAATTAATCGTCAGCAGAAGGGGGGGGTTAGTTTAGTTTAAAGTAGGGGTTAATAAAGGTGGGACCTGCAAGGGAGGTAGCAGGCTTTTTTTTTGCACTATGTTTACAGGCTTATGTATATTTATGCTGTCGTTGTTGTAAAACCAAAAAATACCTCAATAAAATGTTTATTAAAAAAATAACAAAAAAAATGTTTCCTTTTCTTTCATTTTAATAAAGTTTGTTATAAAATAACTAAGCCCTATTTCTCATATTATCACTGCTGGAACGAATCGGTCTTTCCGCACCGCATTAAAACCTATGGCATCTGGTCCAGTCTCTGTTGGAGCTGACCTGGCGTCCATAACATAATGGAGTAGATGTAATTAATTTGATTTTCAAAAAGCTCCAGGTTAGTCTAACGAATAAGGTCAGAGAATGTATAGTTGGGACAAGTGGCAGAGTGGATTGTTGGCTGGCTTTGAGGCAGAAAACAGAGGGTGAGAAAAAAAAAGGGTAGTTTTCAAAGTGGCAGAAGGTAGGAAGTAGCATTACAAAAGGTTCAATGCTGGACCATTGCTGTTCACAATTTACACTAATGATTTAAACATTGGAATCAAAGACAAATTTCTAAATTTTCAGATGATATGACACCAATACGGAGTAGGACTGCAATGAATTACAAGACGACATTAATAAACTTGCAGAATGTACAAATAATTAACTAATGCAGTTCAACACGCAAATGTGAGGTAGTACATTTTGGAAGGTGTAAGAACCATAGAATCTACAGCGCAGAAGGTGGCCATTCGGCCCATCGAGTCTTGGAAAGAGCACCCTACTTAAGCCCATACCTCCACCCTAACCCAGTAACCCTTCCTAAGGTTTTTGGACACTAAGGGCAATTTAGCATGGCCAATCCACTTTACCTGCACATCTTTGGGCTGTGGGAAGAAACCGGAGCACCCGGAGGAAATCCACTCAGTCACGGGGAGAACGTGCAGACAGTGACCCAAGCCGGGAATTGAACCTGGGACCCTGGAGCTGTGAAGCAACAGTGCTAACCATTGTGCTACAGTATCGCCCAAGAATAGATGAAGTACAAGAACAAAGGGATAGATCTTGCCAAATAAAACGCCGATCAGTAAAATTTGTGCCACAGGTCAAATACCATAAAAAGGCAAACTTGGCGGCTTTATTTCTGGAGGAATAGAATTGTAACATAACGAAGTTATGCCAAACAAGTATTGAATCTTAATGCAACCGTGCATGCAGTTGTGGTCACTGTTATAACCCCTTGGAGGCCAAGGACTGTGGCTTCATTCGATTTCTCCCTTATACAGCAGAGTATGAACTCCCATGGGAACTGGGGGTTTCCCTTAACAAGGGAAAAACCATACAGTATAAAAGCGCTGACCTGGGTGCAGGTCAGGGAGGGTGGCCCTTCGGGGAAGGAGTTAGTCTTTCATAGTTTTGCGCACACCATAATAAACCTGTAATTAATTTCTACCCTACTGTTTCTGTTGTCTTTCCAGTTCGGGTTCTATACTGGCGACGAGAGTGAAATGGAGCTGCCGCAGCCACTGTGCGTTCTACAGCCGACCCACTTCGTTCAACCCACGGGGGCCTCCACTCCGGGCAGGGAGATCAGCACATCAGGAAACTTGACCATTTCAATGAAGGTACCGATGACTGGACCCAATATATAGAACGGGTACCTTTTGGTCGAACGGAATTGGTAGAGGTTGAAAGGCAGACCGTTATCCTTCTGGAGGCAGTCGGAGGGTCCACCTATGTATTAGTCAAGAACTGCACGCATCCAGACTCCAAACCTTTCGCCACATTTGTGGCCCTGGTCGAGGCACACCTTAACCCACAGCCCCCGATAATGGTCCGCTGGTTCCTGTTCAGGCCCAAGGAGAATGAAATGGCGACTTTTTGTCGCGCTTGAGGATGCTCGGCGCCACGGGCAAGTTTGGGGCTGCACTGTCTGAACACTTGTGGGACCTTTTGTGGGTTCCTAGACACCGATACCCAAAGGCGACTCCTTGCGGAGGCCGACTTAACACTCCAGAGGGCAGTGGACATCGGCATTTCCCGAGAGAGCATGGAGCGCGGGGTCCAAACGTTGTTGGGCTTGGTGGTCCTGAACCTCGGCCGCCGGAGCGACCGCTGACTGACTGGTCCGGACGACAAGCTGCCTCGAAGCAAGAGCGACCACAGGACCCAAGGCTGTCGCTGTGGCACACCTAGGTGTGTCTGGGAAGATTCCCCCAAAATAGAACACCAAGACAGTGGCTGCGAGCTCGGCGCTGCAGACAGGGCCAGGATAGTGGACAAGGCTGTGAGGACCCCATTCTCAACCGTAACCCCATGTGCTACAGACTCTCTTCCCCCCCCCCCCCCCCCCACCCCGCCCAAGAGGCCGAGCGTTCTATGAGGAGGAGCAGAAGGATGAGTACCAGCAATTACACGGTTTTACTGCCCCCAGGGACATACCCATCCAAATTGCGTTAAAATTAAACAGACACCCATTGAAATGGAGCTCAATACGAAGCAACAGTCCCAGTGCCGCCAGACGTTCAACATTATCAAGTCCAGTCTCCAGATTATGGACCTTTCCCGATTGCCAATGTATACTGGAGAGCCATTTGTTATTGAGGGAATCACCCACATGACCGTGGCATACGGGGACTAGTCGGCATGTTTGCCCTTTGTGGTAGTTCGCGGAGGAGGACCCAGCTTGCTGGCCCGCAATTGGCTACGCCACCTCAAATTGGATTGGCAACGTATCTGTCGCATGTACCCCCACTGCCCCGGAGGAGTGTTTCCATTTACGGGATCAACTAGATGCAAGATTGTCATCAAGTAATCCAATAGCGAAATCAAAGAACCGTCCTTACCCAAAGATTGGTGAGAATGTGCTATTACGGAAAATAGTTGAAGCAAATAGTATAGATATTTTAAGGGGAATCTGAACAAGCATTTGAGGAAAAAGGGAACAAGTGATTACAATGGTAGATTTAAATGATTAAAGATGGTAGGAGGACCAATGGAGCATAAACTAGTTGGATTGAACAGCTTGTTTCTGTGCCATACATCATATTCAAAGTGGAGATTAAAAATAGTAAAATCAGCTACAATAAAATAGTACTAACGTTGGAAAAACTCAGGTATTTATTTTAAACCAATCATCACAGGAGGATAGACCTCACAGAATCTAACTACATGCATCACAACCCACTGACATCAGCATATGTGGATGGTCATTGCAGTAGGCACTGGTATTAATAAACTAATGGAACAAAACACCACTAAAATCAACCAATTCAGAGAGCAACAGGAATCAACAAATTAGTAGATAAACACACCAACAGGTTCATTGGTGAATTTTTAATTAGTGCAAGAGCTAGTCAGAATTAGCACTGGATTGGCTTTTTTGCCTGTGGACAAGGAGTCATTGTAATTGCGCATCCCTAGAACGACCAGGGATATGTATCAGCTACAAAGGCTTCCAATCCATTCAGCTGGTGTACAATCATAAAGTTATTTCTGCCAGTGTGCGCAAGATTTCTGGAAGTTTCCAAAATACTTTCATCCTGTGCCAGTTCTAGCTCTCATCGTGCTGCGAAATGGACTTTTATGGGATAGCGTGTTGGCAATAAGGAAGACCAACTACACACTTGGCTTGTTCAACACAATGCCCAACAGCTACATTATAATGACATTATTACGCCTAGTTGTACGATTGAACAAGCCATCAATATACTGAATGTGATTCAGCTGCCTGCGTAGATCAGTGTGCACCAGAAAGGGTCTCAAGTGGAAGGGTTATTCTGTTAATGCTAGCACAATAGAATCATAGAATTCACAGCGCAGAAGTAGGCCATTCGGTCCATCGAGTCTGCACCGTCCCTGGGAAAGAGCACCCTACTTAAGCCCACGCCTCCACCCTATTCCCGTAACCCAGTAACCCCATCTAACCTTTTAGGACACGAAAGGCAATTTAGCATTGCCAATCCACCTAACCTGCACATCTTTGGACGATGGGAAGAAACCGGAGCACCCGGAGGAAACTCACGCAGACACGGGTAGAACATGCAGACTCCGCACAGACAGTGGCCTAAGCCGGGAATCGAACCTGAGACCCTGGAGCTGTGCAGCAACAGTGTTAACCACTGTGCTACCGTGCCGCCCAGTGGGATGATCCAAGTTCAGAAAACTAGGATATAAAAGCTGTTTGGGTAGATATGAGGAATGATAATGGCAAAAAGGCACTTAATGGTAGTGGTGTACAGGCCCCCCTAACAGTAACCACAGTAGGAAAGGGCAAAGAAAAATAATGGGAGCTTGTCAGAAAGGTTCAGCAATTACCATTGGGGATTTTAATCTACATATGGGCGGCACAGTGGTACAGTGATTAGCACTGCTGCCTCACAGCTCCAGGGTTTCGGGTTCAATTCCGGCAACTGTTATCCTCATCACCGGAACCACCACAGACCCAATGTGTGTGCAAACTATGGTCAAACAGGGCTGCATCATTGCACCAACACTCTTCTCCACCTTCCTTCCACCAATACTCCATTACGCTGAAGCTGCCTGCTGGAGTGGAGCTAAGACAGGAAACTGTTCAACCTACGCCGCTTCCAGGATATAACCAAGACCACCCCAACCTCTTTCTTCAAGCTGCAGATGACACCTGCATGTGTGCACAGTCAGAGCCCGAGCACCTTGTCACAAAAGCCTCCATCCGCCAACAACCCCGAATCAAACCTCCACCCCAGCCTCTGCTCTCGTCCCGGTCGAAACCAAATCTCCAGTCAGTGGGGTGCATGGTCCGAAATAACTATCCCCGCGAATTGTGCCCCCTCCACCCCCAACCAAAACCTCCCTGCTCACCACAAAATGATCAATCCTGGAATACACCTTATAAACGTGTGAAAAAAAGGAATACTCCCTTCCCCCTGGGATCTGAAAGCACCATGTATCCACCATACCCATCCTCTCCATAAACCCACCCAGCTCCCTTGCCATTCGAACGCTGTCCATCGACCTGGGGCTCAACCTATCCACCCTCGGCTCTCGGACACAATTAAAATCTCCTCCCATGATCAGGAGGTGCGTGGTCAAATCCGGGATCACTGCCAGCAACCCTCTCATAAAACCCACATCGTCCAAATTTGGTGCGTACACGTTTACCAACACCACCGGCATCTCTTCCAGTACCCCACTCACAATTACATATCTTCCACCCGGATCCCTCACTTCTTCGCACTCACAAATCCCATTTTCTTGCTCATTAAAATTGCTACTCCCCGCAACTTCGAATCAAATCCAGAGTGGAAAACCTGCCTGGCCCACCCCTTCCTTAACCTATCCTGGTCCTTCACGTGGAGGTATGTCTCCTGCAGAAAGAGCACCCCGCTTTCAAGCTCCTGAGGTGCGCGAACACCCACAATCTTTTAACTGGACCTTACCCTCCCCCACCCAAACAAACACTCTTCCTGAACTCCAGGCCACATCCCCTGAAAGCTAAACACAAACAACCCAATAAAACAGGAGGGGGGAGGGGGGGGGGATGGAAACATCCATCCCCACAAAAATTCTTCACCCCTACCATCCCTTACAGTCCCAACAATAAACAGAAAATCCAAGAAAGGACCCCCTCCAAACTGGAGGGGACAAAAATCCCTACCCCCACTTCAAACGTGTTCCCAATCATTCCAAAATGCCAGCACCCCGGTTCCCAAACGTTGCCCACTCAGTTCTTCCCCAGTTTATGCTCATTAATAAAGTCCTCTGCCACTTCTGGGGTCTCGAAGTAATACTCCCGGCCTTCAAACGTCACCCATAATTTTGCCGGGTAGAGCACCCCAAACCTGATCCGCCGCCGGTATAGCACCACCTTGGGCGTATTGAACCCTGCCCGCCATTTCGCCAACTCGGCTCCAATGTCCTGATATATTCGGACCTTGTTCCCCTCCCATTCACAGGTGCGCTTTTCCCTGACCCAACGCAAAATCCTCTCGTCTCCCAGGCCAATAGATCCAGTATCGAGGTAGCTCGACCAGCTGCAAAGGGTAGGCCACATTGCCCGCACGCCCGACACAAGACTCCCGAAACAAGTTCTCTATTCCGAGCTCTCAATGGCAAGTGATCACTAAGGGGGCAGAGGAAACACTACAAGGACACTCTGAAAGGCTACCTGAATAAATGTGGATGCTTTTTTCCCCCACTTAGTGCTTTCTAAGGCAAGCGATTTCCACGTAGAAAACACAAAGTGGAAAAAAAGTATCCGCAAGGACGTCAATCACCTTCCGAGCGTCGTAGGGCAGAGGCCAAGCGCAAACAGCGGAAAGAGAGCGCAGAATCCAGAGCATCCCACCCACCCACTGCTTCAAACACCACCTGCCGAACCTATGACAGAGTATGGGAATCTACGATCGGATTATTCAGCCACCACAGAACCCACCTCCTCGGAGTGGAAGCAATTCATTCTCGATGCTGAGGGACTGCCCAAGAAGAAGGAGAAGGCACATAACAAATTGTTGGATCTGTGCGATGACAAGTTCCCAGGAGCTGATGGACTTCATCCAAAAGTCTTACAAGAAGTGTCTAGGGAGGCAGTTGATTTTAATTTTATAAAATTCCCTGGAGTCGGGGAAGGTTCCATTAGATTGGAAAATAGTGAATGTAATTCCTTTATTCAAAAAAGGAGACAGAAAGCAGAAAATTACAGGTCTCTTAGCTGAGCATCTGTCATAGGAAAAATGTCCAAAGCTAAAATTCAACACGGTATAACAGGGGCCTTAAATTCACGGTAATTAGGATTTGTCAGTATGATTTTTTGAAAGGGAAATCATTTTTAACCAATTTTTTGGAGTTCTTTGAAGAAGTAAAATGTGTTGCGGATAAAGAGGAACCGGTGATGCTCCTCAATTGGATTTTCAGAACGCATTTGATAAGATACCACATCAAAGGTTATTGTAGCAAGTAAAAGCTCATGGTGCAGGAGTAACATGGCATGGATAGAAAATTGGCTAGATAACAGGAAACAGATACATAAATAGGTCATTTTTTTGTTGGCAAGTGACGTTCCACAGTGATCAGTGCCGGGTCTCAACTTCTTACAATTTACATAAATGACTTGGATGAAGGGACTGAAGGTACAGTTGCTAAATTTGTTGATGGCACAAATATTGGTAGGAAAATGAGCCGTGAAGAGGACAATGACTTGGATGAAGAGACTGAAGGTACGATTGCTAACATTGTTGATGACACAAATATTGGTGGGAAAATGAGCTCTGAAGAGTACATAAAAAGCTGCGAAAGGAGACAGGTAGGTTAGGCGAGTGGGTACAGATCTGGCAAATGGTGTATAATGTGGGAAATTGTGAAATTGTCTATTTTGGCAAGAGGAAAAAAAAGGCATAAAATGTAAATAATGAGAGATTGCAAAGCGCGAGATGCAGAGGGATCTGGGTGCCCCCGTACATGAATAGCAAAAGGCCAGCATGCAGGTACAGCAAGTAATTAGCAAAGCCAACAGAAAGTTATTGTTCAAAGCAATGGGAACTAAGTTAAGAAGTAGGGAGGTTATGCTTCAGTTGTACCGGGAATGGTGAGACCACATGTAGAATATGTTACATTACTCTTTGGTAATGCATCGTTACTCTTTGCTTTTTAATCCAGAATGGTCTGATGGTGTAATTCTGAAGAAACCACCAATCCTTAACTTAAAGCAAAACAGATTTTTCTTTTTGTAAAACATTTTATTAAGGTATTTATAATTTTATAACAGTAAACAGTACAAACACAAATATAAACCATCTCCATCCCTAACAAATTCCACCTACTCTAAACAGAAAATAGCCTAACTTTCCCACCCACCCTTTTTCTTATTGCCTCTGCTGACAGTTAGTTCTCCCCAAAGAAGTCGACAAAAGGCTGCCACCTCTGGTCGAACCCGAACATTGACCCTCTTAAGACAAACTTAATTTTCTCAAACGAAAGGGAAAATGCTGGAAAATCTCAGCAAGTCTGGCAGCATCTGTAGGGAGAGAAAAGAGCTAACATTTCGAGTCCGATAACTCTTTGTCAAAGCTGGATTTTTATAATTTTCTCAAGTCTGAGAAACCCGGCCATGTCGCTAACCCAGATCTCTGATTTCGGGGGCTTCGAGTCCCTCCACACTAGCAATATCCGTGTCCGGGCTACCAAGGAGGTAAACATATGGACATGGTTTGCTGGCCCTCCCACACACCTCTCGCACCAGTCCTTTATCCCCCAAAACTCTCTCATCTGGGCCACCGTCATGTGCGCCCGGTGTACCACCTTGAATTGTATCAGGCTGAGCCTGGCACATGATGAGGACATGTTAACTCTGCCCACAGACCCAGCTCTATCTCCCCCCCCAGCTCATCTTCCCATTTGGACAATAAATAATAATAATGATAATAATAATAGCTTATTGTCACAAGTAGGCTTCAATGAAGTTACTGTGAAAAGCCCCGAGTCGCCACATTCCGGAGGGGAAAGGTCAAAACCTGCCTTCGCAAAAAATCCCGTGTCTGCAGATATCTAAACCCCATCCGTCTCGGCAATTCAAATTTCTCGTCTAAATCCTCCAAACAAGGAAAGCTCCCATCTGTGAATAAATCTCCCAGCCTCTCGATCCTTGCTCTCTGCCTTCTCGGAAACCCCCATCTAGCCTCCCCGGAACAAACCAATGATTGTTACAAATTGGAGCCCAGACCGATGCTTTCTCCACTCTCATATGCTTCCTCCACTGCCCCCAGACTCTCAGGGCCGCCACTAGCAACGGGCTTGTGGAGTATCGGGCCGGCAAGAACAGCACAGGTGCCGTTATCAATGCCCCAGACTTGCGTCCTTACACGATGCAGCCTCTACTTGCTCCCACACCGACCCCTCCCACTACCCACTTCTTAATCATGGCTATGTTTGGCACCCAGTAATAGTTGCTAAAGTTCGGCAGTGCAATCCCACCCTTCCCTAAGACTACGCTCCAGCTCCGGACCAAACCGTTCCAGTCCCTTGATACTCTTAGCGCCATCGCCAGTGGCTCTATGGCCAAAGCAAACAGCAACGGGGAGAGGGGACATCCTTGCCAACGTTAGCCAATTTGTTCATGCACTCGCTACCGGTGCTTGGTACAACAACCGAACCCAATCAATGAAGCCCCGCCCAAACTCGAACCGCCCCAACACCTCCCACAAATAATTCCACTCCACCCGGTCGAAGGCCTTTTCTGCATCCATCGTGACCACTACCTCCACCTCCCTTCCCTCTGAGGGCATCATGATCACATTTAAGAGCCTTCGAACGTTGGCCGTTAGCTACCTGCCCTTAACAAACCCCGTCTGGTCTTCCCTATCACCTCCGGGACACAATCTTCTATCCTTGAGGCCAAGATTTTAGCCAACAGTTTGGCATCGACATTCAATAGGGAGATTGGTCTGTATGACCTGCATAGCTCTGGATCCTTCTCCCGCTTCAGGATCAATGAGATCGAGGCCTGTGACATTGTTCGGGGAAGAACACCCCGCTCCCTTGCCTCATTAAATGCCCTCACCAGCAGCAGGCCCAGCATCTCAAGAGAACCTTTTGTAAAACTCTACTGGGTAGCCATCCGGTCCAGACTGCATGGCCTCCAGCCCCTCTGCTATTTCTTCAATCTCGATCAGGGCTCCCAACCTCTCCAACAACCCTTCCTCCACCTTCAGAAATTTACTCTCCCAAAAACGGCCTCATCCCCTCCACCCCCACTGGGAGTTCCGACTCATATAGCAGACTATAAAACTCCTTAAACACCCAGTTCAGCCCTGCTGGGTCCAAGACCGTATTCCCTCCTCTGTCCTTCATTCTTCCCATCTCCCTGGCCGCCTCCCTTTTCCTTAGCTGGTGTGCAATCGTCCTTCTGGCCTTCTCTCCAACTCATATAATGCCCCCCTCGCCTTCCTCAACTGCTCCACTGCCTTCAGTGTAGACAACAGACAAAACTCCACCTGTAGTTTCTGCCTCCGGGGTCTCCGAATATCTTCTGTCGACCTGGAGTATTTCCATAACCAACCTATCTCTGCTCGCTCCAGCTTCTCCCTCTGGGCCCGTGTCGATATTAGCTCCCCCCCTAACCACTGCCTTCAGCACTTCCTAAACAGTTGCTGCCGAAATGTCTCCCGTGTCATTTATTTCCAGATAGTTCTGGATGGGGTCCCTCACAGGCCCGCACACCCCCTCGTCCACTAACAGTCCCATGTCCAATCTCCATTTGGGGCGCTGACCACCCTTCTTGCTCAATCCACCCAATGTGGGGCATGGTCCGACACAGCAATCACCGAATACTCGGTATCAACCACCCCCGGCAGTAAAGCCCTGTTCAAGATTATTTTAAAAATCGATCCGGGAGTATACTTTGTGCACATGGGTAAAGAAAGAAAACTCCTTCGCTCTTGGCCGTCCGAACCTCCATGGTTCCCCCCCCCGCCCCATCTGCTCCATGAACCCCTTTAGTTCTTTCGCCAGTGCTGGCACCCTCCCTCTGCTATTTCTTCAATCTCGATCAGGGCTCCCAACCTCTCCAACAACCTCTCCTCCATCTTCGGAAATTTACTCTCCCAAAAATGGCCTCATCCCCTCCACCCCCGCTGGGAGTTCCGACTCATATAACCGATTATAAAACTCCTTAAACACCCAGTTCAGCCCTGCTGGGTCCAAGACCGTATTCCCTCCTCTGTCCTTCATTCTTCCCATCTCCCTGGGGCGGGGTTGGGGGAGAGAACCACGGAGGTTCGGATGGCCAAGAGCGATCCAACCTTGGATCAATGACGGTATTAAAGTCGTGTCCCCCCCGATTAGCTTATGCGAGTCCAGGTCCGGGATCCTCCCTAACACCCGTCTCACAAACTCCACATCGTCCCAGTTTGGTGCGTAAATATTCACGAACACCACTGGCATCCCCTCCAGCTTCCCGCTCACCATGACATGGTGTAGCACGGTAGCACAGTGGTTAGCACAATTGCTTCACAGCTCCAGGGTCCCAGGTTCGATTCCAGCTTGGGTCACTGTCTGTGCGGAGTCTGCACATCCTTCCAGTGTGTGCGTGGGTTTCCTCCGGGTGCTCCGGTTTCCTCCCACAGTCCAAAGATGTGCATGTTAGGTGGATTGGCCATGCTAAATTGCCCATAGTGTCCAAAATTGCCCTTTGTGTAGGGTGGGGTTACTGGATTATGGGGATAGGGTGGAGGTGTGGATCTTGGGTAGGGTGCTCTTTCCAGGAGCCGGTGCAGACTCGATGGGCCGAATGGCCTTCTTCTGCACTGTAGATTCTATGATAATGATGACATACCTACACCCTACATCCGCAACTATATTCCCTGTCTCAAATGACACCCACTTATTGATCAGGATCGCGACCCCCCTAGTCTTCGAATCCAACCCAGAGTGAAATACTTGACCAACCCACCCTTTCCTCAATCTAGTCAGATCTATTACCCTCGGGTGTCTCCTGTAGCAATGCCGTATCCGCCTTCAATCCCCTCAAATGCGCGAACACGCGAGCCATCTTAACCGGCCCATTCAGCCCTCTATCGTTCCATGTGATCAGCCTGGTTGGGAGGCATCCAGCCACCACCCCCTGCCGATCAAACATCACCTTTCTTAGGCCAGCCTCCAGCTCACATCCCGCTCCTCCTCAGGCCCGCCCTCGGGCACCCACCGTCCTCGACCTCCCATATGTCTCCCAACAACAATCCCTCCCCCGTCAGCAGAGCAATTCCCCACCCCCGCTCACCTTCCTCCCCCCCCCCCCCCCCCCCCCCAATTAACAGAACAATCCCAACCCACCCTCACTAAACCAATCACCTGCTCACCCACCACTGCACTTCCGTGAGCTAGCCCGCCCAGCTAGCCTGGTAGCCCCCACCCATGGCGCCAAACATCCTACCCACAATTGTTCACCCTCCCCCGCCCCCGAACATATATTCAAAAAATCCCCCACAAGAACAAAGTAGACTTAAGAACTGAGCAACGGCCCAAAAATTGATACAGAAAGCACTCCATGTACAGTTCAAAGCAAAGATTACTTTTACAGAATCGATACAGTTTTATCCGCCCCCAAAGTTCAGTGTCTTCAGTCACCTGCCAGCCTTTTATCTTTAACAAAGTCCATCGCCTCGTCCGGCGATCCAAAATAATGCTCCTGATCCTCATCGGTGACCCACAAACGAGCTGGATGTAGCATTCCAAACTTCACCCCTTTCTTGAAGCGGGCCGATTTTACTCTATTAAATCCCGCTCTTCTTTTGGCCAGTTCTGCACCCAGGTCCTGGTAGATGCGCAGCTCACTGGTTTCCCACTAACAGCCCCATGTCTGCTTGGCCCACTGCAAAATCTGTTCCTTATACAGGTACCGGTGCATTCGCACCACCATTGCCCTCGGTAGCTCATTCACGTGCGGCTTTCTCGCAAGCGCTCTATGCACTGTGTCCACTTCCAAGGGTCGAGCAAACGCCCCATCACCCATTAACTTTTCAAGCATACTTGCCACATATGCCCTAGCTCCGATCCCTCACTGCCCTCCGGGAGGCCAACGATCCTCAAGTTATGTCTATGGGTCCTATTCTCCAGGTCCTCCACCTTCTCCTGTAGCCTTTTCTGGTGGTCCCTCATCAGCCCCACCTCCAGCGCGGTTAGCTGGTCCTCGTGCTTGGCCACCTTCTCCTCCATCTTCTGGATCGCCCCAGTCTTGATCGGGTCTAAACCTTCCTTCTTTTGCTTGGCGAAACTCTCCTGAATGAATTTCACCAAATGTACCGTTGACCACTGGGCCGCCAAGCCAGGATCCTGCACCAATGCCATGTTTTCCTGTGCTGTAGGTTCTGCACGCGCCTTTGCTCAGCTATTTCTTCTTATAAGACCACTTCTGGTCCATGTCTCCATATACTGGTGGGGGATTCCTCCTCAGTCTCACCCGCCACCGATGTTTCCAATAAAATTCCCCAAAAGTCGGGAGAAAAGGTCCAAAAGGTCAGTCATGAGCGGGAGCTACCAAATATGCGAACTCCTACTCCATGGCCGCCACCGGAAGTCGCAAAACATATTTATTGAATAACGAATTGATTAATATGGAGTTTGCACACTCCACAGTACTATAACTAGTAATCAAGTAATCTATATTAAAGTATTAACTAATTTAAACTACACATGCTTACTATGCTGTAATCTATCTCTCTAACACGTGCTGTCTAGTCACTCCTGGTTGGAAGAGACGCAAGATCCTTTGAGTTCTCATATTCATAGTGGGATCTAGTGTTGCCCTCTAGTGGTTGTGTTACACCGAGATGTAATAATTAACCCTTTACGTGTCTAAATATATAAAATATAATAGATATAACACACACACATATCACTACAGAATACTGTGTACAATATTGGTCTCATTATTTAAGGAAAGATGTTGGAAGCAAGAGGTTTACTAGACTAATACCAAGATGTATGCACGCACACACAAACACACAACACAGGGGAAAGAAAATATATTTTTATAAAGGTTAAGAATCTTTGATGCACTGGGATGACTTCTACTTCGTGTCTCTCTGAAGTTCAGCTTCCGTTTGATACTTCTTCCTTCTAGGCTGGAGATGGTTTTCTCTGGCACGATTGTCTACGTTTTCTACGGACTTGGCAACATTCAAAGTTCACAGCAAAGGATGTACCAGGTACTCACTGCTTTCAGAACAGTAAAGCAGTTCTTTCACGTCAGTAAGCAGGAAAGCATTCCTTTCACTTACAAGGTCTGACCGCTTCTGCACAGTTCTCTCCAAAAGAATTACTCAGGAACCAATCACTGACTGTTGTCAGGCAGAACACTGTCTCTGGCCAACCGACCGGTTGCCAGACAACCAATTGATCAGATTCCCTCTAATGCCGGTTCCCAAGATCCACTCAGTGCCGAGGAGTCTGATTTTTCCTTTCCAAAAACAAAACCTGGGAACAGTGTCCTGACAAGCAGGTTGCTTCAACTTTGAATCTTCTACTTAAAGGCACATTCTGATTATGGGTCCATGGACCAAAATAATAAAAATAATGAAAAAAAAATAATAATAAAAGAAATGGGAACAAAGGAAATAAATAGGAAGGGCTCTTACAGTATGTGGAGTCGAGGTTATAATCTGATCAGTCATGATCTTCTTAAACGGTGGAGTAGGCTTGAGGGACTCAGTGGCCAATCCCTGCTCCTAACTCGTTTGTTTGTATGATATGCTCCGCACAATACTGAACAACAATGACATTTCAATCTGCAGGAACAAAAAGACTAAGATCTCAGAACCTCCTCAGACAATTCAAAGGGAACAGAGGAGAATTATGTTGGAATCCACACAGCTGTCATATTGCTGCCCAGGGTGGCCTTATTAACACAAACTTTACCTAGGTTGACGCAGTGTATCCATGTCAGCAGAAAATACAATACCCACAAAGCAATCTGTAAACATTCTCCTCCTCGTCTTCCTGAATTCACACACATCAAATGAGTGAGAAGGCCACTTACCAGCACACACGCAAAAATGTATTAGGCAGGAAAAGTGTTCAAAGAACATTTATCTGAATGAATAATAAAAACTAAACATTTTATCAGACCCATATGCACAACCTTGTGGTACCACACAGCCTTGCACTTCCTTTCTCTGCTACTCCTTTCTGGTGTAACCCATAAGACCATAAGATATAGGAGCAGAATTAGGCCACTCGGCCCATCGCATCTGCTCCGCCATTTAATCATGGCTGATATTTTTCTCATTCCCATTCTTCTGCCTTCTCCCCATAACCCCTGATCCCCTTATTAATCAAGAACCTATCTATCTCTGTCTTAAAGACACTCAGGGATTTGGCCTCCAAAGCCTTCTACGGCAAAGAGTTCCACAGATTCACCACCCTCTGGCTGAAGAAATTCCTCCTCACCTCTGTTTTAAAGGATCATCCCTGTAGTCAGATATGGTGTCCTCTGCTTCTAGTTTTTCCTACCAGTGGAAACATCCTCTCCACATCCACTATCCAGGCCTCGCAGTATCCTGCAAGTTTCAATAAGATCCCCCCTCATCCTTCTAAACTCCAAATAGTACAGATCCAGAGTCCTCAACCGTTCCTCATACGACAAGCTGTTCATTCCAGTGATCATTCTTGTGAACCTCCTCTGAACCCTTTCCAAGACCAGCACATCCTTCCTTAGGTACGGGGCCCAAAACTGCTCAAAATACTCCAAATGGGGTCTGACCAGAGCCTTATACAGCCTCAGAAGTACATCCTTGGTTTTGTATTCTAGCCCTCTTGACATGAATGCTAATATTGCATTTGCCTTCCTAACTGCCAACTGAACCCACATGACTTCAGTGGAGCTTGAGGCAAGCTGCCTAGATCCCCTAATCAATGCAGTATATGGAAATGTTAAATCTTCCACCATGGATTCTGCATTATACCTGATTATTTTCAACATTTTGATTTCATTTATGCTCAGATCCCCGTTCTTATCCGTCTTATCCGCTGTGTTTGAGCATGGCAGCCCTGCCAAAGACGGCTCCATCAGCCGATGTATCGGGACAGATTCAACCATTAGGAGACCAGGCAATACGTGGCCCACTGACAGAATCAACGTGGTAGTGTTGAAGACGCATCCAATTTAAACATGTGACAGTTCACAGCATTAGCTATTCCATCCATGGAAGGAACACAATCTCAACAGTCTATGCCATCACCCTCCTCTTCCTCGAGGTGGACTCAAATCTTCGTGCAATTGTGTAATGCCATTTTGAAGACTTATCAATGCATCACACCCTGACTGTTGCTGCTCAATGATTCTCCTCTTCAATGACATCAAGGTACATCTGAGGAGGCACAGTGGTTAGCACTGCTGCCTTACAAAGCCAGGAACATGGATTCAACTCCGGACTTGGAATCTGCACCGTATCCCAGTGTCTGCATGGGTTTCCTCCAGGTGCTCAGGTTTCCTCCCACAGACCAACGATGTGCAGGTTAGGTGGGGTTACGGGGATAGGGCGGGGGAATGGGCCTAGGGTATGTTGCTCTTTCAGAGGGCTGGTCCACTTGAGGAGCCGAATGCCCTACTTCTGCACTGTAGGAATTCGATGAACAAAACTTGTCAAGGATCATGCTGTCTGACCTAGAATCTACTGCTGCCATATTGCTCACTTGAACAGTATAAATCACCAGTTAACCCCAACAGAAAAACCAATTATTTGCCTTACTGGTCCCTTTGAAACAAGAGTAGGTGAGCTGGTCTGAATGATTCCGATGATGATACATATTCAGAAGGACTTGACTCCTCTGAAAAATGATTAGTGGCCCCCGACTTAGTATTTCTGTTTGCATCAGTACCATGTAAGAAATAAAAGACAAAAACTAGCCCAGGCAAGCAAATATACGACATGTTATTATAATGAAACCTCGCTGCTGCAATCAAGTCAACATGACTGGCGGAAGTCAGAGAAAGAGAGAAAATAAGAAATTTCAGGCGAGACACATCAGGAAAATGTTCGCATGGGTGGCACGGTAGCACAGTGGGTAGCACTGTGGCTTCACAGCTCCAGGGTCCCAGATCGATTCCCGGCTTGGGTCACTGTCTGTGTGGAGTCTGTACTTGTCTGCGTGGGGCCTCCTCCAGGTGCTCTGGTTTCCTCCCACAAGTCCCAAATATGTGCTCTTAGGTAATTTGGACATTCTGAATTCTCCCTCCGTGTACCCGAACAGGCGCCGGAATGTAACTTCATTGCAGTGTTAATGCAAGCCTACTTGTGACAATAAAGATTATTACTAAAGTAGAGAAAACTTAAAAAATCATAAAATGATATGGAAGACTTAAGCATGACTTGAGGGAAGGAGAAAATAGGTTTGATAGTTCTTGCAAAAACAATAATTTCGGGCAAAATTAAGAGCCACATGGACAAATGCAGGTAAACAAGTCTGTGCTGGGTTTCCTTAATTAAAGTAAAATTGTACTCAACTAACGTGAGGTTTTTGAAGAGGTAACTGGCAAGGTTGATGAGGGCAATTCTGTTGACGTCGTGTACATGGACTTCCAAAAGGCATTTGATACAGTGCCACACAATAGACTTAGGAGCAAAGTTATAGCGTATGCAATAAATGAGTAATGGCTAAGTGTCAGGAAAAAGAGAGTAGCGGTTAACAGATGGTTTTTGGTCTGAAAGAAAACTTGTACTAGAGTTCCCCAGAGGTCAGTGTTGGGACCTTTGCTCTTCCTGATGTATATATTAACGACCTAGACCTTGGTATATAGGGCACAATTTTAAAATATGTGGATGCTACCAAATTTGCGAGTATTGTGAACTGTGAGTAGGATGGTGTAGAAATTCAAACAGTCATAGACAAGTCAGTGAGAGATGAACTTCAATGAGGGGAAATTTGAAGTAATTCTGGTAGGAAAAACATGGAGACACAATGGCCCAAATCCTGCGAGCATCTGCAACAATTGTTGGATTGTTGTTGCAATAAGGAGTCGGACGTTTTGGATTGAGAGGAGCAATTTCTTCACTCGTGGATTGTCATGCTCTGAAATTCTCTACCTCAGGGGGACCCTGAAGGCTCTGTCATTGAGTATATTTAACACTCAAGTCAATAGAGTTTTAGTCTCTAAAGGAACCAGAGGATATGGGGAGGCGGTCACGTAGTGGTCTTGTCGCTGGATTAGTAATCCAGAGACCCAGGATAATGATCTGGGGACCCAAGTTTGAATCCCACCACAGCACGTCATGGAATTTAACCTCAATAAAATATCTGGAATTGAAAGTCTAACGATGACCATGAAACCATTGTCGATTGTCGCAAAAACCTATCTGGTTCACTAATGTCCTTTAGGGAAGGAAATCTGCCATCCTTACCTGGTCTGGCCTACATGTGACTCCAGACCCACAGCAACGTGATTGACTCTTAAATGCTCTCTGAAATGGCCTAGCAAGCCACTCAGTTGTATTCAACTACTATGAAAACACAAAAAAGGAATGAGACCGACAGACAAACTGCATATATCCAGGCACCGGAAACGACAACGGCAAACACAGCCCTGTCAACCCTGCAAAGTCCTCCGTACTAACATCTGGGGGCTTGTGCCAAAGTTGGGAGAGCTGCCTCACAGATTAGTCAAGCAACAGCCTGAAATAGTCGTACTCATTGAATCATACCTTACATACAATGTCCCAGACACCACTGTCACCATTCCTGGATATGCCCTGTCTCACCAGCAGGATAGACCCAGGAGAGATGGTGGCACAGAGCTATACAGTCGGGAGGGAGCTGCCCGGAGAGTTCTCTACATTGACTCTGGACCCCATGAAGTCTCATGGCTTCAGGCTAAACATGGGCAAGGAAACCCCCTACTGATTTTCACGTATCGGCCACCATCAGATGATGAGTCAGTACTCCTCCATGTTGAACACCACCTGGAGGAAGCACGGTGGGTGGCAAGGGCACAGAATATGCTCTGGGTGGGGGACTTCATCCATCATCAAGAGTGCCTCGGTAGTGCCAGACCGAACAGGTCGGGTCCAAAAGCACATAGCTGCTAGACTGGGACTGCAGCACGTGGTGAGGGAACCATGAAGGAAAAACATTCTTGACCTCATCCTCACCACACTGCCTGCGGCAGATGCCAGGGGATCAACCCTGGTTCAATGAAGAATACAGGAGAGTATGCCAGGAGCAACATCAGGCATACCGACAAATGAGGTGTCAATCTGGTGAAGCTACAACACACGACTACTTGTGTGCCAAATAAGCAGCAAGTAATAGATAAGAGCTAAGCAATTGCACAATAAAGATCTAAGCTCTGCAGTCCTGCCACATCCAGCTTTGAATGGCGGTGGACAAATAAACAACTTACTCGAGGAAGAGGCTCCACAAATATCTCCATCCTCAATGATGGAGCAGCCCAGCACATCTGTGCAAAAGACAAGCCTGAGGCATTCGCAACAATCGTCAATCAGAAGTACAGAGTGAATGATCAATCTAGGTCTCCTCCAGAGGTCCCCAGAATCACAGATGTCAGTCTTCAGCCAATACGATTCACTCCACATATCAAGAAACGACTGAAGGCACTGGATATTGCAAAGGCTATGGGCCCCGACAATATCCCGGAAATAGTACTGAAGACTTGAGCTCCAGAGCCAAGTACAGCTACAACATTCGCATCTACCCAGCAATGTGGAAAATTCCCCAATTCTCCAGGTTTGTCCTGTACACAAGAACATGACAAATCCAACCCAGCCAATTCCCCCTGATCAGTTTACACTCCAGCAGCAGCAAAGTCATGAAAGGAGTCATCAACAGTGCTATCAAGAGGCACTTACTCAGTAATAACCTGCTCACGGGCATTCAGTTTGTGTTCCGCCAGGGTCACTCAGTTCCTGACCTCATTAGAGCCTTGGTTCAAACATGGACAAAACAGCTGAATGCCAGAGGTGAGGTGAGAGTAACTGCCCTTGACATCAAGGCAGCATTTCACCGAGTATGGCATCAAGGAGCCCTATCTATACTGGAGTCAATGGGAATCAGGGGGAAAACTCTCTGCTGGTTGGAGTCATACCTGGCACAAAGGAAGATGGTTGTGGTGGTTGGAGGTCAATCATCTCAGCTCCAGGACATCAATGCATCAGTTCCTAGTGCCCTAGGCCCAACAATCTTTAGCTGCTTCATCAATGACCTCACTTCCATCATAAGGTCAGAAGTGGGGATGTTTGCGGATGACTGAATAATGTTCAGGACCATTCATGACTCCTCAGATAATGAAGCAATCCACGTCCAAATGCAGCCAAGACCTGGACAATATTCAGGCTTGGGCTGACAAGTGGCAAGGTACATTCACGTCACACAAGTGCCAGACAATGAACATTACCATCGCTGAATTCCCCACAATCAACATCCTGGGGGTTAGCATTCATCAGAAACGGAACTGGACTAGCCACTTTAATACTGTGGCTACCAGGGCAGGTCAAAGGCTAGGAATCTTACGGCCAGTAACTCACATCCTGATCTCCTTCTCTTCCCCCCCCCCCTCCAAAGCCCATCCACCATCTACAAGGCACATGTCAGGAGTGTAACGGAATACTATGCACTTGCCTGGATGAGTGCAGTTCCAAATACATTCAAGAAGCTTGCTTGATTGCTCCCCCTTCCACAAACATTCAAACCTTCCAACAACAACAAACAGTGGTAGCCGTGTGTACCATCTGCAAGACGCACGGCAGTAACTCGCCAAGACAGAACCTTCCAAACCCTCGACCACTACCATCCAGGACAAGAGCAGCAGATATCTGGGAACACCACCACCTGGAGGTTCCACTCCAAGACACTCACCACCCGGAATTGGAAATATGTCACCGTGCCTTCAGTATCACTGCGTCAAAATCTTGGAACTCCCTCCCTAATAGCACAGTGGGTGTACCTTCACCTCAGGGACTGCAGCGGTGCAAGAAGGCAACTCACCATCACCTTCTGCAGAGCAACTAGGGATGGGCAATACATGCTGGCCTCACCAACGACGCCAACATCCCGTAAATGAATGTTAAAAAGGGGGGTGTTTTAAAACATGTTTTATATCAAAAATGTCTATTTATTGAATGGGCTAAAACCACCAGACATATGTTTAAAAAGACTGAACAACATGATTGAGTGACTTAAACAGCAGTTCCTAAGATGGATGAGCATCCATACAGCATCTTACATATTACAAAGTCATCAGCAAGGCACTGACCGGGCTATCTAGAAGTTGCCCATCAGAGACATTCAACTTACACGAGTGTGAATGAACCATCTCCTGAACCATTCACAAAATATCCAGAAACAACCAGTGTAATCACCCAGCTGAGAAGGGAACTCCACCAACTAGATTATCTAATTATTCTTAAACGATGGTCCTGAAATCAGCTTGCTTTGACCATGTTTGGGTAACCAGCCATTTTGTAAGAGATCATATGACGAACAAGTTAACCCTCTGCATTTTAAGAAATTGGTTCTTTCCAGGCTAGAGCAAGACCATAAAGATCCTAAAGCGGCTTACTGGCTCCCCATCTCCAAAGGCCCACAACTGAAATGCCACTGGTACCCAGTACCACCCCGTTGGTCAGTTACAAGCTATTTGAAGGCCCCTTCTAATTCGCTGCCTTCCCTGCGGCTTTGTACTCTTTTTTGCAAGGTAGCAATAGGGAGGGTAAAAAAAAGAGATGTACAAGAGAATGTAATGGCATATGCTCACCCGAATAATGAGTGCATGTGGTGAGGGCAACTATGAGGCATGACATTTTATAAGAATGAAGGAGTGACAAACTGTCAGATGGAAATGTGAGCAAGTGCATAGAAAGACAAAGACTGTACAACACGTTAAGTGAGTCTAATGAACGACACATTGGCTTGACAAGGCAGATGCAAAGCAGTTGGATCATGGGCACAACTGAATAAAGATGAATGTGCCACTGTACTCACCTTTCCTAACATGCTTGGGTCCTTAAAGCACTGAATTGTATCCAGCAGGATGGAATCATACCCTGCTTCTGACCTCCCTGCTACCTTCAACAACCTTCAGTCTCAATTGTAGGTTTTTCCCCCCCATCGTTAGGCAAGTGCAATGTTCTCAATCTATTCACAACCCCAGCTGTACATTTTGGGATGCATCACTGAAACAAAGCTCAGCCTTTGTCATAGGGACTCCCCAATTCTGACACATTCCCTCTGTGTCCAACTACAAACTCTTTCAAATTGTGTGTCAAGTGTCCTTTTAAATACCGGAGTTGAGATTGTGTTGTGAGAGTTTACATCATGGCCGAAGACACTGGTTGGATGGGAAAGCCAGAATTAAGATTGTAGTGAGATGAACGAATCAAAACTCCACTGATAGACACACTATACTTACTTCCATGTGCTATCAGAGACTCCTGAATGCAGTGAGTCACAAATAATATATAAACACAGACCTGGCTAGGGATGCATCTGGCAGAAATATACTTCACATAAACTTCCACCAATAAATAGCTCAAGCTTCACAACAACATCTTAATGAGTCCCAGTGAGTTCTCCCAGTGAGCCAGAGAAGACACAGCCAGAGTGAGACAAAACCAAGAGTGAGTTTGGGAATTTGAATCTAGGTGGGAATTCGAAGCTGGGTGGGGAGGAAGTGCTTTTTATCCCAGGTAAGTGACTGTTAAGTAGTGTTTTTGTTTTCTTTTTCTTTTCATTGGTATATTTATTTATTTTTTTCTTTGTAGTGTATTTATTTATTTATTATTTTTTTTGGAAATTGTAATTGTTGAAGTTAACCGAAGGTTTAAGACATGGCAGGAGATCTCAGACCAGTGTCATGCTCCTCGTGTGTGATGTGGGAGCTCAGGGACACGTCCACTGTCCCTGGCTCCTTCACGTGCAAGAAGTGTGTCCAGTTGCAGCTCCTGTTAGACCGCTTGACGGCTCTGGAGCTGCGGATGGACTCACTTTGGAGCATCCGCGATGCTGAGGACGTCATGGATAGCACATTTAGCGAGTTGGTCACGCCGCAGGTGAAAGGTACTGAGCGAGATAGAAAATGGATGACCAAAAGACAGAGCAAGAGTAGGAAGGCAGTGCAGGTGTCCTCTGCTGTCATCTCCCTGCAAAACAGATATACCGCTTTGGATACTGTTGAGGGAGATGGCTCACCAGGAAAAGGCAGCAGCAGCAGCCAGGTTCATGGCACCGTGGCTGGCTCTGCTGCGCAGCTGGGCAGGAAGAAGAATGGCAGGGCTATAGTGATAGGGGACTCAATTGTAAGGGGAATAGACAGGCGGTTCTGCGGACGCAATTGAGACTCCAGGATGGTATGTTGCCTCCCTGGTGCAAGGGTCAAGGATGTCTCGGAGCGGCTGCAGGACATTCTTTGGGGGGGGGGGGCGGGGAGCAGCCAGCTGTCATGGTGCACATAGGCACCAACGATATAGGTAAAAAAACGGGACGAGGTCCTACAAGCTGAATTTAGGGAGCTAGGAGTTAAACTAAAAAGTAAGACCTCAAAAGGTAGTAATCTCAGGATTGCTACCAGTGCCACGAGCTAGTCAGAGTAGGAATGTCAGGATAGAGAGGATTAATACGTGGCTCAAGAGATGGTGCAAGAGGGAGGGATTCAAATTCCTGGGACATTGGAACCTGTTCTGGGGGAGGTGGGACCAGTACAAACCGGACGGTCTGCACCTGGGCAGGACTGGAACCGATGCCCTGGGGGGGGGGGGGTTTGCTAGAGCTGTTGGGGAGTTTAAACTAATGTGGCAGGGGGATGGGAACCGATGCAGGAAGTTGGAAGGTAGTAAAACAGGGACAGAAATAAAAGGCAGTAAGGGGAAAAGCGTAAGGCAGAAAAGCCATAGTCAAAAATCAAAAAGGGCGACAGTACAAGGTACAGTGACTGAGGGGAGCTCAGTGAATAGGACAAGGAATGCTAAAAGGAATAAAACGGGAAGTGAAAACATTAATGGTAAGTGACGCGGAAGGTTGTTACATGAAGATATGGGTTCAACGACAAGGAAAATTCGGAGAAAGGTTAAGAGGAAATATAACTTAGGAGAGGTTACTGATCGAGGTGTTAAGATTCAGAACAGAGGTAAAAAGGCCAACATAAGTGTACTTTACCTGAATGCTCGTAGTATTCCGAATAAGGTAAATGAGCTGATGGCGCAAATCATCGTGAATGACTCTGATTTAGTGGCCATTACTGAAACATGGTTAAAGGATGGTCATGACTGGGAGTTAAATGTCCAAGGGTATCAAACTATTCGGAAGGACAGAGTGGATGGTAAGGGAGGTGGTGTAGCTCTGTTATTTAAGGATGACATCCGGGCAACAGTAAGGGATGACATCGGTGCTATGGAGGATAAGGTTGAATCCATTTGGGTGGAAATCAGGAATAGTAAGGCGAAAAAGTCACTGATAGGAGTAGTCTATAGGCCACCAAATAGTAACATTATGGTGAGGCAGGCAATAAACAAAGAAATAACTGATGCATGTAGTAATGGTACAGCAGTTATCATGGGGGATTTTAATCTACATGTCGATTGGTTTAACCAGGTCAGTCAAGGCAGCCTTGAGGAGGAGTTTATAGAATGTATCCGCGATAGTTTCCGAGAACAGTATGTAATGGAACCTACGAGGGAACAAGCGGTCCTAGATCTAGTCCTGTGTAATGAGACAGGATTGATTCAGGATCTCATAGTTAGGGATCCTCTTGGAAGGAGCGATCACAATATGATGGAATTTAAAATACAGATGGAAGGTGAGAAGGTAAAATCAAGCACTCGTGTTTTGTGCTTAAACAAAGGAGATTACAATGGGATGAGAGAAGAACTAGCTAAGGTAGACTGGGAGCAAAGACTTTATGGTGAAACAGTTGAGGAACAGTGGAGAACCTTCCAAGCGATTTTTCAGTGCTCAGCAAAGGTTTATACCAACAAAAAGGAAGGACTGATGAAAATCGACCGTGGATATCAAAGGAAATAAGGGAGAGTATCAAATTGAAGGAAAAAGCATACAAAGTAGCAAAGATTAGTGGGAGACTAGAGGACTGGGAAATGTTTAGGGGGCAACAGAAAGCTACTAAAAAAGCTATAAAGAAGAGTAAGATAGATTATGAGTGTAAACTTGCTCAGAATATAAAAACAGATAATAAAAGTTTCTACAAATATATAAAACAAAAAAAGAGTGGCTAAGGTAAATATTGGTCCTTTAGAGGATGAGAAGGGAGATTTAATAATGGGAGATGAGGAAACGGCTGAGGAAGTGAACAGGTTTTTTGGGTCGGCCTTCACAATGGAAGACACAAATAACATGCCAGTGACTGATGGAAATGAGGCTATGACAGGTGAGGACCTTGAGAGGATTGTTTTCACCAAGGAGGTCGTGATGGGCAAGCCAATGGGGCTAAAGGTAGACAAGTCTCCTGGCCCTGATGGAATGCATCCCAGAGTGCTAAAAGAGATGGCTAGGGAAATTGCAAATGCACTAGTGATAATTTACCAAAATTCACTAGACTCTGGGGTGGTTCCGGCGGATTGAAAATTAGCAAACATGACACCACTGTTTAAAAAAGGAGGTAGGCAGAAAGCGGGTAATTATAGGCCAGTGAGCTTAACTTCGGTAGTAGGGAAGATGCTGGAATCGATCATCAAGAAATAGCGAGGCATCTGGATGGAAATTGTCCCATTGGGCAGATGCAGCATGGGTTCATAAAGGGCAGGTCGTGCCTAACTAATTTAATGGAATTTTGTGAGGACATTACCAGTGCGGTAGATAACGGGGAGCCAATGGATGTGGTATATCTGGATTTCCAGAAAGCCTTTGACAAGGTGCCACACAAAAGGTTGCTGCATAAGATAAAGATGCATAAGGGGAAAGTAGTAGCATGGATAGAGGATTGGTTAATTAATAGAAAGCAAAGAGTGGGGATTAATGGGTGTTTCTCTGGTTGGAAATCAGTAGCTAGTGGTGTCCCTCAGGGATCAGTGTTGGGTCCACAACTGTTCACAATTTACATAGATGATTTGGAGTTAGGGACCAAGGGCAATGTGTCCAAGTTTGCAGACGACACTAAGATAAGTGGTAAAACAAAAAGTGCAGAGGATACTGGAAGTCTGCAGAGGGATTTGGATAGGCTAAGTGAATGGGCTAGGGTCTGGCAGATGGAATACAATGTTGACAAATGTGAGGTTATCCATTTTGGTAGGAATAACAGCAAAAGGGATTATTTAAATGATAAAATATTAAAACATGCTGCTGTGTAGAGACCTGGGTGTGCTAGTGCATGAATCGCAAAAAGTTGGTTTACAGGTGCAACATGGTGTTCGGGCCGGAAAATGGAGCTGAGTCCACAAAAGATCAGCCATGATCTCATTGAATGGTGGAGCAGGATCGAGGGGCTAGATGGCCTACTCCTGCTTCTAGTTCTTATGTTCTTATGTTCTTAATGCCTTAGTATCTCAGTCTTCAAACACACTACACAATGTGTTACCGGGGAACGTGTTACCGGGGAGTGACCCACATTTTAAGTGATGGAGACTTACCTGAGCTAATTCTTTTTGTTCATTCACCAGTCTGTTACAGCTGGCTATCATTTGATCCAGAGCATATAGGCGGTCCTCAAGTCCCTTAATTGCCTTCATGTTCTGATTATCAAGTTTAGCAATTGTTTCACGACAGTCTGTTAAAAATGGCTGAAGAATTTCTGGATCAAGCTGAAAAAAAAAGAGGATGTTTAAATTGGTGTACAGAAATCGGCAGAGATATTTTCTCTGACATCATCTACTCTTCATGCAATAAATGTTTTAACTTGTCAGCAACTGATTAATGGTTTTGATTAGATCAATGCCTACTCATTGGTCTACACATCTGCTATAGCGCAACAAATGAAGAAAAAAATAGCTTTATTGAAAAGCATGCCATTGAAACCCATATTCTAACATATTCAAAAATATACATTCATCCATTTTAGGGTGGGCTTTGTCAAATGGTTAAAATTGCCCACTTTAGAATATGTACCATCTGAAAATATTTTTCTATTCAATAAGAGTAATGGCTAAACTTACTGTTGGATATCACAGTATATGTTGTTATTGTATAGTTTGCTTTAGCTTTGAGAAATGCATTAGAACAGAAGTCAAAAGTTTGAATTCATAGAATGAAAGAAAAGTTTCAATTTCACAATAAAACTTCTGAATTTTAAACATCAAAAACAACAAAATATAAGAAACTCTGATAATTGCTATATGAAAAAGGGTGCCTCAGTTTATTTTCTAAATTTTGGATTCGTCAAATATTGAACATCTCATACACACTTACTCGGTTCATTGAATCAAAGCATTTCCTGACCAGTGATTCCACATCATTTGGTCTATCTTGCACATTAATCCAGTCCAATAAAGAGACATTAAAGAAAGTTTGGTCATCCATTTCTCCTTTAAATTCTTCTTCGGCTGCAGTCTTCAGAGTTCTCTCTTCACTGGTCTCATTGTCCTTTTCGTCCTGTTGAACACTATTTTGTACAGAATATTCAAATGATACGGAACTAGAGGACAAGTTCCTGTGAAGTGCAGGTTTAACAGAACAAAGTACAGAATCGCTGGACCTATCCTCATCAGTTTCTTCTTCAGGGCTTTCTTTTTCTGTAGGTAATTTCAGTCTTTCCTGACATTCACGGTAACAGTGTCTGGTCAGGCACTCCAACAGTGGTATCTTAGCCATTACCAAAACAGCTGTGCCTAGACTTAATTCATAACATAAAACAATGTATTAGTACAATATGAAGTAACTGAACAGTCCAGCACCAACAGCTTGAAACATTTTCTGGTGATAAGGATTCAGCATTGAATCGCCACTTACAGTCTCTGAAGAAAGAGACATGCCATTTTTTCGGCCTTCCCATGACTGCAAAACTAACATTTCTGCAAATCTGTACAAGAAAATCTTCTGGGCAAGAGCTTTGCATTTTGCAGAATATTTTTGAGCAAGAGAGTGGAAGCAGAAAAACCGTAACTCAATTGTACAAGTTCCCCATACCTGTATGGATTTCTGAACTTTTATTTTGAAAATTAAAAGGACTGATGCTAAATTACTAAAACAAATAAATTCCTGTTGCTAATTTCAACCCGATTTTGAAAACCACTTTAGCGTCAAGTACATTAAATTCTCTGCATAAAATATTTAATTCATTTAGGAACAGTTGCTGTATTAATTAATACTTGCCAGTTAACCTATACTAATGAATTACTAGGTTCCTTAAAAGTACAAAATAAAGACATAAAATGCTGGACAAACTCAGCTGGTCTGGCAGCACCTATGGAAAACAGAACATTTTGAGCCCATATTATGCTTCTGCAGAAATGAAGAGAAGTAGAAATGTAAAAAATTATACAGTTGGAGAGGCAGGTGGAGGAGGTGGGCTAGTATAGGACAGGGCTAGGTTGGAGCAAAGGAGAGATTGACAAAGGTCCATCGTACCTTTTGCCACCATTTCACTCCTTCAGTCCTTAAATGGCACCATTAACACACCCCTTTGCCTCATGTCCACGACACATTTGTCAATCTATCCTTTGCTCTGACCTAGTCTTGTCCTTCTGTTCATAGATCATAGAATTTACAGTGCAGAAGGAGGCCATTCAGCCCATCGAGTCTGCACCGGCTCTTGGAAAGAGCACCCTACACCCAAGGTCAACACCTCCACCTTATCACCGTAACCCAGTAACCCCACCCCTAAGGGCAATTTTGGACACCAAGGGCAATTTATCATGGCCAATCCAACTAACCTGCACATCTTTGGACTGTGGGAGGAAACCGGGGCACCCGGAGGAAACCCACGCACACACGAGGAGGATGTGCAGACTCCGCACAGACAGTGAACCAAGCCGGAATCTTGGTGAACCTGGGACCCTGGAGCTGTGAAGCAATTGTGCTATCCACAATGCTACCGTGCTGCCCCACTGTCTCCATCCATCTCCTCAACTATATAATTCTTTACATTTCTATCCCTTTTCAGTTCTGTAGAAGAGCCATATAGACTCAAAACGTAACTTGTTTCTCACTCCACAAATGCTGCTGGACCTGCTACATTTATCCAGTATTCTGTTTTTATTTCAGATTTCGAGCATCTGCAGTATTTTGCTTCTATTTCCTTACAATTATAGCATATGCTGCCAACTGAGCATTAAATTGACAAGCTTTAGGGCAGCACGGTGGCACAGTGGGTTAGCCCTGCTGCCTCACAGCGCTGAGGTCCCAGGTTCGATCCTGGCTCTGGGTCACTGTCAGTGTAGAGTTTGCACATTCTCCCCGTGTTTGCGTGGGTTTCGCCCCCACAACCCAAAGATGTGCAGGCTCGGTGGATTGGCCATGCTAAATTGCCCCTTAATTGGAAAAAGATAATTGGGTACTCTAAATTTTAAAAAGAAAAAAAAATTGACAAGCTTTACACCAAACTAAAATAAAAAGATCAGCAGGTCCTAAAGGGGCAACTGACGACGGCAACAGCAAACAGGGAGGACCAAAGACCTGGGTCATCAGAACCAATCAAGTGGTACAAAAGAGTGGGCCTTAGATTGAGAGGCAGAAAAAGATTTCAAGCATAACAATTGAAACCGCAGGACATTGCTAGGGTGTTATATGGATACTTCTCATCTGTCTTCAGTCAACAGGAGGATGACGTAGATACAGAGTTCAGGAAATGGGACTGTGAGGACCTTGAGCAGTTTGACATAGGAAGTGAGGTAGTATTGAAGTCTTTGATGGGCTTAAAAATAGACAAATTCCCAGGCCCGGATGAATCACATCCCAAGCTGCTGTGGGAGGCGACGCAGGAAATAGAAGCTGCTCTGAACAAATTTTGAATTCCTCTCTGGCCAGGAGGGAAGTGCCAGAGGACTGGAGAACAGCAAATGTTGTTCCACTTTCCAAGGGGGGGTAGAGATAAACTACCGCAGGACATTGCTAGGGTGTTAAATGGAATGACAGACCAGTGAGTCTCGCGTCAGTGGTAGGGAAACTATTGGAGAAAATTCTGAAGGAGGGATTTAATTTCCACTTGAGAAGACATGGGTTGATTAGTGATAGTCAGCATAGCTTTGTCAGAGAGAGGTCATGCCTAACAAATTTGATATAATGTATTTGATAAAGTGACTGAGTGTGTGGATAAAGTAAGTGCAGTTGATTGAGTTTATTTGGATTTTAGCAAAGCCTTTGACAAGGTCCCACATGGGAGACTGATTGACAAGGTTGAAGCACAGAATTCAAGAAACCTTGGCGAGGTGGAATGGAAACTGGCTTAGAAATAGAACACAAGGGTGGTAATAGAAGGCGGTTCGAGCAGCTGGAAACAGTGCCAGGAGCCAGTGCTGGTATTGTTTGTTAGTATAAATAAATGATATAGACGAGAACATTGGGGGGGGGGGGGGGGGAAATGATAAATAATTTCGCAGATATCAAGATTGGTAGGGTGGTTAACAATGAAGAGGGTCGTAGGTTACAGGAAAATATAGATGTGCTGGTCAGATGGGCAGAACAGTGACAAATGGTATTTAACCCTGATAAGTGTGAGGTGCTTCACTTTGGAAGAAGAAACAGGACAAGGGGAGAATGGAATGAATGGCAGTACTCTAGGAAGCTCAGAGGAACTGGTGGATTTGGGGGCATTTGTTCACAGATTCCTAAAGGCGACAAAGTAGCTGAATAGAATAGTTAAGGCGGCATATGGGACACTTGCCTTTATCAATCATGGCATAGAATAAAAGAGCAAGGAGGTTATGGTGGAGCTGTACAGAATGTTGGTTAGCTGGAGTACTGTGTGCAGTTTTGGTCACCTCACTATAGGAAGGAGGTGATTGCACAGGAGGGGTTACAGAGGAAATTCAACAGGATTTTGCCTGGGATGGAGCATCTGAGCGAGAAAGGGGAGGCTGAATAGGCTTGGATTGCTTTCAATAGAGCAGAGAAGGCCGAGGAGGGATATGATTGAGATGTACAAGATTATGAGGGGTTTGGACAGGGTAAATAGAAAGCAGCTGTTTCCTTAGTTGATGGGGTCAATCACAAGGGAACATAGCTTTAAAGTGAGGGGTGGGAGATTCCAAGGGGATTTGCAAAAAAAAAAAAAAAAAAAATCACTCCGAGGTGGTGAGAATCTGGAATACACTGCCTGGGAAGGTGATGGAGGCTAGAAACCTCAACCTTTAAAAATAACTTGGATGAATACTTGAAACACCATCACATTTAAGGAAATGGGACAAATGCTGGTAAGTGGGATTAGCTCACGATTATGGGGTGGTTATAGTCGGTGCTGACTCAATGAGCCGAAGGGCCTTTTCTGTGCTGTACGACTCTATAAATCTAATTGTGCAGGAGGCTCCGAGGGCAAGTTTATTGAAGGCATTTGAGATATAAAAGTTGGAAGGGGTAGAAGGGGTGGCAGTGTCACCTAGTGTTTAAAAGCTAGCCATTATAGTAAATGGAATAGTTATCAATTAGATTACGGCAGTATCAGTTATGACCATGCATTACTCACTTAGACATGAGAAAACATGACAAAACCATGAGGAAGCAAGTGTGGCACCAGAAAATGCAGTCACCAGCCTTTTAATATATTACTAGCAAATCTCCTGTAGCATTACAAATGAGGAATCAAAGTTCAGTGTGGCTTTCAGGTGACTGAGCTATGATTCCAGAATAGAGCCAGGGTACAACGACATGATTTTAACCTAACATTCAGTTTCTTCCCTGATCATATTTCCAGTATTCTTTCTTATGTCCACATATATAATGGAAAATACCTATCCTGATGTACTAAAAAGTCTCCTGTTCATGAGTGGGACAATGAGTAATTGTAGTACAAGTTTATTTCCAGAATAAAAATTGATTTTAAAATGATTGAAAATGTTGGTAGGAGGTACACCAAACAAACTTCAGCAGTTCAAGAAGGTGGCTCACCACAACCTTCTCAAGGGGAAATTAGAGATGGGCAACAAATGTTGGCCTTGTCACATTCAATGAAAAAACCCAAAAAATTATTTTATTTCCAATTTCCAGAATAAACAGTATTTGGGCTTCAGCTGGTCAAGGTCGAAAAATTTACCATCAATGCGATGGTTATTCACGCACCTGGAGGAATCTGCCAATACTAAGTTGCAGCATGGTCACATGCAAATTTCAGAATAGTGTTATTGCAATGGCATACACCTTTTTGACAGGAATGGGTCTGTGATGAGGATGGAAAATGTCTGTGAACTTGGCTGAGCATCTCTGTAGCGCCGTCCAAGAGGCGTTCTTCAAATCAAACTGCCATGTAAAAAAATTCTCTTTTCACTGCACTTTTCCTAAATTTAGTGCCAGGATCAAAGGGTAGTACTGGGCAGCTGCAAAGCATCCTTGGAGGAAAGGTATTTAAATAGCCAGCAGTTGTGGTCCATACTGGTACCAATGGGATGTGGCACTAAATTTGGAGAGCTAGGTAGAAAATTAGTAAGCAGGACCTCAAAAGTAGAAATCTCCAGATTACTCCCAGTGCCATGAGCAATTGAGTGCAGAAAGAGGAGAATAAGACAGATGAGTGCTTGGCTTTAAAGATGTTACAGCAGGGAGGGCTTTAGATTATGGGGCAGTTATAGCCTGCCTGATTACTATTGGCTGGGGACTATTGCCAATCCCACAATCCTTAGTGAGTATGAGCTCCCCCAATTAGGAGGGCGGAGAAATCAGAGCTGGCCAGTGTGGAACCAGCTGGAGAGGAGAGAGCAGTGGTGAAGTACTGCTGCTGTATATTTGAAATTGTAAATAAAGTTATTCCTTTTCCACTCTACAAACTCCTGCCGGATTCTTCGTGGTCCTCACAAAACTGACAACGAGGATGGGATTGGCAATAGTCCCCAGCAAATAGTAATCAGGCAGGTTACAACAGGGACGTGTTGGGAAGTCCTCTGGGGGAGATGAACCTAAACAGGCCAGAAAGGTTGCAGCTGAACAGAGCCAGGATGGAGCTCCTTTTAGAGCGTTTTGCTAGCACTGTTGGGAGGATTTAAACCAACATGGCAGTGGTGTGTGAACCAGGAGACAATATCAGAGCGGAATACCAAGGTATCCATAAAATAGGGAGAGATAGGTAGCACTAGAGTAGGGAATAGTAAATTAATATGTGGGTCAGAGTAAAGGAGAAAATAATAATCTAAATAAGGATTACTGTACATGTATGCCAATGCACAAATACGATATTGTGGCGATAACAAGAGACCTGGTAGGACAATGTTAAATATCCTTGGATACATGGTGTTTAACAAAGGGAGTGAAAAAAAAGGAAGTGGCAGTGTAATTGAGAGCAGCGCAGCGCTGGAGAAAGAGGGGTCAAGGACCCCATTTGGCTAGAGCTAAGGAACAAAAAATGAGCAATTATATTGCTCGATGTAGTCCATAGACTCGTGGGAACGTAGAGGAATACATTTGTAAAGAAATTACAAAGATGCAAAAGTTGTACAGTACTTCTGAGGGACTTTATTCTCCAAATATAGGCCCATATAATAGCAAGATAAATTGCAGGGAGGTGCACGATTTCCTTGGGTGGGAAACTTTTCTTCAACAATGTTTCCAGTCCCAACGAGGAAGGAGGTACTAATAAACCTGGCTCTTGTAAATGATGTGAGCCAAATGGATCAAGTATCAGTAGGAGAGCACGAGGGGACATCGATCATTGTATCGGAAAGTTTAAGCAGACTGTGGAAAAGGACAAAAAGCATCCCAGAGTAACTGAGGGATAGCCATTTTCAATGGGGTAAGAACGGATGTAGCTCAAATAAAGTGGAGTCAAAGGTTCCTGCAGTTGGCAAGAAAAATGGTAATTGATCAATGGGCTACCTTCAAAGAGCTGATAATTTGGGCAGTTTTGGTCCATTTCCTCGAAAGGAAAAAAATGAAGCAAACAAATCCAGAGCTCGCTGGTTGACAAAGGAGACAGAAATTAAGTTCAAGAAAACATGTGCATATATATGACAGGTGTCAGGCAGAAGAAATACAAAGGAATAAGCTGTCTGTGGAAAGTTCAGAGGAGAGGTGGTGAGGCAACAAAGAGAAAAGAAAAGGGAAAGACACTGACAGCCAATATACAAGGGAATCCCAAAGTCTTCTCGAGGCATATAAATGAAGAGTGACAAAAGGAGCAGTTGGGCTACTTACAGGAAAAAAACACTTCCAAAGTTTGCAGATGACACAAAACTTAGAAGACACAAAACTTGGAAGGATCGTGACTGGTGAGGAGAAGGATAGTAAAGAACTTCAAAAGGACAAGCGGGGTACAGGAGCAAAGGGATCTGGGTGTATATCTGCATCAGTAATTTAAGGTGACAAGACAAGTAGAGAAAGGAATTAATAAAGCATACAGCATCTCAGGCTTTATTAACAGGGACGGGGAGTATAAAAGCAAGGATGTTACCCTAAACTCAGTAGAACATTAGTTTAGCCTCAAGAGCGAGCAGAGAAGATATGAGAGAAGATATGGCCCCGGGGATGAGGAACTTCAGTTACTCAATTAGAGAAGTTAGGAGAATTTTTCTTCAAAGAGAAGGTATGAGAGGAGATTTGATAGAGGTATTTAAAATCATAATGGGTCAAGACAGAGTACATGGGGAACAAATGTTTCCAATGGTGGAAGGATCGAGTACAAGAAGGCACAGATTTAAGATAATTGGTAAATGAAGTAATAGCCTCATGAGGAAAAAACATATGAACACAGCAAGTGGTGAGGATCTGGAATGTCCTGTCTGAGAGTGTAGTGTAGGTATGTTCAATTGAGGTGTTCAAGAGGGAATTGGATTGTTACCTGAAAAGGAAGAATGTAAAGGGCTATGGGGAAAAGGCTGGGTAGTGGCACTAGGTCAATTGCTCCTATGAAGAGCCGAGTCAACTTGGCGGGGTGGAATGGGCTCTTTCAGTGTTTCATCAATTCTGTGATTCTGCATTGCTAGGGTTGATCATCACACAGTCTGTGGAGATGAAGAACTGTCTTCATACCAAGCATGCCTCCACTGTGTAGTGTAGCACTACCACCGTGCTAAATGAAATGGATTTAAAACAGATCTGACAACTCAAGACTGAACATCCATGAGGCACATTGATGGGCCATTTGCAACTGCAGAATTATATTGAACCACAATCAGGAATCTCATGTCCCAGCAAATCCTTCACTCTTTCATCATCATCCAGACAAAGATCAACCCTGGTTCAATGAAGCGTGCCAGAGAAGATGCCAGGAGTAGCACCAGTCGCACCTAAAATGAAGTGCCAACCTGGTGGAGCTACAACACATTCCAAACAGCAGAACCAGTTCACAAATGTTCTTTGAGGAATGAAACCTGTTTTCCTTACATCATCTGGCCTCTATGCATTGCGATATGGCTGATTCTTAGCTGACCTTTGAAAAAGCCTAGCAAGCGATGAATTGTACCAAATTGCTAAAAGAAAATATACTAAGAATAAAACAGAATAGACCACTTTGCATGGGTCTTGGACATAAAGACACTCCAACCTAACACACTCTCCTCACGTGTGCAGCAATTCGGAGAGCTATCTTAGAGACCTGTTAAGCAATAGCCTGACATAGACATTATCTCAGAATCATACCTTTCTGCCAATGTCCCAGACTCCTTCATTACCATTCCCAGGTATCATACCTTCAGGTCAGACACAGAAGTGGTGGTGCAGAGGCACAGTGCAGGTATATTCAGTGTCAAGAAAGAGTGGTCCTGAGTCCTTAACACTGACTTGCGACCCCATGAGTTATTGTGGCAGAAGTCAAACATGGACAAAGAAATTTCCTGCCGATTACCAACTAACACCATCCACTGATAAATCAGTGCTCCTCCAGATGAGCAACACCGAGGACAGCAAGGGCATGGAACATATTTTGAGAGGGGAACAATGTTCATGTGAACAAGAGTCATCCAGAAGCAGCACTACTGACTTGAGCTGTTGAGCCCTGAAGGACACAGCTGCCAAGCAGGGTCTGTGACAGATGGTGAGCAAACTAACAAGGGAAAAACCTACTTCAGCGTCACAAAGTTGCATCTGTCCATGACAGTATGGTAGGAGTGACCACTGCACAGCCCTTGTGGAAACAAAGAGAATAGATGCAGAACAGCTCTAGCAACTCAAAACTGGTTATTCATGAGAAGATGTGGGTCATCATTAGTAGCAGAATTCTATTCCACCCTAATCTACAACCTCATGGTCCTGGGATATTCCCCACTCAAACATTATCAAGCCAGAGGATCTATCCTAGTCAAACGAAAAGCGGAGAAGATCCTGCTATTCGCAACACCAGGTGCGCCCAAAATGAGATGCCAATCTGATGAAGATGCAACATATGAGCAATTCCACAATCAACTGATGAGATCAAGGTTCTGTAGCCTGCTACAATCAGTCACAATGGACAAGCATCCATTCCCAGAATTCTGGTAGAGATCAGCATGTAAGTATAAAAGGCAAGACTAAAGCATTCACAACCACTTAAAAGCCGGAAATGCCACACTGATGATTCTAGCTTCCTCTGTAGATCCACGCCCCACCCCCCCACAATGTCACAGGCGCCAGTCTTCAGCACTCAATTCACTTTACATGAACGAGAAACAGCTGAGCGCATAAGCCCTAACAATCTTCGACCTACATGGCTAAAGACATGTGCTCCAGAATTTTGCACCTCAGCTATGCCTCCTTGCCTCCAAGCACAAATAATAAACCAGTGTTATATATCTGGAAATACATTCTTGCTGGAAATGCATCACGTGATGTGTAGTTGGCACAGACAGATCACCATTTTGAGTGTATGAGCAACACCCTTTATAAACCTCTCATTGTGTTTTACAAGAATCCAGAGTATGGGCATCTCCATACCGTTTTTGCTTTGCGGCAACAAAGAAATATAACACCCACTCCACCTTTTACCATGCTTTTATTCTTAATATATCTAAAGAGGGAATCCAAAAGTCTTCTAATGTTAGCTGCAAGTCTATCCTCGTACTCTCTTTTCCAATTCTCCTCTGAACCCACTAAGCGAGGTCCTAAGTCACATTATCCACTTGACATCATTCATAGGCATACTTTTTCTCCTTCATCTTAACCTCAATCTCTCTCTCATCATTCAGAGATCTCGGAATTTGATTACCCTACTTTTCCCCTTCATGGGAATATACCTCGAGTCTGTCTGAACTCTTAAGTTACAGTTTGGTCTGCCAATCTTGGATTCTAATTTAACAGGGTGAGATTCATTCTTAACTCATCGAAGTTGGCTTTCACACAGTTAATTACTCTTACTCTGGATTGCACCTTGTCCATTACAAAACCAACCTAAACCTTATGATACAATGATGACTGTCAGCTAAATTTTCCTCCAACACATGATCATGACCTTCTGCCGCAATCAAAGCACTACAGCAGAGCTTCATAAATATTTTCCAACTCTGACCCCATTTTAACTCACTACCACCTTAAGGGCAATTCGGGATGGGCAACAAATGCTGGCCTTTCCGGCAATGCCAACATCCCATGAAATATCTAAAAATCTTGGAAAATTAACATGATCCTAGACACTAGCAAAAAGAAAAATTAAATAAAGCAGCTTAGTAACATTCAGTAAATAAAGCTCATTATACATTATGTAAATATGAATGTGGTTTTTAAAGCACTTTTGAAAAAAGTTCACTTGTCTATTTCTCCATATTTCCTGGCGACAGAAATCTCAGTGAAGCTTCTCCCCCCCCACTCAGACATTGTAATCTGCCCCTCTCCCCACCATCACACATAGATAACTCTTTCAAAACTCCATCCCCACTCCAACTCAGTCAGCAGCCCCTCTTCCCAATTCCCCTCCCATTCATTCATCAGGTTCTCTTCCCAACTGCTCTTGCAGCACATGCACATGCCTCTTACCACCCCTAAGGTAACGTTGCCATAGTCCCAGATGATCTTAGGCTGCTTTCCCCTTTCCCCTCATTCATCAGCCCCTCTCGCATTCAGCAGCCCCTCTCCCCAAAATCATCCTGCACCACACACAAGCAGATCCTTCTTCTCAACCCCCCTTTCCAATTAATCAGCAGCCCTTTTTCCTAAACCCCCGCTTAATCACTCACTCAGCAGCCCATTGTGTCAACACCCTGTGCACCCCACTCATCAGACCCTCTTCCCAAATTCCCTAACCCCCACCATTCACTCAGCAGCTTATCACAACTACTCCCTCCTACCCTGCTGAAATTAAGAGCCATCGCTATCCCTGCCCCTCCTGGGCTTCCACTATTTGCCCAGCAGCAGAGTGTGCCTTCCCATTCAAATGAGTGGTGACTCCTCCAAGCCTGTTCACAGCCTTGTCATTGGCAGAGATTTTCCAGACTTTGAGGCTTCCTCCTCCTGGTTTTGGCAGCATTTGTAAGTGGCCAAATGGAGTCAAAGGTTGAGAAAAAAAACGATGGAATTCCATTTTCCAAAAGTCAGAATTCCTTACCTACTTTATCACAATACACAATGGCATTAAGTTAATTGAGTGAGTTTCTGTAATGTGATAATAAAAATATACACACAATGCAATAATATGGTTGAACCGAAGAGTATCACTTACCAGTATGTGGCACCACAGAATAATGGGATGCAGAATCAAACACAATATTCATGGAGTTCCCAATCTCAACTACAGCAATGCAGATGAACCACTCATGCAAGTCTCATGTTACCAGGCGATAGCAAGCATAGATAAATCACAGGAAGTAGGACAGGGGGAGAACTGAAGGAATCATACTCTCAAATACAAAGAATTCCACGTGTCCATTGTTGTTTGATCTCTATCATAACTCCTTATCAAGATTAATTAAGCCCTACAGAAATGAAGCCACAATAATGAGGAAAGCCACAAATGTGAAGTATTTTTCATTAAAAATGATTGCTGTGAGAAGACATTTCGAAAAATATGCTCAAAGATTGGTGTGGGGGAAATGAGCTTGAATTCATGGGACATTGGCACCAGTACTGGGGAAGAGGGGACCTGTTCCGAAGGGACGGTCTTCATCTGAATCATGCTGGGACCAGAGTCCTAGGGAATCGGGTAACTAGGGCTGTGGATAGGGCTTTAAACTAAATGGGGAGAGGGGGGAGAAAGAGGAGAGGGTTCAGTTGCAGGGGAAATTAGAAAACCCAATTTAAAGGAGGAGATAAGAGTGCAGCTTAGCAATGTGGTGGATGATTACCAAAAAATAAAGTGAGGGAACTAACCAGGGTGGAAGCTACTCTTGATTTGGTATTTTGTAATGACCTCATAGGTAAGGATCCACTAGGAAGTAGTGGCCATATTATGGCAGAATTCAAGATTCAGTTTGGGGGCAAGAAAGTGAAGTCCCACACTAGTGTTCTGGAATTAAACAAAGGAAATTACACAGGCTTGAGGTCAGATTTGGCCCATATAGACTGGGCAGGAAGGCTAAAAAGTAGGACAGCTTAGGGGCAGCGGCAGTTGTTTAAGGAGATACTCAATTCCTCACAACTAAAATATATCCCAGTGAGGAAGAAAGATGGGAAGAGGGGTAAAAAACATCCATGGCTAAACAAGGAGGTTAAGGACATTATAAAGACAAAAACTAAGTTATATCATAGTACAAAGGCCAGTGGCAGACTGGGAGATTGGGAAACCTTCAAAAATAAACAATGGGAAAAAAGTAATAAAAAAAGCCAAGGTAAATTACGAAAAAAAATTAGCACAGAATATCAAAAAGGATAGCAAAAACATCTCTAGAGGTACATAAAAGTGAAGAGAGTCACTAGGATGAATGTTGGCCCCTTGGGAGATGATATTGGTTATGATATTCCAAAATTCCATGGACACAGGAAAGATTCCTGTGGATTGGAAAAATGCTAATGTAACACCCTAATTCAAAAAGAGAGGAAGGCAGGATGAGGGAAATTATAGGCCAATTAGTTTAATATCTGTTGTTGGAAAATTGTTAAAATCAATTATCAAGAGCATAATAGCAGGACGTTTGGAAAGCCAAAGCGCTATCCATCAGAGTCAGCATGGTTTTATGAAGGGCAAATCATGTTTGACTAAATTGCTTGAGTTCTTCAAAGATGTAACAAGCAAAGTGGATAATGGGGCTCCTTTAGTTGCAGTATATCTGTAGTTCCAGCAGGCGTTTGATAAGGTGCCGCACAGGTTAATTCACAAGGTGAGATCACATGGGATTCGGGGTAACTTATTAGCTTGGATAGAAGACTGGCTAATGGACAGGAGACAGGGAATCGGGATAAATAGGTATTTTTCTCGATGGCAAGATGTAACTAGTGGGGTACCACAGGGTTCGGTCCTTGGGCCTCAGCTTTTTACAATCTATATTAACAACTTGGATACAGAGAGAGATCTATAGCCAGATTTGCAGATGACACAAAAATAGGTGGGACTGTAAGTTTTAATGAGGAAATAAGAACCTTACAAATGGATATAGATAGGTTAGGAGAGTGGGCCAAAATGTAGCAGATGGAATTTAACGTGGATAAGTGTGAGGTCATGCATTTTGGTCAAAAAAATGGAAAGGAAACTTATTATCTAAATGGGGAGACACTTCGGGGTGCTCCGAAGCAGAGGGAAATGGGTGTCCTCGTGCATGAGTCACAGAAAACGAGCATGCAGGTGCAGCAAATAAGGAAAGCAAATGGAATGTTGACATTTATAGCAAAAGAGATTGAGTATAAAGGTAAGTGTTGTTGCAACTTTACAAGGCATTGGTAAGACCACACTTGGAAGTATCGTGCACAGTTTCGGTCCCCTTATTTGAGGAACGATGTAGTAGCATTGGAGGCAGTTCAGAGGAGGTTCACTAGATTGATTCCAGAGATATGGGGCGGGATTCTCTGACCCCGGGCCGGGTCGGGGAATCGACGGCGGGAGGAATTCACACGCCGCCGCTCCACCGGCGGTTGGGGGCCGCATGTGATTCTCTGCACATGTTGGGCCGAGTGGCCGATGGGATAGGCTGAGTCCCGCCGGCGCCATTCACATGTGGTCCTACCCCGCGAGACCTCGCCGTTCATCCTGCGGGGGCGGCCTGGTTTGGGGGGGGGGTGGAATCCGACCCCGGGGGGGCCTCCACCGTGGCCTGGCCCGGGTTCAGGGTCTACCGATCGGCGGGCCGATTTCTCCTGGTGGGGGCCTATTTTGCTCCGCGCCGAGCCCCTGTAGCTCTACACCATGTTGCGACAGGGCCGGCGTGGAGAAGGCAACTAGAGTTCATGCGCAAATTCGCGCCAGCCATAGCGCGCATGCGTGAGTCGCTCCAGTGCCATGCTGGCCCCCTGTGAGGCGCAGGATCGCCTGTTGAAGCTGTCGTAAAACACCACGGTGTTTACGATGGCGTCAACACTTAGCCTCAGGATCAGAGAATCCCGCCTATTGAGTTTGTCGTACGAGGAGAGATTGAACAATTTAGGCCTATACTCTCTAGAGCGTAGACGAATGAGGGGAGATCTAATTGAGGTATACAAGATGCTAAAAGGTATGTATAAAGTAGACGTGGAGCTGATGCTTCCTCTTGTGGGGCATTCTAAAACAAGAGGTCATAATCTTAGACTACGTGGTAGCAAATTTAAAGCAGATTTGAGGAAAAACTACTTCTCCCAAAGGGTTGTGAATCTGTGGAATATGCTACCTCACTGTGTGGTGAATGCTTGGACAGTGAGTAAATTTAAGGAGGAGTTGGAAAGATTTTTAATTGGTAATGGGTTGAAGGGTTATGGAGAACGGGCAGGACGATGGAGTTGAGGCCAGGATGGGATCAGCCATGATCACAGAGAAGGTGTTAGGTTCGGGAGGCTAAATTGCCTACTCCTGCTCCTAGGTCATGGGTTCCAGGAAGGCGATGCTCTGGCTGATTTCGCAATCCAGCTCTTGGTCTGTAACATTGTAGGTAGCAGATGAGGAACATATCAGCCATGATCGAATGGCGGAGCAGACTCGATGGGCCGAAAGGCCTAATTCTGCTCCTATATATTATGAACTTATAAACATTGCACAGAGACATAGCCCAAGTCTAATACTGAATTAAAATTATACATGCATGAATCTTGCATTTTAGCAAGTTGTAGTTAATTTCTAGGTGATGATATGAGCTTCAACAGTATTTATTATGGAACTATCGAACATTCACAATTCATGAACACCTACTTTGTAAGTTTTTGCTTAATATCTTCCACAGAGCATTCATAATTGTTGTATGCATTTTCAAACTTTGCCAGCAGCTTTTGAAAAGAATGGGTGCAGTCCTCCAAATTAGCCATAATGGCAGCCCAACCTTGATGCTGAAGGTGCTCATCGTGGACCAATCTTTCACAGAATGAACAAAGCTTCTTTGCTACTTCATACATCTCCTACCCAAGAAAACAAAAGCACAAACAGAATGAGAATTTATTTGTATGGTGACTTAAGCATATGGATCAGGATGCATTGCAATATTTCATTCTCCAGATATCTTTGCCAATATGCTGCTAATTAAAACATAGAACATAGAAAATACAGCACAGAACAGGCCCTTCGGCCCACGATGTTGTGCCGAACCTTTGTCCTAGATTAATCATAGATTATCATTGAATTTACAGTGCAGAAGGAGGCCATTCGGTCCTTTGAGTCTGCACCAGCTCTTGGAAAGAGCACCCTACCCAAACTCAACATCTCCACCCAACACCAAGGGCAATTTGGACATTAAGGGCAATTTATCATTGGCCAATTCACCTAACCCGCACATCTTTGGACTGTGGGAGGAAACCGGAGCACCCGGAGGAAACCCACGCAGACACGGGGAGGACGTGCAGACTCCGCACAGACAATGACCCAAGCCGGAATCGAACCTGGGACCATGGATCTGTGAAGCAATTGTGCTATCCACAATGCTACCGTGCTGCCCTTAAGAACAAATAAATCTACACTATATCATTTTCCAGTAATCCATGTACCTATCCAACAGCTGCTTGAAGGTCCCTAATGTTTCCGACTCAACTACTTCCACAGGCAGTGCATTCCATGCCCCCACTACTCTCTGGGTAAAGAACCTACCTCTGATATCCCTCCTATATCTTCCACCTTTCACCTTAAATTTATGTCCCCTTGTAATGGTGTGTTCCACCTGGGGAAAAAGTCTCTGACTGTCTACTCTATCTATTCCCCTGATCATCTTATAAACCTCTATCAAGTCGCCCCTCAGCCTTCTCCGCTCTAATGAGAAAAGGCCTAGCACCCTCAACCTTTCCTCGTAAGACCTACTCTCCATTCCAGGCAACATCCTGGTAAATCTTCTTTGCACCTTTTCCAGAGCTTCCACATCCTTCCTAAAATGAGGCGACCAGAACTGTACACAGTACTCCAAATGTGGCCTTACCAAAGTTTTGTACAGCTGCATCATCACCTCACGGCTCTTAAATTCAATCCCTCTGTTAATGAACGCGAGCACACCATAGGCCTTCTTCACAGCTCTATCCACTTGAGTGGCAACTTTCAAAGATGTATGAACATAGACCCCAAGGTCTCTCTGCTCCTCCACAATGCCAAGAACTCTACCGTTAACCCTGTATTCCGCATTCATATTTGTCCTTCCAAAATGGACAACCTCACACTTTTCAGGGTTAAACTCCATCTGCCACTTCTCAGCCCAGCTCTGCATCCTATCTATGTCTCTTTGCAGCCGACAACAGCCCTCCTTACTATCCACAACTCCACCAATCTTCGTATCGTCTGCAAATTTACTGACCCACCCTTCAACTCCCTCATCCAAGTCATTAATGAAAATCACAAACAGCAGAGGACCCAGAACTGATCCCTGCGGTACACCACTGGTAACGGGGATCCAGGCTGAATATTTGCCATCCACCACCACTCCCTGACTTCTATCGGTTAGCCAGTTCGTTATCCAACTGGCCAAATTTCCCACTATCCCATGCCTCCTTACTTTGTGCAGAAGCCTACCATGGGGAACTTTATCAAATGCCTTACTAAAATCCATGTACACTACATCCACTGCTTTACCTTCATCCACATGCTTGGTCACCTCCTCAAAGAATTCAATAAGATTTGTAAGGCAAGACCTACCCCTCACAAATCCGTGCTGACTATCCCGAATCAAGCAGTGTCTTTCCAGATGCTCAGAAATCCTATCCTTCAGTACCCTTTCCATTACTTTGCCTACCACCGAAGTAAGACTAACTGGCCTGTAATTCCCAGGGTTATCCCTAGTCCCTTTTTTGAACAGGGGCACGACATTCGCCACTCTCCAAACCCCTGGTACCACCCCTGTTGACAGTGAGGACGAAAAGATCATTGCCAACGGCTCTGCAATTTCATCTCTTGCTTCCCATAGAATCCTTGGATATATCCCGCCAGGCCCGGGGGACTTGTCTATCCTCAAGTTTTTCAAAATGCCCAACACATCTTCCTTCCTAACAAGTATTTCCTCGAGCTTACCAATCTGTTTCACACTGTCCTCTCCAACAATATCGCCCCTCTCATTTGTAAATACAGAAGAAAAGTACTCATTCAAGACCTCTCCTATCTCTTCAGACTCAATACACAATCTCCCGCTACTATCCTTGATCGGACCTACCCTCGCTCTAGTCATTCTCATATTTCTCACATATGTGTAAAAGGCCTTGGGGTTTTCCTTGATCCTACCCGCCAAAGATTGTTCATGCCCTCTCTTAGCTCTCCTAATCCCTTTCTTCAGTTCCCTCCTGGCTATCTTGTATCCCTCCAATGCCCTGTCTGAACCTCGTTTCTTCAGCCTTACATAAGTCACCTTTTTTCTCTTAACAAGACATTCAACCTCTCTTGTCAACCATGGTTCCCTCACTCGACCATCTCTTCCCTGCCTGACAGGGACATACATATCAAGGACACGTAGCACCTGTTCCTTGAACAAGTTCCACATTTCACTTGTGTCCTTCCCTGCCAGCCTATGTTCCCAACTTATGCACTTCAATTCTTGTCTGACAACATCGTATTTACCCTTCCCCCAATTGTAAACCTTGCCCTGTTGCACGTACCTATCCCTCTCCATTACTAAAGTGAAAGTCACAGAATTGTGGTCACTATCTCCAAAATGCTCCCCCACTAACAAATCTATCACTTGCCCTGGTTCATTACCCAGTACTAAATCCAATATTGCCCCTCCTCTGGTCGGACAATCTACATACTGTGTTAGAAAAGCTTCCTGGACACACTGCACAAACACCACCCCATCCAAACTATTTGATCTAAAGAGTTTCCACTCAATATTTGGGAAGTTAAAGTCGCCCATGACTACTACCCTATGACTTCTGCACCTTTCCAAAATCTGTTTCCCAATCTGTTCCTCCACATCTCTGCTACTATTGGGGGGCCTATAGAAAACTCCTAACAAGGTGACTGCTCCTTCCCTATTTCTGACTTCAACCCATACTACCTCAATAGGGTGATACTCCTCGAACTGCCTTTCTGCAGCTGTTATACTATCTCTAATTAATAATGCCACCCCCCCACCTCTTTTACCACCCTCCCTAATCTTATTGAAACATCTATAACCAGGGACCTCCAACAACCATTTCTGCCCCTCTTCTATCCAAGTTTCCGTGATGGCCACCACATCGTAGTCCCAAGTACCGATCCATGCCTTAAGTTCACCCACCTTATTCCTGATGCTTCTTGCGTTGAAGTATACACACTTCAACCCATCTCCATGCCTGCAAATACTCTCCTTTGTCAGTGTTCCCTTCCCCACTGCCTCATTACATGCTTTGGCGTCCTGAATATCGGCTACCTTAGTTGCTGGACTACAAATTCGGTTCCCATTCCCCAGCCAAATTAGTTTAAACCCTCCCGAAGAGTACTAGCAAACCTCCCTCCCAGGATATTGGTGCCCCTCTGGTTCAGATGCAACCCGTCCTGCTTGTACAGGTCCCACCTTCCCCAGAATGCGCTCCAATTATCCAAATACCTGAATCCCTCCCTCCTACACCATTCCTGCAGCCACGTGTTCAACTGCACTCTCTCCCTATTCCTAGCCTCGCTATCACGTGGCACCGGCAACAAACCAGAGATGACAACTCTGTCTGTCCTGGCTTTTAACTTCCAGCCTAACTCCCTAAACTTGTTTATTACCTCCACACCCCTTTTCCTACCGATGTCGTTGGTACCATTGTGCACCACGACTTCTGGCTGCTCCCCCTCCCCCTTAAGGATCCTGAAGACACGATCCGAGACATCCCTGGCCCTGGCACCCGGGAGGCAACATACCTTCCGGGAGTCTCGCTCGCGACCACAGAATCTCCTATCTATTCCCCTAACCATTGAATCTCCTACAACTATTGCTTTTCTATTCTCCCCCCTTCCCTTCTGAGCCCCAGAGCCAGACTCAGTGCCAGAGACCTGGCCGCTAGGGCCTTCCCCCGGTAGGTCATCCCCCCCCAACAGCATCCAAAACGGTATACTTGTTTTGAAGGGGAACGGCCACGAGGGATCCCTGCACTGTCTGCCTGTTTGTTTTTTTCCCCCGGACTGTAACCCAGCTATTCTTGTCCTGTACCTTGGGTGTGGTTACCTCCCTGTAACTCTTCTCAATCACCCCCTCTGCCTCCCGGATGATCCGAAGTTCATCCAGCTTCAGCTCCAGTTCCCTAACACGGTCTTTGAGGAGCTGAAGTTGGGTGCACTTCCCGCAGGTATAGTCAGTGGGGACACCGGTGGTATCCCTCACCACCCACATCCTAAAGGAGGAGCGTGTAACTGGCCTAGCCTCCATCCCCTCTTACCTTACAGAATATAGCTGCTATAAAAATTCTTTTTATATCCCTGATAGCAATAGCAATAAAAATTTGAACAAAAATGTGAGGATTTCAGACCAACAGGCTAACTAAAAAACATTGTGAATCTAACCAAACAAATCAATTATAACATTTTTCATAACAATCGGGAGCAAGAGTAGACTATTCAGTCTTGCCGGGCCTGCTCTGTAATTCATTGGTATCATAGCTGATGTGGGTATAGTCTCAACTTCTTTCCTAATTGTTCCCCGTAACCCTTGATTCCCTTGTCTATCAAAAATCTGTCTATCTCTACCTTGAATGAAATGAAAAGAAATGAAAATCGCTTAGTCACAAGTAGGCTTCAAATTAAGTTACTGTGAAAAGCCCCTAGTCGCCACATTCCGGCGCCTGTTCGGGGAGGCTGTTAAGGGAATTGAACAGTGCTGCTGGCCTGCCTTGGTCTGCTTTCAAAGCCAGCGATTTAGCCCCGTGCTAAACAGCCCCATGATAAATTCAATGAACCAGCCTCCACTGCTTTCTGTAACCTTTCCAGATATGTAGCTGTATATTTCTTCTATGCAATGCTCCATACAAGGTGATTTAAGCATTGTAGACGCAAGACATGTTAGATTGAATTTCATGAATTCACAGCACGCTGGTTAAGTGGTTAGCACTGCTGCCTCACGGCACCGAGGACCCGGATTCGACCCCAGCCCACTTGTCCATGTGGAGTTTGCACATTCTCCCCGTGTCCGCGTGGGTCTCACCCCACAACCCAAAAAGATGTGCAGGGTAGGTGGATTGGCCACATTAAATTGCCCCTTAATTCGAAAAAAAAGAATTGAGTACTCTAAATTTATTTTTTAATGAATTCATGGGGCTGAATTTTTAAATGGTCATGCAGGTAACAGCAGAGGTGGACAGCCTGCAACTTCCTGCCATAAACTGGCATATTCACTCCTCCAGTCCATTTTGGATCAGGTTGGCTTGGGCAGGGAATGACTATTCACAAGTGGTACAGAGCCAATTAGGGATCATTAAAAGGTCTATTAAGATCACAACTCATGACAGCTTCCAGTCAGCATAAGGCTGGGGCCAGTGCTCCCTCTGCCGTTACTGATCCCTCAATATAGACATTATCGTGAGATGGTCAGTTTTCATTTCCCCGTTTAATAAAGTCTCCAGAGGATACTTCAGTATTGAGTTTTCTGGTCTCTCTATCATTTACATACAGTTAAGCAGCTCCCAACTCTAATGTTGGGTCTATCGATTTATCAAGGTTGGAGGGCCTCATGAGTAAGCCTGCCCTCTGCCCTGAAATGAACTGCGAGGGCAATCCCTGGCCATCAACCATCGTAAAAAACTAACATTGAGCAACAGGTGCCAACATGATGTGGATCAATACCCAATAATGTTACCAACATCAAAGTCCCACCCCCATTACCAACAAGATATCTAAAAGTATTTCATAGACAATTTGAAAGATACAAACTATAATAAAGTAAAGCTGCCTGTCTGCACACAGCAAGTTCCAATGACAACAGACAATATAACTGTTAAGTTCAGCTGTTTTTGGCAGGGTCGAAGGATTCGTGCTGAACAATTGGAGTATCCAACTCTTGATTTTATACCCACCCAAATATGCAAATAGGGTCTTGGTCCAATGTGGCACCTGAAAGATTGTAACTCCAGTAATACAGCAAATGCCTACTATGGCATTGAGGCACCAGCCCAAGTCCTGGAATAGGGCTTGAACCCAATATCTTGTGACTTGAGGTGAGTGCACCATTACTGAGTCAATCTAACATGGCAAGCCAAGGAAGAACACCGACTATAATTGTGATTTCTTGACTTTTATTACATGTATAGAAGCTGCTTACACAACTGATCAAAATTAATAATCTATTATTTTAAGACACATTTTGCTGAAATATAAATAATATATAGATGAGAACGAAAAGTTGAAGTGAACAGAATTTGGAGAAATCAATGAAAAATACAGTGTGTAATATGCTATCATCTGCCGGATCGCAGTCAGTGGTAACATGCCACGGCATCGTCGTTGACAGGAAGTTTTGGTCATTGATTCCAATATCCAGGAAAACTCTTACTTTTTAATTCATATCAGACCTAGGGGTCCTCAAGCATGCCAACATGTTTATCAACTTGCTTCATATACAGAATAGCCTTAAAAGCAAGCTAAATTTATAGTGCAAAATAAATCTGTGAAATATTATTTTTGTGGCCCAGAACCCCTAAGCATGCAATAGAAATGATTCCTTCAGCACAGGAGTGATATTCAGACTCAAGTTGAAAAGCAAACTTGAACAAAAATTGGATGCAGCTCCAGTCCATTATGACCTCAGAACCCTATCAAGGGAAGTCAGCCTCACTGCGTACATGCCTCTTTCAAAATGTTCCTCACAGGAATCTGAATTAATGCGGATGGTAACTAATAAGCCGAGTATCAGGCACAAGATACAAAATATTGGAGAGGTTGACAAGATTCAGACTGCCCTGTGTAAGCACACATAGAAAATAGAAGCAGTAGGCTATTTTGGCCATCAGAGCCTCATCAAATTTAATACCTCAATCCCACCTTCCCACCATATCCCTTGATCCTCCTTAGCCCCAAAAGCTATATCTAATCCTTTCTTGAAATCACACAATATTTTAGCCTCAACTACTTTCTGTGGTAGGGAACTCCACAGATTCACCACTCACTGGGTGAAGAAATTTCCCCTCACCTCAGTCTGCAGATGTAGACTTCTGAGTTGATTCAGAAGTTGAAATAAATGATACATGAAACAGTGACAAAATGACACTCAGTGCAGAGGTTAAGTGAGTACAGTAGGGAAGAAATGTTGGTAAGGAAGTCAGTGAATAAGTGCTTAAAAAAAAGAATTTCTCAAAAGAGGTGAGAGGACTAGTAAAGGAAGGCATGCTGAAAAAGGGAAAAATCTAATTCGGAGAATAGGTTAAGACAGGATTTTAAGATGCAAAGCATGCTGTAAAAGGTAAAGTCGCCATAGTCCCAGATTAGTATAGGCACTTTTCCTTTTGAGGGGGAGAGTTGACTGATGGTGATTTAACCTGAGGATCACATCACAGGCGAGGGACAAGATTGAGAAGGCAGGGCCTTCATGAATAATGTGGGAAATTGCCCAAGTGTGCCTTGTACACAAGAAACAGGACAAATGCAGCCCAGCCAATTACCTCCCCATCAATCTATTCTCCATCAACAGCAAAGTGAAGAAAGGAGTCAACAGTGCTACCAAGCAGCATTTACACAGCAATAACCTGCTCACAGACACTCAGTTTGGGTTCCATCAGGGTCACTCAGATCCTGACCTCATTACAGCCTTGGTTCAAACATGGACAAAACAGCTGAATGCTAGAGGTGAGGCAAAAGTGACTGCCCTCGACATCGGGCAGCATTTGACCAAGTATGGCATCAAGGAGCCCCAACTAAACTGGAACCAATGGGAATTAGGGGGGAAACTCTCCACTGTTTGGAGTCATACCTGGCATAAAGGAAGGTGGTTGTGGTGGTTGAAGGTCAATCATCACAGCTCCAGGACATCAATGCAAAAGTTCCTCAGGGTAGTGTCCTCGTCCCAACCATCTTAGGCTGCTTCATCAATAACCTCCCTTCCATCACAAGGTCAGAGGTGGGGATGTTCGTGGACATCTGCACAATATTCAGCACCATTCGTGACTCCCCAGATAATGAAGCAGTCCATGTCCAAATGCAGCAAGACCTGGACAATAACCAGGCTTGGGCTGACAAGTGACAAGTTATATTTGCGTCACGCAAGTGTCAGGAAATAACCATCTCCTACAAGAGGTTCTAACCACCGCCCCCTGACATTCAATGGCATTACCATCACTGAATCCCCCCACAATCAACATCCTGGGGGTTACCATTGATCAGAAACTGCACTGGACTAGCCATATTAATACTGTAGCCAATAGGGCAGGTCAAAGGTTAGGAATCCTATGGCAACTTACTCATCTCCTGACACCCCCCCCCTCCCCCAAAGCCTGTCCACCATCTACAAGGCACAAATCAGGAGTGTAATGGAATACTCGCTACTTACCTGGATGAGCGCAGCTCCAACAACACAAGAAGCTCAACACCATCCAGTACAAAGCAGTCCGCTTGATTGCTTCCCTTTCCACAAACATTCAAACCCTCCACCATCGAAAAACAGTGGCAGCCATGTGTACCATTCACAAGATGCACTGTCGTAACTCACTAAGTTTCCTCAGACAGCACCTTCCAAACCCATGACCACTACCATCTAGAAGGGCAAGAGCAGCAGATACCTGGGAACCTCACCACCTGGAGGTTCCTAACCAAGTCACTCACCACCCTGACTTGGAAATATAATCGCCGTTCCTTCACTGTTACTGGGGCAACATCGTGGAACTCCCTCCCTAACAGCACAGTGGGTGTACCTACACCTCAAGGACTGCAGTGGTTCAAGAAGGCATCTCACTACCACCTTCTAAAGGGCAACTAGGGATGGGCAATAAATGCTGGCCTAACCAGCGATGCCCTTAAATGAATTTTTAAAATGTTTCTGTAATGGCAATTAGGTCCAAATCATTTACCTCTTGTGCCACAAATTCATCTGTCTAATTACAGATACTTTATGCATTAACGAAGAACGTTTAATTTCAATTCTATTCTCTGTAAAGACCTTATTACCTGATGTGCATTTTTTGTTTCACTCCCTGTCCCACTCTATTTTCCAAACATCACTATACTGTTGCAATACCTTAACGGCCCACATTATACTGTTGCAATACCTCAACCACTCTGCTTTTCAATCCATTTTCAAATATTGATACTTGTCGTCAATAACAATTTTGCTCTTAATAAGACGCAGCTTTTAAGAAAACAAGTGCAAGATTTAAAGTAACAACGTTCATGCCTCCATTAGTAGGAGCTAAAACACAAGAAATAAATGGTGATGCGAAAGGCCTCCCAAGGAATATTTTTGTGCAATAAAAAGACCGCTAAATGTTAATGAAGCTCATTTAATTACAATTTTGAACAGTACAAAAGAAAATCAAACCTCCACTGGAAATGCGCACTTGAGGCTTCCACCTGCATTCTAGAATTGCAAGGTTTTAGGAAAGAGGAATAGAGAAAGAAAGCAAAGTAGCAAAGAAGCTGCCCACCAAACTTGTTATTTGGCTTTAATGTCATTAAAAAACATAACCAAAATCTAATATCTAACTAAAATTCTACAACAAAAGGATCATCCTCATGAATTTAATTTTAATGCTACAATCTAACAAAAGTTGTAGAAAAATACCAGGTCTCGTCTAGTGAGAACAGACCAAGCATATTTCTGCATTACTGCCACTTCTGCAGATCAGAAACATGCTGGTTCATCAGTACTGTCACAATGATACAGAGAACCATTTGCAGATTACAACATTAACTTAGCAGAAAACATTTCAATAATAACTTTGGTAACTTAAATAATAAAAAATACAAACAAATTACATTCATTGATTTTTACTAATCTTACCACAGCAAGCTGAGTTCGAGAGGCTACTGTGTGAAATACAGCTGGCATCATAAGTGACTCCTCTACCTTCAGCCCCATCTCATTTTCAGCAGAAAATGTTGTCTTGGGTATAGTTGGTGCGCGGTCACACAGAATCATCTCTTTGTTGTATAAAAATATGGGATTTGTATCCTGCGAAGATTAAATTTAACAAAATGTGTTCCAAGAGTCTTTCTACAGAATAGGAATGAGTAGCAGCTTTGAACAGAAATGCACTGGAACACACTATCATTATGGGCAGCACGGTAGCACAATGGTTAGCAATGTTGCTTCACAGCACCAGGGTCCCAGATTCGATTCCTGGCTTGGTTCACTGTCTGGGCGGAGTCTGCACGTTCTCTCTATGTCTGCTTCCGATTTCCTCCCACAATTCCCGAAAGATGTACTTGTTAGGTGAATTGGAAATTCTGAATTCTCCCTCAGTGTAACCAAACAGACGCAGAGGGGATTTTCACAGTAATTTCATTGCAGTGTTAATGTAAGCCTACTTGTGACACTAATAAAGATTATTAATTTAAAGCTTGCCAGGAATAGAAAATACAAATGGCCATATCTTTATTAATTGCACAAAACGACTAGAGAAATTATATTCCATCCGCCACATGCATTTCAAATTAATACATTGAGTCTAGTCCATATGTACTGTACTAAATACTGAAAACTTGGTGCAATTTAAAATTAGAAGACCAGAGGAAAGCTGAAGGCCATAGTATTAAAGACAGAGCACATCAAAGTAAATTATGGATAAATCGAAAAGGTAATTAATTAAATACTTTTTTTTTTTTAAATCTGGTCACTTCGCAGAATCCCTACAGTGCACAAGGAGGCCATTTGGCCCATTGGGTTTGCACCGACCCTCTGAAAGAGCACCCTTCCCAAGCCCAATCCCCCCCCCCCCGCCCCCATAACCCCACCTAAACTGCACATCTTTAGACATTTTTTTAACCATAATCAATACACCTAACCTGCACATCTTTGACTGTTGTCATGGGAGTGTCCCTTTAAGAAATATTTTTGTCTTATCACATGGCTTCAGTGATATCATTGTATGGATGGAGCTGGGCTGTGGCTCTGAGAGTTTATTTTTGGTTTTGACTTTTACTTTCGCTTTGAGTTTGGACTGGTTTGTACTGCTCAGGTTGAAAGAAGGGTTTCTCTATCTTCATTTTAAAAGCTGTTACACAGACTGCTTGATAACTTAAAAGAAATAATTGATTTCTGGAAGGAATTCAAACCTGCTGTTTGGAAAGGAAACAAGAGCATCAATATCAAGTCTTATACCAGTAAGAGTGCCGTATGCTGGGCCAGACCTTTGAAAAGGGGTTCTGGTTTTTATTTGGATCTTGGTATTAAATTGGAACAGTAAAGGGGGGATTCATTAAGGGTTATACATAGATTACTGTAGCTGTGTGTGCTTATATAAATGTTAACTAAATTCATAGAATAAAGTTTTTTTTTAATTAAAAGCGCTTAAGAACTCTGTTGAATAACACCTGAAAGGCAGGCTCTTGTACTCATCTCAGCCAAATTCAATAAATAATTGTAGGTCAGGTGAACCCTGACGCATAGCATTGTGGGAGGAAACTGGAGCATCCGGAAGAAACCCACGCAGAAACAGGGAAAAAGTGCAAACTCCATACAGTCACCCAAGGTCGGAGTTGAAGCCAGGTCTCTGGCACTGTGAGGCAGCAGTGCTACTGTGGTCACAAAGGAGACTTTGCTCCAAACAGATAGATAATGTTCACTTGAATTTATCACAATACAATTAATAGTCTTCCCTTTAACTTATTTATCCAATAGTAGAGAACATGCTTTTGCTAAATGCCTTTGCTGACACATCACAGTGGAACGATGGGAGGGGTGGGAAATGAATGGTTTAAAAGAACAGGAATAAAGAAAACGTTCCAAATATTGCTGGATGCTAATCCAATTTATGCAAGTATTAGCTAATTCTACACAGACAATTCTAATTTGCTAGCATCCAAATTATCCTTCCCTCTCATTTTAGTTTCTATCTGTTTTCCCTGGAAAAGATAGATAAGTGCAACAAGTATCTCAAATTTTGAGATCTAAATGGCAGAAATCAATCTTGGTCACTTTATTCCAAATGCACCAACATCCTCTTAAAATTAGACGAGACAAAAAAATTCACTCGTGATTCCAAATGCTACCTCAGTAATTGTCAATATAGTTAACATAACTTGCTTTAATGCATGATCAAAATATATTATATACTATTACTGATAACTATTTACTAGATACCATTATGGCATAATCATCTGAATTTATTGGATAACGTTTCCTGTTCCAATGGTCACAACCCATAATCTCACTTAGTCAATATGCTTCATTGTCCTATATCCTTTTGAAAGCCAATCTCATACTCTCCTTCCTTACATAGCTAACCAATAAGCCTTCAATTCCAGGGTCTTTAGCCTATTATAAAGTCATGAATCTTTAAATGATTTATCAACATACAGGTGGACAATATTCCAAATACATCAATATGCAAAATTGCCCTTAAAACACATTTGCATTAAGGAATTTGTGATCTATCCAGTCAAGTAAATTTTTCTCACTGAGGTTTCATTTGGACTCTGCACCCAATGCTTTAAACCAGAGGCAGCATAGGAATTCTTCAGAAATTAACATGGACATTATATTTAAAACGTGAAGCATTTTTTGCCACCATCTATTTGCGAGGCCTAGATAGAGTGGGCGTGGAGAGGATGTTTCCACTTGTAGGGAAAACTAGAAGCAAAGGACACTATCTCAGGCTAAAGGGACAATCCTTTAAAACAGAGATGAGGAGGAATTTCTTCAGCCAGAGGGTTGTGAATCTGTGGAACACTTTGCCGCAGAAAGCTGTGGAGGCCAAATCCCTGAGTGCCTTTAAGACAGAGATACATAGGTTCTTGATTAATAAGGGGATCAGGGGTTATGGGGAAGGAGAATGGGGATAAGAAAAATATCAGCCATGATTGAATAGCAGAGCAGACTCGATGGGTCGAGTGGCCTAATTCTGCTTGTAGGTCTTATGGGAGAATAAATATTAGGGATGACATGCTGCAGTATCTTAGTGCTGATGATGTTATCCTATTGTACATATAAATAAATTAAAAATTGAAATGCATCACAAAAATATTATCCCAATTATGAAAAAAGTGATTTTTCAATATTTTGTTTGCCCAGCATAATGCTGTACCAGAACTCTTAATGAAACACTCTTAAAGTTAAGGATCAAATTGTTTAAATTTAATGGTGACTTACCGTCCCAGCACTGTAGCTACAAACACGCCTATCGGCAACCATACATTCTCCTCCATTGACGACCAATACTTGATGCTGCGTCGCGATCTTATATTTAGCCTGGATGGCATGTTTAAGATCTGCAACACTAAGTTACATATTTAAAACATTTAACAAAATAAAGTTAAAATTCTCAATGGGATTTAGATAGTAACCATGTTTTTTTAATTTGACTAGTTATAAATGATGTAATTCATACATTAATTTTAAACATATTTATTACAAGAACAGACAAAACTCTGGTTTGTATTATTGTTCACAACTTTTAAATATAGTCCAAGAATTTTGTGCATGAAATTGCTATAACATGGTTTGTTTGACCATGTGGCCAGATATTAGTGACTTCAGCACCTGTGCACAGCTGGTAACACGCTGATAAATATGTTGAGTACTTCCTATACCTTGATTGCTCCCTCTCTTCAACCAACCTCCTTCAGCATGCCAATGTCAAAATGCAAAACAGGCTGAACTAGAGTTCACTGAACTTTTTTAAACAAAATATATCAATCAAAACTGTTGTTTCAACTCTCATGGAAAGTATGCTTTTATAAAATTATGTATTTATTTTCCCTCAGGTGTTATCGTGCGGGGCGCAGAGGTTGCTGAGTGAGAGCTTGCTGAGAAGGGGAGTGAATAACAGGTAAGCTCATTCTTTCTTTTTTTTTTTATCTAGAGGGGATGACAGGGAAGGGAGTGCAATGTTCCTCCTGCAGAATGTTTGAGGTGAGGGACGCCGTCAGTGTCCCTGCTGATTTCATCTGTGGGAAGTGCACCCATCTCCAGCTCCTCAGAAACCGCGTTAGGGAACTGGAGCTGGAGTTGGTTGAACTTCAGATCATTCGGGAGGCAGAGGTGGTCATAGATAGAAGCTTCAGGGATGTAGTTACTCCGAAGAATAAAGATAGATGGGTGACGGTGAGAGGGGCTGGGAGGGAGCAGTCAGTACAGGGATCACCTGTGGCCGTTCCCCTTAGTAACAAGTATACCGCTATGGATACTGTTTGGGGGGGGGGGGGGGGGGGGGGGGGCGGGGGGGGAGAGACGACTTACCAGGGTTAAGCCATGGGGTACAGGTCTCTGGCACAGAGTCTGTCCCTGTTGCTCAGAAGGGAAGGGGGGAGAGGTATAGAGCATCAGTCATTGGAGACTCCATAGTTAGGGGGATGGATAGGAGATTCTGTGGGAACGAGAGAGACTCACGGTTGGTGTGTTGCCTCCCAGGTGCCAGGGTGCGTGATGTCTCGGATCGTGTTTTGGGGATCCTTAAGGGGGAGGGGGAGCAGCCCCAAGTCGTGGTCCACATAGGTACCAACGACATAGGTAGGAAAAGGGATGGGGATGTAAGGCAGGAATTCAGGGAGCTAGGGTGGAAACTTAGATCTAGGACAAACAGAGTTATTATCTCTGGGTTGTTACCCGTGCCATGTGATAGCGAGACAAGGAATAGGGAGAGAGAGGAGTTGAACACGTGGCTACAGGGATGGTGCAGATGGGAGGGTTTCAGATTTCTGGATAATTGGGGCTCATTCTGGGGTCGGTGGGACCTCTACAAACGGGATGGTCTGCACCTGGACCAGAGGGGTACCAATATTCTGGGGGGGAAATTTGCTAATGCTCTTCGGGAGGGTTTAAACTAGTTCAGCAGGGGCTTGGGAACCTGAATTGTAGCTCCAGTATACAGGAGGTTGAGAGTAATGAGGTCATGAGTAGGGTTTCAAAGTTGCAGGAGTGTGCCGGCAGGCAGGAAGGTGGTTTAAAGTGTGTCTTCATCAATGCCAGGAGCATCCGGAATAAGGTGGGTGAACTTGCGGCATGGGTTGGTACCTGGGACTTCGATGTTGTGGCCATTTCGGAGACATGGATAGAGCAGGGACAGGAATGTTTGTGGCAGGTGCTGGGATTTAGATATTTCAGTAAGCTCAGGGAAGGTGGTAAAAGAGGGGGAGGAGTAGCATTGTTAGTCAAGGACAGTATTACAGTGGCAGAAAGGACGTTTGATGAGGACTCGTCTACTGAGGTAGTATGAGCTGAGGTTAGAAACAGGAAAGGAGGTCACCCTGTTAGGGGTTTTCTATAGGCCTCCGAAAAGTTCCAGAGATGTAGAGGAGAGGATTGCAAAGATAATTCTGGATAGGAGCAAAAGCAACAGGGTAGTTGTTATGGAGGACTTTAACTTTCCAAATATTGACTGGAAACGCTAGTTCGAGTACATTAGATGGGTCCGTTTTTGTCCGATGTGTGCAGGAGGGTTTCCTGACACAGTATGTAGATAGGCCAACGAGAGGCGAGGCCATATTGGATTTGGTACTGGGTAATGAACCAGGACAGGTGTTAGATTTGGAGGTAGGTGAGCACTTTGGTGATAGTGACCACAATTCGATTACGTTTACTTTAGTGATGGAAAGGGATAGGTATATACCGCAGGGCAAGAGTTATATCTGGCGGAAAGGCAATTATGATGCGATGAGGCAAGACTTAGGATACATCGGATGGAGAGGAAAACTGCAGGGGATGGGCATAATGGAAATGTGGAGCTTGTCAAGGAACAGCTACTGCATGTCCTTGATAAGTATGTACCTGTCAGGCAGGGAGGAAGTGGTCGAGTGAGGGAACCGTGGTTTACTAAAGCAGTCGAAACACTTGTCAAGAGGAAGAAGGAGACTTATGTAAAGATGAGACATGAAGGTTCAGTTAGGGCGCTCGAGAGTTACAAGTTAGCTAGGAAGGACCTAAAGAGAGAGCTAAGAAGAGCCAGGAGGGGACAGATGTCTAGCACGAGGGGACATACCTTTAAATTGAGGGGAGATAGATACAAGACAGATGTCAGAGGTAGGTTCTTTACTCAGAGTAGTAAGGGCGTGGAATGCCCTGCCTGCAACAGTAGTGGACTCGCCAACACTAAGGACGTTCAAATGGTCATTGGATAGACATATGGACAATAAGGGAATAGTATAGATGGGCTTTAGAGTGGTTTCACAGGTTGGCGCAACATCGAGGGCCGAAGGGCCTGTACTGCGCTTCTATGTTCTATGCTAAACAAAATTGTCCGATCGTGCTTCATTGACATAATTTTTCAGGCTGGAAATGGTAATTCAAAGCAGAAAGTATTTTGGGAACTTTTCCTACTAGGAAATTTGGGGAGGACTGAAAAAGCGGTCTCTACCGAGGGCTTCTCTGTGGTATAGACCATACAAGTCAGTTTAGTTTTGTACAACCCTCAAAAGGGAGACTGCCCATTGATTTTTCATGAAATGTGTAGATAGAAGAGGAGAAAGATAAAGGAAAAAAAAGGAAAGCTTAGGAATGAGCCCTTCTTAATTTTCATCCTACTGACCCCTTCCGAATTTTCATCCTATTATCCCAAGTACCACTGAATGTAAATTCAAAGGTGTGCACTTGGTTCAACACTGTAGCTGAAGTTTTTGTTCCTTTTAATGTTCACTAAATACATGAATTCAATTGGGTTATCAAACAATTGTGCGATGAAAGATTACAAAAAACTAGCCATGTTTTTAAAGATGCCAGATGTACTTATGCAGCAGAGAGTAAAAAGCATGTACTGCACAGGTCAGAGACATTACAGACAGACATCAATATCAAACACTTAAACTTTTCTGCATTGAAAGTCTTTGGGATATGGCAACATTTTGAAGGTGTACACTTACGTCTGTACAGCAAGTTCTGTGTCAAATGTAAGAGTAGTTCCAGTGTTAACCAGAAATACATACAACTTCATGTTGCTACTGCAACTTCCTTCAGCTTTCACTTCACTTTACTTCAGTCATTTATCACCTATTCACAAAAAAAGTGAAGGATTATTTTAAAATACATTTATAAATCATGAGCAAGATTACAGTGATCAAAATGAGTCACTATTCAAATTTATGAATTTAAGTGCTCAATGTAACACAAATATTAGAAACATACAACAATCTTGAGCTAAGGTTGCACATAAGATGGTTCAATAATCTACTCGTTAAGATTTGTCAGCTTTTTCATTCTTTCAGGTGATGTGCGTTCTGCAGGGAAAGACCAGAATTTGTTACCCACCCCCAACTGCCCTAGAAAAGGTAGTGGTGAGCCACCTTCTTGAACTACAGCAATCTATCTGTGTAGGTATAACACAATATGGTTAGGAAAGGAGTTTCATGATTTTGACCCAACTACAGCGAATCAACAGTGATATAGTTCCGAATCAGAATGGTGTGTGGCGTGGAGGGGAACTTGCAGGTGAAAATTTTCCCACACACTTGCCACACTTGTTCTCTCAAGTAGAGGCAGAGGGCTGGGAACATGCGGTCAAAGGCAGTCTGGTGAGTTGCTACATTCTATTTTGTAGATGGTGCACATTGCTACCTTTGTACATTGGTGGAGAAGGAAATGAATGTTGAAGCTGGTGGATGGGGTGCCAATCAAGCGAACCTACTTTGTCCTGGATGGTGTTTAGCTGTTTCAATGTTTTTGGAGCCCTCACCCAGGGCAAGTGGACAGCATTCTATCACATGCTGTGCAAAAAGTAGACAGGGAATTCATAACCCTTCTCTTCATCTCAATCTTAAACAATTGACCACATAGCCTGAGACTGTGCCCCTTGATGGTAGGCTCTCCAATCAGGGGAAAGAGCCTGTTGACATATACCATATCAAACCCTCCAGAAGCCGATATTTCAATGAAGTTACCTCACATTCTTCTAAACACCAAAGAATATGGGATGATTCTACACAATTCTCAGCAAAGGACATATCCTCATTTTTGTACGTTAAAACTAATCCTGTGAATCTTTGCTGCACCGTCACCAAGGTAAATATATTCTAATATATGCTTCCTAAAATAAGACCACCAAAAATGTGCACAATACTCCAGTTGTCGTCTCAGGATGCCCTTTAACATTCTAACAAGGCTCCTTTACTTGTCCTCCAAACCAATAGTAGAAAAATGGCATGTACGCATGCGCACTTATATACACACATTCAAGGACACACAATAGCACACCATAGCCAAGGAAGCACTTGAAGTGTAGTCACTGTGATAATTACCAGATGATCTGTTTTATTGATGTTAGTTGAAGGAGATATATTGGCCAGGACACCAAAGAAAATCCTCCAGCTCATCCTCCAAAATGTTGTGGGATCTTTTAGATCCACTCTAGCGCAGATTTGGTTTGACATTTCATCCAGAAGACAGCACCTCTTGTCAGTGCAGCACATGCTCAGTACAGCCTACATTACATGCTGAAGTCAATGGAGCGGTGCTCGAACCCACAACCTGCAGACTCAGCACTAGAATGCTGCCACTGATCCAAGGCTTGTATATGCTCACTCATTTACGCAGTTAAGGGAACAGAACATCCAAATGCAAGTTTAGAGCCCCTGTCTAACTGCAGTCGATAATGTAACTTGCAATTGAACACCAAACCTCAACACATCACAAGGCGTAACCACAAGTTTAAAAATCTTCATGAACCAGTCTACTCAGATCAATAAAACTATAACTTACAGAAATGCTTCTAAAGATGGAAACGTTGCTGATCCCAGCAAATTTGACTACATTACCAGTCCTCCAGTTTTCAAATAATATAGGCTCTCCACATTTCTTTTAGCAGATCTTAACAACCTGTACTCATATAGCACCTTTAACACAGCAAAACATCACAAGGTATATCACAGAAGTATTATTCAAACTGAAGGTCTGAATTGTCCAAATAGCAATGAGTAGATTGAAGCTACGCACAAAGATTCTCTCAACTTGATGCTTCCACATATTTCATCTGGGATTTCCCCCTCCTGTCAAAGTGGAGTAACAGCAGAAAGGAAAGACAGCACACTCCAATTTATGGTACTAGCTGTCATATGGTTACGATCCAGTCTTTGAATAGGTGGGTGACATAAGGTGACAATCAGAGCAGGGAGTATTGGGCAGCACGGTGGCGCAGTGGTAGCACTGCAGTCTCATGGCGCCGAGGTCCCAGGTTCGATCCCGGCTCTGGGTCACAGTCCATGTGGAGTTTGCACATTCTCCCCGTGGGTTTCGCCCCCACAACCCAAAGATGTGCAGGGTAGGTGGATTAAACATGCTAAATTGCCCCTTAATTTTAAAAAATGAATTGGGCACACCATATTTATAAAAAAAGTCAGGGAGTATTGAGTTACCCATGTGTCAGACCAGGTTTTATTCTGTGTAACGTTCCTTGGGTAACTGTCCAGGTAAGTTATGCAGAACTGTCCAACATTTCCAACAAGGGTGGGGCTGCCGGAATAGGGCGGGGGATTGGGCCTAGGTAAGGTGCAGACTCGATGGGCTGAATGGCCTCCTTCTGCACTGTAGGGATTTTACGAAACTTGTTGCGGCAAGGCATTCCACAGTGCAACAACTCTTTCTACCAAGAAATATATTTGAACTTCTGATTGATGAGCATGTCATCAACTCCTTAATCAGAGGAAAAAAAATCTTTCTTCGGAATTTTCAAAACCTATTATAACGCCTCATTATTTTCTCTGCTCCAGTGATGTAGGTCCATATGCAATGCTGGGTAGAAAGTGTATATATTGTGATGCACAAGGTATCATGCATGAGAGGAGCATTTTTGTTTTTATGTTTTTCCTTATAACTAGAATTTTCTATATATTTGAGTATTCACCAACATAATGCACTTCAGGCACTCTATAGTTTAAATGTATTTTCCATAATAGGGCAACCATAATTGCATACACCCAACTTTGGCAGAATCGTTTATTGCCATGTAACACCTTTTCACAGTTTCTTTACTCTTGGTGATCCCTATTTAAAAGATTCAACAGACCTTTATGCCTTGACCACCATGTGCTCACATCTTTTGGATAGTATATGAATTTCCAGCTCTTTCTGTTCTGCAATACTCTTTACGCCTGCCGCTGGCTTCCTATTCCACAAACTTGTCGTTGCAAGCTTTTTTTTTTTTACAAACTACATTGTTACTTTTAAAAGCCTTTTCGTTCAAAAAATAATTCTGAGATTTTGGCCCCACGTTTAAGCCAAATAATCTCAATGGCCTGTAACCTCAATGGCAATCTCCGGCGGATTGCCACTCTCAACTGTCCTAGCCACACTGGGATTCTAAAGTCCCTGTCTTGCTCAACCTTCATCACGCAGGCTGGGTGAGCCAGGAGCAGTGAAAGGCCCCAGCTTCATTGGTGTGGAGTAACTGAAATGAAAAATTGCTTATTGTCACAAGTAGGCTTCAATGAAGTTACTGTGAAAAGCCCCTAGTTGCCACATTCCAGCACCTGTTTGGGGAGGCTGGTAAGGGAATTGAACCCACGCTGCTGGCCTGCCTTGGTCTGCTTTAAAAGCGAGCTATTTAGCCCACTGTGCTAAACCAGCCCCTGAGGAGCAGAGAAGATATGTCCATATTTTAAAGAAAGTGTTTAAAGGGACAATTAAAGTGTAAGTGATTCAGACGGCGGTTTGGAGGCATTGCGAGAGACGGGGAGAGAGGTCCAGCAAGAGACGGCAGGGAAAGAGGGACAGACAGGCGGGGGCTGAAAATCCAGATGCATAACTACTGCATTTACTTATTCTCCTATTCTTCTTCGAAAATCACTCGCTAACAAGTATGATTTTCCACCTACGGAACTCTGTTACAGGTCATGCTTAGATTCTTGCATGGTTGATGATCCCGCCGGTGATGGAAAGTAGGGAGATTCCTCAGTAGTTCCCACAGTTCTTGGAGATGGTGGAAATGACGGTGGAAATGATGTCCCCCCCCCCTCAAGGTCAGCCCCCCCCCCCCCCCCCCCCCCCCTGTGGTCAGCAGGAATTTCTTCTCTGTCCCAAAGATTCAGCCACAATGGTTCAAGATGACGGGTGATCTATTATCCTCCAGGTTTGAACATGTGTTAGAATAAGAACATAAGGACTAGGAGCAGGAGTAGGCCATCTGGTCCTTCGAGCCTGCTCCGTCATTCAATGAGTTCATGGCTTCTCTTTTGTGGACCCAGCTATTCTTTCCCACCCGAACACCATTACCCTTTATTCTTCAAAAAACTATCTATCTTTATCTTGAAAACATTTAATGAAGGAGCCTTGGAGCCTCACATCCACTCCTGTGGCTTTTCCATTCTTCACTTGTTTAATGCTGACTTTGACTTTATCCATGCTTGATGAGAGTCCAAGATCATCTTTGATGGGGAGTTGGGGAATTACTCAAACTCGTCCTCATCTATGATTGCATCAAGGTTTAGGGGTTTATGGAAATGTTCTCACCGTCGAAGGCAAATGTTGTCTCTGACACTCAAAAGGGTTCCATCCTTACTCCACAGTTTGAACTCTATTGATGTTCAACAAATTCAACTAAAGTAAACAAATTAAGGGACAAATTAAAAGGGGCTGTTCTTTAAAGGGGCACTGTTCAAACATAAACAAAGATCAACTGGAGCTTAAAAACATCAAATTAAAAGGTGATTAAAAGGGATACGGAAGGCCATAATAGTGCCAGCGGGCACCGCATGCTCCCTCTCCAGAGACACCCATCCACAAATGAAGCTGCGGAAGAGGGACAGACAATCAGGTTGGATGAGCCCCCCCCGATCACCCACTGCCTGGACCTGTTAATGACAAGTTTCACCGGGCCCAGGAGCAGGCTCTTGAGGTCTCCTTCCCTGCCCCACTCCGCACCAGGTGTCCGCAGATCAGGAGCATGGGACTGAAGTGCAAACAAAACTTTAATAAAAGGTTTGCTAAGAAACTAAAAAGGGGCACATCCAAAAACGTAGACATGATCCACGGGCTCCACATGACCGCAAAAAAGGCAGGCAGCTTGGGAGTCTGTGAACCGGTGCAAATAATGGTCGCATGGCACTGTTACGTGCAACATCTCCCATCCCAGATCCCCAAGATTGAGCGTCCTCCGTAGAGGGTTGCCCATTGGGGACCTCCACCACTGGACGCCAACAAAATGTGTCCAGGCAACAGGCAAGGAGACAAAAGATGTGAGCAGCCTATTCAGGAAACCCCACCATGCAGTGTGGAAAAGCACAGAGGGCATTTCCCCGACGCGGCCAAGGTTGTAGGGCACCGGCTCCAGGGGAAGGTTTCAGAGCTTGAGGCCAATGTGGAATTTCACCTGAGCATGGCTCCACTCAACTAGGTGTCCACTGCACACCTGCGCATTTAGCCCATGAGTGCTGTCAGGTCCGAGCAAGACCAGAGGTCACGGATGGCATCGGCTGAGAGTTGGACGCCCACCGTTGCTTGATGTGCCAATTCGCAGGGTGACATCCAGCCCACTTCTCCGCCGCTAAGCATGCTCTCGAGCCTAGTCACCACAGCAGCCACAGACTTTCCCTCCGCCAGCCACTCGAAATGGTACTGGTGGAGGTGCAGATTCCGGAGTAGCGGCTGCCTGACGACAGCCACTACTGATGGGGGAGAGCTTTGGCACAAGGTGACCATGTTCTAAACTTTGAGTTGTCTTGGTAAAGGATGGGGAGCACCCGCAAAGTGTAATGAAGACCCTCAGATCCATGTAACAGGAGCTGCACATCATAGTTCAGGCCATGCACATGGCAGAAGTAATATGTCACCAGGGTATACGATCATGGTGGAGGCTCAACGTAGAGGAATCGCTGCTGAGTCTGAAGGGGGAAGGTCGCCACCTGTGTGCAAAGGCACATCAGCTCCTGACTGCCCTCCCTAACTGCGGGAGATTCGGAACCTCAGCAGCAACCCAGTGCAGAAGAAGTGCACGAGCATTCTCTGGAGTTTTGTAACAAAGTCAAGGGAAGGGGTCAAAGTGGCCAGCCGCTGCCACATATGGAGGCAATGAGGGTTATTGGGGGGGGGGGGGGGGGGGGGGGGGGGGGGGGGAAACTTATTCTATTCATTTCTTTAAAAAAAGTTCAAATTTGTCAAACAACCTTCCTTAAAAAAAAAATCTTTGCAAGTAGTCCTATATTAGCCAGTGCATTCCTAAATAGCAAAAAATCTCAAATTACAGAGGCTGTGGCATTTCCTAACACTGACAAATTAAGTTGTCTCCAAGTTCTGCCATTTTCTCCTTTAAGCAAAGTCATTAGGCTGACAACCTTCCAGATCCAGAGTACAATATGCATTTCCAAGGAAAGCAGAAATACTGTGGTGAAGTCTTTTTTTGAAATGCGTTAACGGGTGTCACTGGAAAAGTCAGCCTTCATTGCCAGCCCCTAATTTCCCTTAAGTAGCTAGTGAGTTGCCTTCTTGAACAGCTGCAGGGACACCTACACTGCTGTTATGGATGGATTTCCAGGATTTTGATCCAGCAGGGATGAGGCAATATATTTACGAAGGGTAGTGCACAATTTGGGAGGAGAAATTGCTCTGGTTCTGTTGTCAAAAATAGGACATGCAGGCAGCCAGGCAACATGGACTTCCATCATTAAAGGACATTAGCAAACCTGATAGGCGACTCAACCATCTGGTAGACTACTCTGCCATCTGGCAGTTGCAAATCACCACTACACCATCTGGTAGTTTCAAGATCACCACTGTAGAGACAGAAGTGAAAAAGCTCAACTGGCTGAAAAGAGTGCTCAGAGAAAAAAAAAAAAAGAGTTCACCAAATCGTGCACCCTCTCAGCCCACAGTTTTCCTGGGTCAGGCAATCCTGACCTATAACAAATCTACGTACGACCTCCGCAAAGTCATCAGGGATGCCAAGAGACAATTCCAGACTACGCTAGAGTCACAGACTAACGACACAGACTCTCACGGTTGTGGCAAGGCTTAAACAAGGTAACAGGCTACAAACCAAAGCGGAGTAGAATCTCTGGCAGCAGCGCACCCCTCCCCAATGAACTCAATTGAATTCTCTGCTTGGTTCAAGTAGGAAACCATCAAAACATTGTTAACTGTCCCAGCAACCTCAGGCACCCCATACCTACCATCACAGCTTCCGAAGTTAGATCGGAAAGCACCAGGTCCTGACTAGAGTCACTGATCGTGCACTCAGATCCTTCATGGATCAACTGGCGGGCCTGTTCGCAGACATCTTCAACCTCTCCCTAATCAGTTCAGAGTTTCAAGAAAACCACCATCATACCAGTGCCAAAGAAGAATCAGGCAATGTGCCTCAAGAACTACTGTCCGGTGGCCTTGACATGTATTATTATGAAGTGCTTCGAAACGTTGGTCATGAAACACATCAACTCCATACTCCCAGAATGCCCTGATCCATTGCAATTCGCATACCGCCACAACCGGTCCTCAACAGATGCCATCTTGCTGACCCTACACTCATCCCTTGGGCATCTTGACGACAAAGACTCCTGTGTTAGACTCCTATTCACTGTCTACAGCTCCACCTTCAACACTATAATCCCAACCAAGCTCATATCAAAACTCCAAAACCTAGGGCTTGGTTCCTCCTTCTACAACTGGATCCTCAACTTCCTGACCCACAGACAACAATCAGTAAGGATAAATAACAATACTTCCTCCACATATCAGCGCCCCTCAAGGCTGCACATTTAGCCCCCTACTATACTCCCTATACACACACACAACTGTGTGGCAGAATTTGGCTCCAAATCCATCTACAAGTTTGCTGATGATACGACCGTAGTGGGTCGGATCTCGATCAATGAGGAGTCAGAGTACAGGAGGGAGTTAGAGAACCTAGTGGAGTGGTGTAATAAAGAACAATCTCTCCCTCAAACAGCAGCAAATCTAAGGAGCTGGTCATTGACTTCAGGAAGCAAAGTATCATACACGCCCATGTCTGCATCAATGGTGCCGAGGTGGAGATGGTTGACAGCTTCAAATTCCTAGGTGGGTACATCACTAACAATCTGTCCTGGTCCACCCACGTCGACGCTATGACCAAGAAAGCACAACAGCGTCTATACTTCCTCATGAAATTCATTATGTCCACATTGACTCTTACCAATTTTTACAGATGAACCGTAGAAAACATCCTGTCTGGCTGCATCACAGATATGGCAACAGCTCAGCCCAAGAATGAAACTAGAGAGAGTCATGAACAAAGCCCATTTTATCACAATTAAATTCAGCAGCTGCCATAGAGAGATTTGAATGCAAGCCCTAAATTACCAGTCCAGTAGCATTACCATTACTTTACTACTCCTTCTCTAACCTTTCAAGAGCCTGAATTGTACTGCACCAAAATTCAATGACTTATCAACCTTGTTATTTTTATTAAATATTTTTATTGGAGTTTATTTATTACAGGTGAGTCTTGCTTCATATCGTTCCATCTTATAATCAGGTCTCTCCTAACCGAGGTTATAAATAATTTATATCTCTTTACTCTACAAGTGGTCAAAATTTACAGTAGTGTTATCAAGCATATATGGAGAACAATAAAAACAAAGTTAAAAAGCTAAATAATAAAAAAATATATACGGAATAAATAAATGAGCTAAAACAAAAATTGCAAAAATAAAACAGGAGGTCTATTTACATTGCACTGACTGGCGTTAGTATAAATATAGATGGCTTCATTTTCTGAGCCCCTTTTCCTTCTATGCACTCCTCGAGACGACATACAGTTTACATTTTATACAGCACTTCCATGTGCGGGCACCTGTGCCCTCGGTGCATAGGGCTAATTTCCCCTTTTCCTCTCTGTGGTGTGGGTGTTCCTTCCCTCTCCCTCCCTTTTTCTGGTTGTTCTTCCCTCCACCGCACCCTACCTTGCACCCACACCCTCAGTAGTTGCTCGTCATGAACATGTCTTCGAAGAGGCTGGTGAATTGTTTCCACATATGGCGCAATCCTTCCTCTGATCCCCTAATTGCAAATTTTATTTTTTCTAACTTTAAGAACACTGCTAAGTCAGAAGACCAGTCCGAGGCTCTGGGTGGTGCTGCCGATCTCAATCCAAGCAATAGTGTCCGCTGGGTTTCCCTTTGTTCATGGGCCATCCAAGATGGCCACCATTATCTTCCTCTTTCCAGCCATCGCCACGTGCGACATGAACCAACCAGAAATCTCCCCCCCCCGCCCCCCCCCCCGCCCCCCCCCCCACATCCATTCCCTTGCCTCTCGCCCCATCCCTCTGGTTTGTTGCTCTTCCACATATCCTCCTGCCAGGCTTTCCCTACCGGGAGGTGCATCACGCTCCCCACTTACTGCCGTGCACCAGCTTGCTTATTCGTGTAGCCACTCACCCTAGAACCGGGTTCGATTATACCTTCCCAGTCCGATTCTCCTCTTTCCCCCACGTCCCCAGGAACAGTTACCACTTTCCCCCCTGGATGGATCATTAAAAGTCCACCTGGAGTTCATTTTCCCTCACTGTTAATGAGCTCGGTCTTTCGGACAAATCATTTGGCTTCTCCGACGAGTCAAAATAGTGTTCTTTGCCCCGGTATATGACCCATGGTCTGGCCTGTTAGACGTTTTAGTTGCTGTGATATGAAGAGACTAAAGTTCTGTTCCTTTTTCACCAACACACATTTATTTCATTCCAACAGACTTTGCACAAAACCCAAACTACACATCACCTGACAGAGGCCACCTGAAGCCCCTTTACATATCAGTGTCAATTAATGGATACTTAATATAAATGAGACAACTAATTGCAATGTCTTTAACCCATTACTGAACAGTCTCCCCTTCCTTGGAGAAAAAAAAAATAATTAGGTGAAAGCAAAATTTCAAGAAACTCAAAAACACACACATGATTTCCCCCTTTTTGTTTTGTTCGGACGAGAAAGAGAGAGAAAAAAAACCCAGTCACATAAACAAGCGCCCTTCATTAACAATATCCAAACGTTTCTGTGAACTCGCCCCTCTTTTCGTAAAACAGTCTGACAGTTGATAGCTACTGTCGACCCATTTAAGTTGTTATTTCCCATCTGTCCAACATCTGCTTCAAACTTGCGATGTCTATCCGTAACCTCTTTTCATTGACACTTTTTGTAGAGTGCACATTTTCCCACAGGGATTTATTGTCAATGTGACAGTCAATAGGTATATTACCCAAATCCCCTAATCCCAAAATTTCTGTCAATATCTGACTTATATAAAAGGCCATATCCTACAAGGCTTAACGTCTCAGCAGCCAAAGTGCTTTTTACCACTCTCCTTATTTTCTTTGTTTCCCACACAAGCGGGCAACATTTACCATTGCTCCCGAAAAGGAAAATTATAAAACCTCCTGCGCTTGAAACTCCATCACATAAATTTGCGTAGGACACATCACTATAAACTATGAGTTTCAAGTGCCTACGGTCACCTAAAACCGGGAACTTCAAAACACACTCCTGCATTTTTAGTTTGGCCAACGCTTTATTTGCTCTTATTTTGTCTTCCACTTTGGGATCATTCATTTTTGTACTCAACTCTAAGACATCAAAACTCACGTCCGGTCTAGTCTGTCTACCTAACCAGCTCAGTTGCCCAATTAAACTTCGCAGTTGCTCTTTTTCTATCTTTGAAACCATTGTGTCTTTTTGTGAAACTCGGCCATGACTAATTGCTATTGGGCTGATGCTTTCAAAATAAGATTGCTGATGTAAAGTTGCCCCTAACTTAGTCTGTCCAATTTCCAGTCCAATATATTTAAATGCACCGGAAGCCTGACTTCCAACCCTGAATTCGTTCCTCAAACCAGAGATTACAATAGCTTCAAAATCACTAGCCCCACCCCACAAAAAAATCATTGACATGCATCATAAAAATGCCAGAAAGATTTCCTTTATAGTGCCAGTAAAACATTGCAGGATCTGCTTTCAACTGGCAACAGCCTAACTTTAACAAAACTGACCTTACCGAAAAATACCAGACTCTAGATGCATCATTTAATCCATATGCACATTTGTTCAATTTCCAGAGTACCCCTTCTGTGTTAGCTGCTGCTTTAGGAGGACAGAGAAAAATGTCTCTCTGGAGCTGATGCCTCTGCTAGAAGGCAGCTTTTAGATCTATAGATTTGCATTCCCATGCCTTTGTGGCTAATAGAGCCAAGAAGATCTTTAAAATAACCTTTCCTGCTGTAGGTGAATCTACACTTAAATCCTGATCTTCTAAGTTTTCTTCAAATCCCCTTGCCACAAGCCTGGCCTTTGCCTTATAAGTTCCATCTGGAAGAACCTTTTCCATGCAAATCCATCTGTGGGATAGAGCTCTTTGTCCCCTATCCGGTACTTCCGTGTATACCCCAAATTCACTCCAACTATGCAATTCTTGCTGTTTAGCTTCTTTGATAACTTTTTCATCTAATTTATTTGAAGCCACCAAAATCTCACATGCATGTGGGCTCCTACTCCTATTAGTATTCGTAGTCTTACTCATGTTCCGAGATCTTGATAAACTACGTCCCCTCTCCCGCCTGGTACCTCGTTCTGTACTGCTACTGCTTGATCTTTCCCTTCTGCTGTGGGATGTCCTTTCAATAGTTCTCGACCTTTTCCTGCAGACCTGTTCACTATCCGATGTACTATTTGAACTGGCACTGCGTTTCTGTGCCCTCCATTTTTGAACTTCGTTTTACCAAAATTTGTCTGGACTCCTTCCCCTGAATGCTGTACATTCAACCAATGTTTATACTTTCCAGTGGCCTTCCGTGCCCTACTAATAACAGTTGCATCCTTCCATTGACTAGACCCTTCAGGCAAGTGTCACTTTTGTACCAACTTTTGGCAGTTGCCCTTTCAGAAAAATGGCCTGTTCTAATTCATCAGAAGTGTTGTCTCCTCTACAGAAACCCTGTCTATATCAGTTAACTGGTCCTCATAGTTCTGTAACACATGCGTACCAGATGACTCTGGTTCCTCACCATGTCTGTCTGCTCTGTCTAAATTTGAAAATTTGCAATCTGTACCCATTATCCTTGATGAATGTACCCTAACAGTTTGATTACCATGTTGCAAAATAATTGTTTTGCCATCTATGCGTATGATCCTCCCTGGGCCTTTCCATTCATTAGAATTGTCTCTCTTATAGTATACCATGCCTCTTTGCTGAAAAACGGCATCTGATGGCCATACATTAAGTCTTAAAGCTCTGCGAATTCTTTCAGAGACTTCTGCTTCCAAAAAGCTGTTCTACTGCTATGTAATGCATTTAAATGTTCAGCAAACCAGAGCTAATTGTAGTCCCCTCCCAAGCTGGAGGCTGGTCATCTAAAATGGACGGAATTTTAGGATTTCTACCAAACACTAATTGATAAGGACTATAGCCCCCAACCATCTGGAATGAATTATTTGCATGTACCGCCCATGCTAAAGCGGAATTTAGCCTGCAATTTGGTCGAGCTGCCAAAATTTTCCGAAGCATGTCATCGATGACAGCATGACTTCTTTCACAGACACCATTACTAAATGGGCTTTCTGCAGCCGTATTCATAAGTCTGATATTCACGTTTTCACACATATCCCTAATTTCAGCATGAGCAAATCCTCCCGCATTGTCCGTAAAAAATTTTGCCGGTGGACCCATTCCTGTCCCTATCCATTTTTCCACAATTTGATCCAGAATTACTGTATTTTCTTTACTTCGTACAATCGTTGATTGACTAATTCTGGTTGCTAAATCTACAAAATGCAAAATAAATATATTATTTGCTTTATCCCAGATCTTAAGGTCCATGGCCACAATGTCGTTAAAATCCCTGGCCAAAGGTAGGGTTACTATTGGTCGTGCTGGTGTCCTTCTGTACTTCCTACAAACTTCACAGCGGTCACGAACCTGTTCTATCAGTCTAGTATAGTCGTCATCCCTTACCCCTGCATCCTTTAATACATTTTTCAGCCTCCGAGGAGACGGATGTGCAAATTGCATATGCAGTTTTAGTACCACAAGCTTTTTAATCAGCTAAAGTCCCATTTTCAACTGCCATGAACACATCCTTAACCACTCTACTTGAAATATTATTTGTCAGTAATGGAATGCAATAGTGTCCCGACTATGTAAATTGTAAGTCCACCGTCTTTCCAAAAACTGTTGCCTTATCCTGTTCCATATCCAGTTTCATGTGTGCTTTCTTCGTCGACGATCTGCTCAGAAGCAAAGGTATCTCACTTGATACAACATCCTTGATAATGAAATGATTCACTCCGGCAATATTGCAAGGGATCACCACTCTTTTCAGCGACTTCAGAGTATTATCATCCCCAAACCTGAAACTTGTGGAACTTTCAAATTCCTTAACCTTGTTACGATTTTCAGCATTCAAGGAGTCCAGATAACATTTTAATCAGTCAATTCCACACACAGTAGATGTGCAGCCACTGTCCAATACAGCACAGTTGAAGGATTCTGCAACCAACACCCTCATTACCGGCGTAAAACTGCTTGTCAAAAGGACAATGCCTTCTTTCTGGTCACTATATTTTTCCTCTTTGGACTCTTCCGTGTCATGTGTCGCTTCAAACACTCTATCATAACGAGTTGGACAGTTGAAAGCATAATGGTATTGAGAGTCACATCGAAAACATCGATTTATCATGCCCCGTGCATTTCTGGGGTTCATCTTCCTATTGTAGGTTCTAACTGAGTTTCTGTCTTCATAATTTCCTTGTCTCGGTCTCCTTCTATAGTTTTGAGCCTTGTTCGTAGCCATGCGATTTCACCATCCTGTTAGTAATGCATCTTCCAAATTCTGCCTTTTTGCAGGCTGACCTATTTTGGTCATCAGAATCGAATGTTTCCCCAGAAACTTTTGTAAAGCTTTTGTCATCTGTTCGAATAAGGTGCCGTTATCAGTAAACTGAACTCCTGTCAAAACCAGGAGCCTATCCATGTTGCTCACTCTAGCTAGCAGTCAAGTAATTTAAAGGCCAACACAGACTGTGGAAATTCCAGGTTGTGTTTCTACAGCCTTTTATATAGTCTGCCAAATTCCATTATATTGTCTTTCATGGAGATATCCTCCATTTTCACCACGGTACTTATCAAAATCCGACCATGCTTCATACGCACTTAACAAGTAATCTTTCTTATAAATCTTATCCATATAATGTAATAAAGTCTCCAGACCTTCTTCGGAGTCTAACTCTTCCAATTCCAGCTCCGAAACCACTTTGTTTCGGATTTTACTGCCATATGGTAGAGAAAGAGCCAATGCCATACCTTGTTTTCTCTTTCCCAAGGCAGGTACCTTAGTCCACATAACTACTGCACTTCTCCATTGGTCGTACGATTCCCTTTCAGAAATTAAGGGAGGATAGTCATATCCAGCCATCTTTATCCTCGGTTCAGCCATATATCCCTTATTTTTTTATTTTCTCTCACTCCTTGGTTTGATTTGGAAAAGTTGTATCTTTCAATCCTTCACATTTACACAGCAACCATCCTCTGCTACCAATTGTTCGACGTTTTAGTTGCTGTGATATGAAGAGTCTAAAGTTCTGTTCCTTTTTCACCAACACATTTATTTCATTCCAACAGACTTTGCACAAAACTCGAACTACACATCACCTGACAGAGGCCACCTGAAGCCCCTTTACATATCAGTGTCAATTAATGGATACTTAACATAAATGAGACAACTAATTGCAATGTCCCTTAACTCATTACTTAACATGGCCAGGTACAGCATATAAAACTACACCTTACTCTGGAACAGCGCAGTTTTAGTCCATCAGATTCTGCACGATGCTTGGCCAGGTATGCTCCAATGTCCTTGGATAAGCGAATGCTGTGTCCTTCCCACTTGCACGACTGCATGTTCTTTATCCACCTCAGGACCGGCTCTATATCCTGGAATCAATGGAGCCTCGCTATCATTACCCGTGGCGGTTCTCCCGACTTGGGTCTTGGTCAGAGCGACCTGTGAGCCACCAGCTTGGGGGGACTGGCAAAGCCCTCCACCCCGACCAACCTTCCGAGCATTGATGTTACGATCTTTTGTCGGGTTCCTCCCATCCGTGCCCTTCGGTAGCTCGACAATCCACAGGTTCTGCCGACAGGACCAGTTTTCTTGGTCATCAACCTTTCCCTTCAGTGCCTTCTAGGTCGTGACCAACCTTGTCACCTTGGCTTCAAGCGAGGCAGTCCCCTCTCGCTGGTCCATGGCTTCCTTTTCTAGGTTACCCCACAGTTGCCTTTTGGGCCCCCAGTCTCCGCTCTGCCAATTTGCGGCCTCTATTGTTTACCATACCACCACCCTGAGGTCCTCTTTCATCCCTCTCTGTGCTTCTAGAGTTCTGTTATTAACTCCATCATCGCCTGGTTCGCCGTTGGCGATCCCATTGGGCCAGCCATGCTCGGTTCTCGGCCGCCAAGGAGGTCTCCCTGTTCAGGAGTCGAGGTTTTCCTCTCCCTGCTCTTACTGTTTTTCCAGCCTGATTGCTGGCTCGTCGGCATCCTGGTTGATGAAGCGGTGGATGGGGTGGGGGAAGGGTTAAGCTAAAGCTGGGGAACTTTTTGCACTTTCTGGTGCCTGTTTCTAATCAGAAATCCCGAGGGAGAGAGGCACCTTTCATGTGACCGCTCAGCTCATGGCCGTCACCAGAAGTAAACGTGCTATTTTGTAAGAACTCAGATAGAGGATTGCAAAGTGGAAAATGTGGCATCCTTGCTCAAAAAGGGTGTAAGGAAATTCAGAGTTGCTAGAGGGAAGTGAGTTTAACATCAATGGTGGGTAATGTTTTAGAAATAATACAATTGGGGAAAAAAATCAAAAGACACTTGAAGTTTGGATTAATTAAGGAGATCCAGGAGGGATTTGTAAAAGGCAGACTGAATTTGACTAATCTATATGAATTTTTTGATGAAGTAACAGAAAAGGTTGATGAAGGGAATGCTGTCTATATAGATGTTAACAAAACCTTAACAAAGTGCCACATAAAAGCTGGTTAGCAAAATTTAAACTCATGGAATAGGAGGGCCAGTGTCAGCCTGAACAAAACAAAACTCGATTAAGTACAAGAAATAGCGAGTTGTGAATTTTCTTTCCAGACTGGAGGATGGTGCATAGTGATGTTCCCCAAAAGTAATTGTTAGCACTGGTGTTTTTCTTAGAACATAGATGGCCAGCAAAACAGGCAGACAAGTAGCAGGTATAATTTAGTAGAGAAATATAAGGTGATACATTTTGGCAGAAAGGCGAGAAAAAGCCAATGTAGAAACTTAATGATATAATTCCAAAGATTGGGCAAAGACAGATCTTTGAAGGTGACAGGGCACATGACACTATGGAAAGAATGTAAGGATCCTTGAGATAGAACAGAAGAAGTTTACCAAAATGGTTCCAGGGATGAGGGAATTTAGTTACAAGATGAGGTTGGAAAAGCTGGGATCACTCTTGTGAACAAAGGTCAAGGATGTGATCAATTTGTTCAGGATGACAGGTTTGGATAAGGTAGACAAAGAAAAGTTGTTCCCATTAACTGATGGTACAAGAACTGCGGGCACAGACTTAAGGTTTGGGGGAAAAGTCAGGGGGTATGCAAGGAAGAACTATTGTGAGGTAGAAAGTAGCAAGGACCTGGAACCTGCTGCCTACAAGGGTGGTGGCAGTGAAGAAAATGATTCCACAGGGCAAGGAGATGGGCACTTGAAGGAAATAAACCGGCAGGACCACGTAATAGAGCAGGGTTGCTCTACCGACACCAGCATTGTCGCAATGGGGAAAATGGCCTCCTGTGCCAGCATGACTATTACTTTTCTGGTTACCTGGCTTGAACTATTAGTTTACCTTTATTGGAGGACAATCGATTTAAACCCGGTTTCTCAACATTTTCAATAGCTTGAAAATCAAATGCCACCATAATTGGAAAAACAACCAATATGTCCACATCACAGGAATGCTCAGTCGCTAAACATTTAGCAAAAATATTTAAGCAATAAGAACTGGCCGATCACCATTAAGCACTCAGAATGCTATCCATTTGGTTCAATGAATAAACAAGGGTTAATCTACCAAAAGAGCAGGAGCAACTAGTCGTGCTGCAGGTGGCACTACAAACTTTGCACTTGGCAAAGATAGCAGGATACATAATTTACTGATTATTTTAGATATAACGCGAATAGATTTATAAAGCAGTGTACTTGTGTAAATGGTACTTTATGCTGACGTGAACACAAAAATAGCTATGAATAGGGACTACTGAGAAAATATTAGACAGTTTGGTCAACAATTTCAACATTTTCATGGATATATAAATAATATTAAAATGTTATATCACTGCAAGTGCATTACTACAGATTGGTGGTTTTGCATTGTAGAGACTGATAACAAATCTACCAAGTTGCAATGTGCAGCATTTATGGACTACAACGTTTATATTTTGCCTCTTAAACGCTACCCTAACAATTTATAATGTCATTTTAATTACAAGTTTCAATGCAAAGGGGCAAAATTTGACCATACAAATTTAAGAATCAATTTTATGGAAGGTGTAACCAAATAGTGGCTTGTAAAATATAGAGATATTGAATTGCATGAGCGTTTATAGATTATTTCAGTTTAACAGATTGGGAATGACCTATGGGCATGATTTTAAACTACATAAGATTATAACTAGGATATTAGACAGTTGTTCCCTTCTTAATAATATAATAGTTGGTAGAAAGTCATGAGCTTCTGGAGTTCATTGTCAGCTGGTGTAGCAAGTGTTGACTCTACATTCCTTGGGGGGGGGGGCAGCTGCACACTTCATTGATAGGGGCAGTGACTTCAGCCAGAAGCAGCTATACAGATGATACATAGTCCATGGGATCATATGGACTGACTTTGTTCACCCATAAAGGTTCGAGGGGAAGTCACCAGAGTACCTTTCCCTGATTGCCACTGGGATTTTACCTGGGCTTGCCTCTGCCAGAGGTTTCATGGCTGTAAGAGGACAGGAAGAGACCTGGTGTCCAATCAAAATACTTCAGCCCTGATGTGTGTGGGGCTGATAAAAAGCCAACTTTTCTGTCTGCCATTTTATTTGTCCGCATGTTCATAATGTTTCCACAAGTTCAACATTAAAATTTGAGGCAGCATTCAAAGCTGAAAATACCATATCTTAGAAATTGTTGTATAATGTATGAGCTCACCATCACTAATTAACCAAACAAAAACTGTTACCAAAATACAAGCAGCTGATGCAACAAGCAAAATTAATTTCCACAGACATCCAAGCCATCAGCACATTTCTGAAACTTCCCTCTCAAATGGTGTTTTCCTCATCTTCATGAACAACAGTTCCACATAATGTATTTATAAAGATGACAACTACATACACAATCAATCAACATCATTTGTGCTCCTCCATAAATATGTTGAATCTGAAAATATTCCCACGTTAAAAATACACTCCTGGTCTTAACTGTAATGTTACCCAGTAGAAAAATCAGGTAATTTGCATTTCAAAGGTATACCAACTTCTAATGCTGGCACTAATATTTTGTTTACACAGCTTTTAGGATATAAATATGCAACAAGCTAAATATATCAGAAGAGCAAATAACTGTCAGGCTTTTTAAAAAATTACACAAATGAAAAAAGTGTTAAAACGTTACTTTGCTTTCAGTTTCTTTCTAGCCAAAAGCTGCACTAGCTTGAAGCAATGCTTGACAGTTACGAAACATATCAGTGTTCCCAGTGAAACAGGGACTGTGTTTACTGGGTGTGAACACTCGGGTTCAGCAAACACTCCGAATTCTACAAACTGCGACTCGGCAACTTCACCGTATTCATTCCGCTTGGGACAAAGCGGCTCGAACTTTTCTTCAACTGTTGTTAAACGGCAGGGATGTGATCGACTCAGAGGCTGAGTCATCTCAGGTGTAAACCTCACGCCCAAAGCGGGGCTTCACTGCCCGACCTGGTCCCGGGAGCGCACCGGCCGCACACCGGCCTAATGTTTCCGGACGGCGGCGATAATCCGCCCACGCACAGAGTACCTGCCGCGGCGGTTTTGTTTGATCTTCCGGCTCCAGGCCCCGAGATCGATCGAGGCCGCGGAGCTGTCAAACCTGAGGCCTCGCCTCCCAGCCGCAATCCCCGGGACGCCGCGGATCCACCTTCCCCCGGCGACTCCGGGGTTTCTTGAGCTGAGTGGGGCCGAGTTTAGGCCCGAATTCCGCTCCTTCGCCGGGCGGGCGGTCACTCACTCACCCCGGGCCTGACGAGCAGTGGCCGGCGGCTCTCCAGCCAATTCCCACTCTGAACGCGGCCTCGCACTCGGCCTCCTTCTGCCCGTTTTTGTTTCAGTCAACACCCGACCGCCGTCTGTGACGTCAGCGCGCCGGCCGACGTCCTGGAACGCTAACGCCGACGCGCGCCGTCTTCTGTCTATTCATCCAGTCGCTCGAGCTCCTCCCCCATCCACCTGGCGCGTGTGCCCCGGAGCCATTCACTCTCAGGACGAGCTGCAGCCACGGGAAACGAAAACTAAGCGAGAGTCCAGCGTTTGTCAACATATTGGATTCGTGGGGCGCATACGGCAGCACAGTGGTTAGCACTGTTGCTTCAGATCACCAGGGACTCGGGTTCGATTCCCGGCTTGGGTCACTGTGTGGAGCCTGCACATTCTCCCCGTGTCTGCGTGGGTTTCCTCCGGGTGTTCCGCTTTCCTCCCACAGTCCTAAAATGTGCAGGTTAGATGGTCACGCTAAATTCCCCCGTAGTGTCCAAAGTTATGTGGGGTTACGGGGATTGGGTGGAGTTGTGGGCGAAAGTAGGGTGCTCTTTCAGGGGCCGGTGGAGACTCAATGGGCTGAATGGCCTCCTGCACTGTAAATTCTATGACCTTCATTTCTGGTACTGCACCCCAGAATGAGCCAGTCCAGGAACAAAAACTCCAATCAACAAGATGCATACCCTGCCGCTCAGTATATTTCATATAATCTTAAAATTAATGCTGATTGGTCCGCATCACTCCGATTTGGTGTTGAATCAACTGTTATGGCACAATATTTGGCATCTTTTACTTCATTAGTGAATTTATTTCTGATCTGCTCTGCCATTATAGTGATGAGGCCATCATAGGTTTGATGGGTTAAAAAAAGTTGGTCTTCCCTGAGCCACAATGGTGATAACTTTTCAAATGCTCTTTGAGAAGCTTGTCAAATCCAGAGATATTCAAGGCGGGCTAAAAATATTACCTCTTTGATTTGACAATGACTTATCTATCATGTCCTTTTAGAGGTAGTCCTAAAGAAGACAGCAGTTTACTGAGGCAACTTTCTTCGATAAAGAACGCTCCTTTTCACACTGAGCCGATAATGCAGAATGAATTCTTCCAGATAATTTACATCTTTGAACAAATGCACACATAGCATTAATATGAGCTTTGGAAGTTTCATGATCAACAATATCTCTTCCAACATTTCTCCAGTTAGTGTACCTGTCGACGAATACTTGTTCCCTTTACCAGGGTTAGGGAATAATTTGCAAACATAACAGTAGATTGCCTTAGAATGATCCAAAGAAAATCAACCAATTTCGAATTTCCGTCATTCCAATTTCTCTTCACCTTCAGAAAATGGGACTTATGAAGGCTTTTTTTCATTTCTAACCTGCTTTTGGCCTCCAACCTCAAACTCTTTTCTCAAATTTTCCATATTAACTATGTTTTCTGGTTGATTAAGTACAAAATATTTTAACATACCCGGTACTTTGGCCACAAGGCAGTGTCTTCAGGGTATGTTTCTTCCCTCACTTCAACTAAAGAGTTAGAAAAACCTGTAGTTCCATTCTCATTTCAGAGTCCACTTCTTTTCAGACAATGTATATCCAGAAATTGGCAAGTCTAAGTCATCAGATAATTCACCCATATTTCTTGATGAGGGTGAATGTACAGTTTTTGCACTGTCCAATACTTTGAACTTCTGAAAGTAAAGTGACAAACTGTCTCTTTGCCTAGCTTCGTTGTCTTGCCTTTAATTTTCTGCATTTTTGACTGCCGGATTGATAGTGTCGCTTCAAATTACTAAAGAAGCTGATCTTGATTTCAATGAAGTGTCTGAAAGAGCAGACGTTTGCACAGTGAATCCCACGTTTTTATCAGCTTCAATTCAAGCTCAGTAAAAATTGGATTAATCTTTTAACTATGAAACAGCGATTCTGAACTTCCAACAAGACTCACTCCTCACTCTTCTCCTACCCATATTCACCTCACAACCTCTCCCTCCCTGCAAGTCTGCAACCATGGCTGACCCCCTCACACTCTCCTCCGCCCACACTGTCAAACTCTTCCCCTCACCGTCTCCGCCAACACCTCACACTCTCCCATTCTCACAATCTCATTCACCTCGCTTGCCTGGGGTCTTCAAGGCAGCCACTTGCCTCACCCATTGTCTCCTTGTGGCTAAGGCTTGATTCGGGGTGGCACAGCGCCAGGGACCGTGAACCACAAAGGTGATAACTTTTCAAATGCTCTTTGAGAACAAACAACATTTTGGGGTACAGTATATGTGTAAGTTATTACATGATGTATGGTGAATATAGCCTGCTTGCGATTTTAAAAATAGGTTATTTTAGGCTTCCCTCATGTAATTTCTAGACCTTTTGTAGATTAATTGATTGCTATGATTAGTCCAAAAATTCCATTATCATTCTATCATGCAACTACCAGGTTGGTAGATGTCCAGCTCAATAGATTTACGCCTTTCTTTTCATCTAGCAGTTCCGATGTTCCCATGAACAACTCCTTTGTTCTTGTATTACTCTAAGTTAAAGGGAAGGGCATCAGCTGCATTTTTCCGAAGACCATTCAGGGGACTATAAATAAAAATTATACCTTGACTTCCGGTGGCGGCCATGGAGTGAGAGGTCGCATATTTGGCAGCTCCCGCTCATGGTGTTCTTTTTGTAGCCTTCACTCCGGTTTGTCGCAGGAATTTTGTAAGAAAAAGGTGCAGAAGTGAGTGATCCCTAGTTTAAGGAACTGCGGTCCAGAAGTGCCCGGAAAAAAGCGAACCAGTTAGTGGAGGCGAGCGAGAAGCAGTCAACGCACCCGGAGATGGCAGATGTGCAGGGTCTGGCCCTGCCAGCTCAGTGGTCGATGGACCAGTTGGTGAGCTGGTGAAGCTCACCCAACAGCGGGAGGAAAGTGTGGAGGACATGGCCCGGGCGGTGGACTCAATCAAGGCGGTGGTTGACTGCATGGAGATGAGACTGGAGACCCAGTGACAGATGATCCAGAGGCTGGGGGAGCAGGAGGAACAGTCCACCTCAATGGCAGCAGAGATTGGACTGATGTGTGACCAACAGAAGCGACTGATGGAGAAAGTGGAGGACTGGAGAACTGTTCCCGGAGGCAGAACATCCGGATCGTGGGTCTGCTGGAGGGAATCGAAGGATCGGAGGCGGGTGTGTACGTTGGGGATGTTGGAGACGGTGCGGTTGATCGATCTTTGGAGGTGGATCGGGCCCACGGGGCACTGATGCGCAAGCCCCAGGGGGGTGAGCCGCCATGAGCAATGTGGTACGATTGCATTGGTTCCTGGACAAGGAACATATTATGAAACGGGCCAGGCAGACGAGGCGATGCACTTGGGAAGACGTTGAGATTCGTGTGTATCAGGACCTGGGAGCAGAGCTTGCGAAGAGGAGGGCAAGCTTTAATAAGGTCAAGTCGCCCATGTACAAGAAGGGTGTAAAGTTCGGACAACGGTACCTGGCCCATCTATGGGTGACCTATCGGGGCCGGGAGTTGTACTTTGGCTCAGCAGAGGAGGCAGCGGACTTTATGAAGGAGACTGGATGGCAGGAGAAGGATGACCTTGAACTTTGATTGAGGAGAACTGAACTATATTGTGAAAAACTTTGGGTTTATGTTGTTTGAATTTCTTTCTTTTTTTCCGTTTTTCAGTTCTGTTAGGGGTTAGGCCGGTATATTGAGCTTCGTTAAGGGATAAGGGGTGGGCCTTTGTGTTCGGACCTTGGGAGGGATTTTTTGTTTGTTTTTACTTCTTGCTTTTGTTTTTTCTGTTTGCACTAAGAGCGGGGGGAGGGGAATCGGTGGGGGGTAGGATGCTAGGTGCCATGTGCGGGGGCTGGCAAGTTAGCTGGGCGGGTTAGTTCACGGAAGCAAAGTGGGGGGTGAGCTGAAGATTGATGGGAGGGGGAGGGGGGGTTGGGTGGGGGGGGTGATTATACTGCTGACGGGGAGGGTACTCTCAGTGGAGGAGGAGGAGGGTTGATGACGGTAGTTGCCCGAGGGCAGGCCAGGGGAGTTGCAGGACATGGGGCTGCAGACTAGCCTAGGAGAGGTTATGGTTGATTAGCAGGGGGGGGGGGGGGGGGGGTCCCCCCGACCAGGCTGGTCACATGGAACATTCGGGGACTGAATGGGCCAGTCAAAAGGGCCCATGTGTTCGCGTACTTGATGCAACTGAAGGCGGATGTGGCCATGTTGCAGGAGACGCATCTGAAGGTGGGGGATCAGATTAGGTTAAGGAAGGGATGGGTTGGGCAGGTGTTCCATTTGGGATTAGACTTTAAAACGAGGGGTTGGCGATCTTGGTTAATGAACAGGTGCCATTCGAGGTGGGGATTATAGAAGCGGACCCGGGGGGGGGGGGGGGGGGTAGATATGTTATGGTTAGTGGTAAGTTGGAGGGAATAGCTGTGATTTTGGTAAATATATATGCCCCGAACTGGGATGATGTGGAATGTATTAGATGGGTACTGGGGAAGATTCTGGACCGAGATTCGCATCGACTGATCATGGGGGAGATTTCAATACGGTCCTGGAGCCAAGGTTGGAGAGGTCGAGCTCTAACTCTGGCTGACGAATGTGATATAAAATAGTTACTTTAGAGATATTAGTTAATGTAATGTAGAGGTAGGCCAGTCTAATTCTGGTGAGTTCACAGACAAAGGATTTCAGACCGCATGGAAAAGCAGGAAGAGGTGTGTCCACCAAAGCAGGAGAAAAGGATGCTGGGTAATAGGGGCCAGAGGAAGGGATTGGAAGTGAGCCAATCAGAATAGATCAACAGGTCAGGAGGGATATAGGATGACCTATGGGCATCGTGTATGTGAAACATGATGCCATTTGAATGTATCAGTACAGATTCCTTTGTTCCATATCCTCACTTGATTCCAGAAGTCCATGGAGCAGAATGTGCTTCGTGCTCCTGAGAATTGAGGAACGCTTGCAAGCTAAATAAAATAACTAATGCTGTACCTGCAAATCCATCTTGACTTTTATTGAGGCCAGACTGACGGGTAAAGAAACTTGGGATTCTACATTTGGTGCCGAAAACCCGGGATTTCTCAAGACGGTTCTGACCAACTTCGAAATCAGAATTAAACTGATTATGAACAGGAGGATGGGGAAAAAGGGCCCACAATGTAGAACTGGAAAATGACCACGCATTGATTTCCCCCCTCTTCTTATCGTCTGATTAGTCTGGTCACTCGCGGTTGCTCCGGAAAGATCGTCTCGACGAAATCAAAGGTCAGTCTGGGGATTAGCAATTTAATTGATGGGATTTCATATTGTTGATTCGGCTTGGGTTAGGTTTTTGCGTTGTTGGGATATCTCAAATGATGATTCAATTCCAAGTATAAGTGTTTTTAAGGCTGATGCGACTTCAGTAGTGGAGGTTCAGTCTAGTATATGGGTTCAGGGGCTGATGGGACTTCAGTAGTGAGGGTTCAGTCCAGTATAACTGTTTTTAAATCTGAAAAGGATTCAATTCCATGTGTGAGTGTTTTAAATCTATAGTTGATTAAGCTAAAATTGTACCCTTGGACTGTAGTGGCGAAAAACGCAGTTCCGAGGACTAGTTGAGATTATGGGGAATTCCTTGGATAGCACAAATGATCCAGGCATGCCACTGCAAATATTATGCGATATGTATCCGGATAAAGCAAAGGATTTTAGAAAAATGTCAGCACAGTTAAGAAGTAAAATGGGGGATGAATGGCCACTAGGGGGCACCAAAGACCTAGAAATTGTTAAGAAAATCCAGGGACACGTGGAAAAAGAGTCAAAGTATGAAAGCAAAAGAATTAATTGGATTATGGAGGCAATATTGTCAAGAGGAAAGAGATAAGATCATGTTGTCGAGTTGGCAAGACAATGCCCTTAAAATGGGAATTCCAATTAGTGAACAGGGTAACCTAAAAACATTACAGGTCTTGAAAAAAGAATGTGCATTCAAAAAGCGCGCAAGTAGAGACAGGAAAGGCGCGGGTCAAACAAGAGATGAGCTACGTAGTTCAATGGCTGGCCTTGAATTGACAGAAAATGATGAATTCAATAATTTAGAAAAGTCACTAAAAGTTCCGACTGCACCTGTAGCATTGTCTGCACTAATTCCAGAACCACCAGAGTATAATAATTTATATCCACTCATTGCTCCCCAGATTCCAATTATGCCAGTAACTCAAGCCCTTTTGGGTGATGGTGTGGGTCCTGATTTACCATCTTCACGATCAGTAGAGAAAGAGGAGCTCTGTTCCGCAAGCCCAGTTAGCTCTAGGACCAGACCTCGGACAGCGAGAGAAGGGCTTGATCCTAACCAGAAACAATTAAGTATACCACCTAAGTCCCTCCAAACTAAGGAGAAACCGCAAGGTTCGAGAACAAAGGAAGCTGCAACAGATGATTTTGAAGAGAAAGAACTCCCTCTAGTGACAGGGAGAGACGTTGAAGTCTTGGAAGAACCAGAGGAAATAGCTAGAGTGCCCCCTGGTGACATTCGGAGACAGTTGCCGATTAGGAAGATGCGAAACCCGGACGCGGTGACTGCCGGGGCGCAACCCACGATAGATGTTTACTTCCTTGTGTCCTTGATATGTATGTCCCTGTCAGGCGGGGAAGAGATGGTCGAGTGAGGGAACCATGGTTGACAAGAGAGGTTGAATGTCTTGTTAAGAGGAAAAAGGTGACTTATGTAAGGCTGAGGAAACAAGGTTCAGACAGGGCATTGGAGGGATACAAGATAGCCAGGAGGGAACTGAAGAAAGGGATTAGGAGAGCTAAGAGAGGGCATGAACAATCTTTGGCGGGTAGGATCAAGGAAAACCCCAAGGCCTTTTACACATATGTGAGAAATATGAGAATGACTAGAGCGAGGGTAGGTCCAATCAAGGACAGTAGCGGGAGATTGTGTATTGAGTCTGAAGAGATAGGAGAGGTCTTGAATGAGTACTTTTCTTCTGTATTTACAAATGAGAGGGGCGATATTGTTGGAGAGGACAGTGTGAAACAGATTGGTAAGCTCGAGGAAATACTTGTTAGGAAGGAAGATGTGTTGGGCATTTTGAAAAACTTGAGGATAGACAAGTCCCCCGGGCCTGACGGGATATATCCAAGGATTCTATGGGAAGCAAGAGATGAAATTGCAGAGCCGTTGGCAATTATCTTTTCATCCTCACTGTCAACAGGGGTGGTACCAGGGGATTGGAGAGTGGCGAATGTCGTGCCCCTGTTCAAAAAAGGAACTAGGGATAACCCTGGGAATTACAGGCCAGTTAGTCTTACTTCGGTGGTAGGCAAAGTAATGGAAAGGGTACTGAAGGATAGGATTTCTGAGCATCTGGAAAGACACTGCTTGATTAGGGATAGTCAGCACGGATTTGTGAGGGGTAGGTCTTGCCTAACAAATCTTATTGAATTCTTTGAGGAGGTGACCAAGCATGTGGATGAAGGTGAAGCAGTGGAAGTAGTGTACATGGATTTTAGTAAGGCATTTGATAAAGTTCCCCATGGTAGGCTTATGCAGAAAGTAAGGAGGCATGGGATAGTGGGAAATTTGGCCAGTTGGATAACGAACTGGCTAACCGATAGAAGTCAGAGAGTGGTGGTGGATGGCAAATATTCAGCCTGGATCCCAGTTACCAGTGGCGTACCGCAGGGATCAGTTCTGGGTCCTCTGCTGTTTGTGATTTTCATTAATGACTTGGATGAGGGAGTTGAAGGGTGGGTCAGTAAATTTGCAGACGATACAAAGATTGGTGGAGTTGTGGATAGTAAGGAGGGCTGTTGTCGGCTGCAAAGAGACATAGATAGGATGCAGAGCTGGGCTGAGAAGTGGCAGATGGAGTTTAACCCTGAAAAGTGTGAGGTTGTCCATTTTGGAAGGACAAATATGAATGCAGAATACAGGGTTAACGGTAGAGTTCTTGGCAATGTGGAGGAGCAGAGAGATCGTGGGGTCTATGTTCATACATCTTTGAAAGTTGCCACTCAAGTGAATAGAGCTGTGAAGAAGGCCTATGGTGTGCTCGCGTTCATTAACAGAGGGATTGAATTTAAGAGCCGTGAGGTGATGATGCAGCTGTACAAAACTTTGGTAAGGCCACATTTGGAGTACTGTGTACAGTTCTGGTCGCCTCATTTTAGGAAGGATGTGGAAGCTCTGGAAAAGGTGCAAAGAAGATTTACCAGGATGTTGCCTGGAATGGAGAGTAGGTCTTACGAGGAAAGGTTGAGGGTGCTAGGCCTTTTCTCATTAGAGCGGAGAAGGATGAGAGGCGACTTGATAGAGGTTTATAAGATGATCAGGGGAATAGATAGAGTAGACAGTCAGAGACTTTTTCCCCGGGTGGAACACACCATTACAAGGGGACATAAATTTAAGGTGAAAGGTGGAAGATATAGGAGGGATATCAGAGGTAGGTTCTTTACCCAGAGAGTAGTGGGGGCATGGAATGCACTGCCTGTGGAAGTAGTTGAGTCGGAAACATTAGGGACCTTCAAGCAGCTATTGGATAGGTACATGGATTACGGTAAAATGATATAGTGTAGATTTATTTGTTCTTAAGGGCAGCACGGTAGCATTGTGGATAGCACAATTGCTTCACAGCTCCATGGTCCCAGGTTCGATTCCGGCTTGGGTCATTGTCTGTGCGGAGTCTGCACGTCCTCCCCGTGTCTGCGTGGGTTTCCTCCGGGTGCTCCGGTTTCCTCCCACAGTCCAAAGATGTGCGGGTTAGGTGAATTGGCCAATGATAAATTGCCCTTAATGTCCAAATTGCCCTTGGTGTTGGGTGGAGGTGTTGAGTTTGGGTAGGGTGCTCTTTCCAAGAGCCGGTGCAGACTCAAAGGGCCGAATGGCCTCCTTCTGCACTGTAAATTCAATGATAATCTATGATTAATCTAGGACAAAGGTTCGGCACAACATCGTGGGCCGAAGGGCCTGTTCTGTGCTGTATTTTCTATGTTCCCATGGACACCCAGTGAGATGATGGCTATTATGGCTACAATCCCAGATAGAAAGAAATCTCCTGCTGCTTTCGTGGATTCCTTGAGAACTACCATCTCAATTTGTCAAGCTGATTCTAGTGACCTCTGGACCCTAGTCCAGCAGGTTTTAACCCCAGCAGAGTACCGCAATTATCTTAATCACTTGAATTATGCTAGCCACGCCGCACTTCAGCAAGCCCATGCGTTAGACGACGATAGAAGGACACAGATACTGAATGCGTTGAATAGCACATTTCAAAAGCCCATAAATCTTTCTGTTATCTTAGACCTAAAACCTAAGAAGATTGAAGAGCCAGAGGAATTTCTGGAGCGTTTTAATGAAATCTACCGTGGGCAGTCAGGCGACTTGCTATATCAAAATGGTCAGAATTCCCCTCAATATTGTGCTATGTTAATGCATTGCCTACCACCTTCTGTGGCTACTGCTGTGAAATGTAATAACATGAATTGAACAGAGAACGACCCTTCCCAGATGGCAAGGGCAGTCAGATTTTATTGGAAGAACGGTGTAGGCCAGGAAGGAGGCTCAGTTACAAAGGTTAAGACTGAGTATGTAATGAAAAAGGATGATCTGCGACCCCAACAAGCGGCAGAAATGGTAGCTTACCAGCAGGAGCCCCAATATTGTGACTTTGGGTGGGTGGATCAGCGAGGGGGAGGATATCAAACCCACCCAAAGGGACCCTCAGCTCCTTTTTATGGCCCACCGTATGCATCAACAGCTCTACAACCGCCGCCCCCTCTGAGGGGCCATTGGTCTACTGGGAGAAGAGGACGGGGCAGATCTAGAGGGAGCAATGCATGTTTTAATTGCGGCCGTGAAGATCACTGGCAACAGGAATGCCCCTTTAAAAGACAGGCAGTAGAAGGAGATTATCCGACCCAAAGGAGGGGGTACCCACCAAGGGGAGGACAGACGAGATACACTGACTTCTCCCAGGCAAACCCTTTCCCAACACAGGATTGACTAGCTAATTTAGTCATGAGGACTCTCCAATCGGACAGGGAACCTATTATCTCTCTGCAGGTAGGAGATCAACATCACTCATTTGTAATCGACACTGGAGCAGCCATGTCTTCTGTGCAATCAGAACTTCAACTACCACTATCCGACCACACGCAGCAATTGTCGGGGTTCCAAGGACAGGTGTGTGAGTATCCTATTTCTGAACCTGTGACAGTCACTTACGAGAATAAGTCTGCAGATCATCAGTTTGTAGTGACTACTGGATTGGACTGTAACTTGTTGGCCCAAGATTTACTGTGTATCTTCCAGCTACAGCTAGAGCGCGGAGACGAGGGGGTAACGGTTAAATCATGGAGGATGAGACAACAGTGCTATATTTCTATCACCCCCCAGTGGTGGACGTTAGACATTGAACATTCACTTCATCACGTTACCCTGGCCTATGACAGAACTGGACAAAACAGGGAGTTGGAGGACAAATACCGGCCATTAATTGGGACCGAATGGCCAGTCAAGGTTACAGTCACGGGAAAAGAAGGTACAGCCGATTTTGTTACAATATCACCACATTTATGGCCACAGTCAGCTTCGGTAAGCCGTTATTACACGTCAGGTCCACGACCAGTACCATGCCAGGGATCTGGGGCGAATGGTAAGGAGGGCAGTGGATCATTCGGATCCAACAGAGTACGCACTTCAAGTCATGCCGGACGGCACTACCATAAAATATTTTGAGGTCCCTGAAACAATTAACACTCGACTGCAGCATCACTGGGGACATGATGTGTTGGAATATGTCAATCCACAGGTCTGGGCGGAATACCCATCACAAGTGGGAAAGACAAATGTTACACCTATTAAGGTAATGATTAAGGATCATGTAAAGCTACCTTCCATTCGGTAATATGAACTCCCAAGCTGCTCCTTCTATAGACAAATTAATTCAAGAGCTGTTGCAACAGGGTATTTTGGTCCCTTGCCAATCAGAATGTAACACCCCCATACTTGCTGTGCCTAAACCAGCCAAACCAGACCAGTACCGATTAGTACAGGATTTACGTTCAATCAATGCCATTGTACAGCCGTTACATGCTCTCGTCCCTAACCCTGCCCACATACTGGCTCAAATTCCAGCTCAAGCCCGGGTCTTCGCAGTAATTGACCTTCAGCATGCCTTCTTTGCCCTCCCACTTGCAACTGAAAGCCAATATTTGTTTGCCTTCACTTACAATGGGCAGCAGTATACCTGGACCCGACTGCCACAGGGGTTCGTCGACTCACCTACACTCTTCTCCAGATGTCTGCAGACCCAACTCCAGGCCTTGACATTGGAGCATGGTTCCACTCTAGTGCAGTATGTAGATGACATATTGGTGGCAAGTCCTGACGAGCCCAGTAATAGGGATGATGTGATCCAATTATTGAACCACCTATCCTCGTTGGGTTATGTTGTCTCACAAGCAAAGGTCTTGGTGGCTCAGAGAAAGGTTAAGTTCTTAGGAGTTTTACTTACAGCCACAGAAAGAAGTCTCGAACCCAGTAGGATTGAACCAATATGCCAATTCCCCGCCCCTACAATAGCCAAGGAGGTTCGTCATTGGCTGGGTATGGTGAATTATTGTCGGCAGTGGATACCAAACATCGCTGTCTATACAAAGCTGCTGACGCCTTACACTAGTGAAGAGGGGAACTTTACTCTCACCACCGAGGCACTCGAGGCCTTCCGTTGCCTGAAGCAGGCCTTGTTACAAGCACCGGCCCTCGGGAGGCCCTTGTACGACCGACCATTCCAGATATACTGTACTGTTCTGGAAGGATGTTCAACAGCGGTACTCACCCAGCAACATGGGGACAAGCACCGGCCCGTAGCATATTACTCTTCCAATCTCGACCCAGTGGCGTTGGGCCACCCTGTTTGCACCCAGATCTTGGCAGCGATATACAATAGTTTGCAGGCTGCTGCCAATATCACTCTCTAACAGGATATTACGGTGTATAGCTCCCACTCGGTAATCGCACTATTGGGGCAACTGAAGACTCAGCATCTTACCGCAGCTCGTCAGAATAGGTATGAGATATACCTTTTGAACAATCCACGTCTGACATTCAAATATTGTACCACTATCAATCCAGCCTGTTTTCTTAGCGGTCCCCCTGTCCATGAGGATGCACCTGGTCACGACTGTTTAGCCTTGATTCAGGAAACTACAACAATAAGGGACGATCTGAGTGATATTCCGTTAGAACAACCTGACATGATTATGTATGTTGATGGCAGTGCATTAGTAAGCCCCACTGGCCGGAGACTGTCCGGTTATGCAATCGTAGAACAAGATGGTCTGATTCTAGAAGTGGCAGCTTTCCAGACCCCTTATTCAGCTCAACAAGCCAAACTTTTTGCCCTCACCCGTGCATGTATACTTGGGGGAGATCGTCGGGTAAATATTTACACTGACTCCCGATATGCTTTCGGGGTAGTTCATGACTTCGGTCAACTCTGGAAGAATAGGGGATTCCTTACCTCGGCAGGCACGGAAATATCCCACCGGGGTTTAGTTAATGACCTACTGCAGGCCCTCCTTATGCCCGCGCAGATTTCCGTTATTAAATGCGCTGCCCACACAAATGGTAAGACCCCAGTTGACGTTGGTAATGAACGAGCAGATTGTGCAGCGCGGACAGCCGCGCAAATTCAGCAAGTGATGGTGCCTAAAATGTTAAGTCAGACTAAACGATCTACTATAAATATGTCTGCTTCTGACAAGTCAATGCCAACCATCCAAGACGTCATAAGGTTACAGGAGGACGCTCCTGAGAGTGATAAACAAATGTGGAAACGGTTAGGTTGTACATATGATTCTGTTTCCTCTTTATGGACCATGCCAGCACATCAGACTTGTATGTCTGATGTACTGGCTTTATGGGTCATTGAATGTGTACACTTTGCAACTCATTGTGGGGCTCGAGGGACTAGTGATTTGTTGCTGGACACTTGGTGGCACCCTAAAATGCAGGGGTTGGCCCAGAGTATCAGTAATCGGTGTTTGATTTGTCAGCAATATAACACCGGAAAAGGCATCCCTTGTGGGATGGGACAAACCCCGTTGCCCAGTGGTCCCTTTGAGACGCTCCAAATGGATAACATTGAGTTGGAAAGGTGTCAATGTTATAAATATGTTTTAGTCATTGTGGATGTGTTCAGCAGATGGGTCGAGGCATATCCGACTATCGATAATAAAGCTGCTACTGTGGTTAAAGTCTTGATGCGGGAAATCATTCCCCGGTACGGTATACCAGCTCAGTTAAGTTCTGATAATGGGCCTCATTTTATTGGACAAATTAACAAGGAGTTTTGCTCCCAGTTGGGCATACGCCAGCAGTTACACTGCTTATAGACCGCAGGCGGCCGGGTTGGTTGAGAGACACAATCAGACCCTCAAAACTAAATTGGCTAAATTAAGAGCAGACACGGGACTGACATGGCTTAAGTTGCTCCCCGTTGCCCTCTTCCAGCTGCGGGTTACACCTGCGGGACCGGCCCGGCTCTCTCCTGCCGAGATTCTTTATGGCAGGCCACTTAGAACTCCCTGGAGCCTGCAGGTTCCCAGACTGGTTCAGTTTCACCATATGACTGAAGAGATGACCACCTATGTTCTAGCCCTCACGCAGGTGCTCAAGGAGCTCCATGGCCAGGTCCGCGCGGCTCACCAGCCATCGCCCCCAGTACCTAGCTCACTTTCAGTCCAGCCCGGCAGTTATGTCATGGTCAAAAATTGGACTAGGAAGGGGTCGGAGCCGCGATGGGATGGGCCCTTCCAAGTTCTCCTTACCACCACCACAGCAGTTAAAGTGGAGGGGCGAAGTGCTGGGGTCCACCTTCATCACTGTAAATTGAGTCCATCTCCACTACTGTAAAAGGTCGGATACTAACCTGCCTCCCTTCTCCAGTACTATTTTCCAGGTGTGGAGCATGATGGAGTGGCTACGCACCGTCTGTGTGATATTTGGCCTCACTTCGCTTGGAGTGTTATTGGCGACGGACATGGAAAAGGGGAATATTATTTATATTTGTAACCCCAACCAATCTACAAGGATACATCACCTATGCAAAGGTGATGTTCTTCGCTGCCCCCATATACGAGGACATGGTATCGACTCATGGAAGGTCGTCAAAGTTAAGGAGAATGCAGGACTCATGAAGCAATTGCACCGCTCCCGGCGATGGGAAGGGAATATTATATGGACATTGCCTTGTTTTTGGAATACATGTAAATTTGATTGTGGATGTGTTAAGATTGGTGCAATAAAGGTAACATCAGGCCGTCAGGAGAGCATAGGAAGAGACTATGAGAAAGAGAGAGGGACTAGAGAGAGGACGGGGCGTGTGAGAAGGGAAGTACAGCTAGAACGTAGGTTACCGGGAGATACACTTAAGTTAGTTAAAGGCCAAACTGAGGAAAACCTGGGTAGTATGAATCTCTTCTACCAGATTTACCACCGCTTGTATGGCCACGGACGGGTTGTCTGCTACCCGAACCCCGCAGCAGTGTCTAGGTTATTTTCTGTTTCACCGCTTTGGGGCACTCCCCAAACGGTGGTTCATTGTCAGCATTCCGAGCCACTGCCCGAGCAAGTCACTCTTCCTTACGATCCGGGTTCAGCACCATCGGCTATTTGCCTTCCCCTTCCTCGGGATAATTCCCATTCACAGTATGATAGGCTGCAACGGTGGAGGGCGTATATACCTAGCCACTTCACTCCCAATAGGAATTCCCGGTCGTACGAGAATTGTTTCAGCAGTGAAGGATACGGCTGTTTGCTGGTAGAGGTGGAAACGAATATAACATGTCTGTTCCCCACCTGTACGGACAGGAGGTGCCATATCACCCAGTCGTCTGGCCAATGCGTTTGTTACAACACCACTTGCGTTCCATTGAACGCCGGCCTCCAGCTCTTTTGTGGCTGGGCGAATGTCTCTCATATCTCTGTTGGGACTAGGGCTTTCCGCATTGCTAGGCGGCCCGAATGGGCGTTTCGAAGCTGGATAAACTGGGCTACTGGGGGATCCTTACGCAACCGATATACTGATTGTGATGCTAGCCTGCACACGGAGCAAGGATACTACCTTTTATTTAATGGCACAGTGACCAACGTTTTGTCACCCCCATTTCCCCGCCAAATTGCTATAGGGACTCTAGTCCCTACCACAGTCCCCTGCCCTTCGGCGTGGAAGCTGTATAATCAGTTAGCACGCCGGGCAGTCTCTGCTGAATTTTGCGAGAACTGGAAAAAACCTCAGGTTCTCGCACCCAACCGGGGCCACTCAGCCGGATGGGGGATTCTGAGCGTCTTGACACTGGGAGGTGTGGGGGGTTCCTTGGCTGTCAGCAATAGGAATTATTTTATTTGTGGCCTTACCATCTTGGGAAATGAAACCTTGGGAGCCCTCGGGGCAATAACCAAGGAATTGTCTCAGCTACGGTTGTTTGCAATGCAGAACCGGTATGCTCTTGACTATCTTCTGGCCCGTGAGGGTGGGGTATGCGCCATAGTGCAGGGCAAGTGTATCATGGGAGTTCAGGACTTGACCGCTAACATCACTAAATTTATGGATCACATACGGGATCACCTGGACGGAATGCAGGATCCTGGCTCTTGGGGTAACTGGGGATTTGGGGGTTGGAAGGACTGGTTGATAAATATGGCCATGTATTTAGTGGTGGCTATCGGCTGCATCTTTGTGGGCCTAGCTATCCTTAAATGTGTGTTGGGTAGAATGTGGGGTGCACTGGAACAGATCAACGCCCCTAAAATCTTAACTGTTAAAATCCATGAGGGTGCAGCAGATGAGGGGGGGCTAAGCCAGGAATTGGAAATGCAGCGACGGATCTTTTTAGATGAGGAACCGTAGCTATGGATTGGATAGTTCGGTTATCATGGAATGATAAAAGGAGGGAATGACAAATGTGATATAAAATAGTTACTTTAGAGATATTAGTTACTGTAATGTAGAGGTAGGCCAGTCTAATTCTGGTGAGTTCACAGACAAAGGATTTCAGACCGCATGGAAAAGCAGGAAGAGTTGTGTCCACCAAAGCAGGAGAAAAGGATGCTGGGTAATAGGGGCCAGAGGAAGGGATTGGAAGTGAGCCAATCAGAATAGATCAACAGGTCAGGAGGGATATAGGATGACCTATGGGCATCGTGTATGTGAAACTTGATGCCATTTGAATGTATCAGTACAGATTCCTTTGTTCCATATCCTCACTTGATTCCAGAAGTCCATGGAGCAGAATGTGCTTCGTGCTCCTGTGAATTGAGGAACGCTTGCAAGCTAAATAAAATAACTAATGCTGTACCTGCAAATCCATCTTGACTTTTATTGAGGCCAGACTGACGGGTAAAGAAACTTGGGATTCTACATGGCAAGGTATTAGCTATGGCAAAGGAGCTTCGGGGGTTCATGGAGCACATGAGAGGGTTGATCTGTGGAGATTTGGGAGGCCAAATATTTGTGTCGGACATCGGGGTCCACATAAATCTTTGCCTTTGCTCCCTTTATTCCACTAAGACCTACTTGGAATATGTTGGGCTATTTGCCAATGATTCCGTACAGTCCACCGGTCCCTTGTTTAAAGATTTGTAGCCAGTCCAGACGGAACTGCTGGAGTCACTGTCTGCCCAAGAGGCTGAATCATGGTCCTCGTACAAATTTGAGCGGAAGTCTATGAATTTCAGGCTGTCTACTGTTCATGGGTAATCGGTGTCATAGTGGTCACCATAATCTTCAAAGGTTCTCCTGTATATGTGACAAACCTGGCCCTGCTGTCTTGCAGACCAAGACATAGCTGGCTGTTCCTGCTGCAATTGGGCTGGCACAGGCCAGATCCAAAAGAGACAGAACACATGGCTGCGCTGTCTTTTATCCCTCTGGAATTTTGCGTTCTTTGGGGCGGTCCTTAACCTTGGACCCAATAGTTCGACAGGGCTCTGATCACTGTCTTCGAATTCGGCCAATAAAGGGGCGGGTGCCTTGGTAGCTGGGTGGGTCCTTAGCAGTCATTTACCTTGGCAGTTGTGCTTTCTGAGTAAGGGGAGTGGCGCCGATCAGTCTGTGGCTGTACCGGTTGCTTGATTGGAGTTCTATTGTCCTGGGAAAATGGGCCATTAAAATGCAAATGAGCAGGGGTTTAGATCAGGTCTGGCTACCTGTGTTTTAGATACCCATAGGCTGTGTACCTGTCTGAGCCCTGGGTTGGCCATAATTCCCATGGTCCTTTGCAGGTGCCCATCTTTGATGGCTACGTTCCGTCCTTTTGATCTACTCTACTCTAACTTACGGTTTGGGACATTTACCTACTATTCCATTAATACATTCATAAATTAATTCATCTCTTAACGGTTACTATAATTTAGATGACTATAACATTTAATTTATCCGCACAGTTGGTCTCTAGCTAACACGATCTAAGCTACTCTCATGCTGCTGGTGAATATCAAAGAAGTTGTATACAGTACAAAATTTAAAACAGCAGCATCACATTTCTACTTAATCCTAATAAAGTTAAAGAGGTACATGGTTTATTTTTAGTAGCGATTGTTACATGAGTTCAATTTTGTTGAATTCCAAAGAAGGGAGATCGGACTGTATATATCGGGGAGCGGGAGGCTTTTGCCCGCCATTTACGGAGTGTCTGAATGACACTGCAGATCATTGCAATTACTAGAAGGGCCTCTACTATGTATGAAAGGGGGTTCCATTTGGCAATGTTTTCGCACCAGGTGGGGGTTTCGATGTCTGTCTTTATGTGTGGTGCCGTGTCCGGGCTGGTGGTGGCCTGTTGTGTGGTAGTGTTCGGGGCTGGTGTAGTGTTTGTTACAAAGGTTTGTTGCACGCGCAGTTGCAGAAGTCCAGCGATGATCCAAACGCATGTCAGCAGTCCTTGCTTCATCCTGTGTCTTCTGTTTTCCGTGTAATCCTGGGGGTGCAAGCATAGTATCTGTTATTATCTTTGGTTAATATCTCAGTTTTATTAGTCTTTCTCTTCTTACTCCAATTACCCGTTATGATTGTCACCATGTGTGACTCACTCATTTTTTTTTCGAAATACCATTTTGGAGAGACAAGAAATGCAAACATTTTGTAAAGTACAGAGACTCTCGCAGCTTCTGGTCGATGCGGGGAGTGGGCAGACAATTTCTCCGACCAATCTTTTCCGAACTTGCAACCAGTGGTGGTTGAGGCTTATCTTAACCAGCCTAATTTCAGGGCGGCCAGTTTTATAGATTTTTGTCCCAGGGCTCAGAGGTCATTCGCGTGTAGCAGTGTGTATAGCAGCAGTGATTAGCAACCAATTGTGTCATACGTGTAAATAGCATGTGGGAAACGACCAGGGGGTCACGGGAGGTAAAGGAAAGAAGGGATGAGTGTACGGAACGTGGCAAAATGCATTCCTTATACCACAACCAAAGGGAGAGTAGAGAAGGTGAAACTAAGGCCTGCCAAAGGCAACGCAGAGTAGAGAGAACCATTCCAGAGCGTATGAGGTGAAGGGAATATGAGGTGTGTGTGGGCCGCTGCAGGAGAAGAATGGGTGGAATTCCCGGGTAGGGCGGGGGTTAGTGCCATTCCTCCACTACCCGAGCTTTTCTGACCGAATGAATTTGGGGTCCTCAGGTAGGGCGGGGATTAGTGCCGTTACTCCCGACCTGGGTGGACGGTAAGAGTTTGTAGTCGTGTGGAAACGTGCCATAAAGACTGGGAGAACAGTGATCTGTTTCACAACAAACGTGTGCTTTTAACTGACATTGGGTATCGTACCCTCAAATCAGAAGTGTAATTTTGTGTCGGAGTCAAGTGCAAGGTTAAAGTCTGTACCTATGGGCGGAGACAATTTTGCATCTGTGGGAGTAGACAAGGGATGAATGCCGGCATGGCGGGGAGGGTTGGCGTAGGGTTTGGACTAGGTTGTCTATGGGCGGGGTGTGATAGTCTCCTATTGCCAGAGAGGTGTGGTGGGAGTGGCTACATTGTAATCCGTAGACTTTGAGTTGGTTGATGTGGAACCAACCTGTTTTACTGTTGGGGTATGTTATCTTGTACATGGAGTGCTCATTTTGTCGGAAATGGAGTAGGGTCCTGCAAATTTGGGGGAGAGGAAAGAACTGGGGTTGTAATGTGAAACCATTGCTTGCTGACCGACTGTACTCTATGGGGTGGACGGTTTTGTCAAAGCAGGCTTTACTCTGCTTCTTTCTAGCGCCTAATCGGACAGCTGCAGCGAGTTGTGCCGCTTTAATGTTATCTGTTGGACTGCTTTTTCGTGGGCGGTTACTGTAGGGCTTGCCAGATCAAGGCCTAATAAATATTCAATACCCTTCATGGGCCGTCCGGTCATGAGTGTGGGGGGTAAAACCTGTTGAACTGGAAACGGTGTGCCGAATAAACATGAGAGCAAATGGGAGGACCATGTCCCACGTGGTATTGTTCTGTTGCACCATCCTCCTAATGGTCACTTTTAAAGTTCGATTCATTCTCTCGACAATGCCACTGGATTGGGGGTGATATGCTATATGGAATTTCTGCCTGATCCCAAAAATTAATAAAACATTTTGCATGACTCTGCTGGTGAAGTGGGAACCTTGGTCTGACTCAATGCTGTGGGGGAGACCCCAGCGTGTGAATATCTGTTGGGTCAGAATCTTAGCGGTGGCCTTTGATGTGTTTGTCCGTGAGGGAAATGCTTCTACCTATTTAGTAAAGGTGTCGATTACAACCAGCACGTACTTGAAACCGTTTCTGCAAGGGGGAAGGGGGCTAATGTAATCGATTTGCAAATTTGTCCAAGGGCCATTCACAGGTCGGGTGTGACGTAATTGTCCTTTCTTTGAGTAACGTTCAGGATCGTTCTGAGCACAGATAAGGCAATTCTCATCATAATGGGTTACCTCGCTTTTTAAATCGGGCCACCAACACAAAGGTCTTAAATGGGCAATGGTATTGTCTATCCCCTGCTGTCCGTGACATCATGAAATTGGTAAATGAGCTGGTTTCGGTCCTGAGTGGGGACCACATAAATTCCGTTTTTTAAAACTGTGCCGTCCTGTACAGTCAGTGCGTCCTTCCATTTATCATAGGGGGCTGGGAAGTTCCCGTCTAAAACCTGTTTGAGGCTATCATCTGCTTTTTGGGCTTGAGATAGATCCTCAATATTGGTCTGGGAAACCTAGACTGAGTGTATAAGTTCGCTTTTGGGTGGCTGCCAGAAGTGATCATGGCATGATCTTGCTTTGGCTAAGGCGTCTGCCTTTACATTACCGGGTGGGGAGGAGCAATGATGACTTCTTACCTTAATGGTACCATATGTGCGATCTGAGGCTGTCTTGAGAATGTGCTTTAACAATGGGGCAGAGGATAGGGGTTTTCCATCGGCTGAAGCAAAACCTTGAGATTCCCACAGGGGCAGGAATTCTGTTAAACTGTTGCACACATACAGGCTGTCTGAGTGTATGTCTGCGAGAGTTGGAAAAGAGTCAGGGTGCTGAATTACATAGGCTCTGGCTGCGAGTTCTGCTGCTTGGGAACCTAGGTGGCCGGGCAATTTTAAAGAGATCTCTTCTCGTGGGCGTCCCTGCGCGTCTTCCATGTAAATTCCAAAACCAGTAATTCTAACTCCATTTTCGATTGTGGACGAACCGTCTACATAAATTTTTTAAGTATCGCCTGTGGTTTGGGAATCCTGGCCTTACTGCCTGCTCGTGGATGTAGTGACTTTGGGATAAAGGGTCCTGTGTGGTGTTGGGCTGCTATGACCTGGCACTCAAGCGGGGTCCCTGCATATTGGAGATTATCGGCCAGAAATGTGTGGGTCTTGGTGCGTTTTACCGTAATGTCCCTGTCTTGTAATGGTAGTGTCCAGCGAGCTGCTCTGATTTGGTTGACTGAACTGTCCTTTAATCTACCATCCAGTAATAGTTGCGTGGGGGTGTGCTCGGTCAAGATCGTGACTGGATTGGGGCCTGTGATGTACGCAAAGTACTCTACTGCTCAAAAGACTGCAAGCAAGTGCTGTTCGCAGGCTGAGAACCCTTGCTCTACTGGGTCTAATACTCTTGAGGCATGGGCTACGGGTCCTAAGTGATCGTGTCATTCTTGCAGGAGTACTGCTGATAGGGTTCGGTCGGTGGTTGCTACTTCTATGGCATAGGGCAAGTCTGGGTCTGGAACTTGTAAAGCGGGGGCACCTAGGGAGCGTTTTAAATCATCAATAGTGTCTGTGTGCTGCGGAAGCCAATCCCATGGGACGTTCTTTTTAAGGAGTTCTGAGAGTGGGGCTGCTTTGGTGGCAAAACCATCTACATAATTTATGCAGTATCCTACCAAACCTAGGAATGACCGGAGTGCAGTGACATTTTGGGGCGGGGCAATTTAACGATGGCCTCGATCTGTTTTTGCTCAATTTCTCTCCCCGTGGGTGATGGTGGTGCCCAAATAGAGAACCTTTTCCTTTAAAATCTGGGCCCTTTTGTTCTTTACCTTACATACGATTGATTGCAGTAGGCCTAGTAATTCGGATAAGAGCTCTACGTGTTCCTCTTTTGTGTCCATTTGCAAGAGCAGATTGTCTACATATTGTATTAGGCATTCGGGTCGGGAAAATCTAGAAAGTCCGTTGGCCAATTGTCGGTGGAAAATGGAGGGGGAGTTATAGAATCCTTGTGGGAGGCATGTCCACATGTACTGCTGCCCTTGAAACATAAATGCAAATTTATACTGACAGGCCCTGTCTAACGGGATGGACCAAAGCCCATTGCTGATGTCCAGCACTGTGAAATACTTTGCCTGTACTCCCTGTTTGAGCATGGTCGTGGGACTCGTGGCAACAGTGGGGGCTGCTAAAGGGGTTACCTTATTAAGTTCTCGGTAGTCGATCGTTAGTTGCCATGAACCATCGGGCTTTTTTACGGGCCAAATTGGGGCATTATTTGTGGATGCTACGGGTCGAATAACTCCTTGGTCCAACAAACTGTTAATAACCTTTGAAATCTCACCCTCGGCTTGCTGTGGGAAATCGTATTGCTTTTGCGGCTTTGGATCGGGACCTGAAATCTTTACTGTACCTGGAATCTTCCCACAATCGTGCTTGTGTTGTGCGAACGAAGCTTTGTGTTTTATGAGGACCTCCCTAATCATCTGGTCTGTTCTAATTGTTTGCAGATTAAACCAATATTCCCCCACTGAGCAAATCCTGTTTTCATAATCCCCTATTGTGAGCGTAGCAGGAACCCTAGCTGTTTTAGCCATTCGGCAGACACATTTGTTTACTGGGTCAAACGAAAGATTATGGGAGCTCATAAAATCAATGCCTAAAATGTGCTCAATGGTTTTGGGTAAGTCAACTAAAACGACGGGGTGTTTGGTGCTAATGTTCACTATCTGAATGGGTACGGGAGCTGTGATATATCCTTGTTGCATGTGGCCTGTGAATCCACTCAGGGTGATGGTTTCTGTGGTGGGCCATTTGTCCTGTTGAAACATGGTGGAGGAGTTTAAAGTGGTGCGGGATCCTCCTGTGTCCCAAAGAAAAGCGACTGTCTGTCCCTGGACTGTGCCTGTAACTACTGGTCTGCTTGATTTGTCCTAGCGTGTGTCACAGACCCAAGTTGGGGAGTCCGAACACGGTCAATCTGTGGAGTTAAACGCTAAGTTGTCTGAACGGGCGCTAACATTATGCATGGGCCTAACATTGTTCCTAGGTGGGGGGTTTGGTGGTTGGTATCGTTGATGGTTCGGGGGGTTTTGGCGGCAATCGCGAGCGTAATGTCCTATGTGGCCACAATTGTAACAACCTTGTGGTGCCTGTGCTCTGGGGTGCTGTCCCTCGTGTCTACCCTCGTTGATCCATGCTGGGTTCTGGCTAGTCTAACTGGGTGCATGTTTGCTTCTATATCGTCCTGATCTGACTGGGTGGGCCTCTGCCCGCTCTCCATGGGAAATGGTATTCTACGAAGCCCTCAGGGCGATCCATCAGTGATCCCCCACGGTCATCTTGAGGGTTATCACACGTCTGAAATGAATTCAAACTGCATTCCTACTTCTGATATGTAGTCCAAGTTTCATAACCATACAACAGTCTATATTGTCCACAAGCATTATAGATTCTTAGTCATGTAGCAATTGGTTGAGGCTTTTCCAGTCTCCTGCTTGAGGTTTTTCAAATACTTCAACAGCACTATCAATTTAAGCTGATGCCTCCTCATCAAACTTAATTTCACCTGATAATCATATCCATGGAACCCAGATGGAATAAAGCTGTTATTGGAGGCTACTGGATGATTAATTCCTGCATGAGGAAGTCAGAGTTATGAAGGCTTTTGGGTCGGCACATGGTGCCGTATGTGCTGGTGGATCTGCCAGCAAATTTGTAAGATCTTTCTTTGTTACCGCCATTGGTTTCTTACTATGGGGGTCATTAGGGAAATTTGGTTATTTTAACTTTTTGTCTCGATGGGGTTACTTACAAAATTATGGGGGGTATCTAGGATAGATCCCAGATTCTGCAACAGAGGTTGACTAGAACTTTCCAGCACTTAAACAAACAACATTTTATCTTTATTTTTGCTGTATTCATTGACAAATCAATATGAGTACCTTTAATGTTCATTTGTTTTGGAGAGAATGGATTTCCCTCTTGGTCCCTTGGAACAGGTAACCAAAGATAACCTGAAGGCTGCAGCAGAGAAGGGGGTCAACTTAATATCAGGAGCTGGGAAGTTAAAGATCATTGCATAATTGGCTCTTCACTTGAAAAAGAAAACAGTGGTTCTGTTAGTGACCAAGTAAAACTTGCCAGACTTCAATGGGAAGGAAAAATATTTAAAGTTGAAAAGGGAAATAAATGAAAAAAACTTAAATTCCAAAGAGAATGAGAAAGAGAAAAATTAGATAGGGGAAAGTTAGAAAAAGATGAAAGAGAAAGAAAGAGACAGAGAATTAGAAAGAGGAAAGGAAAATAAAAAAGCACACTTAGAAATAAAAAAAAAGTAGAAAAAAGAAGACTATGTGCACGTGCATTGGAGGTGAAAGATGAAGATGACCCAGAGCCAACTCTTAGTTTTGATTTGGTAGATCATATTCAATTGGTATCAAGAATCAGTAAGCAGAGAGCAGAACGGTACTTTGTGTCATTTGAGAAAATTGCCTAAATTGGCCAAAAGAAAATTTGGCCCCAACTTCTAGAGTGTTTTTGTAGGGAAAGCTTTTTGAGGCATATTCATCCCTTCCAGAAGAGTAGTCAGGAGCTATGACAAAACAAAGACTGCTCAACTCAATGGACGGGATTCTCCGTTTCTGAGATGAAGTGTTGACACTGATGCAGAATTTGTGGACTTTCACGGCAACAAAACTGCTGCCAAATCTGGTTCGATTCAGATACTGTGGAGGGGCTAGCACCTCATGGAACACAATTGATTCCAATGAAGGGAGGTTGACAATTGATTCCAATGACGGGAGGTTGACAAGCTGCAGCCGCACATACACAATACAATTCCCACACACTCATCCCAACCAATAAGATGGCACTGGTTGTGCTGGAGCATGCCCATACAACTGATGGGTCGGCTGGGGCTAGAGGGCACCTTGGGGGTGGCCTGCGGAGACAACTATATAACCCGTGGCCCTAAGTTCACAGTGGGCTGATAGCAGCGTACGCAGTTGCATGGCTGCCTTTCCGGCTGTGGTAATGGTGTTCCGTGCCCGTCCATCCCAATCCCACAGCCCACCACCTGGCCACTCCCCCCCCGCTACTCCCCCCAGCCCTGGCAGAAGCGGCACAACTGTCAGCAAACTATGGTCATTGCGCAGGTCAAGGAGACACAGCCTGAGTGAGTGAGACACAGTCAGAGTGAGAATTTGGTAATTTGGTGCAGTGAGGTAACCAGGAAAGGCCTAATTTTGCGAGCCGTTCGGAGGAGGAGGAGCAGTCTCTGTGAGTATAAAAACCTAACGGTAACTTCCTATTTTCCAGTTTTTTTTCCAAAAGTGACGTCAGAGGGAAGCTGTGATCTGATTGGTTCATAGCAAATCTGCCCCAAATTTTTTTTTAAAACACAGCTAAACTCGTAAACTTAAATTAAACTAATTAATTAATTAGTGATGGCTGGTCAGGTGATGTGCTTGAGCTGCTTGATGTGGGAGCTGGCAGATCCCATTGCGAGCTGCAGTGACCACATCTGCAGTAAGTGTTGGCTGCTCGAAGAGCTCCGGCTCAGAGTTGATGAGCTGGAGTCTGAGCTTCAAACACTGAGGCACATCCGGGAGGGGGAGACTTACCTGGACACTGTGTTTCAGGAGGCAGTCACACCTGTCAGAGTAAGTAGTTTAAATCCTGCCAGTGGCCAGGGACAGCAGGGTGTGACTGCAGGTCAGGCAGGTAAAGGGAACCAGCAGTCAGGAACTCAGGAGCCTCAGCCATTGACCCTGTCCAACAGGTATGAGGCACTTGCTCCCTGTGTGAATGGCGAACAGGGCTGCAGGAAGGATGAGTCAGCTGACCAAGGCACCATGGTTCAGCAGGCCATTCAAGGGGAGGGAGTAAATAGGCAAGTTGTAGTTGTAGGGGATTCTATTATCAGGGGGATAGATAGTATCCTTTGTGAGCAGGATAAAGAGTCCCGCATGGTATGTTGCCTGCCCGGTGCTAGGGTGCGGGACATCTCTGACCGGCTTGAAAGGATACTGGAGAGGGAGGGGGAGGATCCAGTTGTTGTGGTCCATGTCGGTACCAACAACATAGGCAAGTCTAGAAAAGAGGACCTGTTTAGAGATTATAAAAGAGCTGGGATTCAAATTAAAAAACAGGTCCTCAAGTGTCATAATCTCCGGATTACTGCCCGAGCCACGTGCAAATTGGCATAGGGAGGCAAGAATAAGGGAAGTTAACACGTGGCTGAAAGAGTGGTGTGGGAAAGAGGGGTTCCTTTTCATGGGACACTGGCATCAGTTCTGGGACAGGGGGACCAATACCGTTGGGATGGTCTCCAGCTGAACCGAGCTGGGACCAGTGTTCTGGCGAAAAGAGTAAATAGGGTGGTCAATAGGACTTTAAACTAGAGATTGGGGGGAAGGGAAAGTCAGGGAACCAAGAGGTAAAGTAATCAGTGGGAAGCGTAGCTGCTTAGGAATACACAAAAGCACGAAAAAACAAAACTCAGGAGAGGTTACGATAGTCCCAATCCCACAAAATATGACACAGTGTATGGAAAGGCTCAGTAAACCAAGATCCACCACACTAAGAAAACAAAAAGGGATGGTCAATAGAGAATTAAAGGTGCTATATTTAAATGCGCGCAGTTTACGGAACAAGGTAGATGAGCTTGTGGCCCAGATTGTGACTGGCAGGTATGATGTGGTAGGCATCACAGAGACGTGGTTGCAGGGGGTTCAGGACTGGCATTTAAACCTCCAGGGATTCACAACCTATCGAAAAGACAGAGGGTGGCGGGGTTGCCTTGTTAATTAGGAATGAAATTAAATCAATAGCACTAAACGACATAGGGTCAGATGATGTGGAGTCTGTGTGGGTAGAGTTGAGGAACCACAAAGGCAAAAAAACCATAATGGGAGTTATGTACAGGCCTCCTAACAGTGGTCAGGACCGGGGGCACAAAATGCACCACGAAATAGAAAGTGCATGTCAGAAAGGCAAGGTCACAGTGACCATGGGGGACTTCAATATGCAGGTGGACTGGGTAAATAATGCTGCCAGTGGACCTAAGGAAAGGGAATTCATTGAATGTTTACAGGAGGGGACAGGCCATTATTGTCGGCCAACCGTTCACCCATGGGGTAATCTGTGAAGCAATTGTGCTAACCACTATGTTACCGTGCTGCCCTTTTAGGGAGTGATTATCATGGAAAATGTCAACAGTAGTGTCCGCTTTGAGAATAGGATTCCACATGCAAGAACCCAAAGCTTGTCAAATAAAGGATGCTACAGTAAACCTCTGTGTTAAATTCAATCTGCCACATGATGTTTGGCCAAACCACAGCAAGTGCTAATGTTTTGTGGCCTGCTATTCTTCACAATTGTTTATCTCTCATCCTGCCTCTGCCGTTGTTCCTAAACCTTGTTCCTCTGGTTCTTGAACTGATAACTATCTCCTTTGAGGCCAGGGATCTCCTGCTGTCCTGCATCCTTTTGTAGAATCATAGAATTTACAATGCAGAAGGAGGCCATTTGGCCCATGTAGAAACTGCATTCCCAGAAAGTCTCTGTGATTTCTTTAGTATCTTTGCTACTTGGCCACATTTTCCATCAGGCTACAGTGTCTATTGTAACTTGGGCATATTTCCTAGTAGGTTTAGGGCCAGAGGTACAGCACTCTTCTTTCCATCAAACTGAATGTAAAATTCAGTCATATTATGATTGTTGTTATCAAGAAGTGTCTTCACTATGATGTTATCAATTAATCCTATTTCATTGTACAGGGGCTGTTTAGCACAGGGCTAAATCGCTGGCTTTGAACGCAGGCCAGCAGCACGGTTCAATTCCTGTAACAGCCTCCCCGAACAGGTGCCGGAATGTGGCGACTAGGGGCTTTTCACAGTAACTTCATTTAAAGTCTACTTGTGACAATAAGCGATTTTCATTTCATTTTCATTTCAGTACCTGGTCTCGTGTAGCCTACTCTCTGGTTGGCTCCTGAACATGTTGCTCGAAGAAACTATCCTGAAAACATTCTATGAACTCCTCATCTACGCTACCTTTACCCATACATAGATTAACATTCCCCATGATTATCGCTGTACCCTTCTGACAAGTTCCCATATTTTTTCCTTTATGCTCTGTCATACCGTGTAGTTACAATGAGGGGGCCTGTACACCACGCCCACAAGTGACTTCTTGCCTTTATAATTTCTCCTCTCAACCCAAACTGGTTTCTTGAACTTAGATCATCCCTCTCTAATGTGCTCATACCATCATGAATTAACAGTGCCACCCCTCCACCTGTTCTTAACTTCCCATCTGTAATGACCTCCAATTGGCATTATTGGTTGGCCAATTGGAGTATGAGCCCATATAAGCACCTGTGTAGGCTTTGTGAGGCAGTCTTAAGTTGACTGGAATGCTAGCAGCACTGTTTGGAACTGCTTGTGTATATAAGTTTTTGCAAATATATACTGGTGTAGTGACGGAACCCCTGCCTCCTGTGGATTATTACACCATCCTTCCTAAATTTCACATACCCTTCAATATACACCTCCCAACCTTTGTCATTCTGTAGCCATGTCTCTATAATAGCTATCAGATCATACTTATTAATTCCTATTTGTGCTATCAGTTGGAAGGTAATATAAATTTCTCACCTGATAGTTTACTGAATGCAAACTTCAGGGTATTTGTGGAAATTATTATTGTTATTTTTTTATTTATTTTTCTAATTAAGGGGCAATTTAGTGTGGTCAATCCACCTACCCCGCACATCTTTGGGTTGTGGGGGTGGGACCCACACAGACACAGGGAGACTGTGTAAACTCCACACGGACAGTGACCCAGGGCTGTGATCGAACCTGGGTGTCGGCGCCATGAGGCAGCTAACCACTGCGCCGTGTGCTGCCCATGATGAAATTATTTTGCGTAGGTACAGATTCTACACAACGAAGCGGGAAGACAGAGAGCCAGTCACAAATTTCTTGACCCGCCTGAGAAGGCTGGCGGAAAAATGTGAGTTCGGCCTGACGCTAAATGAAATGCTTTGGGACCGGTTAGTGTGTGGCATAAATGACCTCCAAATACAGAAGCGCCTGTTGGTGGAAACGCAGCTAGACTGCAGGCGGGCGTTACAGCTCGCACTGTCCCTAGAAAAGGCAGCAAGTGGGGCGCAGGAACTACAGGGCACGCCAATGGAGGTAGATACCTGGGAGAGGGACTACCACAATGGGTCCAGCTACCAGATAGCCGCCCTCAGGAAAAGCCTGAGGAACAGAGGGCCAAAGGAAAACCCCAGAACTGCCCCCAAGTCTGCTAGGACTAATTGGAGACAGAGGGAACTACTGGCTGAGGCTCCCCCAACAGAGAAGGACCGCTTCTGGCACCAGACAGAGTGGGGTAACAGCGACAGAAACCCTAGAAGGAGGTGGCAAAAGAGGAATAGCAGGTGGGGACGCAGGGAAGTACACAACCTAGATGCCCCATCCTCCTCCGAAGGGGAACAGTTATATAATATTGCGACGAAGAAAGCAGAACCTATTAAGATTACCCCACGGGTGAACGGTTGGCCGACAATAATGGAAATAGACACGGGTGCGGCCGTATCAGTAATGGGAGTGGCAGCACTTTTAAAAATTCAAAGATGGACTCCAGCCACGAACCCGAACAAAAACATCGACGAAACTTAAAACTTACACGGGGGAACCCCTGGAAATTCTAGGCACGACTCATGTACCCGTGGAATATGACAAACTATTGCTCAGATTACCATTGACGATAGTAGAGGGCTCCGGACCGAACTTAATAGGATGGAACTGGCTGAAAGACCTAAACTTAGATTGGATGAAAATTTTCCAGAGTGCAAGCGGGCAGTTGAGTGGAGTACTCCAAAAATACCCGGAGGTTTTCCAAGAAGGTTTGGGGGAAATTATAGGTGCCAAAACAACTTTGCACGTGGACCCAGAGGCCCTTCCGAAATTTTGTAATGCCAGGCCGGTACCTTTTGCATTAAGGAAGAAAGTAGATGTCGAAATAGAAAGGTTACGGCGCGACGGTATTATCAGACCAGTGCAGTTCTCGGAATGGGCAGCGCCGGTGGTACCAATTTTGAAGCCAGAAGGCTCGATACGTCTCTGTGGAGATTTCAAACAGACGGTAAACAAAATGCACTGCTGGACAAATACCCGATCCCGAAAATAGGCGACCTATATGCCAAATTGGCAGGTGGGCTTTTGTTCACGAAACTGGACATGAGCCACACCTACCTGCAGTTAAAACTGGACAAGGACTCCCAGAAGGTCGCTACGATCAACACCCTGAAGGGACTTTTTCGTTATACTAGGCTACCCTTCGGAGTATCATCAGCCTGTGCTATATTCCAGCGTACGATGGAAAATATTCTGCAGGGACTACCGCAGATGCCGATTTATTTGGACGATGTCTTAATCACGGGTAGGACAAACAGGGAACACTTAAGGAACCTGGAGGAAGTGCTCAGACGTTTCGCAAGGGCAGGCGTACGGCTGAAAAGAGAAAAATGTGTTTTTCTGGCCCCACAAGTGACGTACCTGGGATATAAAGGAGACGAGTCGGGCTTACACCCATTGGAAGACCGAATAAGGGCAATAAAAGAAGCCCCAGCTCCCACCACGGTCCAGGAGCTACGATCATTTCTAGGATTGATAACATATTATGGAAAATTTATTGAAAATAGGGCATCCATCCTAGAACCCCTCCACCAGCTACTAAAAAAGGGACAAGAATGGAAATGGTCCGGCCGCCAAAACCGAGCGTTTAGGGGCATTAAGGAACAGCTGTCATCCGAAAATGTCCTAGAGCATTATGACCCAAGGAAGGAGTTGGTGGTCACGTGTGACGCATTACGTTACGGGGTAGGAGCCGTCTTAGCCCATAGAGGAAGGAATTGGGAAGAACGGCCAATAGCCTATGCTTCGAGGACCTTGGCGATGGCTGAGAGAAAGTATGCCCAAATCGAAAAGGAAGGACTGGCGGTGATATTTGCAGTAAAAAAATGTCACCAGTATCTGTACAGGCGGAAATTCACCATAGTGACAGACCATAAGCCATTATTAGGGTTATTAAAAGAAGACAAGTCAATACCGCCGATTGCATCAGCTAGAATCCACGCTGGGCGTTGCTACTGGCGGCGTATAGATACGTTCTGGAGCACAGACCGGGAACGCGAGTAGCAAATGCAGATGCTTTGAGCAGACTTCCCCTCCCAGACACCCCGCCGCTAATACCGAAGTAGAGGAGACAGTAATGGCTCTAAATTTTCTGGACACCCTACCAGTGGACGCACAATATATTCGGTTGTGGATGCAAAAAGACCCAGTTTTAGCCAAGATGAAGCATTTACTGCTAACAGGGGAACTGGAGAGACCAGTGGAGCCCCAGATGCACCCATACTGGACCAGAAGGGACCGAATAACCGTAGAAGATGGTATCCTATTATGGGGAGCCCGGGTAATAGTCCCAGCTCAGGGCCGTCGGGCAATCTTAACCGAGTTACATCATGGACACCCAGGGGTGTCTAAAATGAAGATGCTAGCTCGAAGCTACGTTTGGTGGCTAGGATTGGACACAGACATAGCAGCCTTGGTACGTCGGTGCCAGGAGTGCCAACAGGGGCAAAGAGTGCCACTAGCTGCGCCATTGCACCCGTGGGAATGGCCAGGCAGACCGTGGACCCGCCTGTATATTGACCACGCCGGCCCTTTCATGGGTTCAATGTTTTTGGTGATAGTGGATGCCCACTCCAAATGGTTGGACGTCCACCAGGTAAACGAAGCAAGCACAGCATCGACAATTGAAAAGCTCAGGGCCTCGTTTGCAACACATGGACTTCCGGAGGTATTGGTGTCGGAAAACGGAACGGCACTCACAAGTGGGGAATTTGGAAAATTCCTAAAGGGAAACGGAGTCCGCCACATCAAAACGGCCCCTTACGATCCAGCGTCCAGCGGCCTGGCAGAAAGAGCGGTCCAGACACTAAAAGCGGGACTTAAGAAGCAGCCAGCAGCGTCAATGGACACAAAGCTCTCCCGCTGGCTGTTTGATTACAGGACCACACCGCATTCCACAATGGGCATACCGCCAGCTGAACTCTTAATGGGAAGGCGGCTGCGAACGAGGCTGAGTCTCCTTTTCCCAAATTTAACGGGGAAAGTGGAGAAACAATAGGAGGTCCATCGCAGGGGACATGATAATAGTCGGCAGCAGAGACATTTCCAGGTGGGGGCACCGGTTTGGGTCAAGAATTATGGGAATGGACCAACGTGGATCAAAGGCACAGTAGAGTCCCAAACAGGGCCCATATCATATGAAGTTTCAATAGGAGGTAATCATAGAATTTCATAGAATTTACAGTGCAGAAGGTGCTGAAGAAACACCTATACCAAATATGGGCAGCGGAACCACACCTGGAGGCAGTCGAAGCAGGACCGCCTCAAGCTGGGATAGCTCAGACGGGAAAGATACCCACAACCCAGCCCCGAGCAATTTCTCCAGACCCCGTCATCCAGTCATCAGAGTCGGATATGGACACGTTCGACGAGGCCACCGCGACACCTCTCCCCGAGGAGGAGGAAGTACAACTTCCAAGGAGGTCGTCAAGGAAAAGACGGGCACCTATAAGGTACACCCCTCCCACGTCAGAGAACGACCCGGCGGACGACACCGAGGTGACACACCCGGACAGGAGGAGCAGAAAGAAGCTCAGAGGAATGTTAGCTGGCAGGAATTCCTCGGACCTTGGGGGGGAGGGGTGTAATGACCTCCACTTGGCATCATTGGTTGGCCAATTGGAGTATGAGCTCCCTCAATGATAGCTCATTGAGGGGGCCCATATAAGCACCTGTGTAGGCTTTGTGAGGCAGTCTTAAGTTGACTGGAATGCTAGCAGCACTGTTTGGAGCTGCTCTTGTATATAAGTTATTGCAAATAAATACTGGTGTAGTGACGGAACCCCTGCCTCCTATGGATTATTACACCATCCTTCCTAAATTGCACATACCCTTCAATATACACCTCCCAACCTTTGTCATTCTGTAGCCATGTCTCTGTAATAGCTATCAGATCATACTTATTAATTCCTATTTGTGCTATCAGTTGGAAGGTAATATGAATTTCTCTCCTGATAGTTTGCTGAATGCAAACGTCAGGGTATTTGTGGAAATTATTATTGTTATTTATTTATTTATTTTTCTAATCAAGGGGCAATTTAGTGTGGTCAATCCACCTACCCCGCACATCTTTGGGTTGTGGGGGTGGGACCCACACAGACACAGGGAGAATATGTAAACTCCACACGGACAGTGACCCAGGGCTGGGATCGAACCTGGGTGTCAGCGCCATGAGGCAGCTAACCACTGCGCCGTGTGCTGCCCATGATGAAATTATTTATCCATTCCCTTGTTTAGAGTTAATTTAAAATGTGATTTATGCACAAATCCTTTTACCATTGGTGTTGTTCCTAATTTGCCTATTGAATGTGTAGATTATTGCGAGGAAATTATTTTGTTAGGGATAAAGGATTGGTGGTGTTACGACCCCCATGGGGGCCATGGGTCTATGCTCAATCTGATTCCCTATATTTACCTTTGAGTATGAGTTCTCCCAGTGATTGGGGACACGGTTCCCCTTAACAAGGGGAAACCTCTCAGTATCTAAACCCCGACCTGGGTGGAGGTCAAGGAGGGTGCCCCTTCAGGGAGAGGAGTTATTTGCTTCGTAATTTTGTGCTGAATCCAAAGGTTACGTGATACTTTGGGAATTTCTCCTTGGGTTTCAGTTCCCAGTGGTCAGTCAGTACCCAGAAGCCAGGTTGACTGTAAGAGTCAGGGATGTTCTTAATGAGACCAAAGAAATTGGGAAACTTTTTGACCCCTCACAAGTGCTGTCTCAGGGCCCAGACTTTACACCGTCCAATACAGAAATTGAAAAGATATGGTACGCAAGAATAAATTGTCCCCATTAGTTGAGTTACAGGGACGAGGAACACAAATTGAAGGCTTTGGGCAAGAGAGGCAGAGGAAAAGAGAGGAATAACGTTTTTTACTCAGTGAATGGGAATGACCCACTGGATGATGGAAGCAGAGATGATCAATCATTTCAAAAGGAAATTGGATGGACACTTGAGGGATATAAACTTGCCGGGTGACAGCACGAGGAGAGAATAACTGGGTTGTGTGACATTATGAGAAATGTACAGAACTGTAAGGGTTAATGTTATGTCCGAATCAACCACAAGTGGGAGCTAGATGCAGAACTATTTTAGCATCAATGCAAAGCCTTCTGGGAGAGTTGAGGAGAAGGCTGGAGAACAGACTGTAGGAAAGATCGTGTGAGTTATTGTAATAGTGTCGAGATTAGTGGTAGATAAGTGTAGATTGTATGTTTATTGTTTATTATTTAAAAGTAAGAGTTGAATTCAATTAAGTAGTGCAATTAAATTTTTAGCTTTGTTTAATATAAAAGCTATTTGTGGTCTTTGAACACTATGTTGACCATCCTGAGAATTCGTGTCCCCTCAGTCCGGATGAAATGATCAATCGAACACCAAGTCACTTTAACATACGTTTATTCACGGCCGGGGCTGCACCACTGTATTTCGGAGAGGTACAGTGGCAAGCCAAAGTTAATACATCCGACAGTAGCTTATATACAATATATGACACTGTTTTTTTTCTGAGGACAGCCCCCTTAGAGGAGGCCTAAATTACGGCATTCTGTTGCTCTCAGCTTAGTTATAATTATCTTTAAAATTAGGAACCATTCCCAAGGCTGTATCTTGTTACTGCAAACTGTCTGGTGCAAAAGCAGAAGCGATTACAAAGCCTTGACATTCCAGTTTACACAAAGCTCTATTTGACATTCCATTTTCCCATAGAGCTCTATTCTATCTTGAGCCATACTCTCAATCCTAGGATCTGAACAACACAAAGAACACCACAGATTGCTCTACAAAGAGCTGGCATCGACTTGATGGGCCATAAATGACTTTACAACTTTATGATCAAAAACTAAAGTAAACTTGTTGAATTGTCCAAAACCTTTTGGTTAGAAGAGTGAAAATAAAACTGTATTTTGCCTGCCATGAACCATACTTTAATGCTGACATCTATTAGACGTACTATTCACCTTGTTGATGCATTGTGTCATTAAGAAGGCTTGATTATCAAATTGTACTGTACATTATTTATGAGTTGTAACACCTGGTGTTGTAAGACTTATTATTATTTATGTAACTGAAAAGTCTTAATTTGTATGTATTATTGGGATAATTCATAAATTTTGGGATATGTAGTTAAGAAGTCTTAAAGCTGGCATCCCTTTAAATTCCAGGTGCTGTGCTTTACGAGAAAAATCTTCAACTGTTCCAAAGCTCCTGTTTAGATACAAAGAATAGCATAGCAGTTAGAAAGGACACTGAGGCTGCAATGCTGATTGCAACAAAGTTTAGTCTCCAGTCAAAATATGCAAATGAAAGTTGGACTGTTGTGGGGAAGTCAGTGATGAGTTGCAAATATTGAGTGAGAAGTTGTTAGTTGGGTTGATACAGGTGCACTTACATGGGTTAAATGTTGCAAAGGCTACCTGCAAAACAGAGACAGAAATAAGTATGCATCACCAAGGATTTTGCATTTGCCAAGAGTATCACAAGGCAATTGTCATGGAAGAGTTTGGAATGAGCGCTTGCAATGGAGTTAGCATTTTCATAGGACATTCATCGTCAACAGCTTCTTATCCTGGGTTGGGGGTTGCTGTAGGAACACAGAAGTGACTAAAGTAATTATCAGAGTTTAAGGATTACCGTAAGAATCCAGAATAGAGATGCGTACTAAAGTGCCCTCAGGATAGTGCCTGAGGTCCAAACATCTCTGGCTGTTTCATTGATAATCTTCCCTCTATCTTAAGGTCAAAAGTAGGGATATTTGCTGGTAATGGATAAGTGCAGCTCCAGCAACACCATCCAAGACTATGCAGCCCACTTTTTAAAAAAAATATGTTTTATTGAAATTTTTTCGATCAAAATTTTTTCCCCTTACAGATCAAACATAACAGTAAAGAAAGTTTAACAATAAACAAATGGCTAATCAACATGGTAATCTAAACGTTTAACATAAACTAAAGCTTCCATCCCCCCCCCCCTCCCCCCTGGGTTGCTGCTGCTGGTCATCTGTCTTCCCTCTAACGTTCCCCTAGGTAGTCGAGGAATGGCTGCCACCGCCTGGTGAACCCTTGAGCCGATCCCCTCAGGGTAAACTTTATCCGCTCCAGTTTTATGAACCCCGCCATATCGTTTACCCAGGCCTCCAGTCCGGGGGGTTTCGCCTCCTTCCACATGAGTAGAATCCTACGCCGGGCTACTAGGGACGCTAAGGCCACAACGTCGGCCTCTTTCGCCTCCTGCACTCCCGGCTCATCCGCAACTCCAAATAGAGCTAGCCCCCAGCCTGGTTTGACCCGGGCCTTCACCACCTTAGAAATCACTCCCGTCACTCCCTTCCAATACCCCTCCAGTGCCGGGCACAACCAAAACATATGTGCGTGGTTTGCCGGGCTTCCGCCGCACCTCACACACTTGTCCTCCACTCCAAAGAACCTGCTCAGTCCTGCTCACGTTATGTGTGCTCTATGTAGCACCTTGAATTGAATCAGGCTAAGCCTGGCGCACGAGGAAGAGGAATTTACCCTGCTTAGGGCATCAGCCCACATACCCTCCTCTATCTCCTCCCCTAGCTCTTCTTCCCACTTTCCTTTTAATTCGCCCACCAACTCCTCCCCCTCTTCCCTCATCTCTCGGTATATCTCTGACACCTTGCCCTCTCCGACCCACACCCCCGAAAGCACTCTGTCCTGAATCCTCTGTACCGGGAGCAGCGGAAATTCCCTCACCTGTTGTCTTGTGAACGCCTTCACCTGCATATATCTAAGGAAGTTTCCCCGGGGCAACTTATACTTTTCCTCCAATGCTCCCAAGCTCGCAAACGTCCCATCTATAAATAAAACTATGCAGCCCACTTAATTAATACCATATCCAAAATCTTAAACATTCGCTGTTTCCACCATGTACAGTGGCTGCAGTGTGCACCATTAACAAGACGCACTGCAACTCACCAAGACTCTTTCAACAACACCTTCAGAACCCATGACCTCTACCATCTAAAAGGACAAGGGCACGACCACCTTCAAGTTCCCTCCATGTCAGTCACCATCTTAACTTGGAACGATATTGCTGGATCAAAATCCTGGAACACCCTCTCACATGAACTGCAGCAGTTCAAGGAGGCAGGCCACTACCACCATCTCATGGGCAATTAGGGACAGGTGGCAAATGCTGGCCTAGCCAGCGATGCCACATCCTGTTTAAAAAATATACACTGGAGTTGGCAACACTGCAGCGATAAGTGGTGTTGAGCTAATACATATTTAATGCATAGTCCCAACAAAATTATATTCAATGATGCGAGAAACATTAAGCAACTTGATAGAACATTAGAGACTCAAAGGCTGAGTTCAGCAAACTGCTTAATTTTTTTTTAAAGGTACCAGTTTGTACTAGAAGCTGCAAGTTATTTAAATAATCTAATTATTTTTTGGTGAGGAAGAGTATTACGATCCCAGACCAGACCCCAACAGTGGCTCGGATACTGGACCGAAACCCCAATATTTTATTTTCATTTTGTAAGACTGTGAAGAAAGGATACTTCGCTCCAGGAGTGATTGCATGGAGAAATAGCGATGGTATTTTAAAACAAAACTTTATTACTAACACAGTATTAAAATCTTTAACATCACACCGAAAAATAGTTTACAATTACCCCTGAAACAAAACTACTCAACGACACAGTGAATACAATACCTTTAACTGATATCTTTATTCCCACTTAAACAACAAGAAAATAAACCATCTCAGCTCTCAATCTTTATTTACAGAGTTATTCTTTGAGAAAGATCTCTTGACATGGCTTTACAGAACAGATCTGACACCGGTCCGAACCTCTGCAGAAACTTTGGCTGAATATCTTCAAAAACAGTTTCAACTGGCTTGTTTCAGCTCCCCCTTGTCCTCAGACAAGTTTGTATTGCTTTAAATACAATTAATCTTTTAACTAATAAACAGTGAGAGCAGAACTGTTTCACTGTTCACTTCACTATCTGGGATGTCAAATGCAATATGCTACATGCTTGCATTATCAGTGTGCTGCACCCTTGTAGATAATACATACACATGTTTTCAGAAAATCCTGCCTGTAACATGTACCTATGCTTCAGCAAAAGATTAGCTTGGAGAACTTAACAACAGCAGAAATTGTACTTAAGTAGTGACGTGCACACTAGAAAGGCATCCCAAGCTGACTCAAAGAGATGTAATCAGAGATTCTGTTTGGTTTCAAAACTCAAACATTAGATCAAGGTGCAAGACAGCAGACACCATTGTTGCATTCCGAGGGGTCTAAGAGCTCATTTTTTTCAGGGAGGAATCCTGGCATTACAATTCATGCCTTTCACTGAGGGAATATGATTTCTAGCTATTACATCCACATGTGAGACCCCAGGTCGCTTTTTCAATAGTATCCACCTGATTATATCTGTTTTGTAATTTGCCCAGTGATTATTTCTGGCACATATCATGTGCACCTTGTCCAGTGGTTTGACCTATATTGCTTAAAAAAAAGATTTTTGTGAAAGCTTGCCACCTTGCATTCATCAGGACAATTTGCAAAAATTTTAATGTCAGGGCAAACAAAGAATTTATACAAACCGGCACAGTGGCTGGCTGTTTCACGCTGCTACTACTCAGTAAAAACACAAGTGACATTCACCACTAATAAGATGTTGCCGTCAAGATAAAAAGACGTTCTACCGAAGAGACAAATGAGTAATGTGGTATATGAATTTCAACACCAATGTGATGCTCGGTATGTAGGCTGTGCATCCAAAAGACAGGTGGATTGTATCCAACAGCATGTCCCAGAAGGTAAGGTACAGGCCATACCGAATCAGCCTATGGTTGCAAAACTCAAAACACAGTGTCGAACATTACATGTGATTCCAAGATTGGACAGCATTTGCTAAATAATCCTCAGTGTGGGCTAAGAAATATGCTGATGACGAATTTAAGATTGACAGGTTTACAGTGTGGCACATTTACCTGTACTAGAAGCTACATGTATTAATACATACGGCCCTGTTCTTTATAGACAGAAAGAATGTGCCTGTTTCAGCTAAACAAATTAAGTGACAACCATTCACTGGTTCATTCCTCAGGGCAATTCCTTGACCAATCAGAGTCAAGCTGCCTCATTTAAATTTCAAAGAATGCTTGTTGGTTAATTGTCATTCACCATCAACTGCTGCATTCTCCATGACGACACCTCTACCAATTAGTGTCCACTTGCCAAACAATCAGCACTCTCTTCTCAACAATATAAATTTGTTGATTCTCCTGACTTTGATATTCTTGCATATTGTCCTGATCAGTACAAGGTGAAAAGGTTTGACAAAAAAAGTCTTTTTTCAGCAATATTTAAGTTCTGTACTACCGAACAACGGTTTGGTTATGTTGCATTTCCTATTGTCCCACAACTTTCTCTTTGTTTGCTTCATTTTAGCATTTCAAAGTTTTTATTGGCTAGTTTAGTAGCCCATTTCCTGACAACCACTCTGGTACAGATCTCTTTCGGTTAAATATCTGTTCATTCCCGTTTTCAGACATGGGGGTCTTGATTTATGATGTTGAATCAGGCAGCGTACAAATTTTGTGCTGTCTCCTCATTTGAATGATTTCAGCCTGCAGCCCAATACGATCCACACTACTAGCTGGCTGCATACTCAACGAAGAGCCTAACAGTGTGTGAGACTAGCATGTGTTTCAACTAGCCTCCTGCCCTTAAAAATAGTCTGCTCTTAAAGGAAGATGCACTGAATGATAGGAGGTTACTGCCAATGCTGTAAATGGAGAGGAAGAAAATGGATCAGCAGGACAGAGAGCTTTGTGGTTCATGGATGTGATCTTGCTGGCATTAGTCAGTTGACTGGAGGAGGGAGGCCATGTTTACATGTGGTAGTCATGAGGCCCTCAAATGATGTGCTTCAAAGGGAATGGGAGCAGATAGCTCAGGAGGTGAACTCCCAGAATCTGGCATTGAAGACTTGGAAGTACAGCTCGAAGGAGCTTAATGGCTTCATGGCAGGTGGCCAAGGTTAGTGATTGCACCTCATGGTCACCACACCACTGACCTCTCGCACTTCTCAATGCACCATATTCCCACCACTCATTCATCAGCAGTCCCTGGCACCCATGACTCATGCCTAACATTCAGACATTCTCTCTCGCCCTCACAACTTTCCAATTGTGCCAGCCTCATACCTACCTCTCACTGCCACCACATACTTCTAGAAATGCAGCTTTGGCCGGTTCACCAACCAAATGCCCTGCAATAAAATTACTGACATTATTTCCTCCCTTTTGCAGGAATAGGCTGCCCAAACTAGAAGGGACCAAAGCCTAAACAGCGAGGGACAGCCTGCTTTAATCCTCTGCGTTAGACAGAGGAGATTGTACTGTGCATCATAGGGTTGGATACTATAGAACCCATCATGTTTGATCAAAAGCATTAGGGATAATGGTATGATATTATCCTATAACCCTGTACCACTTTGATCATACCCTCATCTGTATACATATTATGTTACACAAGTTGCAGGAGATGTGACCATTGGCCTCCTGTTTTACATTCCAACCCAATTCACTCCAAGCTTCTTCTTCTGAGTTTATGCTTTCAGATAGTCAAGGTCAGCTGCCTTCTCAGCAACAGCAGCCCTAAGAGGAGGAGGAGTGAGAGAGAGAGAGAGCAATGCCACATTACTAATGAAGAAGAACCATCACTTGATCTGATATTCGTTGCCATGATTATGGCCAGCTCTGATACAGGCACTGCGCAAACTCTAGAAACTAGTATAGAGTCGGGATCTACATACGGTTAGTCACCGGAGACAAGGTGGTCGCACCAGACCAGGGAGAAAGGGCTTGTGTGTCAGCTCACTGGAGGGCAAATCACAAAAGAGCACTGCTAGTGGAGACTCAGATGCTGACTTCAATGGATGACAAACGAGACCCTATGGCGAAGCACATTGAGGAGATTGATAAATTGGCAGACTTATTAGGCAGCCTATTGGCAATGGCAAGTAGCATGGAGGAGTCTGAATCCAATGTGATGGCGTTCATCGCGCAAGGCTTGGAGCCTATCCTTTCCAGCATGCAAATAGTGGCTAAACCTATGACAGCAATTGCAGACCCAGCCATGATGATGTGTCCAATGGTCGCTGTCTCACCACTGCAGCATAAGCAGAAACCACACAATCCCTCTGTTTTGCAACGGAAATTTTGATGAGGGTCACGAGTTCCATGCCCGATTGTCATGTAGGATTAATCTGCTGCCATTATGGTTGTGGATGCCAGTGGCTTACAGTATCGTGGCAATCCAGCACTCCAACAGATTACTAGAATTGCTCAGGTGACACCTGGGGATGTGGCTGTGACTCTGAAGCATGAGCCCGCTATCCTTTCTAAGGATGATAGCATTTATGCTCCAACCCCTGTCACTCTCCCAATGCCCTTTTGTTGCCTCTCAGCCAGCCAGCCCAGATTATTGTCACCTATGCCAGGGTGGTGCAGTGTAAAGCTTTATCCTCAAGGCCCAAATTTTCTCAAAGTAGTTGATAGATCTACCATGCGGTGCTAGTAGCACTTTGCGATTACTAGAATTCAGTAGAAATTGAAATTAAAACTTCTCAGGTACAAATAAGAATTGTTTTATTTGTCTTCTATTGATTACAATTGAAAGTCACTTAAAAGGCAACTCGTAGACAATTGAAACTTTCAAAGAATCACAGAAATGATTTTCTTGCTTAGGCAAACAGCTCGCAATAACTTTCGAAGTCAAAGTCTGAAAAATGAAATATGAAGACAGGGAGACAGCGAATAGTTCAGTCAAAGTATAGATTGATTCCGGAAAGAGAGAGAAATCCAGCTCAAAATGGCCGACCAAAACTTCACAGTTATACTGTATCAAATCTGACTTTAGCCATCTAATTACACCCCAATATAATCCTAATTGGTTTGGGTTAGACTCAAACACATCTGATTTGATGGCAAGCCGTCCATCTTTAATATGCAACATGATCCTGAAATGAATTCCTATGAGTTATGGAAAGCTGTTATCGAACTGGTTTGTTACTGAATACAATAGCGCCTTTACGCTCCTGTGGCGTTGCCATGGAGATTGCCCTGTCCTTGGTCACTTTACCTTACAAATGTATTTGTTAGCTGAGTAGGAATTTCTGTTTGCTGCTCTGTTTTTGAAATGCTGAATGTGTGTTTTTTTAATGATCTGAGATTTTGAGTGATTCAGTAGGCCAGGGGCTCAATACTAAATAGCTATCTTTCGAACTATCACCTTTACCTATTCGATGTATTAGGAAACAGCGGGCTGCTACAGTCGGCCCTTTTGATAAATCGAAAGAATAAGTGAAATATTATCACAATAAGATAAAAGACATCATTAATGCGATAGGATAGGTAAAAGCGCAAAGAGTAAATCATTCATATTGGCATTGCAGTTTTAAACAATAGAGTGGATAAGCATTGCAGCAATTAATAAATTAATCAAATTTGATACTACTGATTCAGTATTAATAAATTGTACAATATGTTAATACAGTCAAATAATAATTTCATGTATACAAATAAAATTATTATACGGTAAAACATTGAGTATATGATTTAGTAATAAATGGTAAAATGATTATCAAAGTTGATTATATGATTTAGTAATAAATTAATAATAATAATTCACTAATAAATGAATAATAATGCAGTAAATAATAGTTCAACAAAACTTTCCATTTTGATGTTATTGGCTAGTGGTGCATATGAATAAATATGAACCATGTGGATTGGTGGGGCACTATGGGTAGGCATGCATTAGCCAAAGTATCTGATCAGCAACATTAGTACGTAAATGATAAGTCCAAATATGCAAAATAGGAAAAGTCCCTTAATGATGTTAATTCCTGTGCCACCCAACCAATTGGAAAGTCAACCCCAATAAGCGTAATCAAAGGGTTGGTCAAGTTTTTTTTAACTTTGTATTGGATGTGAATTGTGAAGTCTTTGACATCTTCTGGATTATTCACAAAAGCTTGTTGAAAGGGTTAATTTTCCTGCAGAGACAAAAAGGGCGTATTGTGGGTGGATAAATTGGAATGATCCCATTTGCATCTCTTTTTAAAAATAAATTTTAGAGTACCCAATTCATTTTTTCCAATTAAGGGGCAATTTAGTGTCGCCAGTCCACCTACCCTGCACATCTTTTTGGGTTGTGGGGGCGAAACCCACGCAAGCACGAGGAGAATGTGCAAACTCCACACGGACAGTGACCCAGAGCCGGGATCGAACCTGGGACCTCGGCGCCGTGAGGCAACAGGGCTAACCCACTGTGCTGCCCACCATTTGCATCTCTAAATGTTTGTCATATATGCCACTCAAATGGACTGGGAGTAAAAGTTGGATTGTTGCCAAATTCCCATTATCAAATGTCTTAGAATGATGTGATCTTTTGGAATATAGATTTGCTTTTAATCAGAGTTGCGTTTTTTAAAAAAAACAGCTTCCACATTGTTTGAAGTTTTAATTTCCAGGCTAATTTTAAACATTTAATTTAAAATATCAAACACAATAACTTATGAAATATATGACTGAACCAATCTTGCGCTGCATCTTGATTTTCTGTAGATGAATTCATCGATTCTGTTAAAGGAAGCACAGCTAACAAGATATGTTAATTTCTTAAAATTAATAAAGCAACATTCAAAATAATGACAGTTTTCTCAAGTTGACAGTTCTTGGCAACTTTTTAGCGATACGTGACTTGTCCCGTATCCCTGTAGCCAGGAGGCTGGCCTTCATCGTAGACCAGTCTGCAACCATGAAATCTGAAACTCACATAATGGCCGTCTTCAACACGAGAAAGGAATCTTCTGGAATTCTTTTTTGAAGTGAATGCAAGAGTTGGATTTGTCGATAACAGAGGAGGAGAGGCAACGATTGACGTGCCTTTGTTAGCAATTGAGGTTTCGGACTAAGGTCTGGGTCGGATCAAGTTTAAAGCTGCAGACAGTTCTGGTGGCTGTTTGGTGTTTAATGGGTTAAGTTGTATTACACTTTGTTTGCCATTAGGCTCGTCGCTTAACTGAACAGGCTTTTCTTGTTTAAAAATCTCACAGTCTATTAAAGCTGCCATGAGAGGCTTTTGGATCATAGCCAGCAGCATTTTGTGGTCAGTCTCAGAGTAAGATAACGGTTTGTTCTGGGGTAAATGTGTCCTTGACAGATAGTTCATTTGGCCAGACCCCCCTTGTTGAACCTCAATCACTGTATTCATTGTTTTCATGTCAGTAGCAGCTTGCAATAATGTAAGATTTGATTTAGTTATCACTGGTGCACCTTGGGTCTTAGTTAACATCATTTCAACTTGTCCGGTTGGTGACGCTGTTTGCTTTGGAGAGTTCAGCTGATTTTTTAAAAACAGATTTGAAGTCTCTTGTGCTGTTAATTTGTGTGTCAGTAATTTGTTATGACATTTCATGGTGTCCATGTCACTTTCCAAAATACATTTTTCCTCAAGTAACTGGCAATTTTGACTTTTGATTTGCTCAGTTTCTGTTTGTAACTGTTGGTATTTTGACTCTGATTCAACAACTTTACGTCGCAATTCTCCATTTTGAAATGATTGTTGTTGAACCTTAAAGGTTTCATTTTCCAACAATATTTTAATCTGATCACATTGTTCAAGTTTAGATTTTGCATCTCGTAATTCTGCAACAACTGCTGCTAGTTGGTCTTTAGTGGACTTAAGTTCATGATCAAATTTAGTTTTTGCAATTGTCTCTTGATGTTTTTGGAGCTGTGCCATTACTGCAAAAGACCATTTCATACGTTTTCCCCCATGCCTTCTTGATATTATCAAGGGACCACTGTCCTTTGGGGATATCATATTTTGATTTAATTTTTGTGGCAACTTCAGACAGTCCAAATTGTCTACAAATCAAAGATCCAAGAACATCCAATATATCGTCAATAGAGACACCCGGTACAGCGCGACCACCCTTAGACATTGTGGGAAGTAATTCTCTACCATTTGAAGGTTCTGAATCTATTTTAGGAGTCATGTCCGCCATAAATTCAACCTTTCGCCTAACTTTTTCTAGGTCACTGACTGTGTGTAGGCTGTGTTAGTCGCAACGACCGGCACCTGATTGATTTAACACAGTCTATAAAAATGTCCTTTTCAGGGTTCGAAGCACTGATTGATGCAGCTTTAAGACTTTTAATGGGTGAAAAAGATATTCCTTACCCCAGTCGAGCCGTGTGTCCTGGCTGGCTCCTCCGATTATTGACGAAGCTCCCGAACCTCTCCAATGTCGTCCAATCTCGTCTCAGAACTCCTCCCATCCTGCCGACTACGCCAAGTTGATAGATCTACCATGCGGTGCTAGTAGCACTTTGCGATTACTAGAAATCAGTAGAAATTGAAGTTAAAACTTCTCAGGTGCAAATAAGAATTGTTTTTTTTGTCTTCTATTGATTACAATTGAAAGTCATTTAAAAGGCAACTCGTAGACAATTGAAACTTTCAAAGAATCACAGAAATGATTTTCTTGCTTATGCAAACAGCTCGCAATAACTTTCGAAGTCAAAGTCTGAAAAATGAAATATGAAGACAGGGAGACAGCGAATAGTTCAGTCAAAGTATAGATTGATTCCGGAAAGAGAGAGAAATCCAGCTCAAAATGGCCGACCGAAACTTCACAGTTATACTGTATCATATCTGGCTTTAGCCATCTAATTACCCCCCAATATAATCCTGATTGGTTTGGGTTAGACGCAAACACATCTGATTTGACGGCAAGCCGTCCATCTTTAATATGCAACATGAACCTGAAATGAATTCCTATATGAGTTATGGAATGCTGTTATTGAACTGGTTTGTTACTGAATACAATAGCGCCTTTAGGCTTCTGTGGCGTTGCCATGGAGATTGCCCTGTCCTTGGTCACTTTATCTTGCAAATGTATTTGTTAGCTGAGTAGGAATTTCTGTTTGCTGCTCTGTTTTTGAAATGCTGAATGTGTGTTTTTTAAATGATCTGAGGTTATGAGTGATTCAATCGGCCAGGGGCTCAATACTAAATAGCTATCTTTCGAACTATCACTTTTACCTATTAGATGTATTAGGAAACAGCGGGCTTCTGCAGTGGTCCTGCAAATCCATCTACAGACATTCCCAGTGAAAGTCAGCAATCTTCCACCAACCATTCGGTAAACTGTGTAGGAACACCAAGAGAGACAAAGGCACCCACAAGAAATGCACTGAGGGAATACACAAGGATGAATAGTTCATTTTTGCTTATGTAAGTGGATGTGTTTTTAGATAAAGATGTTATGGAAAGATTATTGATGGTGTTTTTTATTGTAGGACCTTGGCCATGGGGGATACTGTCATGGAGTGTCCAGATGGATGGGGAGGTGTGGAATAGTGGAGCCATGGTAGTTTATGGAAGTTATCCTATGGAAATGAAGTATGAGCAGGTTCTCTTCAATAGCCCGTCCAGGTGAAAATGTCCCTGATGGCTCCTCCTTACCTCCTCTTCCTCCTCCTGAGATGGCCTCCGGACTACTGGTGGCAATGGCTGCACCTTCATGATGGTAATGTTGTGGAGGTTACAGCAGACCGTGTCAAACTTGGAAACATTTCAGGCATTGGAAGTTTTTCTTAATGTACTGACGGTCTGCTACATGATGTTGCTTTGGCTCCATTGGTCTGGTTATCCACCCTCTGTCCATGAATGATTGGAGGAGGTTCATCTAGAAATAGGGTAGTCTTTGTCCAGCGCTAGTGGGTAGGTGTCCTCATATATCTGAATACATGTTTAGCTAGGGGTGATTAGCACAAGCTTTTAGTGGACCTGCATGGACTAAGTTTGAAACGTTGTGTTCTGTGATATAACCGTTGTAATGATGTACACAGAACATCCAGTTGTTTAACTAGAAAGAGGATTTATTAACAAACATGTGGAAAGATAACTAACATATTTACTAGACAGACAATGGCTACTAAATAAATTCAGTGAATTCTCCTGGAACTACTCCAGGACTATCCTCTCGTATGTCTTACTGCCAACTGCCGGGTATTTCAAGTCACGTGATGGATGTCTGACGCCACCAGCTGGTTGGAGGTCGCATTGCTAACTATATACCGAACTGTGTACAGGCATCTCGCCACAAGAAAGATGTGTCAAAGCAGCACCAAAGGCTGATTTTCATCACTAGCAGACTTTGCATCATGCAACAGGCATATACATGACACACCCAGGCTAGGGCTTTGCCCAGCATGGAGTGCTGCACAAGACACACCAGAAGTAACTGGCAATGCAGCCCAGGTCATTTTATACCTTCCGGATTTTCATAGTGTTGACATCAAAGGCATTATGGAGCCCAACTTCATGACCAATTGTTTCTTCCCCCCAATTTAAATGTACTGCTTTGTTAAGAGTGGGAGATTTATTTGACAAATTAATCTTCCTTTAGTGGGGTTCCTGTCAGTTCATCAAAATCACGGGGCTTAACAAATTCTTCAGAAAGTTGCATGATGATGAGTCATTGCTCTTTTTATCTTCTGATATAAAAAGCTGCCGTTATTTACTTTTTCCATTTAGGATTAAAATGCATTTTAAAAGTATTCATTATTATAGCTACTTTTTGGGGTGTGCTCAGACCGTTCTTCTCGTGCTTAATATGAAGGAAGACTCCTGCAAATAAACTCTTGTATTCACAATATCTGATATTGTGGCATTGCCGAAGGGTGGGGCAGAAACCTTGGCTACTGAATTTGCTCAATGGATATGTAACTAGCTTTTTTTTTTTCAGAATCTACCCAACTTTGAAAATCAGTCGATTAAGTGCTTTCAGACCATGATTCGTTTAAAAACTTTGGAATTGTTAATTAAGTATAACAGATTAGAAACAGGCAATACTGCAGATTGCAAAAAGAAGGTTCAGCAAGGGAGAAGTGGAAAAACAATGACACAGTGATTAGCGCTGCTACCTCACAGTGCCTGGGTTCGATTCCAGCCGTGAGTGACTGCCTGTGTGGAGTATGTACGTTCTCCCATGTATGCACAGATTTCCTCCGGATGTTCCGGTTTCCTCCCACAGTCCAAAGATGTGCAGGTTAGGTGGATTGGCCATGGTCACTGCGTGGGGTTACGGGATAGGGCAGGGGAGTGGGCCTAGGCAAAGTGCTCATTTGGAGGATTGATGCAGACATGATGGGCTGAATGGCCTCCTTCTGTACTGTATGGATTCTATGGAGAATGAATTTACATCTTGCATTGGAGAAATAAACCCAAAAAGACAGCAACATAGAAATGTGGCGAAAAATAATGAAAAACCTGGGATAGCATGCTTATCGATAGATTATTCCAGATTGACAGATTAGAGAGGACAATTGGGCACATGCATAAACTACACAAAAATAAAAATATATTCCATATACTTCTCCACACAGTGGCACATGATTAGTGCTGCGTATATGGAATATATTCTGCTTTTTCCAAAGTGTAGAGAGCCTCTTAATGTGCTTCTGGCTGGTGCAGTGAGTGCTGATTGCCTGCATACCCTCAAGAGAGAGCTGGACCTGTTCTTGACTGGGGCACAGATCATATATAGCTGGTAAATAGATAAACAGATAATACAGAGTAATCTCCTAGACCTGAGGCGAGTCTAAGAGGGATATTTCCATTCTAATGTTTCCCCCGTTGACCTTGGGGTTGTCATTGTTTATTTTCTCCACTCCCTGGAGGTTTTCCCACGGATGGCTGTGCAGTGGTATAAAGCATCAAATCAGTAAGTTCCAGTGGGGGGACAGCTTGATGAACCAGCTGCTCTTTTCCTGTCTGTCATTTTCAAATGTTATTATGAGACCAAGCCAGTGAGATTGAACACAATCAGAGCTAGTTAAAGTTCAATTACTTCACAAGGGTAGACAAGAATAATTTTCCTCTCTCATGATGCTAGATCCGCGAGTCCAAGCACTGAATGCAAAATGCCTTCAAAAGATGTGGAACAAATTCCACGAATATTCCACTTCCAAGATATTTTGCCCGGTGTAAAGGGGACACACAACGGCCCGTAATTTCCAACTAGCGTTGGAACAGGTTCGACGGATGGGATTGCAAAAAATAAATACCTGTATGCCAAATTTTCCCTCATTTTTCCGATCCCGTCATGTCCCTGGTACCTGCACCCACAAAGGCCCAAACAAGTGCAAGATTGTTGAAGTCACATCCCACGTATGACATAAACGGACCCGGAAACATCCCATGAGGGCAGCCACAGACAATATAGGTATTTAAAGGGCAAATTTAAGTTCTGAAGAATCTTCACAATTTCATAGGTATTTCATAGCTTTATTACTTTGCTATTTCGTTTAGGCATTTAATGCTATTGTTATTGATTAATTCTAAGTGTAATTTTTCTGTACTTTTAATGATTGAAAATAATTGTTAGTCAATAATTTATAAGTGAATTATAAGCTTTTCTTGTTCATTTTAAATCTGTAAAGTTATTCAATGACTTTTAGTGTTGTGAGCTGTAAAGTACTCATATTTTCACATGTAGAAGAATTGAATATCCTCTTAAGTGAGGTGGGAGAATGGAACAGCTACATTCTCAGATGGAGAAGGTGAACACTACCAAGGGAGCTCCAGAATGCTGCATGGAAGGAGATGGTAGCAGTCGTAAGTCCCAATAGCACTTTGCCTGTGGATTAGTGCCATAAGAAACTGCATGATAGAATGCGTACTGCCAGGGTACTTATATATCTACATACATAAAGTCATTTCAGAAACTTAAAATCCTAGTGTGTGAGATTCAACATTCAGAAAGGTCACAAATGTTGTTCGTATACTAGGTTTCTGAGGTGTTGTAAAATGCAGTTGCTGCCTCCAACTTTGTCACAAGTGTTATCATGGAACAAAAAGTCACAAAAAAGGGCACAAACTTTTAGCTGTCTCCAGAAGTCGTAAAATCTGTGGTAGGACCAGGCAGCGAGATCTTTAAAAATGTTCATTTCTTGCTGTAGCCAAAGCTGGGCCATAATGCCCGGGAATGCTCATTAACTGGAGGAGTGGGTGATGTACATCAAAGACCTAACAGAACAGAAGGAGGAGCACACATGGAGGCTGATTAGTGTCTCCAACCCCATGATAAACAGCAGTGTATCAGATGTGGGGATTGGTGAGTGCGAGTCACCTGGTCGGCCCCGCCGGCCCCAATGGGGTTCACACCCAAATAGGTCATTAATTTCATCAATTTGTGATGAAAGTAAGTGTGCTTTCTTTCCTCTCTCAGATGCCATGGACACATCAGATGGTATTGTAGGTGAGTTTGCTACAGCATCCAAGATATCAAAAGGATGGAACAGAGGCAAGTATATTGCAACAATGTAGCATTGCGGCTGCAGCAGAGGAGGGAAATGCCTGCCAGGACGGTGTAAATTCTGACTTTGAAGGTGCTGGCGTGAATTGGTGCAAGACTAATAAATAGGGACCTGACAGCTTGCATCCCGAGGGGTGGCAAGGGGGTGAGTATCCTCCGCACAATTGCATTCAGAGTGTCAAAGGGAGTCCTTCATGGGAGGTGAGGGTCGAGTGGCTTGTGCTGGGCTGGAGAGGCTCAGGTCGGGGTCATTCCTGGGATGAAGGTCGCTTGGCTGGCTTTCCCATATGTAGCCTTAACCCTTTAACCAGTCTGTCAGCATGCCAAGTTCAAAGATCTGTGAGATGAAAATAAAAGCGGAAGTAAAAGTGGAAACCTTTGAAGTGATCTTTTCACTGTCAGTGTCATTGACCTTTAAAGTATTGAAAACTCTCTGCAAGCTTAGAAACCTAAAAGTTTATATTCAATTTCACAAGCCTTTTGATTGACAAGTACAGGCATTTTCAAAGGAAGGTTACTGTTGTTTACTTACATGGAGCTACAAAGGTCCATTAATTCAGGGGCAGCTGTTTTTCTAACCGCAGTTCTTTTAAAGAGGCTGTCTCTTTGTTCTCAAGAGCTTCCAGATGCACAACGTACTACTACAATCTTCAAGACTATCACAGTTGAGTACTGTAAAGTGCAACTGACCTGTCCAGAAAATGGAAACATGACGTTAAAAGTTCTATCGTCACCTTAACCACCTGACACATTGCTATGTGTGAACCAGAGGTGGGCATACAATGAAACCCACAGCACTGCAGCGCAGGGCCCTGGCCAATGGCGGGGGCACATACTGAGAGATGGCTGTGGAAGCACCAATCAGAGCTTGGTAGTTCTGAATTTGCTGAAATTTGAATGAGCCTATTGATATGCCATCAATGAACACATAACGAGCGGTGAATGTAACTGAAGCTTTAATACGCTAAACAGAAAGCCTCCTGGCCTCGGATCCCGAACTGAGGCAGCGGCGGAGACTAGCCACCTTTAGACCGAGCCCGGGGGGAGGCGGAGCCAGCAGGCAGTAGTTTACCACATTACATATAATACAGTGGCAATTTACCACAATACACAGATTAGATACTACAGTGGTTCGGACCCAGCAGGGACAAGCCCAGGCATGTAACAGTACAACAATATAATACAGTGGTTTACCACATTCGCCCCCTGTTTAAAAAAAAAGAGTCCAGTGGGCGTGAAGTGGACTTAAAGATCAAGTCTGTCGGGGGCCTTGACCTTCCGCCGTGATCGCCTCAGTCCCGGCTGTGGTGTGGGCACCGGTGTCGAGACCTGCGCGTCCGGCAGCATGTCGTCCTCTTCTTCACACAGTAATTGAGTCGGTGGAGGGAGGGGGTGTTGTGTGGGCGGGGGTGGTGGTGATGCCTGCCGGTGGGCCTGCGGGTGCCAGACCTTTAAGTAACTGGGTAGTGGTGGAGGGAGACGGTGTAGGATCGGGGGTGGTCGTGATGGTCGCTGGGGAACCTGCAGGTGCCAAATCTCAAAAGGAGACTGTGTCCTGTCGCCCGTCATGATGTGCCACATAGGCATATTGTGGTTTGGCATGGAGGAGCATGACCTTCTCGACGAGGGGATCTGCTTTATGGCTCCTCGCATGCTTCAGGAGGACGTGCCCTGGGACTGTCAGCCAGGACGGGAGCGAGACCCCGGAGGTGGACTTCCTGGGGAAGGCAAACATACGCTCGTGAGGTGTCTCGTTGGTGGCAGTGCACAGGAGCGACCGGATGGAGTGGAGCACATCGGAGAGGACCTCTTGCCAGCGGGAGACTGGGAGACGTCTAGACCGTAGAGCCAGGAGGACGGCCTTCTGGCCCATCGCGTTCTCCCTCTCCACCTGTCCGTTGCCCCGGAGGTTGTAGCTGGTCGTCCTGCTGGAGGCGATGCCCTTGCTGAGCAGGGACTGACGCAATTCGTCGCTCATGAAGGAGGAACCCCGATCGCTATGGATGTAGGTGGGGAACTCGAACATGGTGAAAAGACTGTGCAGGGCCTTGATGACGGTGGCAGAGGTCATGTCAGGGCATATGATGGCAAAGGGGATGATGCTCGATCAATAACTCCAGAAGCGAGATTGGAGACAATTGAAGGCTTTATTACACTAGATGTTTCCCCCAGTAGCGTGGGTACAGAAGGCAGCTGCTGGGGAGACACGGGCTCTTGTACTCCGCCTTACTGGGCGGAACCAGCAGGCAGGTTTAACCAATGAAAACAGTACCTCCTACACCAATGGTCTTACAGCATTACAGGGTACCGTAATACCTCTCATACCGACTACTACATTCACCCCCTGTTAAAAAAAGAGTCTGGCGGTGGTGCAGGCCTCGTATTACACAGTGGTAGAGGTTACGGTTGTGGAGGTACCCGGTACACATCAGTACAGTGGTTTTGCCTCGTTACATCGCATCTATTTACAAAATTTATTTACAGTTCAGAATGAAGCAATTAGTTGATCGAGGGCCCTGGTCGTCCTATGCGATCGTCGTAGCTTCGGTGGTGATGCAGGCACCGGCTTGGGCATCTGTTGCTCCGGGAGCGTGGCTTTGGCTTCTTCGGCAGCTTCATCACCCCTAGACGGGACCGGTGGGAGGACCGATCCACCTGGGAAGGGGGCGGGTGTGGGGTACGCCGGTGGGAGGGAGGGTGGGACTGGTGGCGGGCGGGGGGGGGGGGGGGGGGGGGATCCAGCGGGCGCCAGGGGGTTAGCGTGGAGGAGATGGACCCTCTCAACCAATGGGTCCGACTTGTGCGCCCGCACGTGTTTGCAGAGCAGGATGGGTCCAGGAGCTGCCAGCCAGGTTGGGAGCGAGGTCCCAGAGGAGGACTTCCTAGGGAAGACAAGGAGATGTTCGTGAGGTGTTTGGTTGGTCGTGGTACACAGCAGTGACCGGATGGCGTGGACGGCATCCGGGAAGACCTCCTGCCAGCGGGAGACTGGGAGATTCCTGGACTGTAGGGCCAGTAGGACGGTCTTCCATACCGTTCCGTTCTCCCTCTACCTGTCCGTTTCCCCGGGGGTTGTAACTGGTCGTCCGGCTCGAGGCAATGCCCTTGCTGAGCAGGAATTGACGCAGTTCGTCGCTCATAACACAGGCAATGTGCCTTAATGACTACCGTCCAGTGGCCCTGACTTCAGTCGTAATTAAATGCTTCGAGAGGTTGATCATGAAGCGCATCACCTCCATACTCCCAGAACGCCTTGATCTACTGCAATTCGCATACCGTTGCAAACGGTCCATATCAGACGCCATTTCCCTGGTCCTACACTCATCCCTAGAGCATCTCGAGAACAAGGACTTCTACATCAGACTCCTATTTATTATCTACAGCTCCGCCTTCAACACCATGATCCCAGCCAAGCTCATATCAAAGCTGCAAAACCTAGGACTTTGCTCCCCACTCTGCAACTGGATCCTCGATTTTCTGACCAACAGATCACAATCAGTAAGAATGAACAACAACACCTCCTCCACAATAGTCCTCAACACCGGGGCCCCGCAAGGTTGCGTACTTAGCCCCCTACTCGACTCCCTGTACACACACGACTGCGTGGCAAAACTTGGTTCCAACTCCATCTACACGTTTGCTGACGATACGACCATAGTGGGCCGGATCTCGAATAACGATGAGTCAGAATACAGGCGGGAGATAGAGAACCTAGTGAGTGGTGTAGCGGCAACAATCTCTCCCTCAATGCCAGCAAAACTAAAGAGCTGGTCATTGACTTCAGGAATCAAAGTACTGTACACACCCCTGTCAGCATCAACGGGGCCAAGGTGGAGATGGTTAGCAGTTTCAAATTCCTAGGGGTGCACATCTCCAAAAATCTGTCCTGGTCCACCCACGTCGATGCTACCACTAAGAAATCACAACTGTTCTTTATCTTGCCCCGCTGTGCATTATCGAACATGAAGGCCACCGACTGTTGGTCAGAGGAGAGTGAATCTCCTGCCGGCCAGGTAATGCCTCCAATGCCGCACAGCTTCTACTATGGCCTGGGCCTCCTTTTCAACTGAGGAATGGCGGATTTCTGAAGCGTGGAGGGTGCGTGAGAAGAAGGCCACTGGTCTGCCCGCTTGGTTGAGGGTAGCCGCCAGAGCTACGTCGGACGCGTCGCTCTCAACTTGGAAGGGGTGGGACTCATCGATGGCGTGCATCGTGGCCTTTGCGATGTCCGCTTTGATGCAGCTGAAGGCCTGACGGTCCTCTGTCGACGGGAAAAACCGTGGATTGGATTAGTGGGCAGGCCTTGTCCGCATAGTTGGGGACCCACTGGGCATAATAAGAGAAAAATCCCAGCAGCGTTTCAGGGCCTTGGAGCAGTGAGGGAGGGGGAACTCCATGTGGGGGCGCATGCGTTCAGGGTCTGGGTCTATAACTCCATCATGCACTACGTAGCTGAGGATGGCTAGACGGTCGGTGCTAAACATGCATTTATCCTTGTTCTGTGTGAGATTAAGGATTTTTGCGGTATGGAGGAATTTCCAGAGGTTGGTGTTGTGGTCCTGCTGGTCGTGGCCGCAGATGGTGACATTATCGAGGTACGGAAACGTGGCCCGCAAACCGTACCGGTCAACCATTCGGTCCATCTCTCGTTGGAAGACTGAGACTCCATTAGTGACACTGAAGGGAACCCTTAGGGAGTGGTAGAGCCGTCCATCTGCTACGAAAGCAGTGTATTTGCGGTCGCTTGGGCGGATAGGGAGCTGGTGGTAGGCGGACTTTCGATCCACCGTGGAAAAGATCTTGTATTGTGCGATCCTTTTGACCAGATCGGATATGCGGGGGAGAGTGTACGCGTCAAGCTGCGTATACCTGTTGATGGTCTGGCTATAATCGATGACCATCCTATGCTTCTCCCCGGTCTTTACAACCACAACTTGAGCTCTCCAGGGACTGTTGCTAGCCTCAATGACACCTCCCCTCAGTAATCGGTGGACCTCCGACCTAATAAAGGTCCGGTCCTTGGCACTGTGCCATCTGCTCCTGGTGGAGACGGGTTTGCAATCCGGGGTGAGGTTCGCAAACAGGGAAGGCGGATCGACCTTGAGGGTCGCGAGGCTGCAGACAGTGAGGGGGGTATAGGGCTGCCAAATTTAAAGGTTAAGCTTTGGAGGTTGCATTGAAAATCTAACCCTAGGAGTGTGGCAGCGCAGAAGTGGGGAAGGACGTAGAGCCGGTCATTTTTAAACTCCCTTCCTAGGACGTGAGGTTCGCTATGCAGAACCCATTGATCTCCACTAAATGAGACCCGGAGGCCAGGGAGATTTTTGGTTAACTGGGTGAACGGGGAGAGAACAGCGCCTTACCGTGTTGGGGTGTATGAAGCTCTCCGTGCTCCCAGAGTCGATCAGACAGGATGTTTCATGCCCATTGATGAGCACAGTCGTCGTTGCAGTCGAGAGTGTTTGGGGCCGAGACTGGTCCAGGGCAGGGTCACTGAGGCTAGTCGTGGCAGAAGTTGGATGTTCTCCTCAGGCGGTGTGTGGTCATCCGAGTCGGGGTCTTGAGAGTCCAGCCAAGATGGCGGCGCCCACTGGTCGCACATGGCCCTGGGGTGCACAAGATGGCGGCACCCATCCATCACACGTGGTGTCCAAGAGACAAGATGGCTGCGCCCGGAGGCCACACGTGGCCCTGAAGGAGGAAGGTGGCAGCGACTGCTGGCCGCATGTGGGCCGTGGAGAGGGTTGTGGTGGCGGTCCCGATTCGCTTCCAGAGACCGCACCGAACGCCCGGGCCTGGCATACCGCCACAAAATGGCCCTTTTTGCTGCATCCTTTGCAGAGGGATGAGTGGGCTGGACAGCGCTGTCGGGGGTGCTTGGCTTGTCCGCAAAAATAGCAGCGGGGCCCCCCGGGGTTGCCTGGCAGTCTCACAGCACAAGCTTGTGGGGGAGATGGAGAACGCATCGGAGTCGGGCGCGGGGGGGTTCCACACTGCCCAAGGGGATGCCGCACGGTCGGGGACGTAAGCGCGGGCGTTTCGGGAGACCACATCCAGGGAGCTAGGAAGGGGCCGTGCCTCCTTGAGGCCTAGTGTCTCTCCAGCAATCGTTGGCGGATTTGGGAGGACAGCATACCTGCAACAAATGCGTCCCGGATCAAAGGTTCTGTGCGGTCGCTGGCCGAATCTTGCGGGCAGTTACAGTTCCTCCCCAACACCAGGAGCGCACGGTAGAACTCCTCCAGCCATTGCCCAGGGATTTGTCGCCTCGCCGCTAGTAGATGTCGGCGTAGACCTGGTTTACAGGGCGAATATAGTGTCCTTTCAACAGATTCATTGCGGCCACAAAATCGTCCGCGCCCTCGATGAGAGTGTAGATCTCTGGGCTCACCCTCGAGTGCAGAACTTGCATTTTCTGGTCCTCCATGGGTGTAATTGTGGCTGTCCTGAGATATCCATTGAAACACACCAGCCAGTGCTTGAAGGTTGCCGCTGAGTTTGCCGCGTGGGGGCTGAGTTGCAGACACTCCTACTTGGTTCGGAGCTCCATTCTTTAAAATCTAGTGTAATAAATTGATGCTCGATCAATAACTCCAGAAGCGAGATTGCAGACAATTGAAGGCTTTATTACACTAGATGTTTCCCCCAGCAGTCCGGGTACAGAAGGCAGCTGCTGGGGAAACACGGGCTCTTATACTCCGCCTTACTGGGTGGAACCAGCAGGCAGGCTTAACCAATGAAAACAGTACCTCCTACACCAATGGTCTTACAGCATTACAGGGTACCGTAATACCTCTAATACCGACTACCACAGGGGAATCTTGAGTATTCGTCAACAATGTTGAGGAAGTACACATTACGGTCAGTGGAGGGGAGAGGCTCTTTGAAATCGATGCTGAGGCGCTCAAAGGGGTGAGAGGACTTTACCAGGTGCGCTTTGTCTGGCCGATAGAAGTGCGGTTTGCACTCTGCGCAGACCTGACAGTCCCGGGTCACGGTCCTGACCTCCTCGATGGAGTAAGGCAGGTTGCGAGCCTTGATAAAGTGAAAAAAAAGGGTGACCCCAGGTGACAGAGGTCATTGTGGAGGGCCCGGAGTCGGTCTACTAGTGCGCGTTGGCACATGTATCATGGGATAGGGCATTTGGGGGCTCAATGAGCTTCCCAGGTCGATATAAGATATCATAGTTGTAGATGGAGAGCTCGATCCTCCACCTCAGAATCTTGTCATTCTTGATTTTGCCCCGCCGTGTATTGTTAAACATGAAGGCAACCGACCGTTGGTCAGTGAGGAGAGTGAATCGCCTCCTGGCTAGGTAATGCCTCCAATGTCACACAGTTTCTACAATGGTTTGCGCTTCCTTTTCGACGGAGGAGTGTTGAATTTCGAAGGCATGGAGGGTACGGGAGAAGAAAGCCACGGGCCTTGAGGGTAGCGGCCAGAGCAAAGTCCGACGCATCGCTCTCCACCTGGAACGGAATGGACTCGTCCACAGCGTGCACTGTGGCCTTGGCAATGTCTGTCTTGATGCGGTCGAAGGCCAGGCGGGCCTCAGTTGTTAGGGGAAAAATGGTGGATTTGATAAGTGGGCGGGCCTTGTGCGCATAATTGGGGACCCACTGGGCATAGTAGGAAAAGAACCCCATGCATCTCTTCAGGGCCTGGGGGCAGTGGGGGAGAGGAAGTTGCACAAGGGGGCGCATGCGATCAGGGTCGGGCCCGAGGACTCCGTTTTTCACGACATAGCCACGGGTGGCTAGTCGGGTTGTGCGGAAAACGCATTTCTCCTTGTTAAAGGTCAAATTAAGGAGTTGGGCGGTGTGGAGGAATTTCTTAAGGTTAATGTCGTGGTCCTGCTGATTATGGCCGCAGATGGTGACATTATCCAAATACAGGAACATGGCCCGCAGCAAATACTGGTCAACCATTCGGTCCATCGTTCGTTGGAAGACCGAGACCCCATTGGTGACGCCAAAGAGAACCCTGAGGAAGTGGTAGAGGCGCCGTCTGCCTCGAAGGCAGTGTAGTGGCGGTCCTCCGGGCGGATAGGGAGCTGGTGGTACACGGACTTCAAGTCTACCATGGAGAAGACTCGGTAGTGCTCAATCTGGTTGACCATGACAGATATGCGGGGAAGGGGATACGCATCGAATTGCGCGTACCGGTTGATCGTCTGACTAGTCGACGACCATCCGGTTCTTCTCCCCGGTCCTGACGACCACCACTTGGGATCTCCAGGAGCTGTTACTGACCTCAATGATCCTTTCCCACAAGAGCCGCTGGACCTCCGACCTGATAAAGGTCTTGTCCTGAGCACTGTATCGTCTGCTCCTGTTGGCGATGGGCTTACAGCTGGGGGCGAGGTTCGCAAAGAGTGAGGGAGGGGCGACGTTAAGGGTCGCGAGGCTACAGACGGTGAAAGGGAGCAGGGGTCCACCGAACTTCAAGGTCAGGCTTCGGAGGTTACACTGGAAATCCAGTCTTAATAAGAGGGGAGCGCAGAGATGGGGGAAGGACGTAAAGTTTAAAGTTGGCGTACTCGACGCCCTGTATCACAAGATTTGCGACACAGCACCCCCGGATCTGCACGGAATGTTCCGGAAGCAAGGGAGATTGTTTGGGACACGGGGAAAATCCGGAGGGGGCAGCGCCTTACCGTATCCGAATGGACGAAGCTATCTGTGTTCCCAGAGTCGAAAAGGCAGGACGTCTCATGCCCATTGACCCGGACGGCCATCATAGAGTTCTTGAGGTGATGGGGCTGGGACTGGTTGAGTGTAACAGAGCCGAGCTGCGGATGACTGGTCCGGTCGGCGGTAGCGGGGTGGCCCCAAAATGGCGGCCTCCATGAGTCGCATGTAATGGGCGGCGTCCAAGATGGCGGCCCCCACGGGTCGCACGTGGTGGGCGGCGTTAAAGATGGTGGACAAAATGGCGGCACCCACGGACTGCACAAGGTGGGTGACGCGTCAGAAGGGGGCGGTACCGGCAGGCACGATGCCACAATGCGGGATCTGTGAGCTTCAGGTTGGGCCTGGCAGGCTTTCGATTTGGGAACTTTAGGTCGGGCCAGGCAGACTTTGGCAAAATGCCCCTTCTCACCGCACTCATTGCAGGTCTCGTTCTGAGCTGGACAACTCTGCCTGGGGTGCTGGTACCTGGCCGCAGAAGTGGTAGAACGGCCCCCCGTAGTTGGCGGGCAGCCGCGCGGCACGGGCATGGGACACGCCCAGGTCGGGTGATGGCCGCGCCTCCGACATCCACGATGATGCCGCGTGGCCAGGCGTGAAGGCATCCAAACTCTGGAATGCTACCTCTAACGAGATAGATAGCTGTACCATGTCCTTGAGGTCGAGGGCACCCCTTTCGAGCAGTCGTTGCCGGGTATAACTGGACCGGACTCCGGCCACATAGGTGTCCCGGATCATGAGTTCAGTGTGTTGCACTGCCATAACTTCCTGGCAGTTACAATTCCTGGCGAATACCCACAGGTCATGCAGGAATTCTACCAGCAATTCGCCAGGGCGCTGACGCCGCGTGGTAAGAAGACGTCGAGCGAACACCTCATTCACCGGCCTCACGACCTGTCCTTTCAACAGTGCAACCGCCTCTTCGTACGAGGCCGCGTCTCTGATTAATAGGAACATTTTTTGGCTCACCCGAGCGTTGAGGAGATGCAGCTTGTGCGCCCCGGAGACGTCGTCGGTCAAGGAGTCGAGGTAGGCCTCGAAACAACTTAGCCAATGCTCAAAGATTGCAGTGGCTTCAGCTGCCTGTGGGTCGAGTTCAAGTCGGTCAAGCTTAAGAGCGGCGTCCATTGTGATATCTTAGCCTATTAAATTGATGGACCATCAATTCACATGAGTCAAGTTGTAGAAGAGAACAGTGGTTTTAATAAGCTAAGAAGTATGCCAGCCTACTGCTGCTCCCGCACTGAGAGCTGGCCACATATCTGCCAATTATATACCTCGCCTGAGAGGCGGAGCCACAGGCGGAGCCAGCAGAAGCATCAACACAATAACTGAATAAGAACAACAGTGAACATATATACAGTGGTGGCTAACAGTAGGACGAATAACGAATAACGGTAAATATATATATAGTAGCAATATGTGGTTCACCACAGCGCCGAGGTCCCAGGTTCGATCCCGACTCTGGGTCGCTGGGTCCAGACTCTGGGTCCGGTGTGGAGTTTGCACATTGTCCTCGTGTCTGCGCGGGTCCCGCCCCCACAACCCAGTCATGCAGCGTAGGTGGATTGGCCACGCTAAATTGCCCCTTAATTGGAAAAAATGAATTGGGTACTCTAAATTTATTTATTTTTAAAAGTATGGGCACGAGATTAAAGCAGTTAAATAACGACATTTCAACCACATATTAGCCCGAGTAGATCTGTTGGAGACGAGATAAGCAGCCGAGCTTTCTGTATTCACGCCGAGACCTGTCCCAAATTAAAGGTGCTGGTTAAATTATTTATATCACCGAATTGGGATGGTAGCCTGAGGACGTTTATAAAGTTTATAAACTGTAACAACATCAGTTACAGTTGTTGACAAATTTGATGTGTTATTTACTCTGTCAGCGCAATGAAGTGTTGTTTTCTTTGTTTACTTCTAATCTTGGGATATTGAAGACAACTCATGTGAAAGCCCGAATTAAACATTTCAAAGTCCCCAAGCTGGTTGTTACAGGGAGAGAAAGGAGAAACCAAAAAGATAAATAAATGTCAAAAAATGGAATCTAGGAGAGTGGCTAAGGGAAGCGGGGTGAGATGGCAGGGGTGGATGAGAAATTGAGCAAATGAAGAAATTCACCCGCTCGCCACCGGCTTTCTGTAATGTAATTCCTGCCAACTTCTCCCAGAATATATCCATCCTGAGTTGGCAACCCTAATCATTGGGCAGGATGTAATGGCACAACAAATTCCTTCAGTCAATTTTTAGGGATTACTCATCTAAGCGCCCCCCCCCCCCCCCCCCCCCCCCACACCTCTATTTTGATCGCATGGTCTGAGACATTAAAAATGATAAAACAGCAGCAAATCAATATTTCTTTGTCCCTCATCAAGCCCAACTGCCTACTTCAGCTATGTTAAAAACCTGAACTTGGGTTGGCCAGAGCCAGGGATACACCCCTCTGCTGAGAGTGGAACTGTTCTGGGTTTTTCAAAAGCAGAAAATCCTATTCCATACATAAAACACTTAAAAGTGAAATCTCCACAATTTGTGTTCAAGTGAATGTATTGCTCACCACCACTATGCAAAAGGCAGCTTGAGGCCCTTTGCACTGGTGCCCTTTATTTGAAAAGTTACCCCATCTATCAGGCTTATATGTTATCACCCTACTGAAGGCCTCATATTTGCAGCTAACAGCACATACATTATCAGATTACTTATTCTAGGATTTGATAGCCTTTCATGGTGCTGTTATGAAACCCCGCTAAAGTTATGTGCGAGAGTGTAACCAACTGAAAAACACTGGTTTTGTATGGTGTATTTTTTGGGGATGTTAGTGAAAAATGTTTGCAGAAGCAATGAAAACTCAAATCTTTCATTAAACAATAAAAGTATTAATTAAGTTGGAAGAAAGATAATGAAACACCACAAAGAACAATCTTGCATTTCGGCACATTAACAGTCAGCACTTAATCCCTCAAAGACTGGAAACCCAAAAGCATTTATTTCCCCCATAATCCTAAACTGTATTGAGACCCCTCCATATCGCAAACCATGAACCTATTTGGCAAATCTGGCCAGTGACTACCAAACCGTGCAGCTTAAGTGACCAGGACTTTGGAATGGTCTTTGGTTCAGAGAAAAAAATGATCTTTTGCACAAAATGGGTTTTTGCCTTCAACACTTCATCTCTAGCTGATCTGTTTCCTGAGGGTAGCTGCCTCTCTCACGAGCTGTTGCTTCTTCAATACATCTGTGTCTAACGCTTACTGGCTTCACAGCTGTGACAACTAAATGTATCAATGACAAAGAACACCCTGTTCCCTATTCTTTCCTTTCTCTTCGTTGTCATATAGACATAGAACATACAGTGCAGAAGGAGACCATTCGGCCCATCGAGTCTGCACCGACCCACTTAAGCCCTCACTTCCACCCTATCCCCGTAACCCAATAACACCTCTGTGGTGGTATGTATTAGGGGTAATACGGTACACCACAATGCCGACAGGCTATTGGTAGATGGATACCGGGTCCTGATAGGATCTGCCGCCTACTGGGCTCCACCCAGAAATGCCGGTATAAGAACCCGGATTTCTCCCAGCAGCTGCATTCTGTAACCGAGCTGCTGGGGAACAAGTTCTGCTCAATAAAGCCTTTAATTGACGTTACCTCAACCTGCCTTGCGTCATATTGACGGTCCTACAATTTATTGAGCAGACTTAAATAAAAACGACGTAGGAATATGGAGCTCCGCATCACCCCGGAGTGCCTGCGAATCGCACCCCAAGCAGCTAACTCGACCTCTATCTTTAAACATTGGGTGGCGTGTTTTGAGGGCTACCTCCGAACGGCCCCCGGCAAACCAACGGATGAAAAGAAGATGCAGGTCCTCTATTCCAGGGTGAGTCCCGACGTCTACTCACTCATTGAGGTCGAGGACGATTTCCCCGCAGCCATCGCCGCGCTGAAAGACATCTACATCCAGCCCGCCAACCAGGTTTTTGCACGCTAACAGCTCGCCACATGACGACAACGTCCCGGAGAATCGCTGGACGAGTTCTATAATGCCCTGCAGATCCTGGGAAGAAACTGCAACTGCCCAGCGGTAACAGCGAACGAACACACGGAGCTCCTGGTCCACGATGCGTATGTGGCAGGTTTGGCTTCATCCCAGATCCGCCAGAGGCTTCTGGAGAAAGAATCTCTGGGTCTCACAGAAGCTCGGGCCCTGGCGGCATCCCTCGATGTGGCCTCGCGTAACTCCCGCGCCTACGCCCCCGACCGCACTGCAGCCCCTTGGGCTCCGTGGACCCCTGCCGCGATCGACTTTTTGGCACCCCCCACACCCCCGCAAACCTGCGCGGCCAGAACCCCAGACCAACCGGGGGGGCCCCGCTGCTATTTTTGCGGCCAACCGAAACATCCCTGGCAGCGCTGCCCGGCCCGCTCGGCTACCTGCAAAAGCTGCGGCAAAAAGGGCCACTACAAAAAGTGCCAGTCCCGGGGGGTCGCCGCGATCTCCGGGGAAGAAACGGGACCACCAACTCAGCCCCCCCAGCGACCTACATGCGGCCAATGGACGCCGCCATTTTGGGCCCCGGACGCCACGAGGGAGAGATGGGCGCTGCCATTTTGTCCACCCCAGACCGCATGCGATCTGTGGACGCCGCCATCTTGGCTGACAGGAAAGGACCCCGACACAGACGGCCCCTTACTGCCTGACAACGATGATCTGCTGCGACAACCACGCTTAACATTGATGACCCTGGACAAGTCGCGGCACCGGACGCTCCAGACAGCAACGACTACAGTCCTGGTGAATGGGTACGAGACGCCATGTCTAATCGACTCTGGGAGCACGGAGAGTTTTATTCATCCGGACACGGCAAGACGCTGTTCCCTCGTAATTTGTCCAAGCACCCAGAAAATGTTCCTGGCGGCGGGGTCCCACTCCGTTGAGATCAAAGGGTTCTGCATCGCTAACCTAACGGTGCAGGGGAGGGAGTTCAAAAATTACCGGCTGTATTGGCTGTGCGCCCACACTCCTGGGGTTGAACTTCCAATACAACCTCCAGAGTTTAACATTTAAATTTGGCGGCCCTATACCCCCACTGACTGTCTGCGGCCTCGCGACCCTCAAGGTTGAACCGCCTTCCTTGTTTGCGAACCTTTCCCCGGATTGCAAGCCCGTCGCCACTGGGAGCAGATGGTACAGCGCCCAGGACCGAGCATTCATCCGGTCTGAAGTCCAGAGGCTGCTGAAGGAAGGCATCATCCAGGCTAGCAACAGTCCCTGGAGAGCCCAGGTGGTAGTCGTTAAGACCGGGGAGAAACAGAGGATGGTCATTGACTATAGTCAGACCATCAACAGGTACACTCAGCTAGATGCGTACCCTCTCCCCCGCATATCCAACATGGTCAATCGGATTGCACAGTATAAGGTTTTTTCCACCGTGGACCTCAAGTCCGCATACCACCAGCTCCCCATTCACCCTGGTGACCACAAGTACACTGCCTTCGAAGCAGACGGGCGGCTATACCACTTTTTAAGGGTTCCATTCGACGTCACGAACGGAGTCTCGGTCTTCCAATGAGAGATGGACCGAATGGTTGACCAGCACGGTTTACGGGCCACGTTCCCGTATCTCGACAGCGTCACCATCTGCGGCCACGACCAGCAGGACCACGACACTAACCTCCGCAAATTCCTCCAGACCGCTAACACCCTCAACCTCACCTACAACAGGGAAAAATGCGTGTTCAGCACCGACCGTCTAGCCATCCTGGGCTACGTAGTGCGTAATGGAGTGATAGGCCCCGACCCTGAACGCATGCGCCCCCTCATGGAGTTCCCTCTCCCCCACGGTGCCAAAGCCCTGAAACGCTGCCTGGGCTTCTTTTCTTACTACGCCCAGTGGGTTCCCCAATACGCCGACAAGGCCCGTGAACTAATCCAGTCCACTACTTTTCCCCTGTCGACAGAGGCATGCCAGGCCTTCAGCCGCATCAAAGCGGATATCGCGAAGGCCACGATGCGCGCCATCGACGAGTCCCTCCCCTTCCAAGTCGAGAGCGATGCATCAGATGTAGCTCTGGCGGCCACCCTCAACCAAGCAGGCAGACCCGTGGCCTTCTTCTCCCGAACCCTCCACGCTTCAGAAATCCGCCACTCCTCAGTGGAAAAGGAGGCACAAGCCATAGTGGAAGCTGTGCGACACTGGAGGCATTACCTGGCCGGTAGGAGATTCACTCTCCTCACTGACCAACGGTCGGTTGCCTTCATGTTCGATAATGCACAGCGGGGCAAGATCAAGAACGATAAGATCTTGCGGTGGAGGATCGAACTCTCCACCTACAATTATGAGATCTTGTACCGTCCCGGAAAGCTGAATGAGCCATCCGATGCCCTATCTCGCGGCACATGTGCCAACGTACAAGTGGACCGTCTACAAGCCCTCCACGAGGACCTCTGTCACCCGGGGGTCACTCGTTTCTACCACTTCCTCAAGGCCCGCAACCTCCCTTACTCCGTCGAGGACGTCCGAACTGTCACCAGGAACTGCCAGATCTGCGCTGAGTGCAAACCGCACTTTTTCAGGCCAGATAGAGCACACCTGATAAAGGCCTCCCGACCATTTGAACGCCTCAGTTTGGATTTCAAAGGCCCCCTCCCCTCCACCGATCGCAACACGTACTTTCTGAACGTCGTTGACGAATACTTCCGTTTCCCTTTCGCCATCCTCTGCGGATCCCCTGCCCCGACATGACCGCGGCCACGATCATTAAAGCCCTCTGCACCATTTTTACACTGTTCGGTTTCCCCGCCTACATCCATAGCGATAGGGGGTCCTCCTTTATGAGTGACGGACTGCGTCAATTCCTGCTCAGCAAGGGCATAGCCTCGAGCAAGACGACCAGTTACAACCCCCGGGGGAACGGGCAGGTAGAAAGGGAGAATGGAACGGTCTGGAAGGCCGTCCTACTGGCCCTCCGGTCTAGGAGTCTCCCAATTTCCCGCTGGCAGGAAGTCCTCCCGGATGCCCTTCACTCTATCCGGTCCCTGCTGTGCACCACGACTAACCAAACGCCTCACGAGCGCCTCCTTGTTTTCCCTAGGAAGTCCTCCTCTGGAACACCACTTCCGACCTGGCTGGCAGCTCCGGGACCCCTGGCTGGCAGCTCCGGGACCCTGCTCCGGAAACATGTGCGGGCGCACAAGTCAGATCCGTTGGTGGAAAGGGTGCATCTCCTCCACGCGAACCCGCAATACGCCTACGTGGTGTACCCCGATGGCCGACAGGACACGGTCTCCCTGCGGGACCTGGCGCCCGCCGGAGCTCCCCACACCCCCCCCACACCAATCAGCCCCTCACTCCCGCCGGCTCATCCCGCAGCCACCCCCTTCCCGGGGGGTTCGGTTCTCCTCCCAGACCCGCACAGGAGTAAGGAAACAGGGGACAGCGCTACGCTCCCAGAGACGACAGGACTCCAGCCAGCGCCATCACCACCACTCCCGAGACGATCAAAAAGGATGACCAGGGCACCCACCCGGCTCATCGAATCGCTTTAATTCGTCTCAACGTTTCAGTAGCCCGGTAAAAGCGGCATTATTGTGTATAGTTTATAGTTATGGCACAATGCCGATCATGTTTGGCCCGTGTTGCCCGGTAAAAGCGGCATTATTGTAGATAGTTTATAGTTATGGCACAATGCCGACCCTGTTTGGCCCGTTGGCCCAGTTAAAGGGACAATTTTGTTTATAGTTGAGAGTTACGGCACAGTACCGACACTGTAAACCCCTACCACCATGCGAACCACCATCCCGCCGGGTTCCTTTTCAACAAGGGGTGAATGTGGTGGTTTTATTAGGGGTAATACGGTACACCACGATGCCGATAGGCTATTGGTAGATGGATACCGGGTCCTGATAGGATCTGCCGCCTACTGGACTTCACCCAGAAATGCCGGTATAAGAACCCGGATTTCTCCCAGCAGCTGCATTCTGTAACCGAGCTGCTGGGGAACAAGTTCTGCTCAATAAAGCCTTTAATTGACGTTACCTCAACCTGCCTTGCGTCATATTGACGGTCCTACAACCTCCTAACTTTTTTGATCACTAAGGGCAATTTATCATGGCCAATCCACCCAAATCTGCACGTCTTTGGACTGTGGGAGGAAACCGGAGCACCCGGAGGAAACCCACGCAGTCACGGGGAGAACGTGCAGACTCCGCACAGACAGTGACCCAGTGGGGAATCGAACCTGGGACCCTGGTGCTGTGAAGCCACAGTGCTATCCACTTGTGCTACCGTGCTGCCCAGACATGGTTTTACAAAATGCATGGTAGTTTGATTTTATTTGTGGGCAAAAAAAACATTCATTTTAATAGTATCCTGACATTTCCTGACAGTAGCTGAAGAAAATTTTCATCTATTTTGAAAATGATCACTTTTCCTGATTTCCTGTAACCTCTCCAATGTTAATTGACCCATGACAACTGCCAATGCTTTGACTTCAAACCCTTCCACTTTCCATTATACATTATGGCTACTTCTACCCCTGTAAAATTACCCCATCTTAGCTCATTTGCTGCTTCATTCATACCTTTGTCATCCCCAAACTTGACTATTCCAGTACTTGCTAATGGACCTAACATTCTCCACCTTCCATAAACTTCAGCTCATCTGAAGTGCTGTTTATCAAATCTTATGCCATCCAGCAATATGGACTTGTCATACCTACGTGTATCAACCGACATTTGCTCTTGGTACCCTCAACTCCTCAAATTTAAAATTATTATTGTGATATTCAAATTCCCAAAGGTCTTGACCCTTCCTACCTTTGCAAACTCCTCCATATAATTCCAAAATTCTCTGTCCCTCTGACACAATTTTTTTGTGTATTCCCCCTCGCAATGTCCACGATAAGGCAGCGACTGTGCCACCAGCTGCCTGAGCTCCACTATCTGGTCTTTCCTCCCAAAACTGCTCTTTTTCTCCACTTCTCACTCCACCGTTAGGACCATCTTTAAAGCCCCCCTTTGATGAAATCCAACATAATATTTACCTTTTTTTTGTTTGCTGCCTATTTTTCTGATTCCACCTCGTGAAGTACTTAGGATTATCTTTTGCATTAAAGACACTGGGCTGGATTCTCCACACCCTCGCGCCAAAATCGCAGCCGGCGCGGGGGGGAGACCCGCAAGAAATCGGGACCGGCGCCGGTTCACCGATTCTGCGGGCCATGAAAAGCACCATACGCCGCGCCATGATACTCACGCGGCGACTGCGGACTCAGTCCGCGGCCGCCCTGGTCGGGGGCGGGCAGATCGGAGGCCGGGGAGGGGGCTTATAGGCAGCCAGGGAATGCTTGTGCGGCGGTTGAGGGTCAGGCATGCAGCCGATGCCTGCGTCTATGTATTTACATTAATTTCTGATTAATTTGTTTTTAATCACTCGTTACTCCCAAAGCATAGTTGATTGTAATATTTTGAACGACCACAACGATGAGTCAGAATACAGGAGGGAGTTGGAGAACCTAGCGGAGTGGTGTAATGAAAACAATCTCTTCCTCAATGTCAGCAAAACTAAAGAGCTGATCATTGACTTCAGGATGCAAAATATTGTACACACCCCTGTCTGCATCAATGGGGCCGAGGTGGAGGTGGTTGATAGCTTCAAATTCCTAGGTGTGCACATCACCAAAAATCTGTCCTGGTCCACCCACGTCAATGCTTCGACCAAGAAAACCCAACAGCGCCTATACTTTCTCAGAAAACTAAGGAAATTCGGCATTTCCACATTGGCTCTTACCAGTTTTTACAGATACACCATAGAAAGCCTCCTATCCGGCTGCATCACAGCCTTGTATGGCAACTGCTCGGCCCAAAACCATAAGAAACTACAGAGTGTCGTGAACATCACTGTGGTAGTCACCACTAAGTTGTCTTACAGTAAGGCCGTATAGTAGAGGTACATGGGTAAATCCCTGCCTGCTGGCTCCGCCCAGTAGGCGCCGTATAAATGTGTGTGCTCGCCGGTGCTGCAGCCATTCTGGTTCCAGCTACAGGAAGCACAACATCTTTGCTCAATAAAGCCTCAAAGATTCCACTACTCTTGTCTTTGTGGTAACTGATAGTGCATCAATTTATTAAGCAAAGAATTTTAAAACGATGGATCTCCACATCAAGACTGATCGCCTGCAGCTGAGCCCTCAAGCAGCCAACGCTACGTCCACCTTTGAGCACTTTGAGCTAGCCTACTTCGAATGTTACCTCCGAACATCCAACTCCTTTATTCACAGGTGAGCCCTGACATTTTTCCTCTCATCCGGGATGCGCCCTCTTACTCCGGAGCGATGGAGCTCCTGAAGGGACATTACGTTCAACCAGTAAATCAACTGTACGCCAGGCACCTCCTGGCCACAAGATGGCAACTCCCCGGGGAGTCTCTGGACTATATCTGGCATGTCCTGCACATCTTAAGGAGGAACTGTGACTGCCAGGCAGTTTTGGCAGGCCAGCACACAGAACGTTTAATTCGAGACGATTTTGTTACGGGCAGGAGGTCTGTGTATGTCCGCCAGCAGCAACTGGAAGGGGGTACGCTTGATCTTGCAGGAACTAGGCAGCTCGCTAACTTGTTAGAAGTGGCCTCCCGTAACGTCCAGTCATACGCCCCCGACCGCGCGGCACCCTCATGGGCATCGTGGGCCCCACCAGCTGCTGACTCCAGCTCACCGCAAGCCTGCACCGTGCAGCAGGCAGCCAACCCTGGGGGGCCCAAGTGCTATTTTTGCAGGCAGAACAAACACCCCAGGCAGCGCTGCCCGGCGAGGAGCGCGACCTGCAACGGATGTGGGAAGAAGGGACACTTTGTTTCTGTTTGCCAGGCCCGGTCGGTCGCCGCTGTTTCCAGGCCCGGCATTCCTGCACCCCCCACGTGTGACCCAGGGGCGCCGCCGTCTTCCTCATCGCCAGCCACGTGCGGCCCGTGGGCGTCGCCATCTTCTTCACTGCAAATCATGTGTGGCCTGTGGACGCCGCCATCCACCTTCGGCGCCATTTTGGACGGCGTCTCAGGACCCCTGCTCGTCTGGCCATTCACCGCCTGCCGCTACTGGTATGGCAACTGCTCGGCCCAAAACCGTAAGAAACTACAGAGACTCGTGAACATCACCCAGTCCATTATACAAACTCGCCTCCCCATTGACTCTGTCTACACCTACGCCTTGGGAAAGCGGGCAGCATAATCAAAGAACCCTCCCACCCGACTTACTCTTCCAACTTCTTCCACTGGGCAGGAGATACAAAAGTCTGAGAACACGCACTGACAGATTCAAAAACACCTTCTTCCCTGCTGTTACCAGACTCCTAAATGACCCTCTTATGGACTGATCTGATCTCTTCACACATCTTCTCTACTGGGTAGTACTACACTCTGTATGCTTCACCCGATACCTATGTATCTATGTATTTACATTGTGTATTTTATGTTTGCCTTATTATGTATTTTCTTTCCATGTACGGAATAATCTGTCTGAGCTGCACGCAGAACAACGCTTTTCATTGTACCTTGGTGCATGTGACAATAAACAAATCCAAATCCAATCCAATCCTTCGATTTTTATGTACGTTCTCTGCTGACACAATATAATGTATTGTATGTACATATCATAATACACATAACCTACTTTTAGGGAGTTTATTGGGTTCTTTTAGCTGAGTTAATCTTAATCACCATAAGATGGCAACATTACACATCGGAACATAAATGTCAAGGATGAGAAAATCCCATTCAGAAGATCAAAAGGTAATAGAAATGAAGAAGGCTGTTCATCCAATCTTGCTAACGTTCATCCAGCACCAGAAAAAACATACATCCTGATTGTCAAGTTAGCTAATTGCATTTAGGCCACCAAAACTTGTTTCTTGTTGAGAGTATCCTTCACTACCCAATTCTATGGCAGAAAAATTTCACCGAATTTAATCAGTCCCACCTGCCGCAGGAATCGTCGCGGGGCTGTTTGGATAATTTGACGGACCATTTGAAGGTCTGTTGACCTCGGGCAGGAATTTCCGATCTTGGGGTGAGCGCAACCAGAAAATCCCGGCCAATGTCTTGACTGAAAGATAATTGTATTTCAATAAAATAATGTGAAAAAGGGTTAAAAGCCGCAAATGATCATTAGGCCGAACATAGGTTTTTTTTTCGCGATTCACCTCAGCTATCTGCCTATTCATCATTTTTGTCAATCCCATCTTTTTCCAGAAGTATATATATTGTCTTTTCAAACCCATTTATAAGGACTGATTTTTCTGAAAGCACCCTTCCAGTAAGAAGTCTTGATCAATAAGAGCATGTATCTAGAAATCACAAGCACTCACTCTCCTGCTAATTTCCCAATTGACGTTTTGTGCGAAGAATGCATTAAGAAAACTATGGTGGCAGCACAGTGGTTAGTGCTGCTGCCTCACAGCACTGAGGTCCCAGGTTCAATCCCGGCTCTGGGTCACTGTCAGTGTGGAGTTTGCACATTCTCCCTGTGTTTGCGTGGGCTTCGCCCCCACAACCCAAAAGATGTGCAGGGTAGGTGACTTGGCCACGCTAAATTGCCCCTTAATTGGAAAAAATTAATTGGGTACTCTAAATTTATTTTTAAAAACTGGTTTGCCTCAGTAGCCTCCTTTTGAAATTTATTCCACAATTTTATTATCTTTTGGGTGAAAATGTACTGCTAAATGTCTTTCTTCCTCCTAATGCCTCCAATTTTAAATAAGGTTTCATGATAAGAAGGTAAGAAAATAAGAAATAGGAGCAGGAGTAAACCCTACAACCCTTCAATCTTTCTCTGCCATTCAATATGATCCTGACTGATCTCTCTCAGTTCCAAAGCTAGCTTGAAGCTGATGAAAGATATATTTGCCTTACTGCACTGCATCGCAATACTGCTTCCAAGGTAAATATATCCTTCCTTAGCGTACACCTAACTTTATACCATCAGCAAACCTGGATGTAATACTTTTGGTCTCTTTGTCTAAATCATTATATATTGTAAATAGCTAAGGCCCTCACATTGATCTTCGGTACAGCCACAGGCTTGAAGGACTGAATTGCTGCCTTCTGCTCCTAATTCCTATGTTCTATCCCATTTAGCACAGTGACAGTGCCAGACAACATGATGGAGGCTAGCTTCAATATGCAGCAGAGCTAACCGTGGTGCAATGTATTTGTCTGTTGCTGCTTGCCCCTGAGAGGCTATTTCCTTCAATAATATCCAAAGTGGTATATCTGCTTTGCAGGGAAATGGCCACAGGAGATTCCTGCAGTTTGCAGATGTTAGTAAGGAGCACTTTGCAGGATCAACAGGGCTGGGTTTGCCATTGTCGTTTCTGGTGCCATAGTCCTCTTGCTCTGCCTAGTGGCCACCCATTCTCTTCCTGCCTTTGGACTCTTAGCCTGCAGTGTGACCACCTCTCTATATGCGCTGTCCATGATACTCACTGCCTGACGGATGCTCTACAGTACCCCCAGCAGACGCAGTGGCTCTGAAACCTGGGCTTCCTGGAGCTGCAGCTGGAGACATTTCCTGCTAATCCCGGACATTAGAACCTTTCTGGCTTCCGACATGGAGCAGGAAGAGCAAAACATGGCTTTCAGCTCTCCTGCCATGACTTAGCCCTTTAAATTAAATTAAAGCTTTTGGAAGATATTTAGGATCAAATAATATCATTTACTCTAGGGCCCTTCTTCCCTGCTCCTCGTTGTTGCAGAATATAATCCTTGCAAATAATGAACCAGAAAATCATAGAATCACAGAAACCCTACAGTGCAAAATCTATTTAAGTCTGCACTGACCCTCTGAAAGAGCACCCTACCTAGGCACAATCCCCCACCCTATCCCCCTAACCCCATCTCGGGGCAATTTAGCATGGCCGGTCCACCTAACCTGCACATCTTTGGACTGTGGGAGGAAACTGGAGCACCCGGAGGAAACACACACAGACACAGGGAGAATGTGCAAACTTCACACAGTCACCCGAAGTCGGAATTGAACTGGGGTCTCTCGTGCTGTGAGACAGCAGTGCAAACCACTGTGCCACCGTGCCGCCCCAGCGTAATAAGACCTTAAAAACTATAAGCAATAAAAGTTGTAACTACTTGCACGACCATACTCACGGTATTCAATGGATCACTGACTGTGCTCTAAAGGTCACGTCGTTCCCTCTGCACAAAACTCCTTCAGTTACCAAGCTCCAACTTAAGCACTCTCTGCAGCCCAAAGCAACACTCCAGTGCAGACACCAAGAACTGTGCAATGCTCATTCTCTACTGATACTATCACAGACATATTGTTGGTATATTTAGGTCCCAACAGCATCACCAATACTGTGGGTATTTCTATTTATCTTAGTGAACCACAAGCCTTCCCTTATATCGATCAAATGACCACACAACCAGTTTTAATTAGTTCAAAAGATGGTTTATTTACATGCGCAAGAGTTATCTCAACATGAAAACACAATATCTACTATGAGTTAACTACACCTGTCAGCTACAATAACCTATACTTAACTTCAGGGCGACCGGCACTGTGCAAATGAATAAGGCATTTATCTGGATTTCACTTGGCTGGTTCGAAGAGAGTGGCTCTGTCTCTGCTGGGCTCATCCGTCAGGTAGCGATCATTGGTCTTGAACTTGACTGGCTGTTCCTGCCACAATTGGGCTGGCACAGGCCGGATCCGGCTGTGCTTTCTTTTATCCCTATGGGATTTCGTGCTCTTTGGGGCGGTCCTTAACCTTGGACCCAATAGTTCGACAGGGCTCTGATCACTGTCTTCGATTTCGGCCAATAAAGGGGCGGGTGCCTTGGTAGCTGGGCGGGTCCTTAGCGGTCATTGATCTTGGCAGTTGTGCTTTCTGAGTAAGGGGAGTGGCACCGTTCAGTCTGTGACTGTACTGGCTGCTTGATTGGAGTTCTATTGTCCTGGGAAAATGGGCCATTAAAATGCAAATGAGCGGGGGTTTCGATCAGGTCTGGTTACCTGTGTTTTAGATACACATAGGCTGTGTATCTGTCTGAGTCCTGGGTTGGCCATAATTCCCATGGTCCTTTGCAGGTGGCCATCTTAGATGGCTACTGTCGTGCTGGGTGCTCTGCTACACAGACGAACCAACACGGTTGCGGATGGTACAACTCAGTTTTATTACTAACAATATTTACAATGGTAAACTGGTTACTGTGATTCGTTCATTACCCTTGAATCTGTGGACCTATCCCTAACACTATCTTGGAGTGGCACTCAGCATATGGTGGATGTCTGAGTGGCTTGCTGTGAGCTCTGTGCCCTGAGCTGTCTCCTGCTGGAATGCACGGGAAGTGTCGTGTTCCCAGTTTTATAGTGTGTATGCTCTTGCCTGTGATTGGCTGTGGTGTTGTGTGTATATTAATTGGTCCGTTGATCTGTCCATCAGTATCATAGATTATCATAGAATTTACAGTGCAGAAGGAGGCCATTCGGCGCATCGAGTCTGCACCGGCTCTTGGAAAGAGCACCCTACCCAAGGTCAACACCTCCACCCTATCCCCATAACCCAGGAGCCCCACCCAACACTAAGGGCAATTTTGGACATTAAGGGCAATTAATCATGGCCATTCCACCTACCCTGCACATCTTTGGACTGTGGGAGGAAACCGGAGCACCCGGAGGAAACCCACGCACACACGGGGAGGATGTGCAGACTCCGCACAGACAGTGACCCAAGCCGGAATTGAACCTTGGACCCTGGAGCTGTGAAGCAATTGTGCTATCCACAAGGCTACCGTGCTGCCCCATCACAGCCAATCACAGTATGTATGTATGTTTGCACCATGATGTTTATCTGAATATCATGACATCCCCCCTTTTTTACAAGAACATGTGCCTCTGTGGTTATAAATAGATATGTATACTGAGTGCAGCTGAATGTGCGTGTGTGCAATATCTACAGCATGTACATGAGGCTAAACTATATACATGGGGCGATGTCAGGTGCGACTTAGCAACCAGGTTGTACCATAAACAAAACAAGTGGAAATGTTAAACATCAAAACGAACTCCTGTAACGACAAGGACAAAGAGAAACATATCAACACAGTGGTATAATACATCAGTGAGTTCAATGTTCAAACAGGCTCATAAGTCCAGCCTAGTGGGTGGGCGACGAATTCGGGTTGACCACCTCAAGGGTGGGTCAGGATTCACCGGCTGAGGAATGGGCCTGGCCACGGGCGACGACGGAATGGGCATGGTGGCAGGAAGCTCCACGATGTTGACATCAGGAACAACAGGAGGGCGTGGCACCGGTGTAAGTTCCCGTAGCGAGCATGGAGGCAAGTGAAGAGCCCGGCGATTGCGCCTGCGAATGGAGCCATCAGGCATGAGAACCAGGAACGAGCGGGGAGCCACGCATCGGAGAACTTCGGCAGGTGCTGACCAGACACCTTCTGGTAGGTGGATGCGGACGTCGTCCCCTGGTGCCAGGGCGGGAAGATCTGTTGCCCGTGTGTCATGTGCCACCTTCTGGCGAACGTGCTGCTGTCACATCCTGTGCAGTACTGGAGCATGGTTGGTTGTGGGGACACAGTGGTCCTGAGGGCGCGACCCATCAACAGCTGGGCTGGTGAGAGGCCAGTGGCTAGTGGGGCCGAGCGATAGGCTAGCAGGGCTAGGCAGAAATCCGATCCGCCAGCAGCAGCCTTGCAGATGAGCCGCTTGACGATGTGAACACCCTTCTCCGCCTTTCCATTGGACTGGGGATGCAGAGGGCTGGACGTCACGTGTGTGAAGCCATACGAAGCAGCAAAGGATGACCATTCCTGGCTGGCAAAACAGGGCCCATTGTCCGACATGACAGTAATCGGAATGCCGTGGCGTGCGAAGGTGTCTTTGCAGGCCCTTATGACAGCGGACGATGTCAAATCGTGCAGGCGTATGACCTCTGGATAGTTTGAAAAGTAATCTATGACGATTACATAGTCCCTGCCGAGCGCTTGAAAAAGGTCCACACCCACCTTCGCCCAGGGGGACGTCACCAGCTCATGGGGCTGAAGCATCTCAGGAGGTTGCACCGGCTGAAACCTTTGGCAGGTGGGGCAGTTGAGCACCATATTGGCAATGCCATCACTGATGCCCGGCCAGTATACCGCCTCTCGGGCCCTCCGTCTGCACTTCTCGCCCCCCAGATGGCCTTCGTGTAGTTGGTCGAGGACCAGCTTGTGCATGCTGTGTGGAATCACAATCCAGTCCAGCTTTAGGAGGACACCATCAATGACGGCCAAGTCGTCCCGGACATTGTACAACTGCGGGCACTGTCCTTTGAGCCACCCTCCCGTCATGTAGCACATCACACGTTGTAGAAGGGGATCAGCCGCAGTCTCCCGGCGAATATGGGCCAGACTGGAGTAATCGGCTGGCAGATTTGCCGATGTGAAGGCCACCTGCGCTTCGACCTGACAGACGAACCCCTCCGAGTCGGGCGGTGTGCTCACTGCTCTGGATAGGGCATCCACAATGATGAGGTCCTTTCCCGGGGTGTAGACCAGTTGGAAGTCGTACCTCCTGAGTTTGAGTAGGATGCGCTGGAGCCGACGGGTCAACGCGTTCAGGTCCTTATGTATGATGCTGACCAGGGGGCGATGGTCACTCTCAACGGTAAACTGGGGGAGACCATACACGTAGTCATGGAACTTGTCTATTCCGGTTAGCAAACCCAGGCACTCCTTTTCGATCTGCGCGTAGCGCTGTTCTGTGGGGATCATGGCCCGCGAGGCATAGGCGACCGGGGCCCATGACGCAGTGTCATCCCGCTGTAGGAGTACTGCTCCAATGCCGGACTGGCTGGCATCAGTCAAAATTTTTGTGTCACTAGATGTGTTGAAAAACGCCAATACCGGGACTGTGGTGAGCTTAATTTTGAGCTCCTCCCATTCCTTCTGGTGTGCGGGCAGCCACTGGAACTCCGTGGACTTCTTGACTAGGTGGTGAAGAGCCGTCGTGTGGGAGGCAAGGTTGGGAATGAACTTCCCCAGGAAGTTGACCATGCCTAGGAAGCGTAGCACTGCTTTCTTGTCTGCCGGCTGCGGCATGGCTGTAATGGTGCTCATCTTGTCTGCATCCGGACGGACCCCTGACCGGGATATGTGGTCCCCCAGAAACTTCAGCTCGGTTTGGCCGAAAGAACACTTGGCTCGGTCGAGGCGCAGGCCGTTTTCCCGTATCCGCGCAAAGACGTGCTGGAGTCGATTGATGTGCTCCTGTGGTGTAGTGGACCAGATGATGACGTTGTCAACGTAGACGCGCACCCCTTTGATGCCCTCCATCATCTGTTCCATGATCCTGTGAACGACCTTGGATGCCGAGATGATGCCAAACGGCATTCTGTTATAGCATAGCCTGCCGAAAGGAGTGTTGAAGGTGCACAGCTTCCTGCTGGACTGGTCCAGTTGGATCTGCCAAAAACCCTTTGAGGCATCCAGCTTTGTAAAGATTTTAGCCCGGGCCATTTCGCTCGTGATCTCTTCCCATTTGGGTACGGGGTAGTGTTCCCTCATTATGTTGTTGTTCAGGTCTTTCGGGTCAATGCAGATCCGGAGTTCGCCAGAGGGCTTCTTAACACACACCATGGAGCTGACCCATGGCATGGGCTCCGTGACCCAGGATAGCGCCCCTTGGTCCTGGAGATCCTGCAGCTGCTGCTTGAGGCAGTCTTTGAGTGGCGCTGGGACCCTGCGAGGTGCGTGAATGACCGGGGTGGCGTCCGGTTTGAGTCGTATTCTGTTGGTGTAGGGCAGTGTGTCCATGCCCTCGAATGCCTCCTGGTTGTGGGCGAGGAGCGATTGAAGCTGTGCCCTAAATTCTGCATCCGGGAAGCCTGATGTGCGTTCTGGAGACAGAGCGTGGACCCGCTGCACGAGGTGGAGAACCTTGCATGCCTGTGCGCCTAGCAGGGATGATCCGACTATTTTGAAGGACAGTGTGGCCGTGTATGTGTTGTGTGTCACCTGGAGCTGGCAGGATCCATGGCCGGGATAACGTTTCCATTGTAGTCGACCATCTTGCAACGGGACGGCCAAATTGGTGGTCTGACCTTCAAGGCGTAGAAGGCTGACCATGCTATTAGGTTGGCGGAGGCACCAGTGTCCAGACGGAATCGGTGATCGGTTGACCGTTAGGGTGGCACACCATTCATCACCCGGATTGACGCTGTTCACTGGCATCGGCTGGTGGGTCCTGCCTGGAGACATCCTACATTCTGTCCTTTTGATCCTGAACGTGAAGCGTGGTGGATCACACTATTGATCCCTATTCATCCTTGGTGGACCGGTCACCCTTGGTCAAGGCAAGGTTCTATTCTACTCTATCTTATGGTTTGGGACATTTACCTAATATTTCATTAATACATTCATAAATTAATTGATCTCTAACGGTTACTATAATTTAGGTGACTATAACATTTAATTTATCCGCACAGTTGGTCTCTAGCTAACGCTATCTAAGCTACTCTCATGCTGCTGGTGAATATCAAAGAACTTATATACAGTACAAAATTTAAAACAGCAGCATCACATTTCTACTTAATCCTAATAAAGTTAAAGAAGTACATGGTTTAGTTTTAGCAGTGATTGTTACATGTTGAATTCCAAAGAAGGGGGATCGGGAGGCTTTTGCTCGCCATTTACGGAGTTGGAGTGTCTGAATGACACTGCAGACCATTGCAATTACTAGAAGGGCCTCTACTATGTATGAAAGGGGGTTCCATTTGGCAATGTTTTCGCACCAGGTGGGGGTTTCGATGTCTGTCTTTATGTGTGGTGCCGTGTCCGGGCTGGTGGTGGCCTGTTGTGTGGTAGTGTCCGGGGCTGGTGTGGGGTTTGTTACAAACGTTTGTTGCACGCGCAGTTGCAGAAGTCCAGCGATGATCCAAACGCATGTCAGCAGTCCTTGCTTCATCCTGTGTCTTCTGTTTTCCGTGTAATCCTGGGGGTGCAAGCATAGTATCTGTTATTATCTTTGGTTAATATCTCGTTTTATTAGTCTTTCTCTTCTTACTCCAATTACCCGTTATGATTGTCACCATGTGTAACTTACTCATTTTTTTCCCGAAATACCATTTTGGAGAGACAAGTTATGCAAACATTTTGTAAAGTACAGAGACTCACGCAGCTTCTGGTCGATGTGGGGAGTGGGCAGACAATTTCTCCGACCAATCTTTTCCTAACTTGCAACCAGTGGTGGTTGAGGCTTATCTTAACCAGCCGAATTTCAGGGCGGCCAGTTTTATAGATTTTCGTCCCAGGGCTCAGAGGTCGTTCGCGTCTAGCAGTGTGTATAGCAGCAGTGATTAGCAACCAATTGTGTCATTCATGTAAATAGCATGTGGGGAACGACCAGGGGGTCGCGGGAGGTTAAGGAAAGAAAGGATGAGTGTACAGAACGTGGCAAAATGCATTCTTTATACCACAACCAAAGGGAGAGTAGAGAAGGTGAAACTAAGGCCAGGCAGAGTAGAGAGAACCATTCCAGAGCATATGAGGTGAAGGGAATATGAGGTGCGTGTGGGCCGCAGCGGGAGAAGAATGGGTGGAATTCCCGGGTAGGGCGGGGGTTAGTGCCATTCCTCCACTACCCGAGCTTTTCTGACCGAATGAATTTGGGGTCCTCAGGTAGGGCGGGGATTAGTGCCGTTACTCCCGACCTGGGTGACTTGGGTGGGCGGTAAGAGTTTATAGTCCTGTGGAAACTTGTCATAAAGACTGGGAGAACAGTGATCTGTTTCCCCACAAACGTGTGCCTTTAACTGTCATTGGGTATCGTACCCTCGAATCAGAGGAGTAATTTTGTATCGGGCGACATGAATTACAACCATGTAGTAGGAAAATGGCGGGCAGACTCCATCAGAACTTTGGACAACTTAATATTAGGCGGTGTTTCTTTCTCATCATCTGGACACCTCAGGGCTCTGTACCAAACAGTGTTGTAAAAGCATTACCGAAACGAGAGTCAGTATCTGAATCATCACCATCTCCCGGTTGCCAGACCCGTGTCTGCCGTTTCTGTGCCTTGCCGCGTGGGCCGTCGGATAATCCGAATCGTCGTGCCTTACTGGTCTGCAAGAGTTGTCGTGGTGCCAAAGAGGGGCTTGTTTGTTGTGAGGCGTAGGGGCGGTGGGAGTGAGGGCAAGTTACTGTGGTCAGGCGGTGGATGTGGAGTTGGCTGGAGGAGGGCTTATAGGGGTTCAAAGATATCTAAGTCGTGGTTACGGGGGCTGGGGTGACTGGGGGCAGAGAGATCGCGCCAGTGTTCAGGGATAGTAATCAAATCCGGGAGGCTCTCGCTGTCGTCGGAGCCAAGTTCAAGGTGAAAGTCTATATCTGTGGGCGGGACAAGTTCGGGTCTGTGGGCGTGGACAAGGGATAAATGGCATCATGGCTGGGGAGGGTTGGTGTAGGCGTTGGACTAGATTGTTGATGGACGGGCCGTAATCGTCTCCTATTGCCAGAGAGATGTGGTGGGAGTGGCTACATTGTGATCCGTAGACGTTGAGTTGGTTGATGTGGAACCAACCAGTTTTACCGTTGGAATACGTTACCTTGTACATGGAGGGACTCACTTTGTCGGATATGGAGTAGGGTCCTGTAAATTTTGGGGAAAGGAAAGAACTGGGGTTGTAAAGTGAAACCATTACTTGCTCACCGACTGTGTACTCTACGTGGTGGACGGTTTTGTCAAAGCAGGCTTTACTCTGCTTTTTTCTAGCGCCTAATTGGACAGCTGCAGCGAGTTGTGCTGCTTTAATGTTATCTGTAACCTGTTGGACTGCTTTTTCATGGGTGAAGGCGGTTACTGTAGGGCTTGCCAGATCGAAGCCTAATAACTATTCAATACCCTTCATGGGCCGTCAGGTCATGAAAGTGTGGGGTGTGAAACCTGTGGAACTGGAAACAGTGTTCTGAATAAACATGAGAGCAAATGGGAGGACTGCGTCCCACATGGTATTGTTCTGTTGCACCATCTTCCTAATGGTCGCTTTTAAAGTTCGATTCATTCTCTCGACAATCCTGCTGGATAGGGGGTGATATGCTATATGGAATTTCTGCCTGATCCCAGAAATTGTTGAAACATTTTGCATGAAATGGGAACCTTGGTCTGACTCAATGCTGCAGGGGAGACCCCAGCGTGTGAATATCTGTTGGGTCAAAATCTTAGCGGTGGCCTTTGCTGTGTTTGTCCGTGAGGGAAATGCTTCTACCTATTTAGTAAAGGTGTCGATTACAACCAGCATGTACTTGAAACCGTTTCTGCAAGGGGGAAGGGGGCCAATGTAATCGATTTGCAAATTTGTCCAAGGGCCATTCACAGGTCGGGTGTGACGTAATTGTCCGTTCTTTGAGTAACGTTCAGGATCGTTCTGAGCAGATAAGGCAATTCTCGACATAATGGGTTACATCGCTTTTTAAATCGGGCCACCAACACAAAGGTCTTAAATGGGCAATGGTATTGTCTATCCCCTGATGTCCGTGTCCGTCATGAAATTGGTAAATGAGCTGGTTTCTGTCCTGGGTGGGGACCACATAAATTCTGTTTTATAAAACTATGCCGTCCTGTACAGTCAGTGTGTCCTTCCATTTATCATAGGAGGGGGCTGGGAAGGTGCAGTCTAAAACCTGTTTGAGGATGTCGTCTGCTTTTTGGGCTTGGGATAGATCCTCAATATTGGTCTGGGAAACCTGGACTGAGTGTATTGGTTCGCTTTCAGGTGGCTGCCAGAAGTGACCATGGCGTGATCCTGCTTTGGCTAGGGCGTCTGCCTTTACATTACCGGGTGGGGAGGAGCGATGATGGCTTCTTACTTTAATGATACCGTATGTGTGATCTGAGACTGTCTTGAGAATGTGCTTTAACAACGGGGTAGAGGGTAGGGGTTTTCCATCGGCTGAAACAAAACCTTGAGATTCCCACAGGGGCAGGAATTCTGTTAAACTGTTGCACACATACAGGCTGTCGGAGTGTATGTCTGTGGGAGTCTGTAGAGTGCTGAATTAGATAGGCTATGGCTGCGAGTTCTGCTGCTTGTGAACCTAGGTGGCCGGGCAATTTTAAAGAGATCTCTTCTCGTGGGCGTCCCTTCGCGTCTTCCACGTAAATTCCACAACCAGTAATTCTAACTACATTTTCGATTGTGGACGAATCGTCCACATAAATTTTTAAAGTATCCCCTGTGGTTTGGGAATCCTGTGTCTTACTGCCTGCTCGTGGGTGTAGTGACTTTGGGATAAAGGGTCCTGTGTGGTGTTGGGCTGCTATGATCTGGCACTCATGTGGGGTCTCTGCATATTGGAGATTATCAGCCAGAAATGTGTGGGTTATGGTGCATTTTACCATAATATCCCTACCTTGTAATGGTAGTGTCCAGCAAGCTGCTCTGATCTGGCTGACTGAACCGTCCTTTAATCTTCCGTCTAGTAATAGTTGCGTGGGGGTGTGCTCGGTCAAGACCGTAACTGGGTTGAGGCCTGTGATGTACGCAAAGTACTGTACTGCCCAAAAGACTGCAAGCAAGGGCCGTTCGCAGGCTGAGAATCCTTGCTCTACTCTTGAGGCATAGGCTACGGGTGCTAAGTGATCGTGTCATTCTTGCTGACAGGGTTCGGTCGGTGGTTGCTACTTATATGGCAGAGGGCTAGCCTGGGTCTGGAACTTGTAAAGCGGGGGCTGTGCCTAGGGCATGTTTTGAATCATCAATGGTGTCTGTGTACTGCGGAAGCCATTCCCATGGGACGCTCCTTTTAAGGTGCTCTGAGAGTGGGGCTGCTTTGGTGGGAAAACCATCTATATAATTTATGCAATATCCTACCAAACCTAGGAATGACCGGAGTGTAGTGACATTTTGGGGCAGGGGCAATTGAACGATGGACTCGATCCGTTTTTGCTCAATTCCTCTCTTCCTGTGGGTGATGCTGGTGCCTAAATATAGAACCTTTTCCTTTAAAATCTGGGCCTTTTTGGGGTTGACCTTACATTGATTCCCGTACCAGTCTCCCCGAACAGGCCCCGGAATGTGGCGACTCGGGGCTTTTCACAGTAACTTCATTTGAAGCCTACCTGTGATAATAAGCGATTTTGACTCATTTCATTTCACCCGATTGATTGTGTCATGTGAGAGTACCTTTAAGAAATGTGTGTTTACTACTGCAGTGATGTCAGGGAGTGGGTGGAGCTGGGCTGTCTGTCAGATTTTTACTTTTGTTGCAGGGTGTGTTTTAGTTTCATTTTCAGAGCTGGATAGCTGCAGTCAGCCAGAAGGTGTATGAATCTCTCTCTGTAATCTAAAGACTGTAAATCGATCCTGGTGATTTAAAACTAATAACAGTAATGACTTTAACCTGATGTGCTTCTGGTAAAAGGTGTTTTAAGTCGTATGGATGTTAAAAGGAAAGCTTAAAGGATTACTTAGTGTTGTCGTCTTTGGGGGTTGTATTTGAATTAATGGTTGCTAAGATGTTCACTGTATGTTTCAAAAAGTTTAACTTGAGTTCATAGAATAAACATTGTTTTGCTTTAAGAAATACTTTTCCATTTCTGCTGTACCAAACCTGTAGAGTGGGCCGTGTGCTCCCCACACCACAATCTATTAAAAGTTGTGGGTCAGGTGAACTCCGTGCAAAACTTTGGGATTCTCTAAACCCTGGCCCATAACAATTGCAGTAGGCCTAATTATTCAGATAAGAGCTCTACATTTTCCTCTTTTGTGTCCGTTTGCAAGAGCAGATCGTCTGCATATTGTATGAGGCATTCGGGTTGGGAAAATTTAGAAAGTCCGTTGACCAATTGTCATTGGAAAATGGAGGGGGAGTTATGGAATCCTTGTGGGAGGCATGTCCACGTGTACTGCTGCCCTTGAAACGTAAATGCGAATTTATACTGTCAGGCCTTGTCTAACGGGATGGACCAAAAGCCATTGCTGATGTCCAGCACTGTGAAATATTTTGCCTGTACTTCCTGTTTGACCATTGTCGCGGGACTCGTGGCAACAGTGGGGGTTGCTAAAGGGGTTACCTTATTAAGTTCTCGATAGTCGATCATTAGTCGCCATGAAGCGTCGGGCTTCTTTACGGGCTAAATTATTTGTGGACGCTACGGCTCAAATAACTCCTTGGTCTAACAAACTGTTAATAACCTTCGAAATCTCACCCTCGGCTTGCTGTGGGAAACCGTGTTGCTTTTGCGGCTTTGGATTGGGACCTGAAATCTTCATTGTACCTGGGATCTTCCCACAGTCGTGATTGTGTTGTGAGAATGAAGCTTTGTGAGTCCTGAGGCCCTCTCTAATCATCTCGCCTGCACTAATTGTTTGCGGATTAATCCAATAGTCCCCGACTGAGCAAATCCTGTTTTCATAATCCCCTACTGTGAGCGTAGCGGGAGCCCTAGCTGTTTTAGCCATTCGCCAGACACATTTGTTTACTGGTTCAAATGAAAGGTTATGGGAGCTCATAAAATCAGTGCCTAAAATGTGCTCTACGGTTTTGGGTAAGTCAACTGAAACGACGGGGTGTTTGGTGCTAATGTTCCCTATCTGAATGGGTACGGGAGCTGTGATATATCCTTGTTGCATGTGGCCTGTGAATCCACTCAGGGTGATGGTTTCTGTGGTGGGCCATTTGTCCTGTTGAAACATGGTGGAGGAGTTTAAAGTGGTGCGGGATCCTCCTGTGTCCCAAAGAAAAGCGACTGTCTGTCCCCGGACTGTGCCTGTAACTACTGGTCTGCCTGATTTGTCCCAGCGTGTGTCACAGACCCACGTTGGGGAGTCCGAACACGGTCAATCTGTGGAGTTAAAACGCTAAGTTGTCTGAACGGGCGCTAACATTATGCATGGGCCTAACATTGTTCCTAGGTGGGGGGTTTGGTGGTTGGTATCGTTGATGGTTCGGGGGGTTTTGGCGGCAATCGCGGGCGTAATGTCCTATGTGGCCACAATTGTAACAACCTTGTGGTGCCTGTGCTCTGGGGTGCTGTCCCTCGTGTCTACCCTCGTTGATCCATGCTGGGTTCTGGCTAGTCTAACTGGGTGCATGTTTGCTTCTATATCGTCCTGATCTGTCTGTCGGTGTAGGGTTTGTTCCCATGCTCTAGAAAGTCATTTCAATACCCAAACCTCATTGTGTGTGTGGTCTGTGGGGTCGTAGTTTACACAAGCCTTTTGACCTGCATCTGTGGCATGCGAGACTAGTGGTGTCCTCCTCATTTAGCAGTGCACTGTTCAATTGTCCGTAGACTGCCATGAAATGAATCCATAGGCGACCAGCAAACGCGTTCGGATGTTCTCCCTTTTGCCTGCAGTGATTTAAACCCTCGACTGGATGGCATCTAATATGACTGTTTTAATTTCCTGTTGAGTTCCTTCTGCTACATTTTGGGATTCTGGCAAAGCTGATCTTACAGACTGGTTAACGCTCATAACTATTAGCTTTACTTCTTCTCTCTCGTCTAGCCATACACAACTTTTTGTTGATGCACTTCTTCAAAGAAACTGTGCGGGTGTACGGTGGGCTGGAATGGACTAATTTTTGTGCAAGCTTCTCTTAATTGGGTTATGGATAGTGGGGTGGTGTAAACGATATCAGGCTCCTCCTGATCCGATGACCTGCGTTGTGTGGTAACCGGATTCATGGGGGTCGAATTGTGAGTGGGGGTGTGTGCTGCCTGTGCAGTGGGTGCTGCGGGTGCTTTTCTTTTTGGGGCGTGGGGGGCTCGATTTTGATTTCCCATGTCCTCTACGTAACTTTGGACGCATTTGTTTAACTCTTGCCAATCGGGAGCATCTTCCTCATCTAAATCCTTCCCGAAAGTGTACCTGAAGCCATTCTGTACTGAGAGTAGCAACTGTAACTTTTCTATCTTCTGTCGGCATTTAGCATGGTCAACGGTACTCTGCCTCTGTTCCTTGGTGGAGTTGTGGAGCGCTCTCAAAGCTGCTTTTAAATCTGCGCATTTGCTAGTTAGCTGGGCGACCTGTTGTTCTGTTTCCCCTCTTACCAGGACTGCACGCTGTGTATCTTGGTAGGTTTTATCATACTGGGTCTGGAAGCTACTAAGGTGAACTCGACAAGATTGATGTGCGCGTTTTACATCGGCCATTTCCTAATCCTTAGCTGCCAACTGTTCCCGGAGTTGCTCAAAAATCTTCTCGCTTTCGTTACTGTTTCCTTCATTCTTTTCTTCGTTCTTAATTAACTGCCTACGGAGCATCTTCACGACCTCCTCTGTGCCTCGCAACTGTGCCAAACAGGACACTATTGCCATCGGCTTTCTGACTTTCCCTACGTTTTTCTTGTGGACATCGCTTAGGTTCTCCCACCAAGACTGTCCTATCTTTCCTGGACCTCACTCATCATTAGCGCAAAAATTCGACCAAAGGGGCCATCCTTTCCCCTTTAAGTATTTCCTGAATTCTTCCTCCCATATGGGGCATTGCTCTGCTCTGTTGGTCGCTGCGACCTCGGGTTCCTGTGGATTCATCAATCTTTCCATTGCTTTAGTGGCCATTACTTCTCTTATCTCGTCCTCTACTTTTAATTTGGGACAGGCGAATAAGGTGGCGATTTGAACAGCGGGTATGGCTTAAGCTATTTTCCGGCTCACAATCCCTCAATAGTTGTACACGATTCTAACGAGTTAAACTCTTCCTGTTAGGTACGCATGCGGGTTAGTATACACTTCCGAAATTCGGTTATTTGGTCAATATGGGACTTGCACTTGTGGTTCTTTCTCTTTCTCGTAATTGGATTCAAAGTTTGTGGGTTCTCTCGGAGTGACAAAGTCACTTCTAATCGAGTCCCGTCTGAGTTTGCCAATAATGTTGGTATGCTTCAGTCCCAACAGCGTCGCCAATACTGTGGGTATTTCTGTTTATCTTAGTGAACCACACGCCTTCCCTTTCTCTCGATCAAATGACCACACAACCAGTTTTAGTTAGTTCAAAAGATGGTTTATTTACATACGCAAGTGTGATCTCATTATGCAAACACAATATCTACTACGAGTTAAACTACACCTATCAGCTACAATAACCTATACTTAACTTCAGGGCGACCGGCACTGTGCAAATGGATAAGGCCTTTATCTGAATTTCACTTGGCTGGTTCGAAGAAAGTGGCTCTGTCTCTGCTGGGCTCATCTGTCATGTAGCGATCGTTGGTCTTGAACTTAGCTGGATATTTCTGTTGCAATTGGGCTGGCACAGGCCGGATCCGGCTGAGCTCTCTTTTATCCCTGTGGGATTTTGAGCTCTTTGGGGCAGTCCTTAACCTTGGACCCAATAGTTCGACAGGGCTCTGACCACTGTCTTCGATTTTGGCCAATAAAGGGGCGGGTGCTTTTGTGGCTGGGTGGGCCCTTAGCGGTCATTGACCTTGGCAGTTGTGCTTTCTGAGTAAGGGGAGTGGCGCCGATCAGTCTGTGGCTGTACCGGTTGCTTGATTGGAGTTCTATTGTCCTGCGAAAATGGGCAATTAAAATGCAAACGAGCGGGGGTTTCGATCCGGTCTGGTAACCTGTGTTTTAGATACACATAGGCTGTATCTGTCTGAGTCCTGGGTTGGCCATAATGCCCATGGTCCCTTGCAGGTGGCCATCTTAGATGGCTACAATATGCATCTACAGTAGGCAAGTTGGTGAGGATGAGGTCAAGTGTGTTTTTGTCTCTTGTTGGTTCCCTCACTTCCTGCTGGAGACCCAATTAAGCAGTTATCGCCTTTCGGACCTGACCAGCTCAGTCTGTGGTGGTGCTACCAAGCTCCTCTTGGTAACGGACTTTAAAGTCCCCAACCCAGAGTACATTCTGTGCGCTTGCCATCCTCACCACTTTCCCTGAGTGCTGTTCAACATGAAGGAGTATTGATTCATCAGTTGACGGGGTTGGTATGTGGTAATCAGCACGGGATTTCCTTGCCCATGTTTGACCTGATGCCAAGAGGCATCATGGGGTCCATAGTTGATGATGAGTACTCCCAGTGTAACCTTCCCCCAACTGCATACCACTGTGCCGCCACTCTGTTGGGTCTGTCGTGCTGGTGGGAAAGGGCATACCCAGGAATGGTGATTGTGGTGTCTGGGACATTATCTGTAAGGTATGATTCCTTGAGTATGGCTACGTCAGGCTGTTGCTTGACTAGTCTGTGAGACAGCTCTCCCAACTTTGGCACAATCCTCAGATGTTAGTAAGGAGCACTTTGCAGGATCAACAGGGCTGGGTTTGCCATTGTCATTTCTGGTGCCAAAGTCCATTCCGGGTGGTTTCATTTGGCAGCGATTGAGTACAACTGAGCGGCTTACAAGGCCATTTCAGAGGGCATGTGAGAGTCAACTTTGCTTTGAATCTGGAGTTATGTGTAGGCCAGGCCAGGCCAGGTAAGGACAGCAGGTATACTTCCCGAAATAACATTAGTGAACCAGTTGATTTTTGTGATAATTGACAATTGTTTCATCATCATCATTAGACTTTTAATTCCTGATGTTTCAGCTGCAAGGGGTAGCCTAGGATGCCATATTTCAGGGTTACGCAAAGGATCTTTGCAGGATCTCACATATTATGGAGGTGACTGATGCCCTTCTCAGTAAAGCATACTGTTATGTTTAGTTCACCATGGATGAAGCAAGCCAGGCTGTGGGATTTGCAGCCAGTCTGGCTTCCCAGAAGTGCAGGGCACCATTGACTGCACACATGTGGCCAGCAAAGTTCATTAACAGAAAAGGATTCCGCTCACTAAACATCCAATTGATTCGTGATCACCAAAAGCAGATTATGTGTGTTTGTGACAGGGACCTGGGGAACTCTAATAACTCGACACCTTCAGTCACCTCCAGGTGCCACAAGTCTTTGAGGACCCTCGCGCATAGAGGGTTGACTCCTCAGTGATAAGATATGGCTAATAACACCCATCCGTCATCCACAAAGTGCACCGGAGTAGAATACAATGTGGCATATTCAGCCACAAGGTCCTTATAGAACAGACTTCATCACTCTGGTGTGCTATGTGCTTTATATCAAATATAAACAAAGTTAAGTAATTGATTTTCACTGTCAAAACCTTTGGATTATAACCCTTGGAAACGGTTTGGGATTTATTTGCTCAGATTTTGAGTTAGAATGACAGTTAAGAAAATTACTTTTAAATTGAAGCTGGCCTAAATCTGATAACCATTTCCTACATATTGCCGACATTTGTAAATGTAAATTTCAATCATTTCAATTGAAATGTTTTCAGGGCAAGTGTAGATAGGTAGAAGGAAATATGGGGACAGCTGAATTGTCAAAAAAGTAACAAGTGATAACCTACATTAAGGATATTCTGAATTACTGGATGGAAGTTTCCGTGTTGGAGTTTCTGTAATCGCGGTGGCAGATGGGAAACCAGGCAGGGCGGGTTTTCATGCTCAGTCTTTTGCTTTTCAGCTCATTGATTATGCATCAGCGAGGAGTTAATTGAGTCTCTTTACTGGGCGGGTAGTGATTCGTCCATCCTGCCATTATCTCATGAGTTGAAGTTCTTGCCGCCATATTTAAATAGCAGCCGTACCACACATTCATTCACAGCCAGCCAAGTGGTGATGGCAACGCTATGTCTGGAAGACGTTCAAAGCTTGAAGTGCCACTGTTCAGCAGTGCCTCCCTGGAGAAACTATTTCAGGCCCTTCAGGAAAGGCAAGAGATCCTCTTTCCATATGATGGGAGCAGAAGGACCGCACACTTTAGCTCAGCAGGCTGGGAGGAGGTCACCAGAGAGGTCAGCACATGTAAACAATAAAGGAACGTTCTACAGTGCAGGTAAAGGATGAATGATCTTATTCACTCCACCAGGCTAAATGAACCTTCTTCTCACTCCAAACTCACACTCTCATAAAGGCATCAGGCAGCCGAAGGGTTAGTTTACACAGGGATGTCACACACTATCAGCCGATGGGGCACTGGTACTGGATATCTGACAACCATTTTAACATTACTCTTTCATGTTAGATCTTGCACAAATGGCATCTAACTGGGGAGGGTTCAGCACATTCAAAAGGCATGCATGCTTCTGAACTCCTCTTCCATCTATTGTGATCACAATCAATTCACAGTCCAAAGATGTGCAGGTTAGGTGGATTGGCCATGATAAATTGCCCTTAGTGTTCAAAATTGCCCTTAGTATTGGGTGGAGGTGTTGACCTTGGGTGGGGTGCTCTGTCCAAGAACCGTTGCAGACTCAATGGGCCGAATGGCCGCCTTCTGCACTGTAAATTCTATGATAATCTATGATTAATCTAGGACAAAGGTTCGGCACAACATCGTGGGCCGAAGGGCCTGTTCTGTGCTGTATTCGATAAAGCTGGGGGTGTCCGAGTGACCCAGGATGTAGCTGTCATGCACACCTCATGGGAAGCATCCCCACACATGCATGATCGTCATGTGGTGGTCGCACATTGGTTGGACTTTGAGGGGGTGGAACACCTTCCTGTTGATGTAGGGCATTCCCTCATGGCCCGGTGAGCACAAAGCGACATGCGTGCCATCTATTACCCCCTGGACCTGGTGCATCCCGTCTATTGTGGGAAATCCTGCTGCCCAGGCATCCTGTCGGGCCTGGTCCATGTCAAAGTTTGCCTGGCAAAACAGGGCATCCGTGATGCACTTGTGGGCTGTGGCTTGTGTGATGTCACTCAAGTCCCCGCTTTAGTCCAGGAATGACCCTGAGGCATAAAGGTTCAGGGCTGCGGTGGCCTTGAAGGCCGTCGGGAGCGGGTATCCTCCTCCATGTGGTGCCAAATCTGCACCATCCCCTTGTTGAGGTGAAGCCTCCTGCGGCACACACTGTCCATCATCTGTTTGAAAGAACAGTGGTGCCTGTACATCATGGACCGTTGCTGGCCTCCCCCCCTGGAATCCTCCCTGGCCTGATGGGCGGCCGATCCTCTTTTGTTACAGTAAATGTCGGAAAACATGAAATCTAATAGCACAATGCTTTCCCCTATTAACAAAACCTTATCAGTAACAATTAAAGAAACCAAAGTCATTTTCTTTCTCTTCTTGTTACAAACTCCATTCCCTAACTGACTCCACCCCTCTCCCTGCAAAATTTCTGACGTTGAACTGGACTATTCATAACCTTGATGTCATAAATGGCCCCAAGGTGAGCTTCGACCACATATCGCTAGACTGCCTATTTCCACATCTGCAACATCGCCTGACTCTGTACCACCTCAACTCCTCTGCAGGTCATTCATGCCTTTGCTAGCTCACGATCTGAATAGTCCAGCCTCTCATTTTCTATCCTTGGTAAAATTGAGGTCATCCAAAACTCTGCTGCCCATGTTCTAACTCATTCAAAGTCCCATTCACCCTTTAATCCCATATACTTGCTGACGGTAGCATAGTGGTTAGCACTATGGCTTCACAACACCAGGGTCCCAGGTTAAATTCCCAGCTGGGTCACTGTCTGATCGGTCTGCACATTCCCCCTGTGTCTGCGTGGGTTCCTCAGGTTTCCTCCCACATGTCCCCAAAGATATGCTATTAGGTAATTTAGACATTCTGAATTCTCCCTCTGTGTACCCAAACACACACGGAATGTGGCGACTCGGGATTTTTCACAGTTACTTCATTGCAGTGTTAATGAATGCCTACTTGTGACAATAAACATTATTATTATTATCTAACTTGGATCCTAGTTAAGCAACTTTTCAGATGTAAAATTCTCATCATTGTTTTTAATTCCTTCCGTGGTCCCATTCCTCCCTACCCCTGTAACCTCTGTGATGACCTTTGACCCAGAAGGAGTACAGTAAGGAATATGTGTAATTTCTTTTAAATATATTGGGAGTCTATAATTAAAAAAAAAGAATATTTGAAAAGTACTTTTAAAATCCCGAAAGACGTGCTTGTTAGGTGAATTGGACATTCTGTCCTCCGAAATGGGGAGGACATGTGGAGCTGCTATTGGACACATCTCACAGCATGACAACGGAAAAGACACTGACAACATCAAGGACTTGAGGGCAACATCAGTCTGCAGACAGAGCACTTCGCAACAACTCATTAAAGAGTACTTCAGTCAAACAATCCATTCTCCCTTACATTAACAGTCATGCCCATCATCTGTTCCTCCATCCTCAAATAAATAAGACCTAGCTAAGACCAACGTTAATATTGCTCCAACAACGTGGGACCATAACTTCCTGGTTCCCCAGGGTCACATTTGGGGGTTACTGGGGAATCCCTTCTGGAAATTCTCACGTAGGGGTTTACCTGGCAATTTCAATAGTTACTCTTAAAGAGTTAGAACAAAAATAGCACTTCTAACTTTAGCGTAACTATTTTAAAACGCCAGACCGAGCCCCGTGTGATAAACTCCCACAACCCCCGCCCCAACTAAATACCCCCACCCGCATGGGATTCCCAACCCTCCCTTCGACCTGACCCCACAACAACCCAACCAGTCTCCATCTGACCAAAACGACACCCCTGACTACAACAAACCTACCTGACACGACCGCCCCCACCCAAAGCTACACTCTCCCCCCCCCCACCCCCACCCCCTGACCTGGAACCCTCCCCATCCTGACCCGACAGCCCTTCGACCGCCCCTCCACCCCAATCCAGCCCCCCCACTCCACCCTCCCAATCCGATGTCCCTTGATCTAACTCCCCGACCTGAACTTCCCCCCCATCCCGACCCCTCTCACCCTCCCGGCATACCCCCGACCTGACAGCACCCCCTGTCATGACTCCCCCGCCGACCAATCCTATCCCACTGATCTGACCCCCTGTGACCTGAACGACTCCCCCCTTGACCTGAACGTCAACCGCCAACCCCCCCCCCCCTTTGATGTCCGACTACCCCCTGCCATGTCCGAACTCTGCACCTGCACCCCCGTATCAATATCCAGAACCCCCAACTCCACCCCTGATGTCTGGTTCCCCCCATGTTCTCGTACCCCCTTAATGTTCAGACTGCCCTTCCCATCCCCCACTCACAGTTCAGTCAGGAAGGTCGGGCGAGATAGGCATTTTCCATTTTAAGCACAGGTAAGTCGGTACGGAATAACAATCCGCCACTGATTGCCACTCCGAGGAAGTACGATCTGTAATTTTGGAAACCTCTCCTTTTACAGGAACGCGATCTGGCTATAAACCTCTCTTACCCTTTTAAGAAAACAGCATAGTTCACAAACTGGTAAGGACATTTTGCAATGAATTTCACTTTAATATTTCCTCCCAGTACAAGGTGATGAGTCATAAATAACAAAATTAGGAACAGAAAAGAAACACTTGTTTTCAGGGTAATTAACTGTTTGGTTATGCTGAAAGTTGTTTGTTGAAATGTATTGTTCAGAAGAACTTGATACTTTCTCCCACACAGTGATTCCACTTGAGTGGTTAATATTCTCACCTTCTTAGACCTGTCATTTTTTAAATGAACAGAGATGAAGCTGCAAGCCTCATCAGTTTATATCTGTTTCAGTATACACAGTTGCAGCAGCTATTGCTGCAGCTGTCAGCCTTGCTATCACATCACAGTTTAAACTGTCATGAAAACCAGGAAACTATTGATGCCAGATCACATGTAACAATTGCAGAGCATGTCATCCTGACATCATATCATACTTCTGTCATTGGACACTGTCCTGATGTCAAGCCACACATTGAAACAAACACATTTCTGATAACGGAATCAGAAGATTCTGGAAAACTTTCAAAAGGTCAGATGGCGAGTTAACATTTTTGATCGCCAGCCTTTCATGAGAATCAGAAGATACTGAGGATTTTAAAGAAAAACAGGCTGAAATGTTATGGCCTCCCATGGGCGAGAAGGCAAGTGGCTGGGATGTGGGTGGGCCATATAGCTGGATCCCATTCCAGGAGTCCCGGCTGAAATTTTTCTACTGTGTGGAAGGCTGGCGCCAATTGTCTAGCCCCCCTGGTGAAGCCTGGCATATTGGTGACCCGGCAAGAGGGCATGTACCCCCCTCACCCCACTGCCTCGCTGTAGCCCCAGCGTGATCCCAGATTTTCCCTTGTCCATCACAGCTTGCTTCTCTTTGGGACTCCTGACAGTCTGAGGAGTGGTGATAGATCTACCATGAGGATTCAGCTGCACTTTGCGAATCACTAAATCTCAGTAGAAATTTAAGTTAAAACTTGTCAGGTGCAAATAAGAATCGTTTTATTTGTCTTCTATTGATTACAATTGAGAGTCATTTAAAAGTCTAATTCTCTAATAAGTCCAGCCAGTATAGGACTCGCAGAGAGGCAATTTTTGGACAATTGAATCAGAGTAAGATAACGGTTTGTTCTGGGGCAAAAGTGTCCTTGACAGATAGTTCATTTGGCCAGACTCCCCTTGTTGAACCTCGATCACTGTATTCATTGTTTTCATGTCAGTAGCAGCTTGCAATAATGTAAGATTTGATTTAGTTATCACTGGTACACCTTGGGTCTTAGTTAACATCATTTCAATTTGTCTGGTTGGTGGCGCTGTTTGCTTTGGAGAATTCAGTTGATTTTTTAAAAACAGATTTGAAGTCTCTTGTGCTGTTAATGTGTCTGTCAGTAATTTGTTATGACATTTCATGGTGTCCATGTCACTTTCCAAAATACATTTTTCCTCAAGTAACTGGCAATTTTGACTTTTGATTTGCTCAGTTTCTGTTTGTAACTGTTGGTATTTTGACTCTGATTCAACAACTTTACGTCGCAATTCTCCATTTTGAAATGATAGTTGTTGAACCTTAAAACTTTCATTTTCCAACAATGTTTTAATCTGATCACATTGTTCAAGTTTAGATTTTGCATCTCGTAATTCTTCAACAACTGCTGCTAGTTGGTCTTTAGTGGACTTAAGCTTATGATCAAATTTTGTTTTGCAATTGTCACTTGATGTTTTTGGAGCTGTGCCATTACTGCAAAAGACCATTTCATACGTTTTCCACTGTTTAACTGTGGTTTTCCCCCATGCCTTTTTGATATTTTCAAGGGACCACTGTCCTTTGGGGATATCATATGTTGATTCAATTTTTGTGGCAACTTCAGACAGTCCAAATTGTCTACAAATCAAAGATCCAAGAACATCCAATATATTGTCAGTAGAGACACCCGGTACAGCGCGACCTCCCTTGGACATTGTGGGAAGTAGTTCTCTACCATTTAAAGGTTCTGAATCTATTTTAGGAGTCATGTCTGCCATAAACTCAGCCTTACACCCAATCTTTTGGTCGTCAACTCCTTTTGTGTATCTGTGTACACTACCGTGACTATTTTTTCAGTCCCGTTTTATTTTAGGTTCAACGACCGGCACCTGATTGAATTAACACAGTCTATAAAAAGGTCCTTTCTAAGGGGTCGAAGCACTGCTTGATGCGGCTTTAAGAATGGGTGAAAAAGATATTTCTTATCCCCTTCTAGCCGTTTTCTTCCTGGCTGGCTCCTCCCCTTTTTGCCGAACTACGCCAAGTTGATAGATCTACCATGCGGTTTTAGCAACACTTTGCGATTACTAGAACTCAGTAGAAATTTAAGTTAAAACTTCTCAGGTGCAAATAATCGTTTTATTTGTCTTCTATTGATTACAATTGAGAGTCATTTAAAAGGCAATTTGTAGACAATTGAAACTTTCAAAGAATCACAGAAATGATTTTCTTGCTTAGGCAAACAGTTCGCAATAACTTCAAAAGTCAAAGTCAGAAAGTGAAATATGAAAGACAGCGAATAGTTAAGTCAAAGTATAGATTGATTCCAGAAAGAGAGAGAGAGAGAGTGATCCAGATAAAAATGGCCGAACGAAACTTCACAGTTATACTGTATCATATCTGTCTTCAGCCATCTAATTACACCCCTATCTAATCCTAATTGGTTTGGATTAATATCAAATGAGTTTGATTTGAGGATTAGTTGTCACTCATTTATAGGCAACATTAACCTAAAATGTATTCTTTTTTAAGCTAGGAATGCGATTCGGCTTTCTTATCACATGCTTGCCTTGTCCTTGGCTTATTTTATCTTGCAAATGTATTTTGCTAGCTGCATAGGAATTTCTGTTTGCTGCTCTGTTCTTGAAATGTTGAAGGTTAGGAGTGATTCAATAGACCAGGGGCTCAATACTAAATAGCTATCTTTCGAACTATCAATTTTACCTATTAGACGTATTAGGAAACAGCAGGCTTCTACAAGTGGCCACCACGCGTTGTGGTGCTACTATGATCATTTGATTGACTGCCAGCTCTTCGAAGCAGGTCTTCCTCCCTGATTCCCAAAGGCGTTTAAATGGGTGTGGACAAGGCAGCCAAGGAGAGTCCACACATTCCATCCAGACTTTTAAACTGGGAGAGTGGGGAATTCGCCCCAGCATGAAATTCTGCCCATAGAGTCAGGGAAAAGGAGGGGGCAGGAAATTAACCAGATGGGAAATAGAAGCAAAGGCACTGACAAACACATCACGTCCTCCACTTGTGACAATTTAAGATGAATTGAGATAGATGATTCAAGATGTGAGCTGGGCAGGTTTGGGGCAGTAATGTTCCGTAAATAATGGCCTGACAACTTTAGTCCTGTCCCCTTTGTTGCTTCATCACCAAATTTACAATCCATCCAGGAAATGAGTAAACAGACCTCCTTCCTATTTCAGAATATATTAACTCATGACCCACAAGACTGCACAGGCTCTGCACATTGGTACCAGGCATTGAACAGCTTGGTCCTTCAAAGGGCTCTGCTGGACATTTCATAAATATGACTTAAAAAACAGTGTACAAAGTAAGAAACTGGCCCCATTGATTTCTCAGGTGTCAGCTAATGGGCAGATCAATAGTTTAATATGGACAGTATGGCAGCAGGAATGCAAGAGGGGGAGATGTTGAGGGAGATATTGTAGCTTGGAAACCCAGATGTTTAGATGTGGCAGAGATTTTGTCACGTTTAAATTCTTAAATTTTTTTTGAATCTATTTCCCGGTCACAGCCATCCAGGTTGAGGGCACTGGGTTATTAGACCCCGTGCAATAAGCCCCTGTGAAAGGGCTAGACATCCGAGAGGGGTGCTGGGGTGGCATATTGGAAGGAGAATTATACCTCGGGGTGGTGGGGTGGAGTCAGACATTGGTGGAGTTGGACATTGGAGGTAGGTGGAACAGATACAGGGGAGTGGGGAGTCAGCTATCGGAGATTGGGGAATTTGAACATTTGCGGAGGTGAGCACTCCAGGCAGCTTGTGAGGCCTGATGCACTATCAATTACGACGAGACGAGAGTAGAATGTAATCGGGGCTTTATTACACAGAGCTGTGTGGCCTCCTACAGCAGCTTACAAAATGTCTGCTGTTTGGAGAGCCCACACATTAATACTCTGCCTCCTGGGCGGAGCCAGCAGGCAGGGATCTACCCCCGTACCTGTAGTACAGGGGCCTTACCGTAATACCCATATATACAATATAATACAACAGTGGTGACTACCACGAAGCCCTTTCCACTTATCTGGTTATAGCTGTGGCCCCAGACCACCCTGCAGAGAGGCTTTTGCTCCAGAAATACAAAGAACAAAGAAATGTACAGCACAGGAACAGGCCCTTCGGCCCTCCAAGCCCGTACCGACCATACTGCCCGACTAAACTACAATCTTCTACACTTCCTGGGTCCGTAACCTTCTATTCCCATCCTATTCATATATTTGTCAAGATGCCCCTTAAATGTCCCTATCGTCCCTGCTTCCACTACCTCCTCCGGTAGCGAGTTCCAGGTACCCACTACCCTCTGCGTAAAAAAACTTGCCTCGTACATCTACTCTAAACCTTGCCCCTCTCACCTTAAACCTATGCCCCCTAGTAATTGACCCCTCTACCCTGGGGAAAAGCCTCTGACTATCCACTCTGTCTATGCCCCTCATAATTTTGTATACCTCTATCAGGTCGCCCCTCAACCTCCTTCGTTCCAGTGAAAACAAACCGAGTTTATTCAATCGCTCCTCATAGCTTATGCCCTCCATACCAGGCAACATTCTGGTAAATCTCTTCTGCACCCTCTCTAAAGCCTCCACATCCTTCTGGTAGTGTGGCGACCAGAATTGAACACTATACTCCAAGTGTGGCCTAACTAAGGTTCTATACAGCTGCAACATGACTTGCCAATTCTTATACTCAATGCCCCGGCCAATGAAGGCAAGCATGCCGTATGCCTTCTTGACTACCTTCTCCACCTGTGTTGCCCCTTTCAATGACCTGTGGACCTGTACTCCTAGATCTCTTTGACTTTCAATACTCTTGAGGGTTCTACCATTCACTGTATATTCCCTAACTGCATTAGACCTTCCAAAATGCATTACCTCACATTTGTCCGGATTAAACTCCATCTGCCATCTCTCCGCCCAAGTCTCCAGACAATCTAAATCCTGCTGTATCCTCAGACAGCCCTCATCGCTATCCGCAATTCCACCAACCTTTGTGTCATCTGCAAACTTACTAATCAGACCAGTTACATTTTCCTCCAAATCATTTATATATACTACAAAGAGCAAAGGTCCCAGCACTGATCCCTGTGGAACACCACTGGTCACAGCCCTCCAGTTAGAAAAGCATCCCTCCATTGCTACCCTCTGCCTTCTATGGCCTAGCCAGTTCTGTATCCACCTTGCCAGTTCACCCCTGATCCCGTGTGACTTCACCTTTTGTACTAGTCTACCATGAGGGACCTTGTCAAAGGCCTTACTGAAGTCCATATAGACAACATCTACTGCCCTACCTGCATCAATCATCTTAGTGACCTCCTCGAAAAACTCTATCAAGTTAGTGAGACCACAACCTCCCCTTCACAAAACCGTGCTGCCTCTCACTAATACGTCCATTTGCTTCCAAATGGGAGTAGATCCTGTCTCTAAGAATTCTCTCCAGTAATTTCCCTACCACTGAAGTAAGGCTCACCGGCCTGTAGTTCCCGGGATTATCCTTGCTACCCTTCTTAAACAGAGGAACAACATTGGCTATTCTCCAGTCCTCCGGGACATCCCCTGAAGACAGCGAGGATCCAAAGATTTCTGTCAAGGCCTCAGCAATTTCCTCTCCAGCCTCCTTCAGTATTCTGGGGTAGATCCCATCAGGCCCTGGGGACTTATCTACCTTAATATTTTTTAAGACACCCAACACCTCGTCTTTTTGGATCACAATGTGACCCAGGCTATCTACACCCCCTTCTCCAGACTCAACATCTACCAATTCCTTCTCTTTGGTGAATACTGAGGCAAAGTATTCATTTAGTACCTCGCCCATTTCCTCTGGCTCCACACATAGATTCCCTTGCCTATCCTTCAGTGGGCCAACCCTTTCCCTGGCTACCCTCTTGCTTTTTATGTACGTGTAAAAAGCCTTGGGATTTTCCTTAACCCTATTTGCTAATGACTTTTCGTGACCCCTTCGAGCCCTCCTGACTCCTTGCTTAAGTTCCTTCCTACTTTCCTTATATGCCACACAGGCTTTGTCTGTTCCCAGCCTCTTAGCCCTGACAAATGCCTCCTTTTTCTTTTTGACGAGGCCGACAATATCACTCGTCATCCAAGGTTCCCGAAAATTGCCGTATTTATCTTTCTTCCTCACAGGAACATGCCGGTCCTGTATTCCTTTCAACTGACACTTGAAAGCCTCCCACATGTCAGATGTTGATTTGCCCTCAAACATCCGCCCCCAATCTATGTTCTTCAGTTCCCGCCTAATATTGTTATAATTAGCCTTCCCCCAATTTAGCACATTCATCCTCGGACCACTCTTATCCTTGTCCACCAGTACTTTAAAACTTACTGAATTGTGGTCACTGTTACCGAAATGCTCCCCGACTGAAACATCTACCACCTGGCCGGGCTCATTCCCCAATACCAGGTCCAGTACCGCCCCTTCCCTAGTTGGACTGTTTACATATTGTTTTAAGAAGCCCTCCTGGATGCTCCTTACAAACTCCGCCCCGTCTAAGCCCCTGGCACTAAGTGAGTCCCAGTCAATATTGGGGAAGTTGAAGTCTCCCATCACCACAACCCTGTTGTTTTTACTCTTTTCCAAAATCTGTCTACCTATCTGCTCCTCTATCTCCCGCTGGCTGTTGGGAGGCCTGTAGTATACCCCCAACATTGTGACTGCACCCTTCTTATTCCTGATCTCTACCCATATAGCCTCACTGCCCTCTGAGGTGTCCTCTCGCAGTATAGCTGTGATATTCTCCCGAACAAGTAGCGCAACTCCACCTCCCCTTTTACATCCCCCTCTATCCCGCCTGAAACATCTAAATCCTGGAACGTTTAGCTGCCAATCCTGCCCTTCCCTCAACCAGGTCTCTGTAATGGCAACAACATCATAGTTCCAAGTAGTAATCCAAGCTCTAAGTTCATCTGCCTTACCTGTAATGCTCCTTGCATTAAAACATATGCACTTCAGGCCACCAGACCCGCTGTGTTCAGCAACTTCTCCCCGTCTGCTCTGCCTCAGAGCCACACTGTCCCTATTCCCTAGTTCTCCCTCAATGCTCTCACCTTCTGACCTATTGCTCCCGTGCCCACCCCCCTGCCATACTAGTTTAAACCCTCCCGTGTGACACTAGCAAACCTCGCGGCCAGGATATTTATGCCTCTCCGGTTTAGATGCAACCCGTCCTTCTTATACAGGTCACACCTGCCCCGGAAGAGCTCCCAGTGGTCCAGATAATGGAAACCCTCCCTCCTACACCAGCTGTTTAGCCACGTGTTTATCTGCTCTATCTTCCTATTTCTAGCCTCACTGGCACGTGGCACAGGGAGTAATCCCGAGATTACAACCCTCGAGGTCCTGTCTTTTAACTTTCTGCCTAGCTCCCTGAACTCCTGCTGCAGGACCTCATGCCCCTTCCTGCCTATGTCGTTAGTACCAATATGTACAACGACCTCTGCCTGTTTGCCCTCCCCCTTCAGGATTCCCTCTACCCGTTCGGAGACATCCTGGACCCTGGCACCAGGGAGGCAACATACCATCCTGGAGTCTCTTTCACATCCACAGAAGCGCCTATCTGTGCCCCTGACTATAGAGTCCCCTATTACTATTACTCTTCTGCGCTTTGACCCTCCCTTCTGAACATCAGAGCCAGCCGTGGTGCCACTGCTCTGGCTGCTGCTGTTTTCCCCTGATAGGCTATCCCCCCCGAGAGTATCCAAAGGGGTATATCTGTTCGAGAGGGGGACAACCACAGGGGATTCCTGCACTGACTGCCTGCCCTTTCTGGTGGTCACCCATTTCTCTGCCTGCACCTTGGTCGTGACCACATTTACATAACTGCGATCTCTGACGCTTTCCGCCACCTGCATGCTCCTAAGTGCATCCAATTGCTGCTCCAACCGAACCATGCGGTCTGTGAGGAGCTCCAGTTGGGTGCACTTTCTGCAGATGAAGCCATCCGGGACGCTGGAAGCCTCCCGGACCTGCCACATCTCACAGTCAGAGCACAGCACCCCTCTAACTGACATTGCGTCAATTAATTAAAATTTGTCTTTTTTTTTTTAAATACTTTTTTTAAAATTTCAAAGTTACTGTCAACTATCTGTTTCCTAGCACTAGATTTCTAATAGAAATGCGATAGCTAACTATAATACTCTCCGATCTCTGGCTTAGATATCCTCTAAATTATAATTAAGTTATTATGTTTAATTAGTTCCCAGATACTCAAATTTTTTTTAAATTTAGGTTAGAATCCCAACCAGCCACTCTGGCCACAGCTTTTCTGTGATGTCACTTTAGTTTCCCCCCGACACACACAATTTGAAAAAAGGTATAAAAGTAAAAATAACTTACTTACCTTCTTACCTTCTGAGTGTCTTAGATGTTCTCAGGTTCTCTCGCTGACAGAGACTGCTCCTCCACCTCCGAACCTTGACCTGCACAATGCTAATAATATAATAATAATATAATATGGCACTTACCTTACACCAATGGGTCTTATTATTAGGTTAGAGGAGGAGGGCGGGTGGGAGACATTACACGTGTAGTGTCTCGGGTTTCCTCTCCACCAGAATTTATTGGTTGGGGGGGGGGGACTTGCCAGAGGTCCGCGGGTCGAACTTCCGGTTCCCGCCTTATATAAAAACAAATAAAACAGAAAAGAAGAACAGACACGGGACCAGGCAAGGCTTTTAAATACACTACTCACCTCCCAGAAGGCCCCTGCGCACCGCTGCCGCCGAAATCCAAAGGGCTGCTCCTGTAAAGGTAAGGCTTTTAAATACACTACTCACCTCCAAGAAGGCCCCTGCGCACCGCTGCCGCCAAAATCCAAAGGGCTGCTCCTGTAAAGGCAAGGCTTTTTAAAGTAAGTACTCACCTCCCAGAAGGCCCCTGCGCACCGCTGCCGCCGAAATCCAAAGGGCTGCTCCTGTAAAGGTAAGGCTTTTAAATACACTACTCACCTCCAAGAAGGCCCCTGCGCACCGCTGCCGCCGAAATCCAAAGGGCTGCTCCTGTAAAGGTAAGGCTTTTTAAAGTAAGTACTCACCTCCCAGAAGGCCCCTGCGCACCGCTGCCGCCGAAATCCAAAAGCCTGCTCCTGTAAATGTTTTAAAGTTGCTGAGAAGTGCCCCAAGCTGGAAGTGCCCCCTCTTCCTGTTACCTGAAACAATTAACTGCAGCCCCTACAAACTGAAGGGTTTGAGTACCCACCTGCCATCCTTAATTTGATGGCAAGCATGCCCTCTAGCCACTAATTGGCCAATTCACAGAAAATCACTGCTGGATAACTGGGTCCCACACCATGGGAGGGACATGACACCCATTTGACCCCAATGTCTGGGTTCCACCCCAAGACCGGAGAACCTGCCCCTCAAATTGTGTTGGCTAATACTGTGGCTGTGGCCTGACTGATAAGGCCTGACAGAAAGTGGGCTACGTGGTATGGACTCTGATGTGGGTGGGGAGGGGGAGGATTTATTTCAGGCTATCACAGTAGAGCAAACAGTGCTGTAGCAATGGTGGGGAAATCTGCAGTTTTTGAAAGAATGTGTTGACTGTATAACTCCTTCTGGTGGAATCAGGTGTACATGCCATTTGTATATATCTGAAGAAGAATATACATATAACAGACAATATGCTGGAATGTAAAATACTTTACAGCCTACAACCTTTTCTTTACATTTCTGAGAAAATATTAGATTTGTAACTTTTAATTTTTTTTTGCTTGATTGGTAACTGCTTGAGAAATGTAAAATTGACCAATTGTGATCGTTTATGTTACTCGGTCATTCTATGTTTCGTATAGCAAATTCCAGAGCCCCAAGTCTGACTTAACAAGTGTACCAGTTTGGTTCACGAGTAAAATTTAATAACTATTTCTCTGCTTTCTTCTTCAAGTTATAATATGGCCACCATGCACTTCTCAGCCAGAGGCTTAACAAAAGATTGACAGCACAACTTTTTTGGGGGGAAGCATGTGGCATTCCACATACTACATCCAAGTAGGTGGCGAGAATGTTTCAGCTAAATTCAATCTCAGTACTGATAGCCCTGCTGCCAGAATTGCACTAGAGGGCAGCAGAGACCAAACCACGGTGCAATATTTGTGATTTAGCATTGTGGTGGTCATTTCTTGCTTGCTACATACCAATGCCACAGAGCTCACGCAGTCAGTAACAACACACTTCCTATATTTGTATCCAGTTAGAAATGTAAACAAGATTCAAAATTATTTGGTCTCCTGTTGTCAGTTATGTAGCATTCCAGTTTGTTCACTTATTTATCTGCACCATAACATCATTATGAGAAATGTTCTCCACATATTAACAAAGGACCAAGATCGCACCTGGAAAGTATCTCTAGATTACATTGGCTTCTTAATATGGAACTGGAAAAACAGGCAATTTTGTCACTGCAAATCAACGGCTTGAGGAAAACTTATTTAATACCTGTACTGTTAGTTAAGCATTTGCAATTTAAAAGAAATATTCCCATAGCTCGATTATTTATCATCATCTGAAATTAAGAAAAAATACATTTACTGTTTAGATACACAATTGTACTGTAGAATAATAGATGTTTGATTGATTGATTTATTGTCACATGTGCCGAAGTACAGTGAAAAGTATTTTTCTGCGGCCAAGTGAATGTACACAGTACGTACACAGGAAACAAAAAAAAAAATCAACAAAGTACATCGACAAATAAGTAATTGGTTACAGTGCAGAACAAGGGCCAAACAAAGCAAATATGACGAGCAAGAGCAGCATAGGGTGTTGTGAATAGTATTCTTCCAGGGAACAGATCAGTCCGAGGGAGAGTCATTGAGGAGTAGTAGCTGTGGGGAAGAAGCTATTCCTATGTCTGATGTGCGGGTCTTCAGACTTCTTGGGCAAAATTCTCCGTTATCGGCGGAAAGTCAGCCGATCGGCGCAAAAAACGGCGCAAATCCGACTTGCATCACGTCGGAAAAATGGGTCGATAGTCTCCGGCCCGAAATGGGCTAGCAGCGACGTAACGGGATCCGCGCTTGCGCAGTGGTTCATGCCGTGCAGCGTCATACGCGCCGCACGGCCTGACGGCTCATAAGGCCGCGCTGCTCCCCCCCACCCGACCGGAACACCTGACCGCAACACCCGACTGGGTGGCTGGCCGGCGCTCAGCCCCGAGGTTCGAGTCACGCGATGTGGAGGCGCTCCTGGACGCGGTGGAGCAGAGGAGGGACGCCCTGTATCCCGGGCACGGCCGCAGAGTTGCCCCACGTCACAGCCGGCGTCTGTGGAGGGAAGTGGCACAGGCTGTCACCGCGGTGGCCCTGACACCACGGACAGGCACCCAGTGCCACAAGAAGGTGAACAACCTCGTCAGAGCAGGCAGGGTGAGCCTCCCCATATCCCCCCTCCCCCATATCCCCCCCTCCCCATAACCCCCTCCCCCATATCCCCCCTCCCCCATATCCCCCCTCCCTCATATCCCCCTCCCCCATATCCCCCTTCCCCAATTACCCCCTCCCCATAACCCCCCCTCCCCCATATCCCCCCTCCCCCATATCCCCCCTCCCCATATCACCCCTCCCCATATCCCCCCTCCCCCATATCCCCCCTCCCCATATCCTCCCTCTCCCATATCCCCCCTCCCCCATATCCCCCCTCCCCATATCCCCCCTCCCCCATGTCCCCCCTTCCCCATATCCCCCCTCCCCATATCCCCCCTCCCCATATCCCCCCTCCCCCATATCCCCCCTCCCCATATCCCCCCCCCATATCCCCCCTCCCCCATATCCCCCCTCCCCCATATCCCCCCCATATCCCCCCTCCCCCATATCCACCCCTCCCCCATATCCCCCCTCCCCCATATCCCCAAGTGAATCCAGCCCTAACCTTAACCTCTGCAATGCACGCGCAACTGATGGCGTGCATTCATATACCTGCCTAACAGTGTTGCCTTTTACCCCTGCCCCCCCCCCCCCACAGGAGAAGCGCGCACACAACAATAGGGAGCATGTGAGGACTGGAGGAGGCCCCGCTGATGAGAGGCCACTGACCGAACACCAGGAAAGGGCCCTGGAACTGGCTGGTGGACCTGAGGACCGGGAGGTTGCTGATGCAGAGGTCGGGGGCGTAGTAGCAAGTGAGCCACCGACAGCCCGTCCCCATATCCCCCCTCCCCTATATCCCCCTCCCCGTATCACCTGATCACTGCCTGATGTCTAACCATGCATGCTTCATTGTGTATCGCAGGACCAAACGTCCAGGCACCCATCCCCGCAGATGCAGACCGCCCGCAGGATGCCCCTCGGAGGCCACGGGAGACGGAGAGACCCGAACCCTCCGGCATGCGACGCCCGCAGGATGCCCCTCGCACACCACGGGAGACGGAGAGACCCGCACCCTCCAGCATGCGACGCCCGCAGGATGCCCCTCGCACACCACGGGAGACGGAGAGACCTAGAGCAACAGGGAGACGACACCCCCGTCACGTGCGGGAGCGACCACCCAGCGATGAGGGGGGCAGCCACAGGCCCCCGTCACATCCGAGCCAGGACACCACTACCCAGGACACCACTATCCAGGACACCTCTACCCAGGACACCACTACCCGGGACACCACTACCCGGGACACCACTACCAGGGACACCACTACATGGGACAGCACTACCCAGGAAGACAAAATACCGGACAGTGACTCAGAGTGGATGCGTGGAGACGAACCCCCACCCCAAAGTGCCATGGACTCAGAGTGGGACGAAGAGCACGACACAACGCCACTGCTGTCACCAACACCCTCCACCATCGCAGAAACACTCACCTCGGTTGGGCACTTTAGTGATGAGGCGTCTGGTGCACTCACTGGTGCGCACAACACAGCCGTCCCGGTACAGCAGGTGGAGGTAGGAGCAGCAGAGGGGCCGGGCGGTCGGAGGGCAGCCCAGCCCAAGCGAACATCTGCCACCCAGATGGATCCCGGGTTCCTGGAGTTACCACACCCACACATAGATCCGATGCAACTACCGACCCGGAGACAAGCGAAGAGGGTGACGGGCGGCTTGCGGCGGCTGTGGTCGCAGGTGGAGGAGTCCACCCGCGTCCAGGAGCTGGAAGTGGTGCCGGTCATGCGTGCCACCCAGGCCGACACCGCACGGGTGGCGTCCGCGGTGGAGGCAATGGGTGCGACGGTGTCAGACATGGGGAACGGTTTGCGAGGCCTGGGGCTTTCCGTGCAGGCAGCGTCTGTGGCCCAGGAAATGGCTGCCCTCTCACAGGAGGCCATGAGCCAGTGCCAGCGCCAGATGGCAGAGGCGCTCAACGCCATAGCCCAGTCTCAGCAGGCCATGGCCCAGTCTCAGCAGGCCATGGCCCAGTCTCTGCAGGCCATGGCCCAGTCTCAGCAGGCCATGGTCCAGTCTCTGCAGGCCATCGCTGAGGGCATCGGCGCCAGTGGCCATGTGCGAGCCGGCGTCGCACTGTCACAGACAGGGTTTGCCAACCCCCTGGGCTCCATGGCTGCAAACCTGCAGACCCCTGTCGATACCAGCACGGGCCTCCAGGACTGGCAGCGCCAGATGTCGGGGGGGCGTCGGATGGCCAGTCCGTTCGCATCCCCCACCCATGTAGAGGCCTGGGTGCCATCGGGCACCCCGAGGGAGGAGGAGGTGGTGTGGTCCGTCCCGGCTCCCTCTGTAGGGGAGGTCCCGGTACACCGTGACACCTCGGACTCCCCCCCTTCCGTCCCAGGTGCATCGGGTGGGCAACGGGCAGGACAGGCTGGCAGCTCGCCATCCCAGTCGCCCGGGCCGCAGCCTGGCCCATCTAGGCCAGGACGCCCCAGGAAACGGCCGCCAAAGGGATCCAGTGTCAGAGGGCAGGAATCACAGGAGTCCACCTCCAGTTCTGCTGTACCGTCTGGGGAACCACGTAGACGTAGTCAAAGGGCCCGTAAGGCCAAACAATTAGACACTGAGTAAGTTGGCACGGTTGCAGGGCACAGATGAGTTTTAGGGGCTAGGGCACGTGCATGAACTCCTTTGGTTATTAAAGTTAATGTTACACCTACAGAAGCTGCCTTTGTGCTCTGTCCAAAGTGTGCGGGGGTGTCATGTACGTTGAGCGCAAGTGTGTGTGTGTGAGGGCTGGTCTTACCTCAGCCCCAGGTGAGTCTGCCCCCTTCCCCCTGGGCCGCCATCAACATCCCCCGGGCAGAGGACGGGACCGTGCGCTGCAGTGTCACAGCCGCATGCAGGGATGGTCCGGGTGGATGGTGGTACTGTGGCCATGGGTCAGACATAGTCCAACGATGTAGAGCCAGGAGCTCACCGCAGGGCGGGTTGTCATCATCCTCCATGGCCTGCGATAGACACGCGTCCACCCGCAACTGTGTGAGCCCGGCCAGTTGTGCCGCAGGTGGATCGCCAATGGGGGTGGGGGGGGTGGGGGGGGGGGGGTGGTGTGCATGCGGGTGGGGTGGGTGGGGTTGGGGAGGGGGGTGAGGGTGCTGGGTGGGTGGATGGGTGGGGGGTGTGGGTGGTCGGCTGTTGCCATGGTGTGCGGTCTGTGGCCATACTACCCGATTCCCACGCCCATCTAGTCAGTGAAGCGGGCGTCTATCAGTCTGTCCCGTGCCCGCTGGGCCAGCTGGTAATGGTGGACAGCCACCCGCCTGTGTCTACCCCGTCTGCCCTGACCATTACCCCCATCCCCCTCATCTGGGGAGGACTGCGCCCCTTCCTGCTGCTCCTCCACTCCGCCCTCCTCTGCCTGCGGCACATCGCCCCTCTGTTGGGCTATGTTGTGCAGGACGCAGCACACCACAATGATGCGGCCGACCCTATCTGACCGGTACTGGAGGGCGCCCCCAGAGAGGTCCAGGCACCTGAAACGCATCTTCAGCACGCCAAAGCACCTCTCTATCACTCCCCTTGTCGTTACATGGGCATCATTGTAGCGGTTCTCCGCCTCATTGCGTGGCCTCCGTACAGGCGTCATCAGCCACGATCGCAATGGGTAGCCCCTGTCGCCCAGCAACCAGCCCCTCAGCCGGGGATGGCGTCCCTCGTACATGCCGGGGATGGATGACCGCGACAACACGAATGAGTCGTGTCCACTGCCTGGGTGACGGGCGCAGACGTGCAGGATCATCATGCGGTGGTCGCAGACCACCTGTACGTTCATCGAATAGGTCCCCTTCCTATTAGTGAACACGGCCCTGTTATCTGCAGGTGGCCGCACGGCGACGTGCATCCCATCGATCGCGCCCTGGACCATGGGGAACCCGGCCACGGCAGAGAAGCCCACGGCCCGGGCATCTTGGCTGGCCCGGTCCACGGGGAAGCAGATGTAGCGGTGCGCCATGGCATATAGGGCATCTGTAACTGCCCGGATGCACCGGTGCACCGATGTCTGCGATATGCCGGACAGGTCCCCACTCGGTGCCTGGAATGACCCCGTTGCATAAAAGTTCAGGGCCACCGTAACCTTGACGGATACGGGGAGAGGGTGTCCCCCGCCAGTGCCACGTGGTGACAGGTGTGCCAGCAGGTGGCAGATGTGTGCCACGGTTTCCCGGCTCATCCGGAGTCTCCTCCTGCATTCCCGGTCCGTGAGGTCCTGGTATGACTGCCTGGACCGGTACACACGGGGCGCCCTCGAGTGCCTCCGTTGCTGTGGGGCCGCGACGTCCTCCTCCCCCTCCTCGTCCTGTTGGTCGGGTGTCCCTCCAGCCTGGGCGGCTGCCGCCTGCCCCTCTGCAGCAGCCTGCAATTATCTCTCTGGCACGCTCCTCCTCCTCCTCCTCCTCCTCCTCATCCAGGGCAACATAGACATGAGCGGCTGCCACCACGGCGGCCAACATCGCTGGATGGTCTGAAAACATGACGGCCTGGTGGGGGGAGGGGAACGACGACATGTCATCATTGCCCATATCCCCTCCTCCCCCCAGCCAGGTGGCATGGACCGCATGGGTCCAACTGTTGGAGGCTGGCACCTGTCCAGGTGGACCAACTCACTTGCCCTCTCATCCCCCTCCCCAGCACGGACCCCCCATCCCCCTCCCTGGCACGGACCCCCCCCCCATCCCCCTCCCCAGCATGGACCCCCCCCCCCCCAACCTCCACCCCGGCACGGACACCCCCCCCAACCTCCACCCCGGCACGGACACCCCCATCCCCCTCCCCGGCACGGACCCCCCCCCCAACCTCCACCCCGGCACGGACACCCCCCCCCCCCACCTCCACCCCGGCACGGACACCCTCCCCCCAACCACCACCCCGGCACGGACACCCCAATCCCCCACCCCGGCATGGACACCCCCCCCCAACCTCCACCCCGGCACGGACCCCCCCCAACCTCCACCCCGGCACGGACACCCCCATCCCCCTCCCCGGCACGGACCCCCCCCCCCAACCTCCACCCCAGCACAGACACCCAACCTCCACCCCGGCACGGACACCCTCCCCCCAACCTCCACCCCGGCACGGACACCCCCATCCCCCTCCCCGGCACGGACCCCCCCCCAACCTCCACCCCGGCACGGTCACCCCCCCCCCAACCTCCACCCCGGCACGGACCCCCCCCCAACCTCCACCCCGGCACGGACACCCCCATCCGCCTCCCCGGCACGGACACCCCCATCCCCCTCCCCGGCCCCGACCCCCCCCCCCCCCAACCTCCACCCCGGCACGGACACCCCCATCCCCCTCCCCGGCACGGACCCCCTCCCGGCACTCCCCCGGAGCCCAGCCTACTCTAACCACCCCCCCCACCCCCCCGCCGCGCACACACACACACAACCCGAGACACACCTCTCCTCGCGCATTCAGACTGCGGCCACGCCATCGCCTGCCCAGAGCCAACCCCCCAGGCCGTCACTCACCTCCACGCTGGTCGGCGTAAACCTGGAGCACCGGGTCACGCCGATGAAAAGGAGGTTTAATTTACGTCGACGTGAACGGTCATCACGTCGACGGGACTTCGGCCCATCCGGAAGGGAGAATATCGGCAGGCCGAAAATCGGCTGCCTTGCGCAGACCCGTGACATTCTCCGCGGCAGCGGCGCCATTAACGCCCCGCCGACTTTTCTCCCTTCGGAGACTTCGGCAACCGGCGGGGGCGGGATTCAAGGCGGCCAACGGCCATTCTTCGACCCTCTGGGGGGTCGGAGAATGACGCCCCTTATCTTTTGCCTGATGGAAGAGTCTGGAAGAGGGCAAAGCCGGGGTGGGAGGGGTCTTTGACAATTCTGCCTGCCTTCCTGAGGCAGTGGGAGGTGATGACAGAATCAATGGGAGGGTGGCAAGCTTGTGTGGTGCATTGGACTGAGTTCACCACACTTTGCAGTTTCTTCTGATCTTGGGCCAAACAGTTGCCATATGAAGCTGTGATGCAGCCAGATAGGATTCTCTCTATCGCACATCTGTGGCTGTTTTTGAGAGTCGATGCAGACATGCCGAATTTCTTTAGCTTCCGTAGGAAGTAGAGACGTTGGGTTTTCTTGACTGTTGCATCAATGTGAGTGGACCAGGACAGACTGTTGGTGATGGTGACCCCCAGGAACTTAAAGCTATCAACCATCTCCACTTCGGAGCCATTGATGTAGACAGGGACATGTGTCATACTACGCCTCCTGAAGTTGACGATCAGTTCCTTGGTTTTGCTGACATTTAGAGAGAGGATTTTTTCGGTACACCATGCAACCAAGTGATCAAACTCCCTTCTGTAGTCTGACTCGTCGTTGTTTGAGATATGACCCACCAAAGTTGTATCATCCGCAAACTTATAGATCGAATTGGAGTTGAATCTTGCCACACAGTCGTGTGTGTATAGGGAGTACAGTAAGGGACTGTGAGCACACATCCTTGTGGGGTCCCGGTGTTGAGGACTATTGTGGAGAAGGTGCTCTGTTCCCTATCCTGACAGATTGCGGACTGTTGGTGAGGAAGACAAGGATCCAGCTGCACAGGGATTGGCCAGGTCCAAGATTGCAGAGTTTGGTTAATAGTCTTGTCGGGATAATGGTGTTGAAGGCGGAGCTGTAGTCTATGAACAGCAGTCTGACATAGGTGTACTTGTTGTCGAGGGCTCGAGTGTTGATTGTAAGGCCAGGGAGATAGCATCTGCTGTGGACCGGTTGCGGCGATAGATGAACTGCAATGGATCGAGACCGTCTGGGAGGCTGGCGTTGATCCACCTCATGACGAGCCGCTCGAAGCATTTTGCTGAGGCAAGCAACCTTCTTCTTCTTCGGTACTGATATTATGGTGTCTTCTTGAAGGAGGTGGGAACCTCGGAGCGGAGAAGTGAGATGTTGAAGATGTCCTGCGAATAAGCTCCCAGCTGGTCTGCGCAGGATTTAAGTGCTCGGCCAGGGACTCCGTCGGGGCACGTCGCTATCCGCGAGTTCACTTTCAAGAAGGCAGCTCTTACCTCTAAGGCTGTAATAGTGGGTATGGGTGTGTCCAGGGCTGTTGGGGCGGGTGGCACTGATGTATTGGTTGACTGTTCAAAGCGGGTATAGAACCCGTTCAGTTCATCAGGGAGGGATGCTCCAGCACCAGCCCTGCCATACACATGGGTTTGTGTCGTTGGCCTGGGACGCTAGTTTGGTCCGGTATTATCTTTTCGTATCCCTGATGGCTTTACATACGCCGTACCTGGATTTCTTGTATAGGCAGGGTCGGCAGACCTGAACGCCTCCCACCGTGACTTCAGCAGGGAGTGAACCCTTTGGTTAAGCCAGGGTTTCCGATTGGGGAACACCCCGTATTGTCTTCTTTGGTACTACTGTAATGGGTCTTCCATCTATCAGAACAGATTTGACCTCTTTTAACAACTTATTCCAAACACTCACCACCCTCTGTATGAGGTAGTTATAGAAATAGAAATATGGTTTGAAAGCAATGTGGCTTTATGAATGAAGGAATGTCTTTTCATTCTAGTTTTAAGGGTAAACTTTATGAATTTGGATTCCAAGACCAGAGACATGGATGCATCAATCAGAATTTCTGGCTGGATTTTTCGATCAATTAAATAAATTTACACTGTTAAATGTAAAAAGAAAGACCTCATTTCACACATGACCTCAAAGTATTACAAAGTGCTTGAAGCCAATGAAAAATAATCACAATTAGGAGATGTGGCGGCCAATTTTCACACAGCAAGGTCCTACAAACAACAGAATAAACCAGATACTCTCCTTTAGTGTTGGATTAGGAGTAAACACTGGCCAGGATAACGTGAAAAACTCACCTCACCTTGAATGGGATCCACCAGTGAACAAGAACAAAGAACAAAGAAAAGTACAGCACAGGAACAGGCCCTTTGGCCCTCCAAGCCTGCGCCAACCATGCTGCCCATCTAAACTAAAGTCTTCTACACTTCCTGGGTCCGTAGCCCTCTATTCCCATCGGCTTTAGAGTGGTTTCACAGGTCGGCGCAACATCAAGGGCCGAAGGGCCTGTACTGCGCTGTAATGTTCTATGTTCTATTCATGTATTTGTCAAGACGCCCCTTAAGGTGCCTCCCAAAAGTGGGAGCAGATTGGTTTAACATCGCATCCAAAAGACAGCACTTCCTCAGTACTGCATTGATGTGTCAGCTGAGCTTTCATGTTGAAGGCTGTGGGTGCACTGGTCACCACCTAAATTCATTGATTATTACAAAAATACAATGGACAATTCACACCAAATAAAGATATGCACAATGTACAGATACAAATATGTCTCTCAATAGTAAAAAGATTGCATTAATTAATTTTTAAAAATATATATTTTCATTGGCTTTTCTCATATTTATAAACAGTTGTTGCTTGTATACATTACATTTTTCTTGCCCGTGCTAAATAGAGAGGTTTGTTTTGTCCTTCATTTGACTAACTGTACGTACATTTTGCTGCCCTCTTAACGGTCGATGATACCCCTGCCCCCCTCCCCCTTTCGGGTTGCGCAGTCCTTTGGTTCTTCATCTTTTTTTTTTCCCTGGCTTACTCCTCGTTGCTGACCTCAAACAGGCCGACAAACTGCCCCCAAGTGTCCAGGAAGCCTTCCTCTGACCCTCGGATGGCGTACTTAATCTTCTCCAGGTGGAGAAATTCCGAGAGGTCAGCGAGCCAGTCTGCAGCTTTGGGTGGTGCTGCCGATCGCCAGCCGAGCAGGATTCTCCCGCGTACGATTAGGGAAGCGAAACCGAGGGCATTGGCCCCCTTCCCCATGTGTAGCTCTGGCTGCTCCGATACCCCGAATATTGCCACTATTGGGCATGGCTTCACCCTCACCCTCACAACCTTGGACATTGCCTCGGAGAAGGCTGTGCAGAACCCAGCAAGCTTGGGGCAAGCCCAAAACATGCGGGTGTGGTTGGCCGGGCCCCTTTGGCACCGTTCACATTTGTCCTCCACCTCCGGGAAGAACCTGTTCATTCGGGTTCTGGTCAGGTGCGCTCTGTGCACCACTTTGAGCTGCATTAGGCGGAGGGGGAAAAGCACAGCCTTGCGCAGGAGGAGGTGGAGTTCGCCCTGCTCAGTGCTTTGCTCCAGAGTCCCCATCCTACCTCTGTCCCCAGTTCGTCCTCCCATTTTTGTCTGGTCCCGTCCAGTGGTGTTCGGGCTCTGTCCAGTAGCTGTCCATATATTTTCCCACATAGCCCCCCCTTCTCGTTGCTTGTGCCTATCAGGTCCTCTAGTAGTGTGGTTTCTGGGGCCCCGGGGTACCCTACTGTCTCTTTGCGGAGGAAGTGCTTTATTTGGAAGTGACTCAATTCCTGCTAGTTTCCACTTCCTTGTCAGTTCGACCAGTGTTGCCAGTCTGCGCCCTACTTCGAAGTCCCTGACCGTTAATGTGCCCCTGTCCCACCTCCATCTTTTGAAGGTGGTATCTAGCATGGCTGGGCGTGTGATTGCCACAGATGGGGGCCATAAGGGACATTTTTGTTATCCCGAAGTGCTGTCTCCAATGGGTCCACGTTCTCAGCGTGGCTGCTACCACTGGGCTCGTTGAGTACCTTGTTGAGGAGGATGGGAGTGCTGCTGTGGCCAGGGCCCGGAGGGTTGTTCCTTTACAGGATGCCTCCTCCATTTGTACCCAATCTGTGCTGGGTTCTTGTACCCTTCCCCTCACTTTTTCTGCCGTTGCTGCCCAGTGGTAGTATTGTAGATTCGGTAGAGCCAGGCCCCCTCTGACTTTCCCTCTTTGCAGTGTCGGTTTGGGAATTCTCGGGTTCTTGCCCCCCCCGCTCCCCACACACACACACACACACAAACGCCATGATTAGCCCTGATTATGTTTTGGAAAAAGGCCTTGAGGATGAAGATCGGGATGGATCTAAACAGGAAGGGGATTCTTGGCAGTACGTTCATCTTGAACATCTGCACTCTTCCCGCCAGGGAGAGTGGGAGTGAGCCCCACCGTTGAAGGTCTTTTCTTACTTTCTCCACCAGGCTGGTCACGTTCCACTTGTGGATCTGTGTCCAGTCTCTGGCTATTTGGAACCCCAGGTAACGGAATCTGTTCTGGGCCATTTTGAACGGGAGCCCCTTCAGCTCTGAACCTCCCCCTTTTGGGTTCACTGGGAATGTCTCGCTTTTGCCCAGGTTACGTTTGTAGCCCAAAAAGGTTCCAAACTTTATCAGGATCTGCAGTATTGCCTTCAGTCCCTCCTTTGACTTCGAGACATAGAGGAGTAGGTCATCTGCATAGAGTGGGACTCTGTGCTCTCTGTCTCCTCTCCTGATTCCCTTCCAGCTTTTTGCGTCCCGCAGGGCTATCGCCAGGGGTTCGATCGCTAGCGCGAACAAGAGTGGGGACAAGGGGCAGCCCTGTCTTGTTCCTCTCTGTAGCTGGAAGTTTTAGAGCTGGTGGTGTTAGTTCGGACACTCGCTTTGGGAGCGTTGTACAGCAGCCTCAACCAGGCGGTGAATTCCGCTCCTAGCCCAAACCGTTCCAGTACCTCGAGGAGGTATTTCCATTCGACTCTGTCCAAGGTCTTTTCTGCGTCCAAGGAGATGATTACCTCTGGTGTTCTCTCCTCGGGGGGGGGCATCATTATTACATTCAGCAGCCGCCTGATGTTCGCTGCGAGCTGCCTACCCTTGACAAAGCCCGTTTGGTCCTCTGCGACCACCTCTGGTATGCAGCCCTCCAGCCTTTTGGCCAGGACCTTTGCGAGTATTTTCGGATCCACGTTCAGCAGTGAAATGGGTCTGTATGATCCGCGTTCCGTCAGATCTTTATCTTTTCTGGGTATCAGTGAAATTGTGGTCTGCGCTAGCGTGGGGGGCAGGGTGCCCCTTGCCAGTGAGTCCGCGAACATGTCCCTTAGGTGTGGGGCCAGGACTGGTGCAAATTTTTAGTAGAAGTCCGCCGGGAACCCGTCGGGTCCTGGTGCCTTCCCCGCCTGCATGGAGCTGATGCTCTCCATGATTTCTCCCAGGTCTATTGGTGCTTCCAGCTCCCCCCCATCTGTCTTCCCCCACCACTGGTAGTTCCAGTTTGTCTACGAACTGTTTCACTCCCGCATCCCCGTCGGGGGGGCTTGGAGTTGTACAGTCTCCGGTAGAAGGTCTCAAATGCCCGATTGACCTCCTTACTTCTGTTGTGGGAAAATGCTTGGAAAGGTTTATAAGAGATAGGATGTATAATCATCTGGAAAGGAATAATTTGATTAGACATAGTCAACACAGTTTTGTGAAGGGTAGGTCGTGCCTCACAAACCTTATCGAGTTCTTTGAGAAGGTGACCAAACAGGTGGATGAGGGTAAAGCAGTTGATGTGGTGTATATGGATTTCAGTAAAGCGTTTGATAAGGTTCCCCATGGTAGGCTACTGCAGAAAATACGGAGGCATGGGATTCAGGGTGATTTAGCAGTTTGGATCAGAAATTGGCTAGCTGGAAGAAGACAAAGGGTGGTGGTTGATGGGAAATGTTCAGACTGGAGTCCAGTTACTAGTGGTGTACCACAAGGATCTGTTTTGGGGCCACTGCTGTTTGTCATTTTTATAAATGACCTGGAGGAGGGCGTAGAAGGATGGGTGAGTAAATTTGCAGATGACACTAAAGTTGGTGGAGTTGTGGACAGTGCGGAAGGATGTTACAAGTTACAGAGGGACATAGATAAGCTGCAGCGCTGGGCTGAGAGGTGGCAAATGGCGTTTAATGCAGAAAAGTGTGAGGTGATTAATTTTGGAAGGAATAACAGGAAAACTGAGTACTGGGCTAATGATAAGATTCTTGGCAGTGTGGATGAGCAGAGAGATCTCGGTGTCCATGTACATAGATCCCTGAAAGTTACCACCCAGGTTGAGAGGGTTGTTAAGAAGGCGTACGGTGTGTTAGCTTTTATTGGTAGAGGGATTGAGTTTAGGCGCCATGAGGTCATGTTGCAGCTATACAAAACTCTGGTGCGGCCGCATTTGGATTATTGCGTGCAATTCTGTTGCCGCATTATAGGAAGGATGTGGAAGCATTGGAAAGGGTGCAGAGGAGATTTACCAGAATGTTGCCTGGTATGGAGGGAAGATCTTATGAGGAAAGGCTGAGGGACTTGAGGCTGTTTTCGTTAGAGAGAAGAAGGTTAAGAGGTGACTTAATTGAGGCATACAAGATGATCAGAGGATTGGATAGGGTGGACAGTGAGAGCCTTTTTCCTCGGATGGTGATGTCTAGCACGAGGGGACATACCTTTAAATTGAGGGGAGATAGATATAAGACAGATGTCAGAGGTAGGTTCTTTACTCAGAGAGTAGTAAGGGCGTGGAATGCCCTGCCTGCAACAGTAGTGGACTCACCAACACTAATGACATCCAAATGGTCATTGGATAGACATATGGACAATAAGGGAATCGTGTAGATGGGCTTTAGACTGGTTCCACAGGTCGGCGCAACATCGAGGGCCGAAGGGCCTGTACTGCGCTGTAATGTTCTATGTTCTATGTTCTATGTTTGGCTCTGGTACCAGTCTGCTTCTTCTATCCTTAACCTGCGCTATTTCCCTCATGGCTGCCTGCTTTCTCAGCTGGTGAGCCAACCGCCTCCATCTTTTGAAGGTGGTATCTAGCATGGCTGGGAGAAATCTGTGATTGCCGCAGATGGGGGCCATAAGGGACATTTTGGTTATCCCGAAGTGCTGTCTCCATTGGGTCCGCGTTCTCAGCGTGGCCGCTACCACTGGGCTCGTTGTGTATCTTGTTGAGGGGGATGGGAGTGCTGCTGTGGCCAGGGCCCGGAGGGTTGTTCCTTTACAGGATGCCGCCTCCATCTGTCTCGGGTTCTTGCACCAAGCCACTCACTTTTTTCGCCGTTGCTGCCCTGTGGTAGTATTGTAGGTTCGGTAGAGCCAAGCCCCCTCTGACTTTTCCTCTTTGCAGTGTCGGTTTGGGAATTCTCGGGTTCTTGCCCCCCCACACAAACACCATGATTAGCCTGTCTATGTTTTGGAAAAAGGCCTTGGGGTTGAAGATCGGGATGGATCTAAACAGGAAGAGGAACCTTGGCAGCACGTTCATCTTGATCGTCTGCACTCTCCCCGCCAGGGAGAGTGGGAGTGAGCCCCACCGTTGAAGGTCCTTTCTTACTTCCTCCACCAGGCTGGTCAGGTTCCACTTGTGGAACTGTGTCCAGTCTCTGGCTATTTGGATCCCCAGGTAACGGAATCTGTTCTGGGCCGTTCTGTCCCTTCCCCTTTTGGATTCACTGGGAATGTCTCGCTTTTGCCCAGGTTAAGTTTGTAGCCCGAGAAGGTTCCAAAACTCTCAGTATTTGCAGTATTGCCTTCAGTCCCTCCTGTGGCTTCGAGACATAGAGGAGCAGGTCATCTGCATAGAGTGGGACTCTGCGCTCTCTGTCTCCTCTCCTGATTCCCTTCCAGCTTTTTGCGTCCCGCAGGGCTATCGCCAGGGGTTCGATCGCTAGTGCGAACAAGAGTGGGAACAGGGAGCAGCCCTGTCTTGTTCCTCTCTGTAGCTGGAAGTATTCAGAGCTGGTGGTGTTAGTTCAGACACTCGCTTTGGGAGCGTTGTACAGGAACCTCACCCAGGCGGTGAATCCCTCTCCTAGCCCAAACCGTTCCTGTGCCTCGTTTGCTGGGCCCACTTTAAGATTTTCTCCCGGTCTTGGAACCGGTGCAGCTTTGCAATAATCGCACTGGGCCGCTCCCCGGCTTTGGGCTTGGGTCGGAGCGACCTGTGCGCCCTGTCTATTTCTGGTGGGTTTGGGAATACCTCCTTTCCCACTAGCTTGCCCATCGTTTGTGTGATGTAAGATTGCACCAATTACAATTAAATATTTCAATGGAAATGGCCATTCACAATCGCAGCTTATCCACATTATATATAATCAAACCAGACACAAAGAAGGAGATTTTAGCCAAATATTTTAGACACTAAAGAGGTAATGAGGTGGTCAAGCTGGGGTCTTAAGCTGAAATTCCAGTTTAGTACGCATTTAGTACAAAATGCCAACTGAGTAATGGAGTTAAAGCCAGTGTTAGGAATGGCTGCCCTGAGGCTTGTTAAACAGCTGGTTGCCACTTAAAATATCACATTAAAGAGAATGTGTGGCTGACGTTTCATCTGGAATCCTCTCTAAACAGCCACCTGCTGTTTGAGAATACAGAGTGTTGGTGTCAATTTCAAATTTTAAAGGGACATTCGCCACTTAAATGGAATACTCAGAATTTCATGGTCATTGCTGCTGGATTTGTGAAGTGGACCCTCTGAAAGAGGGTCACAGAATCATCGGCTGGCATCTTCCATTCTATACTCCAAGTTCGGTGGAGGGTGCAGAAATGGGAATGATCCCATTGAGACCAGGATGGCTGACCCCATGCAACCTTGTGCTGTTCAGCTCATTATATATGTATCCATGAGGAGATTGCCAATTCTCACAGTGGGGCATGCAGGAAGTTGCCATCTCTACTGTTCCCTCACAGGGTCGAAGATCCAGGCACAATATTTAAAGGGTATCCAGGCTGCCAGCACTGACCCCTCCACCTTTGCTTGGCCTCTGCTCCACCCTTCCCCGCTAACCCTTCCTCCCTCCTTGGTCACCTTCCCCACAACTTCCACTGCCACTCTCAGTCTTAAGACCATAAGACCTAGGAGCGGAAGTAAGGCCATTCGGCCCATCGAGTCCACTCCACCATTCAATCATGGCTGATTTCAACTCCATTTACCCGCTCTCTCTCCATAGCCCTTAATTCCCCGAGAAATCAAGAATTTATCAACTTCTGTCTTAAAGACACTCAACGTCCCGGCCTCCACCGCCTTCTGTGGCAATGAATTCCACAGACCCACCACTCTCTGGCTGAAGAAATTTCTCCTCATCTCTGTTCTAAAGTGACTCCCTTTTATTCTAAGGCTGTGCCCCCGGGTCCTAGTCTCCCCTGCTAATGGAAACAACTTCCCTACGTCCACCCTATCTAAGCCATTCATTATCTTGTAAGTTTCTATTAGATCTCCCCTCAACCTCCTAAACTCCAATGAATATAATCCCAGGATCCTCAGACGATCATCGTATGTTAGGCCTACCATTCCTGGGCTCATCCGTGTGAATCTCCGCTGGACCCGCTCCAGTGCCAGTATGTCCTTCCTGAGGTGTGGGGCCCAAAATTGCTCACAGTATTCTAAATGGGGCCTAACTAATGCTTTATAAAGCTTCAGAAGTACATCTCTGCTTTTACATTCCAAGCCTCTTGAGATAAATGACAACATTGCATTTGCTTTCTTAATTACAGACTCAACCTGCAAGTATACCTTTAGAGAATCCTGGACTAGGACTCCCAAGTCCCTTTGCACTTCAGCATTATGAATTTTGTCACCGTTTAGAAAATAGTCCATGCCTCTATTCTTTTTTCCAAAGTGCAAGACCTCGCACTTGCCCACGTTGAATTTCATCAGCCATTTCTTGGACCACTCTCCTAAACTGTCTAAATCTTTCTGCAGCTTCCTCACCTCCTCCATACTACCTGTCCCTCCACCTATCTTTGTATCATTGGCAAACTTAGCCAGTCTTGAGGTTGATATATGCAAACGCTCCCCAAAGAGACCAATGCAGTGGCAACTCATCACTAATCATGAAAAGAAATCAGCCTCGCCAGGTGCATGCCACTAATGTGCAGTGGTAAGAGTAAACATTCTAATTTATCAGTGACAGGGAACTTAGTAAGGGGTATGTGATTCCATTGAGCTTTTTTCTAAATGATCGTGCAAGGCATGCTAATGCATGCAAAAGGCCTTCCTGACATTGTTTGTTGGGAACCTCAACACACCTTTAACCTGCCTTTAAATTCCCAAGAACATAATTGCAAACCTTCACGCTGCTGTTGCGAAAGATATTTAGCCTCCCGCCAAATCAAGTTCCCCAGAGAATAAAGCTTCCCGTTACTCAAACTCCTTCGAAGTGAACAGAGTACCATTGTCACTTAAGACTTGCTGAATCTTGCAAGTATTTTGTATGTGATGCACGACCAATGACTACTAAAGTGAGGTTGTAGTCCAACTGAAGGCTTTAATAAGCTAGATGTTTCCTCCAGCAGCTCAGGTGCAGAAAGAAAGCTGCTGGGGCGGCACGGGCTCTTATACCCCGCCTTGCAGGGCGGAGCTACCATACAGCTTGACCAATGGGAAACATACATTATCTACCAATGGTGTTCCAGCATTACTAGGTACCGTAATACCTCTACACAGACTACCACATTCACCCCCTGTTAAAAAGGAGTCTGGCTGGGGTGGTGGCTTGGTATTACAACATGGTAACGTGGTAGAAGTTATAGTTATGGAGGTACCGTAATACCTCCGTACAGCGTTTTGTCTTATTGTCGTAACTATTTGCAATTTCACAATTAACTATATCCATTTTAAAATGAAGCAATCAGTTGATCGGGGGCCCTGGTCATCCTCTGTGACCGTCAAACCTTTGGTGGTGACGCCGGTGGAGGTTCGGGCATCTGTAACTCTGGGAGCGTGGTTTTAATCTCTGTGGCAGCTTCAACACCCCTAGACGGCGCTGGTGGGGAAGCCGATTGACCTGGGAAGGGAGTGCCTGCGGGGTGCATCGGTGGGTGGGGGGGCCTAGACGGGGCCGGCGGAAGAACCGACCCGCCTGGGAGGAGGGTGGCTGTAAGGTGCACCGGTGGGAGGGAGGGTGGGACTGGTGTCTGAGGTGTGCATGGGGATCCGGCGGGCGCAGGTCTCGTAGGGAGGCCGTATCCTGTCGGCCGTCAGGGTACGCCACGTAGGTGTACTGGGGGTTAGCGTGGAGAGGATGGACCCTCTCGACCAACGGGTCCGACTTGTGCGCCCGCACGTGTTTTCGGAGCAGGATTTGTCCGGGAGCTACCAGCCAGGTCGGGAGCGAGGTCCCAGAGGAAGACGTCCTGGGGAAGACAAGGAGGTGTTCGTGAGGTGTTTGATTGGTCGTGGCACAAAGCAGTGACCAGATGGAGTTGAGGGCATCCGGGAGGACTTCCTGCCAGCGGGAGACTGGGAGATTCCTGGACCGTAGGGCCAGTAGGACGGTCTTCCAGACCGTTCCGTTCTCCCTCTCTACCTGACCGTTACCCAGGGGGTTGTAACTGGTCGTCCTGCTCGAGGCGATGCCCTTGCTGAGCAGGAATTGACGCAGTTCGTCGCTCATAAAGGAGGACCCCCTATCACTATGTATGTAAGCGGGGAACCCGAACAGCGTAAAGATGCTATGGAGGGCCTTGATGACGGTGTTTGCGGTCATGTCAGGGCAGTGGATGGCGAATGGGAATCGGGAGTACTCGTCAATCACGTTCAGGAGGTACGTGTTGCGGTCGGTGGTGGGGAGGTGGTCTTTGAAGTTCATACTGAGGCGTTCAAAGAGACGGGAAGCCTTTATCAGGTGCGCTTTCTCTGGCCTGTAGAATTGCGGTTTGCACTCTGCGCAGATTTGGCAGTCCCTGGTGGCTGTCATGACCTCCTCGATGGAGTAGGGCAGGTTACGTGTCTTGATAAAATGGAAGAAGCGAGTGACCCCCGGGTGGCAGAGGTCCTTGTGGAGGGCTCGGAGGCGGCCCACTTGTGCGTTGGCACATGTGCCGCGGGACAGGGCATCAGGAGGCTCATTTAACTACCCGGGACGATACAAGATCTCGTAGTTATAGGTGGAGAGTTCGATCCTCCACCGCAAGATCTTATCGTTTTTTATCTTGCCCCGCTGTGCATTATCGAACATGAAGGCGACCGACCGTTGGTCAGTGAGGAGAGTGTATCTCCTGCCGGCCAGGTAATGCCTCCAATGTCGCACAGCTTCTACTATGGCCTGGGCCTCCTTTTCGACTGAGGAGTGGTGGATTTCGGAAGCATGGAGGGTACGTGAGAAGAAGGCCACGGGTCTGCCCGCTTGGTTGAGGGTGGCCGCCAGAGCTACGTCGGACGCGTCGCTCTCGACCTGGAAGGGGAGGGACTCGTCGATGTCACGCATCGTGGCCTTTGCAATGTCTGCTTTGATGCAGCTGAAGGCCTGGCGGGCCTCTATCAACAGGGGAAAAACTGTGGATTGGATCAGAGGACAGGCCTTGTCCGCATAGTTGGGGACCCACTGGGCATAGTAAGAAAAATAGCCGAGGCAGCACTTCAGGGCCTTGGAGCAGTGAGGGAGGGGGATTTCCATAAGGTGGCGCATGCGTTCAGGGTCGGGGCCTATAGCTCCATTTCGCACTACGTAGCCGAGGATGGCTAGACGGTCGGTGCTAAACACGCATTTATCCTTGTTATACGTAAGGTTAAGGATCTTTGCGGTCTGGATGAATTTTCGGAGGTTGGTGTCGTGGTCCTGCTGGTCGTGGCTGCAGATGGTGACATTATCGAGATACGGGAATGTTGCCCTTAAATCATACCAGTCAACCATTCGGTCCATCTCGCGCTGGAAGACCGAGACCCCGTTTTCGACACCGAAGGGAACCCTTAAAAAGTGGTACAGCCAGACATCTGCCTCGAAGGCAGTGTACTTGCGGCCACTAGGGCGGATGGGGAGCTGGTGGTAGGCGGACATAAGATCCACCGTGGAAAAGACCTTGTAATGTGTGATCCTGTTTACCAGGTGGGATATGTGGGGGAGAGGGTACGCGTCCAGCTGCGTAAACCTGTTGATGGTCTGACTGTAGTCGATGACCATCCTATGCTTCTCCCCGGTCTTACCACCCCTACTTGAGCTCTCCAGGGACTGTTGCTAGATTCAATGACTCCTTCCCTCAGTAGCCGTTGGACCTCTGACCGAATAAAGATCCAATCATGGGCACTGTACCGTCTGCTCCTGGTGGCGACGGGTTTGCAACCTGGGGTGAGGTTCGCAAACACGGAAGGCGGATCGACCTTGAGCATCGCGAGGCTGCAGACAGTGAGAGGGGGTATAGGACTGCCGAATTTGAAATTTAGACTTTGGAGGTTGCACTGGAAGTCTAACCATGGAGTGTGGCCGTGCAGAGGTGGGGAAGGACGTAGAGCCGGGAATTTTTAAACTCCCTTCCCTGGACCGTGAGGTTTGCGACACAAAACCCCTTTATCTCTACTGAGTGGGAACCGGAGGCCAGGAAGATTTTTTGATTAATGGGGTGGTCGGGGATTGAACATCGCATACAGCCACGAAATGGCCCTTTTTGCCGCACCCCTTACATGTGGACGAACGAGCTGGGCAGCGCTGTTAGGGGTGTTTGGCTTGCCCGCAAAAATAGCAGCGGGGCCCCCCTGGGTTGCCGGGCCGTCTTGCAGCGCAAGCTTGTGGGGGGGATGTAGGATGCCTCGGAGTCGGCTGCAGGGGGGTTCCACGCTGCCCAGGGAGCTGCCGCACGGTCAGGGGCATAGGCGGGGGGCATTTTGGGAGGCCAAATCCAGGGGCCGGCAAGGGCCCATGCCTCCTTGAGGCTTAGAATCTCTTTTCCAGCAATCGCTGGCGGATTTGAGAGGACAGCATACCCGCAACCAAAACATCCCGAATCAACAGTTCAGTGTGGTCATTTGCTGCAACTTGTGGGCAGCTGCAGTGTCTCCCCAACACGAGGAGTGCACGGTAGAATTCTTCTAGTGACTCACCAGGAATTTGTCGCCTCGTCGCTCGTAGATGCCGGGCATAGACCTGATTTACAGGGCGAGTGTACTGTCCTTTCAGGAAATCCATCGCAGCATCGAAGTCGTCCCTGTCCTCGATGAGGGTGTAGACTTCTGGGGTTACCCTCGAGTGCAGGATTTGCAGTTTCTGTTCTCCTGTGGGTGTGTTTTCTGCCGTTCCGAGGTAGCCGTTGAAGCACACCAGCCAGTGCTTCAAAGTCGCCGCTGAGTTTACTGTGTGGGGGCTGAGTTGCAGACACTCCGGCTTGATTCGGAGCTCCATTCTTTAAATCTAGCTTATTAAATTGATGCACGATCAATGACTACTAAAGCGAGGTTGTACTCCAACTGAAGGCTTTAATAAGCTCAATGTTTCCCCCAGCAGCTCAGGTATAGAAAGAAAGCTGCTGGGGCGGCACGGGCTCTTATACCCCACCTTGCAGGGCGGAGCTACCATACAGCTCGACCAATGGGAAACATACATTATCTACCAATGGTGTTCCAGCATTACCAGGTACCGTAATACCTCTACACAGACTACCACAGTATGGCTTCTCAGTGGTTTGTTCATTCATCTTGGATTTCATGATAATGACTTCCGGCCATTTAGAGTCTGCATCCATAATCACTAGGGACATCTGATCCTCCACTAGACCAGCAAAGTCTACGTGTATTCTCTGTCATGGTTGTGTTGGCTATTCCAGTGAATGTAATGGTTGTAGTGGTGGAGTTTTTCTTAATTTGCATAGGCCTGACATTGCCCCACTTTCTTTTTGATTTAAGCATCTAATCCTGGCCACCAAAAATTACTGCGTGCCAGTTCCTTCATCCTCGCCATACCAGGGTGCCCGTCATGCAGTTGGCCAAGGACTTTACTACGCAAGAACGGAGGAAGAATCACTCAGGTTCCCCATAACAAAACCCCATTCTGAACAGTCAACTCAAATCTTCATGTGATGGAGGGCTTGAGGTTTGGATTTTTATGATGAGTATTTGACATTGTTCCTTTTTGGACCATGTCCATCACCTTCCCCATCACGGGATAGCTTCTTCTATACCCCTGTACCTGAGATGGAGTCACAGGTACATTATCCATAAGTGAGAAATACAGGATGTTGACAAAATGTTCTTCAAGTTCTTATTTGATTTGCAATGTCGATCTTGACAAAGCATCAGTGCTTGCATGTTGCTCTGACTTAGATATTGGATATCGTACATGTGTGGCAACAATATCAAAGACCATCTTTGTAACCACTAGTTTCTAAAGAAGGAATACCTTTATACGCCCTAAAGATTGTCTTTAAGGGTGATGATCCATCAAAAAAGAGTAAAATGATGTCCATAAAGATTGGTTTGGATTTGTTTATTGTCACGTGTACTGAGGTACAGTGATAGTATTGTTCTGCGTACAGCTCAGACAGATAATTCCGTACATGAAAAGAAAATACATAGAAAAAATACAGAATGTAAATACATAGACACAGATATCGGGTGCAGCATACAGGAGTGTAGTACTACTCAGTAGAGAAGATGTGTGAAGTGATCAGATCAGTCCATAAGAGGGTCATTTAGGAGTCTGGTAACAGAGGGGAAGAAGCTGTTTTTGAATCTGTTAGCGCGTGTTCTCAGACTTTTGTATCTCCTGCCCAATGAAAGAGGTTGGAAGAAAGAATAAGATGGGTGGGAGGGGTCTTTGATTATGCTGCCCTCTTTTCCCAAAACAGCGGGAAGTGTAGACAGAGTCAATGGATGGGAGGCGGGATCGCGCAATGTACTGAGCTGTGTTCAGGACTCTTTGTAATTACTTACGGTCTTGGGCCGAGTAGTCAGCATACTGTAGCCACGTAAAATGGCGGCGTTCCGATTAATCTGGCCAAAACCCAGTTTAAAATGGCTAACCCGAAAGACTGCTGGGAAAAGCAGCTAAGAAGACACAAGCAGGCAGCTGCAGACAGTATTGCATATTCGGCTCTGGGAAGTTAGCCCAGATCGATACTCAGGGCTATCAACAGCCCATCAACCCAGGTATTTGCAGTTGCATTCAGGACTGTTTGCAGCCCATCTATTCAGACATCCACAGTTAAATCGGCTATCCCCGGGAACAATTGCAACATATTAGCAATTGAATACCGGGCCAGACCTGTCGGCGCCTGCAGTGGCCGAAACAAAGACAGGTGAGCAACCACCCCCCGATCGAGGAATCGCATCACCATTGGACACATCGACCCCAGGGATTGGGGACAGATCCAATCACTTGGGACTCAGGGTCAAGGGCCGCCCCGGGAGGCGAGAAGCCCCTGGGCCCTATAAAAGTGAGGGTCCAAGTTCAGATCTCTCTCTCTCTCCTCTTCGCCTGCTCGAGACCTTCGCAAGAACAGCAACCGGCAACAGTAAGTTTGAATCCAGCGATCGCTATCCGGTAGAGACACCTAGCCACCGACCTGTAGCAGCCTTTTTGAATCCCGCGGGCCAGATCTGATTGAACAAGCCATTTGTTTCCCTGACCTGGTGGGCTCTTCCTAAGTTAAGTATTGGCCAGTAGTGATAGGTTTATTATATAGAAAGTAGTATTAGGGTATTACTATTGCTTGTTGTATATAATAAATGACCGTTGTTTTAATCCTTACTAAGCGGTGTGCTGTATTATTAATCATAACCTGAACTTGAACCACGTGGCGGTATCATAAAGATACCTGGCGACTCATGAGCAAAGGTGACGTAATCAGTGCAAATAGACTAAGGTTAAAAAGAGCAACAATACCAGGTCTGATGCAGCCAAATCGGTTGCTTTCTATGGTGCAATTAGACGCAATTGTGGAATTTTAAAAGCGAATTGGCTAATGTTATGTATCAGAGAATACATCCATGCTGGTGAAGCGTCATGTAACTTGTAGTGGCGTCAGCAGTGAATGTTTGCGCAGGTTTCAGTTCTCCATCTTAGATTGTATGAGCAATCTGCAATAAAGTTACTGCAATAAAGGGATCCGTTAATGGAAGGCAGGCCTTGGTGAAGTTCTTACAGGCTGGAAGGGCCAGAAAATCACACCTTTAGTAACTTTTAGGACCAGAAACATTCATGTTGTTGGGTTCAGTGTTATGTTGTGAATTATTTTTAAGATGTTTTGATATGGTACTTTACTGTTAATTTCTTGATTTTTGTGTTTGTGAACTTAAGGTAATAATTGAGAACAAAAGGTTTTTGTAACTGCCAGAGAAATATTTATTAGTGGAATCAGAACGTTACACTATGGAAACATCTAATTTAGCTTTCCCCGTTGTTGCAAATTCTTTTTAAAAATTTGACCCCTCCTAACTGCTGTTCCAAAGATGAGTTATTATAGAAAGTATATGTTGTGAAAAATAATTGCTCAAATTATATTAGGAAGCTTTAATTGGAAAACATGAATTGAATACCACTGTGGTAATTCTACTTACACTACAAGAGCCTCCTTCCATCTTATTTCATCCTAGTGGATTGGTGTAACGGCAACAATCTCCCCCTCAGTGTCAGCAGAACTAAAGAGCTGGTCATTGACTTTGGGAGGCAAAGTATCGTACACACCCCTGTCTGCATCACTGGTGCCAAGGTGGAGCTGGTTGACGGCTTCAAATTCCTAGGTGTGCACATCACCACCAATCTATCCTGGTCCACCCACGTCGACGCTATGACCAATAAAGCACAACAGTGCCTATACGTTCTCAGGAAACTAAGGAAATTCGGCATGCCCACATTAACTCTTACCAACTTTTACCACAGAAAACATCCTATCTGGTTGCATCTCAGCCTGGTATGGCAACTGCTCAGCCCAAGACTGTAAGTAATTACAGAGAGTATGCAGAGCTGTGAGGCGGCAGTGCAAACCACTGTGCCATTGTGCCGCCCAAACATTAGCACCCTCTTTCCACAGATGCTGTCAGGCCTGCTGCGATTATCCTGTATTTTCTGTGTTTGTTTCAGATTCTAGTATGCTTTCTTGGATGCGGAGACCAAAACTGCACTTAGTACTTCAGATGTGGTCTCACCAAAACCCTGTACAACTGTAGCAAGATGAGAAAAGGTGGGAGGAGGCTTAAGTGGAACATGAAGACTGTGATGGACTGGTTGGTCAAAATGCCTTTTATTACTGTGCTGTATTTCATAATTCATTGAATTTAAATTGCTCAGTTGCCATGGTGGGATGCGAACACATGTCTTCAGGTCATATCCAAGCCTCTGGTTCGTCATTAACCAAATGCCAGAACCACTATGCCATTATACCCATTAACATTAATATTGTCATGGTTCACCAGCTGACAGTTTATGCAAGCTGCGAGATCTGGGTGTGAAGCTTGCAGCAGTGCTAAGATGAGACGAGTAGTGCTGAGGTGAGATGAAGCTCTGAATGTGAAGTATGAGTCATGTTTGATAGAAATTGTTAGTAGGTGAGTAATGGAGGTATCGTGAATTGACCAGTGTGAGAAAACGGGTGCTATTGAAGAATATGGGGCTGAATTCTCCGTGAGCTGATACCGAAATGGCGAAATGCGATTGTGCGGAGGATAGGTTCTGATGCCAAAATTGAGCCTGACAGCGGTTTCACGCCAAATCGGCATTCTCTGGCCCCCCCAAAAACGAAGAAATCGTGTTGCCCGCCGCACGGCATTAAAGTACTGAATGCATATCATTAGCGGTCCTGATAACTGATTCTCCGTGGCCTCTGCGATTCAGCGCCTCAGATGAGCCGATTTCACAACAGCGTGTTTCTCATGTGCTATACAAATTCGTGAACTTGGCGTGATGGCTGCGGACTTCCGGATAGGTCACCGGCCGTGTTTTCTGCGGGGGCGGTGGGGTCTGCCAGGGCCGTTGGAGGGGAGGGGAAGGAGGGGGGCAGGCCGAGCAACCAGGGAGCCCCCCAACAGGACAGGGCGGTGCACAGGCACAGACCGCAATTATGGTGGCCATCTTGCTTGCCACCCACCCGGCACCTGGGTGCCCGTAGTTATAAAGGCAGATGGATGGTCTCAGGCTAGAGGGCCGCCCTCCCGACAGGCCGAGGAGGAGACGCCGGATGAGGCCACACGTTTACCGCGACCACATGTCCTTTGAGGACTTCCGGACCGGGCATGCAGAAGGAGACTGCAGTTCAGCAGGGAGACAGTAACCTGCCAGATCATGGCACACCTGACACATCTTGGGTATGGGGGAAGGACACTCGCTACCGGTGGCCGTCAAGGTGACAGTTGCGCTGAATGTTTATGCAATGGAGTCATTCCAGTTGCCGAATGGGGACCTGTCTGACATCTCACAAGCATCGGCGCACAGGTGCATCCGTGCCATCACCGACGCCCAGTATGCCCAGGCGGATCGGCACATCCAGTACCATGTGGTCCGCGCCCACCAGGATGCCCGGGCAGCGAGATTCGCTGCCATCGCCGGGATTCCCCGGGTCCAGGCGTTCATCGATGGGATATATGTCGCCCTACGGCCACTGGCGGATAACAGGCAGCTGTTCACCAACAGGAACGGCTACCATTCGATGAACATTCAGGTGGTCCGCGCCCAATTCCCGGGCAGTGTACATGACTCTTTCATCTTGGCGCACGCGGTGATCCCGAACATGTTCGAGGGACAGCCCCCCCGCCCACCCAGCTGTGGGGCTGGTTGCTGGCTGACGAGGTTTACCGTGGCTGATGACGCCTATACGGACGCCACAGACCGACTCAGCGACCCGATACAATGATGCCCATTGTGCGACCAGGAGTGTGGTAGATGGTGCTTCAGATGCCTGGTTCGCTCTGGAGGGGCCCTCCTTTACGAGGCAAGGAGGGTTGCCCTCATCGTTGTGATCTGCTATGTCCACCACAACTTCACGCAACAGAGGGGTGATGTGCTGGAGGAGGATGTAGAGCAAGGGCAGGCCTCGTCAGACGAGGAGGATGAGGGGGAGAGGACAATGAGCGGGACATTGCGTCTGGCCAGGCACGCCAGGGTCAGCGCGCACAGGACACGTTTCACACACTGGGGAGGAGGCGGGTCACTGGCCAGGGGCACGGACACCACCATTTTCCCTCACCTCCCACACCACCGAACACCCTCACCTCCACACCACCGGACAGCCTCACCTCCCACACCACCGGACACCCTCACCTCCACACCACCGGACAGCCTCACCTCCACACCACCGGACAGCCTCACCTCCCACACCACCGAACACCCTCACCTCCACACCACCGAACACTCTCACCTCCACACCACCGAACACCCTCACCTCCACACCACCGACCACTCTCGCCTCCACACCACCGGACACCCTCACCTCCACACCACCGACCACCCTCACCTCCACACCACCGGACAGCCTCACCTCCCACACCACCGAACACCCTCACCTCCCACACCACCGAACACCCTCACCTCCACACCACCGAACACCCTCACCTCCACACCACCGAACACTCTCACCTCCACACCACCGAACACTCGCACCTCCCACACCACCGAACACCCTCACCTCCACACCACCGAACACCCTCACCTCCACACCACCGAACACTCTCACCTCCCACACCACCGAACACTCTCACCTCCCACACCACCGGACACCCTCACCTCCCACACCACCGAACACCCTCACCTCCACACCACCGGACAGCCTCACCTCCCACACCACCGAACACCCTCACCTCCACACCACCGGACACCCTCACCTCCACACCACCGGACACCCTCACCTCCACACCACCGGACAGCCTCACCTCCCACACCACCGAACACCCTCACCTCCACACCACCGAACACTCTCACCTCCACACCACCGGACACCCTCACCTCCACACCACCGGACACCCTCACCTCCACACCACCGGACAGCCTCACCTCCCACACCACCGAACACCCTCACCTCCCACACCACCGGACACCCTCACCTCCCACACCACCGAACACCCTCACCTCCACACCACCGGACAGCCTCACCTCCCACACCACCGAACACCCTCACCTCCACACCACCGAACACTCTCACCTCCACACCACCGGACACCCTCACCTCCACACCACCGACCACCCTCACCTCCACACCACCGGACAGCCTCACCTCCCACACCACCGAACACCCTCACCTCCCACACCACCGAACACCCTCACCTCCACACCACCGAACACCCTCACCTCCACACCACCGAACACTCTCACCTCCACACCACCGAACACTCTCACCTCCCACACCACCGAACACCCTCACCTCCACACCACCGAACACCCTCACCTCCACACCACCGAACACTCTCACCTCCCACACCACCGAACACTCTCACCTCCCACACCACCGGACACCCTCACCTCCCACACCACCGAACACCCTCACCTCCACACCACCGGACAGCCTCACCTCCCACACCACCGAACACCCTCACCTCCACACCACCGGACACCCTCACCTCCACACCACCGGACACCCTCACCTCCACACCACCGGACAGCCTCACCTCCCACACCACCGAACACCCTCACCTCCACACCACCGAACACTCTCACCTCCACACCACCGAACACTCTCACCTCCCACACCACCGAACACCCACACCTCCACACCACCGAACACCCTCACCTCCACACCACCGAACACCCTCACCTCCACACCACCGGACACCCTCACCTCCACACCACCGAAGACCCTCACCTCCACACCACCGGACACCCTCACCTCCACATCACCGACCTCCCACACCTCCCACACCACCGACCACCCTCACCTCCACACCACCGACCACCCTCACCTACACACCACCGACCTCCCTCACCTCCCACACCTCCCACACCACGCACCATCCTCACGTCCCACACCACCAAGCAGCCTCACCTCCCACACCACCGACCACACTAACCTCCCAAACCACCGAACACACTCACCTCCACACCACCGACCACCCTCACCTCCCACACGACCGACCACCCTCACCTCCACACCACCGAACACCCTCACCTCCACACCACCGAACACCCTCACCTCCACACCACTGACCAACCTCACCTCCACACCACCGACCACCCTCACCTCCACAGCACCAAACCACCCCCACCTCCACACCACCGAAGACCCTCACCTGCCACACCACCTGACACCCTCACCTCCACAGCACCAAACCACCCTCACCTCCATACCACCGAAGACCCTCACCTCCACACCGCCGAACACACTCACCTCCACACCACAGAACACCCTCACCTCCACACCACTGAACACCCTCACCTCCCACACCACCTGACACCATCACCTCCACACCATCGGACACCCTCACCTCCACACCACCGAACACCCTCACCTCCCACACCACCTGACACCCTCACCTCCACACCAGCGAACACCCTCACCTCCCGCACCACCAAACCACCCTCACCTCCACACCACCAAACAACCTCACCTCCACACCAACGAAGACCCTCATCTCCACACCACCGGACACCCTCACCTCCACAGCACCAAACCACCCTCACCTCCACAGCACCAAACACCCTCACCTCCACACCACCGAACACCCTCACCTCCCACACTCCCGAACACCCTCACCTCCACACCACCGAACACCCTCACCTCCACACCACTGAACACCCTCACCTCCACACCACCATATGCCCTCACCTCCACACCACTGAACACCCTTACCTCCACACCACCGAACACCCTCACCTCCACACCAGCGAACACCCTCACCTCCACACCAGCGGACACCCACACCTCCACACCACCGAAGACCCTCACCTCCACACCACCGGACACCCTCACCTCCACAACACCGAACCACCCTCACCTCCACACCACCGAACACCCTCACCTCCCACACTACCGAACACCCTCACCTCTACACCACCGAACACCCTCACCTCCACACCACCATATGCCCTCACCTCCACACCATCGAACACCCTCACCCCCACACCACCGAACACCCTCACCTCCACACCACCGAACACCCTCACCTCCACACCACCGAACACCCTCACCTCCACACCACTGAACACCCTCACCTCCACACCACCGAATACCCTCACCTCCCACACCATCAAACCACCCTCACCTCCACACCACCGAACACCCTCGCCTCCACACCACTGAACGCCCTCATCTCCACACCACCATATGCCCTCACCTCCACACCACCGAACACCCTCACCTCCACACCACTGAACACCCTCATCTCCACACCACCATATGCCCTCACCTCCACACCACCGAACACCCTCACCTCCACACTATCAAACACCCTCACCTCCACACCACCGAACACCCTCACCTCCACACCACCGAACACACTCACCTCCACACCAACGGACACCCTCACCTCCCACATCACTGAACACCCTCACCTCCACACAACCAAACCACCCTCACCTCCACACCACCGACCTCCCTCACCTCCCACACCACCGACCACCCTCACCTCCACATTACCGACCACCCTCACCTCCCACACCACCGAACACCCTCACCTCCACACCACCGACCTCCCTCACCTCCCACACCACCCACCATCCTCACCTCCCACACCACCGGACACCCTCACCTCCAGACCACCGAACACCCTCACCTCCCACACCACAGAACACCCTCACCTCCACACCACCGACCACCCTCACCTCCACATCACCGACCTCACTCACCTCCCACACCACCGACCACCCTCACCTCCACACCACCGACCACCCTCACCTCCCACACCACCGACCACCCTCACGTCCCACACCACGCACCATCCTCACCTCCCACACCACCGACCACCCTCACCTCCCACACCACCGACCACACTAACCTCCCAAACCACCGAACACCCCCACCTCCACACCACCGACCTCCCTCACCTCCCACACCACCCACCATCCTCACCTCCCTCACCACCGGACACCCTCATCTCTAGACCACCGAACGCCCTCACCTCCCACACCACAGAACACCCTCACCTCCACACCACCGACCACCCTCACCTCCACATCACCGACCTCCCTCACCTCCCACACCACCGACCATCCTCACCTCCACACCACCGACCACCCTCACCTCCACACCACCGACCTCCCTCACCTCCCACACCACCGACCACCCTCACCTCACACACCACCGACCACCCTCACCTCCCACACCATGCACCATCCTCACCTCCCACACCACGCACCATCCTCACCTCCCACACCACGCACCATCCTCACCTCCCACACCACTGACCACCCTCACCTCCCACACCACCGAACACCCTCACCTCCACACCACCGAACACCCTTACCTCCCACACCACCGACCACCCTAACGTCCACAGCACCAAACCACCCCCACCTCGACACCACCGAAGACCCTCACCTGCCACACCACCTGACACCCTCACCTCCACTGCACCAAACCACCCTCACCTCCACACCACCGAACACCCTCACCTCCACACCACCGAACACCCTCACCTCCCACAGCACCTGACACCATCACCTCCACACCATCGGGCACCTTCACCTCCACACCACCGAACACCCTCACCTCCCACACCACCTGACACCCTCACCTCCACACCAGCGGACACCCTCACCTCCCACACCACCAAACCACCCTCACCGACACACCACCAAACACCCTCACTTCCACACCACCGAAGACCCTCACCTCCACACCACCGGACACCCTCACCTCCACAGCACCAAACCACCCTCACCTCCACACCACCAAACACCCTCACCTCCACACCACCGAACACCCTCACCTCCCACACTACCGAACACCCTCACCTCCACACCACCGAACACCCTCACCTCCACACCACTGAACACCCTCACCTCCACACCACCATATGCCCTCACCTCCACACCACCGAACACCCTCACCTCCACACCATCGAACTCCCTCACCTCCACACCACCGAACACCCTTACCTCCACACCATCGAACACCCTCACCTCCACACCACCGAACACCCTCACCTCCACACCACCGAACACCCTCACCTCCCACACCATCAAACCACCCTCACCTCCACACCACCGGACACCCTCACCTCCACATCACCGAAGACCCTTACCTCAACACCACCAAACCACCCTCATCTCCACATCACCGAACACCCTCACCTCCACACCTCCGAACACCCTCAGCTCCACACCACCAAACCACCCTCACCTACACACCACCGAACACCCTCACCTCCACACCACCAAACCACGCTCACCTCCACACCACTGACCACCCTCACCTCCACACCACCGACCACCCTCACCTCCACACCACCGACCTCCCTCACCTCCCACACAAACCACCATCCTCACCTCCCACACCACCGGACACCCTCACCTCCACACCACCGAACACCCTCACCTCCCACACCACGGAAAACGCTCACCTCCACACCACCGAACACCCTCACCTCCACACCACCGACCACCCTCACCTCCACATCACCGACCTCCCTCACCTCCCACACCACCGACCACCCTCACCTCCACACCACCGACCACCCTCATCTCCACACCACCGACCTCCCTCACCTCCCACACCACGCACCATGCTCACCTCCCACACCGCCGACCACCCTCACCTCCCACACCACCGACCACACTCACATCCCACAGCACCGAACACCCTCACCTCCACACCAGCGACTCCCTCACCTCCCACACCACCGACCACACTCACCTCCACACCACCGAACACCCTCACCTCCACACCACCGAACACCCTCACCTCCACACCACCGAACACCCTCACCTCCACACCACCGACCACCCTCACCTCCACAGCACCAAACCACCCTCACCTCCACACCACCGAACACCCTCACCTCCCACACCAACAAACTACCCTCACCTCCACACCACCTGACACCCTCACCTCCACATCACCGAACACCCTTACCTCCACACCACCAAACCACCCTCACCTCCACATCATCGAACACCCTCACCTCCACACCACCGAACACTCTTAACTCCACACCAGCAAACCATCCTCACCTCCACACCACCGAACAACCTCACCTCCACACCACCGAACACCCTCACCTCCACACCACCGAACACCCTCACCTCCACACCACCGAACACCCTCATCTCCACACCACCGAACACCCTCACCTCCCACACCACCGAACACCCTCACCTCCACACCACCGAATACCCTCACCTCCCACACTACCGAACACCCTCACCTCCACACCACTGAACACCCTCACCTCCACACCACCATATGCCCTCACCTCCACACCACCGAACACCCTCACCTCCACACCATCGAACACCCTCACCTCCACACCAACGAACACCCTCACCTCCACACCACCGAACACCCTCACCTCCCACACCATCAAACCACCCTCACCTTCACACCACCAAAACACCCTCATCTCCACATCACCGAACACCCTCACCTCCACACCTCCGAACACCCTCACCTCCACACCACCAAACCACCCTCACCTCCACACCACCGAACACCCTCACCTCCACACCACCGAACACCCTCACCTCCACACCACCGAACACCCTCACCTCCCACACCAACGGACACCCTCACCTCCCACACCACTGAACACCCTCACCTCCACACCACCAAACCACCCTCACCTCCACACCACTGACCACCCTCACCTCCACACCACCGACCTCCCTCACCTCCCACACCACCGACCACCCTCACCTCCACACCACCGACCACCCTCACCTCCCACACCACCGACCACACTCACATCCACACCAGCGACTCCCTCACCTCCCACACCACCGACCACACTCACCTCCACACCAGCGACTCCCTCACCTCCCACACCACCGACCACACTCACCTCCACACCACCGAACACCCTCACCTCCCACACCAACAAACTACCCTCACCTCCACACCACCTGACACCCTCACCTCCACATCACCGAACACCCTTACCTCCACACCACCAAACCACCCTCACCTCCACACCATCAAACCACCCTCACCTCCACATCATAGAACACCCTCACCTCCACACCACCAAACACTCTCACCTCCACATCACCGAACACCCTTACCTCCACACCACCAAACCACCCTCACCTCCACACCACCAAACCACCCTCACCTCCACATCATAGAACACCCTCACCTCCACACCACCATATGCCCTCACCTCCACACCACCGAACACCCTCACCTCCACACCATCGAACACCCTCACCTCCACACCAACGAACACCCTCACCTCCACAACACCGAACACCCTCACCTCCCACACCATCAAACCACCCTCACCTCCACACCACCGGACACCCTCACCTCCACATCACCGAAGACCCTTACCTTCACACCACCAAAACACCCTCATCTCCACATCACCGGACACCCTCACCTCCCACACCACTGAACACCCTCACCTCCACACCACCAAACCACCCTCACCTCCACACCACCGAACACCCTCACCTCCACACCACCGAACACCCTCACCTCCACACCACCGACCACCCTCGCCTCCACAGCACCAAACCACCCTCACCTCCACACCACCGAACACCCTCACCTCCCACACCAACAAACTACCCTCACCTCCACACCACCTGACACCCTCACCTCCACATCACCGAACACCCTTACCTCCACACCACCAAACCACCCTCACCTCCACATCATCGAACACCCTCACCTCCACACCACCGAACACTCTTAACTCCACACCAGCAAACCATCCTCACCTCTACACCACCGAACAACCTCACCTCCACACCACCGAACACCCTCACCTCCACACCACCGAACACCCTCACCTCCACACCACCGAACACCCTCATCTCCACACCACCGAACACCCTCACCTCCCACACCACCGAACACCCTCACCTCCACACCACCGAATACCCTCACCTCCCACACTACCGAACACCCTCACCTCCACACCACTGAACACCCTCACCTCCACACCACCATATGCCCTCACCTCCACACCACCGAACACCCTCACCTCCACACCATCGAACACCCTCACCTCCACACCAACGAACACCCTCACCTCCACACCACCGAACACCCTCACCTCCCACACCATCAAACCACCCTCACCTCCACACCACCGGACACCCTCACCTCCACATCACCGAAGACCCTTACCTTCACACCACCAAAACACCCTCATCTCCACATCACCGAACACCCTCACCTCCACACCTCCGAACACCCTCACCTCCACACCACCAAACCACCCTCACCTCCACACCACCGAACACCCTCACCTCCACACCACCGAACACCCTCACCTCCACACCACCGAACACCCTCACCTCCCACACCAACGGACACCCTCACCTCCCACACCACTGAACACCCTCACCTCCACACCACCAAACCACCCTCACCTCCACACCACTGACCACCCTCACCTCCACACCACCGACCTCCCTCACCTCCCACACCACCGACCACCCTCACCTCCACACCACCGACCACCCTCACCTCCCACACCACCGACCACACTCACATCCACACCAGCGACTCCCTCACCTCCCACACCACCGACCACACTCACCTCCACACCAGCGACTCCCTCACCTCCCACACCACCGACCACACTCACCTCCACACCACCGAACACCCTCACCTCCCACACCAACAAACTACCCTCACCTCCACACCACCTGACACCCTCACCTCCACATCACCGAACACCCTTACCTCCACACCACCAAACCACCCTCACCTCCACACCATCAAACCACCCTCACCTCCACATCATAGAACACCCTCACCTCCACACCACCAAACACTCTCACCTCCACATCACCGAACACCCTTACCTCCACACCACCAAACCACCCTCACCTCCACACCACCAAACCACCCTCACCTCCACATCATAGAACACCCTCACCTCCACACCACCAAACACTCTCACCTCCACACCACCGGACACCCTCACCTCCACACCACCGAACACCCTCACCTCCACACCACCGAACACCCTCACCTCCACACCAGCAAACCATCCTCACCTCCACACCACCGAACACCCTCACCTCCCACACCACCGAACACCCTCACCTCCACACCACCGAACACTCTCACCTCCCACACCACCGGACACACTCACCTCCACACCACCGAAAACCCTTACCTCCACACCACCAAACCACCCTCACCTCCACATCACCGAACACCCTCACCTCCACACCACCGAACACCCTCACCTCCATACCACCGGACACCCTCACCTCCACACCACCGAACACCCTCACCTCCACACCTCCACACCACCAAACCATCCTCACCTCCACACCACCGAACACCCACACCTCCACACCACCGAACACCCTCACCTCCACACCACCGAACACCCTCACCTCCCACACCACTGAACACCCTCACCTCCACACCACCGAACACCCTCACCTCCACACCACCGAACACCCTCACCTCCCACACCAACGGACACACTCACCTCCCACACCACTGAACACCCTCACCTCCACACCACCAAACCACCCTCACCTCCACACCACTGACCACCCTCACCTCCACACCACCGACCTCCCTCACCTCCCACACCACCGACCACCCTCACCTCCACACCACCGACCACCCTCACCTCCACACCACCGAACACCCTCACCTCCACACCACCGAACACCCTCACCTCCACACCACCGACCTCCCTCACCTCCCACACAACCCACCATCCTCACCTCCCACACCACCGGACACCCTCACCTCCACACCACGCACCACCCTCACCTCCCACACCACCGACCACACTAACCTACCAAACCACCGAGCACCCCCGCCTCCACACCACCGACCTCCCTCACCTCCCACACCACCCACCATCCTCACCTCCCAAACCACCGGACACCCTCATCTCTAGACCACCGAACGCCCTCACCTCCCACACCACAGCACACGCTCACCTCCACATCACCGACCTCCCTCACCTCCCACACCACCGACCTCCCTCACCTCCACATCACCGACCTCCCTCACCTCCCACACCACCGACCACCCTCACCGCCACACCACCGACCTCCCTCACCTCCCACACCACGCACCATGCTCACCTCCCACACCGCCGACCACCCTCACCTCCCACACCACCGGACACCCTCACCTCCACACCACCGGACACCCTCACCTCCACATCACCGAAGACCCTTACCTTCACACCACCAAACCACCCTCACCTCCACACCACCGAACACCCTCACCTCCACACCACCGAACACCCTCACCTCCACACCGCCGAACACCCTCACCTCCCACACCAACGGACACCCTCACCTCCCACACCACTGAACACCCTCACCTCCACACCACCAAACCACCCTCACCTCCACACCACTGACCACCCTCACCTCCACACCACCGACCTCCCTCACCTCCCACACCACCGACCACCCTCACCTCCACACCACCGACCACCCTCATCTCCACACCACCGACCTCCCTCACCTCCCACACCACGCACCATCCTCACCTCCCACACCGCCGACCACCCTCACCTCCCACACCACCGACCACACTCACATCCACACCAGCGACTCCCTCACCTCCGACCACACTCACCTCCACACCAGCGACTCCCTCACCTCCCACACCACCGACCATACTCACCTCCACACCACCGAACACCCTCACCTCCCACACCAACAAACTACCCTCACCTCCACACCACCTGACACCCTCACCTCCACATCACCGAACACCCTTACCTCCACACCACCAAACCACCCTCACCTCCACACCACCAAACCACCCTCACCTCCACATCATAGAACACCCTCACCTCCACACCACCAAACACTCTCACCTCCACATCACCGAACACCCTTACCTCCACACCACCAAACCACCCTCACCTCCACACCACCAAACCACCCTCACCTCCACATCATAGAACACCCTCACCTCCACACCACCAAACACTCTCACCTCCACATCACCGAACACCCTTACCTCCACACCACCAAACCACCCTCACCTCCACACCACCATACCACCCTCACCTCCACATCATAGAACACCCTCACCTCCACACCACCAAACACTCTCACCTCCACACCACCGGACACCCTCACCTCCACACCACCGAACACCCTCACCTCCACACCACCGAACACCCTCACCTCCACACCAGCAAACCATCCTCACCTCCACACCACCGAACACCCTCACCTCCCACACCACCGAACACCCTCACCTCCACACCACCGAACACTCTCACCTCCCACACCACCGGACACACTCACCTCCACACCACCGAAAACCCTTACCTCCACACCACCAAACCACCCTCACCTCCACATCACCGAACACCCTCACCTCCACACCACCGAACACCCTCACCTCCACACCACCGGACACCCTCACCTCCACACCACCGAACACCCTCACCTCCACACCTCCACACCACCAAACCATCCTCACCTCCACACCACCGAACACCCACACCTCCACACCACCGAACACCCTCACCTCCACACCACCGAACACACTCACCTCCCACACCACCGAACACCCTCACCTCCACACCACCGAACACCCTCACCTCCACACCACCGAACACCCTCACCTCCCACACCAACGGACACCCTCACCTCCCACACCACTGAACACCCTCACCTCCACACCACCAAACCACCCTCACCTCCACACCACTGACGGCCCTCACCTCCACACCACCGACCTCCCTCACCTCCCACACCACCGACCACCCTCACCTCTACACCACCGACCACACTCACCTCCACACCACCGACCTCCCTCACCTCCCACACAACCCACCATCCTCACCTCCCACACCACCGGACACCCTCACCTCCACACCACACACCACCCTCACCTCCCACACCACCGACCACACTAACCTCCCAAACCACCGAGCACCCCCGCCTCCACACCACCGACCTCCCTCACCTCCCACACCACCCACCATCCTCACCTCCCAAACCACCGGACACCCTCATCTCTAGACCACCGAACGCCCTCACCTCCCACACCACAGCACACGCTCACCTCCACACCACCGACCACCCTCACCTCCACATCACCGACCTCCCTCACCTCCCACACCACCGACCACCCTCACCTCCACATCACCGACCTCCCTCACCTCCCACACCACCGACCACCCTCACCTCCACACCACCGACCTCCCTCACCTCCCACACCACGCACCATGCTCACCTCCCACACCGCCGACCACCCTCACCTCCCACACCACCGACCACACTCACATCCACACCAGCGACTCCCTCACCTCCGACCACACTCACCTCCACACCAGCGACTCCCTCACCTCCCACACCACCGACCATACTCACCTCCACACCACCGAACACCCTCACCTCCCACACCAACAAACTACCCTCACCTCCGCACCACGTGACACCCTCACCTCCACATCACCGAACACCCTTACCTCCACACCACCAAACCACCCTCACCTCCACACCACCAAACCACCCTCACCTCCACATCATAGAACACCCTCACCTCCACACCACCAAACACTCTCACCTCCACATCACCGAACACCCTTACCTCCACACCACCAAACCACCCTCACCTCCACACCACCAAACCACCCTCACCTCCACATCATAGAACACCCTCACCTCCACACCACCAAACACTCTCACCTCCACACCACCGGACACCCTCACCTCCACACCACCGAACACCCTCACCTCCACACCACCGAACACCCTCACCTCCACACCAGCAAGCCATCCTCACCTCCACACCACCGAACACCCTCACCTCCCACACCACCGAACACCCTCACCTCCACACCACCGAACACTCTCACCTCCCACACCACCGGACACACTCACCTCCACACCACCGAAAACCCTTACCTCCACACCACCAAACCACCCTCACCTCCACATCACCGAACACCCTCACCTCCACACCACCGAACACCCTCACCTCCACACCACCGGACACCCTCACCTCCACACCACCGAACACCCTCACCTCCACACCTCCACACCACCAAACCATCCTCACCTCCACACCACCGAACACCCACACCTCCACACCACCGAACACCCTCACCTCCACACCACCGAACACACTCACCTCCCACACCACCGAACACCCTCACCTCCACACCACCGAACACCCTCACCTCCACACCACCGAACACCCTCACCTCCCACACCAACGGACACCCTCACCTCCCACACCACTGAACACCCTCACCTCCACACCACCAAACCACCCTCACCTCCACACCACTGACGGCCCTCACCTCCACACCACCGACCTCCCTCACCTCCCACACAACCCAACATCCTCACCTCCCACACCACCGGACACCCTCACCTCCACACCACGCACCACCCTCACCTCCCACACCACCGAGCACACTAACCTCCCAAACCACCGAGCACCCCCGCCTCCACACCACCGACCTCCCTCACCTCCCACACCACCCACCATCCTCACCTCCCAAACCACCGGACACCCTCATCTCTAGACCACCGAACGCCCTCACCTCCCACACCACAGCACACGCTCACCTCCACACCACCGACCACCCTCACCTCCACATCACCGACCTCCCTCACCTCCCACACCACCGACCACCCTCACCTCCACATCACCGACCTCCCTCACCTCCCACACCACCGACCACCCTCACCTCCACACCACCGACCTCCCTCACCTCCCACACCACGCACCATGCTCACCTCCCACACCGCCGACCACCCTCACCTCCCACACCACCGACCACACTCACATCCCACAGCACCGAACACCCTCACCTCCACACCAGCGACTCCCTCACCTCCCACACCACCGACCACACTCACCTCCACACCACCGAACACCCTGACCTCCACACCACCGAACACCCTCACCTCCACACCACCGAACACCCTCACCTCTACACCACCGAACACCCTCACCTCCACACCACCGACCACCCTCACCTCCACAGCACCAAACACCCTCACCTCCACACCACCGAACACCCTCACCTCCCACACCAACAAACTACCCTCACCTCCACACCACCTGACACCCTCACCTCCACATCACCGAACACCCTTACCTCCACACCACCGACCAGCCTCACCTCCACACCACCGAACACCCTCACCTCCACACCACCGACCAGCCTCACCTCCCACACCATCGACCACACTAACCTCCCAAACCACCGAACACCCTCACCTCCACACCACCGACCACCCTCACCTCCACAGCACCAAACCACCCCCACCTCCACACCACCGAAGACCCTCACCTGCCACACCACCTGATACCCTCACCTCCACAGCACCAAACCACCCTCACCTCCATACCACCGAAGACCCTCACCTCCACACCGCCGAACACACTCACCTCCACACAACAGAACACCCTCACCTCCACACCACCGAACACCCTCACCTCCCACACCACCTGACACCATCACCTCCACACCATCGGACACCCTCACCTTCCACACCACCTGACACCCTCACCTCCCACACCACTGAACCACCCTCACCTCCCACACCACCAAACCACCCTCACCTCCACACCACCAAACAACCTCACCTCCACACCACCGAAGACCCTCACCTCCACACCACCGGACACCCTCACCTCCACAGCACCAAACCACCCTCACCTCCACACCACCAAACACCCTCACCTCCACACCACCGAACACCCTCACCTCCCACACTTCCGAACAACCTCACCTCCACACCACCGAACACCCACACCTCCACACCACTGAACACCCTCACCTCCACACCACCATATGCCCTCACCTCCACACCACCGAACACCCTCACCTCCACACCATCGAACACCCTCACCTCCACATCAACGGACAGCCTCACCTCCCACACCACCGGACAGCCTCACCTCCCACACCACCGAACACCCTCAACCTCCACACCACCGAACACTCTCACCTCCACACACCGGACACCCTTACCTCCACACCACCGGACACCCTCACCTCCACACCACCGAAGACCCTCACCTCCACACCACCGGACACCCTCACCTCCACAACACCAAACCACCCTCACCTCCACACCACCGAACACCCTCACCTCCCACACTACCGAACACCCTCACCTCTACACCACCGAACACCCTCACCTCCACACCACCATATGCCCTCACCTCCACACCATCGAACACCCTCACCTCCACACCACCGAACACCCTCACCTCCACACCACCGAACACCCTCACCTCCACACCACCGAATACACTCACCTCCACACCACCGAACACCCTCACCTCCACACCACTGAACACCCTCACCTCCACACCACCGAATACCCTCACCTCCACACCACCGAACACCCTCACCTCCCACACCATCAAACCACCCTCACCTCCACACCACCGAACATCCTCACCTCCACACCACTGAACACCCTCACCTCCACACCACCATATGCCCTCACCTCCACACCACCGAACACCCTCACCTCCACACCACCGAACACCCTCACCTCCACACCACCAAACACCCTCACCTCCACACCACCGAACACCCTCACCTCCACACCACCAAACACCCTCACCTCCCACATCACTGAACACCCTCACCTCCACACAACCAAACCACCCTCACCTCCACACAACCGACCACCCTCACCTCCACACCACCGACCTCCCTCACCTCCCACACCACCGACCACCCTCACCTCCACACCACCGACCACCCTCACATCCACACCACCGACCTCCCTCATCTCCCACACCACCCACCATCCTCACCTCCCACACCACCGGACACCCTCACCTCCAGACCACCGAACACCCTCACCTCCCACACCACAGAACACCCTCACCTCCACACCACCGACCACCCTCACCTCCACACCACCGACCACCCTCACCACCACATCACCGACCACCCTCACCTCCCACACCACCGACCACCCTCACCTCCACACCACCGACCACCCTCACGTCCCACACCACGCACCATCCTCACCTCCAACACCACCGACCACCCTCACCTCCCACACCACCGACCACACTAACCTCCCACACCACCCACCATCCTCACCTCCAGATCACCGACCTCCCTCACCTCCCACACCACCGACCATCCTCACCTCCACACCACCGACCACCCTCACCTCCACACCACCGACCTCCCTCACCTCCCACACCACCGACCACCCTCACCTCCCCCACCACCGACCACCCTCACCTCCCACACCACGCACCATCCTCACCTCCCACACCACGCACCATCCTCACCTCCCACACCACGCACCATCCTCACCTCCCACACCACTGACCACCCTTACCTCCCACACCACCGAACACCCTTACCTCCCACAGCACCGACCACCCTCACCTCCACAGCACCAAACCACCCCCACCTCCACACCACCGAACACCCTCACCTCCCACACCACCTGACACCATCACCTCCACACCATCGGGCACCCTCACCTCCACACCACCGAACACCCTCACCTCCCACACCACCTGACACCCTCACCTCCACACCAGCGGACACCCTCACCTCCCACACCACCAAACCACCCTCACCTACACACCACCAAACACCCTCACTTCCACACCACCGAAGACCCTCACCTCAACACCACCGGACACCCTCACCTCCACAGCACCAAACCACCCTCACCTCCACACCACCAAACACCCTCACCTCCACACCACCGAACACCCTCACCTCCCACATTACCGAACACCCTCACCTCCACACCACCGAACACCCTCACCTCCACACCACTGAACACCCTCACCTCCACACCACCATATGCCCTCACCTCCACACCACCGAACACCCTCACCTCCCACATTACCGAACACCCTCACCTCCACACCACCGGACACCCTCACCTCCACATCACCGAAGACCCTTACCTCCACACCACCAAACCACCCTCATTTCCACATCACCGAACACCCTCACCTCCACACCTCCGAACACCCTCACCTCCACACCACCAAACCACCCTCACCTCCACACCACCGAACACCCTCACCTCCACACCACCGACCACCCTCACCTCCACAGCACCAAACCACCCTCACCTCCACACCACCGAACACCCTCACCTCACAAACCAACAAACTACCCTCACCTCCACACCACCTGACACCCTCACCTCCACATCACCGAACACCCTTACCTCCACACCACCAAACCACCCTCACCTCCACATCATCGAACACCCTCACCTCCACACCACCGAACACTCTTACCTCCACACCAGCAAACCATCCTCACCTCCACACCACCGAACACCCTCACCTCCACACCACCGAACACCCTCACCTCCACACCACCGAACACCCTCACCTCCCACACCAGCGACTCCCTCACCTCCCACACCACCGACCACACTCTCCTCCACACCACCGAACACCCTCACCTCCCACACCAACAAACTACCCTCACCTCCACACCACCTGACACCCTCACCTCCACATCACCGAACACCCTTACCTCCACATCATCGAACACCCTCACCTCCACACCTCCGAACACTCTTACCTCCACACCAGCAAACCATCCTCACCTTCACACCACCGAACACCCTCACCTCCACACCACCGAACACCCTCACCTCCACACCACCGAACACCCTCACCTCCACACCACCGAACACCCTCACCTCCCACATCACCGAACACCCTCACCTCCACACCACCGAACACCCTCACCTCCCACACCACCGAACACCCTCACCTCCCACACCACCGAACACCCTCACCTCCACACCACCGAACACCCTCACCTCCCACACTACCGAACACCCTCACCTCCACACCACTGAACACCCTCACCTCCACACCACCATATGCCCTCACCTCCACACCACCGACCACCCTCACCTCCACACCACCGACCACCCTCACCTCCCACACGACCGAACACCCTCACCTCCACACCACCGAACACCCTCACCTCCACACCACCGACCACCCTCACCTCCACACCACCAAACCACCCCCACCTCCACAGCACCAAACCACCCCCACCTCCACACCACCGAAGACCCTCACCTGCCACACCACCTGACACCCTCACCTCCACAGCACCAAACCACCCTCACCTCCATACCACCGAACACCCTCACCTCCCACACTACCGAACACCCTCACCTCCACACCACCGACCACCCTCACCTCCACACCACCGACCTCCCTCACTTCCCACACCACCAACCAGCCTCACCTCCCACACCACCGACCACACTAACCTCCCAAACCACCGAACACCCTCACCTCCCACACCACCGACCACCCTCACCTCCCACACCACCGACCACACTAACCTCCCAAACCACCGACCACCCTCACCTCCACACCACGCACCATCCTCACCTCCCACACCACCAACCAGCCTCACCTCCCACACCACCGACCACACTAACCTCCCAAACCACCGAACACCCTCACCTCCCACACCACCGACCACCCTCACCTCCCACACCACCGACCACACTAACCTCCCAAACCACCGAACACCCTCACCTCCCACACCACCGACCTCCCTCACCTCCCACACCACGCACCATCCTCACCTCCCACACCACCAACCAGCCTCACCTCCCACACCACCGACCACACTAACCTCCACACCACCGACCACCCTCACCTCCCACACGACCGACCACCCTCACCTCCACCCCACCGAACACCTTCACCTCCACACCACCGAACACCCTCACCTCCACACCACCGACCACCCTCACCTCCACACCACCGACCACCCTCACCTCCACAGCACCAAACCACCCCCACCTCCACACCACCGAAGACCCTCACCTGCCACACCACCTGACACCCTCACCTCCACAGCACCAAACCACCCTCACCTCCATACCACCGAAGACCCTCACCTCCACACCGCCGAACACACTCACCTCCACACAACAGAACACCCTCACCTCCCACACCACCGAACACCCTCACCTCCCACACCACCGAACACCCTTACCTCCCACACCACCTGACACCCTCACCTCCACACCATCAGACACCCTCACCTCCACACCACCGAACACCCTCACCTCCCACACCACCTGACACCCTCACCTCCACACCAGCGAACACCCTCACCTCCCGCACCACCAAACCACCCTCACCTCCACACCACCAAACAACCTCACCTCCACACCACCGAAAACACTCACCTCCACACCACCGGACACCCTCACCTCCACAGCACCAAACCACCCTCACCTCCACACCATCGGACACCCTCACCTCCACACCACCGAACACCCTCACCTCCACAGCACTGAACACCCTCACCTCCACACCACCATATGCCCTCACCTCCACACCACCGAACACCCTCACCTACACACCATTGAACACCCTCGCCTCCACATCAACGGACAGCCTCACCTCCCACACCACCGAACACCCTCACCTCCACACCACCGAACACTCTCACCTCCACACCACCGAACACCCTCACCTCCACACCACCGGACACCCTCACCTCCACACCACCGAACACCCTCACCTCCACACCACCGAACACCCTCACCTCCACACCACCGGACACCCTCACCTCCACACCACCGAACACCCTCACCTCTACACCACCGAACACCCTCACCTCCACACCACCATATGCCCTCACCTCCACACCATCGAACACCCTCACCTCCACACCACCGAATACCCTCACCTCCACACCACCGAACACCCTCACCTCCACACCACTAAACACCCTCACCTCCACACCACCGAGTACCCTCACCTCCACAACACCGAACACCCTCACCTCCACACCACCATATGCCCTCACCTCCACGCCACCGAACACCCTCACCTCCACACTATCAAACACCCTCACCTCCACACCACCGAACACCCTCACCTCCACACCACCGAACACCCTCACCTCCACACCACCGAACATGCTCACCTCCCACACCAACGGACACCCTCACCTCCCACATCACTGAACACCCTCACCTCCACACAACCAAACCACCCTCACCTCCACACCACCGACCTCCCTCACCTCCCACACCACCGACCACCCTCACCTCCCACACCACCGGCCACCCTCACCTCCACACCACCGACCTCCCTCATCTCCCACACCACCGAACACCCTCACCTCCCACACCACAGAACACCCTCACCTCCACACCACCGACCACCCTCACCTCCACATCACCGACCTCCCTCACCTCCCACACCACCGACCACCCTCACCTCCACACCACCGACCACCCTCACCTCCACACCACCGACCACCCTCACGTCCCACACCACGCACCATCCTCACGTCCCACACCACGCACCACCCTCACCTCCCACACCACCGACCACACTAACCTCCCAAACCACCGAACACCCCCACCTCCAAACCACCGACCTCCCTCACCTCCCACACCACCCACCATCCTCACCTCCCAAACCACCGGACACCCTCATCTCTAGACCACCGAACGCCCTCACCTCCGACACCACAGAACACCCTCACCTCCACACCACCGACCACCCTCACCTCCACACCACCGACCTCCCTCACCTCCACACCACCGAACACCCTCACCTCCCACACCATCAAACAACCCTCACCTCCACACCACCGGACACCCTCACCTCCACATCACCGAAGACCCTTACCTCCACACCACCAAACCACCCTCATTTCCACATCACCGAACACCCTCACCTCCACACCTCCGAACACCCTCACCTCCACACCACCAAACCACCCTCACCTCCACACCACCGAACACCCTCACCTCCACACCACCGACCACCCTCACCTCCACAGCACCAAACCACCCTCACCTCCACACCACCGAACACCCTCACCTCACAAACCAACAAACTACCCTCACCTCCACACCACCTGACACCCTCACCTCCACATCACCGAACACCCTTACCTCCACACCACCAAACCACCCTCACCTCCACATCATCGAACACCCTCACCTCCACACCACCGAACACTCTTACCTCCACACCAGCAAACCATCCTCACCTCCACACCACCGAACACCATCACCTCCACACCACCGAACACCCTCACCTCCACACCACCGAACACCCTCACCTCCCACACCAGCGACTCCCTCACCTCCCACACCACCGACCACACTCTCCTCCACACCACCGAACACCCTCACCTCCCACACCAACAAACTACCCTCACCTCCACCCACCTGACACCCTCACCTCCACATCACCGAACACCCTTACCTCCACATCATCGAACACCCTCACCTCCACACCTCCGAACACTCTTACCTCCACACCAGCAAACCATCCTCACCTTCACACCACCGAACACCCTCACCTCCACACCACCGAACACCCTCACCTCCACACCACCGAACACCCTCACCTCCACACCACCGAACACCCTCACCTCCCACATCACCGAACACCCTCACCTCCACACCACCGAACACCCTCACCTCCCACACCACCGAACACCCTCACCTCCCACACCACCGAACACCCTCACCTCCACACCACCGAACACCCTCACCTCCCACACTACCGAACACCCTCACCTCCACACCACTGAACACCCTCACCTCCACACCACCATATGCCCTCACCTCCACACCACCGACCACCCTCACCTCCACACCACCGACCACCCTCACCTCCCACACGACCGAACACCCTCACCTCCACACCACCGAACACCCTCACCTCCACACCACCGACCACCCTCACCTCCACACCACCAAACCACCCCCACCTCCACAGCACCAAACCACCCCCACCTCCACACCACCGAAGACCCTCACCTGCCACACCACCTGACACCCTCACCTCCACAGCACCAAACCACCCTCACCTCCATACCACCGAACACCCTCACCTCCCACACTACCGAACACCCTCACCTCCACACCACCGACCACCCTCACCTCCACACCACCGACCTCCCTCACTTCCCACACCACGCACCATCCTCACCTCCCACACCACCAACCAGCCTCACCTCCCACACCACCGACCACACTAACCTCCCAAACCACCGAACACCCTCACCTCCCACACCACCGACCACCCTCACCTCCCACACCACCGACCACACTAACCTCCCAAACCACCGAACACCCTCACCTCCCACACCACCGACCTCCCTCACCTCCCACACCACGCACCATCCTCACCTCCCACACCACCAACCAGCCTCACCTCCCACACCACCGACCACACTAACCTCCACACCACCGACCACCCTCACCTCCCACACGACCGACCACCCTCACCTCCACCCCACCGAACACCTTCACCTCCACACCACCGAACACCCTCACCTCCACACCACCGACCACCCTCACCTCCACACCACCGACCACCCTCACCTCCACAGCACCAAACCACCCCCACCTCCACACCACCGAAGACCCTCACCTGCCACACCACCTGACACCCTCACCTCCACACCGCCGAACACACTCACCTCCACACAACAGAACACCCTCACCTCCCACACCACCGAACACCCTCACCTCCCACACCACCGAACACCCTTACCTCCCACACCACCTGACACCCTCACCTCCACACCATCAGACACCCTCACCTCCACACCACCGAACACCCTCACCTCCCACACCACCTGACACCCTCACCTCCACACCACCGAACACCCTCACCTCCCACACCACCTGACACCCTCACCTCCACACCAGCGAACACCCTCACCTCCCGCACCACCAAACCACCCTCACCTCCACACCACCGAAAACACTCACCTCCACAGCACCAAACCACCCTCACCGCCACACCACCGAACACCCTCACCTCCCACACTACCAAACACCCTCACCTCCACACCACCGAACACCCTCACCTCCACAGCACTGAACACCCTCACCTCCACACCACCGAACACCCTCACCTACACACCATTGAACACCCTCACCTCCACATCAACGGACAGCCTCACCTCCCACACCACCGGACAGCCTCACCTCCCACACCACCGAACACCCTCACCTCCACACACCGGACACCCTCACCTCCACACCACCGAAGACCCTCACCTCCACACCACCGGACACCCTCACCTCCACACCACCGGACACCCTCACCTCCACACCACCGAAGACCCTCACCTCCACACCACCGGACACCCTCACCTCCACAACACCAAACCACCCTCACCTCCACACCACCGAACACCCTCACCTCCCACACTACCGAACACCCTCACCTCTACACCACCGAACACCCTCACCTCCACACCACCATATGCCCTCACCTCCACACCACCGAACACCCTCACCTCCACACCACCGAACACCCTCACCTCCACACCACCGAACACCCTCACCTCCACACCACCATATGCCCTCACCTCCACACCATCGAACACCCTCACCTCCACACCACCGAACACTCTCACCTCCACACCACCGAACACCCTCACCTCCACACCACCGAACACCCTCACCTCCACACCACTGAACACCCTCACCTCCACACCACCGAGTACCCTCACCTCCACAACACCGAACACCCTCACCTCCCACACCATCAAACCACCCTCACCTCCACACCACCGAACACCCTCACCTCCACACCACCATATGCCCTCACCTCCACACCACCGAACACCCTCACCTCCACACCACCGAACACCCTCACCTCCACACCACCGAACATGCTCACCTCCCACACCAACGGACACCCTCACCTCCCACATCACTGAACACCCTCACCTCCACACAACCAAACCACCCTCACCTCCACACCACCGACCTCCCTCACCTCCCACACCACCGACCACCCTCACCTCCCACACCACCGGCCACCCTCACCTCCACACCACCGACCTCCCTCATCTCCCACACCACCGAACACCCTCACCTCCCACACCACAGAACACCCTCACCTCCACACCACCGACCACCCTCACCTCCACATCACCGACCTCCCTCACCTCCCACACCACCGACCACCCTCACCTCCACACCACCGACCACCCTCACCTCCACACCACCGACCACCCTCACGTCCCACACCACGCACCATCCTCACGTCCCACACCACGCACCACCCTCACCTCCCACACCACCGACCACACTAACCTCCCAAACCACCGAACACCCCCACCTCCAAACCACCGACCTCCCTCACCTCCCACACCACCCACCATCCTCACCTCCCAAACCACCGGACACCCTCATCTCCAGACCACCGAACGCCCTCACCTCCCACACCACAGAACACCCTCACCTCCACACCACCGACCACCCTCACCTCCACACCACCGACCTCCCTCACCTCCCACACCACCGACCACCCTCACCTCCCCCACCACCGACCACCCTCACCTCCCACACCACGCACCATCCTTACCTCCCACGCCACGCACCATCCTCACCTCCCACACCACGCACCATCCTCACCTCCCACACCACTGACCACCCTCACCTCCACACCACCGAAGACCCTCACCTTCCACACCACCTGACACCCTCACCTCCACAGCACCAAACCACCCTCACCTCCATACACCGAACACCCTCACCTCCACACCACCGAACACCCTCACCTCCCACACCACCTGACACCATCACCTCCACACCATCGGGCACCCTCACCTGCACACTGCCAAACACCCTCACTTCCACACCACCGAAGACCCTCACCTCCACACCACCAAACACCCTCACCTCCACACCACCGAACACCCTCACGTCCCACACTACCGAACACCCTCACCTCCACACCACCGAACACCCTCACCTCCACACCACTGAACACCCTCATCTCCACACCACCATATGCCCTCACCTCCACACCACCAAACACCCTCACCTCCACACCACCGAACACCCTCACCTCCACACCACCGAACACCCTTACCTCCACACCATCGAACACCCTCACCTCCACACCACCGAACACCCTCACCTCCACACCACCGAACACCCTCACCTCCCACACCATCAAACCACCCTCACCTCCACACCACCGGACACCTTCACCTCCACATCACCGAAGACCCTTACCTCCACACCACCAAACCACCCTCATCTCCACATCACCGAACACCCTCACCTCCACACCTCCGAACACCCTCACCTCCACATCACCGAACACCCTCACCTCCCACACCACGGACACCCTCACCTCCCACACCACTGAACACCCTCACCTCCACACCACCAAACCACCCTCACCTCCACACCACTGACCACCCTCACCTCCACACCACCGGACACCCTCACCTCCACACCACCGAACACCCTCACCTCCCACACCACAGAACACGCTCACCTCCACACCACCGACCACCCTCACCTCCACATCACCGACCTCCCTCACCTCCCACACCACCGACCACCCTCACCTCCACACCACCGACCACACTCATCTCCACACCACCCACCTCCCTCACCTCCCACACCACGCACCATGCTCACCTCCCACACCGCCGACCACCCTCACCTCCCACACCACCGACCACACTCACATCCCACAGCACCGAACACCCTCACCTCCACACCAGCGACTCCCTCACCTCCCACACCACCGACCACCCTCACCTCCACACCACCGAACACCCTCACCTCCACACCACCGAACACCCTCACCTCCACACCACCGAACACCCTCACCTCTACACCACCGAACACCCTCACCTCCACACCACCGACCACCCTCACCTCCACAGCACCAAACCACCCTCACCTCCACACCACCGAGCACCCTCACCTCCCAACCCAACAAACTACCCTCTCCTCCACGCCACCTGACACCCTCACCTCCACATCACCGAACACCCTTACCTCCACACCACCAAACCACCCTCACCTCCACATCATCGAACACCCTCACCTCCACACCACCGAACACTCTTACCTCCACACCAGCAAACCATCCTCACCTCCACACCACCGAACACCCTCACCTCCACACCACCGAACACCCTCACCTCCACACCACCGAACACCCTCACCTCCACACCACCGAACACCCTCACCTCCCACACCACCGAACACCCTCACCTCCACACCACCGAACACCCTCACCTCCCACACTACCGAACACCCTCACCTCCACACCACTGAACACCCTCACCTCCACACCACCATATGCCCTCACCTCCACACCGCCGAACACCCTCACCTCCACACCATCGAACACCCTCACCTCCACACCACCGAACACCCTCACCTCCACACCACCGAACACCCTCACCTCCCACACCATCAAACCACCCTCACTTCCACACCACCGGACACCCTCACCTCCACATCACCGAAGACCCTTACCTCCACACCACCAAAACACCCTCATCTCCAAATCACCGAACACCCTCACCTCCACACCTCCGAACACCCTCACCTCCACACCACCAAACCACCCTCACCTCCACACCACCGAACACCCTCACCTCCACACCACCGAACACCCTCACCTCCACACCACCGAACCACCCTCACCTCCACACCACCAAACACTCTCACCTCCACACCACCGGACAGCCTCACCTCCACACCACCGAACACCCTCACCTCCACACCACCGAACACCCTCACCTCCCACACCACCGAACGCCCTCACCTCCACACCACCGAACACCCTCACCTCCCACACCACCGAACACCCTCACCTCCCACACCACCGACCACCCTCACCTCCCACACCACCGAACACCCTCACCTCCACACCAGCAAACCATCCTCACCTCCACACCACCGAACACCTTCACCTCCCACACCACCGAACACCCTCACCTCCCACACCACCGAACACTCTCACCTCCCACACCACCGGACACACTCACCTCCACACCACCGAAAACCCTCACCTACACACCACCAAACCACCCTCACCTCCACACCACCGAACACCCTCACCTCCACACCACCGGACACCCTCACCTCCACACCACCAAACCACCCTCACCTCCACATCACCGAACACCCTCACCTCCACACCACCGAACACCCTCACCTCCACACCACCGGACACCCTCACCTCCACACCACCAAACCACCCTCACCTCCACATCACCGAACACCCTCACCTCCACACCACCGAACACCCTCACCTCCACACAACCGGACACCCTCACCTCCCACACCACCGAACACCCTCACCTCCACACCAGCAAACCATCCTCACCTCCACACCACCGAACACCCTCACCTCCCACACCACCGAACACTCTCACCTCCCACACCACCGGACACACTCACCTCCACACCACCGAAAACCCTCACCTCCACACCACCAAACCACCCTCACCTCCACATCACCGAACACCCTCACCTCCACACCACCGTACACCCTCACCTCCACACCACCGGACTCCCTCACCTCCACACCACCGAACACCCTCACCTCCACACCTCCACACCACCAAACCATCCTCACCTCCACACCACCGAACACCCACACCTCCACACCACCGAACACCCTCACCTCCACACCACCGACCTCCCTCACCTCCCACACAACCCACCATCCTCACCTCCCACACCACCGGACACCCTCACCTCCACATCACCGACCTCCCTCACCTCCCACACCACCGACCACCCTCACCTCCACACCACCGACCACCCTCACCTCCACATCACCGACCTCCCTCACCTCCCACACCACCGACCACGCTCACCTCCACACCACCGAACACCCTCATCTCCACACCACCGACCTCCCTCACCTCCCACACCACGCACCATGCTCACCTCCCACACCACCGACCACCCTCATCTCCACACCGCCGACCTCCCTCACCTCCCACACCACCAAACACCCTCATCTCCACACCGCCGACCTCCCTCACCTCCCACACCACCGACCACACTCACATCCCACAGCACCGAACACCCTCACCTCCACACCAGCGACTCCCTCACCTCCCACACCACCGACCACACTCACCTCCACACCACCGAACAACCTCACCTCCACACCACCGAACACCCTCACCTCCACACCACCGAACACCCTCACCTCTACACCACCGAACACCCTCACCTCCACACCACCGAACACCCTCACCTCCACACCACCGACCACCCTCACCTCCACACCACCGAACACCCTCACCTCCCACACCAACAAACTACCCTCACCTCCACACCACCTGACACCCTCACCTCCACATCACCGAACACCCTTACCTCCACACCACCAAACCACCCTCACCTCCACATCATCGAACACCCTCACCTCCACACCACCGAACACCCTCACCTCCCACACCACCGAACACCCTCACCTCCTTACCACCGAACACCCTCACCTCCCACACTACCGAACACCCTCACCTCCACACCACTGAACACCCTCACCTCCACACCACCATATGCCCTCACCTCCACACCACCGAACACCCAAACCTCCACACCATCGAACACCCTCACCTCCACACCACCGAACACCCTCACCTCCACACCACCGAACACCCTCACCTCCCACACCATCAAACCACCCTCACCTCCACACCACCGGACACCCTCACCTCCACATCACCGAAGACCCTTACCTCCACACCACCAAACCACCCTCATCTCCACATCACCGAACACCCTCACCTCCACACCTCTGAACACCCTCACCTCCACACCACCAAACCACCTTCACCTGCACACCACCGAACACCCTCACCTCCACACCACCGAACACCCTCACCTCCCACACCAACGGACACCCTCACCTCCCACACCACTGAACACCCTCACCTCCACACCACCAAACCACCCTCACCTCCACACCACTGACCACCCTCACCTCCACACCACCGTCCTCCCTCACCTCCCACACCACCGACCACCCTCACCTCCACACCACCGACCTCCCTCATTTCCACACCACCGACCTCCCACACCTCCCACACCACGCACCATCCTCACCTCCCACACCGCCGACCACCCTCACCTCCCACACCACCGACCACCCTCACCTCCACACCAGCGACTCCCTCACCTCACACACCACCGACCACACTCACATCCACACCTCCGAACACCCTCACCTCCACACCACCGAACACCCTCACCTCCCACACCACTGAACACCCTCACCTCCACACCACCAAACCACCCTCACCTCCACACCACCGACCACCCTCACCTCCACACCACCGAACACCCTCACATCCACACCTCCGAACACCCTCACCTCCACACCACCGAACACCCTCACCTCCACACCACCGACCTTCCTCACCTCCCACACAACCCACCATCCTCACCTCCCACACCACCGGACACCCTCACCTCCACACCACCGGACACCCTCACCTCCACACCACCGAACACCCTCACCTCCACACCACCGACCTCCCTCACCTCCCACACCACCGACCACCCTCACCTCCACACCACCGACCACCCTCATCTCCACACCACCGACCTCCCTCACCTCCCACACCACGCACCATCCTCACCTCCCACACCACCGACCACCCTCATCTCCACACCACGCACCATCCTCACCTCCCACACCACCGACCACCCTCACCTCCCATACCACCGAACACCCTCACCTCCACACCATCGAACTCCCTCACCTCCACACCACCGAACACCCTTACCTCCACACCACCGACCACACTCACCTCCACTCCACCGAACACCCTCACCTCCACACCACCGAACACCCTCACCTCCACACCAGCGACTCCCTCACCTCCCACACCACCGACCACCCTCACCTCCACACCACCGAACACCCTCACCTCTACACCACCGAACACCATCACCTCCACACCAGCGACTCCCTCACCTCCCACACCACCGACCACCCTCACCTCCACAGCACCAAACCACCCTCACCTCCACACCACTGAACACCATCACCTCTACACCACCGAACACCCTCACCCCCACACCACCGAACACCCTCACCTCCACAGCACCAAACCACCCTCACCTCCCACACCAACAAACTACCCTCACCTCCACACCACCTGACACCCTCACCTCCACATCACCGAACACCCTTACCTCCACACCACCAAACCACCCTCACCTCCACATCAGCGAACACCCTCACCTCCACACCACCGAACACTCTCACCTCCACACCACCGGACACCCTCACCTCCACACTACCGAACACCCTCACCACCCACACCACCGGGCACCCTCACCTCCACATCACCGAACAGCCTTACCCCCACACCACCAAACCACCCTCACTTCTACATCACCGAACACCCTCACCTCCACACCACCGAACAGCCTCACCTCCACACCACCGGACGCCCTCACCTCCACACCACTGAACACCCTCACCTCCACACCACCAAACCACCCTCACCTCCACACCACCTGACACCCTCACCTCCCACACCACTGAACACCCTCACCTCCACACCACCAAACCACCCTCACCTCCACACCACCGACCACCCTCACCTCCACACCACCGACCTCCCTCACCTCCCACACCACCGACCACCCTCACCTCCACACCACCGACCTCCCTCACCTCCCACACCACCGACCACCCTCACCTCCACACCACCAAACCACCCTCACCTCCCACACCACCGAACACCCTCAGCTCCACACCACCGAACACCCTTACCTCCACATCATCGAACACCCTCACCTCCACACCACCGAACACCCTCAGCTCCACACCACCGGACACCCTCACCTCCACACCACCGAACACCCTCACCTCCACACCACCAAACCACCCTCACCTCCACACCACCAAACCACCCCCACCTCCACAGCACCAAACCACCCCCACCTCCACACCACCGAAGACCCTCACCTGCCACACCACCTGACACCCTCACCTCCACAGCACCAAACCACCCTCACCTCCATACCACCGAACACCCTCACCTCCCACACTACCGAACACCCTCACCTCCACACCACCGACCACCCTCACCTCCACACCACCGACCTCCCTCACTTCCCACACCACGCACCATCCTCACCTCCCACACCACCAACCAGCCTCACCTCCCACACCACCGACCACACTAACCTCCCAAACCACCGAACACCCTCACCTCCCACACCACCGACCACCCTCACCTCCCACACCACCGACCACACTAACCTCCCAAACCACCGAACACCCTCACCTCCCACACCACCGACCTCCCTCACCTCCCACACCACGCACCATCCTCACCTCCCACACCACCAACCAGCCTCACCTCCCACACCACCGACCACACTAACCTCCACACCACCGACCACCCTCACCTCCCACACGACCGACCACCCTCACCTCCACCCCACCGAACACCTTCACCTCCACACCACCGAACACCCTCACCTCCACACCACCGACCACCCTCACCTCCACACCACCGACCACCCTCACCTCCACAGCACCAAACCACCCCCACCTCCACACCACCGAAGACCCTCACCTGCCACACCACCTGACACCCTCACCTCCACACCGCCGAACACACTCACCTCCACACAACAGAACACCCTCACCTCCCACACCACCGAACACCCTCACCTCCCACACCACCGAACACACTTACCTCCCACACCACCTGACACCCTCACCTCCACACCATCAGACACCCTCACCTCCACACCACCGAACACCCTCACCTCCCACACCACCTGACACCCTCACCTCCACACCACCGAACACCCTCACCTCCCACACCACCTGACACCCTCACCTCCACACCAGCGAACACCCTCACCTCCCGCACCACCAAACCACCCTCACCTCCACACCACCGAAAACACTCACCTCCACACCACCGGACACCCTCACCTCCACAGCACCAAACCACCCTCACCGCCACACCACCGAACACCCTCACCTCCCACACTACCAAACACCCTCACCTCCACACCACCGAACACCCTCACCTCCACATCACCAAACACCCTCACCTCCCACACTACCAAACACCCTCACCTCCACACCACCAAACACCCTCACCTCCCACACTACCAAACACCCTCACCTCCACACCACCGAACACCCTCACCTCCACACCACCGAACACCCTCACCTACACACCATTGAACACCCTCGCCTCCACATCAACGGACAGCCTCACCTCCCACACCACCGGACAGCCTCACCTCCCACACCACCGAACACCCTCACCTCCACACCACCGAACACTCTCACCTCCACACACCGGACACCCTCACCTCCACACCACCGAACACCCTCACCTCCACACCACCGGACACCCTCACCTCCACACCACCGAAGACCCTCACCTCCACACCACCGGACACCCTCACCTCCACAACACCAAACCACCCTCACCTCCACACCACCGAACACCCTCACCTCCCACACTACCGAACACCCTCACCTCTACACCACCGAACACCCTCACCTCCACACCACCATATGCCCTCACCTCCACACCATCGAACACCCTCACCTCCACACCATCGAACACTCTCACCTCCACACCACCGAACACCCTCACCTCCACACCACCGAACACCCTCACCTCCACACCACCGAATACCCTCACCTCCACACCACCGAACACCCTCACCTCCACACCACTGAACATCCTCACCTCCACAACACCGAACACCCTCACCTCCCACACCATCAAACCACCCTCACCTCCACACCACCGAACACCCTCACCTCCACACCACCGAACACCATCACCTCCACACCACCGAACATGCTCACCTCCCACACCAACGGACACCCTCACCTCCCACATCACTGAACACCCTCACCTCCACACAACCAAACCACCCTCACCTCCACACCACCGACCTCCCTCACCTCCCACACCACCGACCACCCTCACCTCCACACCACCGACCACCCTCACCTCCACATCACCGACCTCCCTCACCTCCCACACCACCGACCACCCTCACCTCCACACCACCGACCACCCTCACCTCCACACCACCGACCACCCTCACGTCCCACACCACGCACCATCCTCACGTCCCACACCACGCACCACCCTCACCTCCCACACCACCGACCACACTAACCTCCCAAACCACCGAACACCCCCACCTCCAAACCACCGACCTCCCTCACCTCCCACACCACCCACCATCCTCACCTCCCAAACCACCGGACACCCTCATCTCTAGACCACCGAACGCCCTCACCTCCCACACCACAGAACACCCTCACCTCCACACCACCGACCACCCTCACCTCCACACCACCGACCTCCCTCACCTCCCACACCACCGACCACCCTCACCTCCCCCACCACCGACCACCCTCACCTCCCACACCACGCACCATCCTTACCTCCCACGCCACGCACCATCCTCACCTCCCACACCACGCACCATCCTCACCTCCCACACCACTGACCACCCTCACCTCCACACCACCGAAGACCCTCACCTTCCACACCACCTGACACCCTCACCTCCACAGCACCAAACCACCCTCACCTCCATACACCGAACACCCTCACCTCCACACCACCGAACACCCTCACCTCCCACACCACCTGACACCATCACCTCCACACCATCGGGCACCCTCACCTGCACACTACCAAACACCCTCACTTCCACACCACCGAAGACCCTCACCTCCACACCACCAAACACCCTCACCTCCACACCACCGAACACCCTCACGTCCCACACTACCGAACACCCTCACCTCCACACCACCGAACACCCTCACCTCCACACCACTGAACACCCTCATCTCCACACCACCATATGGCCTCACCTCCACACCACCAAACACCCTCACCTCCACACCACCGAACACCCTCACCTCCACACCACCGAACACCCTTACCTCCACACCATCGAACACCCTCACCTCCACACCACCGAACACCCTCACCTCCACACCACCGAACACCCTCACCTCCCACACCATCAAACCACCCTCACCTCCACACCACCGGACACCTTCACCTCCACATCACCGAAGACCCTTACCTCCACACCACCAAACCACCCTCATCTCCACATCACCGAACACCCTCACCTCCACACCTCCGAACACCCTCACCTCCACATCACCGAACACCCTCACCTCCCACACCACGGACACCCTCACCTCCCACACCACTGAACACCCTCACCTCCACACCACCAAACCACCCTCACCTCCACACCACTGACCACCCTCACCTCCACACCACCGGACACCCTCACCTCCACACCACCGAACACCCTCACCTCCCACACCACAGAACACGCTCACCTCCACACCACCGACCACCCTCACCTCCACATCACCGACCTCCCTCACCTCCCACACCACCGACCACCCTCACCTCCACACCACCGACCACACTCATCTCCACACCACCCACCTCCCTCACCTCCCACACCACGCACCATGCTCACCTCCCACACCGCCGACCACCCTCACCTCCCACACCACCGACCACACTCACATCCCACAGCACCGAACACCCTCACCTCCACACCAGCGACTCCCTCACCTCCCACACCACCGACCACCCTCACCTCCACACCACCGAACACCCTCACCTCCACACCACCGAACACCCTCACCTCCACACCACCGAACACCCTCACCTCTACACCACCGAACACCCTCACCTCCACACCACCGACCACCCTCACCTCCACAGCACCAAACCACCCTCACCTCCACACCACCGAGCACCCTCACCTCCCAACCCAACAAACTACCCTCTCCTCCACGCCACCTGACACCCTCACCTCCACATCACCGAACACCCTTACCTCCACACCACCAAACCACCCTCACCTCCACATCATCGAACACCCTCACCTCCACACCACCGAACACTCTTACCTCCACACCAGCAAACCATCCTCACCTCCACACCACCGAACACCCTCACCTCCACACCACCGAACACCCTCACCTCCACACCACCGAACACCCTCACCTCCACACCACCGAACACCCTCACCTCCCACACCACCGAACACCCTCACCTCCACACCACCGAACACCCTCACCTCCCACACTACCGAACACCCTCACCTCCACACCACTGAACACCCTCACCTCCACACCACCATATGCCCTCACCTCCACACCACCGAACACCCTCACCTCCACACCATCGAACACCCTCACCTCCACACCACCGAACACCCTCACCTCCACACCACCGAACACCCTCACCTCCCACACCATCAAACCACCCTCACTTCCACACCACCGGACACCCTCACCTCCACATCACCGAAGACCCTTACCTCCACACCACCAAAACACCCTCATCTCCAAATCACCGAACACCCTCACCTCCACACCTCCGAACACCCTCACCTCCACACCACCAAACCACCCTCACCTCCACACCACCGAACACCCTCACCTCCACACCACCGAACACCCTCACCTCCACACCACCGAACCACCCTCACCTCCACACCACCAAACACTCTCACCTCCACACCACCGGACAGCCTCACCTCCACACCACCGAACACCCTCACCTCCACACCACCGAACACCCTCACCTCCCACACCACCGAACGCCCTCACCTCCACACCACCAAACACTCTCACCTCCACACCACCGGACAGCCTCACCTCCACACCACCGAACACCCTCACCTCCACACCACCGAACACCCTCACCTCCCACACCACCGAACACCCTCACCTCCCACACCACCGACCACCCTCACCTCCCACACCACCGAACACCCTCACCTCCACACCAGCAAACCATCCTCACCTCCACACCACCGAACACCTTCACCTCCCACACCACCGAACACCCTCACCTCCCACACCACCGAACACTCTCACCTCCCACACCACCGGACACACTCACCTCCACACCACCGAAAACCCTCACCTCCACACCACCAAACCACCCTCACCTCCACACCACCGAACACCCTCACCTCCACACCACCGGACACCCTCACCTCCACACCACCAAACCACCCTCACCTCCACATCACCGAACACCCTCACCTCCACACCACCGAACACCCTCACCTCCACACCACCGGACACCCTCACCTCCACACCACCAAACCACCCTCACCTCCACATCACCGAACACCCTCACCTCCACACCACCGAACACCCTCACCTCCACACAACCGGACACCCTCACCTCCCACACCACCGAACACCCTCACCTCCACACCAGCAAACCATCCTCACCTCCACACCACCGAACACCCTCACCTCCCACACCACCGAACACTCTCACCTCCCACACCACCGGACACACTCACCTCCACACCACCGAAAACCCTCACCTCCACACCACCAAACCACCCTCACCTCCACATCACCGAACACCCTCACCTCCACACCACCGAACACCCTCACCTCCACACCACCGGACTCCCTCACCTCCACACCACCGAACACCCTCACCTCCACACCTCCACACCACCAAACCATCCTCACCTCCACACCACCGAACACCCACACCTCCACACCACCGAACACCCTCACCTCCACACCACCGACCTCCCTCACCTCCCACACAACCCACCATCCTCACCTCCCACACCACCGGACACCCTCACCTCCACATCACCGACCTCCCTCACCTCCCACACCACCGACCACCCTCACCTCCACACCACCGACCACCCTCACCTCCACATCACCGACCTCCCTCACCTCCCACACCACCGACCACGCTCACCTCCACACCACCGAACACCCTCATCTCCACACCACCGACCTCCCTCACCTCCCACACCACGCACCATGCTCACCTCCCACACCACCGACCACCCTCATCTCCACACCGCCGACCTCCCTCACCTCCCACACCACCAAACACCCTCATCTCCACACCGCCGACCTCCCTCACCTCCCACACCACCGACCACAGTCACATCCCACAGCACCGAACACCCTCACCTCCACACCAGCGACTCCCTCACCTCCCACACCACCGACCACACTCACCTCCACACCACCGAACACCCTCACCTCTACACCACCGAACACCCTCACCTCCACACCACCGAACACCCTCACCTCCACACCACCGACCACCCTCACCTCCACACCACCGAACACCCTCACCTCCCACACCAACAAACTACCCTCACCTCCACACCACCTGACACCCTCACCTCCACATCACCGAACACCCTTACCTCCACACCACCAAACCACCCTCACCTCCACATCATCGAACACCCTCACCTCCACACCACCGAACACCCTCACCTCCCACACCACCGAACACCCTCACCTCCTTACCACCGAACACCCTCACCTCCCACACTACCGAACACCCTCACCTCCACACCACTGAACACCCTCACCTCCACACCACCATATGCCCTCACCTCCACACCACCGAACACCCAAACCTCCACACCATCGAACACCCTCACCTCCACACCACCGAACACCCTCACCTCCACACCACCGAACACCCTCACCTCCCACACCATCAAACCACCCTCACCTCCACACCACCGGACACCCTCACCTCCACATCACCGAAGACCCTTACCTCCACACCACCAAACCACCCTCATCTCCACATCACCGAACACCCTCACCTCCACACCTCTGAACACCCTCACCTCCACACCACCAAACCACCTTCACCTGCACACCACCGAACACCCTCACCTCCACACCACCGAACACCCTCACCTCCCACACCAACGGACACCCTCACCTCCCACACCACTGAACACCCTCACCTCCACACCACCAAACCACCCTCACCTCCACACCACTGACCACCCTCACCTCCACACCACCGTCCTCCCTCACCTCCCACACCACCGACCACCCTCACCTCCACACCACCGACCTCCCTCATTTCCACACCACCGACCTCCCACACCTCCCACACCACGCACCATCCTCACCTCCCACACCGCCGACCACCCTCACCTCCCACACCACCGACCACCCTCACCTCCACACCAGCGACTCCCTCACCTCACACACCACCGACCACACTCACATCCACACCTCCGAACACCCTCACCTCCACACCACCGAACACCCTCACCTCCCACACCACTGAACACCCTCACCTCCACACCACCAAACCACCCTCACCTCCACACCACCGACCACCCTCACCTCCACACCACCGAACACCCTCACATCCACACCTCCGAACACCCTCACCTCCACACCACCGAACACCCTCACCTCCACACCACCGACCTTCCTCACCTCCCACACAACCCACCATCCTCACCTCCCACACCACCGGACACCCTCACCTCCACACCACCGGACACCCTCACCTCCACACCACCGAACACCCTCACCTCCACACCACCGACCTCCCTCACCTCCCACACCACCGACCACCCTCACCTCCACACCACCGACCACCCTCATCTCCACACCACCGACCTCCCTCACCTCCCACACCACGCACCATCCTCACCTCCCACACCACCGACCACCCTCATCTCCACACCACGCACCATCCTCACCTCCCACACCACCGACCACCCTCACCTCCCATACCACCGAACACCCTCACCTCCACACCATCGAACTCCCTCACCTCCACACCACCGAACACCCTTACCTCCACACCACCGACCACACTCACCTCCACTCCACCGAACACCCTCACCTCCACACCACCGAACACCCTCACCTCCACACCAGCGACTCCCTCACCTCCCACACCACCGACCACCCTCACCTCCACACCACCGAACACCCTCACCTCTACACCACCGAACACCATCACCTCCACACCAGCGACTCCCTCACCTCCCACACCACCGACCACCCTCACCTCCACAGCACCAAACCACCCTCACCTCCACACCACTGAACACCATCACCTCTACACCACCGAACACCCTCACCCCCACACCACCGAACACCCTCACCTCCACAGCACCAAACCACCCTCACCTCCACACCACTGAACACCATCACCTCTACACCACCGAACACCCTCACCCCCACACCACCGAACACCCTCACCTCTACACCACCGAACACCATCACCTCCACACCAGCGACTCCCTCACCTCCCACACCATCGACCACACTCACCTCCACACCACCGGACACCCTCACCTCCACACCACCGAACGCCCTCATCTCCCACAACATCTGACACCCTCACCTCCACACCACCGAACACCGTCACCTCCACACCACCGAACACCCTCACCTCCCACACTACCGAACACCCTCACTTCCACACCACCGAACACCCTCACCTCCACACCACCGAACACCCTCACCTCCACACCACCGAACACCCTCACCTCCCACACCAACAAACTACCCTCACCTCCACACCACCTGACACCCTCACCTCCACATCACCGAACACCCTTACCTCCACACCACCAAACCACCCTCACCTCCACATCAGCGAACACCCTCACCTCCACACCACCGAACACTCTCACCTCCACACCACCGGACACCCTCACCTCCACACTACCGAACACCCTCACCACCCACACCACCGGGCACCCTCACCTCCACATCACCGAACAGCCTTACCCCCACACCACCAAACCACCCTCACTTCTACATCACCGAACACCCTCACCTCCACACCACCGAACAGCCTCACCTCCACACCACCGGACGCCCTCACCTCCACACCACTGAACACCCTCACCTCCACACCACCAAACCACCCTCACCTCCACACCACCTGACACCCTCACCTCCCACACCACTGAACACCCTCACCTCCACACCACCAAACCACCCTCACCTCCACACCACCGACCACCCTCACCTCCACACCACCGACCTCCCTCACCTCCCACACCACCGACCACCCTCACCTCCACACCACCGACCTCCCTCACCTCCCACACCACCGACCACCCTCACCTCCACACCACCAAACCACCCTCACCTCCCACACCACCGAACACCCTCAGCTCCACACCACCGAACACCCTTACCTCCACATCATCGAACACCCTCACCTCCACACCACCGAACACCCTCAGCTCCACACCACCGGACACCCTCACCTCCACACCACCGAACACCCTCACCTCCACACCACCAAACCACCCTCACCTCCACACCACCAAACCACCCTCACCTCCACACCACCGAACACCCTCACCTCCACACCACCGAACACCCTCACCTCCACACCACCGAACACCCTCACCCCCACACCACCGAACACCCTCACCTCTACACCACCGAACACCATCACCTCCACACCAGCGACTCCCTCACCTCCCACACCATCGACCACACTCACCTCCACACCACCGGACACCCTCACCTCCACACCACCGAACGCCCTCATCTCCCACAACATCTGACACCCTCACCTCCACACCACCGAACACCGTCAACTCCACACCACCGAACACCCTCACCTCCCACACTACCGAACACCCTCACTTCCACACCACCGAACACCCTCACCTCCACACCACCGAACACCCTCACCTCCACACCACCGAACACCCTCACCTCCCACACCAACAAACTACCCTCACCTCCACACCACCTGACACCCTCACCTCCACATCACCGAACACCCTTACCTCCACACCACCAAACCACCCTCACCTCCACATCAGCGAACACCCTCACCTCCACACCACCGAACACTCTCACCTCCACACCACCGGACACCCTCACCTCCACACTACCGAACACCCTCACCACCCACACCACCGGGCACCCTCACCTCCACATCACCGAACAGCCTTACCCCCACACCACCAAACCACCCTCACTTCTACATCACCGAACACCCTCACCTCCACACCACCGAACAGCCTCACCTCCACACCACCGGACACCCTCACCTCCACACCACTGAACACCTTCACCTCCACACCACCAAACCACCCTCACCTCCACACCACCTGACACCCTCACCTCCCACACCACTGAACACCCTCACCTCCACACCACCAAACCACCCTCACCTCCACACCACCGACCACCCTCACCTCCACACCACCGACCTCCCTCACCTCCCACACCACCGACCACCCTCACCTCCACACCACCGACCTCCCTCACCTCCCACACCACCGACCACCCTCACCTCCACACCACCAAACCACCCTCACCTCCCACACCACCGAACACCCTCAGCTCCACACCACCGAACACCCTTACCTCCACATCATCGAACACCCTCACCTCCACACCACCGAACACCCTCAGCTCCACACCACCGGACACCCTCACCTCCACACCACCGAACACCCTCACCTCCACACCACCAAACCACCCTCACCTCCACACCACCAAACCACCCTCACCTCCACACCACCGAACACCCTCACCTCCACACCACCGAACACCCTCACCTCCACACCACCGAACACCCTCACCTCCCACACCACCGGACACCCCCACCTCCACACCACCGAACACCCTCACCTCCTGTGGTAGTATGCATTAGGGGTCATGTGGGACTGTGAAGCCATGATGTCATTGGCTGACAGATCCCGGGTCCTGGTTGGACGTTGACTTCTAGCTCCGCCATGAAGGCGGAGTATGAGTACCTGGAGTCCTCCCCCACAGGCAGTCTACTACTGAACTGCGGAGGAACAGTCACGCTTAATAAAGCCTCATCGACTTCACTCTATTTGTCTCTCGGAGTCTTTGTGCGCTACAATTTATTAAGCGTGACTAAAGGACTATGGAGCTCAGGATCATCCCGGAATGCCTGAGGATCAGCCCCCACGCAGTGAACGCGGCAGCTGCTTTCAAGCACTGGCAGACTTGTTTTGAGGCCTACCTCAGAACGGCCACCGGCCGGGTCACAGAAGACCAAAAACTACAGGTCCTGCACTCGAGGTTAAGCACGGAGATTTTCTCTCTCATCGAAGACGCAGAGGATTTCCAGACGGCGTTCGCAGCACTAAAAAGTCTCTATGTCCGCCCAGTAAACCAGATCTACGCTCGCTATCAACTCTCAACGAGACGGCAAAGTCCCGGAGAATCGATAGATGAATTCTACGCCGCGCTACTAATTTTGGGACGAGCCTGCAGCTGCCCGTCGGTGAACGCAAATGAACACACGGACATGTTAATGCGCGATGCTTTTGTGGCAGGTATGAACTCCTCCCAAATCCGCCAAAGACTTCTAGAAAAAGAGTCGCTAGGACTCTCAGAGGCACACGCCCTAGCAGCCTCCCTAAACGTGGCCGCGCGAAATACCCGCGCCTATGGCCCCGACCGCGCGGCAGCCCATTGGGCTCCGTACGTACCCGTCGCGACAAACCCAACCCCCCCCCCGGACACCCCACAGGCTTGCGCGGTCCAAACGCCAAGTCGCACGGGGGGCGCCCGCTGCTATTTCTGCAGCCAGGCGAAACACCCCCGGCAGCGCTGCCCGGCCCGCGCAGCGATCTGTAAGAGCTGCGGGAAAAAGGGCCTTTTCGCGGCTGTGTGCCGGTCCCGTGAGGTCGCCGCTGTCCCGAGAGAACAGGGAGCCCTGCACGCCGTTTACGCTCCCCAACCCCCCCCAGCGCCCCATGTACGACCCGCAGGCGCAGCCACTCTGGGTCCCGACCACCGCTGTCCCGGGAGAACAGGGAGCCCTGCATGCCGCTTACGCTCCCCAACCGCCCCCCCCCCCCCCCGCGCCCCATGTATGACCCGCCGGCGCTACCACTTTGGGTCCCGACCACCGCTCTCCCCGGAGAAGAGGGAGTTCTGCGCGTCTCTAACGCCCCCCAAAACCCCCCCCCGTGCCCCATGTATGACCCGCCGGCGCTACCAATTTGGGTCCCGACCACCGCTGTCCCCAGAGAAGAGGGAGCCCCGCGCATTCCTAACGCTCCCCAACCCCCCCAGAGCCCCATGTGCGACCCGCAGACGCCGCCATTTTGGGTCCCGGCCACCACGAGGGGAGGAAGGGCGCCGCCATCTTGGACCACCCCAGACCTGTACGACGCATGGGGGCGGCCATTTTGTCCACCCCCGCCGCCATCTTGTGACCCCCCAGCCATGTGCGATGCATGGGGGCAGCCATCTTGTTCACCCCGACGCCATCTTGGACGGCAACAACGGACCCCAGTGTCGACGGCTCCACGGGGTTCGAAGAAGACGCTCAACTACTACAACCACGTCTCGCTTCAATGACGCTGGACCAAGCTCGGCCCCGGGCACTCCAGACGACGACGACAACGGTGCTGATAAACGGGCACGAGACACCATGCCTAGTCGACTCCGGGAGCATGGAGAGCTTTATCCACCCCGACACGGTAAGACGCTGTTCTTTGACCACCCATCCCAGCGCACAAAAGATTTCCCTAGCTGTCATGATATTCAAACACACACATCATGATGGACACACTAACAGGCAAATCAGAGTACACAACACCACAACCAATCACAGACAAGAACACCAACCATATAAAAAGCACGAGCACGACACCTGGTGGTCAGTAGGTCTGGGGAGAAGGGAACAAGAAAGAGCTGTTAAAACATCACAAGCAGGGAACCCCCACGTGCAGAGTGCAAAGACCAAACTGTAAATAGTAAGTTTAAATAAAGTAGCGTTGTACCATATGCAACCGTGTTGGCTCATCTGTGTGTCAGAACACCCAACACCACATGGTACAGGAGTGGATCGATACCTGCCTACTAACCTGCCATTCTGGACATGGACCACACCGACGGACCGCAGCCGATGCAGGTCGCGGGGAACCTGGGCACCAATTGGAAGCTCTACAGGCAGCGGTTTGACCTGTACATCCGTGCCACCGAAAAACAGAGTGCCTCGGATGACACGAAGATTGCAATGCTCCTCTTCTACGCAGGTCCGCATGCCACCGACGTCTTCAACTCACTGGTGTTCGAAGAAGGCGAAAACCAAGCCAAATATGACACGGTCATCCTCAAACTGGACCAGCACTTTCAAGTTGAAGTAAATGAAAGTTTTGAAAGATACCTCTTTCAGCAACGCCTGCAAGGTAAGGAGGAGCTTTTTCAACCCTTTTTGACGCACCTCCGGATTCTAGCGCAGTCCTGCGGTTACGGCACCATCACAGAGTCCATGATCAGGGACCAGATTGTTTTTGGCGTTGCCTCTAGTGGCCTACGCCAGCAGCTTCTTAAAATGAAAAGCCTCACCTTAGCGTCTGCTGTGGAAGCCTGTGTCCTCCACGAAAATGCTACCTGCCGTTTTGCCCGATTTCAGGCGTCCGAGTTGGCACGGAGGGGGTCCCCAGCCGTCGAATCGGCAAGCCAGGCCGCCCACGACGTCGAACGCATCCAGGCCGTCGGTTACTTCCCGACCCACGGCCCGGACGACAGCGGCCGCTTCCCGCGCTTTTCGCGGTCTCCCGCGCCCCAAAAATAACGGCCACAACGAGGGACGCACTGCGCAGGCGCGCCCACCGCAAGATCGCACTGCGCATGCGCAGTGGCGCAACGAACGCCGTGACGTCATGACGTGCGGCCGTTGTGGAGCTTTACATTTAAAAGGGCAATGTCCTGCAAAAAACCGACAGTGCCACAGATGTGGCAAGATGGGCCACTACGCAGCCCACTGTCGTTCGGCTCAACCCATGGATCCGGCGCATCCTCGACAATCTCGCAGACAAGTCAGGACCGTCCAGCCCACGCATCAAGACTTCCAGTTAAGTGATGCAGATGACCAGGATGCCTTCCGCGTTTCCGTCATTGATGTCAACAAGGTCAATGCCATCAATCCAGCCGATGAGTGGTGTGCCACCCTGACGGTCAACCGATCGCGCGTCGCCTTCCGTCTGGACACCGGCGCATCCGCCAACCTGATTGCTTACTCTGCAGTCCAGGCCATGAAGGTCAAACCACCCATCACGCCATCCCGGCTCAAGATGGTTGACTATAACGGGAACGTCATCCCGTCCATAGGATCTTGCCAGCTACAGGTGACTCACAAGATGTACACGGCCACACTCCCCTTCGAAGTTGTCGGCTCATCAAAGGACTCGTTACTGGGCGCACAGGCGTGTAAGGTCCTTCACCTGGTACAGCGCATTATGTCTCTCTCTCCAGATGAGATATCCGACTTCCCGAATGCTGAGTTCCACGCAAATCTCCATTCCCTCCTTGCTCACAACCAGGAGGTTTTTGAAGGCATGGGGACATTGCCATACACGTACAAGATTCGACTCAGACCGGACGCCATCCCTGTCGTTCACGCACCTCGCAGGGTTCCTGCGCCACTCAAAGACCGCCTCAAGGCACAACTGCAGATTCTTCAGGACCAAGGGGTCCTATCCAGGGTCACGGAGCCCACGCCATGGGTCAGCTCCATGGTCTGTGTAAAGAAGCCCTCTGGCGAGCTCCGTATATGTATAGATCCTAAAGATCTGAATACCAACATCATGCGGGAACACTATCCCATCCCGAAACGAGAAGACCTCACCAGCGAGATGGCGCGAGCCAAAATATTCACTAAATTGGATGCGTCCAAAGGATTCTGGCAGATCCAACTGGACCCGGCCAGCCGAAGACTATGCACATTCAACACCCCTTTTGGCAGATTCTGCTACAACCGGATGCCATTCGGCATCATTTCGGCATCTGAAGTTTTCCACCGCATTATGGAGCAGATGATGGAAGGCATCGAAGGGGTACGTGTATATGTGGACGATATCATCATTTGGTCCACCACTCCGCAGGAACACATGCATCGTCTACGACGTGTATTTACCCGCATACGACAAAATGGCCTGCGTCTCAACCGTGCGAAGTGTGCCTTCGGCCAGACGGAGCTGAAATTCCTCGGGGACCACATCTCAAGGTCAGGGGTCCGTCCCGATGCAGACAAGGTTAGCGCCATCACAGCCATGCCACGACCGGCTGACAAGAAGGCTGTCTTAAGATTCCTGGGCATGGTCAACTTCCTTGGGAAGTTCATTCCCAACCTGGCTTCTCATACAACAAATATGCGCCATCTCGTAAAAAAATCGACAGAATTCAACTGGCACCAATCGCATCAGCGGGAATGGGAGGAGCTCAAGCACAAACTGGTCACGGCACCAGTGCTGGCCTTCTTTGACACGACTCGCCCTACAAAGATCTCAACAGACGCCAGCCAATCTGGTATTGGAGCGGTACTCCTGCAAAAAGACAGCACGTCGTCATGGGCCCCGGTTGCATATGCCTCACGAGCCATGACCCCTACCGAACAGCGCTACGCGCAAATCGAAAAAGAATGCCTGGGCTTGTTAACTGGACTGGACAAGTTCCACGACTATGTGTATGGCCTGCCACGATTTACGGTCGAAACTGACCACCGCCCCCTGGTCAACATCATTAACAAAGACCTGAACGACATGACTCCTCGCCTCCAGCGCATCTTACTTAAACTCAGGAGGTACGATTTTGAACTGATCTACACTCCGGGGAAGGAGCTCACCGTGGCGGACACTCTTTCCCGAGCAGTGAGCACACCACCAGATGCGGAGGGGTTCGTGCGTCAAATTGAGGCACACGTAACTCTGACAGCAGCAAATCTGCCAGCTGATGATCCTAGTCTGGCCCACATACGCGCAGAGACGGCGACTGACCCCCTTCTGCAGCGAGTGATGCGCCACATGACGGAAGGGTGGCTAAAAGGGCAGTGCCCCCAGTTTTATAATGTGCGAGATGATCTCACCAACATAGACGGGGTCCTTATGAAATCACACAGGATCGTTATTCCGCACAGCGTGCGCCAGATGATTCTTCATCAACTACACGAAGGCCACTTGGGCGTCGAAAAATGCAGGCGAAGGGCCCGGGAGGCGGTATATTGGCCGGGTATTAATGAAGACATAGCCAACATGGTGCTCAACTGCACAACCTGTCAGAGGTTTCAGCCGGCGCAACCTCCGGAAACACTTCTACCACACGAGATGGTGACGTCCCCCTGGGCGAAGGTGGGTGTTGACCTATTTCACGCGCTCGGCAGAGATTACATTGTTATTATAGACTACTTCTCAAACTACCCGGAAGTCATGCCTCTCCATGATCTGACGTCGTCCGCAGTCATTGGGGCCTGCAAGGAAACATTTGCTCGCTATGGCATTCCAAGGACTGTCATGTCAGACAATGGACCTTGTTTCGCCAGCCGTGAATGGTCGTCCTTTGCCGCAGCATATGGTTTCACTCATGTGACATCCAGCCCTCTGCATCCACAATCGAACGGGAAGGCTGAAAAGGGTGTCCACATCGCCAAGCGGCTCCTGTGCAAGGCGGCTGCTGCCGGATCGGACTTTAACCTTGCCTTGCTGGCCTATCGATCGGCCCCGCTATCCACGGGTCTCTCGCCAGCGCAGCTACTAATGGGTCGCTCCCTCAGGACGACGGTACCTTCCATCCTGGCACCAACAACAGACCATGAGGCGGTTCTTCGGAACATGCAACTGCAGCGTGATCGCCAGAAAAGTCGGTACGACACACGAGCGACGGACCTGCCCCCCCTGTCCTCCGGAGACAAAGTACGCGTCCATCAACCGTATGGTGGCTGGTCAGCACCGGCCGAAGTCCTTCGACAAGTGGCTCCCCGCTCGTTCCTGGTTCGCATGCCGGATGGTTCCGTGCGTCGCCGCAATCGGCGCGCCCTTCGCCGACTTCCACGCTCACAGCCACACAGCACGCACACGCCAGATCCTCAACAGGCTTCCGAGGATGACTTTGTGGAGCTGCCGCACATCACGCCCTTTCCATCGCCACCCATGGCCATGCCTGCACAGCAGCCGGTGGTTCTTGATCCACCCTTAAGGCGGTCAACCCGAACTCGTCGCAAGCCCATCAGACTGGACTTATAATACCGTTCATATGTTTAACAAGTTGCACAATTTTACATGATAACCTGTTGTTGTTTATCGTTCCAGATGTCGTCTGACTGGACAACTGTTCAAGTTTTTTTTTCTTCTTCTCTCGTTCGCATTTATGTTATGTCATGGTACAACTTGGTTCATGTGACGCACCCGACATCGCCCCATGTACATAGTTCCGTCATATGCACATGCTGCACACGACACACACACACTCTTAGATGCACTCACGACACGATCATATTTATTACCACGTAGGCACATATCTTTGTAAAAAGGGGGGATGTCATGATATTCAAACACACACATCATGATGGACACACTAACAGGCAAATCAGAGTACACAACACCACAACCAATCACAGACAAGAACACCAACCACATAAAAAGCACGAGCACGACACCTGGTGGTCAGTAGGTCTGGGGAGAAGGGAACAAGAAAGAGCTGTTAAAACATCACAAGCAGGGAACCCCCACGTGCAGAGTGCAAAGACCAAACTGTAAATAGTAAGTTTAAATAAAGTAGCGTTGTACCATATGCAACCGTGTTGGCTCATCTGTGTGTCAGAACACCCAACACCACACTAGCTGCAGGATCCCACTCCGTACAGACCAAAGGCTTCTGCATAGTTACCCTAACGGTGCAAGGGAGGGAGTTCAAAAACTACAGGCTCTACGTCCTTCCCCAACTCTGCGCCCCCACATTACTGGGATGAGACTTCCAGTGCAATCTACAGAGCCTAACCTTCAAATTCGGCGGCCCAATACCCCCACTCACTATCTGCGGCCTCGCAACCCTCAAGGTGCAACCCCCGTCCTTGTTTGCAAACCTCACCCCGGATTGCAAACCCGTCGCCACTAGGAGCAGACGGTACAGCGCCCAGGACCGGACCTTCATTCGGTCCGAAGTCCAGCGGCTACTAAAGGAAGGCATAATCCAGGCCAGCAATAGTCCCTGGAGAGCACAGGTGGTAGTAGTAAAGACAGGGGAGAAGCAAAGGATGGTCATAGACTATAGCCAGACCATCAACAGGTACACACAACTAGACGCGTACCCTCTCCCCCGCATATCCGACATGGTCAATCGGATTGCCCAATATAAAGTCTTCTCCACCGTGGACCTCAAGTCCGCCTACCATCAGCTCCCCATCCGCCCTAGTGACCGCAAGTACACAGCCTTCGAGGCAGACGGGCGATTATACCATTTCCTAAGGGTCCCATTTGGCGTCACAAACGGGGTCTCGGTCTTCCAACGAGAGATGGACCGAATGGTTGATCAACACGGGTTGCGGGCCACGTTCCCGTATCTCGACAATGTAACCATCTGCGGCCACGATCAGCAGGACCACGACGCCAACCTCCAAAAATTCCTCCAGACCGCTAAAGCCTTGAACCTCACGTACAACGAGGACAAGTGCGTTTTTAGCACCAACTGGCTAGCCATCCTGGGCTACGTAGTGCGCAATGGGATAATAGGCCCCGACCCCGAACGTATGCACGCCCTCATGGAATTTCCCCTCCCGCACTGCTCAAAAGCCCTGAAACGCTGCCTGGGGTTCTTTTCATACTACGCCCAGTGGGTCCCCCAGTACGCAGACAATGCCCGCCCCCTAATACAGACCACGACCTTCCCTCTGTCGACAGAGGCTTGCCAGGCCTTCAGCTGCATCAAAGCGGATATCGCAAAGGCCACGATGCGCGCCATCGACGAGTCGCTCCCCTTCCAGGTCGAGAGCGACGCCTCCGACGTAGCTCTAGCGGCCACCCTTAACCAAGCGGGCAGACCTGTGGCCTTTTTCTCCCGAACCCTCCACGCTTCAGAAATCCGCCACTCCTCAGTGGAAAAGGAAGCCCAAGCCATAGTGGAAGCTGTGCGACATTGGAGGCATTACCTGGCCGGCAGGAGATTCACTCTCCTCACGGACCAACGGTCGGTAGCCTTCATGTTCGATAATGCACAGCGGGGCAAAATCAAAAACGACAAGATCTTAAGGTGGAGGATCGAGCTCTCCACCTTCAACTACGAGATCTTGTATCGTCCCGGAAAGCTGAACGAGCCGTCCGATGCCCTATCCCGCGGCACATGTGCCATCGCACAAATTAACCGCCTCCAAACCCTCCACGAGGACCTCTGCCACCCGGGGGTCACTCGGTTTTACCACTTTATCAAGTCCCGCAACCTCCCATACTCCTTAGAGGAGGTCCGTACAGTCACAAGGAACTTCCACATCTGCGCAGAGTGCAAACCGCATTTTTTCAGGCCGGATGGTGCGCACCTGATTAAGGCTTCCCGCCCCTTTGAACGCCTTAGTCTGGATTTCAAAGGACCCCTCCCCTCCACCGACCGCAACATATACTTCCTTAATGTGGTGGACGAGTCCTCCCGCTTCCCATTCGCCATCCCCTGTTCTGACATGACCGCGGCCACAGTCATTAAAGCCCTGAACACCATATTCACACTGTTCGGTTGCCCCGCAGTTCCTGCTCAGCAACGGGATAGCCTCGAGCAGCACGACCAGCTACAACCCCCGGGGGAACGGGCAAGTAGAGAGGGAGAACGGCACAGTCTGGAAGACCGTCCTACTGGCCCTACGGTCCAGGGACCTCCCAGTTTCACGGTGGCAGGAGGTCCTTCCGGACGTCCTCCACTCCATCCGGTCACTACTGTGTACTAGCACTAACCAAACACCTCATGAGCGCCTCCTTGTCTTCCCCAGGAAGTCCTCCTCTGGAACGTCGCTGCCGACCTGGCTGGCGGCCCCAGGACCCATCTTGCTCCGAAAGCACGTGCGAGCGCACAAGTCGGACCCGTTGGTCGAAAGGGTTCACCTCCTTCACGCGAACCCGCAGTACGCTTACGTGGAGTACTCCGACGGCCGACAGGACACAGTCTCCCTGCGAGATCTGGCGCCCGCCGGCAACACACACCCCCCCCCCGACACCAATCACCCAACCCCCCCCCTTCCTGCCACCGCCGCACCCCGCGACCGCCCCCTTCCCAGGAGGATCAGTCCTCCTCCCAGGCCCGACCAGGAATGAAGCCCAAGCTGAAACCGTAAGGCTCCCGGAGACGACAACACCGGAAAAAGCACCACCACCACCACCGGGGCCGAGGCGATCGACACGGACGACCAGACCGCCCGACCGACTCGTGGCGTCGATCTAACAGTACAATATGTGGACTTTTAACGAGAACATTTTGTCTTTTCCTGACGATTACTGTAAATAGTTTGAAACAAAAAAAAACCTTGTACATACTGTAATAACATGTGAAAGTTTTCCTCCCAGGACCAGCCTTGTAAACCCTTACCACCATGCGAAGCATCACCCCGCCGGGTTCATTTTTAACAAGGGGTGAATGTGGTAGTATGCATTAGGGGTCATGTGGGACTGTGAAGCCATGATGTCATTGGCTGACAGATCCCGGGTCCTGGTTGGACGTTGACCTCTAGCTCCGCCCTGAAGGCGGAGTATAAGTACCTGGAGTCCTCCACCGCAGGCAGTCTACTACTGAACTGCGGGGGAACAGTCACGCTTAATAAAGCCTCATCGACTTCACTCTATTCGTCTCTCGGAGTCTTTGTGCGCTACACCTCCACACCACCATACGCCCTCACCTCCACACTACCGAACACCCTCACCTCCACACCATCGAACACCCTCACCTCCACACCACCGGACACCCTCACCTCCACACCACCAAACCATCCTCACCTCCACACCACCGAACACCCTCACCTCCAGACCACCGAACACCCTCACCTCCACACCACCGAACACCCTCACCTCCACACCACCGAACACCCTCACCTCCCACACCACCGAACACCCTCACCTCCACACCACCGAACACTCTCACCTCCACACCACTGAACACCCTCACCTCCACACCACCATATGCCCTCACCTCCACACCACCGGACAACCTCACCTCCACACCACCGAACACCCTCACCTCCACACCACTGAACACCCTCACCTCCACACCACCATATGCCCTCACCTCCACACCACCGACCACCCTCCCCTCCACACCACCGACCACCCTCACCTCCACACCACCGGACACCCTCACCTCCCACACCACCGAACACCCTCACCTCCACACCACTGACCACCCTCACCTCCACACCACCGAACACCCTCACCTCCACACCACTGACCATCCTCACCTCCACACCAGCGACCTCCCATCACCTCCCACACCACCGACCACCCTCACCTCCCACACCACCGACCACCCTCACCTCCCACACCACCGACCACCCTCACCTCCACACCACCGAACACCCTCACCTCCACACCAGCGACCTCCCATCACCTCCCACACCACCGACCACCCTCACCTCCACACCACCGACCACCCTCACCTCCACATCACCGACCTCACTCACCTCCCACACCACCAACCACCCTCACCTCCCACACCACTGAACACCCTCACCTCCACACCACCGGACACCCTCACCTCCACACCACCGGACACCCTCACCTCCAGACCACCGAACACCCTCACCTCCACACCACCGGACACCCTCACCTCCCACACCACCAAACCACCCCCATGCACACAGCCTCCATTATATACACTTGCTGCCCTATGAGTTGGGGGCACTGGGTTTGCAGTGACAGCAGATCTGGTCCATGGGATGGAGGATGATGCCAGCCCACTCTGCGATGAGCTCTGAGCTCCATATCGTTTGACAATGTCTGACTCATGCCCACAGTAGCACCTTTCATCTGGGTGATCCCCGCATGCGAGCTGGCCAATCCATCACACGGCCCTCACGAATCGCTGGGATTGGGGGTCCGGGGATTGTCGGGGCAGGTGGGTGGGGGGAGGCTACACGGTCCACCCACTGGGCCTCACTCCTCCCACACCCCCCACTCCAATTGGCCAGCACTGACCACCCCACCTCTACACCCATCAGACAGAGCACCAAGTCAGGGAACGGTGTGAACATGTTTATTGTGAACAGATATAGGCAGCCTGTGCCTTAGCCCCTATACTAAACTGTGCCCTGCACCCGTGCCAACTTAACTGGTGTCTAACTTTCTGATCTTACGGCCCCTAACATTACGCCTTTGTGGTTCTCCAGATGGAACAGCAGCAGTGGAGCAGCCTGCTGTGACTCCTGCCATGCGACGAGGGTCTCCGTTGGCGCACGTCTCCTGTGGCGTGGCACGTCTCCTGGATGGGCCTGGCTGCTCCTCGGGCGTCCCGGGTGGTCTGGGGCCGCGCTGTTCTGCCCGCTGACCACCAGATGCACCAGGGACAGGAGGGGGGGGGGGGGGGGGAGTCCAAGGTGCTGCGGTGTTCCGACATCTCCCCTAGGGGAGTCACCGGCACGGGCCCCATCACCTCCTCCTCCCTCAGGTGGCCGAAGGCCCTCCGGGTTTCTCCATGCGATGGGGGTGCAAGCGGAGCCATCCCCTGAGGCCCCTCCGACACCTGGTGCTGCCAGTTCTGGAGGCCCGCTCTGTTCTCGACAAGGTCTGAAGGTTCGCAGCCATGGAGCACAGGCAGTGGCCTATTTCCGTCTGGGACTGCACCACATCACTATGCGACTGTGCCACCACCCTGAGGGTCTGTGCCACATCAGCCAGTGAGTGGGCCGCATCCCTGATGGTGTGGGCCACATCCCTCAGGGAGTGGGCCGCATCAACCAGTGAGTGGGCCTCGTGCCTCTGGGATTGGGCCACGAGCTCTGGGACTGGATCACCTCCCTCTGTGTCTGCGCCATGCTGGCCTGCACCTGAGCAATGTCGCTGACGCTCTCAGCAATGGCCTGCTGTGACTGGGCCATGCTGAGGAGTGCCGCTGCAATCTCCAGGTGGCTCGGGCACATGGTTGCCTGTGAGAGGGCAGCCCTGTCCTGGGCCTCGGCCCCCACCTGCACAGAATGCTCCAGGCTTTGCACACGCTGACCCACGTCCAACACTGTGCGGTTTCAGCTTTGGTGGCACGCATGACCGGCACCACTCCCTTCTCCTGCACGCGGATGGACTCCTTCATCTGCACCTGCAGGTGCTAGAAGCTGGCCGTCAGCCCCTCCTGTAGTCCCTCGGTCTCTGACTGCACCTGCACTGTGCGTGAGATTGAAATTTCCAGGAGCCTGGGAGCTGTCTGGGTGGCAGCTGGTTGCTAGGGGCCGGACTGCCCTCTATTCATCCGGCCCCTGGCTGCTTCTACCTCCACTTGCTGTACCGGACCGACTCTGTGGCACGCACCAGATTGTGTCCCAGGAGCCTCCTCACTAATGTGCCCATAGCCTCTGAGATGGTGAAGGGTGGTGGACGCAACAGTGACGGAAAGTTAGTGTCCTCTTCTGACCCGAACTCTGGGTTATCCTGGGTCTCAGGAAGATTTCATAGAATTTCCAGTGCAGAAGGAGGCCAATCAGCCTATCGAGTCTGCACCGGCCCTTGGAAAGAGCACCCTACTGAAGCCCACACCTCCACCCTATTCCCGTAACCCAGTAACCCCACCCCACCTTTTGGACACTAAAGGCAATTTATCATGGCCAATCCACCTAACCTGGTGTTCTGGCTGCTCTCCCCATCAGTGCTCTGCCGACCGGGTGGCACCGGCTCTGGCACTGGCTGGGGGCAGGGGGCCCGGATGGGCCGTGCCCATCTCCGGCAGGTCCTGTAACACACAAGATGCCATATAGAGTTAGACAGCCAGACGGTGGTGAGGCGCGGGGGTGAGGTGGTGAGAGCTGAGGTGAGGGGGTGAGGGCTGAGGTGTGGGGTGGGGTGAGGGGCTGGGGTTTGAGGGGGGTTGGGAGGGGGCACACATGTGTCATGTGGATCCGTAACTAGGCAGGGGGTCTCACTTCGTTGCGCGCTGTCGACCTCTGCCTCGGCGATCGCCCTCTCCTCCGGGCCGCCAACCAAGTCCAGTGCCCTCTGCTTGGGCACGGTGAGGCGCCGCAGGTCTGGTGGTCCCCCCTCCGATCTTCTCCCGCTTGCAGCAGCTGTGCGCGGCCTTGTCCTGGGGGGGGGGGGGAGTGGACAAACACAAACAACGACCGGTTATACAATCCGGCGCATGCAGCCCAGAGGTTGGGTAGCTGATGGCATCAGTGGGCAGCGCACCCGGCCATTACAGCTGGCATGGGTGTTGGCATGTGGGGCAGGGTGGGTGTCCGGCTGTCCCCCGAGGGGGGGGGGGGGCAGGTAACATGACTGTGGGGTGTAGGGGGGTTGGTGCCAAGGGCACAGCACTGCATACTCACCCTGGCTACCCTGAGGAGGTTGTGCAGTTTTTCTTTGATGTGGAGATGCCGGCATTGGCCTGGGATGAGAACAGTAAGAAGTCTTACAACACCAGGTTGAAGTCCAATAGGTTTGTTTCAAATCACTAGCTTTCGGAGCACTGCTCCTTCACCTGAGGAAGGAGCAGTGCTCCGAAAGCTAGTTTGTTTTTGCACTGGGTGCCACACGGACGACTTCGCTGACGGCAATGACGGTGTCTGCCACCTCCGCCCAGGCACGGCGAATGGTGCTCCCTGAGGACCTTCCTCCGGGCCGGGATACAGCACCATCCCCTCTCCTCCACGGCAACCATAAGGGTCTCCAACTCAGCATCTCGGAAGCGTGGTGCTGCTCTCTAGAGAACTTAGAACATAGAACATTACAGCGCAGTACAGGCCCTTCGGCCCTCGATGTTGCGCCGACCTATGAAACCACTCTAAAGCCCATCTACACGATTCCCTTATCGGCCATCTCTCTATCCAATGACCATTTGAATACCCTTAGTGTTGGCGAGTCCACTACTGTTGCAGGCAGGGCATTCCACACCCTTACTACTCTCTGAGTAAAGAATCTACCTCTGACATCTGTCTTATATCTATCTCCCTTCAATTTAAAGGTATGTCCCCTCGTGCTAGACATCACCATCCGAGGAAAAAGGCTCTCACTGTCCACCCTATCCAATCCTCTGATCATCTTGTATGCCTCAATTAAGTCACCTCTTAACCTTCTTCTCTCTAACGAAAACAGTCTCAAGTCCCTCAGCCTTTCCTCATAAGATCTTCCCTCCATACCAGGCAACATTCTGGTAAATCTCCTCTGCACCCTTTCCAATGCTTCCACATCCTTCCTATAATGCGGCGACCAGAATTGCACGCAATACTCCAAATGCGGCCGCACCAGAGTTTTGTACAGCTGCAACATGACCTCATGGCTCCAAAACTCAATCTCTCTACCAATAAAAGCTAATACACCGTACGCCTTCTTAACAACCCTCTCAACCTGGCAACTTTCAGGGATCTATGTACATGGACACCGAGATCTCTCTACTCATCCACACTGCCAAGAATCTTACCATTAGCCCAGTACTCTGTCTTCCTGTTATTCCTTCCAAAATGAATCACCTCACACTTTTCTGCATTAAACTCCATTTGCCACCTCTCAGCCCAGCACTACAGCTTATCTATGTCCCTCTGTAACTTGTAACATCCTTCCGCACTGACCACAACTCCACCGACTTTAGTGTCATCTGCAAATTTACTCACCCATCCTTCTACGCCCTCCTCCAGGTCATTTATAAAAATGACAAACAGCATGGCCCAAAAACAGATCCTTGTGGAACACCACTAGTAACTGGACTCCACTCTGAACATTTCCCATCAACCACCATCCTTTGTCTTCTTCCAGCTAGCCAATTTCTGATCCAAACTGCTAAATCTCCCTGAATCCCATGCTTCCGTATTTTCTGCAGTAGCCTACCGTGGGGAACCTTATCAAACGCTTTACTGAAATCCATATACACCACAGCAACTGCTTTACCCTCATCCACCTGTTTGGTCACCTTCTCAAAGAACTCAATAAGGTTTGTGAGGCACGACCTACCCTTCACGAAACCGTGTTGACTATGGCTAATCAAATTATTCCTTTCCAGATGATTATACACCCTATCTCTTATAAACCTTTCCAAGATTTTGCCCACAACAGAAGTAAAGCAGTGAGGTCTATAGTTACCGGGGTTCTCTCTATTCCACTTCTTGAACAAGGGGACAACATTTGCTATCCTCCAGTCTTCTGGCACTATACCTGTTGACAAAGATGACTTAAAGATCAAAGCCAAATGCTCAGCAATCTCCTCCCTAGCTTCCCAGAGAATCCTAGGATAAATCCCATCCGGCCCAGGGGACTTATCTATTTTCACACTTTCCAGAATTGCTAACACCTCCTCCTTATGAACCTCAAGCCCTTCTAGTCTAGTAGCCTGAATCTCAGTATTTTCCTCAACAACATTGTCTTTTTCTTGTGTGAATACTGACGAAAAATATTCATTTAGCACCTCTCCGATCTCCTCGGACTCCAAACACAACTTCCCACTACTGTCCTTGACTGGCCCTACTCTTACCCTAGTCATTCTTTTATTCCTGACATATCTATAGAATGCTTTAGGGTTATCCTTGATCCTACCTCTCAAAGACTTCTCATGTCCCCTCCTGGCTCTTCTTAGCTCTCTCTTTAGGTCCTTCCTAGCTAACTTGTAACTCTCGAGAGCCCTTACTGAACCTTCATGTCTCATCTTTACATAAGCCTCCTTCTTCCTCTTGACAAGTGTTTCGACTGCCTTAGTAAACCACGGTTGCCATGCTCGACCACTTCCTCCCTGCCTGACAGGTACATACTTATTCAGGACACGCAGTAGCTGTTCCTTGAACAAGCTCCACATTTCCATTGTGCCCATCCCCTACAGTCTTCCTCGCCATCTGATGCATCCTAAGTCTTGCCTCATCGCATCATAATTGCCTTTCCCTCAGATATAACTCTTGCCCTGCGGTATATACCTATCCCTTTCCATCACTAAAGTAAACGTAATCGAATTGTGGTCACTATCACCAAAGTGCTCCCCTACCTCCAAATCTAACACCTGTCCTGGTTTATTACCCAGTACCAAATCCAATACGGCATTGCCTCTCATTGGCCTATCTATATACTGTGTCAGGAAACCCTCCTGCACACATTGGACAAAAACGGACCCATCTAAAGTACTCGAACTATAGCGTTTCCAGTCAATATTTGGAAAATTAAAGTCCCCCATAACAACTACCCTGTTGCTTTCGCTCCTATCCAGAATCATCTTTGAAATCCTTTCCTCTACATCTCTGGAACTTTTTGGAGGCCTATAGAAAATCCCTAACAGGGTGACCTCTCCTTTCCTGTTTCTAACCTCAGCCCATACTACCTCAATCGCCGAGTCCTCTTTCCAGCCATGTTGGTTACTGTGGTGTGTGTGTGTTTGCAGGGGGGAGGTGTAAGGTTTTCGGGCAATTCGGCCCTTTTTGGACTGCCCAAGAATAAAACCCAGAGACTGTAAACTGAACACTTTTCAGCCAAGGGAACGTAACCAAATTTCCCAGCAGGCTTGGTCCGCTGAGCTGAGTAGGGGCATAGGTATTTACAAACCCCCCCAGGAGCTACAAGGAAGAAGGAGCCAGACAACTAGATGAGATTAAAACACAGACAAAGGGGCATGGTAATGCTGTAAGGGGCCTGCCTGCAAGCAGGACAATGGGATGGTCATAGCCCCATGCAGATGTAAATGACTTGGCCTCCACCAGAGCAGAATCCAATTAACACCCCATCAACATAGCAAGGTGAGAATAGCAGCCATCTCCGGAGCAGCTGGAAGACTTTGAAAATCTTCACAAGAGAGCTTAACCTTGTTATCCCAAAAAGCAGACTGTCTGGGCTCAGTATATTGCGCTGGAAAAGCCCCTTGAAGATAAACGGTAGAAAAAACCAAGTTGGAGGCGGACCTGGGGGAGGTACTCCAATCCTGACAGAAGCCACCGGCAGGAACTCACTGGGTGGAGGGGGCGGAGTCGGCGCCAAATTCAAATCGCGGCAGGTCTGCCTGGCTGGAAGGAGCGGACCTGCGAGGAGAACCCGGAAGCTAACAGCTCTGACCGGCTCAAAGGGGGCGGGACCAGCGGGAACTTTAAACTTGGACCGATACAACGCAAAGGGGGAGGAAAACCCGGAAGTCGACAGCTCTGACCGGCTCAAAGGGGGCGGGACCAGCGGGAACTTTAAACCTTACCAATTCAATGCAAAAGGGGCTGGCCGAACACAGGAAAAAGCCAGGTAAAACGGATATAAAAGGGGCTGTGTTTCGATTGAGGGTCTCTTGGCTTGACCTCTCCACCTTTGACTTGACCTCCTGCAGCCTGTGACTGTAAGTACCCTGCAGCAGCTTGCGAAACTCCCTTGACCTTGATAGTGGTTGAGGCTTTGGGGAAGGGGACTTGATTTGTGTTCTGTGTCATTGCTAAAACTGTGTAACAATAAGATTTGACGTTGTGTCCGTTATAGTACTTTCTGAATAGACTTAGTTTGTGTTAGAGTTTAAGATTTTATTATAATTTCTTCTGTTTGATGATTTTGACCTGGGTTTTGCAATAAACCTGGATTTGCTGATAATTGGAGTCGTTTAAATTCTTCAATCTCTCACCAGCGATCTCTGACCAAGTCATTGTTAAGATATTCCTCACCTTAATTCCGGGTTCGAGAATCTAGGGTCATCTTGAACGATTCACTCAGGACAGGCTGCTGGTTAGGTAATAAACAGCAGTGTCCTATTCTCTCTCTTGGGAAAGCTACTTCAGCGAAGTAGGAACCGGGTGGGTGTTGCACCACCGGCAAGAGAGAGAATCACCTGGGCATTGGTGGGGGTCTGGATATCTGTGTGATATAAGCCTCAGGCTTCCAGTTAGGGATAAACGGCAGGCTTGATTCAGTGCTCTCTTCCATGGAGGTGTCCCAGTGCGGCATCCCCTGGCCTCTGAAGTTTCAGTGCCAGCTGGAGAGAGACACACACAGATACTCAAACCCCAGATATCGGCCCAGTAGTGGAGTAGCAGAGATGGCACCCTCTACAATGGCGACCGCGGCAGGACCCCGGTGGTTTGGATTATGTGACTTGGCAGAGGGGGTGAGGGAACGAAGTAAAATGGAGGAGAGAATCTCCTCGTATATGTGGCAAAAGGTCAACCTCACCAAACCTTGGGTCTCAGAACTAATCAATGCGGAGCGACCTGTAATGGCAGCGGCTGCATGGACAGAAAGTAAGGCGCACAAAAGGCACTTGGAGAAGGCAGTTTGGCTGGTCTGCCTGTCCCAGCAGGTAGTCAAAACAGAGCGAAGGGTCGAAGAATTAGAGCAGGAGTTGGGAGAAGTGAGGGCCAGCGCAGGGGACAGCGCTAGCGCAGCGGAACGACTGCGGGAGGAATTGGCAGAAATTAAACAGGACAGCGCTAGCGCAGCGGAACGACTGCGGGAGGAATTGGCAGAAATTAAAAAGGGCAGCCTACAGGAAAGCGAGTCTAACCGGTGCGAGAAGGACTATCTCCACTGCCAGATAGTGGAGGGTAAATAAAAGGAACGGAGGCTCCAGGAACTCTATGCTCGGAGTACAGAGCAGTGTAGGAAGCTGGAGGGGAAGTTCCGGGACATCCAGGCAGCGTACCGAGTGGCTCGCGAGGAAGTAGGGGACTGTGCTCATGGGCCGTGCCAGGCACGAATAACGGAGTTGGAGGAGACCTTGTCCAAGGTCAGGGGACAGGTACACCTGGTAGGTCCAGGGGGGTTCCCTAGGGGCAAGGTGTTCCTCGCAGCGTATGATTCCCCAAAGGCCAAGGGGAATAGACCGCCTCCTGAGGCACCGGGATCGTGCCCGGGTCGACAGGCGGGGAACGGGGAGTCCAGGAAGGGACGGGCCCAAGGGGGAGCAGAGAGGGATCCCCAGGTAACAGCATCTCCTGTGTGGGTAGTTAACCCAGGGGTGGTAGGGCGAGGGGACACAGGAGAAGAAGAGTCAGACAGTGGGGAGGAGGAGCAGGAACCCCAGGTAGGGCAGATGTGCCCTGTCAGACAGAGAAGGTATGGTCCCCCGGCGGGGCTGGCGAATAGGGGACCGGTTGAGGGCGACATTATCATTCCTCATGGGGCATCCGCGCTCAGGGGGATGGTGGCCCACGTTCCCAGGCTAACTCCAAAAGGGGATCCGTCGCTTCATTTTATGGAGGTGGAGCAGGCAGCCAGCATTAATGACTGCGACGAGGGGGAGCAAATAAGGATGCTCCTGATGACCCTAGATCCCCAACTATGCAGAGCAGTGACCTCCGGGAATGGGGGACGACCTGACACATGGGTGGCAGCACGGACTGCTGTTCTGGAGGCAATGGGCTTGAATCTGGGTAGCCCTTTCATGAGGGTGGGGGAAACCAAGCAGCAGCTAGGGGAATCGCCAAATATGTTCGCAGACAGGCTGTGGGCTGTCTATGTGGAGGCGTGTGGGACTCCCGCGGATAGGCAGAATTTAGATGATTGAACAGCCCACTGGCTGAAGACCCTCGTAGCTAACTGTCTCCCTCACGTTAGGGCAAAGGCCGAACACTGGTTCGACCCGCAGAGTCCGGACCTTAATGAGGCAGAGGTCCTTAGAAAACTCACCCTTGCATATCGCAATGGGGAAAGGAGTGAGGCCAAGCCCCTTAAGGGTAAGGTGCATGAAATCGTGCCAGCAGCCCCTAAGAGAGAGTGGAAGCATGAGGGCACCCGGACCTCCGACAAGAAACCGGTATGCTACGGGTGTGGGAAGGCCGGGCATTTCAAGAGGGAATGTAAAAACCCTAGCAAGCAGGAGAGGGCTCCCGCAGTAGAGAGTCAGACCCCGGCGGCAGGAGCAGCTGCCCCGGAAACCATCGAATTAAAAAAACTTTTAGCCTTTTTGCAGAGCCTAGCAGCTGGGTCGGGACAGGTGGCAATGGCAACGGGCCAGGGCCTGCCCGCACCCACACCACAAGAACCCGTATGACTACCCAGGGAGCAGCCTCAGGAAAAAGGGAGCGCAGGGGTAGTTCTAGCCCCAGACCCTGGTCCGGTCCAGGTGCAGGGTCCCATTCTGGAGGCTGCCTCAGCGGCTATTTGCAGTTTAAATCCCTTAAGGTGGGACCCATGCGAACGCCACATCAGTCAATTTAAATTGTTCCACCCCATAAGGGCAAGAAAGAGCAAGGTGGGGGGAAGACTGGGGGTGGTAGTGGAGAAACCCCCCGTAGAATTAACGACGGTGGGGGAGGTCCCTGACTCCACGGTCACACAACCGGTGACAAGGTGCTGTCCCGAAGGGGCAGTCCCAAAGAAATCGACAGTGCTGCAAGCACCCAGCCCAGGGACAGTAACGATTCCCAAGCCATTACCTGTGGGTCAGGTGGCCTGCCTTAGTATAGAGGCTAGGGAGGCAGAGGAGAGGGAGGTATCACCTTGGGCGTGGAAACCATCCAGGGGACGAAGGAGCAATTGGGTCTCCAAGCCCCCGGTAAGATGGTCCCCAGTAGAAGGGAACGGTGAGGGATGTAGGACATTATCCAGTGCTGCCACAGGTAGCCCAGTCTCCGGAGGGAGCAGAAAGGGATCCCCGAACCCCTTTGGGGAAGGAGAGGCAAGGGGCAGTCCGGACCCCCGGGAGGGGGAGGTCTGGCCCGAGCCGTTGGTCCAAACAGGTGAACAGCCCCAGAATAGCGGGGTCCAGTTTTAATTTGGCCACCCGGAGACGGGTGGCATTGTATATATCATTTTCCCCCTGCTAGTTCTAATTAGTGTTTAGTGGTGTGTGGGTTATTTAGGATCGTGGGATCACAGAAGCGCATAGTGCAGTGGTATCATGATTCAGAAGCAGGCACTAGGACCCTGGTGGAGCCGGGCTGTGGACACAGAACCACAGACAGGCTGCGGCAATTTCATGTTGATTTCACAACTTCAAAGCGGGAGCTGCTGCTGCCGCTGGATAGAAGCCATGCACTTTAAGGTAGGTATCCTTAGTGAAACAAAGAGATTCAAATGTAAATAGGTGTATGGATTCGCGGGTTTCAGTTACTTGATTGTGATATATGTACAGGGACCCTTACGTTTGGGGTTCCGGTGAAATGTGTGTATGTTACTGTGTGTTTGAATTAAGTATGGTCTTGTCTTTCCCTTTCAATGAAGTTAGGGGTAGCTTAGATTAAGGGAACTGTCTTGGGACTTGTAGTTTCGCATGTTGTTGAGGGGGGGCCTACGGTCCACACAAAAGGAAATGATTGCCCTTCACCTGTGTCGATACGGTCCAAGCAGGTAGGGACGTATCGAAGGGGCATCTGTAAGGTTTTCGGGCAATTCGGCCCTTTTTGGACTGCCCAAGAATAAAACCCAGAGACTGTAAACTGAACACTTTTCAGCCAAGGGAACGTAACCAAATTTCCCAGCAGGCTTGGTCCGCTGAGCTGAGTAGGGGCATAGGTATTTACAAACCCCCCCAGGAGCTACAAGGAAGAAGGAGCCAGACAACTAGATGAGATTAAAACACAGACAAAGGGGCATGGTAATGCTGTAAGGGGCCTGCCTGCAAGCAGGACAATGGGATGGTCATAGCCCCATGCAGATGTAAATGACTTGGCCTCCACCAGAGCAGAATCCAATTAACACCCCATCAACATAGCAAGGTGAGAATAGCAGCCATCTCCGGAGCAGCTGGAAGACTTTGAAAATCTTCACAAGAGAGCTTAACCTTGTTATCCCAAAAAGCAGACTGTCTGGGCTCAGTATATTGCGCTGGAAAAGCCCCTTGAAGATAAACGGTAGAAAAAACCAAGTTGGAGGCGGACCTGGGGGAGGTACTCCAATCCTGACAGAAGCCACCGGCAGGAACTCACTGGGTGGAGGGGGCGGAGTCGGCGCCAAATTCAAATCGCGGCAGGTCTGCCTGGCTGGAAGGAGCGGACCTGCGAGGAGAACCCGGAAGCTAACAGCTCTGACCGGCTCAAAGGGGGCGGGACCAGCGGGAACTTTAAACTTGGACCGATACAACGCAAAGGGGGAGGAAAACCCGGAAGTCGACAGCTCTGACCGGCTCAAAGGGGGCGGGACCAGCGGGAACTTTAAACCTTACCAATTCAATGCAAAAGGGGCTGGCCGAACACAGGAAAAAGCCAGGTAAAACGGATATAAAAGGGGCTGTGTTTCGATTGAGGGTCTCTTGGCTTGACCTCTCCACCTTTGACTTGACCTCCTGCAGCCTGTGACTGTAAGTACCCTGCAGCAGCTTGCGAAACTCCCTTGACCTTGATAGTGGTTGAGGCTTTGGGGAAGGGGACTTGATTTGTGTTCTGTGTCATTGCTAAAACTGTGTAACAATAAGATTTGACGTTGTGTCCGTTATAGTACTTTCTGAATAGACTTAGTTTGTGTTAGAGTTTAAGATTTTATTATAATTTCTTCTGTTTGATGATTTTGACCTGGGTTTTGCAATAAACCTGGATTTGCTGATAATTGGAGTCGTTTAAATTCTTCAATCTCTCACCAGCGATCTCTGACCAAGTCATTGTTAAGATATTCCTCACCTTAATTCCGGGTTCGAGAATCTAGGGTCATCTTGAACGATTCACTCAGGACAGGCTGCTGGTTAGGTAATAAACAGCAGTGTCCTATTCTCTCTCTTGGGAAAGCTACTTCAGCGAAGTAGGAACCGGGTGGGTGTTGCACCACCGGCAAGAGAGAGAATCACCTGGGCATTGGTGGGGGTCTGGATATCTGTGTGATATAAGCCTCAGGCTTCCGGTTAGGGATAAACGGCAGGCTTGATTCAGTGCTCTCTTCCGTGGAAGTGTCCCAGTGCGGCATCCCCTGGCCTCTGAAGTTTCAGTGCCAGCTGGAGAGAGACACACACAGATACTCAAACCCCAGATATCGGCCCAGTAGTGGAGTAGCAGAGATGGCACCCTCTACAGAGGTGGGTGGAAGAATCCCTTCAGTGCGGCTGCAGCTGTGCGGCAATCACGGAACCGACAGGTCCGGCGCTGTTCCGCATTAAAATGTGGCGTTTCCTGTGACGCCCGTTCCAGCCCCTTTGGAGTGGCTGAATACGTGCACCAATCGCGCCATTTTTGCCGTCGTGAAACTCCACGGTTTCCACAAGGTGTCAGCACTTAGTCTCAGAAACGGAGAATCCAACCCATGGTATTTGAAGATGCACTCATTAGCCTTGAGCACTGGACTTCTCCCATCACTGTATTGAAATCCTTGAAGCTAGACTCCTGGCAATGAATGTGATAGCTTGCAGCTCCCACTGCCCCCTTAGTGTCTGTCTGGAAGACCTCTTCCCCTCCTGTTCACCTCTTCCTCTCCGATACACTGCATCATTTAAAGCTTCCAGGGTTGCCCAGGTAACCTGAAGGCTGCTCTTTGCCATGTTATGCCATTATTTTACCTTTCTCAGGTCAAACACATGTAACGGAGCTGCCGTTTTTGCCAGTGAGGTCTTCCAGTCCCGCCAGTGGCAAAACCTCCGCCCCTGGTTTCCTGGCAGTGTGGGTGGATTCATTGGGAAAATAAATTGGCAGCGGCAGGGCCAGAAGATCCCGCTGCCAGCCAACGGCGGGGTTGCCTCCCATCGCCAAGAAACTGGAGAGGTGGGGGGCATGGAAAATCTCCCCATATATTTTTATGAAATATATATATATATATATAGATATATATCACACTGAAATTTTTTTTTAATTTAAAAACTGAACAAAAACTTTAAAAAGATTGAACTATGCCTGCCTCTAACCCTAACCCTAACCCTGAACAAAATAAACGTTCTGGCAATATCAGAGAAGCTGAGACATTGTTACCACTGAAAGTTATCAACGTTATCAATGACTCTGGACTGCAAAGATGAAATTCAGTGAGAATTATACAAAGGCCATCTTCATTCCATAAGCTCAGCTAGCTACTGGAGTCCACTTGTCAACTAGGACAAAGGAACCTTGCCAACTCCTGTGAAATTCTTCGTGGCTGAAATAGTAACAATCTTAAGAACCTAGGCAAAGATTTTTAAAATAAATTTAAAGTACCCAATTCTTTTTTTTTCTAATTAAGGGGCTATTTAGCATAGCTAAACCACCTACCCTGCAGATCTTTGGGTTGTGGGGGTGACGTCTACGCAGACACGGGGAGAATGTGCAAACTCCACATCGACAGTGACCCAGGGCCGGGATCGAACCCGGGTCCTTGGCGCCGTGAGGCATCAGTGCTCGACAAAGGTATGTACACCATTTGTCAAAGCCAAATTGGATAGGTGGGAATCATGTGACGTGGTCCCTCTTGCTGGGAGGATCAGTTATACAGTCTTGCTGTACTTCAAATCAGTCAGCCATTGTTCCTCATACCAAGCAGTAGCCAGAAAAAGTGTTCTGTCCAGGTTTGAATGCCTGGCCCCATCTATGCTGTTCAAACTCAGACCGATTCATCACTGCACACCTATCTTATTGTACACAATCACAGAATGTACTGTGCAGAAATAGGCCATTCAGCCCATCGAGTCTGCACCGGCCCTTGGAAAGAGCACCCCACTTAAACCACACTTCCACTCTATCCCAGTAACCCCACCTAACCTTTTTGGACACTAACGGCAATTTAGCATGGCTAATCCACCTGATCTGCACATCTTTGGACTGTGGGAGGAAAACGGAGCACCCGGAGGAAACCCACGCAGACACAGGGAGAACGTGCAGACTCCGCACAGACAGTGACCCAAGCCAGGAATGGAACCTGGGACCCTGAAGCAACCGTGCTAACCACTGTGCTACCGTGCCATCCCATTGTTGGCACCCCCCACGCCGGAAATTATCCAGCATCAACATCAAGCCTGCTGACCTCTGTAAAGGAATACACCATAGGACTAATTCTGGACTCAGATAAAACAATAATTCTTTATTCCGTGGTCATTGCCCTGCCAATATTTTGTTCTCTATCCCCCTTCTTTTATTGTAGAAGTGAAAAGGAGACTGCATTGCGACACGTCTCTCATGTTTGAATGTGTGCGAATAAACTTCCCCTATAAGTTTACCCAATCTCAAGTTTGCTGTGGCGGGGTGTTATTAATAACAATTGAATCACACCAAATCAGATAGGTTGGGAAATATGCCACTGTTTATAAATGGGCAAATCAACATCAAACCATCTTTCTGTTTACGGACAGGTGATGAAAGGCCTACAACACTCAATTTTGGTATGATTTCCAGCACCTGGTACAGTCTAATTGCACATCCTCTTGAGGCAGTGATGGCACACTTGAGCTAGACTTTCACTGTTTTGCTCAGCTTATGTGCTCAGCCACTCAACAGAATGTTTTGCACTGCCTTCGTGCTGCAGTCATCTAAATGAACAGGCAGTATGAAGTTGTGTGCTGCCTGCATCAGAAAGAATGGTGTCAGTTAATTAGACATTGAAATCTCCACAAGTATTTTGTGGGGCTGTCAAACACTGATCACAATCATTCTATTTCGATTGTACCAGACAATTAGTGATTTGGTCGATGTAGTTTGATTTATGACCCTCTTTTATCATGCTACTAACCTATTCAAAATAATAGAATTTCCTTTCTTTAGCGTAACAGATTGGAGAGATGCAATCAATTGTCTTCATTGAGAGCAGCTTGATTTGTTTTAAATATTCATATTATAGCATTCTTCAAGAGAAGGAATGTCAGGATGACAAATTAAAAGCAACAAATATGGTAAATATATAGGTCTGGATTCTTCGTCCCACGACGCCCAGATCACATTTCCTGATTGGATGCAGAATCGGGCGTCGGCAGGAAATCGGAATCGACGCCAGGTGCCGACCCCCCGCTGGCTGAAGGATGTAAAAATGCAAATAGGGGATTGTAAATCGGTTGTAATTCTCCTCTGGCGGGAGATCATGGACCTGGATTCTCCGTCAGCAGGATCCTCTGTTTCGCCAACAGCGCACTCACGCCCGCGGATTTCCTGATGGCATGGGGGTGCCCACAATGGGAAACCTCATTGGCTGGCTGCTGGGACGGAGAATCCCACTGCCGGCAGGGGCACGGCGCACCATTAAATGGATGTGGCGGGACGGAGAATCCCGCCCAGAGTCTCCCAAATGGAGAATTCACCACATATTCATTTTTGCTTTTCCTTCTGATTCCTCTGAGGTTCAAATTTGTTTAACATGCAACTTTGGTATTCATTTTCTTTGCTTGATAAGGACTTGCTAACCACCAATTAAAGGTCCAAATATGCCCTTGGTTGTGTTATAGCACATTGTGTGAACAGAAGAACATAATAACTAGGAGCAGGAATAGGCTATCTGGCCCCTCAAGCCTGCTCCGCCATTCAATAAAATCATGTCTGATCTTTTTGTGGACTCAGCTCCACTCACCTGTCTGCTCACCATAACCTTTTATTCCTTTAGTGTTCAAAAATCTATCTACTTTTGCTTTAACGAGGCAGGGAATTCCAGATTCATGTGACCCTTTGAGTGAGGAAGTTTCTCCTCAACTCAGTCTTAAACCTGCTCCCCTTATTTTGAGGCTATGCCCCCAGTTCTAATTTCACTCACCAGTGGAAACAACCTCCCTGCTTCAATCTTATCTATTCCCTTTATAATTTTTATGTTTCATTATGATCCCCCCTCATTCTTCTAAATTCCAATGAGTATAGTCCCAGTCAGCTCAGTCTCTCCTCATAAGCCAATTATCTCAACTCCGGAATCAACCTAGTGAATCTCCTTTGCACCCCCTCCAGTACCATCAGCCAGAAGGTACAGAAGTCTGAGGACCCGCACATCCAGACATAGGAACAGCCTCTTCTCCACAGCTACTAGACTCCTCAACGACTCTCCCTCGGACTGATCTGTTCCCTGTAAGAATACTATTCATGACGCCCTATGCTCCCGTATGGAGACATGCCGCTGGACCCAGGACATCTGGGTGATGGCGACGAATCCCCTTGCCCGGGCATCCTGATGGGCTCGTTCCACATTGAAATGGATGTATTGTGCTGACTGGGCATATAGGGTCTCCGTGACGGCGTGGTGCAACTGTGCACCGAGGTCTGTAAGATCCCGGACAGGTCCTCACTTGGCGCCTGGAAGAAGTCCGTGCATAAAGGTGCAGGGCGAGTATCACCTTCACGGCCACCGGGAGAGGGTGTCCTCCCCCATTGCCGCGCAGTGCCAGGTGCTCCATGATCTGGCAGATATGTCGCACTGTCCCCCGGTTAGGCGGAGTCTCTGATGGCATGCCCGGGCCAATAGGTCCTTGAATGACAGGCGCTTCCAGTAGAAGCGAGGCCTCATGCGGCATCTCCTTATCACTTCCTCCTCCTCGGCCTGTTGGGCGGTCGGCTCTCCATCCTCAGCAGCTGTCTCCTGTTCCACTGGGGCACGCTCCACTGCTGCAGCTTCTTCCTCCTCAAGCAACTCCAGTTTCTACAGCCTCAGTGCATTCCCCAGGACTGCGGCGACTGGCAGGAAGGCTACCATTGCTGGTTGAATTCCAATATCCACTGTCTGCAGGGGTGAAAGGCCGATGTTTTAGCATGGTGCGTACTCCTGTGCCCAACCAGGTCCAACGGGCTACATGGTGACCCTATTTGGAACTGCGGACTCGCCCCCGCATGTCCCACATCCCCGCACACCTGCCACCCGTCTGTGGGGGTGGTATAGCGGAGGGTGGGGTGTGGGGGTGGTGGGGTGGTGAGGTAGGGGCTGGGGTGCAGGGCTGGGAGCACCAATATGGCCGGTGTCACTCTGAAGAACCAGGGGCCAAGGTGGATGGTCAGTGGGGCGCGCAGCAAGATGGCTGCCTTGCAGGTCGCGGTGATGGAGGTCCGTGCCCTGGACACTGCCCCAATCCCACCGCATGTGCATGGCAGGATCTGGAAGGTCCATAGCCATATAAAAATCACCAGCATAATTATCCCTGGCTGTCTGTTTATTGGCTGTGACAATATTACCTGAACCGTAACAAAGAAGCAATGTGAGGAACTTATGCTTCAACAAAGATGCCATTCCTAATTGCCCTTGAGAAGATCGTGATCAACCACCTTCTTGAACTATTGCAGTCCATGTGGTGTAGGTACACCGACAGTGCTGTTAGGGAGGGAATTCCAGAACTTTAACACAGTGACAGTGAATGAATAGTGATATAGGGTGCAATTTACCGGTCGTATCCCTCCGGTATCGGAAAGGGGCGCAGCCCGTAAGTGCCGAGGAAGGCCTCTACTGGGAGTCCCAATGGTTGTAATGTCCCCAGAGATCTCATTAGATTAACTTGCATCGTTAAGTGAGCTTAACTGTTCACTTAACTATGCCAACGCTGGTTTAAACCAGCTCCTGGGATCTATCGGCTTCACCAATGAGACACCAGCTAGGCACCGATTAGTACTGGGCCACGCAAATGTGGACCAGGTGGAATGACACCTGGGGGTCTCCCAGGCCATTGGAGACTCCTGGGTGGTCAGGGACAGGGTGTGTGCGATGGGGGTTGGTGCCAGGGGCACAGTGCTGCTTAATCACCCTGCCCGTCCTGAGGAGGTTGTGCAACTTTTTATGGCATCCAGGCTGTCGTCCTGGCACCTGGGCACCTTGACACCTCCAGGCTGGCACCTTGGCACTGCCACCCTGTCAGGGGCATTGGCGGGATGCAAGCCGGCGGGAGTATGCCACACCGGGGAACGGGGTTGGCAGGATCGAGAATCTCGGCCCACATATTTGGAAGGTGTTGTTAAAGAGGTGGTAGCATGAGTTATATCTTGTATATGGTACACTGCACCCATTGTGCGTTGGTTGTTGAGGGAGTAAGTGTTGAAGGTAATGGATGGGTTACCAATCAAGCGGGCTGATTTGTCCTGGATGCTGTTGAGTTTCTTGAGTGTTTTGGAGCTGCAAGCACCCAGGGAACTGGGATTATGGAGTGAGGATGGGTATATGGGTTTATGTCATAAATCAGCCAATATCTCATTGAGTGGAAGAATAGGCTTGAAGGACGAACTGGACTACCTCCATTCTTCTGAAAAGTGCCTCAGCATAATTCATGATCTAGTCTTTTGGAAAATCTATTGGCCCAGATTTTCATGTCAAAGTAATAGTCAGGCTAACCATAAGGTGCTCACCATTATTTATGTGCAAATTTCAGGCAGCTATAGGTGAGTGCAGATGCATGGTTGAATGTAAAAATCCAGAAGTTGCTGTCTGAGATGTGCCAAATACAGCATCTCACTGTTCGACTCACCATTTTAATGCAATAAACCAGGTGATATTCCTCTATTTGCCTCGTTGATATAAACTAAATTGGGCACATAAACAGAAGGGGCTGAATTTTCCATTTAGAAGACTAAGCACTAACACCAGGGCTGAATCGGTGGTGTTCCACAACCCCCTAAAGCGGCGCCAGTCCCGGAACAATCCTGGATCTGTTAATGGTCTAGCACCGGTGCTATGGCGGCATCAGATTTGCTGGGGTCGGGATTGGCACTCGAGAGGCTGGCAAGCTACAGCACTCCACTCCCCACACATACACATTCCAGCCGAGAAGATGGCAACCCGAAGAGTTGCACCCCCTCTCGCCGATGCGGAGCTTGAGACTTTGCTGAATGCTGTGGAGCAGAAGCGGGACACTCTGTTCCACGGGGCGGGAACGAGGCTGCCACCTGACGCCGTCCATCGAGGTCTGTGAGTAGGTGGCAGAGGCCGTGCGCGCCATGGGCCGGGATCGGCCAGCAATGCCATAAAAAGTTGCACCACCTCCTCAGGACGGGCAGGGTGATTAAGCAGCACTGTGCCCCTGGCACCAACCCCCATCCCACACACCCCTACCCCCCCCAACCCCAAAGGTGACCAAGCACCACCCACCGACAGTCTGCTCGCACCCCAACCTGCACCCCATGCCAAGACCTGTCATGATATTCAAACACACACATCATGATAGACAGACCAACAGACAAATTAGCACACATAACACGACAGCCAATCACAGACAAGGACAGAGACAGTATAAGACAAGGAACACGACACCTGGTGGCAGTCCATCTAGAGACCAGGACAAGGACAGGACCTGATTAACAACACACTCAGGGAGTCACCACGTGCAGAGTATCAAGACAAATCTGTAAATAGCAAGTTGGAATAGAACAGCGTTGTACCAATTGCAACCGTGTTGGTTCATCTGTACCTCAGAGCACCCAACACCACATGGTACCAAGTGAGTGGATCGATACCTGCCGGCAAATCTGCCATCCTGAGCCATGGACATCAACAACAAACCGCAGCAGTTGCAAGTCGCTGGGAACCTGGGCACCAACTGGAAGCTCTTCAAGCAGCGATTTGAACTGTACATGCGAGCCAACGAAAAACAGGGTGCCTCGGACGAAACAAAGATTGCCATGCTCCTCACTACCGCAGGTCAGCACGCCATCGATGTATACAACTCCTTGGTGTTCGCGGAAGGCGAGAACCAATCCAAATATGACACGGTCCTCATCAAGCTCGACCAGCACTTCAACGTTGAGGCAAATGAAAGCTTTGAGAGGTATATCTTTCATCAACGCCTGCAAGGTAAGGATGAGCTCTTTCCACCCTTTCTGACGCACCTCCGCATACTCACGCAGTCCTGCGGTTACGGCAACACCTCAGAGTCCATGATCCGGGACCAGATCGTTTTTGGCGTTGCCTCCAGTGGCCTACGCCAGCATCTTCTTAAAATTAAAGGCCTGACCTTAACATCTGCGGTGGAAGCCTGTGTCCTCCATGAAAATGCGACCAGCCGCTTTGCCCAATTTCAGGCGACCGAATCGGCATGGAGGGGGTCCCTAGCGATCGAATCGGCAAACTAGGCCGCCCACGAGGCCGAACGCAACCAGGCAATCGAGTACCTCCCGGCCCACGGCCCGGACGAGGGCGGCCGTTTTGCGCGCTTTTCGAGGTCTCCCGCGCTTGTGCGCGCCAAAACCAACGGCAACATCGAGGGACGCACTGTGCAGGCGCGCCCGATGCAAGACCGAACTGCGCATGCGCAGTGGCGTAACGAACGCCGTGACGTCATGACGTGCGGCAACTGTGGAGCTGCACATTTAAAAGGGCAATGTCCTGCAAAAAACCGACAATGCCTACGCTGTGGCAAGATGGGCCACTACGCTGCCTACTGTCGAGCGGTTCAACCGATGGATCCTACACATCTCCGACAACCTCGCAGACACGTGAGGACCGTCCAGCCCACACATCAGGACATCCAACCCAACGACACAGATGACCAAGATGCCTTCCGGGTTGCATTCATTGATGTGAACTGCGTCAACACCATTAATCCGGCCGATGAATGGAGTGCCACCCTGACGGTCAACCGATCGCAGATCACTTTCCGCCTGGACACTGGCGCATCCGCCAACCTCATAGTGTATTCAGCATTCCATGCCATGAAGATCAAACCACCTATCCAGCCATCCTGGCGCAAGATGGTCGACTACAACGGGAACGTTATCCCGGCCATGGGATCCTGCCAGCTCCAGGTGACACACGGCCACACTCTCGTTTGAAATAGTTGGCTCATCGAAGGATTCCTTGCTGGGCGCACAGGCATGTAAGGCTCTCCACCTTGTACAGCGAATTCTGTCTCTTTCTCCAGACGACACATCTGACTTCCTGGATGCTGAGTTCAATGCAAATCTACAATCGCTCCTCGCTCACAACCAGGAGGCATTTGAAGGCATGGGAACACTGCCATACACATACAAAATTCGCCTCAAACTGGACGCCATCCCGGTCGTTCACGCACCTCGCAGGATTCCTGCGCCACTTAAAGACCGCCTCAAGCTGTAGCTGCAGGATCTCCAGGACCAAGGGGTCCTATCCAGGGTCACGGAGCCCACGCCATGGGTCAGCTCCATGGTGTGTGTCAAGAAGCCCTCTGGCGAGCTCCGCATCTGTATAGACCTTAAAGACCTAAATAATAACATTATGCGGGAACATTATCCCATACCTAAACGGGAGGAAATCACCAGTGAAATGGCCCAAGCCAAGATATTCACCAAACTGGATGCTTCTAAAGGATTTTGGCAGATCCAACTGGACCCGTCCAGCCGAAAGCTATGCACCTTTAACACCCCTTTCGGCAGATTCTGCTATAACCGGATGCCATTTGGCATCATCTCGGCATCCGAGGTCTTCCACAGAATCATGGAGCAGATGATGGAAGGCATCGAAGGGGTGCGCGTATATGTGGACGATGTCATCATCTGGTCCACCACACCGCAGGAGCACATACATCGTCTCCAACGCGTTTTTGCCCGCATACGGGAAAATGGCCTGCGCCTCAACCGAGCCAAATGTGCTTTTGGCCAGACCGAATTGAAGTTCCTGGGGGACCACATCTCCCGGTCAGGGGTCCGTCCGGATGCAGACAAGGTGAGTGCCATCACAGCCATGCCGCGGCCGGCCGACAAGAAGGCTGTACTCCGATTCCTGGGCATGGTCAACTTCCTCGGGAAATTCATTCCCAACCTTGCCTCCCACACAACGGCTCTGCGCCATCTTGTAAAAAAATCCACAGACTTCCAGTGGCAACATACACACCAGCTGGAATGGGAGAAGCTCAAACACAAACTTGCCACGGCACCAGTGTTGGCGTTCTTCGACACGTCTCGTCCCACCAAAATCTCAACTGATGCCAGCCAATCCGGCATTGGAGCAGAGCTCCTACAGAGGGATGACACGTCGTCATGGGCCCCGGTTGCCTATGCATCACGGGTTATGGCCCCCACAGAGCAGCGCTACGCGCAAATCGAAAAAGAATGCCTGGGCTTGCTAACTGGTTTGGACAAGTTCCACGATTATGGATATGGTCTTCCACGATTCACGGTCGAAACTGACCACCGCCCCCTGGTCAACATAATAAACAAGGACCTGAACGACATGACCCCTCGCCTCCAGCGCACCCTACTTAAACTCAGGAGGTATGATTTTCAACTGATCTACACTCCAGGGAAGGACCTCATCGTGGCGGATGCCCTATCCCGAGCAGTGAGTACACCACCAGATGCGGAGGGGTTCGTATGTCAAGTCGAGGCTTAAGTGGCCTTGACAGCGGCAAATCTGCCGGCTAATGACTCCAGTCTGGCCCGCATACGCAGAGAGACAGCGGCCGACCCCCTTCTACAGCGAGTGATGCGCCACATGACGGAAGGTTGGCTCAAAGGGCAGTGCCCGCAGTTCTATAATGTACGGGACGACCTAGCCACCATTGATGGGATCCTTCTGAAGCTAGGCAGGATCGTCATTCCGCACAGTATGCGCCAGATGGTTCTCGATCAAATACACGAAGGCCACTTGGGGGTCGAGAAGTGCAGACGGAGGGCCCGAGAGGCGGTATACTGGCCAGGCATCAGTGACGATATTGCCAACATGGTGCTCAACTGCACAACCTGCCAAAGGTTTCAGCCGGCGCAACCTCCTGAGACGCTTCTGCCCCATGAGCTGGTGACGTCCCCCTGGGCGAAGGTGGGTGTTGACCTATTTCACGCGCTTGGCATGGACTATGTTGTCATCATCGACTACTTCTCCAATTACCCAGAAGTCATACGCCTACACGATCTGACATCGTCTGCGGTCATCAGGGCCTGCAAGGAAACCTTTGCTCGCCACGGCATTCCGATGACTGTCATGTCGGACAATGGGCCCTGTTTTGCCAGCCATGAATGGTCGTCCTTTGCCGCCTCATATGGCTTCACACACGTGACGTCCAGCCCTCTGCATCCCCAGTCCAATGGAAAGGCGGAGAAGGGCGTTCACATTGCCAAGCGGCTCCTCTGCAAGGCTGCTGCTGCCGGATCGGACTTTCACCTCGCCCTGCTTGCCTATCGCTCGGCCCCGCTAGCCACGGGTCTCTCGCCAGCACAGCTGCTGATGGGTCGCACCCTCAGAACAACAGTGCCTTCCATCCTGGCACCAACAACAGACCATGCTACGGTACTGCATAAGATGCAACTGCAGCGTGATCGCCAGAAGAGTTCGTACGACACAAGGGCAACTGATCGTCCCCCCCTGGTCCCTGGAGTCAAAGTCCGCATTCATCTACCAGATGGTGGCTGGTCAGCACCTGCCGAAGTTCTCCGACGCGTGGCTCCCCGCTCATTCCTAGTACGCATGCCGGATGAATCCGTGCGTAGGCGCAATCGACGAGCCCTTCGCCTCCTTCCACGCTCGCAACGGAACAGTACACAGACGCCGGGTCCTCCACTGGTTCCTGATAGTGACTTAGTGGAGCTGCCACAGACCATGCCCCTTCCATCGCCACCCATGGCCAGGCTCGCACCTCAGCCAGTGGTTCTCGACCCACCCTTGAGGCGGTCAACCCGAATTCGTCGCACACCTACTAGACTGGACTTATGAGACTGTTCACACGTCAAAGCTTAGCAACTATTGTATTGTAACATGTTACTTTTTTATCATTCCAGATCTCGTTTGACCGGATCACACTTCAAAGTTTTTTTCTTGTTTTGTTATGGTACAACCTCGTTAGCATGGCACACCCGACATCGCCCCATGTATATAGTTACGACACATGTACATGCTGTAAATATCACACACACACACTTTTAGCTGCACTCAGGACACATTCATATTTATAACCACGTAGGCACATAATCTTGGAAAAAATGGGGGGATGTCATGATATTTAAACACACACATCATGATAGACAGACCAACAGACAAATTAGCACACATAACACGACAGCCAATCACAGACAAGGACAGAGACAGTATAAGACAAGGAACACGACACCTGGTGGCAGTCCATCTAGAGACCAGGATAAGGACAGGACCTGATTAACAACACACTCAGGAAGTCACCACGTGCAGAGTATCAAGACAAATCTGTAAATAGCAAGTTGGAATAAAACAGCGTTGTACCAATTGCAACCGTGTTGGTTCATCTGTACCTCAGAGCACCCAACACCACAAGACCCATACTGCCCGCCATGGTCACTAACTGCCCATCCCCTATGGTGCCCGCGTCCAACTGCCTCACACTGCATTTTCTGTCCTCCCGCTCCAGGAGAAACGACGCACAACCGCAGGGAGAGAGAGTAGAATGGAAGGGGCCTGCCAGGCCTGCGGCCTCTCACCACCGTGGAGCTGCGGGCGCTGGACCTGGTCGGTGGGCCTGGAGAGTGGGCAGTCGCCAAGGCGGAGATCAGCATCGGGGAACCAAGTGAGCCCCCACTGAGTTGTGGTGTCCCGATGGCATGTGTGGCACCATCTGAAAAACCATCTCATCAGCCCAAAACAACCACTGCACCCACCCCAGCACCCCAACACCTCCACACCACTCCTCCTGCTCCACACCCCACCACCTCCACACCACCCTGCCACCTCCCCAACCCAGCACCCCACCACCTCCACACCACCCTGCCACCTCCCCAACCCAGCACCTCACCACCTCCACATCACCCCGCCTCCCCACACCCGTGATCCAACCATGCATCCTGTCTTGTTTCTTGCAGGATCACCTGGCAACGAGGTGAGCTCTTCTGGTGCCCCCTGCCCCAAGCTACAACCCAGGACACATGAAGCAACGAGTTGGGACTGGACAGTGACGCAGGCTCCCAAGCGCCAGCCTGCAACACCTCGGAGCACGTGTCCAGGGAAAACACCCACTTTCCATCACAGCTGTCTTCAACAACCTCCACCATCCCAGAGACACTCGCCTCGGTTGGGCATTATAGTAAAGAGGCACCTGGGCACTATGTGGTGCGCACCACACCTGTGCTGTGGCACATCAGGTGGAGGTAGGAACCTTCGAGGGGGTGGACGGTCAGTGGGCATCCCAATCCTGGGCCTACCTGACATCCAGACGGATCTCAGGCTTCTGGAAAGTGTGATCCCATCAATAATGTAGAAGCAGGGACAGAGCCAGGCACTACATGAGGGGGTGTCTGCAACCACCCATCATCTGCATGATGTGCATCTAGTGGGCACACACCAGATGCATGTTCATGGAGCTATGCCCCTTTCAGTTTGTGAAGCCCATCCCCTCATGTGCCGGTGCTCGTAGGGGGACATGCGTCTCGTCAATTACCCCCTGGACCTGGAGAGTCCTGGCGATGGCAGCGAATCCCACTGCTTGGGCAACCTGGTGGTCGCAGTCCACATTGAAGCTGATATTGTGCCGAACGAGCATACGTATGACGGTGCTATGCACTTAAGTCTATGAGACCCCAGCAGGTCCCCACTTGGTGCCTGGAAGGACCCCGTGGTGAAAAGGTTCAGGGTTACCATCAACTTGACGGCCTCCGGGAGTGGGTGTCCTCCCCCATACCCCCGCGGTGCCAGGTGCGCCATGATCTGCCAGATACTCCCGGACAGTCTCCCAGCTGTGACAGAGTCTTCGGCCACACGACGGGTCCGACGGGTCCTCGAAGGACAGGCGCTGCCGGTGCACACAGGGCCTAATGCGGCGCCACCTCCCCATCTCCACCTCGGCCTGTTGGGTGGTTGGCTCTCCATCCTCACCGGCTGGTTGCTGTTGCTCTGGGCCATCCCCGAGCGGCTCCTGCTTGTACAGCCTCAGTGCAACCCCGAGGGTTGCAGCAGTAAGGCAGATGCGAACCGTTCTTGGTAGGATATCAAAATCCATTGTCTGTTGGGGTGATAAGCAGATATGTTAGCGTGATGCGTACCCTCGTGCCCAGCCAGGTCCAACGGGCTACACTGTGGCCCCAGCCTGCACTGCAGCCTCAGTCCTCACATGCTCCCCTCCACCCCTCCCTGCCTCTCCCATCCTCACCCCCACCCCCAGCCGTTCCCCCTGGCACTCTGCCCCCCACACCCCATCCGTGGCCCCACTGGTGCCCGGCACCCCGATGGACTCTGGCCCTGGCACCCATCCCTGCTGTCAGGGTTATCGGTGGCTGGCGCTACCCATGCCAGTGGCACACTCAGTGCTGCTTGTCCACCGTTCTGTAGGGCTTACTATGGGCGTACCCCTTGGGTGGGCCACATGATGGCACCCGGTTGTGGATGGGAGGTGGTGGGAGCGCTGATGGGGGAGGTTGGGGGCATCCGTATGGCTGGTGTCACTCTGCTCCATCATGTCCCACGGTGGGCAGTCTGTGGGGTGCACAACAAGTTGGCTGCCTTGTAGGCCACGGCAATGGCGGTCTGTGCTGGAATCCAGCCCTGGGACGACACCCCAACCCCACAGCCCATCCCCTGGCCACCAGCTATCCCACCGGCACTGGCAGGTGCCCCCCACAGCACCCCATCCAGCGGCAGCCCACAGTCACGCCTCTGGGAACATATCCCACCTCCTTTCTCTTCCTCAGCAGCCAAGGTGCCTGGTTCCCAGTTTTAAATATCACAATTGAACCTCACCAAGGCAGAGTATCGCGGGAGACGCAGAGAATACCGGGGCGGGGCGGTTAATGATATACGAATGGTGATTACTATACAATTTGCTAGCCCACGCCAGCGTACAGCGTTGAATGCATTCACGTCACTGTTGAGGCACCAGAGCATGGCATTCTATTGGGCGTCCAACACCGGCCCCGATTTTCGACTCATGCATGATTCCCGCCCAATCGCATTTTGCGATTCCTGCATCGCTGCACGAAAAATCCTGCCCAAGGTGATTTAATGATGTGATAGGTTTTAATTATTGCAAACAATCTCTCTGACACTAAAAAATAAACCGTTAAAAGTATAGCTTTGAATTGTTGGAGATTTTTTAAAAAATTAAGTATTTTCTGTTTGATGCGCAATCAATTACTCTCAAGACGAAGTGATTCATAACTGAAGGCTTTAATCTGCTACAACAACTCTTCCCCAGCAGCTTTGATACAGAAAGTGAAGGCTGCTGGGATGGCACCGGTTCTTATACTCCGCCTCTCAGGGCGGAGCTATGTACAACAGCCAATGGTAGACTCCTGGGTCTAACCAATGGTCATCCACCTCTTAGGTACTGCAATACCTGGTACTACCATATTCACCCCCTGTTAAAAAAAGAGCCTGGTGGGGGTGGTGGCCAGCGTTAATAGTCGCCTTTCGCATGGTATGACCAGGTATGGAGGTACCGTGATGTCGAGGGTATTTACAAAGTGTTCATAGTGCAGCAATCAGTCGATCGGGTGGCCTGGTCATCCTTCTGGAGCGTCTGGGCCTCGGTGGTGATTCTGATGGGGGTCCCGGTGGTTGCGACTCCGGGAGCGTGATGTCGTCCTCCCTGGCAGCTTCGTCACCCCTAGGCGGCGCTGTTGGGACAGGGGGGGGAAAGCGCCTATAGGGGGCGTCGGTGTGTGGTCGGGCCTAGGCAGGTGCGCCGGGAGTACTGACCCTCCAGTTAGGTGCTGTGGGGAGGGTAGGGGTGGGGGCAATGGTTCGGGTGCGCGTGGGACTCCGGCGGGTGCCAGGTCCCGAAGGGAGACTGTGTCCTGCCGGCCGTCAGGGAACGCTACGTAGGCGTACTGGGGGTTGGCGTGCAGCAGGTGGACCCTCTCAACCAACGGTCCGACTTGTGCGCCCTCACATGTTTCCGAAGCAGGATGGGTCTGGGTGTCGCTAGCCAGGTTGGGAGCGAGGTCCCGGAGGAGGACTTCCTGGGGAAAACAAGGAGACGTTCGTGAGGTGTCTGATTTGTGGTTGTACAGAGCAGCGACCGGATGGAGTGGAGGGCCACCGGGAGGACTTCCTGCCAGCGGGAGACTGGGAGATTCCTGGACCGTAGGGCCAGCAGGACGGTCTTCCAGACCGCTCCGTTCTCCCTCTCTACCTGCCCATTTCCCCAGGGGTTGTAACTTGTCGTCCTGCTCGAGGCGATGCCCTTGCTGAGCAGGAATTGACGCAGTTCGTCGCTCATAAAGGAGGACCCCCTATCACTGTGTATATATGCGGGGAAACCGAACAGTGTAAAGATACCCTGGAGGGCCTTGATGACGGTGGTTGCGGTCATGTCTGGGCAGGGGGTGGTGAATGGACACCAGGAGTATTTGTCAATCACTTTAAGGAAGTACGTGTTGCGGTCGGTGGAGGGGAGGGGGCCTTTGAAGTCCATGCTGAGGCGGGAAGTCTTTATCAGGTGCGCCCTCTTCTGGCCGGTAGAAGTGCGGCTTGCACTCCGCGCAGATTTGGCAGTCCCTGGTGACTCCTGACCTCCTCGATGGAGTAGGGCAGGTTGCGGGCCTTGATAAAATGGAAAAAGCGAGTGACCCTCGGGTGGCAGAGGTCCTCGTGGAGGGATCGGAGGCGGTCCACTTGTGGCACATGTGCCGCGGGACAGGGCATCAGGAGGCTCATTTAGCTTCCCTGGACGGTACAAGATCTCGTAATTGAAGGTGGAGAGTTCTATCCTCCACCGCAAGATCTTGTCGTTCTTAATCTTGCCCCACCGAGCATTATCGAACATGAAGGCAACCGACCGTTGGTCCGTGAGGAGAGTGAATATCCTGCCTGCCAGGTAATGCCTCCAGTGCCGCACAGCTTCTACTATTGCCTGGGCCTCCTTTTCGACCAAGGAGTGGCGAATTTCGGAAGCATGGAGGGTACGGGAGAAGAAAGCCACGTGCCTGCCCGCTTGATTTAGGGTGGCTGCCAGAGCTACGTCGGACGCATCGCTCTCGACCTGGAAGGGGATGGACTCGTCGATGGCGTGCATCGTGGCCTTAGCAATGTCTGCTTTGATGCGGTTGAAGGCCTGGCGGGCCTCTGTCGACAGGGGGAAGGTTGTGGACTGGATCAGGGGTCAGGCTTTGTCTGCGTAATTGAGGACCCACTGTGCATCATAGCTGAAGAACCCGAGGCAGCGCTTCAGGGCCTTGGGGCAGTGAGGGAGGGGGAACTCCATGAGGGGGTGCATGCGCTCAGGGTCGGGGCCTATGACTCCACTTCGCACTACGTAGCCTAGAATGGCTAGACGGTCGGTGCTAAACACGCATTTATCCTTGTTGTATGTCAGATTAAGGATTTTCGCAGTCTAGAGGAATTTGCGGAGGTTGGTGTCGTGGTCCTGCTGGTCATGGCCGCAGATGGTGACGTTATCCAAATACGGGAACGTTGCGCGTAAGCCGTACCGGTCAACCATTCGGTCCATCTCTCGCTGAAAGACCGAGACCCCATTAGTGACACCAAAGGGAACTTTTAAAAATTGATAGAGCCGCCCATCTGCTTCAAAGGCAGTGTACTTGTGGTCACTAGTGCGGAGGGGTAGCTTGTGGTAGGCAGACTTGAGGTCCACCGTGGAGAAGACCTTGTATTGTGCGATCCTATTTACCAAGTCGGCTATACGGGGGAGAGGGTACGCATCCAGCTGCGTAAACCTGTTGATGGTCTGGTTGTAGTCTATGACCATCCTATGCTTCTCCCCGGTCTTTACCACCACTACTTGAGCTCTCCAGGGACTGTTGCTCGCTTCGATGACTCCTTCCCCCAGCAGCCTTTGGACCTGAGACCTGATGAAGGTCCGGTCCTGGTCACTGTACCGTCTGCTCCTGGTGGCGACGGGTTTGCAATCCAGGGTGAGGTTCGCAAACAGGGAAGGCAGGTCGACCTTAAGGGTCGCGAGGCCGCAGACAGTAAGGGGAGGTATAGGGCCGCCGAATATAAAAGTCAGGCTTTGCAAATGGCATTGGAAGTCCAGCCCCAGGAGGGTAGCCGCGCAGAGGTGCGGCAGGACGTACAGGTGGAAATTGTCGAATTTCCTGCCTTGGACAGTGAGGTTCGCTCGGCAGAACCCCTTTATCTCCACCGAGTGTGACCCGGAGGCCAGGGAGATCCTTTGATTTACAGGGTGGGTTACAAGTGAACAGCGCCTTACCGTGTTGGGGTGAACAAAGCTTTCCGTGCTCCCAGAGTCAATCAGGCACGACGTCTCGTGGCCGTTGATGAGGACCGTCGTTGTAGCCATTGCGAGTGTCCGAGGTCGACTTTTGTCCAGTGTTACCGAGGCCAAATGAAGCAGTTGCGAGTTCTGATCGGGCAGCCTGTAGTCGACCGAGCTGGGGACCTGGGGCCAATCCAAGGTGGCATCACCCATGGGTCGCACATGGTGTCCGAGGATGAGGAAGATGGCTTCGACGATGGACAAAATGGTGTCCAGCGTGGAGTCCGGGGGGCAAGATGGCCGCGCCCGTGGGTCGCACGTGGCATTAGGATAGGGGGGGCGGTGAGCGCTGGCTGGTCGGGGCCTGAAGGGAGGGTTGCCGTGGCGGTCCATAGTCGCTAGAGACCGCGGCCACGGCGCGGGCCTGGCAGATCGCAACAAAGTGGCCCTTCTTGCCGCACCCTTTGCAGGTGGCGGTGCTTGCCGGGCAGCGCGGGCGGGGATGATTTGCCTGCCCGCAGAAGAAACAGCGGGGTCCGGCGGCGTTAGCGGGCCGTCTCGCCGCGCAGGCTTGCAGAGTCAGGGGGAAGGACTGAGGGGCTGCTGCTGCGGGGTGCCACGCAGCCCAGGGGGCTGCCGTGCGATCGGGTGCAAAGGACAGCGCGTTTTTATAGGCAACGTCCATGGACCCTGGCAGGGCCCGTGCCTCTGTAAGTCCCAGAGTGTCCCTTTCTAGGAGCCTTCGGCGGATATCGGGGGAGGTCATACCTGCGACGAAAGCAACCCTGATTAAAAGTTCCGTGTGCTCGCTCCCCGAAACTTGCGGGCAGCCACAGTTTCGGCCCAGCACCAGTAGCGCCCAGTAGAAATCTTCCAACGTTTCCTCGGGGCTTTGCCGCCTAGTCGCAAGCAGGTGACGAGCGTAGACCTGGTTTACCGGGCGGATGTAATGTCCTTCCAGCAGTTCGATAGCGGCAGCATAGTTCTCCGCCTCCTCGGTAAGGGGGTAGATCCCAGGGCTGACCTGGGAGCGCAGGAGATACACCTTCTGTCCTTCCGTGGGGGTGCCTACGGCCGTGTCGAGGTAGCCCTTAAAGCAGGCCAGCCAGCGTTTAAAAATAGCAGCAGAGTTATCCGCGTGGGGGCTGAGCTGGAGGCACTCCGGTTTGATGTGGAGATCCATCCTTCCAACTGAAGTTGTAGCAGATTAAATTGATGCGCAATCAATTACACTCAAGACGAAGTGATTCCATAACTGAAGGCTTTAATCTGCTAGAACTCTTCCCCAGCAGCTTTGATACAGAAAGTGAAGGCTGCTGGGATGGTACCGGTTCTTATACTCCGCCTCTCAGGGCGGAGCTATGTACAACAGCCAATGGTAGACTCCTGGGTCTAACCAATGGTCATCCACCTCTCAGGTACCGCAATACCTGGTACTACCACATTGTTTACTTTTGCTTTCTGTCTTTTTCCTCCCTTTCTTATCTAATGTAGGGCTGGATTCTCCGATTTGGAGACTAGGTGCTGAACAGCGGCATTTTACGCCAGCTTTATGGCGCAAAGCTGCACCGATCCTCCATCTGGTGGGGTCCAGCAGCCATGCAGCATACCTGCGGATATTGCCGGAGAATTGCCGGGTGCATGGCTACGTAGGCATACGGCAGCGGCCTGTAGTGGCCATGCCGTGCAACATGGTGCCGGCTGCGCACGGACCCGGCCGGCCAAAACCTGTCCACCGTAACCAGCCTTGCCACGCCCGGACCACCCCCCACCAGTCCCCTCAGCCCCTGCCGAAGCCCCCCTGCCCGCAGAACGGCAACCCCCCCCCGACTGTGGCAGCACTGAATTCAGTCCGCAGCCACCACGCCGGGTTCACGAGAAAAAAAGGATAAGTGTTCCACGCCGTCGGGAACTCGGCCCATCGGGTCGGAGCATCGGGGGAGGGCCTCAGGTGACGTCCTGAGGCTGTCAATACGGCGAGCGGTGTACTCAAAGTGTCTGCCGTTTTCGAGGGGGCAGAGCACTGCAAAAGCAACTCCGCCCCCGATTTCCGGCCGATCGCCGAATGCGATTTTGGCGTCGGCAATTGGAGAATCCCACCCGTAATCTTTAATTTTTTCTCTTTCTGTTCCTGATTTAACATTGAATTGATTGTTCGAACCTACTCTGATAACCTGCTCAACAGCTGCAACATTTAATGCTTCTCTCCACAGATGCTTTCAGATCTGCTGAATAATTCCAGATACTTCTGTTTTTATTTTGACCTTGTATTGCACTCTGCTGTTCATCTCATAATCCTTCAATCTGCTGTGCAGATGCTAGCCCCATTCACATAGGTCAAAGGTGCAACATTTCAATCTTCCACATATAGCAACTTGCAGTGCAAAATCTCACGCCAATTAAATACGTTTGGCAGCTCCATAAATTCTGGCCAAATATGTTTTGATTTGCATTTGTTAAATGGAATTTAAGAAACATTTTTAAAATCCTGCTTCAATATTTTTGAAGGATTATGAGATGATGCATGCTTTAAATATTTATATCAAAAACATATTACGTAAAATCGTTTATGGTTTAAATCATAGCCTGTGCTCATATTGTAAACTTGTCAATATATGTGCAGTGGTTCATGATAGGTATTTTAAAGCCTTTTAAGTTGGACAATATCTTTAAATTATTCAATAAACAGAAGTTTTTGAGTTGTTTATTATGATTTACAAGTAGACATTTTTATTTATTACTCAGTCTTATGTTTTGAAATAAATTTGAGATGGGACGCAAGGATGAGAGTTTGCGGGCTGGATTCTCCCAAAATGAGGCTGAGTGTTGACGCCGTCTTGAAAACCGTGGAGTTTCACGACGGCGTCATCAGGCCCCCAGGTGGAACTATTCAACAGATCACAAGGGGCTAGCAAGGGTGCATCGTGCAACGCCCAACGGAACGGCCGCAGGTTCGCCGGTTCCGTCATTGATGCGACGCCATGGCTGAACTTAATAATTCTCCCTCCCACACACAGCGTTGCAGGCAAGATGGCCGCCAGGAGAGCAGCGCCACCATTTCGGAATGGGAAACTTGAGAGACTCCTGGACGCCGTGGAGGAGAAGAGGCTGGTGTTGTACCCCGGGCCAGGATGGAGGACAGCAGGCACCATTGTTCACCATGCCCTGGCAGAGGTGGCAGTCGCCATCAGCTCCATCAGCGAGGTGGCCCGGACTGCAAACCAGTGCAGAAAAAAGCTGCACAATCTCCTCAGGGCAGCCAGGGTGAGTACCCAGCAGTGTGCTCTTGGCACCAACCACCCTACCCCCCATACATATGTGACCCCCCCAAACCGCCAGGGGGGTGGTCCCACTCCCACCCTGACCCACATGTCAATGCCCTCATCGTGGCCCCCTGAGCGGACAACCAGGACTGGCAGCACCAGGTGTTGGGGGGCCTCGTGGGTTGGTTCCGCTCGCACCCCCGTCCTATGAAGAAGACCTGGGGCCATCGAGCACCCCGAGGGTGGAGGAGGGGCTGGGGCCATTGCCGGTGACTCCTGCAGGGAAGGTCCCGGAACACCGCAGCACCTCGGACTCCCCCCATCCTGTCCCTGGTGCATCTGGTGGGCAGTGGGCAGAACAGGGTGGCACCATGCCACATGAGACGTCCAAGGAGCAGCCGGACATTATCTAACTATGTGGAGCACGGAGTTCATCGCAGAGCGTACTGTCATCATCCTCCATCCCATTGACCAGACCCGCTGTCACTGTCAACCCAGTGATCCCAGCTCGTTGAGCCGCGGGTATATATAATGGAGGGGGGTGGGCATGCGGGTGATTCGGTGGTGTGGGAGGTGAGAGTGCTCGGTGGTGTGGGAGGTGAGGGTGGTCGGTGGTGTGGGAGGTGAGGGTGGTCGGTGGTGAAGGGGTGTGACATTGTGGTGTCCGTGGCCCCTGCCAAGCAGTTGGTGAAATGTCCGTCGACTAAAGCATCCCGTGCTCGCTGGCCCTGCCGATAGCGTAGTGCAGCCTCCCGTGCCTGGCCAGCCCCCATGTCCCGCTCATTGTCACCCTCATCCTCCTCGTCTGATCAGGCCTGCCCTTGCTCCTCAGCCTTCTCCAGCACATCGCCCGTCTGCTGGGCTATATTGTGGAAGGCGCAGCAGACCACAATGATGCGGCTGATTCTACTTGCCTTGTACTGGAGGGCCCCTCCGGAGCGGTCCAGGCACCTGAAGCGCATCTTCAGCACCCCAAAGAACCTCTCGACCACACCCCTGGTCATTGTACCGGGTCTCCGAGTCGGTCTGTGGCCTCCATATCAGCGTCATCAGCCACGACCGCAATGGGTAACCCCTGTCGCCCAGCAACCAGCCCCGCAGCCGGGGCGGGGGGGGGGGGGGGGGTGTGGCATCCCTCGAACATGCCGTGGATCGCAGATTGGGCCAGTATGAAGGAGTCATGTATATTGCCTGGATATCGGGCGCAGACGTCCAGGATCCTCATCTAATGGTCACAGACCACCTGAATGTTGATGGAGTGATACCTCTTCCTGTTCATGAATATTGGCCTGTTATCCGAAGGTGGCCGTAGGGCGACATACACCCCATCAATTACCCCCTTGACCCGGGGCATATCGGCGACGGCAGCGAACCCCGCAGCCTACAGGGAACTTGATGTAGCAGTCTGCCAGGGCACACAGGACGTCAGTGACGGCACGGATGCACCTGTGCACCGATGCCTGGGAGATGCTGGACAGGTCCCCACTCGGCGACTGGAAAGACCCCTTCACATAGACGTTCAGGGCGACCGTCACCTTGACGGCACCGATAGCGGGTGTCCTCCCCCACTCCCATGCGGTGCCAGGTGTGCCATCATGTGGCAGATGTGTCCGACAGTCTCCCAGCTCATTCACGGTCTCCTCCCAGTCCGGGAGTTCCTCAAAGGACATGCGGTGCCGGTACATGCGGGGCCTCATCCGGCTCCTCCTTGGCACCACTACCACCTCTTCCTCCTCCTCCTCATCCCATTACTCCACCTCCTCCTCGTCGTGTCGGGCGGGCGGCCCTCCAGCCTGAGCAGCTGCCACCTGCCCCTTTGCAGCCCACTCCTCTGCTGCAGCCTCTGCCTCCTCTCTGAGCCGCCTCAGCTGACACTGCAACAGGGCTGCATGCAGGGCAGAGGCCCCCGCCACGGCAGCCAACATCACTGGTTGGTAACCAAACATTATACTCTGCAGAGGGTGAGGGGAGAAAATATTATCATGGCGCATATACCCGTGCCCAACTATGGGCACGGTGCTACATGGTCGCCCCAGTTGGCACTGCGCACCCCAGCCATGCATGTTCCCCACCCCTGCACCGCAGCCCTGTCGGTGCCCCCGCTCCTGGTGCCCGTCCCTGCTGCCAGGGCCACCGTTTCATGGCACTGCCCTCACTGGGGCATGCTGTGCCGGTGTGGCCCTGGGTGTTCCTCCTGGTGGGTGTCGCCGGTTAAGTGGGGTGGCCGGGAAGGGGGACGGCACCTTTCGGCCGTTAACCCTTCGTTCACCTCGCATCCGGGGTGGGTGGCCAACAAAATCCGGCGTAATGGCGCTTGTTGCATGGGCAACACCGTGTCATGTTGGGGGCTCCTCGAATGCTCGGCCAGGTCCCCTCCCCGGCCCGTGCATGGCCCCCACCACTCCACTCCTCCCCCCCCCCCCCCCCCCATCTCACCCAGAAAGCATGGCCGGTGTCTGTTACAGGAGCTCGCAGTCCCCCCACGTCAACTCCTACCTCCTATCGAGGCCGCCGCAGCCAGCACACCGGTATCATGATTTTGTATAGGTGGTTAGAACCATGGTGTCAGGAAATCGGTCCATCTGGCCCGCTGAATTGCTGAGGCCCTGGAGAATCTGTCGTCGGGGCGGATAATGAGATTCTGCGGGCCGCCCGGGCGCCGCAATTTTGTCGGGTTGGGGGGTCCGAAGAATCCTAAATCGGCGCAAAATCGGCATCAAACCTGATTTTGGCGTCGGAGCCGATTCTCTGGCCGATCGCGTTTCGCGATTTCAGCGCGATGTCTCGGAGAATTCAGCCCTGTATCTCAATTATCCTGGGTGTACTTGTGCTTGATAATGATTCAGCCTCCGGTAGAAATTATGTAATTGTTTAATTAGGGCATCCACATTAATGGTAAAAACTGTTGCTCTGTGCCAGAAGGTAACAAAGAGACTGTATGGAAAGTTTTATGTAAGGATCATGAGTATATGAAATGGTCAATGAGGTTTTAATCTGTAAGTCTGATATTTTTTTTCTTTTCATGCATCTGTGATTCAACTAATGTTGTATTTCTGAAATTTAGACACAATTCCAGATGATTCAAACTTCATTAATTCTGTAATACCAATGAACCTCTCAGAACACTGTGATTCATATAAATAGAAATGCAGAAATATCAAAGCAAAGAAAGCACTAAAACCAATTTAATGAGCTATAATTTGATAGGTTGTGTGTTCTTGTAAGTTGTAAAAATTGCTCTTTAAATACTTCAAAAACAGATTTTATATGTATATTATAAATATACAAAATTGACTGGGCAGCACGGTGGCGCAGTGGGTTAGCCCTGCTGCCTCACGGCGCCGAGGTCTCAGGTTTGATCCCGGCTCTGGGTCACTGTCCGTGTAGAGTTTGCACATTCTCCCCGTGATTGCGTGGGTTTCGCTCCTACAACCCAAAGATGTGCAGGGCCACGCTAAATTGCCCCTTAATTGGAAAAAAATGAATTGGATACTCTAAATTTATAAAAACAAAAAGAAAATATCCAAAATTGAGGTTTTGGGGTAAGAACCTCCAATGGTCCTTCTCCTGAAGAAAGTGACTACAGAATTCACAGTGCGCAGAGTGGTTATTCATAACACAATTGTAAAAGTGAATCTGACAGTATTTAAACGCACTGATCTTCTCAACTCCTCAGGTCTAGAATCATAGAATTTACAGTGCAGAAGGAGGCCATTCGGCTATTCGAGTCTGAACCGGCCCTTACAAAGAGCACCCTACTCAAGCCCACGTCTCTACCCTATCCCCGTAACCCAATTATGGGTGAGTCGGTGCTGCTGAAGAGAGTGTTTCAGGTTGTTCATGTGGCGGTGCATGGCTCTTAGTGCATATCACAGGATGTGGCGAGAGCAGTGGTGAAGAATGTTGAATGCCCAGGAATTATCTGTAATCATTGATGAGTTGCCGCTGCTGAAGATGAGATCAAGAGTGTTCATGTAGCGGTGCATGGCACTAAGTGTGGATCTACTTTCATTGTCCGCCTGGATGACCTGAGGCTCTGTGCTTCTTCCATGAGTGAAGGTCTAACTAATTTCCATCTACCACCACCATCCTCTGCCGAGCTGAACTTGTTCTCTTTTTTAACTCATCTCACTTCCTCCAAATAAAAGGTGTTGCGATGCGTGCCCCCATGTGTCTTTGCTATTTTGTGGGATGTGTGGAATATTCCTTTTTCCAGTTCTACCTGGGCCCTCTCCCTAAACTATTCTTCTGGTACATGATGACTGTATTGGCACCATTTCTTGCTCTTGCCCTGAATTGGAAAACATCATCAACTTTTCTTCCAATTTCCACCCTTCTCTTATCTTCACATGATCCGTCTCTGACTTTGTGCTTGCCATCCTCGACTTCCTTTATCAACAAATATTCATTACAAATGCCCCTGGCTTCCAAACCAACTTCCTCACAACCTTCATCCTGTAGGAATTCTGTTCCATTCTTCCAATCTGTTCTGATGATACACCTTCTATACTAGTGCTTCTGACATGTCCTCCTTTCTCCAGAATCAAGGATTTCCTCCCCATTGAGGTTGGCAGGGGTCTTGACGGTGTCCAGCTTATTTCCAGCACTTCTGTTTACACTCCTTTCCCCGCTTTCAGAACCACAATAGGATTCTCCTTTTCCTTAATTTCCACCCAGCAGCCTCAGTATTCACCATATCATTTTCTGACATTTCTACAACTCCAATGTGATGCAACCTTCAAATATTTCTTTCAATTTAGTGTACTGTATTCACTGCTCACAATGTGGTCTCTGTACTTCGGGGCTATAAAACACAGACTGGATGAATGCTTTGCGGAACACCTCTGCTCAGTACGAAGGCATGACCTGTGTTTCCAATGGCTTGCTAATTCCCCAACTTGCTCTCATTTTTTGCCCTTGGCAGTGATTCAGTGAGCTCAACACAAGGCCAAGGACCAACACTTCAGGTTTTGATTGGACACTTCAGTCTTTTGGACTCAATATTGAGTTCAACAATTTCAGAACCTAACTCTTTACCTCTTTACTTCATTGCCACTCTCTTTGGCCCTGTCCCACCTGCTCTTTTGTCATTTAATGTCTCCTATCACAAACCTTCCTTGTTGTTTTTATTCCCAACCCTCCCCATTTCACCTCCTTAGAAGCTGTTACATTTCTAACCTTTCTCAGTTTTGATGAAAGTTCACGACCTGAAACATTAACTCTTGTTTCTCTCCCCACAGATGCTACCTGACAGGCTGAGCATTCCCAGTATTTTCTGTTTTTATCCTTCATATCTACACTTAATCATATTTCAAAACAGTAATTTGTCCAATTTGATTCAGATACAAGAATGCATTATGCAAGAAGTTTGAAAGCAATGAACCACTGTAATGATATTTTACTTTGTATGTTTTACCTAATTATTGGAAAATAGTATTTCTGATAATCATGTTTGAGACTTGCCAGTTTTGTGCACATTTCAGTTCTTGTGGTAATAGTTAAAGTTAATTAACTGTGTACTTCAAAGCACATTTTCACCAGTGTAAACTGTGGTGATTGTCCCTTTAAGGGCAACATGGCAGAATAAGGGTCACTGGCCTGGGTGACCAATTGGGACTCAGAGTGGGGAATCAGCCAAGAGTTCTCTTCAGAACTAGCTGTAGACAAGCTGCTACTCTTGTAGATCCTTGTAAATAAATCCTGTGTTGGTCACTTACGAAAAGTCTCTGAAAGTGCATCATTATAAAAAAACATTTCATTTTCTGGTTCTGTCCTTAAAATAATAATTCTTGAGAACACAATGCTTTTTCTGTCTATCACTCAAAAGTGCCAATATCTGGGAGCAATTCCCCATTCTCCAAGGAATCCTGACTCCATATTGGGTCAGACAATTCTTCAGGCAATGTTGGCACACGTGTATAAATGAGGAGTTTAATGCCTGAATTAGTGCTCCTTTGCTGAATTGACATGGAGCAGGAGCCTATTCTCCTCATAGGTGTTTTTAACAGGCTCTGTGGCTAAGCATCTGTTAACAACAAAAAGATTAATTTATTTTGAAGCTTGCTGTACAACTCGGGAGATGCCAACTGGATCCACTGCACTTCTGAGAGCTTCTACCAACTTATGGTGTGTCGCCCTCCCATGGCTCCCCTTCCTCCTAGGGCCTTATTTAAGGTCTGGTAGGGGAGGCAAGCAGCCTGAAATTTGTCTTGTTGAAAGGAAGCCAGATTTTTAAATTTTTCATGATTTATTGCACCCATCAAGGTCTTTTACTTTGCAAACCATTCCACAAAAGATGAAGTGTAAGAATAAATTGAGGTCACTTACCAGGCAGACACTGAAAAATAAATCAAAATAATTTACATTACTTCTTTCGTGCAGCTGCTCAGGCTGATACAGATTTGAAGGCAGCTGTTTAGCAAATAAATGGGCAAGTTCTGATTAACTACAAACTGAAGAGCAAATATATTGTCCTAACCTGTCTATGGTTCTAAACGTTGCAAGCGAGGGGGAAGGAGGGGAAAATTTGTACATCTGTACATCTTATTCAGGTGCTACATGGCTTCCGAATGATGGAAAATGGCATCCCTCGATCTGAGTATGTTTCCGATGGGTTACATGCCGAATGCTTTCTGGGTAAAGGGATATGTGTGCATACATCTAATGCCCATAGTTAGTATGCAGAGTAGGCTGGTTATGACGTCACTGTGAAATGCTGATTTCACATCGGCACTGCTATTTCAGAATGCCATGTTCCAGCCCGCACTCTGTCATGACCTGGCGCAGCTGAACACAATAGGAAAAGAAATGAAGGAAACCCACAGCCCACCAGAATTATTTAAAGAGGTTGTGACCTACTTCCAGATTAGTTGTTGAACTATTTCTTCTGATAGCTGGTGCAAATCTATGCATTTATGGATATTTCCTATACTTTCCAATACTTGCCTCAGGGGACCTCAGGTCTCCTCCAGAGGTCCCCAGCACCACTGTCTTCAGCCAATACGATTCACTCCACATGATATCAAGAAACGGCTGAAGGATGCGGCAGCACGGTGGCGCAGTGGGTAGCACTGCTGCCTCACGGCGCCGAGGTCCCAGGTTCGATCCCGGCTGTGGGTCACTGTCCGCGTGGAGTGCATGGGTTTCACTCCTACAACCCAAAGATGTGCAGGCTAGGTGGATTGACCACGCTAAATTGCCCCTTAATTGGAAAAAATGAATTGGGTACTCTAATTTTTTTTAAAAAGAAACAGCTGAAAGCACTGGATTCTGCAAAGGCTATGGGTCCTGATAATATTCCGCCAATAGTACTGAAGATTTCTGCTCCAGAACTTGCCGCACCCCTAGCCAAGCTGTTCCAGTACAGCTACAACAGTGGCATTTACCCGGCAATGTGGAAAATTGCCCAGGCGTATCCTGTACACAAGAAACAGGATAAATGCAACCCAGCCAATTACTGCCCAATCAGTCTACTCTCCATCATCAGCAAAGTGATGGAAGGAATCATCGACAGTGCTATCAACTGGCACATACTCAGCAGTAACCAGCTCACATACACTCAGTTTGGGTTCCGCCAGGGTCCCTCAGCTCCTGACCTCATTAAAGCCTTGGTTCAAACATGGACAAAACAGCTGAATGCTAGAGGTGAGGCAGGAGTAACTGCCCTTGACATCAAGGCAGCATTTGACCAAGTATGGCATCAAGGAGCCCTAGCTAAACTGGAGACAATGGGAATCAGGGAGAAAACTCTCTGCTGGTTGGAGTCATACCTCGCACAAAGGAAGATGGTTGTGGTGGTTGGAGGTCAATCATCTCAGCTCCAGGACATCACTGCAGGAATTTCTCAGCATAGTGTCCTAGGCCCTCAATGACCTCCCTTCCATCATAAGGTCAGAAGTGGGGATGTCTGCGGATGATTGCGCATTGTTCAGCAGCATTTGCAACTCCTCAGATAACGAAGCAGTCCATGTCCAAATGCAGCAAGACCCGGACAATATCCAGGCTTGGGCTGACAAGTGGCAAGTTACATTTGCACCACACAAGTACTATCCCCTACAAGAGAGGATCTAACCATCATCCCTTCCCTTGTCATTCAATGGCATTACCATCGCTGAAACCCCCACAATCAACATCCTGGGGGTTGCCATTGATCAGAAACTGAACTGGTCTAGCCACATTAATACTGTGGCTACCAGGGCAGATCAAAGACTAGGAATGCTACGGCGAGTAACTCCCCCCCCCCCCCCCCCCCCCCCACCCCCAATGCCTGCCCACTATCTACAAGGCACACGTCAGGAGTGTAATGGAATACTCACCAGTTGCCTGGATAAGTGCAGCTCCAACAACACTCAAGAAGCTTAACAACATCCAAGACAAAGCAGCCCACTTGTTTACTTCTCCTTCCACAAACATTCAAACCCTCCACCACCGACGAACAGTGGAAGCCTTGTGCACCATCTACGAGATGTACTGCAGTAATGCACCAAGGTTCCTTAGACAGCACCTTCCAAACCCAAACCCACGTCCACTACCATCTAGAAGGACAAGAGCAGCAGATACCTGGGAACCCCACCACCTGGATGTTCCTCGCCAAGTCACTCACCACCCAGACTTGGAAATATATAGATGTTCCTTCACTGTTGCTGGTGCAGAATTCTGGAACTCCCTCCCTAAAAGCACAGTGGATGTACCTACACCTGAAGGACTGCAGCGGTTCAAGAAGGCAACTCATCACCAGCTTCTGAAGGGCAACTAGGAATGGCCAATAAATGCTGGTCTAACCAGCGACGCTGGGTACATCCCATAAACTATGGGCACATCCCATAAATTAATTTTTGAAAAGTTAAAAACGAATGGGCTACCTGATGCTGAAGTACATTTTTACTAACTGAGAAACACGTGCTTAAACAAATTGCTTCCACCAAGGGTGGCCTGGTCAGACTTCCTCTTGAATTGAACATGTCTGTGAGAATGAAGAGAGGCCATACAGTGCAGAAGAAGCTTCAAAATGATGGGAGGAATGTGAAGGGTTAAAGGGCTCTCAGACCCAGAAAGGTTTTTAGGGGTCAGTTCTCTTACCTGAACTTCAGTAAGACCAATGCTTTAGGCATTTTAATTCATTAAGAAGATCATTACTGAAATATATCAACTGCTGCAGATAACTAAAACCACCGAGCAAGGGCAGCGTTTTCTGTGGTTGTCAAGGTGACTGTAGCTATTATGCATCTGGCTCCTTCCAAGCTGCTGCTGGGGATATAAGCAACATCTCAGTTTTCAGTGCATTGTTACATAACAAAGTTCACTGAGGCTCTACATTCATAAAGACACGGCTTCATTTCAATTCCTCTTGCCAGGCAAAAGTAGATGAAGTGAGCACAAATGTCGCAGGGATAGCAGGCTTCCCCATGATTTGGTGCCATTGACTGCACACATATTGCTTTGAGTGCACCTTATCTGACTTGGGCCATTTTAATGAAATGAAAGCAATCCCGTTTCCTCAATGGGCAGACTGGTGTGTAATCACAGGCAGTGCATCATGCAGGTGAATGCTCATTAACCTGGCAGCAATGACAATTCCTTCATTCTTCACTGTCCTCTGTCACCAGTATTTGACAAACCATGACAAATCAAAGATTGGTTGCTGGATGATGTGACATTATATAGAATGTCTAAAATATAAAGGGTTAATGTACTATCATAATTGACCACTAGATGGAGCTAGATGCAGAACTATGTAAAGAACTGACTCTCAGGCTTCCGGGAGAGGGCTGGAGAGAATGCAGAGCACAGCTATAGATAGAATGTAGAGACCAGTGTTAGCAAAGTTTAGATTGTAGATTACTCGATTATTGCTCGCTATAGGAGTAAAGTGGTTGAGCTTTAATAAGGAGTATAATAAATGTTAGCTTTGTTATTGAACTTAGCTTCTGTGGTCTTTGTGAACATTTGCTGCATGGCAAGGGTGCGGGATTTATCTGTTTCTGAGACTAAGTGTTGATGCCAACGCAGAATTTGTGGACTTTCACGACAGCAAAACTGGCACCGCACCTGGACCGATTTTGCTACTGTTAAGGGGCGTGCACCGGTGCCACGTGAAACACAATCGATTCCAATCGAAAATGTGCGGAATTCGGCGGTTTCACGATTGACACTCAGGAGGCTGACAAGCTGCAGCCACATATACGCACTTCACTCCCCAGACACACCATCCCAGCCAACAAGATGGCAGTAAGGAGAGTGGCACCAAGGCTCACGGCCAAAGAGCTCAAGACCCTCTTGGACACCTTGGAGTGGAGGAAAATGACCCTGTACCCCGGCCTCGGGAGGAGGCTGCTATCCACCGTCGTTCGCCGTGCCTAGGCGCAGGTGGCAGAGGTGGTCAGCGCTGTGGGTAACACCGTCCGGACTGGCCAGCAATGCATGAAAAAACTGCACAACCTCCTCAAGGGAGCTAGGGGGAGTAGGCAGCACTGTGCCCCTGACACCAACACACCCTCCCACACACCCGTGACCCCACCCCTCCCCACCCCATGCACCACATGCCGGCACCCATACCAGCCGCCAGGGCTGGGTGAGCTGGCCACTGAGGCCATCAGCTACCGACCCCCTGGGCTGCATGAGTCAGACTGTCTAACACTGTTATTGTCTATTCCCCTCCCCCCACACTGTCGGAGAAGGGCGTGCTCAACTGCCGACAGTGGGAGAAGATAGGAGGGGGACCGCTGGTCCTGTGGCCCATGACTGTTGCTGAGCAGAGGGCCCTGGAGGTGGTCGGCGGCCCAGAGGCAAGGGAGGTCGTCGATGTGGAGTTCGGCAGCTGGCGAGGAAGTGAGATTGTGCTTAATTGCGGTTCTCATGACATGTGTGTCAAACACCCCCTTCCCCACCCCACCCCACCACCCTCACCCTACATCAACCCGACACCACCATTACCCTATACCACCCCACCCCCATACCATCCTCACCCTCCCCCCCTCACCCCCGCACCACCTCACACCCACCCTCATCCTCACCCCCACACCACCCTCCCACCCTCACGCTAACACCACCCTCACCCGACAACACGTTGCCGGACAAGTGGCCTCTCACTGTGGCAGATGAGAGGTCCCCAAAAGTGATCGGCAGACCGGAGGAACAGGAGGTTGCCAAGGTGGACTTCGGCCATGGGCGAGGAAGTGAGACCCCGCTGAGTTGCGGTTCCCCATGATGCGCTCGGACACCAGCCCTCCGCCCGAGACTCAGGAGACCCCGGTGCTCAAGTCGGAGGATGACACTGACCTTCTGACACACCTGCCTCCAACATCCTCCATCATCCCAGAGACACTTACCTCAGTCCCTGTACCCCCCGCCGCCTACCAGATGCACCAGGGACAGGAGCAGGGGGGGAGGGGATGTGGGTGGGGGGGGGGGGGGGGGGATGTGGGGGGGCCTAGACGGGGGCGGCGGAAGGACCAATCCTCCTGTAAGGTGCTGCGGTGGAGGGGAGGGTGGGACTGGTGGCTGGAATGTGCGTGGAGTTCCGGTGGGCGCCAGGTCCCGTAGGGAGACCGTATCTTGTCGGCAGTAGGCGTATTGGGGGTTAGCATGGAGCAGATGGACCCTCTCGACCAACGTGCCCGACTTGTGCACCCACACGTGTTTTCAGAACAGGATGGGTCCGGGTGCTACCAGCCTGTTCGGGAGCGAGGTCCCGGTGGAGGACTTCCTAGGCAAGACAAGGAGATGTTCGTGAGGTGTCTGATTAGTGGTTGTACAAAGTAGTGACTGGATGGAGTGGAGGGCATCCGGGAGACTGGGAGGTTCCTGGATAATAGGACGGTCTTCCAGACCGTTCCGTTCTCTCTCTCTACCTGTCCGTTACCCCAGGGGTTGTAACTGGTCGTCCTGCTCAAGGCGATGCCCTTGCTGAGCAGGAATTGACGCAGTTCGTCGCTCATAAAGGAGGACCCCCTATCACTGTGTATGTAACAGTGCAAAGATGCTATGGAGGGCCTTGATGATGGTGGAGGCCGTCATGTCGGGGCAGGGGATGGCGAATGGGAACCGGGAGTACTCGTCAATCACATTCAGGAAGTACGTGTTGTAGTCGGTGGAGGGGAGGGGGCCTTTGAAGTCCATGCTGAGGCGTTCAAAGGGACGGGAAGCCTTTATCGGGTGCGCTTTCTCGGGCCGGTAGAAGTGCGGTTTGCACTCCGCGCAGATTTGGCAGTCCCTGGTGGCTGTCCTGACCTCCTCGATGGAGTAGGGCAGGTTGTGGGTCTTGACAAAATGGAAAAAGCGAGTGACCCCCGGGTGGCAGAGGTCCTCGTGGAGGGCACGGAGGCGGCCCACTTGTGCAGTGGCACATGTGCCACGGGACAGGGCGTCAGGAGGCTCATTTAGCTTCCCGGGACGATACAAGATCTCGTAGTTGTAGGTGGAGAGTTCAATCCTCCACCTCAAGATCTTGTCGTTTTTTATCTTGCCCCGCTGTGCATTATCGAACATGAAAGCCACCGACCGTTGGTCCGTGAGGAAAGTGAATCTCCTGCCGGCCAGGGAATGCCTCCAATGTCGCACAGCTTCTACTATGGCGTGGGCCTCCTTTTCAACTGAGGAGTGGTGGATTTCGGAAGCATGGAGGGTACGGGAGAAGAAGGCCACGGGCCTGCCCACTTGGTTGAGGGTGGCCGCCAGAGCTACGTCGGACGCATCGCTCTCAACCTGGTAGGGGAGGGACTCGTCGATGGCGTGCATCGTGGCCTTTGCAATGTCTGCTATGATGCGGCTGTAGGCCTGGCGGGCCTACATCGACAGGGGACAAACTAGTTTGGATCAGGGGACGGGCCTTGTCTGCACAGTTGGGGACCCACTGGGCGTAGTAGCTAAAAAAGCCTAGGCAGCGCTTCAGGGCATTAGAGCAGTGAGGGAGGGGGAACTCCATAAGGGGGCGCATGCGTTCAGGGTCAGGGCCTATAACTCCATTTCGCACTACGTAGCCGAGAATGGCTAGACGGTCGGTGCTAATCATGCATTTATCCTTTTTGTATGTTAGGTTAAGGATCTTTGCGGCCTGCAGGAATTTTCAGAGGTTGGCGTCGTGGTCCTGCTGGTCGTGGCCGCAGATGGTGACATTATCGAGATACGGGAATGTTGCCCGTAAACTGTACTGGTCGACCATTCGGTCCATCTCGCGCTGGAAGACCGAGACCCCATTAGTGACACCAAAGGGAACCCTTAAGAAGTGATAGAGCCGCCCGTCTGCCTTGAAGGCAGTGTATTTGCGGTCACTAGTGCGGATGGGGAGTTGGTGGTAGGCGGACTTGAGATCCACCGTGGAGAAGAGCTTATAATGCGCGATCCTGTTTACCAGGTACGATATGCGGGGGAGGGGGTACGCGTCCAGCTGCGTAAACCTGTTGATGGTCTGACTGTAGTCGATGACCATCCTATGCTTCTCCCCGGTCTTTACCACCACTACTTGAGATCTCCAGGGGCTGTTACTGGCTTCAATGACCCCTTCCCTCAGTAGCCTTTGGACCTCTGATCTAATAAAGATCCGGTCCTGGGCACTGTAGCGTCTGCTCCTGGTGGCGACGGGTTTGCAATCCGGGGTGAGGCTCGCAAACAGGGAAGGCGGGTTGACCTTAAGGGTCGCGAGGCCGCAGACAGTAAGGGGGGGTATAGGGCCGCCGAATTGGAAGGTCAGACTTTGAAGGTTGCACTGGAAGTTTAAACCCAGAAGTGGAGCCGCGCAGAGGTGGGGAAGGACGTAGAGACGGAAAGTTTCGAACTCCCTTTCCTGGACTGTGAGGGTTGCTAAACAATACCCCTTTATCTCCACTGAGTGGGAACCGGAGGCCAGTGAGATTTTTTGATTAACAGGGTGGATGAGGAGGGAACTTCGCCTTACCGTGTCGAGGTGTATGAAGCTCTCCGTGCTCCCAGAGTCAATTAAGCAGGATGGCCGTCGTGCCCGTTGATGAAAACGGTCGTCGTAGCGGTTGAGAGTGTTTGAGGTCGAGATTGATCCAGAGTTACCGAGGCCAATCGCAGTAGTTGAGAATTCTGTTCAGGCAGTGTATGGAAGGCCGAGCTGGGGTCCTGGGGGCCCATCCAAGATGGCGTCTCCCATTGGTCGCACATGGCCAGGGGTTCACAAAATAGCGGCGCCCATCCCTCAAGCGTGGTGTCAATGAAACAAGATGGCGGCGCCCGGGGTCTGCACGTGGCCCTGGGATATGGGGGCGGCAGCGACCACTGGCCACACAGGGCCCGTGGAGAAGTTTGTGGTGGCGGTTCTGATTCGCCACTGGAGACCGCGGCCACCGCTCAGGCCTGACATACCCCCACGAAATGGCCCTTTTTGCCCCATCCACTGCAGGTGGATCCGCGGGCCGGGCAGCGTTGGCGGGAGTGCTTGGCCTGCCCGCAAAAGTAGCAGCGGGGCCCTTCGGGGTTGGCAGGCCGCCTTGCAGCGTAAGCCTGCGGGGGAACGGGGGAAGTCTCTGGGTCGGCTGCTGCGGGGTTCCACGCTGCCCAGGGGGCTGCCGCGCGGTCGGGAACGTAGGCGCGGGCGTTCTTGGAGGCCACGTCCAGGGAGCCTGCAAGGGCCTGTACCTCCCTAAGACCCAGGGTGTCTTTCTCTAACAGGCGCTGGCGGATTTGAGATGAAAGCATACCTGCCACGAAAGCGTCCCGGACTAAGAGATCCATGTGTTCGCTCGCCGAAACTTGCGGGCAGCCGCAGCTTCTGCCCAGCACCAGGAGTGCGCGGTAGAATTCCTGCAACGATTCCCCAGGGGTTTGCCGTCTTGTTGCACGCAGATGCCGGGCGTAGACCTGGTTTACCGGGCGAATATAATGTCCTTTTAGCAGCTCGATTGCTGCATCGAAGTCTTCCGCTTCCTCGATGAGGGTGTAGATCTCCGGGCTCACCCTTGAGTGCAGGACGTGCAGTTTCTGCTCTCTCGTGGGTGCGTTTTGTGCCGTCTCAAGATACCCTTTAAAACATGCCAGCCAGTGCTTAAAGATCACCGCTGAGTTCGCCGCTTGGAGGCTAAGTTGCAGACACTCCGGCTTGATTCGAAGCTCCATCCTTTCTTCTTAAAATCTAGCTTATTAATTGATGACCACTAAAACGAGGTTGTAGTACAACTGAAGGCTTTAATAAGCTAGATATTTCCCCCAGCAGCTCAGGTACAAAATGAGGGCTGCTGGGACGGCACGGGCTCTTATACCCCGCCTATCAGGGCGGAGCTATTATACTCTCTCGCCAATAGCAAGCATATAGGTTCTCCCAATGGTACTTCAGCCTCTTAGGTACCGTAATACCTATAATACCACACCTTGTCCAAAACCCTAAATCTGCATCCCTCTAGTCTTTGTCCCATTAGCAAATGGGAACAGCTTTTCCTTGCCTACCTTCCCTAACTCTGACATAATCTTGTAGACCTCCATCAAATCTTCCATCAATCTCCCTAACTTCTTCAACCTATCTTTGTAACTAAAACCCCTCATCCCTGGAACCACTCTGATAAATTTCCTCTGCAGGCTCTCAAGGGTCTCCACCTCCACCCAGTACTGGGGAAAGTGGGATCTGTACCATTGGGACAGTCTACACCCAAAGCATGCTGGGACCAGTGTTCTTGCGAGCCACGCAACTAGGGAAGTAGAGCGGGCTTTTGTGGTAGAGCAGCCCCTTTAAGGGATGATCGTTCACAGGTCATTTGACCTTCCAGGGGCCTATTGCCTGGGAGCGCGCAAATCTCAGCCAACAGCAAGAAAGGACGCAGGTCCAGGGAGCAAGTGGATCCTCATTGTGAATCCGGGAGTCAAGGAGGAAAGACCTGTACTAAAATGAAATGAAATTAAATGAAACGAAAATCGCTTATTGTCACAAGTAGGCTTCAAATGAAGTTACTGCCACATTCCGGTGCCTGTTCAGGGAGGCTGGTATGGGAATTGAACCGTGCTGCTGGCCTGCCTTGGTCTGCTTTAAAAGCCAGCTCTTTAGCCCTGTGCTAAACCAGGCCCTATTGTAGTTGCTGTGTCTGTATATAGTTGTACCTCGTTGTTTTATTAAAAATCACTTTGTGATTTAAGCAGCCTCAATGTTGATGCCTTGCACTATTACATTGGCAACAAGGTTAAACTGGATTCAGAATTCAAGGGGAAGAGGGTGCCATAGAAGGTCTCCAGAGAAGGAAAGAGAAATGGTCTCTGCAGTAACCGTGAGTGAAAAATAATGCCACTAATAGGAATGCTCAATTCTTTTGACCATGAGTCAATACATTGAGAGGCTTTGGTGCTTTTTCACTGCTAATGAGAATACGGGGAAGACAAACAAGGAGTCACTTTGCTTACGATATGTGGACCACAGACTTATAACCTCATTAGACGTTTAACATCCCCAGAGGCTTCGGATACCAAGTCGTTTGATTAGTCAGTGGCGTTAGTGAAATAGCATTACAGCCCCAGAACCTCTATCATATTGCCATGGTATAAATTCAATTCGGCCATCAGGGACCCAGGGAGAGAATTTCTGCAAGACTTCGTCAGCTGGCTGAGCAGTGTGAATTCGGCTCTTCACTAAATGACACGTTAGGTGATAGCTTGGTGTGCGGCATTAACAATCTGAATATCCAAAGAAAACAATTAGCAGAGACAAAGATATCCCTGGTTAAAGCAATAAATATAGGTCAAGCCACCGAATGTACTGAAAAGGGTGCTTGCGAGCTACAGTGTGTGCAGGAGGGTGAGGTGAATCAACTCTGGAGGGGAACAGCTGTGGATGAGGATCCTAAGTGACAGGCACAGAGAAGGCTGAACAGAGATCCCAAGGGCAGCATCATGGACAGAAGCAAAATACAAAAACGGGCCGTCAGCCCAGGAATTTTGATGAGTGTTACATATGTGGGGGAGATCACTCTCAAGATAGATGACATTGCAAAGATTTTGGCCGCGATTGAGTAGACCAAAGTTAAAGTCCGATTTTGGGCGCCTTTGGCAGGGAGTTTCGCAATGGCCGCATTGGTAAGATCACAGCTGTGGTGATATGCCGATGGCCTATATCATAGTTGAATGGTGTGCGACCTCCAACCAGCAGGTGATGGTAGAGGCACATCATGCGGTCTCCAGACCATGGTCATGTGACCGGGGATCCGGATATAAAGGGAGACACATCCAGCCATCAGGAGAAGATTAAGAGAGTAACAAGATGTACATGTAATTGGTCAGGGCTAGGTTCCAGAGGAGTAGCAAGACTCCATGATAAAGTGCCCTATATCAGATAGCCATCTTACCACACGAGACACAATAAAAGAATCCTGGTTTGGACAGGTCGAGGTGTTTGATGAGTTACTTCATAAAATATAAGGGACCAAACACAACAACGACCAATATTTAATGGCATAAATGAGCCCCCATGAGATTCTCAACATTACTGGCTCCCTCGTCATCTGATTCGCCCAACTCTCACCTCAGCAGCTCACTGCTAATAAGGAGAAGCTGTTTTTAAATGCTCCCTCACCACACAAGCATGGCAGTGCGCAGACCTGCTCCACGTTTTGGGAATGCCGACCTCACAAGGCTTCTCGATGCTGTGGATGAGAGACGGGAATAACACTGTTCGCATGAGGGGGTTGGAGGACCAGCAGCAGGGTCAGCAATGCGGCCTGGGAAGTAGTTGCAGAGGCTGTCAGTGCGGGCAGCATGACAGGGTGGATCACCGGCCAATGTCGGAAGAACACCAGGGACCTCTAACGAGCTGCAAGGTTAAGTTGCCATCTCTCTCCTGGTATCAGTTTTGCCAGCCACCCTTCAAAGTCCCCAAATCCCCCCCCCCCCCCAATCGACTGACTGATGCCTCGCACCCTCCCCACATCCGATCTTCGTGTTTGTTCCTCAAAACCCCTGCCACCCACTAGCACAGTCCCTTCATGCCCAGGAGCGGTGCCCACACATGTCACTTGCTATAGACCCCCCGTCCCTTCAAGTGTGTAGCTCACAATGCCTTCTTTTTGTCCTCACAGGAGAATATTGCCTATAATAAACGAGAAAGGGTCAAGACGGGGGGAAGAATCCCAGACATTTGAGTGTATACTTCCTCTGAGCAACGGGCCCTGGTAATTGCAGGAATGCCAGAGGCGGGAACAGTCACCAACAGCAAGGCTGGTCTGCGCCAGAGTGGTGAGGATCCACTGCACCTTCACCTTGATGACCTGTCTCAAGTAAGCTGTTCATGCCAGACAAATTGATCCTTCACTCTCACTGACCACATGTCCATTGTCTCACAGGATCTCCATATGATGGGATGACATCTGAGAATGCTCTTCAAATGAAGCCACATGGATATGATTTACAAACGAAAAAGAAGCAAGCACCTTGCTGGGAGTGTTATATAGGCCCCTAAAAGTCTGAAAGAAATAGAAGAGTAGACATGTAGGCAAATTTCAGAGAATTGTGCAAGTAATAGGGTCGTGATAGTGGGCGATTTTAACTTCCCAATACTAATTGGGGTTGCCATAGTGTTAGAGGGAGAGGAATTCTTAAAATACATCCAGGAGAACTTTTTAAGGCATGTAGAAGACCCACAAGAGAGGTTGTGGTCCTGGACTTAATCTTTGGTAACAAAGCTGGGCAAGTGGTTGAAGTATCAGATAGGGAGCATTTTGCAGACAATGATCATAACTCTGTTAGATTCAAGATTGTTATGGAAAAGGACAAGGATGCGCCTGAGATCAAAGTTCTAAACTCAGGGAAGGCCAATTTTAATAAGATCAGATATAATTTGACCAGGGTGAATTGGGAGCAGACTCTTTTAGATAAATCAGTGTCAGAACAGTGGGGCGCATTCACAAGGGAAATAGGGAGAGTACAGGGCCAACATGTTCCTATCAAGTAAAAGGGTGTGACCAACAAATCCAGTGAACCCTGGATATCGAAGGATGTACAGCATTGGATCAGGAAAAAAACAGGCTGATGGCAGATATTGAGGGCTCAAAACAGCAGAAGTCCTAGAGGCGTATGGCATGTGCAAGAGGAAACATTCATATATAATCATTTATATATACCAAACAACAAGGGCCCCAACACTGATCATTGTGGGACCCCACTGGTCAGAAAAATGCCCCTCGACCATCACCCTCTACTTCCTGGCACTTAACCAATTTTAGATCTAATTTGCCAAATTTCCTTGGATTCCATGGGCTCTAATCTTTGTTATCAGTGTCCCATGTGGGACCTTATCAAAGCTTTGCTGAAGTCCAAGTAAACAACGTCAAATTAATTTCCCTCATTTACACACCTGATCACCTCTTCGAAAAACTCAATCATGTTGGTCAGACATGACCTCACCTTAATAAAACTATGCTGACTGTTTTCGATTAATCCATGCGTCTCCAAATGCAGATTAATTCTGTCTCTCAGAATTGCTTCCAATAGTTTCCCCACCACTGAGATTAGACTGACTGGCCTGTAGTTTCCTGGTTTATCCCTTCCTCCAATCTTGAATAATGGTACCACATTGGCTATCCTCCAGTCCTCTAGCACCTCCCTTCCAGAGAAGAATTGAAAATTATTGCCAGCATCCCTGCTATTTCCTCCCTTGCCTCACTCAACAGACTGGGATATATTTCATCTGGCCCTGGAGATTTGTCTATTTTTAAGCCTGTCAGACCACTCAGAACCTCCTCTCTGTCTATGTTAACTTCTTTAATTTTCGTACAGTCCTTCTCCTTGATTTCTATACCCACACTGTCCCTCTCATGGGTGCACACCGACACAAAGTATTCATTTAGAACCCTACCTACATCCTCTGGCTCCACACACAAATTATCACTGTGGTCCTTCGTTATCCTTTTACCCTTAATGTAGTTGTAAAACAACTTAGGATTTTCCTTTATTTTACCTGCCAGTATCCTTTCATGTCCCCTTTTTGCTCTCCTAATGAAGGTTGATCAGTACGTTTGCGGATGTTATGAAAATTGGGTGTGAGGTAAGTAGTAAGGAGGATAGCCTTCGATTACAGGAGGATATAGATGGGTTGCCAGATGGGCTGATCAGTGCCAAACGGAATTCAATCCGGGTAAATGTGAGGTGATGCTCGGGATTGGACTTCTGTTGTATAGCCATTGTCTTGTCTGGATCTGGTTTTGCACCATCGGCTGTGAGCAAGTAACCCAGGTAGAGAATCTGTTTGACCCTGAATCTGCATTTTGTGGGGTTGAACTTTATAGTCCTGATTCTGCAGAGAATGAAACAGAGATGAGTACCGTGTTCTTGCATTGTACGACTCCAGACCAGGATGTCATTAATGATGATTTTGTCGGGTTGTCCTGCAAGAAATTGGTTCACGCACATTTGGAAGACCGTACTGCCAGTGGAGATCCTATAGGGCATAAGGAGGAAATGGTATCTGCCTGCTGGAGGTATGAATGTCGTGAATTTTGAGGTTTCTCCATCCAATTTGGGCGGCACAATGGTTAGCAGTGCTGCCTCACAGCTCCAGGGACCCGGGTTCAATTCTATCCTCGGGTGACTGTCTGTGTGGAGTTTGAACTTTCTCCCTGTGACAGCGTGGGTTTCCTCCGGATGCTCAGGTTTCCTCCCACAGTGCAAAGACGTGCAGGTTAGGTAAATTGGCCATGCTAAATTGTCCCTTAGTGTCCAAAAAGTTAAGTGGAGTTATTGGGCCACGGGGATAGGGTGGAGGCAACGGCTTAAGTAGGGTGCTCTTTCTAAGGGCCGGTACAGAATCAAAGAGCCGAATGGTCTCCTTCTGAACTGTCCATTTTATTCTATAATTCTTGATTATGCTGAAAGTAGAAGCAAAGGGACAGTTAGCGAAGTTGCCTCTTCACTTTGTCCATGGAAATTTTCCTGCTATATTTGAGCGAGTATGGTTGGAAAGATGAGGTGCAATTGGGAAGCAGTAAATCAACTAGTGGATTCAAAGAACAAGATTCTACGTTTCTATTGTGCACTTGGGCAGGAAAAACAAGACAAGGTAATATATGTTAAATGGCAGGATCCTGGATAGCACCGAGGATCAGAGGGACCTTGGTGTGCATGTACACCAACTTCTTAAGGTAGCAGAGCAGGTGGATACAGTGGTTAAGAAGGCAGATGGTATACTTGCCTTTATTAGCGAGTCAAAGAGGTTAAGAGCAGGGAGGTTATGCTGGAACTGTATTGAACATTTGTTAGGCCACAGCTAAAGTATTGTGTGCAGTTCTGGAATCCACATTATAGGAGGAACATCATATCACTGGAAAGGGTGCAGAGGAGATTTACTAGGATGTTGCCTAGACTGGAGAGTTTTAATTATGAAAAGAGATTAGATAAACTGGGGTTGATTTCCTTGGAACAGAGGAGACTAGGGGGGGACATGATTGAAATGTATAAAATTATGAGGGGCATAGATAAAGTAGACAGGAAGAAACTTTTCCCCTTGGTGGATGGATCAATGACAAGGGGGCATAGATTTAAGGTAAGGGGCAGGAAGTTTCGAGGGGATGTGCCGAAAAACATTTTTACCCAGCGGGTGGTTGGAGTTTGGAATTCACTACCTGGAAGGGCGGTGGAGGCAGAGACCCTCATAACATTTAGATGTGCACTTGCAATCCCAAGGCATACAAGGCTATGGGCCAAGTGCTGGAAAATGGGATTAGAATAGTTAGATGGTTGTTTTTGACCGGCGCAGACACAATGGGCCAAAGGGCCATTTCTGCGCTGTAGGACTTTATGACTCTATCCCACCGATAGCCAATCGCGAGCCGCCCCTGCTGCCAGAAATCCCACTGTGGAACAGCTGGAAAATCCTGGCATATGTGCTCTGATTACTGACTCCCCTGCCAGTGGAAACAGATTCTCCCAATTTACTCTATCAAAACCCTTAATTCATAATTTTGAACACCTCTATTAAATCTCCCCTGATCTTTCTCCGTTCTAAGGAAAAATTCCTTGCTTCTCTAATCTCTTAAAGTAACTGAGTGCCCTCATTCCTAGTACAGTTTTTATAAATTAATTAGTCGACTTTATCTTTATTTGTGAGCTTATGGAATAGATAAGGTTTGCATGACAGATTGTTTATATTGAAGACTCAGAAATAAACTTATTTTTGTGAGAGAAAATATGATTTTAAATTGATATGATTCATAGATTTAATGATGTGGAGATGCCGGCGTTGGACTGGGGTGAGCACAGTAAGAAGTCTTACAACACCAGGTTAAAGTCCAACAGGTTTGTTTCGATGTCACTAGCTTTCGGAGCGCTGCTCCTTCCTCAGGTGAATGAAGAGTTATGTTCCAGAAACATATATATAGACAGATTCAAGGATGCCCGACAATGCTTGGAATACGAGCATTAGCAGGGGTTACCCCATCTCCGGATCTGTAAAGATTTAATCACCTGCTAATGCTCATATTCCAATCATTGTCGGGCATCTTTGAATCTGTCTACATATATGTTTCTGGAACATACCTCTTCATTCACCTGAGGAAGGAGCAGCGCTCCGAAAGCTAGTGACATCGAAACAAATCTGTTGGACTTTAACCTGGTGTAAGACATCTTACTGTGCTCATAGATTTAAAGCAGTGTGAGGAACTAACAATGCGGATACAATCACACTATTTAATTTTGATTGTGAGAGAAAAATTGGAGGACTTAACCAGGAAATGAACAGACCTGAAGTAATATCTAAGATTGGGAGACTGCCTCTCAAGCATTGTGTATCTGTGTAACAAACATATAGCTAAGGGTTTGCACAATATTAATAATTCAAACTGAAATTTGGAACACCTATGACAAGCCATTTTGCTACTGACTGAATACTTCCTTATTTGCAGGTCTGAAAATGCTGAGCAATTCATCTCATTCTGATATCCTACCTAGTTCCGTTCAGTATATGTCACCCTGAGATTAAGTGTTTTGACACCGTATAACAAGCACTATGAATTTCTACACTTTAGCCTGGATTTTCAGAATTGGTCAAGCATGAAGAGGGTGAAGGCCAAGATCAATTTTAATTCCTGGGGTCATTTGCAACGATCCCGTCAACATCCTGATCAAACTTGCAGGAAATTCTAACCAGCCTGTGGAAAAGGATGGGCTTTTGGATGACAGGAGGCCGTGAACTCATAGGATCGATCAGCAGCAGCCAAATTGGAAGTTAGAAGATGGTTATTGGGAGGGCATTACAGATCTCCCTGGCCTTAGTGGCAGCAGCTCCAATTATGTTCAGCCCCCTCTCTCTGGGGTGCGGAAACTGACCCCACTGGTTAGGTGCTGCAGCCTCTGATTATTAGTCTCATTATCCTGCAAGAAAGAGAAGGATGTGTATCAGTTGGTGGGGGGCAATGTATTTCAGTTGTCTACCTGTTCTGGTTGAATAGCTGATAGGGTGTGTGATCTAGGAGGTGTGATTGTGAAGCTTGCTGCAGTGTGAGATTGAGGAGATGTTAGCAATCTGAAGTATGAGTTGCACTTGTTAGTTTGTGAGTGAATGGAGCAGTGAGTTAGGCCAATGGTTCACCTATAAGGATATGGCAGAGGGAGATGTAATCACTGACTCAGGTCGTGTCAATAAACATTTTGAGACACTGCATCTTAGTTCTTGAGGTTAGATTGCTGGCATTTGACCACAATGACTCTCTTACCACCTCTTTATGTATGGAGGACCACCCAGCCCCTTGTAGAAAGACTCCCTTCTCTTACGGGTGGCACAGTAGCACAGTGCCAGGGACCTGGGTTCGATTCCCGGCTTGGGTCACTGCCTGTGCGGAGTCTGCATGTTCTCCCTGTGTCTGCGTGGGTTTCCACTGGATGCTTCGGTTTCCTCCCACAAATCTCGAAAGACGTGCTTGTTAGATGAATTGGACATTCTGAATTCTCCCCCAGTGTACCCGAACAGGCGCCAGAGTGTGGCGACTAGGGGATTTTCACAGTAACTTCATTGCAGTGTTAATGTAAGCCTACTTGTGATAGTAATGAAGATTATTATTATTATTTCTATTGCTCATCTCATGTATGAAGGACTCCGGTTCTGCATTGGCAGTCCTTGACGCAGGTTCCCTGGTGAATTTTGTCATTTCCATTCCTCTTTGTGCTCAGAGCCTCTTCAGAAACCAGTTTCAGCACCTGTTGCAGCCAGAATGGATACAGCATTGAAAAGATGCAGATGTAAGTTGAGTAGTGCAGGCTATCTTTAATTGATGCTCGCCTCGCAAGAACTTTGTTACGCATGCAGCCTTTCAACAGTGCGCTTAGCACTGGTCTATGGCCTACTATTATTTAAATTGTCAGACAGAATAAAAACTGGCCTGCATCACTATGAAAGAGAGCTGATTAATTGGACATAACGATCCCCATGTCTGTTGTCATGCGAGAGTGCCTTTAAGAACTGGATGTTTAAGCAATGTACCTTTAAGAAAACAGTGATGTCATAGAATGGGTGGAGCTCAGCTCATTCAGCCATTTTGCAGTTTTGAAGTTTCAGTTTTAAAAAGTGTATGGCTGGTTTTGCTGAGAGCAGTTTAAAAGTGCCTGGCTGTTTTGGTGTGAGCTGATTAAAAGTAGAAAGCCAGTCTGAGACAGCAGCTTGAGAAGTTCTGGTTTGCTGTGATCTGCTTAGAAGGGAGAAAGCCAGGTTTGCGAAAGCAGCGTGGGTGTGTCTGTGGGTTTCCAGAGAGCTGCATGAAGAAAGCAAGGTGCTGGAGCTGAAGTCACCCAAGCTAATATATCTCTGCCATTCTACAGAAAATATATATATCCTTTAACCTGATGTGATACTGTTTAAAAGTGTAAGTTTCTTGGAAGTTTGAAGGAACATTTTAAGGAATTTTTTACTGTTGCAATATTTTCTGAGTTATCTTTGAAGTAAGGGGTGTTAAGAGATCCAATGTTTATTTAAGATGTTAAGTTGAGTTCATGGAATAAACAGTGTTTTGTGTTTAAAAAGCCATGTGCCCATAATTGTAATCCCACACCTAGGGAACAAGCCGTGTGCTCGGAAAAGCATCAAATCCATTAAAGGGAGAGATTGGTTGAACTCCATGATACATTTTGGGGTTCTGAAAACGTCTCCCCCATAACACTGTGTTTGGGCCAATCTGATTTTTCCTCTTGCAAAACCTATTTAAGCATGTGAACTACAGATCATGTTTACAGAAACAGAACTATTAATAGTCTACCAGGGAATAGTAATTTTCCCCTTAACCTGACAGATTTGAAAAATGTACAAGCATTTTTACCATGGCTTTTTGCCATGTGTCTTTATGACCCAAGGTTGATGTAGTATTCAGAATGGAATTTGTGTTGTGTAAAATGGAAACTGTATGTGGGTTTTCCATAAGAGAGTTAAGTGCATTTCAATCACCAACCTTCATGCTTGAGTGATTTTGAAGTGGTGAGCTGGAAATTGACAGCACTTAACTCTCTTTGAAGTGGCTGATGTTTATAAGCATTGTGGTTAGAGCACTGCAGAGTTGCTCAACCAGGAAGAAAAATGAATGGAACAAGGCTGCAGCTGTGTGTGTCAATCACAGCCCAGTGAGGGAAATTAATGAATGGCTTGCAGCTCAAGGATCGGAGAGGTTTAAACACAGGTCACTGCTTTCTCATTCCAGGAATTGACCCGAGGTGCTTCCTTTGCCTGAATCAGCAGGTGTATTGGCCAGGTGAGTGTTACAACAGTGATTTGTTTTCACTGCCTCTGTCTGGACTGCTCTCTAGCTTCCAGACAGGGATATCTTTTCTGGGGGGCTTCTAGACAGTGTCTCCCGATTAAGGGGATCTCTGGGGGTGGGTCTTCCTATTTAGGAGGTCTCTAGTGGAGTCTCCTTATTTAGGGGGTCCCTGTGGGGGTCTCTTTATTGAGGGGGTCTCTGGTGGTCATTCTATTTAGAGGATCTCAGGAGCCAGTGGGAGGGGTCGGGGGGGCGGAGGGATGGGTCGGTCTTGCATTGTGGGAGGGCGAGGGTGGTCCTCTTATGGACTTTGGGGACAACGTCCTGAAGGCATTACCCCTTGGCCCACCATGAGGTCCACCATGCCAGGGCCATGCTGGGAAATACCCGTAATAAATTCTGTCCACCTGATTCCCAGCCCAGAGGACCAGAGAACCACGCGAGCCCAGAGAATATGGTGCCGGCCCACTAAATGGATGCAAATGGGTCAGTAGGAACCATTTGCATCCTCCCGCTGGCAGACAGGCGGAAACCTCCATTCCACCGCCAGCAGGGGGCCGGAGCACCGGAAACAGTTTTCTTCATGGCGCCCGATTCTCCACCGCATCGGAAACGTCGCTACTGGTGGCAGACAGCGGAGAATTTCGCCCATTAGCAGGTCAACCATTATAAAAGTTCCCACATCTCAGATGAAGACTTAACTTCTTTGAGCAAAAAAGAATGCACAGTAGCTCTAAATGGAAGATTAACCTCTGTCATATATAAAGCAATAACACATGTAAGCATATCTTTTAATTCAGGGATTACTGGAGTTTCTGCAGTTTTCCAATGTTCTAGTATTTTTTCTGCAGAGATTACCCTGGACAAGTGAAAGAAACGCCATGGAAATTCACCATTATATCCCACTTTCCCCGGTGATGTCACTGATGCAATGTACCTGCAGAATAAGATTTGAATGTTTAAAAAAATGTCATGTACTCGAAATTGAAGCATATAAATTGACCTGATGTACAAGACAACCCCATTTTCTTGCCCACCTTTTGTATATACCTGGTGTATAATTCAATCTCACATTTTAGCCGCCACATACATTGTTTGCATTCGTAGTCAACCTCAAGTTTTTAATGCTAAAAATGTATGTTTTACTTGCTGGTACCTTATAACCAGGCCGAGGGATCAAACAGGCAACACCAGCTGTTTTGCGAAGATATGTGTGAGTTTAAGATATGCCCACTCTGCATCGTGCACTGCAGAAATTTCCAAATGGTGGCCATCCACACCCATACTGGTCAAGAAATTCATACTGGTGGTTCGCTCTTATACTCAGCTTAGAAGTTGACTACCATTTTTCGAGGGATTTTTCAAAGCTTCAAAGGTCAATGTAATTGCTGACATCTATGGTAATTTACTGAAAAAAAAGATCCCAGTGAAAAAGACTATGCGCACACAATATTGTATTCTTCACCGTAGGTTCGTGGAAGACACTTGTGTGAATTATCTCGATTACTCAATGTAGTCAACTAAGAATTATGGTTGCATAATTTAGCAAATTGGATTAAATTCTTCATAACCTCATTTTGGCATAAAAGAAATGAAGGCATTGGATTTTGGAAGATTTGGATTTTTTTTGAGGATCTGAATCATCTTTAGCTGTTGGTCTGAGGTTGACACTTTTTACTGCAAAATGTATTGATTTTCCTTCCTAGTTATCAAGGACAACGGGGAGCTGATACAACAGTGTATCAATCAAAGGTGGATCAACTCAAGGACGTAAGACAGCAGTATACTGACACAGTTTATCTGCTGTGGTGTCAATCAAAAACAGACATACAAAAAGCAAGGTCACAACTCTTTCCTTCATATAATCACCACAATTCTATACTCTGACGATTATAGTGACAGGTAGGTTGCTGGAACCATATCAATGAATGTGAGCTCTTCAATTCCAATGTAAAAAAAATACCGTCTAGGGGTTAAGTGAGAGCCTGACTGTGTTTCCCATGAAAGGGATGTCTGTGAAATAAATGACAATAATAGGAAAATGTGTGTAAATGGGTAATTTGGGGGATTAGATAGGAAGTGTTTTAGGAGGAGCACTGACTATGGTGCTATCATATTCATTAAAGATCAGAAATTTGCAGTGGAAAGTGGGTGGTCATTGCAGTCACAAGAGCAATTATTTATCAGTGAAAATAATTTGTAAGATGTGCTTCTGCGTAACTTAGGCACCATGTCAATTAAGAGTCTGCAATGCCTATTGCTGAAAGACCCATGTCCAGCTTATTGCATATTTTAACTCAGAGGGGTTGATCTTTGTATTTCTTAATTGGATCGCTTTAGAAAGGATTTGACTTCATATTATTGCAAGTATTTGCTGTATATAACACCATGACTCTGATATGCATAATAATGCAGGAATTATTTTTGCAAAATTATGAGTGGTATGGACAGTGGATAGTCAGATGCTTTTTCCCAAGGTGGAAAAGTCAATTACTAGGGGATATAGATTTATAGTGCGAGGGGGAAAGTTTCGAGGAGATGTGCGAGGCAGGTTTTTACACAGGGTGGTGAGTGCCTGGACGTGCTACCGGGGGAGATGGGGAGATGGTGGAAGCAGATACGATAGCGACATTTAAGAGGCATTTTGACGAATATATGAATAGGATAGGATTAGAGGGATATGAACCCCGGAATGGCAGAAGGTTTTAGTTTAGACAGGCATAATGATTTTCTAAATTGGAAGATGCTTAGGAAATCAGAAGCACAAAGGGACTTGAGAGTCCTTGCTCACGATTCTCTTAAGGTTAACGTGCAGGTTCAGTCAGCGGTTAGGAAGGCAAATGCAATGTTAGCATTCATGTCGAGAGGGCTAGAATACAAGACCAGGGATGTACTTCTGAGGCTATATAAGGTTCTGGTCAGACCCCATTTGGAGTATTGTGAGCAGTTTCGGGCCCTGTATCTAAGGAAGGATGTGCTGACCTTGGAAAGGGTCCACGGAGGTTCACAAGAATGGTACCTGGAATGAAGAACTTGTCTTATGAGGACTCTGGGCCTGTACTCATTGGAGTCTAGAAGGATAAGGGGGGATCTTATTGAAACTTGCAGGATACTGTGTGGCCTGGATAGAGTGGACGTGAAGGGAATGTTTCCACTTGTAGAAAAAACTAGAAGCAGAGGACACAATTTCAGACTAAAGGGACGATCCTTTCAAACAGAGATGAGGAGGAATTTCTTCAGCCAGCAGGTGGTGAATCTGAGGAACTCTTTGCCGCAGAAGGCTGTGGAGGTCAAATCACTGGGTGTCTTTAAAACAGAGATATATAGGTTTTTAATATAGGATCAATAAGGGGGTCAGGGGTTATGGTGAGAAGGCAGGAGAATGGGGATGAGAAAAATATGAGCCATGATTGAATGGCGGAGCAGACTCGATGGGCCGAGTGGCCTAATTCTGCCCCTGTGTCTTATGGTCTTATGGACATAGGCTTGGAAGGCCAAAGGGCCTGTTCCTGTGCTGTACTGTTCTATTTCTATATTGTTATTCTAATGCCACTATCTTTTTATGTTTCTTATGGCAGTACTTGAGTACACATTACATAAGAACAGCATAAATAGGAGTATGATCTACATCAACTCTACTTTCCTGTCCTATCCCCTTGATATATCCTTGGTATGTGAATCAGGAAACGATTGACAGGTTGGGCTTCTTTCTCTTGAAAAAAGGATGAAGGTGATCTAATAATAGAAGTCCTTAAAATTACAAAATGATTTGATACAGTGACTGCAGAGAGAATGTTTCCACCTATGGGGAAGAGCATAACTAGAGATCATCAAAGTAAGATGGTCACCAGGAAATTCAAGGAATTTAGAAGAATCTTTTTTCTCCAAAGAGTGGTAGGAATATGGAACTCATTGTTGTATAATGCTTTTGAGGAATAGCAGAATACCATCGCTCAAAGGGAAGTGTGTCATGTGATCCAGTTTCAATTTCACCTTCATCCGTAAGCAGGGCTTGGAACAGCTCTATCCATGTATATATGTTCCCATGTGCCTAGTTTAAATAAAATAACCCAAAACATGTTTACACAATCCCTTATGAGTGGTTGGTGGCTTTATATCATTATAAAAATGTGACAGCTATTACATGTAGTAGTTGTAGTAAATAGTATAGATGTATTTAAGGGGAAGCTGGACAGGCACATGAGAGAAAAGACAATAGAATGATGCTAGATTTAGGTGATGAAAGAGGAGAGTGGAACACAAATGCTGGCATGGATTGATTGGGCTGAAGGGCCTGTTTCTGTGCTGCTTTTTTTATTCAATCATGGGATGTGGGCATCGCAGGCTGTGCTCTCGAGGGGGAAGTTAAGAGTCAACCACATTGCTGTGGGTCTGGAATCACATACAGGCCAGACCAGGTAAAGATGGCAGATTTCCTTCCCTAAAGGACATTAGTGAACCAGATTGATTTCTATGACAATTGACAATGCTTTCATGGTCATTAGTAGACTTTTAATTCCATATTTTTTATTTAATTCAAATTTCAGCATCTGCAGTTGCGGGATTTGAACCTGGTGCCCCAGAACATTTCTCTGCGGTTCATGGTTTACTTGTCCAGTGACAATACCACTACGCCACCTATATGTAGTGCTAGGCAATCTTTAGTGTCCATATACCTATCAATTTCTGTCTAGATATCCTCATTGATTGAATATCTACAGCTTTCTAAGGTGAAAAATTCCAAAGAATCATAGCCCTTAGAGTGAGGAAATACATTCATAGATGTTTATAGTGCAGAAGGAGGACATTTGGCCTATTGCGCCCATGCTGGTCAACAAAGATCTGACTCAACAAATCCCATTTTCCACTGCTTGGTGTATAGCCCTGGAGGTTACGTCAGTGCCAATGAATATCTAAATACTTAAATGTTACGTGAGTTTCTGACTCAACCACCCTTTCAGGCAGTGAGTTTCAGACTTCCACCACCCTTTGACTGAAAAAGCTTCTCCTCAACGCCCCTCTTAGCCTTCCATCTCAAAATCTTTCTTCATCTTAGTTGTAAACAGTCAACGATTTATCCTGAGACTATGGGCGGACATTTCTGGTCCTGCCAGCAGGGGGCATTGTCACGGACGAGATGGGAAAATGTAGAAAGTGGCCATATGTCAGTTGACCATTGGCTGCTCTCCAAATTTCCTTGCCCTGCTCACGACACTGCTCGTCGCTGGCGGGACCGGAAAACCCTCCAGGGCTGTGGTCTATGGTTCTCGAGTGAGCATATGACAAATCTGTTTGATATACAATGCTCTTTAGACTTCAACAAGTGTAGCATCCATTAAAATTGGCTACCTTTTAAAATATCCTTGTTTAAACTATTTAGAATTGGCGCAGTCGTCCTTATAGCATGTCATTTTATTAAATAATCCTCAGCATTATTTTGTTGGTAACTACTCTTGTTAATGCTCCATGATAATTTTTGTGCTTAAACACACACAATGTACTTTTACAGTGATTTGTTAAATTTCTTCTAACATTATCGGTTTTACTCTCCATTTCCTGCAATAGACACCATTTCCATTTTAATTGTCTCCATTTCCAGTAATAGATATCTACTAATAACCATTACAAGCCCACTGACTCCCACAGCTATCTGGACCACAGCTCTTCGCACCCTACACCCTGTAAGGACTCTATCCCTTTCTCTCAGCTCCTTTGCCTCCGTTGCATTTGTTCCGATGATGCCACTTTCCAAAATGGTGCTTCGAAAATAAGTTCCTTCTTCCTCAACCGTGATTTCCCACCTACAGTTGTGGACAGGGCCTTCAACAGTGTGCGGTCCATCTCCCGCGCCACTACCCTCGCCCCCTCCCCTCCCTCCCAAAACAAGGATAGAGTCCCCCTCGTTCTCACATTTCACCCCACCAGAATCCGTATGCAAAGCATAATCCTCTGCCATTTTCGCCAACTCCAGCGTGATGCCACCACCAAACACCTCTTCCCTTCACTGCCTCTGTCAGCATTCCGCAGAGACCGTTCCCTCCGAGACAATCTAGTCCACTCCTCCACCATACCCAACACCTCCCTCATTATCCATGACACCTTCCCTTGCAATCGCAGAAGGTGTAACAACTGCCCCTTTACCTCTTCCATGCTTAACATCCCAGGCCCAAAACACTCATTCCAGGTTAAGCAACGTTTCACTTGCACCTCGGTCAATTTGGTCTATTGCATTCGCTCCTCCATATGTGGTCTCCTCTATATCGGAGAGACCAAACGCAGACTGGGTGATCGCTTTGCTGAGCACCTTCGGTCTGTGCACATTCAGGACCCTGACCTTCCCATTGCTTGTCATTTTAACACAAGACCCTGCTCCCATGCCCACATGTTTGTCCTTGGCCTGCTGCAATGTTCCAGTGAAGCTCAACGCAAACTGGATGAACAACATCACATCTTCCGGTTAGGGATGCTCCAGCCTTCCGGTCTCAACATCAAATTCAACAACTTCAGATGATTAGCTCTACCCACCTCGACTCCTTTGTTTTCTTCCCATTTCATTTTAACTGTCTTTTACCATTTATTTCTTTCTTGTCTTACTTTATATATATTCCCCCCCATCTTATCCCTTTTTCCTTACCTTTTCTCCCCATTGCTTCCCCTTCACATCTACATCTGTTACAGTTTACCCTCTGATGTTAGTTTCTCTGCTGTTTGGCCTTTCACATCTGTTGTTCTCTCTGTGGACTGCCATTAGCACTCTTTCCCCTTGGCTTCTGTTGTTATGAATCATCTCAATTCTCTCATGCCACAGTATAAATATTTCCCACTTTCTAAGTTGATTAGCTTTGGCAAAGCATCATCTAGACTCAAAATGTTAGCTCTTTTCTCTCCCTACAGATGCTGCCAGTCCTGCTGCGATTTTCCAGCATTTTCTCTTTGATTCCTAAGGAACAAGATGCAGTCCAGAAAGATTGGGTGTGATTCTCCGACCCTCCGCGCCGAAATCGCTCTCAGCGCGGGGGTGGAGAATTACCCAAAATAGGCTCCCATGCCGGCACATGATTCTCTGAGGACCGGAGAATCGCCGGCAGTCGCGCACGCACGATCGATGTGGCGCCAGTCGGGGGCCATTGAAAGCGCCCCTCGCGGCGATTCTCCGCGCTCGACGGGCCGAGTGCCGGCTGAGTCCCGCCGCCGTGGTTCACATGTGGTCCCACTCGGCGGGACCTCGGTGTTCTGGCTGCGGGGGCCGACCTGGTGGGGGAGCGGGGGGGATCCGAATTTGGTGGGGGGGGTCTCCACGGTGGCCAGGCCCGCAATCGGTGGCTACCGATCGGCGGGTGCGCTCATCCCGGGGGGGCCTATGTTCCTCTGCGCCTGGCCCCTGCAGGGCTCCGCCATGTTGCAAGTGGGCCAGCACGAAGACGGCCACCGCGCGGCCACGCGGGCGAAACTGCAGAGCCCCGCCAGCAGCCAGAGCTGCGGGACGCACGCCGGGGCCCCGGTAGCCCCCTTGAAGATGGAGAATCACCCCAGACGTTCTAGGAAAAAGTCCGAAGTAATTCTCACCCGTCATCCGGTGGACTTAGTCCCCAGAAGGGAGAATCCCGCCCATGGTCTGAAAACTCTGGAGCTTTGTAAACAGAGACCAAGGTATTGTTAAGAAGAATTCAAGAAAGAATAAATAAATTGTTCTGAGTTAAAGAGGCAATTACTGTTACTATATTTCAAGTGGAACAGCAGACTTCAGAGTAGATGAAATGTTTGATGTAATTTTAAAACTGTCTGGGAATTGAGAGTTGAAGCAATTGTGAGCAGTTTGCACAGCAGTCAAGACAAAGAAATCCTGAAGGGTTGGTGGTAAATCCTGGACTGTTATCTCTGTTAAAAGTGGAGTGGAAGCTAATTTGTAAAACCTGAACTGGAATTTGGAATGCAAACTGGCAAGAGAAAGCATTTTTATGGGAGAAGAATTTAAGCATGTTTTTGGGAGTGGAGTTTGGAAACTCATGTGACAATCATCTGTGGGTATTCTGAGGAGAAAACCACAGACACTAACTTAGGTTCAGAGCAGAGTGTGTATTTGATCACAATCATCTTGTGTGCTTAAAAGGGACTTTTGTATTAATGAGACCATTGTTGTTTAAAATGTACTTTGTAAACCATGTTGATCTTTAAATCTGTGTGTATTTGTCAAGCTAAGAGGAGATAAAAGGAATATTGTAGTATAATCCAATTTTCCATCTTTAATAAATGTTTTTTCTTGTTGTTAAAACTAATTAGCAGTCCTGTAACTCTGCTTTTCCACACTTTATAAAACAAAAGTTAAAGTTACGGTCTTTTGAGCCAGGGTTGCATTCTGGGATCCTCTGTCGAGGTATAACATCAACTGGGATCGTAACAATAGTTATTTTTACTCTTCGTTCCCTTTGAAATAAAGACCAACATTCCATTTGACTTTGCTATTACCTGCTGATTGTGCATGTGAGCTTTTTGTGATCTAAGCACGTGTTCCCCCAAATCGATCTGTGCTGCAGATTTCTGCAGTCTTTCTCCAATTAAATAATATTCAGCCCCTTTATTCTTCCCACCAAAGTGCATAACCTCACATTTTCCTACACTATATTCCATCTGCCAAGTTTTTGCATTCGCTTAACCTGTCTATATCCCTCTGTAGACCCTTTGTGTCATTGTCACCACTTATGTTCCCACCTTCTGTCATCAATTGTAAAAAAAAAAGAAAAACCATTTGGTTCACTAATGCCCCTTCACGGAAGGATATCTGGCATCCTTATGTGACTCTATACCTACAGCAATGTAGTTGACTCTTAATGGCCCTGGTCTGAAATGGCCAAGAAAGCCTCCAAGTTCGAAGGCAGTTAGGGATGAGCAACACGTGCTCACATCCCATGAAAAAATAAAATACTTCTTGACCTCTTTAATGACAATATTGATAAAATAGATACTGGAATGTTCCATATCACGGTTTATTTGGACTTGCAGAAAGCTTTTAGTAAGTGTTGGTGCAGAACTAAAAGAACTAAAATTGAATAACTAAAATTGACCATTCTGTCCAATATGCCCTCAAGAAGCACTTTGACTGTACTGCTGAGGTTGCAAGATGAACTAAATTTCAAACCAGAGCGAGCATATCTTGTAAAATGAACTTTTTACCTGTAAGGTTTAAGGATGATCTTGTTTTGATAAGACTCAGACAATGTAATAAGTTGGAGCGAAACCGTAGTATCACAGGTTTGGTGGATTTTGCAGAGTTTAATTGAACACAGAAAAGTAATAGTGCAAAAATTCAGACTTGTAAGATCGTGCATCAGCTCACGTCTAATCCATTTTTGACTTGTGCAAAGAGCATTAAATGACTGCATTCTCTGGAGTTCACTGCTGCAGTTGAGGTAGCCAAGTCAGTTTTCTGAAAACTGCAATCGATGTCTGCTGATTTTTTTCAGATGATTACAGGTTATATCCTTTTCAGGGCAATTGGTGAAACATTATATTGCAATGTTCTAGCAACATTTAAAGTTGTCAGAGGAAGGGCAGATTGGGAGATTGCCTTGAGGACGATCTGTTCTCCATCCTCAAGTGTGACACTGAACTTCCCTTTAATTCTCTGCCTGACTCCCACTCTGACCCTTCTGTCTCTCACCTCAATGAACTTCAAAGTTGAGGAGCAGTACATCATCTTTAATTAGGAACTTGACATTCTTCCAGACTCAATATCAACAATTTCAGATAATAACCTCTCCTCCAGTTCTTCTCTGCTAATCTGTTAGGGCGGTTCACTGGTGGTAATGCTGTTGCTGTTGATGCTTCATCCAAGTCCATCTTTTCTTTTTTTAATTGTGCTATTACCATCACATTTTGCCTTGCATCATCTTCACTTTTGTCATTTGATCTCTCTGGTCTTCTACCTCATCACAGACTTTACCTTTTGTTATATCCTCCCCCACCCCCTCCATCCTCCCTTTCTCTGTCTCTGTACTTGCAAAACACTGTTACCTCTCTAAATCATCCAGTTCTGATGGTCTGAAACCTTGGCCTGAATTTTACTAGATTACTAACAGTTAGTTTGTGTGGGGTGGGGTGGAATGTGGTGGGACAGTAAAATGGAAGGGGGCCATTTTTGGCTGAAGGTTCGACATCATGACGCAGCTTCTGGACTTAGGGTGAACTTCTGATGTCAAGGTGATAGGATACCAGTTGAGCTATTTAAAAGGCCAACCAACTCAAATGTTATGTGACATTTTGGTTTTTATTGAAAGCATGTCAGAACTACGGAGCTTTGAAGGGAGAGTCAGTGTGCAGTAACAGTAAGGGTTGTGCACAATGGGTATTGACAGACTTTGACAGAACTGAAGAGAAGGTGTCAGGAGCATGGTGGAATATGTCCAAGGCCACATGAGGGCAATGACATATGCCCGCAGAGGAGTTAGGAATATTTTTGGGGCATGAGGGACCATTCCTGGTAGAAGACTCTAGGAACCAGAAAGAGAATACCTACCATCCTATCATGGACCTCATTCACCCAGCTCGTGTAGCCTTGTTGAATTCAGACTATGAGAGGTCCAGACACTGGGGTGGGGGGAAGGGTTTCATCACCAATCACAACCAACAAGTAGCCCAGACTAATAGTGAGCATGGTGCAGACAGACACAAAGGGGAATGCAAACAGCTATGGTGCAGCCAGACACAGAGGGGAATGTAAATAGCCACGTGTATACAGAAGAGCCGATCCCCAGAAAGGAGTGTGCTGCTCAAGGCTAAACTAATACCCAATGTCAAAACAGTATCATCAGTGAAGATTATGGATCTCCAGCGAGGCCGTCACTGATCTCCACGTCATGCTGTAGGACGAGTTGAAAGCCATGTTAGTGGTAATTAAGATCACTATGGCTCCCAATGTCTATACTTTTGGCTCCTTCCATGAGTCCATTCGGAACATATATGGGATCCCTCAGTCTGAAACCCATGGATGCATCAAGGAGATGACCAGTGCCCTGGTCATGAGGACCGAGCATCATGTACATTACTGTAATGATCTGGAATGTCAGGCAGATAGATCCATTGTCTTGGGGAAATCGCTGGATCCACCCCCACCCCCCTCCAGTGCAAGGTGTCAGTGACTGCATGCAAGCGGTTTTCAAGGCTCCCATATACCAAACAGCAGCATTCGTCAATAGGAAGGTCATTTATTCCATTAATCCCAACAGGCTTTCAACCAGCAAATGTAGACTCTTCAGATATGTGCAAGGTTCCTGGAAATAACCACAATGCCACATACCTCAGCTCTCCCAGGTCATACAGCCTTTTGGCCCCTGCTGATCTTCAGGAATGGATACTTGAGGAGACAATGGCTACTGTCTTAAAAACATGGCTATTGATGCCTAGCAGGATTCCAGGCACAGATGAGAGGAGACTTGATCAACTAGAGCAATCATTGAGAAAACCATTGGTCTTCTGAAGAAGCGATTCAAGTGGCTAGACTGATCCAGTTGGACCCTTCAGTATTTGCAGAAGTGTCTAGTGTATCATGGGGATTTACTGTACTCTGCACAACTTGGCAGTGCAGGTGGATGGTGGGGTGGGGATAGACTTTGAATAATCATAATGCTTCCTCCAACAATGAGGATGTTGACGAGGCTGCTGACCAGGCAATGCAATATGAGGGGCCACTTGGACAATGGGTAAGATGAAATGAGATACACACAAGGGAGCTTTGGGATACCCTGGTACAGAACTACTTCTTGTGACACTCATGTTCTTTGAGAAATGATCCAATAAGGCCTCACTCCCTTGCCTCCTTAATTTGGCATTTTATCATCCAGTACCCAGCTGCACAGCACTTATGACTGAGCCAAGGAGCTGAACAGACTTGTCTTAGTCAACCACTTCAAACCAGTTGTGGGATGAAGGGTTTGATGTGATTCCATCGGATACCAATAATTAGATTGCTGTCAGAGAATCTAAAGTGGTTTTAAAGGATTTATATTTGTATTGTTAAATATTAAAAATAAGGTATAGTATTAAGTGGGTTTAAGTTAGTGTTTCTATGTAAGGAAGAGTAACCCTATAGTCAGATTCATGCTGATAAGGGTATTTGTATGTGTGGGGGTTTGCTCAGTTCAAACTGTGTTTCTATTGCGCTTATAGAGGGTTATGGTGTGGAAAGTAAACAAGCTTCCAGAAACATAAAGTCGTTGCTTAGCAGCTGGGGACACAGTTCAGATAGGAAGGCTTTTTGAGTTTAGCTCAGGCTGGATATTCGTAGTTGGAAATTGAAGCCGGGAGTGAACATCTCTCAGCTCTGCCAGAAGAAAATCTGGACAGGGTAAGAGGCCAAAATGTTGAACAAGGAGAATTCAAGGGAAAAGCAGATAAAGTGTTCTAAATTGAAAAGACAGCTGCAGTAACCGGATTTAAAGTGGGAAAGCAGACTTCAGAGGCAAATCAAAAACGTGGTGACATATTTATACAATCTGGGAATCAATAGTTAAAGCAATTGTGAGGAGTGGGTAACAGTCAAGACAAAGCAATCTTGAAGGGGGAGGTGTAAAACCTAGAAGCAAAATCTTGATGGAAGCAGCTGAGGGAAAGCATTATTAAAAAGAAGATTTGAAAGTGTCTTTTTGAAAGCGGAATTTGAAATTACATGTGTTGAAGCTGGAGTTCAGTGAGACAAGGTGGCTCACGGTGTAAGTATCACCTTGGGGAATTTTGAGGAGAAATCCAGAGAAGTTCACTCGGGTTGAGAGTGGAGTGTGTCAGACCACAGCCAGCCTGTGTTTAAAGGGACTGGGTGTTACTGATTCCACCATAGCCTAAGATGTATTTTGTAGCTATCTGTGTATATTTGTGAAGCTAAGGGGAGAGTTGAAGAGTATTGTATCATAATCAAACTTTTCATGTTTAATTTTATTTCTTGTTGTTAAAACTAATAAGTAGTCCTGTGACTTGGTTCATCAAAGCTTTCTAAAAGAAAGTAAAAGTTACGATCTTTTGAGCCAGGGTTCCATTCTGGGATCTTCCTGTCCAGTTATAACATCAACTGGGATCTTAACAAGGCAAAGCAGAAGGAGAGATTATTGAGGCACATACCATAAGGAAATGTAACAGCTAGACATTTAAATCACCCATAAACATTCATTTTGGATCAGTGATCTTCTTATCTGTCTCTGGGTGCACTAACAAGGTGCCATCCTGCACTTTCAACTGAAGGAGCGGCAGGCTGCAGATTGTACTGCCCCACAGCATGGGGTGGTGACCTTGGTGGCTGTTGTCTGGTTGCCTGAGGCCTGATGGAAGGTAATCCAACAATGGTGGCATACTCTCCTCATTGGCACATCTGTGCTCCTTTCTGCTGCATAGTTATGTGGCTGGCAAGGAATTAAAGTGTACAGCATTTGGAGAAAAGCTGAGAGAAGAATCCCTATTCAGAGACTTGACTGTCTGCCCTTCAAATATGGCATGTTGTCCAGCAGGGCCATCAGGATTTTTGTCATCAGACCAACCCGCCACCATGTGATCCAATGGGAATCGCATGCCACCTTCATTAATTGTCTGGCCACTTTGTGATTTGGTTAAGCTGACTGCCATGAACCCACACCAGGGGCGAAATTCTCCGTTATCGGCGGAAACTCCGCCGATCGGCGCAAGAAACGGCGCAAATCCCACTTGCGTCACGTCATAAAAATGGGCCGATAGTCTGCGGCCCGAAATGGGCTAGCAGCGACGTAACGGGATCCGCGCTTGCGCAGTGGTTCACGCCGTGCAGCGTCATACGCGCTGCACGGCGTGACGGCTCATAAGGCCGCGCAGCTCCCCCCCACCCGACCGGAACAGCCGACCGCAACACCCGACTTGATGGCTGGCCGTCGCTCAGCCCCGAGGTTCGAGTCACGCGATGTGGAGGCGCTCCTGGATGCGGTGGAGCAGAGGAGGGACGCCCTGTATCCCGGGCACGGCCGCAGAGTTGCCCCACGCCACAGCCGGCGTCTGTGGAGGGAGGTGGCAGAGGCCGTCACCGCTGTGGCCCTAACACCACAGACAGGCACCCAGTGCCACAAGAAGGTGAACGACCTCGTCAGAGCAGGCAGGGTGAGCGTCCCCCATATCCCCCATATCCCCTCTCCCCCAAATCCCCCCCTCCCCCATATCCCCCCCTCGCCCATATCCCCCCCTCCCCATATCCCCCATATCCCCCCTCCCCCATATCCCCCCCTCCCCCATATCCCCCCTCCCCCATATCCCCCCTCCCCCATATCCCCCATATCCCCCTCCCCCATATCCCCCCTCCCCATATCCCCCATATCCCCCCTCCCCCATATTCCCCCCTCCCCCATATCCCCCCTACCCCATATCCCCCACCCCCCATATCCCCCATATCCCCCCTCCCCCATATCCCCCCTCCCCCATATCCCCCATATCCCCCATATCCCCCCTCCCCCATATCCCCCATATTCCCCCCTCCCCCATATCCCCCCTCCCCCATATCCCCCATATCCCCCTCCCCCATATCCCCCCCTCCCCCATATCCCCCATATCCCCCCTCCCCCATATCCCCCATATTCCCCCCTCCCCCATATCCCCCCTCCCCCATATCCCCCATATTCCCCCCTCCCCCATATCCCCCCTCCCCCATATTCCCCATATCCCCCCTCCCCCATATCCCCCCTCCCCCATATCCCCCCTCCCCCATATCCCCCCTCCCCCATATCCCCCCCTCCCCCATATCCCCCATATCCCCCCTCCCCATATCCCCCATATCCCCCCTCCACCATATCCCCCATATTCCCCCCTCCCCCATATACCCCATATCCCCCCTCCCCCATATCCCCCCTCCCCCATATCCCCCCTCCCCCATATCCCCCATATCCCCCCTCCCCCATATCCCCCCTCCCCCATATCCCCCATATCCCCCCTCCCCCATATCCCCCCTCCACCATATCCCCCATATTCCCCCTCCCCCATATCCCCCATATCCCCCCTCCCCCATATCCCCCATATCCCCCCTCCCCCATATCCCCCATCCCCCATATCCCCAAGTGAATCCAGCCCTAACCTTAACCTCTGCAATGCACGCGCAACCGATGGCGTGCATTCATATACCTGCCTAACACTGTTGCCTTTTACCCCTGCCACCACCCCCCCCCCCCAGGAGAAGCGCGCACTTAACAATAGGGAGCATGTGAGGACTGGAGGAGGGCCCGCTGATGAGAGGCCACTGACCGTACACGAGGAAAGGGCCCTGGAACTGGCTGGCGGACCTGAGGACCGGGAGGTTGCTGATGCAGAGGTCGGGGCCCCACGAGCAAGTGAGCCACTAACAGCCCGTCCCCATATCCCCCCTCCCCTATATCCCCCTCTCCCATATCACCTGATCACTGCCTGATGTCTAACCATGCATGCTTCATTGTGTATCGCAGGACCAAAGGTCGAGGCACCCATCCCCGCAGATGCAGATCGCCCGCAGGATGCCCCTCGGAGACCACGGGAGACGGAGAGACCCGCACCCTCCAGCATGCGACGCCCGCAGGATGCCCCTCGGAGACCACGGGAGACGGAGAGACCCGAACCCTCCAGCATGCGACGCCCGCAGGATGCCCCTCGGAGACCACGGGAGACGGAGAGACCCGAACCCTCCAGCATGCGACGCCCGCAGGATGCCCCTCGGAGACCACGGGAGACGGAGAGACCCGAACCCTCCAGCATGCGACGCCCGCAGGATGCCCCTCGGAGACCACGGGAGACGGAGAGACCTGGAGCAACAGGGAGACGACACCCCCGTCACGTGCGGGAGCGACCACCCAGCGATGAGGGGGGCAGCCACAGGCCCCCGTCACATCCGAGCCAGGACACCACTACCCAGGACACCACTATCCAGGACACCCCTACCCGGGACACCACTACCCAGGACACCCCTACCCGGGACACCACTACCCGGGACAGCACTACCCGGGACAGCACTACCCGGGACAGCACTACCCGGGACAGCACTACCAGGGACAGCACTACCCGGGACAGCACTACCCGGGACAGCACTACCCGGGACAGCACTACCCAGGACACCCCTACCCGGGACAGCACTACCCAGGACACCCCTACCCGGGAAGACGAAATACCGGACAGTGACTCAGAGTGGATGGGTGGAGACGAACCCCCACCCCAAAGTGCCATGGACTCAGAGTGGGACGAAGAGCACGACACAACGCCACTGCTGTCACCAACACCCTCCACCATCGCAGAAACACTCACCACGGTTGGGCACTTTAGTGATGAGGCGTCTGGTACACTCACTAGTGCGCACAACACAGCCGTCCCGGTACAGCAGGTGGAGGTAGGAGCAGCAGAGGGACCGGGCGGTCGGAGGGCAGCCCAGGTCAAGCGAACATCTGCCGCCCAGATGGATCCCGGGTTCCTGCAGTTACCACACCCACACATAGATCCGATGCAACCACCAACACGGAGACGAGCGAATAGGGTGACGGGTGGCTTGCGGCGGCTGCGGTCGCAGGTGGAGGAGTCCACCCGCGTCCAGGAGCTGGGAGTGGTCCCGGTCATGCGTGCCACCCAGGCTGACACCGCACGGGTGGCGTCCGCGGTGGAGGCAATGGGTGCGACGGTGTCAGACATGGGGAACGGTTTGCGAGGCCTGGGGCCTTCCGTGCAGGCGGCGTCTGTGGCCCAGGAAATGGCTGCCCTCTCACAGGAGGCCATGAGCCAGTGCCAGCGCCAGATGGCAGAGGCGCTCAACGCCATAGCCCAGTCTCAGCAGGCCATGGCCCAGTCTCAGCAGGCCATAGCCCAGTCTCTGAAGGCCATGGCCCAGTCTCTGCAGGCCATGGCCCAGTCTCAGCAGGCCATCGCTGAGGGCATCGGCGCCAGTGGCCATGTGCGAGCTGGCGTCGCACTGTCGCAGACAGGGTTCGACAACCCCCTGGGCTCCATGGCTGCAAACCTGCAGACCCCTGTCGATACCAGCACGGGCCTCCAGGACTGGCAGCGCCAGATGTCGGGGGCGCGTCGGATGGCCAGTCCGTTCGCATCCCCCACCCATGTAGAGGCCTGGGGGCCATCGGGCACCCCGAGGGAGGAGGAGGTGGTGTGGTCCGTCCCGGCTCCCTCTGTAGGGGAGGTCCCGGTACACCGCGACACCTCGGACTCCCCCCCTTCCGTCCCAGGTGCATCGGGTGGGCAACGGGCAGGATAGGCTGGCAGCTCGCCATCCCAGTCGCCCGGGCCGCAGCCTGGCCCATCTAGGCCAGGACGCCCCAGGAAACGGCCGCCAAAGGGATCCAGTGTCAGAGGGCAGGAATCACAGGAGTCCACCTCCAGTTCTGCTGTACCGTCTGGGGAACCACGTAGACGTAGTCAAAGGGCCCGTAAGGCCAAACAATTAGACACTGAGTAAGTTGGCACGGGTGCAGGGCACAGATGAGTTTTAGGCGCTAGGGCACGTGCATGAACTCCTTTGGTTATTAAAGTCAATGTTACACCTACCGAAGCTGCCTTTGTGCTCTGTCCAAAGTGTGCGGGGGTGTCATGTACGTTGAGCGCAAGTGTGTGTGTGAGGGGTGGTCTTACCTCAGCCCCAGGTGAGTCTGCCCCCTTCCCCCTGGGCCGCCATCAACATCCCCCGGGCAGAGGACGGGACCGTGCGCTGCAGTGTCACAGCCGCATGCAGGGATGGTCCGGGTGGATGGTGGTACTGTGGCCATGGGTCAGACATAGTCCAACGATGTAGAGCCAGGAGCTCATCGGAGGCGGGTTGTCATCATTCTCCATGGCCTGCGATAGACACGCGTCCACCCGCAACTGGGTGAGCCCGGCCCGTTGTGCCGCCGGTGGATCGGCAATTGGGAGTGGGGGGGTGGTGTGCATGCGGGTGGGGTGTGTGGGGTTGGGGAGGGGGGTGAGGGTGCTGGGTGGGTGGATGGGTGGGGGGTGTGGGTGGTCGGCTGTTGTCATGGTGTGCGGTCTGTGGCCATACTACCCGATTCCCACGCCCATCTAGTCAGTGAAGCGGGCGTCTATCAGTCTGTCCCGTGCCCGCTGGGCCAGCCGGTAACGGTGGACAGCCACCCGTCTGTGTCTACCCCGTCTGCCCTGACCATTGCCCCCATCCCCCTCATCTGGGGAGGACTGGGCCTCTTCCTCCTGCTCCTCCACTCCGCCCTCCTCTGCCTGCGGCACATCGCCCCTCTGCTGGGCTATGTTGTGCAGGACGCAGCACACCACAATGATGCGGCCGACCCTATCTGACCGATACTGGAGGGCGCCCCCAGAGAAGTCCAGGCACCTGAAACGCATCTTCAGCACGCCAAAGCACCTCTCGATCACTCCCCTTGTCGCTACATGGGCATCATTGTAGCGGTTCTCCGCCTCATTGCGTGGCCTCCGTATAGGCGTCATCAGCCACGATCGCAATGGGTAGCCCCTGTCTCCCAGCAACCAGCCCCTCAGCCGGGGATGGCGTCCCTCGTACATGCCGGGGATGGATGACCGCGACAACACGAATGAGTCGTGTACACTGCCTGGGTGACGGGCGCAGACGTGCAGGATCATCATGCGGTGGTCGCAGACCACCTGTACGTTCATCGAATACGTCCCCTTCCTATTAGTGAACACGGCCCTGTTATCTGCAGGTGGCCGCACGGCGACGTGCATCCCATCGAACGCGCCCTGGACCATGGGGAACCCGGCAACGGCAGAGAAGCCCACGGCCCGGGCATCTTGGCTGGCCCGGTCCACGGGGAAGCGGATGTAGCGGTGCGCCATGGCATAAAGGGCATCTGTCACTGCCCGGATGCACCGATGTCTGCGATATGCCGGACAGGTCCCCACTCGGTGCCTGGAATGACCCCGTTGCATAAAAGTTCAGGGCCACCGTAACCTTGACGGACACGGGGAGAGGGTGTCCCCCGCCAGTGCCACGCGGTGACAGGTGTGCCAGCAGGTGGCAGATGTGTGCCACGGTTTCCCGGCTCATCCGGAGTCTCCTCCTGCATTCCCGGTCCGTGAGGTCCTGGTATGACTGCCGGGGCCGGTACACACGGGGCGCCCTCGGGTGCCTCCGTTGCCGTGGGGCCGCGACGTCCTCCTCCCCCTCCTCGTCCTGTCGGTCAGGTGTCCCTCCAGCCTGGGCGGCTGCCGCCTGCCCCTCTGCGGCAGCCTGCGCCGCCTCTCTGGCACGCTCCTCCTCCTCCTCCTCCTCCTCCTCCTCATCCAGGGCAACATAGACATGAGCGGCTGCCACCACGGCGGCCAACATCGCTGGATGGTCTGAAAACATGACGGCCTGGTGGGGGGGAGGGGAACGACGACATGTCATCATTGCCCATATCCCCTCCTCCCCCCAGCCAGGTGGCATGGACCGCATGGGTCCAACTGTTGGAGGCTGGCACCTGGCCAGGTGGACCAACTCATTTGCCCTCCCATCACCCACCCCGGCACGGACCCCCTCCACAACCCCCAACCTCCACCCCGGCACGGACCCCCTCCCCAACCTCCACCCCGGCACGGACCCCCCCCCAACCTCCACCCCGGCACGGACCCCCTCCCCAACCCCCAACCTCCACCCCAGCACGGACCCCCCCCCAACCTCCACCCCAGCACGGACCCCCCCCAACCTCCACCCCGGCACGGACCCCCTCCCCAACCCCCAACCTCCACCCCGGCACGGACCCCCTCCCCAACCCCCAACCTCCACCCCGGCACGGACCCCCTCCACAACCCCCAACCTCCACCCCGGCACGGACCCCCCCCCAACCTCCACCCCGGCACGGACCCCCTCCCCAACCCCCAACCTCCACCCCAGCACGGACCCCCCCCCAACCTCCACCCCGGCACGGACCCCCTCCCCAACCTCCACCCCGGCACGGACCCCCTCCCCAACCTCCACCCCGGCACGGACCCCCTCCCCAAACTCCACCCCGGCACGGACCCCCTCCCCAACCTCCACCCCGACACGGACCCCCTCCCCAACCCCCAACCTCCACCCCAGCACGGACCCCCCCCCCAACCTCCACCCCAGCACGGACCCCCCCCCAACCTCCACCCCGGCACGGACCCCCTCCCCAACCCCCAACCTCCACCCCGGCACGGACCCCCTCCCCAACCCCCAACCTCCACCCCGGCACGGACCCCCTCCCCAACCCCCAACCTCCACCCCGGCACGGACCCCCTCCCCAACCTCCACCCCGGCACGGACCCCCTCCCCAACCTCCACCCCGGCACGGACCCCCTCCACAACCCCCAACCTCCACCCCGGCACGGACCCCCCCCCAACCTCCACCCCGGCACGGACCCCCTCCACAACCCCCAACCTCCACCCCGGCACGGACCCCCTCCCCAACCTCCACCCCGGCCCGGACCCCCCCCCAACCTCCACCCCGGCACGGACCCCCTCCACAACCCCCAACCTCCACCCCGGCACGGACCCCCTCCCGGCACTCCCCCGGAGCCCAGCCTACTCTAACCCCCCCCCCCCCCCCCCCCCCCACCGCCGCACACACACACAAGCCGAGACACACCTCTCCTCAGGCAATCAGTCTGCGGCCACGCCATTTCCTGCCCAGAGCCAACCCCCCAGGCCGTCACTCACCTCCTCGCTGGTCGGCGTGAGCCTGGAGCACCGGGTCACGCCGATGAAAAGGAGGTTTGATTCACGTCGACGTGAACGGTCATCACGTCGACGGGACTTCGGCCCATCCGGAAGGGAGAATATCGGCAGGCCGAAAATCGGCTGCCTTGCGCAGACCCGTGACATTCTCCGCGGCAGCGGCGCCACTAACGCCCCGCCGACTTTTCTCCCTTCGGAGACTTCGGCGGGGGCGGGGGCGGGATTCACGGCGGCCAACGGCCATTCTCCGACCCGGCGGGGGGTCGGAGAATGACGCCCCAGATTCCCAACAACTTCCAGTCCCACTGCTGGAAAAATTAGACCAATACGCTAGCACAGTGGTTAGCACTGTTGCTTCACAGCACCAGGGTCTCAGGTTTGATTCCCGGCTTGGGTCACTATCTGTGCAGAGTCTGCACGTTCTCACTGTGTCTGCTTGGTGTTCCTCCGGGTGCTCCGGTTTCCTCCCACAAGGCCCGAAAGACATGCTGTTAGGTAATTTGGACATCCTGAATTCTCTGTCTACCCAAACAGGTGCCAGAATGTGGAGACTAGGGGATTTTCACAGTAACCTCATTGAAATGTTAATGTAAGCCTACTTGTGACAGATTATTATTATTATTGCACAGTCAAACCATAGCACAAATGCTTCAAAACTGACATTTATAAGTATCATTACACTTGCGAACGTGTCTCTGAAAATAAAATACATTCTTTCTCTAGGGTTGAAATTTGAACAAATCAATCATTTTTAGGGATGGTCAAAGAGTGTAAGGCTGCTGAAAGTAGGTTGAATCACAAGGACCACTTCAGGGACTTCTGGAAACTAAACTGTAATCACAATAACCAATATTTGTACTTCCAACAAATAAGACTTGAGATCCTTTCAATTTGCAACTGCAACCATCAATCAATGTGCTGGAGTGTTCCATTATGGCTGTGTGGAATCCAGCTGCACAAGTAACATCCATTTAGATGGTGTTGAAATAATTTCAAAAGTTTAGCGTAATAATTTGCAGAGTTAATCCACAGGTGTTGTCTGACAAATGATCTTTTCCCCGTCTTTATGTGAGCACGAGCTCATGCCTATTTCCATAACTGTGTCTGGAATATCATCCACTTGATTGAAACTAAAATCACGACAAGATTATCAATTCCCCTGCTGACCGTTTTTTAACATCATGGACTCAGATGTTACCTTGTTTTCGTCCTTTCTCCTGTCCCTTTGTCCCCCATTCCTAGGTTTGTTGTCGGTAAGAAATGTGATGTAACTTTATATGAAATCCATGGTTGTCAATTTTCCTCTAGTGACAGGGGGATGCAGAGTATGACAGGATGAAAAAAAATGAGGTTCCTGACAGCAAGGGATGATAGCAGGAACTGGCGTTCCCGACCGTCATGGCAGGGTAATGACAGACCACCATTCCCGCTGAAGGCCGTTGGGAATCCTTTTAGCATATAATGAATAGAATTTAAGTGAACACCCAAACGGAATTCTCCCTCACACCCTGGCATGTTATTCCCCCTGCCTGTGGACTTCACAACTGTGTGAAACAGTGGGGTGGATTCTCCATTGCCTGATGTCAGGATCGGGATTCCTGATAGGTTGGAGAACGGAGCGATGAGGGCCTGTTAGTGGCCTTAGCATGCTGCTCGCCCCAGCAGAAGGATGCAAATCTCTGATTTGCTTCCATTTCCATTTGATTAACTGGAAGCCTGATTCATTCCCCATCTCTATCCTCCCTCCCCATTAAATCCCCAGAGACCTCCCACCAGTGACCTCCCCACCCCCCCCCACCCCCCAACACCAGAGACTCCTGCCTGAAAGCGGAAGGGCAGTCCAGGCAGTAGTGTGAAAAATCACTGCATTTACAATAACCCTTCCCTAACATCCGCTGCCTCAGATAAAAATGTTTAAAGTGTTACAAGTGTTCGAGGCTTCCTCCAAAGCCAAGTACACTTCAAAGGGCTTCAAGCCCCTTGACAGCCCTTGAAAATGTAAATCTTCCATTCAATTTCACACTGCAATACATTGCACTAGCCATTGATTGATAGTTTTATCGGTCATGCTTAGGAGTTTTATTTATCTTTCACTTTGCACTCAATTGCCCTGCTTTCATGCTAACCATAATGTTTAGAAACACTCTTGCTATGATTGACAGTTCCTCACTACATCAAAAGGAACAAAGTGCTTTCACTTCCTATTTTTCTCAGCAGATTAAGCAGTCCAAATCTTTTTGGTAAATGGTGAAGTGATTCTCCGAAACACCATTTCTCAACTTTTTCCAGTCTGGGTAACTATCTTTGGACCAATAATACCTGTTTTTCTATTTTGTGGTCAGCTTGCTATCTATTCTGCAAGTTGTCCCCCTGGTGCCATTGGGGGACTTTCACGATTACCAGGAGAATAGGCTGCCAGACCTCGGAGTGGGGCATAAAATTAGGCACCATGTCAATGGTGCAGGGCTCTATTCCTGTTATTTTAACAGTGGCAGGGGTGGCATCAAGCTGCCTGCCTGCTCTTCAACCAATTCAAGTCCCTATATTGTAAATTAATGGGGGCTTCAGGGCCCGCTGCTGTTAATATTTTACCAGTGATCCACAGTGTGACTGGAATTTTCCTGCCCAACCCACGGCGGGGCCAGCAAACCATTGAAATATTTGCTCACACGGGAGAAACAAAAGATCCTCCTGGTGTGGAGGGCTGGACAATTCTTGCCCCACATGCTGAGGCCCTTGTTGGCAGCTAGAGAGAGTGTGTACTCTTTGGGCATGTGTGCATCAAGGAGGCTCCCTAAAAGGGAGTAGCCCCATTCAAAGGGAGCAGCCCTATCATGTGTCCACCCCTGTCAAACCTGGCATCTCATGCTCCTCACTGGGCCTGCTAGCCAGCCCTGATGAAACCCCAGATTACCTGGGTCTCTAGCAAAATGGCTCCTCTTTGTTGGGAACTGTATATAGCGACATGTAGTGGACACCACTCCCAATGATGTTGCTGGGACAAGAGAACTACCATCCATAATTCAAAAAGATCCACTGTTGAATTGGATTCACCCCAATCTCCAATTCACCATGGCCAATATCATGACATTACTGATTGTGAAAAGTACCAGTCAAATCTGATTGTATTGAAAAGTTAAATATTAATAGCAATAAATATATATTAGAACACTTTATTAATACATTAAAACCAAATTTGAAGACACATTTGACATTTATGAATTTCCATCTGAACGCTGTTTTTTTATCCACTACTGAAAGGTATTTTACTGCAACCTGTGACACAGACTTGCAAAATTGCAGTTATGTAACTGACAATCACGTCAGAAACTATGGCAACGCAATTGTTCTAAAAGAAAACATTTTCTTACTTCATTAGGCTCTGCATTTCCTTAAACTCGTCATGCATCAATGCAATGAATCAGAGGTTGTGTTGCTTATTCACTTTTAGATGCTATAGGCTGATCATGGCTGGTTCTAAGGATTTTGAAAGTAACTTTAGTTGCTATATTAACTCCATCTGAAAGCTGTTCCACAGAATATCAACCTCTTGATGATTTGTTTAACTGACAGAGTGAAGACACATTTTGACAAGTTATCTCATCTTCCTCTTCTGCCACCTCTGTTTGGTCCTCTTAATTAGTGGATTTATCACAAACAGTGTACCTCCATGAAACTCCCTTCCCAAATCCTCTCGAGTACTCAGAAATGTGTGGGTGTGAAGTCAATACGAACGTTAGATCCAATCTGCTGTGAGGCTCCACTTATTCCCATCTGACCTTGTGAAGGTTCAATAGGAAGATTTACAACACCACTCCAAAAACAATGCCGTCTAAGGGATGCAAGACTATCTGGCATTTTGTCCATGATACAACTGCTTAGCAATTATAAGAATTTAATTAATTCTGCTTCATTTTTATTTAATTGTTAGAGTCTCTTCTCTGTGGGCTTAGACAGGTGCCTTCTTAGATGCTATGTACATTCTGATTGGCACTTTTGCAACTGATCTCAAATTTTTTGATTGATTGGTCACTTATATTCTGATTTATTGCTGATTCATAATATATCAGACAGGTATGAATAGGTGGCCTTGATATCAGTCACTTGTTCCACCTTTGTGAGAACAATGAGTGCAATTGCCAAGCACCTTCTATTTTGTCCGGGATCTTTTTAGTCTGCTAAAAGTTCCTGTCGAACTTAATGGTAGATCCTCATTATCATTTTGCTCCTCCATTTCCCGTTCAGCAGCAGCCATATTGACAGGTTGACCAGCTGCCAGACAGAAAGCCAGCGGCAGAGTCCAGCGGTGTATGGACTGTCAGAAATGAGAATTGGTCAGAAGTGAGAGATCGTCGGCGGGATTCTCCGTTTCTGAGACTAAGTGTTGACGCCAATGCAGAATTTGTGGACTTGCACAACAGAAAAAGTGGCGCAACACCTGGACTGGTTCCGCTACTGCAAGGGGCTAGTGCTGGTGCCACTTGGAACACTTCTAATAATAATAGCTTATTGCCACAAGTAGGCTTCAAATGAAGTTACTGTGAAAAGCCCCTAGTCACCACATTCCGGTGCCTGTTCGTAGAGGCCGGTACGGGAATTGAACTTGCGCTGATGGCCTTGTTCTGTATTACAAGCCAGCCATTTAGCCCACTGCGCTAAACCAGCCCCTAATGAGAAACAGTGCAGAATTCGCCGTTTCGCGATTGACACTCATGTGGGCAGCACAATAGCACAGTAGGTAGCACTGTTGCTTCACAGCTCCAGGGTCTCAGATTCGATTCCCGGCTTGGGTCACTGTCTGTGTGGAGTCTGCACGTTCTCCCTGTGTCTGCGTGAGTTTCCTCTGGGTGCTCCGGTTTTCCTCCCAAAAGTCCCGAAAGAAGTGCTTGTTAAGTGAATTGGACATTCTGAATTCTCCCTCTGTGTACCCGAACAGGCGCCGGAATATGGCGACTAGGGGCGTTTCATACTAACTTCATTGCAGTGTTAATGTAAGCCTACTTGTGACAATAAAGATTATTATTATAAGAGACTGACAAGCTGCAGCCACATATACACACCTCACTCCCCACACACACTATCCCGGCCAACAAGATGGCAGTGAGGAGAGCAGCCCCGAGGTTTACTAGTATCGAGCTAGATACCCTCTTGGACACAGTGGAGCAGCGACGGATGACCCTGTACCCCGGCCCAGGAAGGAGGCTGCCAGCTAACTGCCGCCGTTCGCCGTGCCTGGCCGTAGGTGGCAAAGCTCTTAAGGCGCTGTGGGAAACACCTTCCGGACTGGCCAGCAGTGCCGCGAAGAACTGCACGACCTCCTCAGGGCGGCCAGGGTGAGCAGGCAGCACCGTGCCCTTGGCACTAACCCATGTCCTACACAACGATAACCCGACACCTACCACCCCACACCCGCAGAGCGGCCGAAATCCCACCCTGCACCACATGTCGGTACCCATACCAGCCGCCATGACTGGGTGCCCTGGCCACTTGGGCCACCAGCTATCCACCCAATGGGCTTCCAGAGTCGGACTGCCGAACACTGTCGTTTCTGTTGTCCTCAGGAGAAGACAGCGTACAACCGCCAGGAGCGGAAGAAGACTGGGGGCGGCATGTGGCGCAGTGGTTAGCACTGGTATTGCAGCACTGAGGACCCGGGTTCGAATCCGGCCCTGGGTCACTATCTGTGGAGTTTGCACATTCTCCCATGTCTGCGTGGGTTTCACCTCCACAACCCAAAGATATGCTGATTAGGTGGATTGGCCACGCTAAATTGCCCTTTAATTGGAAAAGAAAAATAATTGGCTACTCTAAATTTGTAAAAAAAACAGAGCGGAGAATACTGGAGGGGGACCACCAGGCCTGCGGCCCCTCAACATGGCCGAGCAGAGGGCCCTGTACCTGGTCAGCGGCCCGGAGGAACGGGCAAACGGGAGGTCGTCGAGGTAGAGTTCGGCCGCGGGCGAGGAATTGAGACCCTGCTGAGTTGCGGTTCCCATGACACATATGCAAACCTCCCTCCCCCCCCCCCCCCCCCAACCACCACCATAACCGTCACCCCCACACCACCCTCACGCCCACACAACCACTCCTCACCCCCATTCAGATGCCCACCCCCACTACCCCCAGGCCCATGGTCTACTCTTGCATTTTACATGATCAGCTGGAGATGGGTTGGGTCCATCTGGCGTCCCCCACCCTCAGCCAGTGCCACAGCCGGAGCTCCCCCATGAGCCGAGCAGTGACACTGAGAGCAGCTCGGACACTTGCCCTCTACCCCAGACTCAGGAGATCCCAGAGCTCAGGTCAGAGGTTGACAGTGATTTTCCGTCACAGCTGTCTTCAACAGCCTCCACCATCTAAGTGACCCTCACATCGGTTGGACATGTTAGTGAAGAGGCTCCTGGGACACTATATGGTACGCACCACACAACTGATCCGGTACAGCAGCTGAAGGGAGGAACACCCGAGGGGGCGGACGGTCGGAGGGTACGCCGACCCCAGGAACCAGCTGCCGTCCAGACGGGTCACGGGCATCTGGAACAAACCGTCCCATCTATAGTGGAGATGCAGTCGCAGAGCCAGAGGACTGCATGGGGGGATGTCGGCGAGCATCCAGCACCTGTAGGTACAGGTGGAGGAGTCCAACTGCGTGCAGCAGCAGAAGGTGGTGCCAACAATGCGTGCCACCCAGGCCAGCAGCGCACAGGTGGTATCCGCGGTGGAGGCATTGGGAGCAACGGTTTTGGCTATGGATCAGCATGTCCCAAGGACTGGGGCATTCTGTGCAGGCGCTGGCCAAGGTCCAGGATAGGGTTGCCGACTCACAGGCAACCATGTCCCAGAACCACCTGGAAATCACAGCAGCTCTCCTGAGCATGGCCCAGTCACAGCAGCCATGGCTGGGGATGTCGGTGGAATTGCCCAGGCGTTGGCCAACGTGGCGCAGACACAGAAGAAGGTGACGCAAACCCAGAAGGAGATAGCGCAGTCACAGGCTGATGTGACACAGACCCAGAAGGTAATGGCACAGTCAATGGTGATGTGGCACAGTCCCCGAGTGCGATAGTCCACTCCCTGTGCTCCATGGTCACGAGCATGCAGACCCTGGTAGAGGCCAGAGCAGGCCTCCAGGACTGGCAGCGCCAGGTGCGGGGGAGACACAGGGGCTAAGCGGCACACTGAGGGAGGAGGAGGTGATAGGGCCTATGCTGGTGACTCCTGCAGGGGAGGTGCCGGAATACCACAGCACCTCACACTCCGCCCCCCCCCCCACCAACCCCACCTCCCCACCTCCTGTCCCTGGCACATCTGGTGAGCAGCAGGCAAAATGGGACAGCACCAGAAGCCGCCAGCCAAAGGGGACCCAGGTCGGTCGCAAGGCAGGACTCACAGCAGGATGCCTCCAATCCTGCTGGACTGCCTGGGGAACTACCTGGATGTGGCATTAGGGCTCATAAGGTCAGGAAGTTAGACACTAGTTAAGTTGGCATGGGTGCAGCGCACAGTGTATTTATAGGGGCTGGGGCAAGAATCTGTAAAAATTTGTTCACATTAAACACCTGTTGTCATTATTAGAATCTGCCTCAGTTCTCTGTCAGATGGGTGTGAGGGTCGGGCTGGTCTGGGCTGGCCAGGAGCAGAAGCAAGGGGGGGATTGGGCCGATGTTTAGGGGGGGGGGGGGGGAATGGGCAGATCCTCTGGGTGGCCTGGGCTCCCCACCTTCGTCCCCCCCTCCCCAACCATCCCTGCCACTGCCACCCCAGACATCCGATGGGACTGTGTGATGTAATGGCCAGCTCGCATGCAGGGATCACCCAGGTGGACAGTGGTAAGTGCTACTGAGGGAGGAGTTAGACGTTGTCATATGATGCGGAGCACCAGAGCTCCTCGCAGAGCGGGTTGTTGTCATCCTCTATCCCATGGACCAGGCTCGCTGTTACTGCCAACCCGGGGCCCCACCCCGTAGTGTGGCAGGTATATATCACAGAGGGAATTGCAGGCAAGGGGTGGCCGGTGGGGGGTGGTATTGTGGGGTTGGCATGTGGTGTCCATGCCCCTGGCCAGTCCCCCCTCCCCCCTCTATTTGGTGAACCTGGAGGCGATCAGAGATTCCTTTTCGCGTTGGCCCTGGCGCACAGGTCGTGCGGCCTACGTGGTTGCCTGGGCCCCACCCATGTCCTGCCCATCCTCACCCTTCCACCATTCTCCTCATCGGACGAGACCTGACGTTCCTCCTCCTCCTCCAACACATCGCCCCACCGTGGTACAATGTTGTGGAGGATGCAGCAGGCTGCCATGATGTGGGCGACTTTCTCAGCGTCATACTGGAGGGCACCTCCAGAGTGGTCCAGGTACCTGAACCGCATCTTCAGGTGGCCAAAGCACCGCTCAATCACACTCCTGGTTGCTGCATGGGCTTTGGATAGGCGTCATCAGCCACGACCGCAGTGGATAACCTCTGTTGCCCTGGAGCCAATCCCCCAGCCGGAGGGACGTCTCGAACCTGTCAGGAATCATTGAGTGTGCCAGGATGAAGGCATTGTGCACACTGCCCGGGTATCGGGCACAAACGTACATGATGCGCAGCTGACGGTCACATATCAGCTGCACGTTCATTGAGTGGAACCCCTTTTGGTTGGTGTAAAGCGGCCTGTCATCTGCAGGTGCTCATAGAGACATGCATCCCGTCGATCACCCCCTGGACCCGGGTCATCCCGACGATGGTGGTGAACCCTACTGCCCGGGCATCCTGGTGGGCTCGGTCCACATTGAAATGGATGTATTGAGCTGCCTGGGCATATATGGCCTCCCTGATGTACACCGAGATCTGTGAGATCCAGGACACCAGATCCAGGTGTATCAGTATTCACACAGGAAAAGGACAATGTTGTCGAGGAGAATACTGAGATACAGGCTACTAGACTAGAAGGGCTTGAGGTTCATAAGGAGGAGGTGTTAGCAATTCTGGAAAGTGTGAAAATAGATAAGTCCCCTGGGCTGGATGAGATTTAACGTAGGATTCCCTGGGAAGCTAGGGAGGAGAATGCTGAGCCTTTGGCTTTGATCTTTAAGTCATCTTTGTCTACACGAATAGTGCCAGAAGACTGGAGGATAGCAAATGCTGTCCCCTTGTTCAAGAAGGGGAGTAGAGACAACTCCGGTAACTATAGACCAGTGAGCCTTACTTCTGTTGTGGGCAAAGTCTTGGAAAGGTTTCTAAGAGATAGGGGGCGCGATTCTCTGCTCCCGCGCCGGTTGGGAGAATCCCCTGGCGCACCATTTTTCCCCGCGACGCCGGTCCGACGCCCTCCCGCGATTCACCCAAGTGGCGAGAACGGCCCCGTCGAGTTCTGCGCGGCGCAGGCCGGAGAATCGCCCGGGACACCCAAAATGGCGATTCTCCGCTACACCCGCTATTCTCCGGCCCGGATGGGCTGAGCGGCCTGCCCAAAACAACGGCTTCCCGCCGGTGCCATCCACACCTGGTCGCTGCCGGCGGGAACAACGCGGGAAAGCTGGGGGGGCAGCCTGTGGGGGGGGCGAGGGAGGTTCTTTCACCTGGTAGGACTCAAAAGGGGTCTGGCCCGTTCTCTGAAGGAGGACCTCCTTTCCTCCGAACCCCACAAGATCCATCCGACATCTTCTTGCGGGGCGGCCTCGGGGAGGACGGCAACCACGCATGCGCGGGTGACGCCAGTTATGCCAGTTACGCGGCACGGCCGCGTCATTTAAGTGGCGCCGCCGACGCTGCTTTCGCGACATGCCCCCAAGTTTCTCACGGCCCCGATCCTAGCCCATTTTCGGGCCCTGAATCGGTCGAGATCGGGGCCGTTTCGCGTCGCCGTGAACCTCGATGCCGTTCATGACGGCGTGGGCACTTAGTCGCGGTAGCGGAGAATCGTGCCCAGGATGTATAATCAGCTGGAAAGGAATAATTTGATTAGAGATAGTCAACACAGTTTTGTGAAGGGTCGGTCATGCCTCACAAACCTTATAGAGTTCTTTGAGAAGGTGACCAAACAGGTGGATGAGGGTAAAGCAGTTGATGTGGTGTATATGGATTTCAGTAAAGCGTTTGATAAGGTTCCCACGGTAGGCTATTGCAGAAAATACGGACGCATGGGATTCAGGGAGATTTAGCAGTTTGGATCAGAAATTGGCTAGCTGGAAGAAGACAAAGGGTGGGGGTTGATGGGAAATGTTCAGACTGGAGTCCAGTTACTAGTGGTGTACCACAAGGATCTGTTTTGGGGCCACTGCAGTTTGTCATTTTTATAAATGACCTGGAGGAGGGCGTAGAAGGATGGGTGAGTAAATGTGCAGATGACACTAAAGTCGGTGGAGTTGTGGACAGTGCGGAAGGATGTTACAAGTTACAGAGGGACATAGATAAGCTGCAGAGCTGGGCTGAGAGGTGGCAAATGGAGTTTAATGCAGAAAAGTGTGAGGTGATTCATTTTGGAAGGAATAACAGGAAGACAGAGTACTGGGCTAATGGTAAGATTCTTGGTCGTGTGGATGAGCAGAGAGATCTCGGTGTCCATGTACATAGATCCCTGAAAGTTGCAACCCAGGTTGAGAGGGTTGTGAAGAAGGCGTACAGTGTGTTAGCTTTTATTGGTAGAGGGATTGAGTTTTGGAGCCATGAGGTCATGTTGCAGCTGTACAAAACTCTGGTGCGGCCGCATTTGGAGTATTGCGTGCAATTCTGGTCGCCACATTATAGGAAGGATGTGGAAGCATTGGAAAGGGTGCAGAGGAGATTTACCAGAATGTTGCCTTGTATGGAGGGAAGGTCTTATGAGGGAAGGCTGAGGGACTTGAGGCTGTTTTCCTTAGAGAGAAGAAGGTTAAGAGGTGACTTAATTGAGGCATATAAGATGATCAGAGGATTGAATAGGGTGGACAGTGAGAGTCTTTTTCCTCGGATGGTTATGTCTAGCACGAGGGGACATAGCTTTAAATTGAGGGGAGATAGATATAGGACAGATGTCAGAGGTAGGTTCTTTACTCAGAGAGTAGTAAGGGCGTGGAATGCCCTGCCTGCAACAGTAGTGGACTCGCCAACATTAAGGGCATTCAAATGGTCATTGGATAGACATATGGACAATAAGGGAATAGTGTAGATGGGCTTTAGAGTGGTTTCACAGGTCGGCGCAACATCGAGGGCCGAAGGGCCTGTACTGCGCTGTAATGTTCTATGTTCTACCCACTGGGCGCCTGGAAGGACCCCGTCACGTAAACATTCAGGGCCACCGTCACTTTGACGGCAACCAGGAACCGATGTTCTCCCTCATACTCCTCTGGTAGACATGTGGCACTGCCTCTCTACTCAGCCGGAGTCTTCGCCGGCATGCCCGGTCCGGCAGGTCCTCGAATGACAGTAGGTGCCAGTACACAGGCCTCATGCGGCGCCTCCTTGGAACCTCCTCCTCCTCGGCCTGTTGGGCAGCTGGCTCTCCATCCTGGGTGGCTGCCTCCTGTCGATCTGCGGCACTCTCTGCTGCTGCATGCTTTGCTGCTGCACGCCCCACTGCTTGACTTTTCTCCTCCTCCTCGAGCAGCACCCACTCGTACATCCACAGAGCATATCCCAGGGCTACGGCGACGAGCAGAAAGGCCACCATTGCTGGTTGAATTGCAATATCCATTGCCTGCAGGGGGTGAAAGGGCAACATGTTAGCATGGTGCGTAAACCCGTGCCCAACCAGGTCCACAGGGCTATATGGTGGCCCAGGTTGGCACTGTGCACTCTGCCCCCGCATGTCCTTCCCCCACCATCCCCGTACCCCTGGCCCTGTCGGTGGCCGGCACAGTTGGGGCCTCTGGCCCTGCGACCGCCCCTGACGCCAGGGGTAGCATTGGCTGGCAGTGCCCTCGACAGGGGTATGCACCGCATCCCCCGTAGGGGCTACTGTGGTTGTTGCCCTGGGTGGGCCGCCGGGGGGGGATAACGGCCGCGTGGGGGCAGGTATTGAGGGGGGGGGGTTGCAGAGAGTTAGGTGCGGGGGTGGGTGCACCCATACGGCCAATGTCACTGTGCAGAACCAGGGGCCAGTTGGGTGGTCAGTGGGTGCAGTGAGCAGCAAGATGGCCACCTTAATGGCAGTCCGTGCCTTGACAGCGCCCCTGTCCCATGGGGGTTCACCCCTGCAACTCGGCGTGTTCCCCCTGTCACCTCCTCCTCCCCTGGATCTGGCTGGGACCCCCCAGCCAATCAGCACGGCCTGTATCCAGCCTGGCAGCCCACAGTTGCTCCTCTCCATGTCCTACCTCCTCTCTCTCTCTCCCTCAGCAACCACCATGCTGTTTTCACAATTTCTGAAAGCACAAGTGAACTGCACCATGGGAACTCGGCCCATCGGAGGACGAGCATCGCGGATGTCCCGGAGAATACTGGCTCGGGCCCGCTAATGATATGCTAACGGTGTTTACTGTACGTGCGTTCCGGCGTGCATTGGCTCCAATGTCGTGGTGACGCAGAATGGCGATTTGGCGTCAAATCGGCACCAGCCACAATTTTGCCGTCGGAAACTATTCTTCGCCTAATCGCGTTTCGCGCCCCCTGGGTTTGGAGGGAGGGTCATCTGATTGCAGTAAAGTTTTTCTCGAGGAGATTGGGCCAGGAAGACTCCGATTGTTCCAGGGTCAAATGCGTTGCTATAAAAAAACAGGCTCCTACCATCTCTGTTTCACTGTCAGATTTCCCAAGCCAAGATAAACCTTGCTAGCCTGTTTCGATTTTGAATCAAGCTCCCAACTGCATTATTGAAGCCCGTTTAAGTATTGGTCCAGCTTTTTCTGGTCTCTGTATCATCAGAGACTGACAGTATGGACTAAGGTGCACATCGGCACCTTGCTGAACTCCTGACATGCAGACATGCATGGGAATTGTACAGGCAGATTCAACTGCTGTCTGGGACCCTTCATGAGTGACTGCGACTCTGAGTTAGAGTCGGACACTTCAACCCATTCCAATGTACTGACCTGCATATTTACTCAGGAACTGTTAGATAAATTAAAACCTAGTCTAACATCTACTACTCCCCCGATCTCCCTCCCAAACACGACAATCACCCGATGCCCCAACTCCCCCCTGACCTCCTCCAACAACCCCACCCATCCCTGACTCAACTATGCCCCCACTGAACCCAACCACTCCCGACCATACCACCAAACTTCAACTCCCCCCTCAACTTGAGGATTCCCTAACCTGACTACACATCCCAACCCGACCCTACCACAACACCAACTCACCTACCCATTCACCTACCTACAGCCTTGCCCATCTCGCACCCTATCCACGTACCACCTCCCCCACCTGCCACCCTATTTATCTGCCTCCTCATCCATTCTTCTCATTTAAGCACTTAACTCACCCATCTACCCATTTACCTTTTCACACGCTAGACCTTTAAACTTGACAAATGACAGCTGGTGTCATAAATAGGACTGCAACTCATCTTTCCCCGACTCCACTACAATCAGATGGCGTTCTCCAAATGTGGTGTGCATTTCTGGCAGACTTGGAAGTCCTAGCAAGGAATGTGGTGCTGCCTCAAGGTGGAGCAAAGTTCAATTGGAGCCGCAATTTGACAATGATTGTGGCTCCTCAGAAGATCTGGGTGATTATAATGTTGAGGTTGAACACACAATCTGCTGTGAACAATTGCCTATGCGGCAGGTTGGGGTTGCATTGTGAAATTTTTCATTTCTAACCCTCTTCTGTCATCATGGGAATAGGGTAAAATAAATAATGAAATTACTATTTTTGTTCCTGCAAACTTAAGCAACTATTGTTATATTAAAACTATTCCAGGAACTAGGAATTTGTGTAAATACTGTCCAGGTTCAACAGAATAGCATTTTCCAAATGGCAATAAATCAGCATTCCATTAACCTTTAGAGAAGTACCCCTTCTGAGATCTTTCATTAGTCAATAATCTTTGACTTCTGTGAAAATGCCTCATATGAGATGAAATGCCGTTACCATTTTCTCTGTGTTAAACAGTTTTATTACTTTTTAATTGGGATATAAATGCCTTACTTTCATATCAACCTCCCCTAGAGCTCAAAGTGGTCTTCACCAAGGCCTTGAAAACCGATGTGCAATTTCTGATTCAACAAGCATGTAGGTCAGTCAAGTGAAAGTAGATTTTTTGGAAAGGAAAGGGGAAAGATCATTACTTTGCCCTTTAGCTCCAACACCCACTGGAACCATAATCCACTGTTATTTTTCTGAGGAATAAGTCAAGATTTATTCTTTCAGTCCTTATTTTTTTTGCAGTTGCTGGTTTTTCACTGGAACAAATCCCCTCATAATGCATTACTTTGCTCTGAGATTCCAGGCTCTGAGTCTCTCTTAGACAAAATGATTAAATGATATGGGAGACATTGGAAAATGATTAGGTAATGCTAAGCACTAGGTATTGTGGATGAAATAAATCTCTAGCAGCAATACTCTAAGCAAGAGACAGACGGTATTAAAAAGATAGAAATTTCCTTATTTTTTTAAAGAAACAGCAATGTAAAAGATATGATCGTCAAATATCTTAATATTGCCAAATACATTTTCTCTTGATGCCAGGCTTTACTTTCAGACTAATTTAAATAGTAGACTACATGAGCTTAATATCTCCAGACTCAAATTTGCTTATTTCATATCAAAGAGGCAAAAAGAAAATGTTAGCAGCTGTGTAAATTACATGAAGCTTAGCTGCTTTTTGCTCCTATGAACATGGAACCACTTTGCCAGTTTGCAAGTTAATGCGTTGGAGGACTGTTTCCAGCAGCGAATGCCTCCGAGGTAACCAAGATGGGATCTTAACTGAAGCAATGGTATAGCCTGCAATTAGTGCTACTAAAAGTCATTGAGGTCTGCACTACTCTAGAGGATTGTTAAGCTGCTTGTTGCCACTTAAATTGCCGACTAGATTTCATTCAGGAAGTTGCATGGCATTTTAACATTTGATGGTTAATATGCATCACTGTAAATACACATGGGTTTAATGTAGATATACTCGGACTGAGTAAACACTAGAGGGAGCACCAGAGACATCATGACACACAGACATTCAACCAATTGGTCAGTAAGATAGGACACGACCAATGGGCAGTCAGACAACACCCAGAAGTGACACTACCACAAGGGAGCAACCCATATAAAATGACAGGGCACACATACTCTTGCTTTTTTCCATAGGCGACACTCGGAGAGACAGGGGCAGATCAGGAAGCATCACACCCACCGCATGGCTTAGAGCAGACTGGTTAGTTAGACTGAGTTACTATTGCAAGATTAGCAGGAGAGTCGAACTCAAGTAGGAGAATTGTTAACTGTTCAATAAATGTGTTAAACCTATCTCCAAGTCTGAACCTTCGTTTGTCAGAGTATACATCAAGGAAGCAGCTTATGCTCCATAAAGAAGCAGAACACAACAGTTATCATTTGTCCAAGCACCCTGTCTTAACAGTGACCAGTTGTTTGGGAGCAAACACAGCAATGATAAATGCTACTTAAACGGATAGTCACCATGTTATGGTCACACTGGTGGAGCTGTGATATTGACTTCTGAGACCCATCAGGAGACTTTCTGGGGCATTTTGTCAAGATGTTTTCTGTATTCGCGCAACATTTATTCCTGTTCTTGAGAATTTCTCTTAAAAAGAGTAAGTGTACAAATTGTTGGACATCTTGGGTGGGAGTTTCCGCCCTCGCCTGTCATTGGGATCATCCAGTTCTGATGAAAGACAATGAACTTTTGGCTGGCCTGTCAAATCTCTCAGGGCGGGTTGTACCACGACAGGCCAGAAATACCTGGCCCTTATGTTTATCTTGTGTATGATTTAAATTGCTCCACCATAATTGTGATACCTTCAACTGCTCTGGAATTCCCTCCCAAACCCACTCCAACTCTTTACCTCACTTCCCTCCTTTAAGATACTTTACTAAAATCTAGCTCTTTGAGAAAGCTTTTGGTTATCTGGGGCAGGATTCTACGCAGCCCCGTGCCTAAATCGCGTTTGGTGCGGGTGCGGGGAATCGATGTTCATGTGGGAATTGTGGGAAGTGCCACTCCCGCGATTCTCCTGATGCGTGGATTATGCGGCGCGGCTGGGGGCCCATTGACAGAGGCCCCCCCCCCCCCCCCCCCCCCCAGCAATTCTCCGGGCAAAACTGGCCGAGTTCCCAACGACGTGGTTCTAACCAAGTCAGGCCGGTTGCGAACCAAAGGTGGTGGCTGCGGACTCAGTCCACGGCTGTTGTGGGGAGTAGGGCGATCAAGTACCGAGAGCGCCTTATGGGCGGCCGGGGCGGCGATCGGGCATGTTATATGTAACAGTGCGGTGCCGATCATTGGGACCTTCTCTCCTCGTCCAGGTCCGCCGGCTTCAGAACTTTGTCTTATTATCATAATTGAAGGTTCAGCCAACCCCTTGGATTGGGTTGGCTATTCACCCAACTTTCGGCTTCAGTTAAAGCTGGGAATGAAGGGCTGGAGGCACATTTGGGTCAGGAGATCACTTTACCCTCCATCATCTGACCCAAACCTGCCTGTTTCTATAGGTTAAAATTCAACCCTTACACTCCCTACCCCATATTGGCACAGAAATGTGTTGACACTCTTCCCTTGTCACTTGCTTAGTCAGATTGAATCCACCCTCAGTAGCCTGACCTGACATTCATCTGCCGGTATCTCCAGATACATATAATTTACATAATCCCAACATGGGCTGATTCTAATCTACCTCCAGTACAACATTGACCAAGAATACAGCTGTACCCATGGATGAATCAGAAATCCAGCTATTGATTCACAGCCTGTTGCCACATGAATGGGTACCGGATGTGAGACTTTATAATCCTTTTTTCCTTCTCAATCTCTCAAGCCCCAATTATTCTCGTTCTTCAATCTACAGGCAATTTCCAGTACTTGATTCAACAACAGTTTAGGGCCAGAATTCGATTACATAAAGTTAACTTTTTAAAACTCCAGTGTAATTTATTATTTTCTTGAATCTTTGTCCCATGGTTCTTGACTCTTTGATCAGTTGAAATAATCTATCGACCTTCACTTTATAATCCTTAAGAAATTAAATTCTCAAATACAGGAGATGCATCAATTTAGGTTAGTGATGAATATTAATAAATGAAAAGGAAAATGATAATCTTTCTTATTTTCACAAGTAGGCTTACATTAATACACATACTTCAAACAATTAGATCACTTGAGTCCACCTGCTTTCCTTTGCGGGACACCAAAAATTCTACAAGAAATTTTGATTTTAGGAAACATTCATTAGAGATGAAGGTGTTAACATATTTTAGATTTAGGACTACTGGTGGCGACCATGGTGTGAGTAGTCGTCACTTTGGTAGCTCCCACTCAAGGTAGAATTTTTCAATCCTTTCCCCATCTGACGGGTGAAATTCTTGGATGGAAAGTGGCGTAGGAGTACCTGGAGAAGGTGTAACTCCTCTGGTGTGACTGGCGATGGATCCACGAATTACGAGTGTATAAAGAAGAAGAGAGCGGTTCGAGCAGGAGAATCTTCGAAGGGCGCCACAGGTTAAGATGATGGAGGGCAAAGGGTCTCTTCTACCCGCCCAGTGATCAATGAAGCCTCTGGTGGACTTTTCAAATGATAAATTTAGCCAGCAGAGAAGGGAGGACCTGGCCAAGATGGTGGAGCCGCACAAAGCAGGGATTGAGTGAGTGGAGCAGAGGCTGGAGTCCCAGGGTCAGGTGATCCAGAAAGTGGAGGAGGCGGTGGGGAGCACATGGAGCATCTCGCCTTGTTGCTGGTCGAGATGAGGGTGATGCGGCAAACCCAGAAGAGGCTGAAGAAGGTGGTGGACCTGGAGAACCACTCCAGAAGGCAGGATTTGAGGCTCATGCGGATGCTCGAAGGCATCGCAGGAACGGAGGCCAAAATGTTGAGAAGTTCATGGGGGAGGGGGCTTTTGATCAGCCCTAAGAGGTCAACTAGCGCACAGGGCATTGATGAGGAGGCCACAGGCAGATGTGCCGCCAAGAGCGATTGGTGGTACGGTTGCACCACTTCTTGGACAAAGAAAAGTCTTCGGTGGGCGAGGCAGATAAGGAGGTGCACCTAGGGAGGGAACGCACTGCGGGTGTACCAGGACCTGGGTGCAGAACTGGCGAAGAGGAGGGATGGGTTTAATCGGGTCAATGTTGTCCACTTTGAGAAGGGGGTGAAGTTTGCTGTACCCGACCCTCCTCTGGGTGAATTTCCAGAATTGAGAATATTATTTTGGTATGCTAGAGGAGACAATGGAGTTTTTGAGGGACAATAGACTGGTAGGAGAAGGAGGACATTGAACTTTTGAAGACGTATGAAGAGGTTTTTGTTTTGGAAAACTTTTTACCCTTTGAGATGGTTTGAAATGAGGCTTCAATGAAGTTACTGTGAAAAGACCCTAGTCGCCACAATGCGGCGCCTGTTCGGGGAGGCTGCTATGTGAATTGAACCTGCGCTGCTGGCCTTGTTCTGCTTTACAAGCCAGCTGTTGTGGGTTTGGTGGCGGTGTACTTGGGGAGCATCAAGGGTGAGTGCACCTTTTTTTTCTGTTTCTTTGTTTCTTGGGGGAGTGTGGACAGTGGGGGGGGGAGGGGGTGGCTAGGAGATTTGGAGGCCCTGGGCAGGGGCTGCCATGCTAGCTGGGTGGGTTAGTTAACAGAAGCACAGTGGGGGGTAGTCAGGAGGTAGGTACAGGGGAGGGAGTTGGGGTTTTGTTTGGGGGAGGGGTGGGTGGTGCTGACAAGGGTGTGGTTATTGTGGCGCAGTTGGAAAAGGAGTGATGGCGGTAGACATCCGAGGGTGGGACTAGTGGGTCACGTGGACCGGGGGCTGTCCAAAAAGGGATGTGGGTGATGGGAAGGGGGGGGGGGGGGCGGGGAGCCCCCCAACTCAAATGGTCATGTGGAATGTGAGGGGACTGAATGGGCCAGTCAAATGGTCACGTGTGTTGGTGCACCTGAGGAGTCTGAAGGCGGCTTTTCTAAAAGAGACGCGTTTAAAGATTGGGGACCAGACAAGGTTGAGGAAAGGATGGGTAGGGCAGATGTTCCATGAAGACGAGGAGGTTAGCGGTGCTGGCGAATAAGCAGGTGGAGTTCAAGTTGGGAAATGGATTCGGGGGTGGGGGACAGATTTTAACACGGTCATTGAGCCATGCTTGAACCAGTCGAGCCCAAGGCTGTCAATGGTGTCGGCGGCGGCGAGGGAGCTGAAGGGGTTTATGGAGCATATGGCGGGGATGTTTGGGAGGCCGAGGGTGAAGGAATTTTCATATTTCCCCCATGTGTTGTGCACAGGGTGTACTCCCGGATTGACTTTTTGCAGTGGACAAGGCGTTGCTGGCGGGGGGTGGTCGACTTGGAGTATTCGGCGATTGTGGTCTCGGACCACAGATGTGGGGCTGTTGGCAGATGAGGGGGTGGGTGAGGGCCGGCATTCTGGAGCTGAACGATACGGGGGAGGTCACGGACACCACGCTTCGGGAGACACTTGAGGCGTTTGTTCGGGGGGAGTTTGTTTCAACTCGGGTACGTTAGGGAAAAGGCAAAACGGGCGGAGATGGCAAGTCTGGTGGAAGAGATTCTGAGGGTGGAGAGGAGGCATTCGGAGACTCCGGAGGCAGGGTTGTTGAGGCAGAGGCTCCAGATACTGAGAAGGCAGTAAGGCAGTTGTGGAGAGCCAGGAAGGCAATATGAGTATGCGGAGAAGGCGAGGAAGATGTTGGCCCACCAGCAGAGGAAGCAGGAGGCGACGAATGAGATTGGTAGAGTGGAAGATGGGAATGGTGGTGCTGGCCCGATGGGCGTGAATCGGGTGTTTGAGACTTTTTATAGGAGATTATAAGAGTCGGAGCCCCCGACCAGGGGGTGGAAGCGAATGCAGGGGTTCCTGGATGGGTTGGAGTTTCCCAGGGTGGACGAAGAGCTGGTGCAGGGTTTGGGGGGGCTCCTATTGTGTTGAGGGCAGTGATGGAAGGTATTGGGGTGATGCAGGCAGGGAAGGACCCGAGCCTGGTTCCCAGTGGAGTTTTATAAAAGGTTTGTGGGGGGGACCTGGGCCCGTTGCTGGAGAGGGCATATAATGAGGTTAGGAAGAGGGGAGATCTCCTTCCTGCACTGTCGCAGGCATCCATCTCCCTGACATTCAAAAAGGATAAGGATCCTGAACAATGTGGATTGTACCATCCAAAATCGTTGGTGAATGTGGACGCTAAGTTGTTACCGAAGGTGTTGGCTTCGTGAATTGAGAACTGTGTCCCGGAGGTGATTTGTGCGGACCAAACGGGGTTTGTGGAAGGGAGACAGTTGTCAGCAAATGTGATGAGGCTGCTTAATGTAATGATGCTGAGGGGTGGGAAGTAGAGGTGGCCGTGACAATGGATGTGGAGAAGGCTTTGATCTGAATAGAGTGGGAGTATCTGTGGGCGTTGCTGGGGCGGTTCGGACTGGGTCCCGTTGCTGTATAGGGTGCCGGTCGTAAGTATTCGGACGAACCGCGTGAGCTTGCGCTATTTCGGGCTGCCCGTGGGATGAAGCAGGGGTTCCCATCTTCCGCATTGCTTTTTGCCTTGGCTATAGAGCCATTGGCAATGGCACTTAGATCGTCAAGGGGTTGGAAAGGGATTGTGCGGAGGGGTTGTCGATCACAGGGTTTCGCTGTATACGGACGACCTGTTGTTACATATTTTGGATGCATTGGGGTTATTATGGGGATTTTGGACGGCTTTGGCTGGTTCTCCGGGTACAAGTTGAACATAGAAAAGAGCGGGTGTTCCAGATTTGAGACGAGAGGGCAGGAGAGGAGGTTAGGGGACCTGCCATTCAAGGTGGTGGGGGCGAGCTTCAGATGCTTGGGTATTCCAGTGACGCAGGGTTGGGTGTAGCTACATAAGTTAAATTTGGCTCGGCTGGTGGAGCAGATGAAGGGGAATTCTAAGAGGTGGGATATGCTGTCGTTGGCGGGTCAGGTGCAGACAATGAAGATGACGGTGCTGCCAAGGTTCATATTTCAGAACCTCCCGATCTTTGTCCCAAACTCTTTCTTTAAGAAGGTCAATGTGCTGATCTCAGGGTTTGTATGGGCAGGGAACACCCCACGGGTCAAAAGGGCTTTTTTGGAGCGGGGGTGGAGGGTGGTGGTTGGATAATGAATTATTACTGGGCAGCAAACATGACTATGGTTAGGAAATGGGTAGTCGGGGAGGGGTTGATATGGGGGTGGATTAAGGTAGCCTCTTGTAGGGGAATAAGCTTGAGGGCATTGCTAACGGCATCCTTGCCTTTCTCGCCAGCCAGATACTCCATGAGCCTAGTGGTGGTGTCGGCCTTGAGGGTATGGGGGCAGTGGAGGCAGCATTTGAGACTAGAGGGTGCCTCGGTGAAGGCACCGATCTGTAATAATTATAGGTTTGCTCCGGAGGGTGTGGGGGCTGGATGCAAGTTTCCAGGGCTGGCGGCAAGCAGGGATTGAGCAACTTGGGGACCTGTTTGTCGGGGGCAGATTTGCAAAATTAGAGGACCTAGAGGAAGAGTATGAGGCTGCCCAGGCGGAATGATTTAAGGTGCTGCAGGTCCAGGATTTCATGAGGAGAGAGGTGCCGTCATTTCCCGGATTGCCGGCCTTGGAGCGGCAAGATAAGGTGTTGTCGAGGGAGGGGAAGGTGTCCGAAGTCTACAAGTAGATGATGGATTGGGTGGGGGCTCTGATGGTGGACATTAAGCAGATGTGGGAGGAGGAGCTGGGGGGGGGGGGGTGGGGGGGGGGCAGCGGGAGATGGAGGCCGGGACGTGGGAGAAGGCTCTGTGGAGGGCGAATGCATCCTTGTTGTGTGCAGGGCTCAATCTTATTCGGTTTAAAGTAGTTCACAAGGCACATATGACGTGGTGAGGATGAGCTGATTCTTTGAGGGAGTAGAGGACAGCTGTGGGCAGTGTGTGGGGAGGCCCACGAATCATGTCCACATGTTTTGGGCATGTCCAAAGCTGAAGAGGTTCTGGCAGGGGTTTGCGGACTGTTATAACCTACCTACTTACCATTGGCTGGGGACTAATGACAATCCCACAATCCTGTGGGAGTATGAGCTTCCCCAATGAGGGGGCAGAGAAACCATTAGCAAACTCCTAGTATAAATAAAGCTGGCCAGTTTAGGAACCAGCAGGAAGGAGTGTGCAGCAAGGGAAGTTGCTGCTGTTGTTATATATATGTGTTATTGTAAATAAATGTTATTACTTTGTATCCTTAAAACTCGTGCTGGATTCTTCGTGGCCCTCACAAAACTGGCGACGAAGGTTAAAGTGAATAGCTGTCTACACTGCTGAAGCCACCTCCCTGGATTTTTGTTGGATACAGGTTGGAAGTTGTTTTCTATGATACCATGCCTCTGTACGGACGTTTGAATGTTTTTGATGCTGCGCTGGAAAGCTGGAACCAGTACACACAACGGATGCGTTACTATTTCCGGGCAAACAATATCACCGAAAACGAGCGCCAGGTGGTCATATTGCTCACCGCCTGCAGCCCGCATACGTTTGGGGTGATTAGGAGCCTTACGTACCCAGCTGCGCCGGACACCAAAACGTTTGATGAACTTGTGAATATAGTGGGGCAACATTTTAACCCAACCCCGTCCATGATAGTCCAGCGTTACCGGTTTAATACCGCTGAGAGGACCCCTGGAGAATCCCTTGCCGATTTTCTATCCAGGCTACGCAGGATTGCGGAGTACTGTGACTATGGTGAGACCTTGTTAGAAATGTTACGTGACCGTTTGGTTTGCGGTATTAACAATGCGGCCACCCAGAGAAAGTTGTTAGCTGAGCCAACATTGACTTTTCAACAGGCCATTCAAATAGTATTGTCCCGAGAGAGCGCAGAACGAGGAGTGCAGGAGCTACAGGGAATGGAAGTGCATGCCTTGGGGCGCAACCCCTTCCATCCGAAAACGTCCCCCCGCACTCCTGCGGTACCTTGGGCGAGGCAACGTCCGGACCGACGCCATTGGCCGTCGGACATTCCTCCCCGAAGGGAGCTTTCTCCAGAACCAATGGATGAGGAGCCATGTCCGTGTCAGACTTGTAGGCGCCGACCCCGTCGCGGACGGCGGTCCTGGTGGCGCCAGAGACGCCGTCGTTCCGACCGAAACTGGGACCAGCCCAGGGGCTGTACCTTCCATGTGGATGAACCTGCGGCGACTACTCCTGAGGACGTGGAGACGGAGGACGACTGCCTGCAGTTGCATTGTGTGGCAGCTCCCCGTGTGGCCCCCATTAAGGTGACAGTACGGGTCAATGGTCACCCGCTTGAGATGGAGTTGGACACTGGCGCAGCGGTCTCCGTGATCGCCCAGAGGACATTCGACCGCATCAAGCAGGGTATACAGACCCTTACATTAACCGACTCACAGGCCAGGTTGGCCACCGACACGGGGAACCACTGGACATTGCAGGAACTACAATGACCCCTGTTGTCTATGGACGCCAGGAGGGGCGTTTCCCACTTATCGTGGTGCGCGGCCATGGGCCCAGCCTGTTGGGTCGGGACTGGTTGCGCTATTTGCGGTTGCAATGGCAGCACATCCTCCAAACAGTTTCTGAAGGGTTGACTGAGGTGCGAGGACGATACCCAGATGTATTCCAGCCTGGTTTGGGGAAAATAAAAGGGGCCGTAGCCCGTATCCAAGTCGAACCAGGAGCCACGCCGTGTTATTTCCGGGCGCGCCCGGTTCCTTACCCCTTGCTCGAGAAGGTAGAAGGGGAGCTCACTCGTTTGGAGAGTTTGGGTATTATCAGGCCCGTCCGTTTTGCTGACTGGGCAGCACCAATTGTACCTGTAATGAAGCCAGATGCCACAGTTCGCTTGTGTGGCGACTATAAACTTACAGTGAATACGGCTTCCCAACTCGACCGATATCCAATGCCTCGCATAGAGGATCTCTACACAAAGCTTGCAGGTGGACTCTCGTTCACAAAATTAGATATGAGTCACGCCTACCTGCAGTTGGAGCTGGACCCTGCCTCCCGACCATATGTAACGATTAATACACACCGGGGCCTGTATGAATATACACGGTTGCCCTTTGGAGTATTCTCTGCCTGCGCAATTTTTCAACGTGTTATGGAGGGCATTTTGAGAGGTTTACCACGTGTTGCTGTCTACTTAGATGACGTTTTGATTACAGGGACGTCGGAGCAGGAACATTTGGAAAATCTGGAGGCTGTCCTTAGACGCCTTTCTGAGGCTGGAGTCCGTTTACGTCGCACAAAGTGCGTATTTCAGGCAAAGGAAGTAGTCTACCTAGGTTATCGGGTGCACCGCGAAGGTTTGCACCCCATCGCAGAGAAGGTGCATGCAATTCAACAGGCCCCCGCCCCGACTGACACTTCGCATCTTCGTTCTTTTCTCGGTCTCGTAAACTATTACGGGATGTTCCTCCCCAATCTGGCAACTACGCTGGCCCCTTTGCACCTTCTGCTAAAGAAAAATTACACCTGGGTTTGGGGTCAGCCGCAAGAAACTGCTTTCCGGCGGGTAAAGCAACAATTGTCGTCGTCTGGGTTACAAACCCACTCTGATCCTGAAAAGCCTTTGCTCGTCACATGTGATGAACCCCCTTATGGTATTGGGGCAGTCCTGTCCCACAAGATGGAGAACGGGGCCGAGCGACCGATAGCTTTCGTCTCCCGCACATTGACTGCAGCGGAGAAAAAGTACGCGCAGATCGAGAAGGAGGGCCTGGCAGTGGCTTTTGCGGTGAAACGCTTCCACCAGTACGTGTATGGCCGCCACTTCACTATCGTGACTGATCATAAGCCTCTGCTGGGACTTTTAAGAGAGGATAAGCCAATACCGCCCATTGCTTCCGCACGGATCCAGTGCTGGGCTTTGTTGCTTGCTGCATACGAGTATTCTCTGGAGCACAAAGCAGGTACGCAGATAGCAAATGCCGACGCACTGAGCCGATTGCCTTTATCGACCGGCCCCATGTCGACCCCCACGACCGGTGAGGTGGTTGCAACCCTAAATTTTATGGACACCTTGCCTGTCACGGCATCACAGATCCGTGAGTGGACCCAGACGGAGCCAGTCCTGTCAAAGGTTCGGCACATAGTCCTGTATGGTGGGCAGCATAGACAGCTCCCAGGCGAGTTGCGGGCATTTTCCTCCAAGCTGTCAGAATTCAGCGTGGAAGACGGCATCCTCTTGTGGGGGACGCGTGTGATTGTCCCGGAAAAAGGCCAGGAGCTGAGAATAACAGGCTTGCACAATGGACATCCAGGTGTGACCAAAATGAAAATGTTGCCCCGGAGTTATGTCTGGTGGCCAGGCCTCGACACCGACATTGAGAAGGTGGCCCAAAACTGCTCCATTTGCCAGGAGCATCAGAAGCTCATAAGACCATAAGACATAGGAGCAGAAGTAAGGCCATTCGGCCCATCGAGTCCACTCCACCATTCAATCATGGCTGATTTCAACTCCATTTACCCGCTCTCTCTCCATAGCCCTTAATTCCTCGAGAAATCAAGAATTTATCAACTTCTGTCTTAAAGACACTCAACGTCCCAGCCTCCACCGCCCTCTGTGGCAATGAATTCCACAGACCCACCACTCTCTGGCTGAAGAAATTTCTCCTCATCTCTGTTCTAAAGTGACTCCCTTTTATTCTAAGGCTGTGCCCCCGGGTCCTAGTCTCCCCTGCTAATGGAAACAACTTCCACGTCCACCCTATCTCAGCCTTTCATTATCTTGTAAGTTTCTATTAGATCTCCCCTCAACCTCCTAAACTCCAATGAATATAATCCCAGGATCCTCAGACGTTCATCGTATGTTAGGCCTAACATTCCTGGGATCATCCGTGTGAATCTCCGCTGGACCCGCTCCAATGCCAGTATGTCCTTCCTGAGGTGTGGGGCCCAAAATTGCTCACAGTATTCTAAATGGGGCCTAACTGCTGCTTTTTAAAGCTTCAGAAGTACGTCCCTGCTTTTATATTCCAAGCCTCTTGAGATGAATGACAACATTGCATTTGCTTTCTTAATTACGGACTCAACCTGCAAATTTATCTTTAGAGAATCCTGGACTAGGACTCCCAAGTCCCTTTGCACTTCAGCATTATGAATTTTGTCACCGTTTAGAAAATAGACCATGCCTCTATTCTTTTTTCCAAAGTGCAAGACCTCGCACTTGCCCACGTTGAATTTCATCAGCCATTTCTTGGACCACTCTCCTAAACTGTCTAAATCTTTCTGCAGCCTCCCCACCTCCTCCATACTACCTGCCCCTCCACCTATCTTTGTATCATCGGCAAACGTAGCCAGAATGCCCCCAGTCCCGTCATCTAGATCGTTAATATATAAAGAGAACAGCTGTGGCCCCAACACTGAACCCTGCGGGACACCACTCGTCACCGGTTGCCATTCCGAAAAAGAACCTTTTATCCCAACTCTCTGCCTTCTGCCTGACAGCCAATCGTCAATCCATGTTAGTACCTTGCCTCGAATACCATGGGCCCTTATTTTACTCAGCAGTCTCCCGTGAGGCACCTTATCAAAGGCCTTTTGGACGTCAAGATAGATAACATCCATTGGCTCTCCTTGGTCTAACCTATTTGTTATCTCTTCAAAGAACTCTAACAGGTTTGTCAGGCACGACCTCCCCTTACTAAATCCATGCTGACTTGCCCTAATCCGACCCTGCACTTCCAAGAATTTAGAAATCTCATCCTTAACAATGGATTCTAGAATCTTGCCAACAACCGAAGTTAGGCTAATTGGCTTATAATTTTCCATCTTTTTCCTTGTTCCCTTCTTGAACAGGGGGGTTACAACAGCGATTTTCCAATCCTCTGGGACTTTCCCTGACTCCAGTGACTTTTGAAAGATCATAACTAACGCCTCCACTATTTCTTCAGCTATCTCCTTTAGAACTCTAGGATGTAGCCCATCTGGGCCCGGAGATTTATCAATTTTTAGACCTCTTAGTTTCTCTAGCACTTTCTCCTTTGTGATGGCTACCATATTCAACTCTGCCCCCTGACTCGCCGGAAGTGTTGGGATATTACTCATGTCTTCTACTGTGAAGACTGACGCAAAGTACTTAGTCAGTTCCTCAGCTATTTCCTTGTCTCCCATCACAAAATTACCAACGTCATTTTGGAGCGGCCCAATGTCAACTTTTGCCTCCCATTTGTTTTTAATGTATTTAAATAAACTTTTACTATCATTCCTAATGTTACTGGCTAGCCTACCTTCAAATTTGATTCTCTCTTTCCTTATCTCTCTCTTTGTTATCCTCTGTTTGTTTTTGTAGCCTTCCCAATCTTCTGACTTCCCACTACTCTTTGCCACATTATAGGCTTTCTCTTTTGCTTTGATGCATTCCCTAACTTCCTTTGTCAGCCATGTCTGCCTAATCCCCCCTCTTATAACCTTCTTTTCTTTGGGATGAACCTCTGTACTGTGTCCTCAATTACTCCCAGAAACTCCTGCCATTGCTGTTCTACTGTCTTTCCCACTAGGCTCCGCTCCCAGTCGATTTTCGTCAGTTCCTCCCTCATGCCCCTGTAGTTACCTTTATTCAACTGTAACACCTTTACATCTGATTCTACCTTCTTTCTTTCAAATTGGAGATTGAATTCTACCATATTATGATCACTGCCTCCTAAGTGCTCCCTTACTTTAAGATCTTTAATCAAGTCTGGCTCATCACATAACACTAAGTCCAGAATGGCCTGTTCCCTCGTGGGCTCCATCACAAGCTGTTCCAAAAAGCCCTCCTGTAAACATTCAATGAATTCCCTTTCCTTGGGTCCACTGGCAGTATTATTTAGCCAGTCCACCTGCATATTAAAGTCCCCCATGATCACTGTGACCTTGCCTTTCTGACATGCACTTTCTATTTTGTGGTGCATTTTGTGCCCCTGGTCCTGACCACTGTTAGGAGGCCTGTACATAACTCCCATTATGTTTTTTTGCCTTTGTGGTTCCTCAACTCTACCCACACAGACTCCACATCATCTGACCCTACGTCATTTAGTGCTATTGATTTAATTTCATTCCTAATTAACAAGGCGACCCCGCCCCCTCTGCCCACCTCTCTGTCTTTTCGATAGGTTGTGAATCCCTGGATGTTTAAATGCCAGTCCTGAACCCCCTGCAACCATGTCTCTGTGATGCCTACCACATCATACCTGCCAGTCACAATCTGGGCCACAAGCTCATCTACCTTGTTCCGTACACTGCGCGCATTTAAATATAGCACCTTTAATTCTCTATTGACCGTCCCTTTTTGTTTTCTTAGTGTGGTGGATCTTGGTTTACTGAGCCTTTCCATACACTGTGTCATATTTTGTGGGATGGGGACAATCGTAACCACTCTTGAGTTTTGTCTGTTCATGTTTTATTTGTATTCCTAAGCAGCTACGCTCCCCGCTGATTACTTCACCTGACTTTCCCTGTCCCGCCGGCCGCGCCCCAACATCACTGGGAATGGCCAGGGCGGCCTTGGGCATGCTTGCATGCAGATTTCGCAGGCCCTTTTCCAGGATCCATGTTCTCTCTATTAATTGACGCCCAGTCTAAATGGCTAGAGGTGCAGAAGATGCAGGGGACAACGTCCTGCGCAACAATTGAAAAGATGCATTTGTCGTTTAGTACGCATGGCCTCCCCGAGGTGCTGGTCACGGATAACGGCACTCCATTCACGAGTGAGGAGTTTGCGAGGTTCACGAAGATGAACGGCATACGCCATATCCGCACTGCCCCTTACCACCCGGCCTCAAATGGGTTGGCAGAGCGCGCAGTGCAGACATTCAAAAGAGGCCTAAAGAAGCAGTCTTCCGGATCAATGGACACGAGACTGGCTCGCTTTTTGTTTGCGTATAGGACCACCCCCCATGCGGTGACTGGGGTAGCTCCCGCAGAACTCCTAATGGGCCGGAGACTTCGCACCCGCCTTAGTATGGTTTTCCCGGACATTGGCACAAAAGTACGCCGCACACAAGAACGGCAGGGACAGGGTTTTTCTCGGCATCGGCCGATTCGGCAGTTTGCGCCCGGTGACCCAGTGTTCGTTCGGAATTTTGCTGGTGGTGCCCAGTGGGTTCCTGGTGTAATCATAGGCCAAACGGGCCCTATATCTTACCAAGTGCAAGCCCAGGGTTGTCTCCAGCGCAAACATGTAGACCACGTTCGGTCCAGAAGACTATCCCCTCAAAAGTTTCCCCGCCCCCGGAGCTCATTTCTACAGCCGCAGAGACCAGAGACAAGGGAAGGTAGTCCTCACAATCTTCCACTGGTGCCTCACTCGAAGCCTGCGCAGGTCGTTACAGAACTGAATGAAGATAGAGACGCTGACATGACGGAGGCAGCAGACTCTGACTCCGAGATGGAGACACAGGATGCATCAGAGGGGGAATCCTCGGGTCCACGGGCCGTGGATGTACAACCGTTGCACCGTTCATCACGGAAGCGCCGGTCACCGTCTCGTTACACGCCGCCTGATCCAGCGCCGCGTGCAAATGGTGTCCGGCCTGCGGCAAAACGAGTCCGACGCCCTCCTTCGCGGGGGTCTTCGGTGGATTCCTTGGACTTTGAGGGGGGAGGGATGTTATAACCTGCCTACGTACCATTAGCTGGGGACTAATGACAATCCCACAATCCTGTGGGAATATGAGCTTCCTCAATGAGGGGGGGCGGAGAAACCATTAGTAAACTCCTAGTATAAATAAAGCTGGCCAGTTTAGGAACCAGCAGGAAGGAGTGTGCAGCAAGGGAAGTTGCTGCTGTTGTTATATATATATGTGTTATTGTAAATAAATGTTATTACTTTGTATCCTTAAAACTCGTGCTGGATTCTTCGTGGCCCTCCCAAAGTGGACGTAAAGTCCGACGTGTTGGGGGTGAGTGAAGGTGGCCCTGGGTCTAGAAGCAGTGATATTTGGGGTGTTAAAAGACCCGGGAGTCCAGGGGGCAAGAGAGGCTGATGTCTTGGCCTTTGCCTCCCCGATAGCCCGAAGATGAATTTTGCTTGGGTGGAGTGACTCGGAACCGCCAAACATGGGGGTGTGGGTGAGTGACCTGGCGGAATCCCTGAGGCTGAGAAGGTCATGTTTGTCCTGCGGGGTGGCAGCACGTTGGCGCAGTGGGTTAACCCTGCTGCCTCACAGCGTCGAGGTCCCAGGTTCGATCCTGGCTCTGGGTCACTGTCCGTGTGGAGTTTGCACATTCTCCCCGTGTTTGCGTGGGTTTCACTCCCACAACCCAAAGATGTGCAGGATAGGTGGATTGGCCACGCTAAATTGCCCCTTAATTGGAAAAAATGAATTGGATATTCTAAATTTAAAAAAAAAATGTTTGTCCTGAGGGAGTCGGTTGATTGGTTCCCTCCGAGGTGGAAGCCGTTCATTGACTTCTTTTAAGGAGGATTGAGGTGTCAGCAGAGGGGGGGTGTTAAGGGGGTTATGAGGTGTCAGCAGAGGGGTGGGAAGGCAGGATGGGAGGAGGGGTTAAGGCAGGGGTGGAAGTGGGTGTTGATTGTTTCTTATGTAGCATAATTTTACTTCTTTCATTTGTTTTGTTTGTTTATGCAACTGCCTGAATAAAATATTTTCAAAAAACTTATTTTAGATTTGATCGTACCTGTTTCATGAGTGAGTTCATGCAAAATGATCATGATTTTGACTTTATTATTACTGATAAAAATTACAAATAAATGCAATGCACCTTCACATATCTTCGCCGCCTGTGGCTTCCATTATCAATAAAGCCAAATGTTACGTTCAATTCAAAATCACATTAATAACTGAAGGTTGAGCGCGAGATGGCAGAAACATCCAGACAGAAACCTTGTATATTTTGGTATTGGAAAAATATAGCTCTTTAGTTTATATTTAAATCATTCAAACAATAGTATGTCTTTGTGATGACAACAAAAACATCAGACAGAAAAATTTATAAATGATTCAACTAGCTCTAGTATTATCACAGGTATTTAAGGGTCTTTTGAACATAGGAATGGAAGAAGTCGGAGCAGGATTAGGCCATTTGGTCCATCAAATCTGCTTCACTATTCACTGAAATCATCACTGATCTGCTGTAGCTTTCACCTTACTTTTCTGCTTGCTCCCTATAACATTTGACACCCTTCTCAAACAAAAATCTGTCCAACTCAGCCTTGAGTATATCAAATGACCCAGACTCCACTGGTGAAGAGAATTGCAAACACTAATGAACCTCTGAGCAGAATCCCTCCTCATTTCAGTCTTAAATGGGCGACCTCTTATTTGTAAACTCTACTCTCTAGTTCTAACTTCCCCCATGAGAGGAAACCATACCTACCCAGTCAAGCCCACTCAGAATCATGGGCGAAATTCTCCCGAAACGGCGCGATTTCCGCCAACTGGCGCCCAAAACGGCACTAATCAGACGGGCATCGCGCCGCCCCAAAGGTGTGGAATGCTCCGCATCTTTGGGGGCCGAGCCCCAACATTGAGGGGCTAGGCCGACGCCGGAGGAATTTCCGCCTGCCAGCTGGCGGAAACGTCCTTTGTTGCCCCTCCAGCTGGCGTGGAAATGACATGTTGGGGCGGCGCATGCGCGGGAGCATCAGCGGCCGCTGAAAGTTTCCCGCGCATGCACAGTGGAGGGAGTCTCTTCCGCCTCCGCCATGGTGGAGACCGTGGCGGAGGCGGAAGGGAAAGAGTGCCCCCACGGCACAGGCCCGCCCACGGATCGGTGGGCCCCGATCGCGGGCCAGGCCACCGTGGGGGCACCCCCCCGGGGTCAGGTCGCCCCGCGCCCCCCCCAGGACCCCGGAGCCCGCCCACGCCACCTTGTCCCGCCGGTAAATAGGTGCTTTAATTTACGCCGGCGGGACATGCAATTTATCGGCGGGACTTCGGCCCATCCGGGCCGGAGAATCGAGCGGGGGGGGGCCCGCCAACCGGCGCGGCCCGATTCCCGCCCCCGCCGAATCTCCAGTGCTGGAGACTTCGGCAACCGGCGGGGGCGGGATTCACGGCAGCCCCCGGCGATTCTCCGACTCGGCGGGGAGTCGGAGAATGACACCCCGTGTCTGTTTCAATAAGATCACCATTCATTCTTCTAAACTCCAATGAGTATCGGCCCAACTTACTTAACCTTCCACATCATCAGAATCACAGAATTGTTACATAACAGAAGGTGACCATTTGGTCCTTGCTGTCTGCAGCAGCTACCCAAATGACCAATTTTCCATTTCCCCGCCTTCTCCCTGTAAACGTGCAGCAAATATTTCCTTTTCAGATAAAAATCTAACTCCCTTTTGACTGCTTCGGTCAAACTGCCTCCACCACACATCAGGCAGCGCATTGCAAATCTTAACCACTCACAGCATGAAAAGGTTTTTCTCGAGTTTCCATTTCTTCTTTCTCCTGCGACCTTATATCTGTGCCCTCTCATTCTTGATCCTTCCACCACGGGAAAGTCTTTCATCGGAGCCCTCATATTTTTGAATATTATGGTATTACAGTGTTGTTTGGGACTGTAAGGGTTAATGTGGGCCTGGGAAATAGTACCACCTACATTATGGTGTAAGAGTCACATGGGAGTAGCAGAGGTAGCCATGAGCCTGGTAGAAATCAGCATGGAGGTAGATACGTTCCACTACATTTTTGCAGGTTGAAGGGCAAAAAGAGCTACTATGCAGCATAAAATGACTCCGCCATTGTGAGACCCGATCAGAAGCCGTCAAAGGATCTAGCCAAATCATGAAAAGGTGAGCCCCCCACCCCACACACACACAAAAAAAGGGCTGAATTAAGCTTATAAATTTGATGCCACAATCAGGCAGCATTGGAGACTGATTGTTTAGTGAACATGGCTTGAAGAATTCTGCAGCCTGGATTCGGAGTTGGCGCCATGACACTGGCACATATTTGGAAGAAAAAAAGGAGAGAGAAATCAGAACAAAAAATTGTCTTCCATTCAATTCTCCAAGTTGGGAAAGCAACTAGCTGGTGAAAAGAAATTAGTTCAAGAGAATTTCTCCAACACACTGCTTTAAAACAGCTCCAGAACTGCGATGGGAGCCTGCCAAATCCGAACAATGTCGGAAGATTGAAAAAAGATGAGTACTGCAGTGTGGTGGATGGTAAATCAACCAGACCAATTCAGGCAGCTGGAAGGGATAGATCAGGTGCAAAATTGGGCATTATGAAGAAGCACATTTCAAGATATATATCAGCATCAGGCTTGGTAAAGAAAACATGAGGCTGAACAAGTGAATCAGCCATTGTATTCAATAGATCCAATAGCTAACAACATAAATTCCAGGCAAAGAATAAATGAGTCTTCTCATAAGTTTGAATGTGGAGATGCCGGCGTTGGACTGGGGTGAGGACAGTACGAAGTCTTACAACACCAGGTTAAAGTCCAACAGGTTTGTTTCGATGTCACTAGCTTTCGGAGCGCTGCTCCTTCCTCAGGTGAATGCAGAGGTCTGTTCCAGAAACACATATATAGACAAATTCAAAGATGCCAAACAATGCTAGGAATGCGAGCATTAGCAGGTGATTAAATCTTTACAGATCCAGAGATGGGGTAACCCCAGGTTAAAGAGGTGTGAATTGTACCAAGCCAGGACAGTTGGTAGGATTTCGCAGGCCAGATGGTGGGGGATGAATGTAATGCGACATGAATCCCAGGTCCCGGTTGAGGCCGCATTCATGTGTGCGGAACTTGGCTATAAGTTTCTGCTCGGCGATTCTGCGTTGTCGCGGGTTTGAAGTGACATACTTTAGCCTAAGAATGATCTAGTTCCAACTCAACCCATCAACGTCACTGGAAGCATTCTTCCGTACCGGAAAATCCAAAACAAATAGCTATTGCCATCCAATAGGAGACACCCAAAGCAGAGTGGTCAGTGAGGACTGGGCTCAGAGCAGAGAGGTCAGTGAGGACTGGGCTTAGAGCAGAGATGTCAGAGAGGACTAGGCTCAGAGCAGAGAGGTCAGAGAGGACTAGGTTCAGAGCAGGTGGTCAGAAAGGACAAGGCTCAGACCAGAGAGGTCAGAGAGGAATAGGCTCAGAGCAGAGTGGTCAGAGAGGACTAGGCTCAGAGCAGAGAGGTCAGAGAGGACTAGGCTCAGAGCAGAGCGGTCAGAGAGGTTGAGGCTCAGAGCAGAGAGGACTGGGCTCAGCAGAGTGGTCAGAGAGGACTGGGCTCAGAGCAGAGTGGTCAGAGAGGAAGAGGCTCAGAGCAGTGAGGTCAGAGAGGACACGGGTCAGAGCAGAGTGGTCAGAGAGGACTAGGCTCAGAGCAGTGAGGTCAGAGAGGACACGGGTCAGAGCAGAGTGGTCAGAGAGGACTAGGCTCAGAGCAGTGAAGTCAGAGAGGACTAGGGTCAGACCAGAGAGGTCAGAGAGGAATAGGCTCAGAGCAGAGTGGTCAGAGAGGACTAGGCTCAGAGCAGAGAGGTCAGAGAGGACTAGGCTCAGAGCAGAGTGGTCAGAGAGGATGAGGCTCACAGCAGAGAGGACTGGGCTCAGCAGAGTGGTCAGAGAGGACTGGGCTCAGAGCAGAGTGGTCAGAGAGGACTAGGCTCAGAGCAGTGAGGTCAGAGAGGACGAGGCTCAGAGCAGGTGGTCAGAGAGGACTAGGCTCAGAGCAGAGTGGTCAGAGAGGATGAGGCTCAGAGCAGAGAGGTCAGAGAGGACGAGGCTCAGAGCAGGTGGTCAGAGAGGATGAGGCTCAGAGCAGGTGATCAGAGAGGACTGGGCTCAGAGCAGAGTGGTCAGAGAGGACTAGGCTCAGAGCAGGTGTTCAGAGAGGACTGGGCTCAGAGCAGAGTGGTCAGAGAGGACTGGGCTCAGAGCAGAGGGGTCAGAGAGGACGAGGCTCAGAGCAGGTGGTCAGAGAGGACGAGGTTCAGAGCAGAGTGGTCAGAGAGGACTAGGCTCAGAGCAGATGGTCAGAGAGGACGAGGCTCAGAGCAGGTGGTCAGAGAGGACGAGGTTCAGAGCAGAGTGGTCAGAGAGGACTAGGCTCCGAGCAGAGTGGTCAGAGAGGACGAGGCTCAGAGCAGGTGGTCAGAGAGGACGAGGCTCAGAGCAGGTGGTCAGAGAGGACGAGGTTCAGAGCAGAAAGGTCAGAGAGGACGAGGCTCAGAGCAGGTGGTCAGAGAAGAAGAGGCTCAGCAGGTGGTCAGCGAGGACGAGGCTCAGACCAGAGTGGTCAGAGAGGAAGAGGCTCAGCAGGTGGTCAGAGAGGTCAAGGCTCAGAGCAGAGTGGTCAGGGAGGACGAGGCTCAGAGCAGAGTGGTCAGAGAGGACTGGGCTCAGAGCAGAGTGGTCAGGGAGGACGAGGCTCAGAGCAGAGTGGTCAGAGAGGAAGAGGCTCAGCAGGTGGTCAGAGAGGTCAAGGCTCAGAGCAGGTGGTCAGAGAGGAAGAGGCTCAGCAGGTGGTCAGAGAGGGCTAGGCTCAGAGCAGAGTGGTCAGAGAGGACAAGGCTCAGAGCAGAGTGGTCAGGGAGGACGAGGCTCAGAGCAGAGTGGTCAGAGAGGACTGGGCTCAGAGCAGAGTGGTCAGCGAGGACGAGGCTCAGACCAGAGTGGTCAGAGAGGAAGAGGCTCAGCAGGTGGTCAGAGAGGTCAAGGCTCAGAGCAGGTGGTCAGAGAGGAAGAGGCTCAGCAGGTGGTCAGAGAGGGCTAGGCTCAGAGCAGAGTGGTCAGAGAGGACAAGGCTCAGAGCAGAGTGGTCAGGGAGGATGAGGCTCAGAGCAGAGTGGTCAGAGAGGACTGGGCTCAGAGCAGAGTGGTCAGGGAGGACGAGGCTCAGAGCAGAGTGGTCAGCGAGGACGGGGCTCAGAGCAGAGTGGTCAGGGAGGACGAGGCTCAGAGCAGAGTGGTCAGAAAGGACGAGGCTCAGAGCAGAGTGTTCAGAGAGGACTAGGCTGAGAGCAGAGTGGTCAGAGAGGACTGGGCTCAGAGCAGAGTGGTCAGAGAGGACGAGGATCAGAGCAGAGTGGTCAGAGAGGACTATGCTCAGAGCAGAGTGGTCAGCGAGGACTGGGCTCAGAGCAGAGTTGTCAGAGAGGACTGGGCTCAGAGCAGAGTGGTCAGAGAGGAAGAGGCTCAGAGCAGGGGGGGTCAGAGAGGACTGAGCTCAGAGCAGAGTGGTCAGAGAGGTCGAGGCTCAGAGCAGAGTGGTCAGCGAGGACTAGGCTCAGAGCAGAGAGGTCAGAGAGGACTAGGCTCAGAGCAGAGTGGTCAGAGAGGTTGAGGCTCAGAGCACAGAGGACTGGGCTCAGCAGAGTGGTCAGAGAGGACTGGGCTCAGAGCAGAGTGGTCAGAGAGGAAGAGGCTCAGAGCAGTGAGGTCAGAGAGGACACGGGTCAGAGCAGAGTGGTCAGAGAGGACTAGGCTCAGAGCAGTGAGGTCAGAGAGGACACGGGTCAGAGCAGAGTGGTCAGAGAGGACTAGGCTCAGAGCAGAGTGGTCAGAGAGGAAGAGGCTCAGCAGGTGGTCAGAGAGGACAACGCTCAGAGCAGAGTGGTCAGGGAGGACGAGGCTCAGAGCAGAGTGGTCAGCGAGGACGGGGCTCAGAGCAGAGTGGTCAGGGAGGACGAGGCTCAGAGCAGAGTGGTCAGAAAGGACGAGCCTCAGAGCAGAGTGTTCAGAGAGGACTAGGCTGAGAGCAGAGTGGTCAGGGAGGACGAGGCTCAGAGCAGAGTGTTCAGAGAGGACTAGGCTCAGAGCAGAGTGGTCAGGGAGGATGAAGCTCAGAGCAGAGTGGTCAGGGAGGACGAGGCTCAGAGCAGAGTGGTCAGAGAGGACTATGCTCAGAGCAGAGTGGTCAGCGAGGACTGGGCTCAGAGCAGAGTTGTCAGAGAGGACTGGACTCAGAGCAGAGTGGTCAGAGAGGAAGAGGCTCAGAGCAGGGGGGGTCAAAGAGGACTGGGCTCAGAGCAGAGTGGTCAGAGAGGTCGAGGCTCAGAGCAGAGTGGTCAGCGAGGACTAGGCTCAGAGCAGAGTGGTCAGAGAGGACTCGACTCAGAGCAGAGTGGTCAGAGAGGAAGAGGCTCAGAGCAGGGGGGGTCAGAGAGGACTGAGCTCAGAGCAGAGTGGTCAGAGAGGTCGAGGCTCAGAGCAGAGTGGTCAGCGAGGACTAGGCTCAGAGCAGAGAGGTCAGAGAGGACGAGGATCAGAGCAGAGTGGTCAGAGAGGACGAGGCTCAGAGCAGAGTGGTCAGCGAGGACTAGGCTCAGAGCAGAGAGGTCAGAGAGGACGAGGATCAGAGCAGAGTGGTCAGAGAGGACTAGGATCAGAGCAGAATGGTCAGAGAGGACGAGGCTCAGAGCAGAGTGGTCAGAGAGGACTGGGCTCAGAGCAGAGTGGTCAGAGAGGACTGGGCTCAGAGCAGAGAGGTCAGAGAGGACTGGGCTCAGAACAGAGTGGTCAGAGAGGACTGGACTCAGAGCAGAGTGGTCAGAGAGGAAGAGGCTCAGAGCAGGGGGGGTCAGAGAGGACTGGGCTCAGAGCAGAGTGGTCAGAGAGATCGAGGCTCAGAGCAGAGTGGTCAGAGAGGACGAGGATCAGAGCAGAGTGGTCAGAGAGGACGAGGATCAGAGCAGAATGGTCAGAGAGGACGAGGCTCAGAGCAGAGTGGTCAGAGAGGACTGGGCTCAGAGCAGAGAGGTCAGAGAGGACAAGGCTCAGACCAGAGAGTTCAGCGAGGACGAGGCTCAGAGCAGAGTGGTCAGAGAGGACTGGGCTCAGAGCAGAGAGTTTAGAGAGGACTAGGCTCAGAGCAGAGTGGTCAGAGAGGACTGGGCTCAGAGCAGAGAGGACTGGGCTCAGAGCAGAGAGTTTAGAGAGGACTAGGCTCAGAGCAGAGTGGTCAGAGAGGACTGGGCTCAGAGCCGAGTGGTCAGAGAGGACTAGGCTCACAGAGCAGAATGGTCGGAGAGGACTGGGCTCAGAGTAGAAGGGACTGGGCTCAGAGCGCAATAATACCAAACAGGAACGCAAGAAATAGAAGCTGCAATAGGCCATTCAGCCCCTTGAGGCTGCTTTGCCATTTGTACACAGTTGTAATTGTGGAATAAACTCCAATTATCAATCTGGCAGCCGTATACATTGACTCCCTTGTCAATCCAAATCTTTCTCACTTACCTGTGAATATATTCGGTGACACAGCCTCCACTGCTCACTGGCAAGGAGAATTCCAAAAAGTATATTGTCATCTGAGAAAAGAAATTCCTCCTCCTTCCCATCATAATGCAAGTCCCCTTACTCTTCCCCAGAGTTCGAGACCTCCCACAAGGGGAAACCTGAGAGAACATCCTGTCATGTCCCCTCGGGGTCTTTTATGTTTCAATAAGACCGCCTCTCATTCTTCTAAACTCCAGTGAATATACGCTCAACCTGCTTCACCTTTCCACATAAGTTAACCCCTTCATCCCAGGGTCGAGTGAATCTTCTCTGAACTATGCAAGGATTTTCCTCTTTAAATAAGGGACCAAATCTGTGCCTGGTGCTTGAGGTGCAGTTTCACCATTGCCCTGTGCAGATCATAGAACATAGAACATAGTAAAATACAGCACTGAACAGGCCCTTCGGCCCACGATGTTGTGCCGAACCTTTGTCCTAGATTAATCATAGATTATCATTGAATTTACAATGCAGAACGAGGCCATTCGGCCCATTGAGTCTGCACCGGCTCTTGGAAAGAGCACCCTACCCAAAGTCAACACCTCCACCCAACACTAAGGGCAATTTTGGACACTAAGGGCAATTTATCATGGCCAATCCACCTAACCTTCACATCTCTGGACTGTGGGAGGAAACCGGAGCACCCGGAGGAAACCCACACAGACACGGGGAGGATGTGCAGACTCCGCACAGACAGTGACCCAAGCCGGAATCGAATCTGGGACCCTGGAGCTGTGAAGCAATTGTGCTATCCACAATGCTACCGTGCTGCCCTGAAGAACAAATAAATCTACACTATATCATTTTACCGTAATCCATGTACCTATCCAATAGCTGCTTGAAGGTCCCTAATGTTTCTGACTCAACTACTTCCACAGGCAGTGCATTCCATGCTCCCACTACTCTCTGGGTAAAGAACCTACCTCTGACATCCCCCCTATATCTTCCACCATTCACCTTAAATTTATGTCCCCTTGTAATGGTTTGTTCCACCCAGGGAAAAAGTCCCTGACTGTCTACTCTATCTATTCCCCTGATCATCTTTCAACCTCTATCAAGTTGCCCCTCATCCTTCTCCGTTCTAATGAGGAAAGGCCTAGCACCCTCAACCTTTCCTCGTAAGACCTACTCTCCATTCCAGGCAACATCCTGGTAAATCTCCTTTGCACCTTTTCCAAAGCTTCCACATCCTTCCTAAAATGAGGCGACCAGAACTGTACACAGTACTCCAAATGTGGCCTTACCAAAGTTTTGTACAGTTGCATCATCACCTCACGGCTCTTAAATTCAATCCCTCTGTTAATGAACGCTAGCACACCATAGGCCTTCTTCACAGCTCTATCTACTTGAGTGGCAGCTTTCAAAGATGTATGAACATAGACCCCAAGATCTCTCTGCTCCTCCACATTGCCAAGAACTCTACCGTTAACCCTGTATTCCGCATTCATATTTGTCCTTCCAAAATGGACAACCTCACACTTTTCAGGGTTAAACTCCATCTGCCACTTCTCAGCCCAGCTCTGCATCCTATCTATGTCTCTTTGCAGCTGACAACAGCCCTCCTCACTATCCACAACTCCACCAATCTTCGTATCATCTGCAAATTTACTGACCCACCCTTCAACTCCCTCATCCAAGTCATTAATGAAAATCACAAACAGCAGAGGACCCAGAACTGATCTCTGCGGTACGCCACTGGCAACTGGGATCCAGGCTGAATATTTGCCATCCACCACCACTCTCTGGCTTCGATCAGTTAGCCAGTTCGTGATCCAACTGGCCAAATTTCCCACTATCCCATGCCTCCTTACTTTCTGCAGAAGCTTACCATGGGGAACCTTATCAAATGCCTTATTAAAATCCATGTACACTACATCCACTGCTTTACCTTCATCCACATGCTTGGTCACCTCCTCAAAGAATTCAATAAAACTTGTAAGGCAAGACCTACCCCTCACAAATCCGTGCTGACTATCCCTACTCAAGCAGTCTCTTTCCAGATGCTCAGAAATCCTATCCTTCAGTACCCTTTCCATGACTTTGCCTACCACCGAAGTAAGACTAACTGGCCTGTAATTCCCAGGGTTATCCCTAGTCCTTTTTTTGAACAGGGGCATGACATTTGCCACTCTCCAATCCCCTGGTACCACACCTGTTGACAGTGAGGACGAAAAGATCATTGCCAACGGCTCTGCAATTTCATCTCTTGCTTCCCATAGAATCCTTGGATATATCCCGTCAGGCCCAGGGGACTTGTCTATCCTCAAGTTTTTCAAAATGCCCAACACATCTTCCTTCCTAACAAGTATTTCCTCGAGCTTACCAGTCTGTTTCACACTATGCTCTCCAACAATATGGCCCCTCTCATTTGTAAATACAGAAGAAACGTACCCGTTCAAGACCTCTCCTATCTCTTCAGACTCAATACACAATCTCCCGTTACTGTCCTTGATCGGACCTACCCTCACTCTAGTCGTTCTCATATTTCTCACATATGTGTAAAAGGCCTTGGGGTTTTCCTTGATCCTACCCGCCAAAGATTGTTCATGCCCTCTCTTAGCTCTCCTAATCCCTTTCTTCAGTTCCCTCCTGGCTATCTTGTATCCCTCCAACGCCCTGTCTGAACCTTATTTCCTCAGCCTTACATAAGTCTCCTTTTTCCTCTTAACAAGACATTCAACCTCTCTTGCCAACCATGGTTCCCTCACTCGGCCATCTCTTCCCTGCCTGACAGGGACATATATATCAAGGACACGTAGTACCTGTTCCTTGAACAAGTTCCACATTTCACTTGTGTCCTTCCCTGATAGCCTATGTTCCCAACTTATGCACTTCAATTCTTGTCTGACAGCATCGTATTTACCCTTCCCCCAATTGTAAACCTTGCCCTGTTGCACGCACCTATCCCTCTCCATTACTAGAGTGAAAGTCACAGAATTGTGGTCACTATCTCCAAAATGCTCCCCCACTAACAAATCTATCAATTGCCCTGATTCATTACCAAGTACTAAATCCAATATTGGCCCTCCTCTGGTCGGACAATCTACATACTGTGTTAGAAAAGCTTCCTGGACACACTGCACAAACACCACCCCATCCAAACTATTTGATCTAAAGAGTTTCCACTCAATGTTTGGGAAGTTAAAGTCACCCATGACTACTACCCTGTGACTTCTGCATCTTTCCAAAATCTGTTTCCCAATCTGTTCCTCCACATTTCTGCTACTATTGGGGGCCTATAGAAAACTCCGAAGAAGGTGACTGCTCCTTTCCTAGTTCTGACTTCAACCCATACTACCTCAGTAGGCTGATACTCCTTGAACTGCCTTTCTGCAGCTGTTATACTATCTCTAATTAGCAATGCCACCCCCCACCTCTTTTACCACGCTCCCTAATCTTATTGAAACATCTAAAACCAGGGACCTCCAACAACCATTTCTGCCCCTCTTCTATCCAAGTTTCCGTGATGGCCACCACATCGTAGTCCCAAGTACCGATCCATGCCTTAAGTTCACCCACCTTATTCCTGATGCTTCTTGCGTTGAAGTGTACACACTTCAACCCATCTCCGTGCCTGCAAGTACTCTCCTTTGTCAGTGTTCCCTTCCCCACTGCCTCATTACACGCTTTGGCATCCTGAATATCGGCTACCTTAGTTGCTGGACTACAAATCCGGTTCCCATTCCGCTTCCAAATTAGTTTAAACCCTCCCGAAGAGTACTAGAAAACCTCCCTCCCAGGATATTGGGGCCCCTCTGATTCAGATGCAACCCGCCCTGCTTGTACAGGTCCCACCTTCCCCAGAATGCGCTCCAATTATCCAAATACCTGAAGCCCTCCCTCCTACACCATTCCTGCAGCCACGTGTTCAGCTGCACTCTCTCCCTATTCCTAGCCTCGCTATCACGTGGCACCCGCAACAAACCAGAGATGACAACTCTGTCTGTCCTGGCTTTTAACTTCCAGCCTAACTCCCGAAACTCTTTTATTACCTCCACACCCCTTTTCCGACCTACGTCGTTGGTACCAATGTGCACCACGACTTCTAGCTGCTCCCCCTCCCCCTTAAGGATCCTGAAGACACGATCCGAGACATCCCTGGCCCTGGCACCCGGGAGGCAACATACCTTCCTGGAGTCTCGCTTGCGACCACAGAATCTCCTATCTATTCTCCTAACCATTGAATCTCCTACAACTATTGCTTTTCTATTCTCCCCCCTTCCCTTCTGAGCCCCAGAGCCAGACTCAGTGCCAGAGACCTGGCCGCTAGGGCCTACCCCAGTAGCTCATCCCCCCCAACAGCATCCAAAATGGTATACTTGTTTTGAAGGGGAACGGCCATGAGGGATCCCTGCACTGTTTGCCTGTTTTTTTTTTTCCCCTGACTGTAACCCAGCTATTCTTGTCCTGTACCTTGGGTGTGGTTACTTCCCTGTAACTCTTCTCTATCACCCCCTCTGCCTCCCGGATGATCCGAAGTTCATCCAGCTTCAGCTCCAGTTCCCTAACACGGTCTTTGAGGAGCTGGAGTTGGGTGCACTTCCCGCAGGTATAGTCAGCAGGGACACTGGTGGTATCCCTCACCACTCACATCCTACAGGAGGAGCATGCAACTGGCCTAGCCTCCATCCCCTCTTACCTTACAGAATATAGCTGCCCTGTGGACCAACTGGATCTCCGCCCTCCGACTCTGCTCCCAGTCAGCTGCACTCTCTGTAAACTCCTGGCTCTCTTCTCACTCTTGTCAATCCAAATCTTTCTCACTTACTTGTGAATATATTCGGTGACACAGCCTCCACTGCTCACTGGCAAGGAGAATTCCAAAAAGTATATTGTCATCTGAGAAAAGAAATTCCTCCTCCTTTCCATCATAATGCAAGTCCCCTTACTCTTCCCCAGAGTTCGAGACCTCCCACAAGGGGAAACCTGAGAGAACATCCTGTCATGTCCCCTCGGGGTCTTTTATGTTTCAATAAGACCGCCTCTCATTCTTCTAAACTCCAGTGAATATACGCTCAACCTGCTTCACCTTTCCACATAAGTTAACCCCTTCATCCCAGGGTCGAGTGAATCTTCTCTGAACTATGCAAGGATTTTCCTCTTTAAATAAGGGACCAAATCTGTGCCTGGTGCTTGAGGTGCAGTTTCACCATTGCCCTGTGCAGATCATAGAACATAGAACATAGAAAAATACAGCACTAAACAGGCCCTTCGGCCCACGATGTTGTGCCGAACCTTTGTCCTAGATTAATCATAGATTATCATTGAATTTACAGTGCAGAACGAGGCCATTCGGCCCATTGAGTCTGCACCGGCTCTTGGAAAGAGCACCCTACCCAAAGTCAACACCTCCACCCAACACTAAGGGCAATTTTGGGCACTAAGGGCAATTTATCATGGCCAATCCACCTAACCTTCACATCTCTGGACTGTGGGAGGAAACCGGAGCACCCGGAAGAAACCCACACAGACACGGGGAGGATGTGCAGACTCCGCACAGACAGTGACCCAAGCCGGAATCGAATCTGGGACCCTGGAGCTGTGAAGCAATTGTGCTATCCACAATGCTACCGTGCTGCCCTTAAGAACAAATAAATCTACACTATATCATTTTACCGTAATCCATGTACCTATCCAATAGCTGCTTGAAGGTCCCTAATGTTTCTGACTCAACTACTTCCACAGGCAGTGCATTCCATGCCCCCACTACTCTCTGGGTAAAGAACCTACCTCTGACATCCAGGGTTGTCTCTACTCCCCTTCTTGAACAAGGCGACAACATTTGCTATCCTCCAGTCTTCTGGCACTATTCCTGTAGACAAAGATGACTTAAAGATCAAAGCCAAAGGCTCAGAAATCTCCTCCCTAGCTTCCTAGAGAATCCTAGGATAAATCCCATCCGGCCCAGGGGACTTATCTATTTTCACACTTTCCAGAATTGCTAACACCTCCTCCTTATGAACCTCAAGCCCTTCTAGTCTAGTAGCCTGAATCTCCTCGACAACATTGTCTTTTTCCTGTGTGAATACTGACAAAAAATATTCATTTAGCACCTCTCCTATCTCCTCGGACTCCAAACGCAACTTCCCACTACTGTCCTTGACTGGCCCTACTCTTGCCCTAGTCATTCGTTTATTCCTGACATATCTGTAGAAAGCTTTAGGGTTATCCTTGAACCTACCTGCCAAAGACTTCTCATGTCCCCTCCTGGCTCTTCTTCCTCTTGACAAGTGTTTCGACTGCTTTAGTAAACCACGGTTCCCTTGCTCGACCACTTCCTCCCTGCCTGACAGGTACATACTTATCAAGGACACGGAGTAGCTGTACCCCTTATTTTTAAACTGTGTTCCTAGAACAATCGTTTCCTCCGAACCGGTTCTGAGGGACCTACACAGGCCAGATGAATATTTGTTGCACACAAATATTCTGTATAATCACAACGATGAACTCATAGAAAAAGTGAAATGGAAATTACGCTGTTAAATTTGTCAAAATTATGTTGATTCTAAAACTGTAGGAAGCACAATTTACTTGTTTAAATGATGCTATATCAGTGTGATATATTTACTGAATTGTTAACTAGAAGGGTGACATAATCTGTGATGAGAACAGTTTGTAGGCTTCCAACATTAGTGTGTGATTAACCTTTTAATCTTACCACTCGTTTAGTATTCATTTACCTATGGAAGTTAATTGGATTGCCTTTTATGTTGGTTGCCAGCCGCTTCTCATATAATAATAATCTTTATTGTCACAAGTAGGCTTACATTAACACTGCAATGAAGTTACTGTGGAAAGCCTCTAGTCGCCACATTCCGACGCCTGTTAGGGTACATAGAGGGAGAATTCAGAATGTCCAAATTACCTAACAGCACGGCTTTCAAGACTTGTGGGAGGAAATGGGAGCACCCGGAGGAAACCCACGCAGAAACGGGGAGAACGTGCAGATTCCGCACAGACAGTGACCCAAGCCGGGATTCGAATCTGGGACCCTGGGGCTGTGAAGCAACGGTGCTAACCATTGTGCTACCAGCATTGCGCAGGTCAAGGACACACAGCCTGAGTGAGTGAGACACAGACAGTGAGAATTTGGTAGTTTGGTGCAGTGAGGTAACCAGGAAAGGTCAAAGTGCAGTGTAGATTAGTGTCTGATTGGCTGAAGCTGCCCCCACCCTAATTGCTGAGAGGCAGTTATCTGGCAGTCACCTGAGGCCTGTTAAGGGGCACAAAGGTACACATTGTTTTCTTCTCTTTGAAGTTTTAGTGTGAGTCATCCTGAAGTCTGTAAAAAGACAGACAGAAAGCGCACATCAGTAAGTATTGCACAGGTCAAGGAGACACAGCCTGAGTGAGTGAGACACAGACAGTGAGAATTTGGTAATTTGGTGCAGTGAGGTAATTCGGTGAAGAGTGGGAGAAGGTGCTTTTTCCCGACTGTTTTGTTCTCTCTCTTTTTTCGGGCCTGATTTCGGGAGCCGTTCGGAGGAGGAGGAGCAGTCTCTGTGAGTATAAAAACCTAACGGTAACTGCCTGTTTTCCAGTTTTTTCTCTCCAAAAGTGACGCCAGAGGGAAGCTGTGATCTTCCCTCAAATCTGCCCCAAATTAAAAAAAAACACAGCTAAACTCATAAACTTAAATTAAACTAATTAATTAATTAGTGATGGCTGGTCAGGTGATGTGCTTGAGCTGCTTGATGTGGGAGCTGGCAGATCCCATTGCGAGCTGCAGCGACCACATCTGCAGTAAGTGTTGGCTGCTCGAAGAGCTCCGGCTCAGAGTTGATGAGCTGGAGTCTGACCTTCAAACACTGAGGCACATCCGGGAGGGGGAGACTTATCTGGACACTGTGTTTCAGGAGGCAGTCACACCTGTCAGAGTAAGTAGTTTAAATCCTGCCAGTGGCCAGGGACAGCAGGGTGTGACTGCAAGTCAGGCAGGTAAAGGGAACCAGCAGTCAGGAACTCAGGAGCCTCAGCCCTTGACTCTGTCCAACAGGTATGAGGCACTTGCTCCCTGTGTGGATGGCGAACAGGGCTGCAGGAAGGATCAGTCAGCTGACCAAGGCACCATGGTTCAGCAGGCCATTCAAGGGGAGGGAGTAAATAGGCAAGTTGTAGTTGTAGGGGATTCTATTATCAGGGGGATAGATAGTATCCTTTGTGAGCAGGATAAAGAGTCCCGCATGGTATGTTGCCTGCCCGGTGCTAGGGTGTGGGACATCTCTGACCGGCTTGAAAGGATACTGGAGAGGGAGGGGGAGGATCCAGTTGTTGTGGTCCATGTCGGTACCAACAACATAGGCAAGTCTAGGAAAGAGGACCTGTTTAGAGATTATAAAGAGCTGGGATTCAAATTAAAAAACAGGTCCTCAAGGGTCATAATCTCCAGATTACTGCCCGAGCCACGTGCAAATTGGCATAGGGAGGCAAGAATAAGGGAAGTTAACACGTGGCTGAAAGAGTGGTGTGGGAAAGAGGGGTTCCTTTTCATGGGACACTGGCATCAGTTTTGGGACAGGGGGGACCTATACCGTTGGGATGGTCTCCACCTGAACCGAGCTGGGACCAGTGTTCTGGCGAAAAGAATAAATAGGGTGGTCAATAGGACTTTAAACTAAAGATTGGGGTGGGAAGGGAAAGTCAGGGAACCAAGAGGTGAAGTAATCAGTGGGAAGAGTAGCTGCTTAGGAATACAAAAAAGCACGAAAAGACAAAACTCAGGAGAGGTTACGATAGTCCCCATCCCACAAAATATGACACAGTGCATGGAAAGGCTCAGTAAACCAAGGTCCACCACACTAAGAAAACAAAAAGGGACGGTCAATAGAGAATTAAAGGTGCTATATTTAAATGCACGCAGTGTACGGAACAAGGTAGATGAGCTTGTGGCCCAGATTGTGACTGGCAGGTATGATGTGGTAGGCATCACAGAGACATGGTTGCAGGGGGTTCAGGACTGGCATTTAAACATCCAGGGATTCACAACCTATCGAAAAGACAGAGAGGTGGGCCGAGGGGGCGGGGTTGCCTTGTTAATTAGGAATGAAATTAAATCAATAGCACTAAATGACGTAGGGTCAGATGATGTAGAGTCTGTGTGGGTAGAGTTGAGGAACCACAAAGGCAAAAAAACCATAATGGGAGTTATGTACAGGCCTCCTAACAGTGGTCAGGACCGGGGTCACAAAATGCACCACGAAATAGAAAGTGCATGTCAGAAAGGCAAGGTCACAGTGACCATGGGGGACTTCAATATGCAGGAGGACTGGGTAAATAATGCTGCCAGTGGACCCAAGGAAAGGGAATTCATTGAATGTTTACAGGAGGGCTTTTTGGAACAGCTTGTGATGGAGCCCAAGGGGGAACAGGCCATTCTGGACTTAGTGTTATGTAATGAGCCAGACTTGATTAACGATCTTAAAATAAGGGAGCACTTAGGAGGCAGTGATCATAATATGGTAAAATTCAATCTCCAATTTGAAAGAAAGAAGGCAGAATCAGATGTAAAGGTGTTACAGTTAAATAAAGGTAACTACAGGGGCATGAGGGAGGAACTGACGAAAATCGACTGGGAGCAGAGCCTAGTGGGAAAGACAGTAGAACAGCAATGGCAGGAGTTTCGAGGAGTAATTGAGGATACAGTGCAGAGGTTCATCCCAAAGAAAAGAAAGGTTAGCAGAGGGGCGATTAGGCAGCCATGGCTGACAAAGGAAGTTAGGGAATGCATCAAAGCAAAAGAGAAAGCCTATAATGTGGCAAAGAGTAGTGGGAAGTCAGAAGATTGGGAAGGCTACAAAAACAAACAGAGGATAACAAAGAGAGAAATAAGGAAAGAGAGGATCAAATATGAAGGTAGGCTAGCCAGTAACATTAGGAATGATAGTATAAGTTTCTTTAAATACATTAAAAACAAACGGGAGGCAAAAGTTGACATTGGACCGCTCCAAAATGACGCTGGTAATTTTGTGATGGGAGACAAGGATATAGCTGAGGAACTAAATAAGTACTTTGCATCAGTCTTCACAGTAGACGACATGAGTAATATCCCACCAATTCCGGAGAGTCAAGGGGCAGAGTTGAATATGGTAGCCACCACAAAGGAGAAAGTGCTAGCGAAACTAAGAGGTCTAAAAATTGATAAATCTCCGGGCCCAGATGGACTACAACCTAGAGTTCTAAAGGAGATAGCTGAAGAAATAGTGGAGGCGTTAGTTATGATCTTTCAAAAGTCACTGGAGTCCGGGAAAGTCCCAGAGGATTGGAAAATCGCTGTTGTAACCCCCCTGTTCAAGAAGGGAACAAGGAAAAAGATGGAAAATTATAGGCCAATTAGCCTAACTTCGGTTGTTGGCAAGATTCTAGAATCCATTGTCAAGGATGAGATTTCTAAATTCTTGGAAGTGCAGGATCAGATTAGGACAAGTCAGCATGGATTTAGTAAGGGGAGGTCGTGCCTGACAAACCTGTTAGAGTTCTTTGAAGAGATAACAAATAGGTTAGACCAAGGAGAGCCAATGGATGTTATCTATCTTGACTTCCAAAAGGCCTTTGATAAGGTGCCTCATGGGAGACTGCTGAGTAAAATAAGGGCCCATGGTATTCGAGGCAAGGTACTAACATGAATTGACGATTGGCTGTCAGGCAGAAGGCAGAGAGTTGGGATAAAAGGTTCTTTTTCGGAATGGCAACCGGTGACGAGTGGTGTCGCGCAGGGTTCAGTTTTGGGGCCACAGCTGTTCTCTTTATATATTAACGATCTAGATGACGGGACTGGGGGCATTCTGGCTAAGTTTTCCGATGATACAAAGATAGGTGGAGGGGCAGGTAGTATGGAGGAGGTGGGGAGGCTGCAGAAAGATTTAGACAGTTTAGGAGAATGGTCCAAGAAATGGCTGATGAAATTCAACGTGGGCAAGTGCGAGGTCTTGCACTTTGGAAAAAAGAATAGAGGCATGGACTATTTTCTAAACGGTGACAAAATTCATAATGCTGAAGTGCAAAGGGACTTGGGAGTCCTAGTCCAGGATTCTCTAAAGGTAAACTTGCAGGTTGAGTCCGTGATTAGGAAGGCAAATGCAATGTTGTCAATCATCTCAAGAGGCTTGGAATATAAACGCAGGGATGTACTTCTGAAGCTTTATAAAGCATTAGTTAGGCCCCATTTAGAATACTGTGAGCAATTTTGGGCCCCACACCTCAGGAAGGACATACTGGCACTGGAGCGGGTCCAGCGGAGATTCACACGGATGATCCCAGGAATGGTAGGCCTAACATACGATGAACGTCTGAGGATCCTGGGATTATATTCATTGGAGTTTAGGAGGTTGAGGGGAGATCTAATAGAAACTTACAAGATAATGAATGGCATAGATAGGGTGGATGTAGGGAAGTTGTTTCCATTAGCAGGGGAGACTAGGACCCGGGGGCACAGCCTTAGAATAAAAGGGAGTCACTATAGAACAGAGATGAGGAGAAATTTCTTCAGCCAGAGAGTGGTGGGTCTGTGGAATTCATTGCCACAGAGGGCAGTGGAGGCCGGGACGTTGAGTGTCTTTAAGACAGAAGTTGATAAATTCTTGATTTCTCAAGGAATTAAGGGCTATGGAGAGAGAGCGGGTAAATGGAGTTGAAATCAGCCATGATTGAATGGTGGAGTGGACTCGATGGGCCGAATGGCCTTACTTCCGCTCCTATGTCTTATGGTCTTATGGTCTTATGTACTCAACCACAACCTGTACACTCATGGGCTGGCAAATCCAACTCTCCACCATTACCAGCACGACAAGGAACAACCGTGCTTCAATGAAGCATGTCAGGAGCAGCACCAGGCATACCTAAAAATGAGATATCAACCTGGTGAAGCCACCAGGTGAGGTAAGAGTGATTGCCCTTGACATCAAAGCAGCAGTTGAGCAAATATGACATCAAGGAACTCTATCTAAACTGGAGTAAATGGGAATCACGGGGAAAAATCTCCGCTGGTTGGAGTAATGCCTGGCACAAAGGAAAATGGTTGTGGTGGTTGGAGGTCAATCATCTCAACTCCAGGACATCACTGCAGGAGCTCCTCAGCATAGTATCTTAGCCCCAACCATCATCAGCTGCTTCATCAATGACCTCACTTCCATCATAAGGTCAGAGGTGGAGATGTTTGCGGATGACTGCACAATATTCAGCACCATTCGTGACTTCTCAGATAATGAAGCAGTCTATGTCCAAATGCAGCAAGACATGGACAATATCCAGGCTTGGGCTGACAAGTGACAAGTTACATTGGCACCGCACAAGTACCAGGCAATGACCATCTCCTAAAAGAGAGGATCTTACCACCGTCCCTTGACATTCAATGGCATTACCATTGCTGAATCCCCCACAATCAACATCCTGGGGGTTACCATTGATCAGAAACTGAATTGGACTAGCCACATTAATACTGTGGCTACCAGGGCAGGTCAAAGGCTAGGAATCTTATGGCGAGTAACTCAGCTCCTGACCCCCCAAAGTCTGTCCAAGTCAGGTATGGAATAGAATACTTTCCACTTGCCTGGATGAGTGCAACTCCAACAACACTCAAGAAGCTCAACACCATCCAGAACAATGCAGCCAGTTCATTGCTCCCCCTTCCACAAACATTCAAACCATCCAACACCAACGAACAGTGGCAGCCATCTATAGGATGCACTGCAGTAACTCACCATGGTTTCTTCGATAACATCTTCCAAATCCATGACCACTTCCACCTAGAAGGACAAGAGCAGCAGATACCTGGGAACCCCACCACCTGGAGGTTCCCCAGCAAGTCACTCACCACCCTGATTTGGAAATATATCGCTGCTCCTTCACTGTCGCTGGGGCAACATCCTGGAACTCCCTCCCTAACAGCACAGTGGTTGTTCCAGCCCTCAAGGACTGCAGCAGTTCAAGAAGGCGGCTCACCACCACCTTCTGAAGGGCAACCAGGGATGGGCAATAAATGCTGGCCTAACCAGCATTGCCCATATCCTGGAAATTAATAATAAAAAAATAGGAATACCTGCTTGCCAAACAGCATTGGAGTAAGTGATGAACATGTCCCCATGTCTGCATGGGTTTCACCCCACAACCCAAAGATCTGCAGGGTAGATGGATTGGCCACACTAAATTGCCCCTTAATTGGAAAAAAAAGAATTGGGCACTTTAAATTTGTAAAAAAGTAAATGATGGACAGAGCTATGTGATCCTCGAACCAATAGGTCAGGCCTAAGCTCTCCAGAACTGCCACATTAAGATGAATGATGGTGGACAGTTAAACAACTCATTGAAGGAGGAGGCTCCACAAATCTTCCCATCCTCAATGATGGGGGAACACAGCACATCATTGCAAAATATAAGGCTGAATTATTTGCAACAATCTTCAGCCAGAAGTGTCTAGTGGATGATCCATCTCAACCTCCTCCGGAGATCTCCAGCATCATAAATGCCAGTCTTCAGCCATTTCGATTAACTCCACGTAATATCAAAAGTTGGTTGAAGGCACTGGACACTGCAAAGGCTGTGGACATTGACAATATTTTGGTAATAATAAGAACAAAGAACAAAAAACAATATAGCACAGGAACGGGCCTTCGGCCATCCAAGTCTGCGCCGATCACTTGTCCTATCTAGACCTACCGCCTGTATCCTTCTCCTCCCCGTCTGTTCATGTGTCTATCCAGATAAGTCTTAAAGGTCGCTAACGTATCTGCCTCAACCACCTCACTTGGCAGTGCATTCCAGGCCACCACCACCCTCTGTGCAAAAAAACTTGCCCCGCACACCTCCACTGAACTTTTCCTCCCTCACCTTGAACTTGTGCCCCCATGTAATTGTCATTTCCGCCCTGGGAAAAAGCCTCCAACTGTTCACCCTATCTATACCCCAAATAATTTTATAAACTCCTATCAGGTTGCCCCTCAGCCTCAGCCTCTCCAGGGAGAACAATCCCAGTTTATTCAATCTCTCCTCATAGCTTACCCTCCATACCAGGCAACATCCTGGTAAACCTTTTCTGTATTCTCTCCAAAGTCTCCACGTCCTTCTGGTAGTGCGGTGACCAGAATTGGACCCAGTATTCCAAATGTGGCCTAACCAACGTTCTATATAACTGTAACATAATGTTCAAACTTTTATACTCAATACCCCGTCCTATGAAGGCAAGCATGCCATATGCTTACATTGCCACCATTTTCACCTGTGCTGCCACTTTTAAGGATCTGTGGACCTGCACACCCAGATCCCTCTGTGTCTCTATGCTCCTGATAGTTCTGCCATTTATTTAAAAGCTCCCACCTGAATTGGATCTACCAAGATGCATCACCTCGCATTTGTCTGGGTTAATTTCCTTCAGCCATTTCTCTGTCCAATTTTGCAGCCTATCTATATCCTGTTGCATTCTCTGACAATCTTCATCATTATCTGCAACTCCTACAATCTTAGTATCATCTGCAAACTTACTAATCAGACCCGCTACGTTTTCTTCCAAGCATTTATATATATTACAAAGAGCAGAGGTCCCAGTACTGATCCCTGTGGAACAACACTAGTTCCCGACCTCCATTCGGAAAAACACCCTTCCACTGCTATCCTCTGTCTTCTATGGCCAAGCCAGTTCTGAATCCATCCAGTTAGTTTAATCTTTTGCACCCGCCTATCATTAGGGACCTTATCAAATGCTTTACTAAAGTCCATGGAGACAACATCCACAGCCCTTCCCTCATCAATCATTTTTGTCACCTCCTCAAAAAATCCAATTAAATTAGTGAGACATTATCTCCCTCGTACAAAACCATGCTGTCTGTCACTAATAAGACCATTCACTTCCAAATGTGCATAGATCGTGGCCGGGATTCTCCAAGCCCACGCCTGGTCAGAGAATCACTGGGGGGGGCGGGCGCAAATCCCGCCACGCCGCTCCGACGCCGGGCCGACAATTCTCCGGCGACTGGAGAATCGACGACAATCGCGCCGGTGCGGTCGCTGCGGCACCGGTCGGGGGCCGTTAACAGCAGCCCCCGTGCCGATTCTGCGTGCTTGATGGGCCAAGTGACCGCCAGCATCATTTGCGTATGGTCCTAACCGGCGGGACCTCGGCGTTCTGGCTGCGGGGGCCCTCCTGGTGGGGCGGCGGGTGGAGCCGACTCCGGGTGGGGGCCTCCAGGTTGGCCAGGCCCGCGATCAGGAGCAGCCGATTGGCGGGTGCGCTAATTCTGGGGCGGGCCTATGTTCCTCTGCGCCGAGTCCTGTAGGGCTCCGCCATGTTGCCCGTGGGCCGGCGCAGAGACGGACGTGGTGTGCATGCGCAGACCCGCGCTGGCCAGCTTTCGGTGCCGGTGCAGCGCACAGCAGTCCGGCGGCGTTCTAGCCCCCGAGGACGGGGAGAATAACTGGGCCTGGAGGCCATTTGATGCCAGCGTCGCTCGCGCCGGTTTTGATGCCGGCGTCAACACTTGGCCTGGGTTTCGGAGAATCCCGGCCCCTATCTCTGAAAAGCTTTTCCAACAATTTCACTCTCACTGACGTCAAGCTCACTGGCCTATAATTACCCGGATTATCCTTGCAACCCTTCTTAAATAACAGTACAACATTGACTATCCTCCAATCCTCTGGGATCGCACCTGTGGCTAACGAGGACACAAAGATTTCTGTTAGAGGCCCAACAATTTAATCTCTTGTCTCCCTCAGGAATCTGGGATAGATGCCATCTGGCCCTGGGGATTTGTCTACCTTAATGCTTTTTAACATACCCAACACTTTCTCCCTCGTAATAACAATCTGTTTTAAAGTGTTTACACATCCTTCTGAGACACCACCAATCAATGTATACTGAAGACTTGTGCTGCAGAACCTGCCGTACCCCTAGTCAAGGTGTACCAGTACAGCTACAACACTGGCCTCTATCCAGCAATGTGGAACATTGCACACACATGTTCTGTACACAAAAAGGAGGACAAACCCAATCTGGTATATTACGGCCCGATCAGTCCACTCTGGCTCATCAATAAAATGATGGAAGGGGTCATCAATAGTGCTATCAAATTGCACTTGTGTAGCAATAACCTGACAATGACCCTCAGTTTAGGTTCCATCAGGGTCAGTCAGCTCCTGACCTCATTACAGCCTTGGTTCAAACATGGGTAAAAGAGATGAACTCTTGAAATCTAGGCAGCATTTGATCAAGTGTAGCATCAAGGGGTTCTTGCAAAACTGTAGTCAATGGGAATCATTGAAAATTCTCCATTGGTTGGAGTCATACCTAGGACAGAAGAAGATGGTTTTGGTTGTTGGAGGTCATAGAGTGATAAAGCTTTCCAGCACAGAGCGAGGTCCTTCAGCCCATCGTGTCTGTGCTGGCCATCAAGCACCTACCTATTCTAGTCCCATTTTCCAGCATTTGGTCCATAGCCTTGTATGCTATGATGTTTCAAGTGCTCATCTAAATGCGTATGATGATAGTTATCACCATGACTGAGATTAGCTTTATAATTCCAGATTTATTTATTGAATTTAAATTTGCTGTGGTTGTTGAACCCAAGCTTCCATCGCATTAATCTGGAGCTCTGGATTATTCATCAAATGGCACTACAACTACAACACCTTCTCCCTCAGGCACACCAGGTTAATCATCTGAGTTCCAGCATGTAGTCGTTCCTCAGGCTAGTGTCCCAGGCCCAACCATCTTCAGTTCTTTCATCACTGATGTCCCCTCCATAATATAGTCAAGAGTGGGGATGTTCGCTGATGACTGCACAATATTCAGCACCATTCATAATTCCTCAGATACTGGAGAAGTCCATGTGCAAATGGAGCAAGACCTGAACAATATCCAGGTTTGGGTGGACAAATAGCAAGTGACATTCCTGCCACACAAGTGTCAGATAAGGACCATCTTCAACAAGAAATAATCTAACCATCATCCCTTGACATTCAATTACCACCCTTAATGCCCTTCTATCAACATTCTGGGAGTTGTCATTGGTCAAAAACTGAACTGGACTCGCCATATAAATACCATTGTCACAAGAGTAGATCAGAGACTAGGAATCCTGTGGCAAGTAACTTACGTCCTGGTTCCCCAAATCCTGTCCAACATCTGCAAGGAACAAGTCAGGAATGTGATAGAATACTTTCCTCTTGCATGGATGAGTGCAGCACCAACAACACTCAACAAGCTTGACACCATCCAGGACAAAGCAGCATTCTTGATTGGTACCCCATTAAGAAACATTTACTCCCTCCGCCACCAACGCACAGTGGCAGCAGTGAGTACCATCTAACAAGATGCATTGCAGAACCTCATCAAGCCTCATCAGTCAGCACTTGCTAAATCCACAGCTATTACCATCTAGAAGGACAAGGACAGCAGACGCATGGGACCATCACCACCTGGAGGTTCTCCAAGCCATCGACTATCATGACTTGAAAATATATCACCGTTCCTTAACTAGGTCCAAATCTTCGAACTCCCTCCATACAGCACTGTGGGTGTACCTACGCCAGATAGGCTGCAGCGGTTCAAGAATGTAACTTACCACTTGCTTCTCAAGGTCAATTAGGGATGGAAAATAAGTGCTAGCCTTGCCAGCGATGCCCACACCTAAAGAATGAAGAAAAACCGTGGCCATTTAATGGTCACTTAAGGGCGTCATCCCACCCCAGCCACATCCCGAATTCTATTTGCAGGAACGATATAAATGCATTGGCGGTGGTTCAGAGGCAGTTTATTAAATTGATACCTGGAAAGGGCTGGTTGTATTATGGGGAAAAGTTAGACAGACCGGGCTTGTTTCCACTGGAGTTTAGAAGAATGAAGGGTGACTTGATTGAGTATAGAAGATCCTGAATAGCCTTGACAAGATGCCATGGGAAGAATGTTTCCTCTTGTGAATGAGTCCAGAGTTGTGCTTTCTGAATTTATGCTTCATAATCCCATTATCAAGTTTTTTAGCAGTCAGTGTTCCTATAGAATTGAAACATTTGGCACATCAATTACGTTTTCTCTTCAAATCAATCCTTTAATATTTTTGTTTGTAGCTGCTCGAGGGCCGAAATTGCTAAGTTCTGATTCTGATGAGAACCTTGGTAAGCATAAGAGCAGTCGTCACCAACAGACTGCAATCTGTCAGTCCTCACCAACAGACCACAATCTGTCAGGATAGGCAACAGCACCTCTGCCACAATAGTCCTCAACAATGGGGCCCCGCAAGGATGTGGGCTCAGTCCTCTACTTATTCCCTATACACACACGACTGTGTGGAAAGATTTAACTCCAACTCAATCAAGAAATCTGCGGATGATACGACTGTGATGGGCCGTATCTCAAACAATGACGAATCATACTACAGAAGGGGGATAAATCACTTTGGTTGCATGGTGTACCGAAAAGAACCTCTCTCTAAATGTCGGAAAGACCAAGGAACTGATCATCGACTTCAGGAAGTGTAGCAATGGCTCCAAAGTGGAGATGGTCGATAGGTTTAAGTGCCTGAGGGTCACCAACACCAACAGTCTGTCCTGGTCCACTCACGGTGATGCAACAGTCAAGAAAGCCCAACAACATCGCTACTTCCTACAGAAGCTAAAGAAATTTGGCATGTCTGCATCGACTCTCACAAACTTCAACAGATGTGCGACAGAGTGCATCCTATCCGGCTGCATCACAGCCTGGTATGGCAACTGCTCGGTCCAAGATCGCAAGAAACTGCAGAGTGTGGTGAACTCAGCCCAACGCATCACACAAGCTTGCCACCCTTACATTGATTCTGTCTCCACTTCCCACTGCCTCAGGAAAGCAGACAGCATTATCAGAGACCCCTCCCACCCAGGCTTTGCCTTCTTCCAGACCCTTCCATCAGGCAGAAGGTACAGAAGTCTGAAGATCTGCACATCCAGACATAGGAACAGCTTCTTCCACACAGCTACAAGACTCCTCAACAACTTCCCTTCGGACTGATATGTTCCCTGTAAGAATACTATTCACGACGCCCTATGCTGCTCTTGCTCATGTATTTGCCTTGTTTGGCCTCTTGTTCCGCATTGTAACCAATAACTGTTTGTCAATGTCCCATTTGTCAATGTACTCTATTGAGTTTTTTTTTTGTCTACTATGTACGTACTGTGTACGTACATTCCCTCGGCCGCAGAAAAATACTTTTCACTGTACTTTGGAACATGTGAAAATAAATTAAATCAAAATAGAGCTAAGGGTATATTATTCTCCAGCCCTCACATGGCGCTTTGCGATTTCAACCCTTTATAATCCTGTTGGAAAGGAAAATGCTTTGTGTATTGGAATTTAAGCACTGAATCCACGGAATTACAAAACTCAATCTGGAAAATTATCGCTGGGCAGTTCCAATTGGATTCGTGAAATTTTTCATCCATCATAGATTTCAATATTTTCTTTACAGGTACAGCTTTTGAAAGTGAGTCATAAATGGTAATAACCGATGCATTCTAACTCCCAGTGAACACAATTTCACTCTGCTTTGACAAACTTTGCAGTCAGCTTGCATAATTGACTGCTGTTTCACTTCTGTCAAGGCATATAATAAGAAAATGACCTATTCATCAGCCCATCATTCAGGAATTTTAAAATTCACTATTTGACAACATATAATAATCTCTCCATGTCCCCAAACTGAAGTGTGACCCGTCACAACATCCTGTTGTGCCATGATTGAAAAAAATTGTAGACTTTTGAGAGATTTCCCTGAGAGGAGTATAATGATAGATAATTTTGTTTGGCAATCTCCAGCAGAAAGTAATTATCACTGAGACAGAGGGGACAGCAAAATTGAATTTATCAACTGCAGAAAAAGTATTGGCTCAAATTGGAGCTCTCAAAGCAAATTGGGCTGCTGATCCTGATTGTGTGCCTTCTGAAAAACTAAATGAAATGTTCGGCTATGCTAGGTTAGCTCAGGGCTCACACATTTAACAGGATGTTGAGGTCTCATGCTACTCCCATGCGCTGGAGAGAATGCCACGTGATGAATATGTTTAAGAATGATAATAAATTAGAACTGGGAAATTATGGGCTAGCTAGTTGAATTCCATCTAAAGGGAAGTTTCCTGGATCTTGCTTAACTACCATAGTGAGGCCAGAAAATAATTTCCCAGATTTCCGAAATTGACCTAAAGCCTTTTATTCACTTTTGTTTTATCATTTCCCAAGGTTGGGTTGAGATGATTGGGATTGGCAGGAGGTGGAGTTGGGGGTTTGGTGGTGTGGGTTAGGGAAATGACGTGATGGAGGACGAATATTAATAGTGTATGAAGCCAGGACTGGATAGACTGGGCCAATGGATCCTTTGCTGTTCTTTGTCATTTATTGAAGTCAATTTCATTGATATGTGGCTCAATTCTCTCAGATGGAAGCGCTGTCAATCTAAAATCAGTTAATTTGCTTTGATTCCATCAAGCCTATAACAACAAAATATAAGGCGCGATTTACTGGAAAAAATTCTAAATGTCATTTTGAGCGTGACTGGCAGGGTGTTTATCGACGGCCGCGTTGGTGAGATCGTGGCCCGTATTTAACGATACTTAATGCCGGAAATGAGCCCCCACGAGCTTCTCACATTATTGGCTGCCTTGCCATCTGATTAACCCAACTTGCACCTCAGCATCTCGTCAATAACAAGAGGAGTTACTTTTAAATGCTCCCTCACCACTCACTCCCAGTCAACACACAGACCCGCTCCTCACTTTGGGGATGCCGACCTGGCTGGACTTCTCGATGCTGTGAATGTGGGGCAGGACATCCTGTTCCCTCGAAGGCTCAGAGGACCAGCAGCAGGGCCACCAATGCTGCCTGGGAGACAGTGTCTGTGACTGTCAGTTCAGGGAGCATGATAAGGAGGACTGCCGTCCAATGTTAGAAGAAGACCAATGATATCCTCCGAGCTGCAAGGGTAAGTTACCACCGCTCTCGTGCCACCCCTCAAGTTACTAACCCCTCCCCCCCCCCCAATAAATCATGGGATGACACCTCGCACTGTCACCACGTCCGATCTTTGCAGTAGCTCTTCTGCACCTCCTGCCACTCACCAAGACAGCCCCTTCATATCTAGGTATGGTACCCACCCATATGCTATGGACACCCCTGACCCATCAAGCATCTGGCTCACAGTACATTCCCTTTGTCTCCATAGGGGAAGATAGCCCATAATAAACGGGAAAGAGCCATGATGGGGGGGCGGAGTCACAGAGATTTGACTCCTCACGGCCTATTAGGAACGGGCCCTGGAGATCACCGGGTTGTCTGAGGAGAGAGTAGCCACTGACAGAGAGGTTGGACTCCACCACAGAGGTGAGGGTCCACTGCCTCTTCATACAGATGACCTGTCTCAAGTGAGTTTTCATGCCAGACACAATGATCTTTCCCTATTCTCTCACAAGATCTCCATCCTGCAGTGCACACACCAGAGGTCTCCCGCTTTGTAGTGGTCTGCTGTGCCCTTCACAACCTGACACAGCAGTGGGTCGACATGCTGGAGGAGGAGGAAGGACATATGGCCTCGTCTGAGGAGGAGGCGGGCCAGCAGGGGATGGAGGCCGAGCCCGGAGAGGACCCGCAGGAGGAGCCGGAGAATGGAGGACAGGCGGCGGCAAGGTTCCAGCATGTCCGGAGGACTAGGGAGGCCATCCTCCACACCAGATTCTGGAGGCCGGAGGATCTGGAGTTGTTCCCCCCTCTTGCCACCCAAGGGACTCCCTCAGAAGAGATCTCCGAGGAGACCACCATCGACGCGTCAAAGATATCATCCCACCTTCCACCAACACAGAGGCACACCTCAGTGGGCAACATTGGTGGACAGGCGTCTGCTGCACAATCTGGTGAGCCGCACACAGTTGCTGATGCACATCAGGAGGAGGCAGGGACATTCAAGGGCAACAGTGTCGGAGGTCTGCTGGATTTCAGGACTCAGCTGGGTCCCAGTCAGAAGCTGGGCCTCTGGACAAGGTTCTCCCAGAGCTGATTCAAATGATAGGACAGATCCATGAGATTCAGGAGCAGATATCAGCGACATTTTAGTGTGTGCATAGCCAATTGGAGGAGTCCCAAAGACTACGGGTGCTGGAGATGATGCCTCCAATGTGTGGCACCGATGTCAACATTGCTAGAATGGAGACCACAGTGGAAAACCTGGAGCACAATGTCTGCGTCTTGAGTGGTGTGTCCCAAGGAATGGCGCAGTCTGTGATGCTGTGATGACCATGGTTGAGGGCCTGAATATCATGTCTTAGTCACTGAGGGACATGTCCCACACAAAGGTGGACATTGCCAAGGCACTGCAGAACATGACCCAGTCACTGAGGAGAATCACTGAGGGTGTCAACACCATGGTGCAGTCAATGGGAAGGTTCCAGAGCGGGCAGCTCCCGATGTCTCTGCATCCTATGGAGTCTGCCAGTGCTCTACAGGCACTGTCAGAGAGGAGGAATCACTGGAGGCCAACCCGGGCCTTCCACTAAGGAGGTGACCACGGTCTCCAGTTCTTTCGAATCACCCCTCCTGACACCAGTGCATCACAAGGGCAGTGGACAGAACAAGATGGCATGGCGACGCCAGTGATACCGGTAAGTTGGCTGGTGCCCTCCGCCTCCAAGCCTCCAGAGTTTGCCCAGCAAAGGCATCAAAGCCATGGGGCATGGAAAGCAGCAGGTTGCCTTCACCTCTGATGTTCATCCTGGGGATGTAGCACTAGACCATGTAAGATCAGGAAGAGTGAGGAGCACTGAGTGGGCACTAGGGAGGGGAGGTCACCAACTGTAGCTAGTGAAAATCTGTTCACTATTAAAACATATTACACCTGATACATATGAAGACTTTGTCACATTAATCCTCACAGAGGACCTGCCTATCCCTCCAACTCTTGTTGCTCTCTGCCTCTCCCCAACCCCCGCTCCCCGTGCACAGATTAAACACCCTCGATACAGGCTCTATTCAGAGGATGGGTGTAAGTGCTGTCAGAAGAAAGACAGGAGTCAGACTTTGGCAAAAACTGAGGACCACCAGAGCTGACCTCACAGCGAGTGATTTTCACTACCCTGTCTTGCCTATTGACCCACTGGCAGTGTCGACACAAACCATTACTCTGGAATGTGTGGAGCGGGAAATGGGGTGGAGGGAGAATGAGGGAAATGTGGGGGTGGGGTGGATTGGGGGGGAATGAGGGAAATGTGGGGAGCAGGGAGAAGGGGGAGGAAGGAAATGGGGGAGGAGGAAAATGGGCGAGGGAGAAGGAAGAAGGGGAATGGGGTATAGGGCATTAAAGGAAGGAGGGAAATGGGTAGGATGGAGGATTGGGTGAAAGAGGGAAATGGGAGGGGTGAGGGATTGGGGGAGAAGGAGGGAAATGGGGTGAAGGACAGATTGGGGGTGGAAGGGGGTGAGCTGACGGACAAAGCCTCATCCTATGAGAATCTGGTGAGGAGGATGGCCTCCCTGGTCCTCCGGGCATTCTGGAACCTTGCCGCCGCCTGTCCTCCATTCTCCGGCTCCTCCTGCGGGTCCTCTCCGGGCTCGGCCTCCATCCCCTGCTGGCCCGCCCCCTCCTCAGACGAGGCCATATGTCCTTCCTCCTCCTCCAGCATGTCGACCCACTGCTGTGTCAGGTTGTGAAGGGCACAGCAGACCACGACAAAGCGGGAGACCCTCTGGGGTGTGTAGTTCAGTGCACCACAATAGCGGTCAGGGATCAGAACCGCATTTTGAGAAGTTTAATGTATCGCTCAATGACAGCACCGGTGGCAGCAGGTCTCCACCTTGGCCTCCGGCCTCCAGACTGGTGTCATCAGCCTGGACCTCAGCAGGTAACCCTTGTGTCCCAAGAGCCCACCCGTAATCCTGGGTGATCCTCGAAGACGGCGGGAAGCTGTTGGTGTCCCAGGATGTAGCTGTCATGCACATTCCTGGGAAGTGTGCACACACATCCATGATCCTGAGGCAATTGTCGCACATAAGTTGAACATTCAAGGAGTGGGACCCCTTCCTATTCATGAAGGGCACACCCTGATGCCCCGGTGTGTGCAAGGCAACATGCGTGCCATCAATTATCCCCTGAATGTGGGGAAGCCCAGCGATGGTGGACAATTGCTGTGATGCAGCCCGGGCATCTTGGTGGGCTTGGTCCAGCTCAAAATTGATAAAGTCTGATGCCCGTGCACACAGGGCATCCGTGACCTCACAAATGCACTTGCAGTCTGCAGCTTGTGAAATATCGCACAAGTGTCTGATCGAGATCTGGAATGATCAGGTTGCATAGAGGTTCAGGGCTGCGGTGACCTTCACGGTCACCACGGGGTGCCAAGTCCATGAGAACATGGCACAGGTGCTGCACTGTCTCTTTGCTGAGACAATCTCTTGCGGCACATGCCGTCCATCAGCTCCTCAAAAGATCCTTACGACGCCTGTAAGCCTTAGACCATCGTTGGTGTCCCCCTCTGGGTTCCTCCTCAGCCTGATGGGTGGCTGGGTCTTCAGGGTGTGTGGTTGCCCCCTGCACATGGGGTGCCGCCTCCAGCCTGCGTCCATGCTGCTGCCACCTTCTCCGGCGTCTGGCCACCTGGCTGGCTTGGTAGCACAGTGGTTAGCACAGTTGCTTCACTGCGCCATGGTCCCTGGTTTGATTCCGGCTGGGGTCACTGTCTGCGTGGAGTCTGCACGTTCTCCCCGTATCTGTGTGGGTTTCCTCTGGGTGCTCCAGTTTCATCCCACAAGTCCCGAAAGACGTGTTTGTTAGTAATTTGGACATTCTGTATTCTCCCTCTGTGTACCCAAACAAGCGCTGGAATGTGGCGACTAGGGGCTTTTCACAGTAACTTCATTGCAGTGTTAGTGTAAACTTACTTGTGACAAAGATTATTAAAATTAAATTAACAATGTGAGCGCAGCCTCTGCAGGACTGACACCACCAGCTATTTTGGTATCTGTAAGGAATTGGAGGAGCAGAGAGACCAACAATCAGTTTGGGGCTTCCATCCTGAGACACTCAAATCCCCCAAGCCTCCCCCACCCTTCTGTGACCTGCCTTCTCTCAGAATGACATTCACTGAGCCAGTTGTGCTAGAAAATGTTGCTCTCCACACTCGCCCCCGGCCACAGAAGGAGCCCCTAGACCCGGACCTCAGAACTCTGCCGGCAACTTTAAGGAGACCGTGCTCAGGTGCCCTTTCTTGATCCACACACTTACCCTTTAGTCACGAGAAGAACCCCATTGCTGAAGCTGAGCTCTTCAGTGTTTGATTGTTGGGTGCTCCCTCTATGGTACAGACACTCCTAGAGTTCAGGCACAGTGTTCACGGATCAAAGTTTGTTTGACATGCAGTGCAACAATCATCGTCTGAGACATGGCACATGTGCCCACGAGAAGCCACTTGAGAATGTTTTGTTTACTAAATGGTCAACAGTCATAAAGATTTGAAACATCAACTATTCCACATATCACACTAACCACTAAACTAAACGAAATGTCACTGTTCCATATTGCTACTAATACAAATCTATAGCCCAATTTCACAAAAAAACAAACACACAGTATCACCCCTCGCAGGTTCCTCAACTGAAATGGAGAATAAGCCTGAGAATGTGTCAAGCAGTGTAATACTTGTTCCACCTATCAATGCCATTCTCTATCCAGGAGCTTCAGTTGTGCAGGCCCTCCCACATAGCCCAATCTCACCAGAACCAAATCCTGGCATCCACATATTCCACTGGCGCTCAAGGGGCAGTTAAAGAACATAAGAACTAGGAGTAGCGGTGGGTCATCTGGCCCCTCAAGCCTGCTCTGCCATTCAACAAGATCATGGCTGATTTTTTTATGGACTTAACTCCACTTACCCACCTGCTCACCATAACCCTTAATTCCTTTACTGTTCAAAAATCTATCTATCTTTGCCTTAAAAACATTCAAAGAGGTAGCCTCAACTGCCTCACTGGGCAGGAAATTCCACAGATTCACAACCCTTCGGGTGAAGAAGTTCCTCCTCAACTCAGTCCTAAATCTGCTCCCTCTTATTTTGAGGCTATGCCTCCTAGTTTTAGTTTCACCCGCCAGTGGAAATAACCTCCCGGATTCTATCTTATCTATTCCCTTCATAATTTTATATGTTTCTGTAAGATCCCCCCTCATTCTTCCAAATTCCAATGAGTATGGTCCCAGTCTACTCAGTCTCTCCTCCAAAGTCAATCTTCTGAACTCTGGAATCAACCTAGTGAATCTCCTCTGCACTCCTTCCAGTGTCAGTGCATTCATCCTCAGGTGAGGAGACCAAAATTGTACACGGTACTTCAGGTGTGGCCTCATCAACACCCTATACAGCTGCAACATAATCTCCCTGTTTGTAAACTCCATCCCTCTAACAATGAAGGACAAAATTCCATTTGCTTTCTTAATTACCTGATGCACCTGCAAACCAGCTTTTTGCGGTTCATGCACAAGGACACCCAGGTCCCTCTACACAGCAGCACGCTGCAATTTTTTACCATTTAAATTAGAGCCCATTTTGCTTTTGTTCCTACCAAAATGGAGGACCTCACATTTACCAACATTGTACTCCATCTGCCAGACCCTTGCCCACTCAAACTATCTATATCCCTCTGCAGACTCTCAGTGTTCTCTGCACACTTTGCTCTATCATCACCTTAGTGTCATCTGCAAACTTTGACACATTATAATTGGCCTCCAACTCCAAATCATCCATGTAAATTGTAAACAATTCTGGTCCCAACACTGATCCCTGAGGCACACCACTAGCCATGATCGCCAACCAGAAAACACCCATTTATCCCCACTCTTTGCTTTCTATTAGTTAACCAACCCTCTATCTATGCTAATACATTACCCATAATGCTGTTCACCTTTATCTAATGCAGCAGCCTTTTGTTTTTCTTTTAATTTTGAGTACCCAGTTTTTTTTTCGGGGGAAATTTAGCATGGTCAATCCACCTACCCTGCACATCTTTGGGTTGTGGGGGTGAGACGCACCCGGGATCCATCCCGGGTCCTCGGTGCCGTGAAGCAGCAGTGCTAATCACTGCACCACTATGCCGCCCTGCAGCAGCCTTTTGTGTGGCACCTTGTTTGACTGCCTTGTGGAAATCCAGATACACCACATCCAACGGTTTCCTGTTAACCACCACACTCGTAATGTCCTCAAAGAGTTCCAGCAGATTAGTGAAACATTTTTTTAAAAAATTTCGTTTTAAAATTTAAAGTACCCAATTATTTTTTTCCAAGAGACAATTTATCGTCGCTGATCCACCTACGTGAGACCCACGCAAAGACAGGGAGAATGTGCATACTCCGCACAGACAGTGATTGGGAGGCAGGATCAACCCGGGTTCTCTGCACCATGAGGCAGCAGGCTAATCACTGCGCCACTGTGCCACCCTGTAAATTAGTTAAACATGACCTGCCTTTCATGAACCCATGTTGCATCTGTCCAATGGGATAATTTCTATCCAGATGTCTCATTATTTCTTCCTAGGCGATAAATTCAAGAATTTTCCTCACTATAGAAGTTTTGTCAACCGGCCTATTGTTACCCGTCTTTTGTCTACCTCTTTTTTTTAAACAATGGCGTCACATTTGTTGTTTTCCAATCTGTCAGAACCACTCCAGAGTCCAGCGAATTTTGGTAAATTATACGAGCGCAATTGCTATTTCCTCCACGATCTCTTTTAGTACCCTGGGATGCATTCCATCAGGGCCAGGAGACTTGTCTACCTTTAGCCCCATTAGCTTGCCCAACACTACCTCCTTAGTGATTATGATCGTTTCTAGGTCCTCACCTTCCACAGCCTCCTTGCCATCAATTATTGGCATGTTATTTGTGTCTTCCACTGTGAAGACTGACATAAAATACCTGTTCAATGCCTCAGCCATTTCCTTATTTCCCATTATTAAATCCTCCTTTTCATCCGCTGAAGGACCAATGTTTACTTTAGTCACTCTTTTTCATTTTATATATTTGTAGACATTTTTGCTATCTATTTTTATATTCTGAACTAGTTTCGTCTCATAATCTATCTTATTTTTCTTTATAGCTTTTTTCATGGCTTTCTGTTGAGTTTTAAAGATTTCTCAATCCTCTAGTTTCCCACTAACCTTTGCCACTTTGTATAAGAACATAAGAACTAGGAGCAGGAGTAGGCCATCTGGCCCCTTGAGCCTGCTCCGCCATTCAATGAGATCATGGATGATCTTTTGTGGACTCAACTCCACTTTCCGACCCGAACACCATAACCATTAATCCCTTTATTCTTCAAAAAACTATCTATCTTTATCTTAAAAACATTTAATGAAGGAGCCTGTACTGCTCCAATGTTTTTACTTCCTGTTTTATTCCTTTTAGGATGACTGGTCCTATTCACTGAGCTCCCCTCAGTCACTGGACATCGGTTCCAGTCCTGCTCAGGTGCAGACCGTCCGGTTTGTACTGGTCCCACTTCCCCCAGAACCGGTTACAATACCCCAGGAATTTGAATCCCTCCATCTTGCACCATCTCTCGAGCCACGGATTCATCCTATCTATCCTGACATTCCTACTGTGACTAGTTTGTGGCACTGGTCGCAATCCTGAGATTACTACCTTTGAGGTCCTACTTTTTAGTTTAACTCCTAACTCCCTGAATTCAGCTTGTAGGACCTCGTCCCATTTTTTACCTATATCGTTGGTGCCTATGTGCACCACGACAGCTGGCTGTTCACCCTCCCCCCCCCCAGAATGTCCTGCAGCTGCTCCGAGACATCCTTGACCCTTGCACCAAGGAGGCAACATACCATCCTGGAGTCTCGATTGCATCCGCAGAACCGCCTGTCTATTCCCCTTATGATTAAGTCCCCTATCACTACAGCCCTCACAGGTCGGCGCAACATCGAGGGCCGAAGAGCCTGTACTGCATTGTAATGTTCTATGTTCTATGTTCTATTCTTCTTCCTGCCCAGCTGTGCAGCAGAGCCAGCCACGGTGCCATGAAGCTGGCTGCTGCTGCCTTCCCCTGGTGAGCCATCTCCCTCAACAGTATCCAAAGCCGTATATCTGTTTTACAGGGAGCTGACCGCAGGGGACACCTGCACTGCCTTCCTACTCTTGCTCTGTCTTTTGGTCACCCATTTTCTATCTCCCTCAGTACCTTTCACCTGCGGCGTGACCAACTCGCTAAACGTGCTATCCATGACGTCCTCAGCATCTCGGATGCTCCAAAGTGAGTCCATCCACAGCTCCAGAGCCGTCAAGTGGTCTAACAGGAGCTGAAACTGGACACACTTCTTGCATGTGAAGGAGCCAGGGACAGTGGACGTGATCCTGAGCTCCCACATCGCACACGGGTCTGAGATCTCCTGCCATGTCTTAAACCTTAGGTAAACTTATACAACTACAATTCCAAAAAACAAAAGAAAAAATAAATGAATTAGACAATGAAAAGAAAAACTACTTACCAGTCACTTACCAGGGATAAAAAGTGCCTCCTCGCCACCCAGCCTCAAATTCCCACCTAGATTCAAATTTCCAAACTCACTCTTTGCTGTCTCACTCTGGCTGTGTCTTCTCTGGCTCACTGGGAGAACCCACTGGGAGTGAGTTACAAGTTGCTCTTTTTAAATTGGCCTGAGTTGACTCCCCTCCTCCACCTGCTTTTAGATCAAAGTAGATTAAAGTGACTGACACTTAACTGCCAACCAGTTATGTGAGTGGGTGGGGCAGCCCTTGTTAACCTGCACTGCACAATTCTAGATTAATTTAAATTAATTTAAACTCCTGTATTTTCTTTCAACTTGAAACCATCCTTTAACAGGCTCCGGAATGTGGCGACTAGCGGCTTTTCACAGTAACTTCATTTGAAGCCTACTTGTGACAAAAGGCGATTTTCATTTCATTTCATTTTCATTTCATTTCATATCCATGGCTGATTATTCCTTTTCTTACAGTCCTTCCTTTTTATTGGTATATACTTTTGCTGAGGACTGTGAAAAATCACTTTCAAATTCCTCCACTATTCCTCAATTGTCCCACCATAAAGTCTTTGCTCCCAGTGTTCCTAAGCCAACTGCTCCCTCATCCCATTGTATTCTCCTTTGTTTAAGCACAAAAGAGTGGCATTGGATTTTAGCTTCTCACCCTCCAACCATATTTTAAATTTAACCATACTGTGATCGCTCCTTTCGATAGGTTCCATTACATACTGTTCGAGGAAACAATCACGGATGCATTCTATGAACTTCTCCTCAAAGCTTGACCAACCTGGTTTGACCAATAGACATGAACATCCTTGACTTCCAGTGTGTTTAACACATGGTGACGTGCCAGTTACATGCAGCAGTCACCACACCAGCAACAAAAGCATCAGCATTCTGCAAAAGCATTTCTTCAACTGCATCATCAGATGGCCCATTTGAATCAATGTTCTGCAACAGGTCTCGCAGTGTCTTCCTGCCTCAAACCGGATTGCCTTCTGGATCTATATGTCCCCCTCAGCCCAGCTTTCCAGGACCCAGGTATCTTAGAAAAAATTGTCCTTTCTGGCTATAGAAATGAAATGAAACAACAATAGCAGCCTCCAGGCATCTGCAGCCAGCAGCAGGAGCAAACAGCAAACACAACCTGCAGCTGTGAAGTGCTCTCACAACTAACAAGGACAATTACTCATTTGCAATCGCCTCCAGCTGTGTAGCTAGAGGCTGCACACAGTCAAAGGAAGTTAAAATTACTTTCAACATAGAAGCCAGAGCAGGGCTCTGTCCTGGAAGTGTTTGGCAGGACGGACAGGCTGCAGCTGTGGTTGTCCCTGTTTTGGGGATACACAGTATTTAAAGTAAGAAGTCTTACAACACCAGGTTAAATTCAAACAGGTTTGTTTCAAATCACTAGCTTTCGGAGCACTGCTCCTTCCTCCATTCATCTGAGGAAGGAGCAATGCTCCGAATGCTAGTGATTTGAAACTAACCTATTGGACTTTAACCTGGTGTTGTAAGACTTCTTACTGTGCTCACCCCAGTCCAACACCGGCATCTCCACATCAAAATATTTAAAGATGGCTTGAAGGTCTCCCAGATGCAAAGCCCTTCACCATCCTTGCCACCACCCCCAGCCCATGGAGGACACCCAACCTGCAACGCTTCAAACCCCAACCAAGCCCAACCCCACTGTGGGGTGTCACCCCCCCCCCCCCCACCCCTCACCCCAAGCACTGGAGTGGCAGCTCGGGTGCCGTTGGCCGACGGAGAATTCTGTCCAATATAACAAGAAAATTCATGGTCAATAAACCTTGCAGGTCACGCAAACCACTCCACCTCTATTTGATGATGTTATACCTCTCCACAGGAAAGATATGTATATGTTAAATATTTATAATTTAAACCAACATTACTGATGGAGTAGTGTGTCCAACTCCACCCACTACACTTCAAAGAAGCACGTCAAGACCTCAGAAAAAGCAGAGAAAGGATTTACGAGAATGGATATATTAGATATACTCAAGTGGTCTCTTCTACACACAGTAGACTAAATGCAGATTAGGACCACTTTGTAGAACATCTCCATCAGTGACCTGCTGCATTGGTCCGATAAAATTAAATACAAGCTCAAAGGACAGCACCTCATTTTTCAACTTTGCATTTTAAAGTCTTCTGCATCCAACATTGAGGGCAACAATTTCAGGTGATAACCTCGCCCCACAACTTGTTCTGTGATTTTTGCTGGTTTTTTTTGTAAATTTTGCTTCTTTCTTAATTTTTACACTTTGTTTTTGGATGGCTGATATACTGTCCTTCATATCTCTTCTAAAAACATTTTCTTTCCAGCACTTTAGTACTTCCTATGGTTTTTATCATGAAATCTTTTGTAATTCCATCTATTCTGCCCTCCACCCGATCACAGACATTTTCTGTTGTTCTTCTTCCCACCTTGCTCCTTTTGGTGACGCGACAAGGCCGTTAAATCTTGCGAGAGGCTCGAAACGCCTTGCGAGATCTAATGAGATCTCGTGAGAAGTTGCGATCTGGATCTCGCCCTCGCTGGGCAAGATCCAGATTAATATATTTAACTGAGCCATTAGGTTTATTTAACTACTTCCGCGCTGTATTTTCCCCGAGGCCTGGCCTTGCCTGGGAGACCTCGCCTTGCACAAACGTGGACCAGGCATAACGGCAGGTAGGGCGGTCTCCCAGGCCATTGTAGCCTCCCAGGTGGCCGGGCTCTGGGCAGGGTGATACCCTGGCACTCCCGCTGGCACCCGGGCACCCAGGTGCCAGGTTGCCTGTGCCATGGATCGGACCCTTAAGAGGAGGAATGGGGGGCTTGAGGACCCCCTAAAAGGCAAGTTGGGGCAGTAAGGAGCTCTGGAGGCCGCGGAGGGATGCTGAATGGGGTCGAAAGATTGGGGCAGCATTTAAAAATGGCACCACGATCCACGAATACTCTTGCTACTCAAGAAATGAGGTATGTGCATCATCGGCGGGGCGTTCCTGACCGAGGCCCAAAAAAAGGCAGAGTTCCAATAGTGAGCGGGGTCGGTTTTAGTGCTGCAGACGCTGAGAAGCATCCTGCTATATGTACTCAAAACGCGACTCTGTTTTATGCACGTTAAATCACACCCTTTGTTTCTCTGTCTACAGATGCTGGTGGACCTGCAGAGTGTTTTCTGAATTTTCTGTTTCTGTTTGCAACAATAGAATGGCATTATGGGATGTCAGTCACATGGCAACACTGGAAAAGATTGTTTGACACAGAAGGTTAAGGGCAGTTTTAGTAAAGGTTGACTCTCAAGTTTGGTGACCGCTGATTTTAATACCTGGTGCCACCTGAAAATAGAATTGACCAATATTTAAAAAGATTCCTATAACCCTTCACCCCTCTTCTTAAAAAGGCTTGGCATAATGCCTCTTGACAACTAATTGGAAATTTAGAAATTCTATTTTATTTTGTTTCTGTGTCTGTTGTAGATTTTCGATGCATTAACCTTGAGTGGAAATCTTTAAAAGAATATTGCCACATTCAAAAGCACATCAATACATGAAATTACATGAAATCTAAATGCAACAATGATTTTTAATTAAATATGTTTCTTAAAGCTATTGTATTATATTATATTCTGGAGCTATAATTCTGTTATTCTTATACACTATTTCCCGTATAATGTTATATTTTCTCAGGTCTCATGCTTGTTTCGATTTTGTTGCTTCAGATACTTAATTTTATGTTTTGGCTCTTAATTTTGATTTTGTCTCCAATATTATATTGCTTTAAGAAATTAATAAAGCTAGAATTTTCAAAAAATAGATCTCACAGTAATTGACACATGAAGATGACTGGAACATTAACTGAAAAATATCATTAAAGGTTGTCAACGTTCAAATAATCTATTGAACATAATAGTGTCTGTAAGGCTGTAACTATGAGATTGTTGGTTGTAGAATTCAAGGTTGAATAATGTATCCTGCAATGTTAAATTGCTGTCCTGGAGTTTTTATTCCCTTCAACAGCACATTCTAAACTCATCATCTTTACGACCCAGAAGGGCAAGGACAGCGATGCATGGGAACACAACCACTTCCAAGTTTCCCTCCAAGCTACATGCCAACCTGACTTGGAAATATATCACTATTTTGTCATAGTCATTGGGTAAATATCCTGTAACTCCATCCCAAACAGCACTGCACCATTCCAACAGTACCCACACCACATGGACGGTAGCAGTTCCACCTTTTCAAGGGCAATTAGGGATGGGCATTAAAACTGCTGGCCTAGCCAGCAATGCCCAATGTAATGATATGTATATAGTCAGTTTAGTGAAGGGTTAATAATTACATCTTTGTGTAAATCATAGACTAGAGGGCACCACCACTTCTCTGTATTTAAATCAGACTCTGATTGAATTCTGGGAGGAGCAAAAGGAGAAAGCATGGTGAAAGCATATGAAGAAGATTAGAGTAGATTGAGTTAACACGAGGTTAGATCATAGTATAATTAGTGACTATTTAGATTATTAAGTACTGTAAGACAGATTCAATATTACTTAATTATTATCTGTAGCTCAATAGAGTGTGTGAACTTCATTTCATTAATAGCATTATAATACATTAGTTTTGTTTCAATCTTTTGATTGGTATATTCTTTGTCAACACCACATCGGATCATTCTGGAAGAAAGGACAAAGAATACAACATATTACCAAGAATGGTAATATAACCCCACATCCCGTGAAATAATTTTTTAAAAACGATGAAATAAGGTAGAAATCTCTTGCAGCTTTGTTTTGCTGCAAACTCATCGCCGTTAGAAAACTTAAATAAGGTCAGATTCCAAAGGATAGAGCCTTAATATTCAAGGGTAAATGATCTAGAGCTGGTTTAGCTCAGTGGGCTAGACAGCTGGTTTGTGATGCAGAACAAGGCCAGCAGCATAGGTTCAATTCCCGTACCAGCTGAGAATTCTGAATTCTCCCTCTGTGTACTCGAACAGGCACCAGAATGTGGCGACTAGGGGCTTTTCACAGTAACTTCATTGAAGTGTTAATGCAAGCCTACATGGGACAATAAAGATTATTTAACATTCTTTTAAATATTTCAGGTGGACAGGAAGCTATGAAAAGGTGGAGCGGTAACTTTGTCAATTAAATATGACCTGAGTACAATTGCGAGAGAGATGACCTTAGTTTTAAAGATAAAGATGCAGAATATCAGTTTGGGCAGAGACAGGAAACAGTAAGGGTAGAGAGTCACTTATGGGAGTAGTCTATAGGCTCCCTAACAGTAACCACACTCTAAGATGGGGTACACAGGAAGAAATAATGTGGGCTTGTGAGAAAAGTACAGCAATAATCATGGGTGATTTTAATCTGCATATAGTTTCTGAGAATCAGATTGACAAAGGTAGCCTGGTAGATCAGTTCATAGAGTGTTTTGGGGATAATTTCTTCGAGCAGCATGTGCCAGAGCCAACCAGAGAGCAGGCTATCCGAGATCTGGGAATTCCTAACGAGTCAAGATTAATTTATGACCTCATAGTAAAGATCCCTATGTAGCAGTGTTAATAACATGAGTAAATTTCACATTCAGTTGAAGGGAGAGAAGAGTGGGTCCAGAACTAGTATTTTGAATGTAAATAAGGACAATTACGAGGGCATGAAGACAGAGCTGGCTAAAGTGATTGATACATTAGGTTAAGTCAGGAGAGATGAGTGCAGACATTTAAAGAGATATTTGGTCGCACTCAGAAAATATACATTTTGGTGAGAAAGAAACACTCGAGGGGAAGAACATATTATCCATGGCTAACTAAGTATCAGATTGAAAGAAAAAACATAATTCTGTTAAGAAAGGTTGAGGACTCTGGGTCTGAACTCGTTGGAGTTTTGAAGGATGAGGGGGGATCTTATTGAAACTCACAGAATACTGCGAGGCCTGGATAGAGTGGACGTGGAGAGGATGTTTCCACTGGTAGGAAAAACTAGAACCCAAGGGCACAGCCTCAGACTAAAGGGGCAATCCTTTAAACAGAGATGAGGAGGAATTTCTTCAGCCAGAGGGTGGGGAATCTGTGGAGTTCTTTCCCACAGAAGGCTGTGGAGGCCAAATCACTGAGTGTCTTTAAGACAGAGATAGATAGGTTCTTGATTAATAAGGGGACCAGGGGTTACGGGGAGAAGGTAGGAGAATGAGGATGAGAAAAATATCAGCCATGATTGAATGGCGGAGCAGACTCGATGGGCCGAGTGGCCTAATTCTGCTCCTATGTCTTATGGTCTAAGATCAGTGGCAGGTTAGAATATTGAACAGAATATTTAAAAAAGCAATGAATGGCTAAACAAATGAGAGAAATTAAAGCACAAGAGAAAGCTAGCTAGAAACATAAAAACAGATAGTAAGCATTTCAATAGATATTTAAAATGGAAAAGAGTAGCTAAACTGAACATTGGTTGTCTACAGAGTGAGTTGGGGAATTAATAATGGAAAATAAGGAAGTGATGGCTGAGTTGAACAGATATTTTGTATCTGTCTTCACTGTGGAGGATAAAAATAACACCCAGAAATAAGTGCACATCACGAATGCAGTAATCCAGGAAAATAAAGGTGAAATCAAATTTATTTTAACTCAAAGGTAAAGCAGCCCCGTGGCACACAACACTAGTGTCCTCGCCCAGGACTAACAGGAACCACCAATCCCAGTCTGGGGCAGTATTTAAAAGGCTCGATAACGAGTCCAGATGGATGTCCTCAGCCCGTTACCATGGGAACGTGTACTCAACAAGCTCCACAGGAAGATCATTGAGTGATCCTTCACGATCCTCGTGACAGTTAATACATCACCCCCCCCGCACAAGTCCAGGTCCTCCCTCTCACTCCTGCGATCATGAGGCCTCCTTTCCTGCTTCGCAAAAGGCCTTGAGTCCATCATCAGTGGAGCCACATGTAGAAGCGCAAAATGGACGGCGGATCGTCGCTTCCTCGCTTAGCATCAAAGAGCTTCTGATGGGCGGTTACACCCCAACATCGATTTCCAGCCTCAAACCCATCACCTCAGTGTTGGAGCCAAGTCTTCATCCTCCTGGGAGATGACTCTTGGGTGTACCATGGTTTTGTCCCTTGCACGGTGGTAGGTTCCAAAGATGTTAGGGCATCATTCTCCCAGAGAAGTATCTATAGTTGAGGGTTTCCTGCTCCAAAGATGGTCCTCATGCTTTTTAGAGTCTTTTCCCTGGACTTGACCTTGTGTGACACAGGGCCGTTCATCTCAACTACCACTCCCAGGATGCACGAGGACCCATCTCCGAAACTGAATATAGACGGTATCTCCCAGCTTGAAAGCCTCATCAGGTGCCATAATTTATTTTCTGAGCCTTCTGGTTTGACTCCACTTCCCCACTTAAGTTAGGAAACAGTGGACTGAGTCTGGCCTAGAGGTGTCGGCCAATCAGCAGTTCTGCAAGCACAACCCCCATCATCACATGAGACGTAGTCCTAAAGTTGAAAAGGAACTGAGCCAGTTGGTGTTAAGCGAGCCGGTGGTCAATGTCATCATCCTGTTTTTAAACGTTTGGATCGGCTGCTTGGCCAAGCCAGTAGAAGACGGGTGGTAGGGCGCTGTCTGAATGTGTTTCATCCCATTGGCTTTGCGAATGCTTGGAATTCTCTGCTGGTGAAAGGGGTCCCATTGTTGGACATGAGAACACCGGTATCCCATGAGTGCGAAATGATTACTGGAATTTTTCAATATTTGCACTGGAAGCCGTGGAGGAAATCCGATGTATGTCCATCCATTTAGAATGGGCAATGTCCAGGATTAAAAGCATTGTCCCCATAAATGACCCAGTGAAGTCCGCATGCACTCGTACCCAAGGTCTACCTGGTCATTCCCACGGGTGTAGTGAGGCCAATGGCAGGAGCTTCTGATTCTCCTGAAATGAGGGGCCATTCACCAAGCCTTCAATGTCAGACTCCAGCCCGGATGACCAGACATAGCTCCTTGTAATCATCTCCATCTTGGAGACTCCTGGGTGACCACTGAGGAACTCCTTCAAGATGGGGCGATGGTCATGGCGAGGGACAACCGCTCGGGCTCCCCAAAGGATGATGCTATCTTCCACATTGAATTCTTAGCATTTAGACAGGAATAGCTTCAGGTCCTTATTAGGGTGTCCTTTAATTCCGCCGCTTAGGATCACATAGCATAGTGTCACCAGTGTGAGGTCTTTCTGGGTCCATGTCTGGATCTGCTTGGCATATGCAGGGACAGCGTCCATAAAATTTAAAGTCATGATGACTTCATCCATTCATAGTGGGGTGGGTCGAGCCTGTGGGTAACGGTAGATGACTCAAGGCATCAGCATTGGTTACCGCATTCCCATGTGATGCTCGAAGGAGCATTCATACGCCCCAAAAATAGTGCTCAGCGTTAAATCCAAACTGAGGTGACGGGTAGGATCACCTTGTCCTCCTTAAAAAGGCCCAACAGGGTTTATGGTTCATGATTATCGTAAAGTGCCGGGTGTAGACATATGGATGCAATTTCTTCACTCCGAGTATCACGGTCAGCCCTTATTTTCCGATTTGCGCATAGTGTTGCCCTGCATCTGCCAGGATTCGCAATGCATCTGCAATTGGTCGCTCAGTGCCATCGTTCTGGGGTTTGATCTCTCCGTCAGTGGGTCCGGTACACAATTAAAGTCCCTCCCCCATGATCAGTTCCAGGTGACTATCCTGGTTTGGGGGGGGGGGGGGTGGTTCTGTACCCCCTTTCCTACGGGATCAGCCATAATTACCTTATGGATGCAACCCTGCACTCCAGGGTTTCCCTTTGTTCGGAGGCTGTCCAAAATGGCTGTGGCCACCGTTCTCACCATGAGGCTAGGCCCGTGAGCTCTGGGTTTTCCTTTGTCCAGAGGGCAGCCAGCATGGCTGCCAACTGTGTGTACGTTACATGGGTGAGCCCCTGCTCTCCAGAATTTCCCTTTGTTAGGGACCCTCCAAAGTGGCTGCTTACGGTGCTATCTTGTTCCATCTTTCCGAACTTGACCTGCTGAAGCCAGTCTAGAGCCCTTCCCCGCCATATTGCTGTGTTTCCCCCTTCTGTCCCCCTCTCTGCCCACACTGCCCCCCCACCTACCCCCCATCCCTGTGTCTCCCCTCTCCTGCCAGATGCTCTCGCCCTGTGGCCCCCCATCTCTAATGCTTCCTGACACTAGTTTTCCTCGCTAGTGTCGTGGCCCCCCTCCCAGGGTTGATCTGACCCCCTCCTACTCCAGCTCCATTAGTATCCTCTCTGTCTCCTCACCCTCCTAAGCACTCTGCTGCCCTCGCCTCTTCCTTCCTATGAGTTGGTTCCTTCATTCATAGCGAGGCAGTGCAGTCCCACACAAAATTATCCATTTCCATCATTTTCTCTGTCTTCCTCACCGCTACCTTGTTTGCCGATTATCTAGTCGTTCATGTGGATGAACTCATCCGCCTCTGCAGGGGTGGTAAAATAGTGCTCTTTGTTCTGGTATGTCACCCAGAGCCTGGCTGGGATTAACATCCCGAATCTAACTTTGCCTGCCTCAATTCGGCCCTGCGCTTCAGAGCAGCCATCACTTCCCGGATCCACCTCGGGCAGAAGATTGGAATATGCCACCCAGGTCCCCACTCAAGCCCATAACCCGGTGGCATAGACGTTGAGAGCTGCGGTGACCTTCACGACAGTGGATGCCCTCCTCATCCACGGGGTGCCATGTCTGCGAGGATGTGGCACAGGTGCTGCACTGACTCCCCGCTGAGACGCAGTCTTCTGCGGCATATGGTGTCCGTCACCTCACTGAATGACCAACGACGCCTGTACACCTGGGTCCTTCCTCAGCCTGTTGGGTGGCCGGTTCTTCAGGGTGTGCGGCAGCCCCCTGTCTTCCATGGTGATTGCCTGCCTTGCCACAAGCAATGTGAGGGCAGCCTCCATGAGATTGACACCAGAAAACATTGTTAATTCTGAAAGGAATTGGAGAAGAGAAATACTGAGAATCAGTTAAATTCCATTCCGGGACCCTCCAATCCCCCAAGCATCCCCCACCTTTATCATGGCCTTCTCTCAGAGTGCCATCCAGTGAGCCAGTTGTGCTGGCAAATCTTGGTCTGCACACTCATGTCTGGCCATATCAGGAGTCCCTGGCGCCAAGACCACAAACCTCTGCCGGGAACATTATGGAGGGCATGCTCGGCTGCCCTCTGCTCATCCACACACTTGGCCTTTGGTCAGAAGGGATTGACAGTGGTGAAGCCCTGTTCTTTAGTTTTTGAGTGTTGGCAGCTGCCTCTATGGTGTTGACGCTCCTGGAGTTCAGGCAGTGTTCAGGCATCAAATGTTGCTGGCCATGCAGTGAGCTAATCATCTGTTGCGACATGGCACCTGTGTCTTTGAGGAGGCACTTGAGAGTTGAGGGGCATGAAGTGCTATCACAACTAACAATGCTAATTCCTCATTGAAAATAGCCTTCAGCTGCTCATAGTCGAAGGGAGTGAAATTGACTTTCAGGATAGAAATTTGCTCGGACAGACAGGCTGCAGCTGTGGTTACCCCTGTTATGGATCTCCACAATATTTAAAGAGGGCTTCACTGATGCAAAGCTCCTCATCCCCCCACCCCAAGGGCGACCCCTAACCTGGAACGCTTCAACCCCCCCCCCCCATCAAACCCAACCCCCTGAAGGGTCTCCCACCCACCACAAGCACTGTGGCAGCAGCTACGGTGCTCTTGAGCTGCAGGCTGGGAAATAGTAATGGTTACTCATCTCCTCATTTCCCCTCAGTAGCAATTGCGCCAGCATCAGGTTTTGGAAAATGAGTACTAAACGACGCCAGCGTGACTTCCCGCTGAGGAGTCGGGTAATTCCCGGGAGGCCGCTGCATTCGCCTTCAATTTTGTTAATGAGATTGAAATAAATGCAAATGAGGGTTAATGATATTCTCGCCACTTTTGGGTGTGATCTGGAACTCACCATCGAAAGCAGGCCGGTTGAATAGCAAAATTGTTCGTGCCCAGCGTGAATCCCGATTTTGCCCTCTCCCACTCTTCACTCAGCACATCCCGATCCGTGCCATGCACAGCGTGGTCGCTGAGTCGAGCCCAATAAGTTTCCTTTTTATTCCTCTGACCAAAATGAATATCCTCACACTTACCCACATTAAATTCCATCTGTCAAATTTTGGCCCGCTCACCGAATCTATCCATATCCATTTGTAAATTTCTTATTTACTCATTGAAACTTACTATCCCATCTATTTTCATGTCATCTGCAAATTTGACGAGAGTACCTACCATCCCTGCATCCCAGTCATTAATATAGATTGTATATGTCGGCCTTGCCACAAGCAATGTGAGGGCAGCTTCCACAAGAGTGACACCAGAAAACATTATTAATTCTGGAAGGAATTGGAGAAGAGAAAGACTGAGAATCAGTTAAATTCCATTCCGGGACCCTCAAATCCCCCAAGCATCCCCCACCTTTATCATGACCTTCTCGCCTTCTCTCAGAGTGCCATCCAGTGAGCCAGTTGTGCTGGCAAACCTTGCTCTGCACACTCATGTCTGGCCATATCCGAGGATGAACCCTGTGGCACCGCACTAGTTACCTCTTGCCAACCAGAAAATGACCCATTTATCCCCACTCTCTGCTTTCTATTAGATAACCAATCCTCTATCCAAGCTAATATGTTACCCCCCCAATCCCGTGGGATCCGACCTTGTGTATTAACGTTTTGTGCGGAACCTTATCAAATGCCATCTGGAAGGAAGTCCAGATACATTACATCTATTGGACCCCCATTATCCACTTAGTTTGTTACATCTTTGAAGAACTCTAGAAAATTAGTCAAATACTATTTACCCTTCATAAAACCATTCTGTCTCTGATGGATTGCATTTTGACTTTTCAAATGTCCTGTTACTGCTTCCTTAATAATGGATTTCAATAATTTCCCAACAACAGATGTTAAATTAACTGGACTAATAGCTGCAATCTTTGCCAAACTGTTCCAGTGCATTTACAACATAGACATCTACCTGACAATGTGGAAAGTTTCCAGATATGCACTGTCCATAAAAAGTAGGGCAAATCCATTCTGGAAAATTACGTCAGCAACCTTATCTCAATCATCAGTAAAGTGATGGACTGTGCATTCACAGTGTTATCAAGCTGCACGTATTCCTTGCCGATGCTCACTTTGTATTCCACTTGGAGCATTTGGCACCAGAACACATTAGAGCCTCTGTGTAAACGTTGATAAAATAGCTGAATTCAGAGGTGAGGTGTTAAACTACCGAACTGGGTGATCTCCTCACTCTTTCAATCAAGAGCAGCAACATGCACACCATATTGGAAAGTACTTTCTGTTTGAAGAAAGATCTGAACCACTTGTCAACTTCCCCAACTTGCTGAATGAATGTAATTTTTCACCTCCTACCCTACCTGCCACGATCAACTGGATTGTGATGAGGACTGAATCCCCAAAGATCTGGATGGTGTTTATTGTTGATCACATGGTGTTCTTCCACAGGTAGGAGAGCAGCGTAAGCATTAGTAGTCCCGATCGGGCGGCATGGTGGTGCAGTGGTTAGCACTGCTGCCTCACGGCGCCGAGGAACCGGGTTCAATCCTGGCCCTTGGAGTTTGCACATTTGTCCCCTGTCTGTGTGGGTCTCAAAGAACAGCAAAGAACAAAGAAAAGCACAGCACAGGAACAGGCGCTTCGGCCCTCCAAACCTGCGCCGACCATGCTGCCCGTCTAAACTAAAATCTTCTACACTCCCAGACTCCGTATCTCTCTATTCCCACCCTATTCATGTATTTGTCAAGATGCCTCTTAAACGTCACTATCGTCCCTGCTTCCACCACCTCCTCTGGTAGCGAGTTCTAGGCACCCACTATCCTCTGTGTAAAAAAACTTGCCTTGTACATCTCCTCTAAACCTTGCCCCTCGCAGCTTAAACCTATGCCCCCTAGTAATTGACCCCTCTACCCTGGGAAAAAGTCTCTGACCATCTACTCTGTCTATGCCTCTCATAATAATCTCATCCCCACAACCCAAAGATGTCCAGGTCGGTGGATTGGCCATGGTAAACTGCCCCTTAATTTGGAAAAAAAAATTGGGTACTCTAAATTTAAAAAAAAAAAATTAGTACCTCTCGGTTCTGCTCATTCCCCGGCAGGCTAATCATTGTGTTCATCATGTTTCAAGATCATCCAGGGCTCTGACGCAGCAATTGGGTAACAGGAGAAGCATACAGTAAATAGCTTAGCAAGCTGTTCAGCACACAATGTCAGAGAGCTGCTGCACTGAAATCAGTGGAGGTTTTCGTTCTCTGAATAGTGTGTTCATACTGACATTTTGACAGTCTTGGGCATGAAGGATCTGATAATGCAGCTGGTTCTCAGTGCCAGACAGACTGCAGCCAGCATGTTCTACCATGCAGCAGAGCCATCTCCATGTTGAATATGCCAAGCCTCAGCATCTGGTGTCATCCTCCAATTCTTTCAATGCATCTGTCTTTATTGTATGTCTGATCTAATTAACCTTGAGTGTCTACACGATTCTCACAGAAATTGAAGATGTTTGAACCTCTGCTGCAATTCAGTATCAGAGGCAGAACCATTGAACAGAGAGAGATCAGCACAGTTAGAGAAATAAATGGGACACTGAATATTTGTGGGAAAAACATTTTCACTACCTTTGTCAACTCGGGCTGAGTGGTACTCTCATACAGACCACTGGCGGCAGCCAAGGATGCAGCAGTTGAATATTCTGATCCCTTCCCATGGGTTGGCTAGGTTGTTTTCTTGGATGAGTACATCTACTGTTTTTCTGCATATTCTGTGTTCAGCCACCGATCTCCACATATCACTGACAAACTTGTACAAAGTGCTAGAATTAAGCGAGGAAACATGACACAACTACTGCTGTTTTGTGAGGCCAAAATGTCGCTACTTTGTAGAATCCAATGTTTCACATCCTATCACAAGCCCAGACACATGATTGCTTCAGCCCTGGCTCCACCCATTAATGTACAAACTCCACACACAGTCACCCAAGGTCGGAATTGAAGCGAGATCCCTGGTGCTATGAGGCAGCAGTGCTAACCACTGTGCCACCCACCTTCTGATAAGGAACTGATCACAATTGAACCCTCAGCATGTCAAGTATTTTTGAGACTTGGTCCCATATTTCATTGCCTCATCTTTTAATGACTTTTACCAGCACAGTGGCTGTACAGGGACAGCTGGCATGTTTGATTGATTGATTTATTGCCACGTGTTCAGGGGTACATGAAAAGCATTTCTCTGAGGCCAAGGGAATGTACACAGTACATACACAGTAGATAAAAAGAATAGTCGACAAAGTTAATCGACAAATAGTGATTGGCTACAGAAAAGAAAAGGGTCTGGGTGAGAGAGCTCACAGAGAGTCACCATGCTCTGACGCCATCTTGGATTCCTTTGAAGGAACAGTCCTTTGAAGATCATGAAGAGCAGCTTATAGTTACAAATGGAACAAATACTTGGACATTACGACGGGGGTTAGATGACATTTTTGAAGGACGGAAATATCAGGATTGGCCGTTCTCTGTGCATTTTCAGAATCTCTAGCTGCTCCTGTAGTTGTTCCGGAGTGGTACTTTTATTAGATAATTGGATAAATAGGGTGGTGTAGTCTGTGTCAATGCCATCTGTCAAACAGGAAGTTAATAGCCTGTGCTAATGAAAATTCCCTCACAATATTGGCAGACACTCCCTTATTGACATTGATATGTTCCAAGAAAGCACACAGAAGGTTTAAGATTATGTGAAAAATATTTTATGAAATTATCTTCTTCAGTAACCTTCTTGAGGACAACTGAGAACAAATCCACTATGACCTCCATTTTAGTAGTCTTTCCACATTATTCAAGAACATTATACCTCCCTCACTAGCTGCCCTAATTTTTAATGGCTATTCTAATATTCTGAATAAATATTTTAATTAAATAATCCCATTGACAAATGGTAAACTCAAGTTTGGCTTTGTTCACTCTGACTGAAATCAGTTTGCTTGGATGACTCCGCTCTGACTTCCTTCTCTGGAATTATTAATACTTTAAAGTGCTTCAATGACCTTGGAATGTTTGTAGGATTTGATTAATGTATTTAGCTCTACCTCTTCCCTCATTGCATTCTCACCCACAAGTGCACAGATTGTACCAATTTGCTGCATTTTGCTACAATCCAGCCGTTCAGTTTCTGTGTTGTCATGGTTCTCATTGTGAGGGCAAATTACACAACCCCTCGATTGTGATGCAGCCCTGGGTCATATGCCCATATAGAGCAGCCAGCTTTGGTAATTTAAGATGGATGGTAAGAGGTAAAGCTCTGACCTGAGATGTAGACCATTAGGACAAGACAACATTCCTTTTGTAGAATGTTAGTTATAGTTTGGTCGGTCTGAAGAAGTCTTTATAGTCATTCGTAGGCTAACTGGAAGTCTTTGACTCTAAGAGCTGTTGACAAATATACAGTAAAGGATACAAGCTAGGAACTATCTTCATGCCTGCTTGTACATACAACTCTGTCCAGCACTCAACTGACCCTGCTCGTTTACATCACTGTGCGCGTGCTACTGTGCTCAGGACATGTACTAGACCCTATACTACACCTGCCCCAAGTATTTATCCAATGTACTTTAAGTGATTATCGATTGCCTTATGTATTACTAGTGGTATTACTAGCATCCATTTACATTGTCACTGTTGCATTATCATGACCTCATCTCCACCACCGCCCTTTGAGCTCTGGAATTCAAAGGTTCAGGCAGTCTGAAGGCCTATTAACCCTTTTGTCTCTTGTTCACACTAGCGATGGAATGGCAGTCTGCCACTTCTGGTTCTTCTTACAGGTTTGGAGGTTGTTCTGGCAGCTGGGTATGTTCCTCAATATTTCTCCATTGCACACTGGGGATGAGCAGTCTAGGGACGAGGGATGAGGAAGAGACTCTTCCTGTTTCTCCTGACAGAGGGTACGCTCTGCGGTGCCAATCTGGTAGGACTGAGGTTTCTCCTCATTCTTTCTAATGAGGGTGCCTTCTCTCTCTCTCTCTCTCTCTCTCTCGAGATCTTGTCACCTTTCCATAATTGTGGCAAATGTCTGATGTAGTGTCTTGTGTTGTAAGACCACTCTCTTGCTTGAATGAGTCTCATTGTAAATTGGGAGTACATTTCCAGTTAATCGATGAGATTGACAAAATGTGTCTGCTGTTGCCTGGTTTTTACTTTGAATGTGTATTGCTTCATAGGCAAACTTCATGAAGTGCAGGCAAAATCTCTAGATTCTGGGAGACACCTTTGCCAGCTCCTTCTAATAAGGAGATTAATTGCAACCTTGAGACCAATAATATATTCTGAAAACTTCTTGTTTGCCCACATGACTGCAGGGACGTCCTTTTTGATGATGGTGTACCTGATCTCCATTTCCAACAGCATCCTAGTGACTTTCATCCAGTTATTCCTGGAATAGGACCGCTCCCAGGCCTATAGATGAAGCATCCACTGCCATGATGGTGGGCAGGATTGAGTTATAGTGAGCCAGAATGTCAGTGGAGAATAGCATGGCCTTGTTGTGAGTGAATGCTTGTTCTTGATGTAAGTCCCAGCACCATGTTTGGTATTTCTTAAATAGATGCCTCAAGTGTTTTGTGATCTGTGCCAAATTCGGTAAAATATTTGCCAAGTGGTCCATTATCCCCATGAATGGCTAGAGGTCTGAAATCAAGGATGTGATTGGGAACTCACTGGTAGCCTTGATTTATTGTTGGTCCTCCATGATGCCTTTATTGCTGATGATGTGGCCCAGGATCAAGTTGATGTATTGGAAAATTTGCCTTTGTCATTCAGCATCAGCCCGGCTTCCTGGCAGTACTCCAAGACTGCTGTGTGTCTCTTGTCATGTTGCTTCACTGTTGCACCATGAATCAATAGATTGTCCATGTGGAAAATTGCCCTCTGAAGGCCCTGCAAACCATGTGACACCATGGGCTGGATTCTCCACTTAGGAGACTATTTTAGGGCTGGATTCTCTGCTCACTGGAGAATCCCCGATGATGGAAAAATCGGGGCGGCGCCACTTTCGCGATGCTTCTCCCCCTGAAAAGCAGCATACTCTAGGAGTACGCCGCACCACGTATCCACGGCCTCAGGCCATTGCCTGAGGCCTGACCCGCGATGCTTCATCCCCGACAGGCCGAGTTCCCGACGACGTGGGATAGGTGTGGTCTCATCCGTCGTCAACTTAGCGTGGTGGATACGGATTCAGTCCAGCACTGCCTCAGTCGGTGGAGGGTCAATCTGTGGACAGGGGGGCTTCATTCGGGGCTGGAGGCACTGTGGGCGGTTGGTATGGGGCACGCGAGGGGCCAAATGGAGTATTATTTTTGCAGTCCAGGTCTGCGGGCTGAGTCCACCATGAAGCATGGCACGGCCGCTGCAGGCTGCCGCCATGTGCATGCACTGCCACGGGCCCGGAAATGCTCAGGACCATATTGGCAGCTAGAGCTGGGAGCTCTGCTGCCTCCTTGCTAGCCCCCAGCAAAAAGGCGAATCAGTGGCCGTTTTGTGCCAGTTTTCCTGGAGTACAACACCACCGTTTTCATGCCGGCGTGGGGACTTAGTCTCCCAAACGGAGAAACCAGCCCCATATTCTCTCACTGGAGCTGAATCACTTCTGGTTTGCACTGCCGCTGGGACTGGCACCCAGATGCAATTCACAATCCCCAGCCAGGAAAATTTCTGCATGACGGGGGTCACAAGGGATTCCATTCTGTATCCCACTATCGGGCCGCCCACTCAAAATGTGAATCTAACTGCACTTCTAGCTATGGTTGAAGGATCCTGACCACTACAAAATCTGTTACTCACTTTCTGTTGATAAAAAGACGAAGTGAACGCACTTAACTCATGGATGTTTCTAAACACTGCAGTTAGGTTCAAAGCAGGCTACCCAAGATGCATTCAAGCATGAAGGGAATGAAAATAACAATCAAGACATCTGGCTGCCTGGAAGCTGTTAATTGCAGTCAATTAAAATCTATTTCTCTCTGAAGTGAACAGAAGCCTTGCAGATCAAAGGATGTGAGCGGGTTTAATGCCTAGGATGTGGTTTTGGCTTTCTATGAAGTAACAGCTGCTGCTTTCTGTACATCAGACTGCATTGTCTATTTTTTGCTGAACTGAATGATTCATGCTATTGGTTTCGTTTTGTTAATACATTGGCAATGAGATTGTCAATGAAGATAGTGAACGAAGCAGAACAATGGGCCTCGTTGAGAAAGAAGGTGGCATGTGGTGTTTTGAGAGGAACTACCTCATTTCTGAGGTGGAAGGATTGGTGCCTTGTTCACAATACGTTATATCAGTACATTATTAATGTGGCCAGAGGCCTATAAATGCCTTTTCTTTCACAATCTGTAGAGAGATGGTACTGAAGGTATTGATTTTCCCAAAGAAAAATAGGGGGTGGGATTAACAATCCCTTCCTGAAGAAAGTCCAGAGTGATTCTCCTACCTGAAGGGGGCTAGAAGGGCTCCGGAGTAGTCCTCGTAGCTCCGGCAGCCGATACGAGGCCCTGAACTTCCGGTCGGGGGTCTGCACATGCGCACAGCGGGGGCCTGCGACGGCCACCCCGTGCGACATGGCGAACCCACACCGCAGACCGTCACCAAAAAGATAGGCCCCCCGACATCGCTCATGCCCACGGATCGGTGGCCCCCGATCGATAGCCTGGTCGTCTGTGAGGCCTACCCGATGAAGGATCCCCTGCCCCCCACCAGTGATGCCGCGGACTCAGTCCGCAGCCACCACACCAAGTTCCCTACGGGTGCGACCATGAGAGATCCACGCCGTCGGGAACTTTGCCAGTTACACTTGGAGAATCGCCGCCGGGGCCTCTGTCAGTGGCCCCCTACCCGCGCCGTGTAGACCGCGCGCGCTCGATTTGCGGCGATTCTCCGGGGACCGGAGAATCACGGGAGCGGCGTTGTGCCTGATTTCGGCGTCAATGCCCATTCTCCACCCCGCGCCGATCGCGATTTCGGCACGGAGGCTCAGAGAATCCCGGCCTCTGACCCGGAAATGCAGGGGACAGTATCAGCAGCTAGAGCTGCGAGCTCCACAATGGCTCCCTGCTAGCCCCCAGCAAAATGGGGAATCTGTGGCCTTTTGATGCCAGTTTTCCTGGCGGAAAAGACCATAGTTTTCTGGACAGCGTGGGGACATAGTCCCAAAAACGGAGAATTCAGCCCCTAATGTCTGTGTTCCCTTTTCTGCCCATGAGCAGTATGCTTTGTATGAAAGAGCTGTGTCTTTACTTATACTCAAACTGCGGATCCTAATTAAATAATGTCAGCAACAAGCTCTTGTGCATTTAAAATAGAAGGTTATTTATTCTCACGCACTTACTGCATAATAGATGCAACATCTTATGCACTCATTCTCACACACAGAAAGATCAGATACAGATCAGGTAATGCACTTTTACAGATTACAATTATCTTAGTCTCTGATTTACAAATTCTTGCCTCCCATATAGTAGGTCTTTTGAATTGTTTTGATGAGTTGAAGTTGAAATTAAGGTCTTATATAGTGAAGAATTCACAGCAGGTTGTGAGGTTTCTTGTCAAATTTCTAGGTGGGTGGTTCTCAGGTGAACTGGGGGGGTCCTTCTCATTGTTGGGATCTTGTTCTTTAAAGATATTACTGTTAATTACTTTGGCTGCTTGATGACATGCAGTTAATTTGTAATCTGAACTGATAATTCAATGGCTTTCTGGTGGAAATGTTTCTGGTGGGCAGCACGGTAGCACAGTTGTTAGCACTGTTGCTTCACAATGCAAGGGACCTGGGTTCGATTCCCAGCTTTGGTCACGGATTCTGCAGAGTCTGCATGTTCTCCCCGTGTCTGCGTGGGTTTCCTCCGGGTGCTCCTGTTTCCTTCCACAAGTTGGACATTCTGAATTCTCCCTCAGTGTACCTGAACAGGTGCTGTAGTGTGGTGACTGGATGATTTTCACAGTGTTAATTTGCAGTGCAGTGTTAATGTAAGCCTATCTGTGACACTAATAAAGATTGTTATTATTATTAATTGCAAGCAACTTGTGCTTGTTTCTAAAAAGACAGAAAACATGGCTGTCTCACTGTGTGAATTTCACAAGTTCAAAGTCCTTTCCAAATAAAGAGTGATGTTCATGTTGATTCTGCAATCTTTGTGGTGAGTCAACACCTCTGAAGGTTTTAGGCAGTTAGTGTCATTTGTTCCTGAATGTCCCCTTTCAGTTGCTTTCAGAGAATGGCATTGAATCACATCAGCTTGGAAGGTTATTTTGTGTTGGCCCATGCTTAAACAAAGAAATGTGTGAATTCCCTGGATGGATGTGGACACCCATACTTTATTAGGTATTTGCTTGAAACTGGCTACTGTCAAAGGTCACATGATTTGTAGTGGCCTGTTTGTGTGCAGAGTTTTTAAGTTTTGCCTAAAAGTTCATAAAATTCTGGGGCATGACAAGCATCAAAAGAAGGGTAGGAATGGCAAGATGGCACAGCGGTTAGCACTGCTGCCTCACAGCACCAAGAACCCGGGCTCAATTCTGGACTTGGGTGACTGCCTGTGGAGTTTCTGTTTTCTCCCCGTATCTGTGTGGGTTTCCTCTGGGTACTCCGGTTTCCTCCCACAGTCCAAAGTTGTCCAGGTTAGGTGGATTGGTCCTCAGTATCCAATGATATGCAAATTAGGGATTATGGGGTTACTGGAATAGGGCAGGGGAGTGGGCCTAGTTAGGGTACTCTTTCAGACAGCCAGTGCAGACTCAATGGGCCGAAAGGCCTCCGTCTGCACTGTAGGGGTTTGATGGTTCTATGGACTGATTAGGAGCCAAAAAGGAGCTAATCTGTGTCATGATATGCAGACATGCATATAATGAGATACAGACAGGCAGCTAATGAACACCGAGAACAGGACATAACCAATCAGCAGGCAGAACACTTGGGGGTGGTTTCCCACGAGGCACTCACACCCCACCTCTTTCCACTGGGGACATCTACAGAGTGAGTCAGGTATACATATCACATAACACCTACAGCACATGGCTAAGAGCTAGTCTGGTTTAGTCAGACAGAGTAATCACACTTAGGTTAGCAGAGAGTCGAACTCACAGAGAACTATGTTAACTGTGTGACAGGTTCAATAAATCAAATTGAACTAACTTCAAAGGTCTGGAGTATCTTTCAGTTATAGCTGCATCCAGTTGTAGCCCGTGTAATCTCAGTGTGCTTAACACGACATGGTACCAGAATACTGCCATCCCTAGGTGGTTTACCTCAATCTGATCCGTGACGACCAGCAAATGTATCCCGGCACCATAGAGAAGATCCAGGCTCCTCAACAGCTGCGGACCTCCGGCAATCTCAGTGGCAACTGGTGGACTTTCAAGCAAAGGTGTCTGCTGTACATCGAAGCCTCAGACCTCGAGGGTGCGTCTGATGTAAGAAAGATCGCGCTTCTCCTCTCAACTGCGGGGGATCAAGCCATTGAACTCTTCAACTCGTTTAACTTCACCGAAGGCCAGGACAAGACAAAGTTTCAGACCATCCTGGACAAGTTTGATAGTCATTGTGAAGTGGACACCAATGAAATCTTCGAGCGGTATATATTCCAACAACGCCTACAAGGTAAAGATAAATCTTTCAACTCCTTTTAACTCATCTCTGTCTGCTAGCGCTGTCCTGCAACTTTGGTGATCTTGCTGACTCCATGATCAGAGACCAAATCGTTTTTGGAGTTCACTCTGATCCTCTGAGAGAGCAGCTTTTAAAAATCAAGCATATGACCCTGTCAGTCGCGATTGAAACATGTACAGTGCATGAGCACACAAAAAAAATCGGTATTTCCAATACAAATCGGCTGAAAATGAGAAACTTGCCTCCCACGAGGCAGAGAGGGTGCAGGCCATCGCCCGGATGCAGCGCCTCAGCATTGATGAAAGTGGCCATTTTGTGCGCTCTTCCCGGAGCCCCACGCATGCGCAATGCGAATGGGATAACGAAGCGGCCGATCACCACACTGCGCAGGTGCGAACGTCAGCCGACCGCACTGCGCATGTGCGATGACACACGGAGCGTAACAACGTCATGACGTGCCCGAAATGCGGCACCGCCCAGTTAAAGAAACACTGCCCTGCAAGAGGCAGGCGATGTTTAAATTGCGGGAAGCCTGGACGCTATGCAGCCTTGTGCAGGTCTGCACCACCAGTCAAGGGCCAGCGCTCCCAATTCTAATGCAGGCGCATTCGGAGTGTCCAACGTGGTTTACAGGATTCTGATCCTGGCAGTACAACGGATCCAGAGGACGATTGCCTGGAGTCCCCCTACCATGTGGGCATCATTACCACACGTGAACATGCCTCACCGACATCATCACGAAGCCTGCCCATCTTCACTGTGGATTCTGCGGACGACTGGCATGCGGTGATGCAAGTAAATCAATGCTGTATCCAGTTCAAGCTGGACACAGGTGCTTCTGCCAATCTCCTTTCACAGGCAGATTTCAACCGCATCAAGAAGCCACCCAAGCTCCTTCCAGCAGCCTGCCAGCTCCTGGACTATAACGGCAATGCCATCACAGCACTGGGATCCTGTCATCTGCTCGTCTCCAACAGGAGCATTCACGCAAGGCTGCGGTTTGAAATCTTCAAGCCAGACAGGGCCTCCCTGCTAGGCGCACATCCCTGCAAGCAGCTAAACCTTGTGCAGCGGGTCTACACAATGACCTCCCCCAATGTGGATCTTCAAGCCGGCATTGACGACATCCTCGCTCAGTATCCGGATGTGTTTGACGGGATGGGTACTCTGCCATATTGGTACAAGATCCTGCTGCGGCCTGATGCCACGCCTGTGGTCCACGCACCACGCCAGGTCCCGGCTCCACTGAAGGAGCGCCTAATGGCGCAGCTAAAGTATCTTCAAGACCAGGGCATCATCTCCAAAGTTACAGAACCGACTGACTAGGTCAGCTCGATGGTATGCGTAAAAAAGCCTTCGGGGGAGCTGCGCATATGCATTGATCCCACGGATCTCAACCAGAATATAATACGGGAACACTACCCCATCCCAAAGCGGGAGGAACCCACAAGTGAGATGGTACATGCAAGATTTTTCACGAAGTTAGATGCGTCACATGGATTCTGGCAAATCCAGCTGGATGAGTCCAGCAGAAGGCTCTGCACCTTCAACACACCGTTTGGCAGGTACTACGAATTTTAAAAAAAATTTAGAGTACCCAATTCATTTTTTTCAATTGAGGGGCAATTTAGCGTGGCCAATCCACCTACCCTGCACATCTTTGGGTTGTGGGGGTGAAACCCACGCAAACACAGGGAGAATGTGCAAACTCTACACGGACAGTGACCCAGAGCCGGGATCAAACCTGGGACCTCGGCGCCGTGAGGCAGCAGTGCTATCCACTGAGCCACCGTGCTGCCCTTGGCAGGTACTACTATAATCATCTGCCGTTCGGCATTGTCTCAGCCTCAGAGATCTTCCATAGAATCATGGAGCAGATGATGGAGGGCATTGAAGGGGTTCGTGTCTATGTGGACGACGTTATCATATGGTCCACAACCCCCAAAGAGCACATATCTCGTCTCCAGCAGGTATTCCGCCGTGTCCATGCCAATGGCCTCAAGCTGAACAGGGCCAAGTGTTGCTTTGGCATGTCGACACTTAAGTTCCTAGGTGACCAGATATCTCAGCAGGGTGTGCGTCCAGACACAGACAAGGTCAAGGCCATCGAAGCCATGAAGACCCCTTAGGACAAGAAGGCGGTGCTGCGCTTCCCCCGTAAGGTAAACCTTTTGGGCAAGTTTATCCCAAACCTGGCCTCACACACCACGGCCCTCAGACACCTGGTGAAAAAGTCCATTGCGTTTGAGTGGCAGGCAGCTGATCAAGCAGAGTGGTTGGAGCTGAAAGCCAAGCTCACCACTGCACCTGTATTGGCATTTTTTGACCCTGACAGGGGAACAAAAATCTCGACAGATGCGAGCCAGGACGGCATCGGCGCGGTGTTGCTCCAGCGCGATGACAGCTCATCCTGGGCACCGGTTGCCTATGCATCACGGGCGATGACACCCACCGAGCAACGGTACGCCCAAATTGAAAAGGAATGCCTGGGCCTTCTCACTGGAATTCTCAAGTTCCACGATTATGTCTGCGGCCTGCCGACGTTCACCGTCGAGACGGACCACAGGCCTCTGGTCCACATTATCCACAAGGACCTGAACGACATGACGCCCCGGCTGCAGCGCATCCTCCTCAGACTCAGAAGGTACGACTTTGAACTCGTGTACACGCCTGGCAAGGAGCTCATTATTGCGGATGCCTTGTCCCGCTCAATAACCTTGCCTGCCGACCCGCCGGCATTCATCCAACAGATCGAATCACAGGTGCAGCTGTGGGCCAGCAACCTCCCAGCATCGGATGAAAAGGTGATCCGCATTCGCGACGAGACAGCCAAAGACCCTCTTCTGCAGCGTTTCATGCGCCACCTCGCCAATGGCTGGCAAAAAGGGCAGTGCCCTCAATTCTTCAATGTGAAGGACGACCTGATGGTGGTTGATGGTATCCTCCTAAAGCTGGACCGCATTGTCATTCCACTCAGTCTCCAGAGCTTGGTGCTCCGGCAAATCCACGAAGGACACCTGGGTGTCGAGAAGTGTAGGCGCAGAGCCAGGCAAGCTGTCTACTGGCCTGGGATTAGTCAGGATATCTCAAATATGGTCCTCAACCGTCTGACCTGTCAGCGCTTCCAGCCAGCACAGAGCAAGGAGACGCTTCAGCAGCACAAAATCGTGACCTCCCCGTGGTACAAGGTGGGCATCGACCTCTTTCATGCCAATGGTTGTGATTATGTGTTAATCATTGATTATTTTTCCAACTACCCAGAAGTCATGAAGCTCTCGGACCTCACGTCCAAGACCGTCATCAAGGCCTGTAAGGAAACATTCTCCAGGCATGGTATTCCACTCACTGTCATGAGTGACAACGTCCTTGCTTCAGCAGCCAAGAGTGGTCAAGATTTGCCCAGGCATATCAGTTTCATCACGTCACTTCCAGCCCACATTACCCGCAGTCCAACGAGAAGGTTGAGAAAGGGGTGCACATAGTGAAGCAGCTCATCTGCAAGGCTGCGGATTCGACTTCTGACGTCAACCTAGCGCTGCTTGCGTACAGGGCAACCTCGCTGTCTACCGGCATGTCACCGGCTCAACTCCTGATGAACAGGGACCTGCGGACGACTCTTCCAGCCATACACTTGCCTGATCTGGATCACCTCCCTGTGCTGCAGAAGGTGCAGAAACTCAGGGACCGGCAAAAGCAGGGCTATGATGCTCATGCCACGATTTGCCCGTGCTATCCCCGGCGAATGCTGTTCAGATCAAGCTACCTGATGGAGGCTGGTCAGCTCCAGCTGTTGTCGTTCGACAGGATGCTCCTCGATTGTATGTTGTGTGAATGGCTGATGGCTCTGTTGTGTGGCAAAACAGACGGGCACTGCGCAACGTTGCCCGCCTGCAACCACATTCTTCATTGTTTCCATCTGTTATTGTGCCACCTCCTGATACCTCAAACCATGAGGCCACCAGTCAGGCTTCAATCCCGCCTATCAAAGCGCCGTCGTCCCCACCACAACCTCTCCAGCGGTCGATGAGGATCAGACGTAAGCCCCAGAGACTGGACTTATGACCATTTGTTTTGGTTGCTACGTTCTGTTTTCGCACATTAGACATCTGTTTTCAAATGTACATATGTTCCCGTCTGCCATTGTATGTAAATAAGTTCGTTTTTCGGCCTTCACATGTAAATACTTTCACATATGCTACAGAAAAACATTTCAAAAGGGGAGATGTCATGATATGCAGTCATGCACATAATGAGATACAGACAGGCAGCTGATAAATACAGAGAACAGGACATAACCAATCAGTAGGCAGAACACTTGGGGGTGGTTTCCCACTATAAAAGGTACGAGACACTCACACTCCGCCTCTTTCCACTGGGGACACCTACAGAGTGAGTCAGGTGTACATATCACATAACACCTACAGCACATGGCTAAGAGCTTGTCTGGTTTAGTCAGACAGAGTAATCACACTTAGGTTAGCAGAGCGTCGAACTCACAGAGAACTGAGCTAACTTTGTGACAGGTTCAATAAATCAAATTGAACTAACTTCAAATGTCTGGAGTATCTTTCAGTTATAGCTGCATCGAGTTGCAGCCCATGTTATCTCAGTGTGCTTAACACGACAATCAGATGGCGGCAGAGCTCATGATTGATACACTAATTGAGTACTTTGCATCTGTCTTCACAAAACAAGAGGTTGCTGTGTCATGGTAAATGAGAAAGTAGCAGTAATTAGATGAGGTGAAAATAAAGGGGAAAACAAAAGTGTTAGCCACACTCAAAGTAGAGAAGTCATTTGATCTTTAATAACTTGCTATTGGCTGCTACTGATCAACCCAGGTGACAATTAATTTTGGCCTGGACTACAGTCTCCAACGCTCAGCCGAGGACTGCTGAGGAAAGTAATTGTGAAAATAATGGAGGCTCTAGCCTCCACTCCACTAATCCTTCACTCCTCCTTCAGTATGGGAGTGGTACCAGACTGGAGGATTGCAAATGACACATTCCTGTTTAAGCAAAAAATGGGAGATGGATCCTCCTGTTAACTACAAGCCAGGCATTTTCCTCATGGTGAGGGAACTTTTGGAGACAGTAGACCAGGACCAAGACCAGAGTAGATTGTCACCTGGAAAGGCATGGATTGATCATGTCTGACAATTTTTAATGTTCTTTGATGATGTAATAGAAAGAGATGATAAAGGTAGTGCAGTTGATTTTTGGACTTTTGTGAGGAAATTGTTCAAAATGCAAATAATAGAAAAACAAAGTGCTGTGGATGCTGGAAATCTATAGACGTAAAAGTAAGATGTCTGTTTGCTTGTGCCTGTTTTTGGTAAATCCTCTGGTGTCCTTGACCCATTCTCAATCAAACTTGGTGGGATGATACGTTGGACCAATGTTGAGTAAGGAAGCTGACATCCAGCCTTTCCCTCCAGGGGAAGCTTTTCCCTCCGAGCAGGGGAGCCTTGCCTACACTGTGTCCCTGCTGAGATAATAACTCAGGCATGTTTAAACCAACCTTAATCACACATTTCAAGAATGAATGCAACAACTTTATGTCGTAAATCCTTAAGTTGCTTTCATCCTTAACCTGATTTTTTTCCCACATACTTTAATTGTTTCATGTAACTTAAGTCCTGAGACATTGTGAGTTATTACTTGGTAAGGGAATGCACCAGGCAGCATATCAAGTCAGGGAAGATGAAAAGGCTGGTTCAAAATGGCAAAAGGTTGAGGAGAACGTGCAGACTCTGCACAGACAGTGACCCAAGCCAGGAATCGAACCTGGGATCCTGTCTGTGAACCTTGGTGCTGCACATCTTGCTGCCATCTTGTTGGCTGGGATGGTGTGTGTGAGGAGGGAAGTGTGTGTGTGGGGCTGCAGCTTGTCAGCCTCCTGAGTGTCAAACACGGACTGGCGAATCCAGCATTTCTCATCGGATTCGATTGCGTTCCACGTGGCGCTGATGCTAATTCCTTAACAGTCGCTGAATTTGGTCCAGGTGCGGCAACAGTTTTGCTGTTGTGCAAGTCCACAAATCATACCCTGGCGTCAACACAGTCTCAGGAACGGAGAATTCCGCCGCCGGTTTTTGCGTATTGAGGATTGCACAGCTTGATGCAGCCACACACAAAGGTAGCTATCAGGATTAGGGCTATGTTGGCCACATTTCCCCCCCTTTACCTAGAGGTTTGTACATTGTGCATTCCTTCAAACTCAGTCGATTAGTGAACCCCAGACTTCATTGTAATCCCTAACATGTTGTAAGCACCAATGTTGCCTTCATCACAATTGTTCTCCACTCTATAAAATGCCACTTTTTATTCACAAGGACTATCAAGGTGTGAGCTGAGCACCATTTGAATGTAAAACTTTCCACGAAGGAAAAGAGATTTCAATTTATTTTTCAAAATTCTGTTTGTTTATATATTTCCTGTCATCCATAAACATTGCTTTATTGCTCTTGTTTGGTGATTGTTTTTTTTATTTTACAGCACTGAAAGTTTCCTTTTATTGAATTGTAATGTTAATTTTGAATGTCATAAAGTAGAAGATATGAAAATGTGTTTTTCACTCACTCATTTGTACTCCACATTGAAGCAAATGGTAAAGGAAGCAGACTCTTTTGTACAGAAGCCTATGAAACTGCTGCTGTCTGCAACATTCAATACATACTAAATAGATTACTCAAAGGTAGTAATCTCAGGATTGCTACCAGTGCCACGAGACAGTCAGAGTAGAAATTCAAGAATAGTCAGAATGAATACGTGGCTTGAGAGATGGTGCAGGAGGGAGTGGTTCAGATCTTTGGGACATTGGAACCGGTTCTGGGGGCGTTGGGACCATTACAAATCGGATGGTCTACACCTGGGCAGGACTGGAACCAATGTCCTAGGGGTGCTTTTGCTAACACTGTTGGGGAGGTTTTAAACTAATGTGGCAGGGGGATGGGAACCAGATTAGGAGGTTAGAGGTCAGTATAGAGGCAGCAATTAAAGCCAGTAAGGTACTAGATAATAAACTCAATGTGACTAAGAGGAAGAGTAGACAGGGAAGAGATGATGAACGCAAGGGACAGGTGGTCTGAGGTGCATTTGTTTCAATGCGAGAAGTGTAGCAGGTAAGGCAGGTGAACTTAGGTCTTGGATAAGTACCTGGGAATATGATGTTATTGGTATAACTGAGACTTGGTTGAGGGAAGGGCAAGACTGGCAATTAAATATCCCAGGATATAGATGCTTCAGGATGGATAGAGAGGGAGGTAAAAGGGGTGGAGGAGTTGGATTACTGGTCAGGGATGATATCACAGCTGTAATTAAGGAGAGCATGATGGAGGATCCGAGCACTGAGGCAATATGGGTAGAGCTAAGAAATAGGAAGGGTGCAGTAACATTGTTGAGACTTTACTACAGGCCTCCCAAAAGCGAGCGTGAAGTAGAGGTACAAATATGTAGACCGATTATAGAAAAATGTAGGAGCAATAGTTTGGTCGTGATGGGAGATTTTAACTTCCCCAACGTTGAATGGGACTCATGTAGTGTTGGAGGCGTAGATGGAGCAGAATTTGTAAGGTGCATCCAGGAGAGTTTTTTAGAGCAGTATGTAAATAGTCCAACTTGGGAATGGGCCATACTGGACCTGGTATTGGAGAATGATCCCGGCCAGGTGGTTGAAGTTTCAGTCGGTGATTACTTTGGGAATAGCGATCACAATTTTGTAAGTTTTAGAATACTCATGGACAAAGACGAGAGTGGTCCTAAAGGAAAAGTGCTAAATTGGGGAAAGGCCAAGTATAACAAAATTCGGCAGGAGCTAGGGAATGTGGATTGGGAGCAGCTGTTTAAGGGTAAATCCACATTTGAAATGTGGGAGTCTTTTAAGGAAAGGTTGATTAGAGTGCTGGACAGACATGTCCCTGTGAAAATGAGAGATAGAAATGGCAAGATTAGGGAACCATGGATGACGGGTGGAATTGTGAGACTAGCTAAGATGAAAAAGGAAGCATACATAAGATCTAGACGACTTAAAACTGATGAAGCTTTGGAGGAATATCGGGAAAGTGGGACAAATCTCATACGCGCAATAAAGAGGGCTAAAAGGGGTCATGAAATATCTTTGGCTAACAGGGTTAAGGAAAATCCCAAAGCCTTTTATTCATATATAAGGAGCAAGATGGTGACTAGAGAAAGGATTGGCCCACTCAAAGACAAAAGAGGGAATTTATGCGTGGAGTCAGAGGAAATGGGTGAGATTCTTAATGAGTACTTCGCATCGGTATTCACCAAGGAGAGGGATATGACGGATGTTGAGGCTAGGGATGGATGTTTAAATACTCTCGGTCAAGTCGGCATAAGGAAGGGGGAGGTTTTGAGTATTCTAAAAGGCATTAAGGTGGACAAGTCTCCAGGTCCGGATGGGATCTATCCCAGGTTACTGAGCAAGCGAGGGACGAAATAGCTAGGGCCTTAACAGATATCTTTGCAGCATCCTTGAGCACGGGTGAGGTCCCGGAGGACTGGAGAATTGCTAATGTTGTCACTTTGTTTAAGAAGGGTAACAGGGATAATCCAGGGAATTATAGACCTGTGAGCTTGACGTCAGTGGTAGGCAAACTGTAGGAGAAGATAGAACATAGAACATAGAACATAGAACAATACAGCGCAGTACAGGCCCTTCGGCCCACGATGTTGCACCGAAACAAAAGCCATGTAACCTACACTATGCCATTATCATCCATATGTTTATCCAATAAACTTTTAAATGCCCTCAATGTTGGCGAGTTCACTACTGTAGCAGGTAGGGCATTCCACGGCCTCACTACTCTTTGCGTAAAGAACCTACCTCTGACCTCTGTCCTATATCTATTACCCCTCAGTTTAAAGTTATGTCCCCTCGTGCCAGCCATATCCATCCGCGGGAGAAGGCTCTCACTGTCCACCCTATCCAACCCCCTGATCATTTTGTATGCCTCTATTAAGTCTCCTCTTAACCTTCTTCTCTCCAACGAAAACAACCTCAAGTCCGTCAGCCTTTCCTCATAAGATTTTCCCTCCATACCAGGCAACATCCTGGTAAATCTCCTCTGCACCCGCTCCAAAGCCTCCACGTCCTTCCTATAATGCGGTGACCAGAACTGTACGCAATACTCCAAATGCGGCCGGACCAGAGTTCTGTACAGCTGCAACATGACCTCCCGACTCCGGAACTCAATCCCTCTACCAATAAAGGCCAACACTCCATAGGCCTTCTTCACAACCCTATCAACCTGGGTGGCAACTTTCAGGGATCTATGTACATGGACACCTAGATCCCTCTGCTCAGCCACACTTTCAAGAACTTTACCATTAGCCAAATATTCCGCATTCCTGTTATTCCTTCCAAAGTGAATCACCTCACACTTCTCTACATTAAACTCCATTTGCCACCTCTCAGCCCAGCTCTGCAGCTTATCTATATCCCTCTGTAACCTGCTACATCCTTCCACACTATCGACAACACCACCGACTTTAGTATCATCTGCAAATTTACTCACCCACCCTTCTGTGCCTTCCTCTAGGTCATTGATAAAAATGACAAACAGCAACGGCCCCAGAACAGATCCTTGTGGTACTCCACTTGTGACTGTACTCCATTCTGAACATTTCCCATCAACCACCACCCTCTGTCTTCTTTCAGCTAGCCAATTTCTGATCCACATCTCTAAATCACCCTTAATCCCCAGCCTCCGTATTTTTTGCAATAGCCTACCGTGGGGAACCTTATCAAACGCTTTGCTGAAATCCATATACACCACATCAACTGCTCTACCCTCGTCTACCTGTTCAGTCACCTTCTCAAAGAACTCAATAAGGTTTGTGAGGCATGACCTACCCTTCACAAAGCCATGCTGACTATCCCTGATCATATCATTCCTATCTAGATGATTATAAATCTTGTCCCTTATAATCCCCTCCAAGACTTTACCCACTACAGACGTGAGGCTCACCGGTCTATAGTTGCCGGGGTTGTCTCTGCTCCCCTTTTTGAACAAAGGTACCACATTTGCTGTCCTCCAGTCCTCTGGCACTATTCCTGTAGCCAATGATGACATAAAAATCAAAGCCAAAGGTCCAGCAATCTCTTCCCTGGCCTCCCATAGAATCCTAGGATAAATCCCATCAGGTCCCGGGGACTTATCTATTTTCAGCCTGTCCAGAATTGCCAACACCTCTTCCCTACGTACCTCAATGCCATCTATTCTATTAGCCTGGGGCTCAGCATTCTCCTCCACAACATTATCTTTTTCCTGAGTGAATACTGACGAAAAATATTCATTTAGTATCTCGCCTATCTCTTCAGACTCCACACACAATTTCCCATCCCTGTCCTTGACTGGTCCTACTCTTTCCCTAGTCATTCGCTTATTCCTGACATACCTATAGAAAGCTTTTGGGTTTTCCTTGATCCTTCCTGCCAAATACTTCTCATGTCCCCTCCTTGCTCGTCTTAGCTCTCTCTTTAGATCCTTCCTCGCTACCTTGTAACTATCCATCGCCCCAACCGAAACTTCACACTTCATCTTCACATAGGCCTCCTTCTTCCTCTTAACAAGAGATTCCACTTCCCTGGTAAACCACGGTTCCCTCGCTCGACGCCTTCCTCCCTGTCTGACCGGTACATACTTATCAAGAACACGCAGTAGCTGATCCTTGAACAAGCCCCACTTATCCAGTGTGCCCAACACTTGCAGCCTACTTCTCCACCATATCCCCCCCAAGTCACGTCTAATGGCATCATAATTGCCCTTCCCCCAGCTATAACTCTTGCCCTGCGGTGTATACTTATCCCTTTCCATCATTAACGTAAACGTCACCGAATTGTGGTCACTGTCCCCAAAGTGCTCTCCTACCTCCAAATCCAACACCTGGCCTGGTTCATTACCCAAAACCAAATCCAACGTGGCCTCGCCTCTTGTTGGCCTGTCAACATATTGTTTCAGGAAACCCTCCTGCACACACTGTACAAAAAACGACCCATCTATTGTACTCGAACTATATCTTTTCCAGTCAATATTTGGAAAGTTAAAGTCTCCCATAATAACTACCCTGTTACTTTCGCTCATATCCAGAATCATCTTCGCCATCCTTTCCTCTACATCCCTAGAACTATTAGGAGGCCTATAAAAAACTCCCAACAGGGTGACCTCTCCTTTCCTGTTTCTAACTTCAGCCAATACTACCTCGGAAGAAGAGTCCCCATCTAGCATCCTCTCCGCCACCGTAATACTGCTCTTGACTAGCAGCGCCACACCTCCCCCTCTTTTGCCTCCTTCTCTGAGCTTACTAAAACACCTAAACCCCGGAACCTGCAACATCCATTCCTGTCCCTGCTCTATCCATGTCTCCGAAATGGCCACAACATCGAAGTCCCAGGTACCAACCCACGCTGCCAGTTCCCCTACCTTGTTTCGTATACTCCTGGCATTGAAGTAGACACACTTCAAACCACCTACCTGAACGCTGGCCCCCTCCTGCGACGTCAAATCTGTGCTCCTGACCTCTATACTCTCATTCTCCCTTACCCTAAAACTACAATCCAGGTTCCCATGCCCCTGCTGCATTAGTTTAAACCCCCCCAAAGAGCACTAACAAATCTCCCCCCCAGGATATTTGTGCCCCTCAGGTTCAGATGTAGACCATCCTGTCTGTAGAGGTCCCACCTTCCCCAGAAAGAGCCCCAGTTATCCAAAAATCTGAAACCCTCCCGCCTGCACCATCCCTGTAGCCACGTGTTTAAATGCTCTCTCTCCCTATTCCTCATCTCACTATCACGTGGCACGGGCAACAACCCAGAGATAACAACTCTGTTTGTTCTAGTTCTGAGCTTCCATCCTAGCTCCCTGAAAGCCTGCCTGACATCCTTGTCCCCTTTCCTACCTATGTCGTTGGTGCGAATGTGGACCACGACTTGGGGCTGCTCCCCCTCCCCCCTAAGGACCCGGAAAACACGATCCGAGACATCACGTACCCTTGCACCTGGGAGGCAACATACCAAACGTGAGTCTCTCACGCTCCCACAAAATCTCCTATCTGTGCCCCTGACTATAGAGTCCCCAATTACTAATGCTCTGCTCCTCTCCCCCCTTCCCTTCTGAGCAACAGGGACAGACTCCGTGCCAGAGGCCCGTACCCCATGGCTTACCCCTGGTAAGTCGTCCCCCCCACAAGTATCCAAAGCGGTATACTTGTTTCTCAGGGGAACGACCGCAGGGGATCCCTGCACTGACTGTTTTTTCCCAGTCCCTCTTACAGTTACCCACCTATCTCCAATCTTTGGTGTAACTAATTCCCTGAAGCTGCTATCTATGACCCCTTCTGCCTCCCGAATGATCCGAAGTTCTTCCAACTCCAGCTCCAGTTCCCTAACTCGGTCTTGGAGGAGCTGGAGATGGCAGCACTTCCTGCAGGTAAAATCAGCAGGGACACTAACTGCATCCCTCACCTCAAACATCCTGCAGGAGGAACATTGTACTCCCTTCCCTGCCATTCCTCTAACTTTCTACCAAGATCTAGCTAACAACTAAATTAAATTTTTATAAAAAATAATAATAATATAATAAAAATATGGTACTTACCTCAGACCAATGGGTTTTATTATTAGGTTAGAGGAGGAGGGCGGGTGGGAGACACTACACGTGTAGTGTCTCGGGTTTCCTCTCCACCAGAATTTATTGGTGAGGGTCTTCCCAGACGTCCGCGGGTCGACTTCCTGATCCCGCCTAAAAAACTAATTTAAAGAAAAGAGAAAAAGTCTCAGCTCCTGCTGAAACTGACTCACCACTCACCAGCTGCTCTCACGCCGCCGAAATCGACTGGCCTGCCCCTGCAAAGAGAAGTGCTTTTAAAGGTTGACTTACCTCCCAGCACCCTCCTTCCGCAATGCTCCCGCTGAAACTGACTAACCAGCTGCTCTCACGCCGCCGAAATCGACTGGCCTGCCCCTGCAAAGAGAAGTGCTTTTAAAGGTTGACTTACCTCCCAGCACCCTCCTTCCGCAATGCTCCCGCTGAAACTGACTAACCAGCTGCTCTCACGCCGCCGAAATCGACTGGCCTGCCCCTGCAAAGAGAAGTGCTTTTAAAGGTTGACTTACCTCCCAGCACCCTCCTTCCGCAATGCTCCCGCTGAAACTGACTAACCAGCTGCTCTCACGCCGCCGAAATCGACTGGCCTGCCCCTGCAAAGAAAAGTGCTTTTAAAGGTTGACTTACCTCCCAGCACCCTCCTTCCGCAATGCTCCCGCTGAAACTGACTAACCAGCTGCTCTCACGCCGCCGAAATCGACTGGCCTGCCCCTGCAAAGAGAAGTGCTTTTAAAGGTTGACTTACCTCCCAGCACCCTCCTTCCGCAATGCTCCCGCTGAAACTGACTAACCAGCTGCTCTCACGCCGCCGAAATCGACTGGCCTGCCCCTGCAAAGAGAAGTGCTTTTAAAGGTTGACTTACCTCCCAGCACCCTCCTTCCGCAATGCTCCCGCTGAAACTGACTAACCAGCTGCTCTCACGCCGCCGAAATCGACTGGCCTGCCCCTGCAAATAGAAGTGCTTTTAAAGGTTGACTTACCTCCCAGCACCCTCCTTCCGATACTGAGGGATAGGATCTATTCACATTTGGAAGAAAATAGACTTATCAGTGATAGGCAGCATGGTTTTGTGCAGGGAAGGTCATGTCTTACAAACCTAATAGAGTTCTTTGAGGAAGTGACAAAGTTAATTGATGAGGGAAGGGCTGTAGATGTCATATACATGGACTTCAGTAAGGCCTTTAATTAAGTTTCCCATGGCAGGTTGTTGGAAAAAGTGAAGTTGTATGGAGTTCAGGGTTTACTAGTTAGATGGATAAAGAACTGGCTGGGAAACAGGAGACAGAGAGTAGTGGTGGAAGGGAGTGTCTCAAAATGGAGAAAGGTGACTATTGGTGTTCCACAGGGATCCGTGCTCGGACCACTGTTGTTTGTGATATACATAAATGATCTGGACGAAGGTAGAGGTGGTCTGATTAGCAAGTTTGTAGATGATACTAAGATTGGTGGAGTTGCAGATAGCGAGGAGGACTGTCAGAGAATACAGCAAAATATAGTTAGATTGGAGAGTTGGGCAGAGAAATGGCAGATGGAGTTCAATCCAGGCAAATGCGAGGTGATGCATTTGGAAGATCTAATTCAAGAGCGGACTATACTGTCAATGGAAGAGTCCTGGGGAAAATTGATACACGGAGAGAACTGGGAGTTCAGGTCCATTGTACCCTGAAGGTGGCAATGCAGGTCGATAGAGTGGTCAAGAAGGCATATAGCATGCTTGCCTTCATCGGACGGGGTATTGAATACAAGAGTCGGCAGGTCATGTTACAGTTGTAAAGGACTTTGGTTAGGCCACATTTGGAATACTGCGTGCAGTTCTGGTCGCCACGTTACCAGAAGGATGTGGGTGCTTTAGAGAAGGTGCAGAGGAGGTTCACCAGGACGTTGCCTGGTATGGAGGGTGCTAGCTATGAAGAAAGGTTGAGTAGGTTAGGATTGTTTTCGTTGGAAAGACGGAGGTTGAGGGGGGACCTGATTGAGGTCTACAAAATTATGAGAGGTATGGACATGGATAGCAACAAGCTTTTTCCAAGAGTGGGGGTGTCAGTTACAAGGGGTCACAATTTCAAGGTGAGAGGGGGAAAGTTGAAGGGAGATATGCGTGGAAAGTTTTGTACGCAGAGAGTGGTGGGTGCCTGGAACACTTTGCCAGCGGAGGTGGTAGTGGTATCATTTAAGATGCATCTCGACAGATATATGAACGTGCGGGGAACAGAGGGAAGTAGACCCTTGGAGAATAGAAGACAGGTTTAGATAAAGGATCTGGATCGGCGCAGGCTGGGAGGGCCGAAGGGACTGTTCCTGTGCTGTAATTTTCTTTGTTATTTGTTCTTCGTATACTGCTCTCCTCGCAGAAACGTGCATTGAGTCAGCAGGATACAGCCAAAGAAAACCTCTCATTCCCTTCAGGAGGACTTAATGGAGGTTATACCCTAACGATGCACAACAAGGAGGAAATTACCATACTTCTTGCTCATACGTTTGCCATGCAACATCAATTATATTTGCAGAGAAACCCTCAGATATTCACATACGTGGCAAGCAAAATTGGATCATTTCTCACATACATTTTCACTGAAGGTTTTGTGATATTGAGATCCATGGGGAAAGAAGTGATGAATAATGGTGTTCAAACAGTTGATAACTGATTACGAAAAACATTAAAAGAAAGAACATTAATTTATATCGTGCCTCGCATAACCTCAGAACTTCAGAAAGTGCTCTACAGTCAATGAAATATTTTCGCGGTGTAGTCACTATTGCAAAATAAGAGAGCACAACAGCTAATTTGTGCACAGCAATATCCCACATAAAACAATGAGGTACAGAGGATCTTTTACTTCTGCCTGAGAGGGCAGACTTCGTTCATTTTATGTCTCATCTAACCGTGCAGTACTGGAACGCTAACCTAGATTTTGTGCTCAGTTCCTGGGGTTGGATTGAACTTGTGGTAAACCATTGTTGTACCTATATTGGAGGATGTACGGTAGAACCTGCACTACAGGTGCGCCTGTAGCCCCTGCCTGCTGGCTCCGCCCAGGAGGCGGGGTTTAAATATGCGTGTCCTCCAGTTCGCAGCCATTTCGCCAGCTGCTGTGGGAGGCCACACATCTGATCGCAATAAAGCCTCAGTTTGGATTCAACTTTCGTCTTTAGTCCAATATTAGTATCAGTTTCTAAGGGTGGACCTCCGTATTAAGCCGGATCGCCTGCAGCTGGATCCGCACTCAAGCGACGCCAGAAAGGACTTCCAGCACTGGCTAGCTTGCTTCAAAGCGTATATCAACACGGCACCAACCCTTGTTCCGGAGGCTCAGAAGATCCAGATTTTATATTCCAGGTTGAACTCCAAAGTCTTCCCACTAATCCAGGATGCGCCAAACTAAGCCGAAGCCATGACTCGACTCAAGGACAACTACGAGCAGAAGATGAACACGCTCTTCGCCAGACATCCGCTCGCCACTCGCTCTCAACTACCTGGTGAGTCCATAGAAGACTTCTGGCAGGCCCTAATCCCACTAGTCCAGGACTGTGACTGCCAGGACGTCACGGCCAAGGAGCACTCAGACCTCCTTATGCGGGACGCCTTTGTGACTGGAATTGGGTCAGATATCATATGCCAGTGGCTCCTAGATGGGGCCACGCGTGACCTCGCCGAGACTAAAATGCTAGAGCTCTCCATGACGGTCGCCCTGCGCAACGTCCAGTCCTACGCCCCCAACCGCGCGGCCCACCCCTCCTATGCTTCATGGACCCCATAGACAGCTGCCCCAGCGGGGGCGCTGCCCACCCAATACGCCTGCGCTACACGCCAGCCAGCGAACCCCGGGGGGCCCCGATGCTATTTTTACGGCCAGCAAAAGCACCCCCACCAGCGCTGCCCAGCCCGCGCTGCCCTTTGTAAAGCCTGCGGGAAGAAGGGCCACTTCGCCGTGGTGTGCCAGGCCCGCTCAGTAGTCGCTATCGCCCCAACCACCCCCGGTCACGGAGACTGGGCGCCGCCATCTCCTTATCCCCCCTAGACCACGTGCGACCAGTGGGCACCGCCATCTTTCTCTCCGCGCAACACGTGTGTTCCATGGGTGCCGCCATCTTGTTCCGCCCCCGCAACGTGCGTTCCATGGCCGCCGCCATTTTGTAACCCTCAACATCTTCGGGCGCCGCCATCTTGTCTACCCCTCAGCACATGGGCACCACCGGCGTTCCAGGACCAGAGCTCAACGGCCGCCCCATTACCCGACGACCAACCAAGGCTCACCTCCATGTCAATAGACCAGTCTCGCCTGCATAACCTGACCAACGCATCCACCAGCGTGAAAGTCGACGGCCATGTAACCTCCTGCCTGCTGGACTCCGGGAGCACCAAAAGCTTCATACACCCGGATATGGTAAGGCGCTGCGCCCTCACGATACACCCCGCCAATCAAAAAATCTCCCTGGCCTCCGGATCCCATTGCGTAGCGATCCGGGGGTACTGTATGGTCACGCTCACGGTCCAGGGCGTAGAATTCCATGGCTTCCGCCTCTACGTTCTCCCTAACCCCCGCACCACACTAATCCTCGGCCTGGATTTCCAGTGTAACCTCCAGAGCCTAACCCTGAAATTCGGCGGGCCCTTACCACCCCTTACTGTGTGCGGCTTCGCGACCCTGAAGGTCGACCCACCTTCCCTCTTTGCCAATCTAACTCCAGATTGCAAACCCGTCGCCACCAGGAGCAGACGGTACAGCACCCAGGACAAGACCTTCATCAGGTCCGAGGTCTAGCGGCTGCTTCGGGAGGGCATCATCGAGGTGAGCAACAACCCCTGGAGAGCTCAAGTGGTCGTAGTTAAAACTGGGGAGAAGCACCGAATGGTCGTGGACTACAGCCAGACCATCAGCAGGTACACGCAGCTCGGCGCGTACCCCATCCCATGCATATCTGACATGGTTAACCAGATTGCGCAGTACCGGGTCTTCTCAATGGTAGACCTGAAATCCGCCTACCACCAGCTGCCCATTCGTAAATCGGACCGTCCATACACCGCTTTCGAGGCAGACACCCGCCGATACCACTTCCTTAGAGTCCCCTTCGGCATCACTAACGGGGTCTCGGTCTTCCAAAGGGAGATGGACGAAAGGTCGACCGGTCCGGGTTGCAGGCCAAGTTTCCGTACCGACAACGTCCCAATCTGCGGCCATGATCAGCAGGACCACGACGTCGACCTTGCTAAATTCCTCCACATGGCTACTCTCCTAAACCTCACTTACAACAAGGAGAAGTCCGTGTTCAGCACGAACCGCTTAGCCATCCTCGGCTGTGTGGTCCAGAACGGAGTTCTGGGGCCCGGTCCTGACTGCATGCTCCCCCTCATGGAGCTCCCCCTCCCCCACTGCCCCAAGGCCCTCAAACGCTGCCAGGGGTTCTTTTCATACTACGCCCAGTGGGTCCCAAACTAAGCGGACAAGGCCCGCCCACTCATACAGTCCCCCACTTCCCCCTGACGGCCGAGGCCCAACAGGCCTTCGCCCAGATCAGAGCTGATATTGCCAAGGCCACAATGTATGCTGTAGATGAAACACTGCCTTTCCAAGTAGAAAGCGATACATCAGACATCTCCCTTGCCGCCACCCTCAATTAGGCAGGCAGACCCGTGACATTTTTTTCTCGTACCCTTCATGCCTCTGAAATTCGGCACGCATCCGTCGAAAACGAGGACCAAGCTATCATTGAAGCTGTGCGGCATTGGAGGCATTACCTGGCCGGCAGGATATTCACTCTCCTCACTTACCAACGGTCGGTAGCCTTCATGTTCAACAACACACAGAGGGGCAAGATCAAAAACGATAAAATCTTGCGGTGGAGAATCGAGCTCTCCACCTATAATTAGGAGATTATGTATCGCCCTGGCAAACTCAACGAGCCCCCAGACGCCCTATCCCGAGGTACATGTGCCAGAGCACAGGTAGACTGACTCTGGACCCTGCACGACAGCCTTTGTCACCCAGGAGTCACACGGTTGTACCACTTCATTAAGGCACAGAATTTGCCCTACTCCGTCGAGGAAGTAAGGACAATCACCAAGGACTGCCAAGTCCGTGCGGAGTGCAAGCCGCACTTCTACCGGCCGGACCGTGCGCACCTGGTGAAGGCCTCCCGCCCCTTTGAACGCCTCAGCGTGGATTTCAAAGGGCGAGTCCCCTTGTAGCACCATCGATCACACACGAGGCGAGACGTAGAGAACTTCAATCGAGGCTTTATTGAGCAGACTTGTTCAGACTTGTTGCCCAGCAGCTCAGTCACAGAATGCAGCTGCGGGGAGTAAACCGGGTTCTTATACCCCTCCTATCTGGGTGGAGCCCAGTAGGCGGCAGATCCAATCGGGACCCAGCATCTGTCCTCCAATAGCTCCTCTGCATTCCTGGTGTACCGTATTACCCCTAATACATACCACCACATTCTCCCCTTGTTAAAAAAGAACCCGGCGGGGTGGTGGGTGGTATGGTGGTCGGGGTTTACAGGGTCGGTGCCTTAACCATTGAACTATATACAACCATGCCGCTTTTACTGGGCCACTGAATTATTCACATCTTACCCGATTAGCAGCGTTAACTATTTACAACAATGCCGCTTTACTGGGCCACTGAATTAAATACGTCTTAAGTCGACTCGATGAGTCGAGATGGTGCTCTGGTCGCCCTCTCCGATCGTCTCAGCCCGGGTGGTGGTGGTGGTGGTGGTGCTGTCTCGGGTCCGGTCGACTCTGGGAGCATCGCGCTGTCCCCTTCTGTTTCCTTACTCCTGGGTGGCTGTGGGGTGCACCGGCGGGAGTGAGGGGGTGGTGATTGGTGTTGGGGGGGTGTGGGGATCTCCGGCGGGTTTCAGGTCCCGCAGAGAGACCGTGTCCTGTCGGCCGTCTGGGTATGCCACGTAGGCGTACTGCAGGTTGGCGTGGAGTAGATGTACCTTTTCCACCAGTGGGTCTGATTTGTGCGCCCGCACATGTTTCCGGAGCAGGATGGGTCCCGGGGCTGCCAGCTAGGTCGGAAGTGACGTTCCAGAAGCGGACTTCCTAGGGAAGACAAGGAGGCGCTCGTGAGGTGTTTGGTTCGTGGTGGTGCACAGCAGGGACCGGATAGAATGAAGGGCATCCGGGAGGACTTACTGCCAGCGGGAAGTTGGGAGACTCCTAGACCGTAGGGCCAGTAGGACGGTCTTCCAGACCGTTCCATTCTCCCTCGCTACCTGCCCGTTCCCCCGGGGTTTATAGCTGGTCATCCTGCTCGAGGCTATGCCCTTGCTGAGCAGGAATTGACACAGCTCGTCACTCATGAAGGAGGACCCCCTATCGCTATGGATGTAGGCGGGGAAACCGAACAGGGTAAAGATGGTACAGAGGGCTTTAATGACCGTGGCCGCGGTCATGTCAGGGCAGGGGATGGCGAAGGGGAAACGGGAGTATTCGTCAACGACGTTAAGAAAGTACGTGTTGTGATCGGTGGAGGGGAGGGGGCCTTTGAAATCCAGACTGAGGTGTTCAAAGGGACGGGAAGCCTATCACTCCATTACGCACTAATTAGCCCAAGATGGCTAGACGGTCGGTGCTAAACACGCATTTTTCCTCGTTGTAGGTGAGGTTGAGGGCGTTAGCGGTCTGGAGGAATTTGCGGAGGTTGGCGTTGTGGTCCTTCTGGCCGTGGCCGCAGATGGTGACGTTGTCGAGGTACGGGAACGTGGCCCGTAAACTGTGCCGGTCAATCATTCGGTCCATCTCCCGTTGGAAGACCGAGACTCCGTTCGTGACGCCGAATGGAACCCTTAAGAAGTGGTATAGCCGCCCATCTGCTTCGAAGGCAGTGTACTTGCGGTCACCGGGGCGAATGGGGAGCTGGTGGGAGGCGGACTTAAGGTCCACGGTGGAGAAGACCTTGTACTGTGCAATCCGATTGACCATGTCGGATATGCGGGGAAGAGGGTACGCATCTAGCTGCGTGTACCTGTTGATGGTCTGACTGTAGTCTACGACCATCCTCTGCTTCTCCCCTGTCTTCACTTCTACCACCTGAGCTCTCCAGGGACTATTGCTGGCCTGGATTATGCCTTCCTTCAGCAGCTGCTGGACTTCGGACCTGATAAACGTCTGGTCCTGGATGCTGTACCGTCTGCTCCTAGTGGCGACGGGTTTGCAATCCGGGGTGAGGTTCGCAAACAAGGAGGGCGGTTCGACCTTGAGTGTCACGAGGCCTCAGATAGTCAGTGGGGGTATAGGGCTGCCAAATTTAAATGTTAAGCTCTGGAGGTTGCATTGGAAGTCCAACCCCAGGAGAGTGGGAGCGCAGAGGTGGGGAAGGACGTACAGCCGGTAATTTTTGAACTCTCTCCCCTGCACCGTTAGGTTTGTGATGCAAAACCCTTTGATTGCAACGGAGTGGGACCCCGCCGCCAGGAAATGTTTTTGGGTGCTTGGCCGAATTACAAGGGAACAGTGTCTTACCGTGTCCGGATGAATAAAACTCTCCGTGCTCCCCGAGTCGATCAAACACGGCGTCTCGTGGCCGTTCACCAGCACCTTTGTCATTGTCGTCTGGAGCGTCCGGGGCCGCGACTGGTCGAGGGTCACCGATGCCAAACGTGGTTGGTGCTTCAGATCGTTGTCTTCAGGCAGTGTGGAGCCGTCCACGCTGGGGTCCTTGCCTGTCAGCCAAGATGGCGGCGTCCATGGATCGCACGCTGCCGGGGGTGGACAAAATGGCCGCTCCCATGGATCGCACGCGGCCGGGGGTGGACAAAATGGCCGCTCCCATGGATCGCACGCGGCCCATGGGTAGGAAGATGGCGGCGCCCCCCCCCATTGGCCGCCCATGGGTAGCTGGGGGTGTTGAGCCCGTGGTCCCGTTTGTTCCCCGCAGATAGCGGCGACCCCACGGGACTGGCACTCCGCTGCGTAGTGCCCCTTTTTGCCGCAGCTTTTACAGGTGGCCGAGCGGGCCGGGCAGCGATGGCGGGGGTGTTTCGGCTGCCCGCAAAAGTAGCAGCGGGGCCCCCCCGGGTGGTCTGGGATTCTGGCAGCGCACGCTTGCAGAGGGGTGGGGGGTGCCGGGGGGTCGGTCACGGCGGGGGTCCATGGAGCCCAAGGGGCTGTAGTGTGGTCATGGGGAATAGGCGCGGGCGTTTTGGGAGGCCACGTCGAGGGAGGCTGCAAGGGCCCGTGCCTCTGTGAGTCCGAGAGAGTCTTTCTCTAAAAGTCTCTGGCGAATTTGCGACGATGCCAAACCTGTTACGTAAGCGTCTCTGATCAGGAGGTCCGTATGTCCATTCGCTGTTACCGCTGGGCAGTCGCAGTTTCTTCCCAGGATCGTCAGCGCATTGAAGAATTCGTCCAGCGATTCCCCGGGGATTTGTCGTCTCGTCGCGAGCTGGTAGCGTGCGTAGACCTGGTTGACGGGCCTCATGTAGGTCTGTTTCAGCAAATTGATCGCCGCTGGGAATTCTTCCGCATCCTCGATGAGAGGGTAGATTTCGGACTCACTCTGGAATGTAGGACCTGCATCTTCTGGTCTTCCGTTGGTCTGCCGGGGGCCGTTCGGAGGTATCCCTCAAAGCATGCCAGCCAGTGTTTAAACGCGGATGTTGCGTTAGCTGCTAGGGGGCCGATTCGCAGGCACTCCGTGGCGATCCGGAGCTCCATATCCGACCGACACACATATTTCCTCAGTGTGATCGACGAATACTCCCGGTTCCCCTTCGCCATCCCATGCCCTGACATGACGTCTGCCACCGTCATTAAAGCCCTCACTTCGATCTTCTCCCTGTTCGGTTTCCCCGCCTGCATCTACAGTGACAGGGGATCCTCATTCATGAGTGATGAGCTACGTCAGTTCCTGAGGGGTATCGCCTCCAGCAGAACGACAAGTTACAACCCCCGGGGAAACGGACAGGTAGAAAGGGAGAATGGGACGGTATTGAGGGCCGTCCAGCTGGCCCTACAGTCCAGAAATCTCCAAGCCTCCCGCTGGCACGAGGTCCTCCCTAATGCACCCCATTCCATTCGCTCATTACTCTGCACTGCCACTAATACACCGCATGAATGTCTTTTTGCCTTCCCCAGGAAGTCCACATCTGAGGTGTCGCTTCTGACTTGGCTCACAGCTCCGGTAACCGTGCTTCTCCGTAAGCATGTCCGACTCCACAAGGCGGACCCGTTGGTGGAGAGGGTGCACTTGCTCCACGCAAAACCCCAGTACGCCTACGTGGCGTTCCCCAATGGCCGCCAGGATACTGTCTCCCTCTGGGACCTGGCACCAGCAGGTTGCACCCCCACACCACCCGCATCGCCCCCCGTGCCACCCTCCCCTCCCCCGTCGCTCACAACAGCACCCCCCCAGGACCGTCCATCCCCCCCCTGCCCACGGCCGTCGATGAAGAGGATTTCGGCACGCTCCCGAGTCACCTTCGACCACGTTAGCACCAACATCGCTGACACCACTTCGTCGCTCCCAGGGGAACATCAAGGCCCCGGACCGGCCAAACGCGCCGGCGCAAATGGCACCGATTCCCCACACCTCGGAGAATCGTGCGCCGGTGTCGGGGCGCGTGGCGCAGTTGCGGTGATTCTCCGGCCCTGCGCGGGGCTGGGAGAATCGCCCCCAATGTGTCTGTGAGAATTGCCCAGCAAGTTTGAATTTCCGATGGGCAATTAGCCTGCTCCCTGGAACCCTCCAAATACCTCTCCAAATCTGAGTTAGCCAGAGGCTTTGGATGATTATAACTTGCTTACCTAAATAGTTACCCAGGAAATGTTGGACAGAATAATCCTAGTCTAACTCATGAGTAACTACACAGCTGACAGCTAACAAACCTCCTTCCTTGAATCCCCAAGCTCCCCCCAACCCTCTGACTACCTCCCAACCCAACCTCACCACCCGATACTCTCCTAATCCCCTGACCTGACTGGCCTCACCACACACCTTTCCCTGACCCCCAACCACTCCTTACCCCCTCCACCCTGACCCACCATCCGATTCTCCCTGCTGACCCTCTCCCCCACTATCCCCAAGCCTCCTGACTCCACCCGACCTACACAACCCTACTTAGCTGCCACCCGACCTCCTTACCCACTTACCTCACCCCCTAAACCATAATCCAGTTACCTCACCCTCCATATTCTCTTACCTATTTACCTCACCCTCCCTTACCCACTTACCACACCCAGCCTACTCCATTATCCACTTACCTCGCCCACCCTACTCTCTTACCACTTACCTCGCCCACCCTACTCCATTACCCACTTACCTCACCCACCCTACTCCATTATCAACTTACCTCGCCCACCCTACTCCATTATCCACTTACCTCACTCACCCTACTCCATTACCCACTTACCCCACCCACCCTACTCCATTACCCACTTATCTCACCCACCTTACTCCATTATCCACTTACCTCACCCATCCTACTCCATTACCCACTTACCTCACCCACCCTACTCTTTTACCTACTTGCCTCACCCACCCTACTCCATTATCCACTTACCTCGCCCACCTTAAACCATTATCCACTTATCTCACCCACTCTACCTCCTTACCCACTTGCTTCAAGCTGTGAATGCGAGAATGAATATAACTCGAGCTTCTTTTGCACAATTGATCGTGATGGCCACATTTAGTACAATTTAGTGATACAAAGCTGTCTTCTCAGCAATGTCACTAGGCCAGGATAAATACTGACCATGAATTGCATTTATGTTTGTCGAAGACACGTCCATGTCTTGAAAAAACTGTTGCACATTATAAGTAAAACAAAAATAATAATAAATATATGTTTTACTGTATATCTAGGTCGAATACAAAAATGTCTTGTGTTGTGTTACAGGAGATCCATGGAACCTTTATAACATGGAAGGTAAGGTGCCTCAGAAACAAAATGGTTGTGAACCCCTGAACTAAATGGTAAAATTTATAAAGGGATGCAGGTACAGTGAGACCTCCAACTTTGTATACAAATTTTGAACAAGCTGATATGACATAATTTAAAATAAAAAGGGATCCTCGGCCTTACATAAGAGATGTGGAGTACAAAATTAAAGGAGCTATGTTTAAGTTTAATAAATCACAAGTTAGGTGTAAGCTCATTCACTCAATTCTGAACATCACTCTATAGGCAAAGCTTTGGAGAGCACACAATGGAAAATTTAGTAGAGAAGTACCAGAGATTAAATATTTCAATTATATGGAGAGATTAGAGAATTTGGGCTTGTTCTTTTTAGGCAGAGAGGGTTCAAGGAAGACTTAGCACAATGTTTAACATTATGGGAGGTATGATTAATCAGATAGGAAAACCTATTTCCACTATTGGAGGGTTAATATCTAAATGATTCCAATTTAAGACAATTGGTAAAGGAACTGGACTGGAGTGAATTAGTAAACTTGAAAATAAATAAAACCATGGTAGCATATATAGATAGTTGGATAGTCCTTTTAAAGAGGCAGCATAAGCACAGTGGTTTTAATGGCATTCTTTGGCACTGTGAAAATCTATTATTCTATCCAAGCATTTTTTTCCAAATATCCCACACTCTTTCCCCTCTCAAGTATGTCTGAATGTCAACACTGCAGATAGACAAGTAGAATGGAAAGCTAAGCTGCGGGTTTCAAATCTGTAACCACTAGTACTGGCAGTATGGAAGCCCAAAACCCCCCAAAAATGTCAACTGGTACATTTTTGGCCATTTGCCCCGCTGCCCATTCAAGATATCCTAATTATTAGGCCGCGAACACAGGCATGAGATGCATGCACAGAAAACACGCAGAGTGACTGATCATAATGATTTGGATCTTGATCTGCCTTTTTGGAGCACACAGGGTCCTGTTAGTAATTTTACCTGAATACATGTTCAGACGCAGTCTGGATCGCGCACCTCCTCCCCTCAATTAGCAGGCAGGAAGGTCGGAAGACATGTCAGAGAAAACCTACTTCAGTGACGGGAGCTTTTATTGCAAGACCTGGAAATGGAGTACAGACAAAAGAAAGGAGAACTTGCACACGGGGGAAGAGGAGGAGACGTCTCAAAAAACGGCCTTGCCCGCAAGCAATTCTCCTATCTCCACCTCTACCAGGAGCGATGTCTGAGGCAAGCGGTATGTGACTGAAAGATTTGCCTCCTACAGTCCAAACTGCAGCAGCACAGCAAGACAAGCATAGTCAGTGGTGGTCAAGGTTATCATTGCCCTATTTCCTTGCCAGTAGATCTTGCCAGGCAGGAGCAGGTGACATTAGCAACATCCCCGAATTCTCTTCCCTTGTTTCATCAGGGATGTGACAGAGGCCATGTACAGAAGAAAGGAACTTCATTGTCTTCTCTATTAGAGAGAAGCAGGAGGAGAGAGCATGTGGCTTTGTCGGACTAGCGAGATTCACATTTTGCAGCTGGCTCATGAATCTGCTCCACCGCCTGACCCAATGAGGACAAAGAGTTATGCAGTAACCAGGAAGACCTGGAGCAAATCATCTTTGTCCTATAATAACAAACCTACTGCCTGGACCACTCAGGGAAGCCCACAGTGCCTATTGGAGCATGTCTGTAAGTTGGTGCTGGTTTGCTGTGTCCTCCACAATCTTGCTATCAGAGGAATAGCAGGAGGAAGAGAAGGAGTACGAAGAGGAGGAAGAAAAAGAGGTGATTGAAGAGGAAAAAAGGACATCTTCCCACTGGACAGGCTGTCTCATCTGAGCAGATAGTTCGACTCTGAATCCCCTGAGATGTCATTACATCGTTTTGGCCAAAATCCTGAAATAAGCACCACCAAGAAAACAAAATCATTGTGCAACAGCTTTATCCAAAACAAACCGAATTAAAACAAAGACATGAATTCTCTTAGTGCCTGTCTTGCAGGAGCCTACACCAGAGCCTCCTGCCTGGACAGCCTACCCCTGTCCTAGTTCTCTTATGAGCTGATAACCCAGTGGCTGCAGCATAACTGGTGGAAGGCTACTGACTTTCACATGGAGAAACTGGAGATGACCTTGCAGGACAGCACTGAGCAGCTTTGGATCTTTTGGGGCCCTGCATCTGACTGTGCCAATTCCTGACAGCAGTCTAGTCTCTCTGGCAGAAAGGCAATAGTACAGAATTTGGCAGAGTGGGAGCGATGAGAGCACAAATTCTGGCACCCTGAGAGAGACCAGCAGCTTTGTGCACTGCAGAGCTATTGGAACTCTCTCAGCCATCCGAATAGCTGGAATCTTGATTGCCGGACTGCTTCGAGAGCCGACAAGCCCCTTTAAGCATTGTAATCCACCGCCATGGTGGTAGCAGGTAGTGCCTACATGATATCAGGCATGGATCTTGTGGTCTCAGTCTCGAATTTCCTCTGCAACACTTGGTAGTTTCTGCCTGTGTTGCAGAGGAAGCTGTGAGATGCACCATTAGACATTGTATCACAGCTGGGTCTGCAATGTTGCTCGTTTTAGCCTTAGTTTAATTGTTCTTATTCTGTCACCTTTGCTCTTGAGTCGCCAGGTATCTTTCTGATACCGCCACATGGTTCAAGTCCGAGTAATGATTAATAATCCAACACACCACTTAGTAAGAGTTAAATCAACGCTCATTTATTATATACAGCAATTAATACTTATACATTAATTCTACTTCTAAGCTACTTCCTACAACTAACAGGCCAATACTTTGGAAATGGCCCACCAGGTCAGGGAAACGAATGGCCTTTCGAATGGGTTCTGAGCCTGCGGGATTCAAAAGCTGGTACAGGTCGATAGTCAGGGGTGCCTATCTGGTAGCGATCGTTGGAGTAAAACTTACGTTCTCTTGCAGAAGGGTCTCGAAGGGTGCGGAGAGGAGAAGAAGGGTTGATTTGAACTTGGCCCCTATTCTTATCGTCCCCAGGGGCTTCCCGCCTCTCGGGGCAGACCTTGTACCTGGTTCCAAGTGATTGGACTTGGTCCCAATCACTTGGTTCGATATTCTCCAATGCTGGAGCGATTCCTTGATCGAGGGGTGGTCGTTTACCTCTCTTTGTGTCAGCTCCTGCTGGCGCCGAAAGGTCTGGGTTGGCTTTGTGTGTCTATTTTGTATCAATTGTTCCCGGGGATTGATGATTAATATGCAGATGGCTGGGGTGTTGTTATGTTGATGGCTACAGGTATTGATTCGGTCTGCTTCCCCAGAGGTGAATACACTGATTTACCTGCAGCTGTCTGTTTGAGTCCTGTTGGCTGATTTTCCCATCAGCCTCTTCCGTTCGCCATTTTAAATCGGGGTTTGGCCATTCTAATCGGGAGTTAGCCATTTTAAGCGGCTACATTCCCTCCTTGTGATCCTAACGCGAAGCGTGAAGGATCACATCATGATTGTTACTTTCCATTTCCTGACCGGGGGGGGGGGGGGGCACCTCCTACATGGCCTCTGCACTGACCATAGCTATGCACAAAAAATGTTAACTAACAACATAACTAAGGGCGCTATGTCAGACAGGGACATGCATTACAAAACAACAAACTTGCAACCTCTAACTTATCCTTAATATACTACCCTCGCTAAACATTCCATTATCCTACCTTCCTCAAGCATACAACAAAATCACAGCATTTCATACAATCTTTCCTGGCTTGGCAGTCAAGCTCAGGATCATACAATTTTTTGCTCGTGAAAAAGTTTTTTTGTACATCTCTTTATTTACAACAATAAACGCAAGTGAATGCACTTTATTATTTTATTATAGATCGCGGGGGTCGGGGGTCTGGTCGTAACCGAATGTCAGGGGCTGTTTAGCACAGTGCTAAATCGCTGGCTTTGAAAGCAGACCAAGGCAGGCCAGCAGCACAGTTCAATTCCCGTACCAGCCTCCCCGAACAGGCGCTGGAATGTGGCGACTAGGGGCTTTTCACAGTAACTTCATTTGAAGCCTACTTGTGACAATAAGCGATTTTCATTTCATATAGGGGATCTGATCCTATATACCGGGGTTCAGGCGCGGTAGGCTCTCCTTCTCCATTTACGTAGGCGCATAGTCTGCACTACACAGCAGAGTATCGCCAACGCTAACAGTGTTTCGATCACATAGGACAGGGAGTACCAGGTTATGAACCTGGCACACCAGGAAGATGCAGTGTCGCTGGTGACTGGGCTCTGGGTACTGCGGGGCAGTGAAACATTAACGGCTGGGAGGTTTGAAGTCATGGGGTTCGCGTTCACGCACAACCAAATGTCCAAGACCAAAATATTGATCACGATGAAGGAAGTCGTCATGGCTGTCCTCTTTCCTTCTCTTTCGTCTCTTCTCTTTATTTTCTCCAGTCCTGGAGCTTCTGGAGTTCTGTAGAAACAAGCATAGTATCTGTAACTATCTTTGTTTAATATCTGGTATGCTGGTGTGTCTGTCCTTTGGTGCCAATTATTCCCTTATAATTGGTCACTATGTGTGACTCCCTTATTTTTTTTTTTCAAAAAACAAATTTTAGGACACGGCACATTTCCCAATCATGAACCAGTGCTGATTGACCGTCCAAATATTCCAGGATGTAAATAGCAGATGGCGGCAACCTAAAGGTTACCTAAACAAACAAAACTGTTTGAAATGAAAAATGTCAAATGAGGTGCGTATGGGCCACGACGTGTAAGATTTGGATGGAGTCCCCGGGTAGGACGGCTACCAATGCCGTATCGCCCCAACCCGAGCGTAGTTGACCAGCAGGGAGGTCCCCAGGCAGGGTGGGTCTCAAGCCGTTTCTCCACTGCCTGAGCAACCGACAAGAACGGGCAAAAATGTAGTCATCGTGGTGGGGCTGCCATAGTGGTTCTATCCTTCGAACCAGAATGGATGATCATGCGTCTGATACCCAAACATGTATCAGCTGAAAAGCTAGTTCCTCTGAACGAGCGTGTGGTTTCTTGACCAGTTTCTGCAGATAAGCTAGTTCCGCTGAACAAGCGTGTGGAAAAAATTCTCCTGTCAGACATACAACATTAAACAAACTTACTAACAACATAAAACATTCTGCAGGTTCCATCAGGAAGGACAACACTTTTCCCAAGTGGTTCCTTTAAAACATCATGTGGACACCTCAGTTCTCGGTTGCGAACAGGGTCGCAAAGGGGTTGTCGGTTTGGGAGTCAGACCCAAGGTCGTCACCTTCTCCCGGGTGCCAAACTCTGGAGTGGATTAGGGCTGAAAGGGCTGCATGGTGTGAGTTGGGGTTGCTCTCGTCGTTGCGGACGAGTTGGTATGAGTTGTCACGGTGCCAATAATTGGTGTCTAGTTGGTTGGGGACAAAATCGGGGTCGTCAGTGTGGTTCGGTGGTCGGTGGTGGGGTTTGTTCAGGAAAGTGGTCAGGAAGGGATCACTTGGATCGACGTCGGAGTCGCTGGGTGTGGGTCCGGTTGCATGGGGGTAGTAGGGAGGCGTGCTATGGCTATTGTCCGAGTCACAGTCACTGTCTCTGCTGCTGCAGTCTGTGGGCGTTCCGGGGCAGAGTGTATATTTCGGGGGTGGAGTCGAGGTCGAGTCCGTGGCTGGGCTGGATGTGATGGGGGTTGGTCGTGTTACGTTGGCTGTGGGCAGGGTGTGGTCTTCTGCGTCAAGCATGACGTGGTGTGCGTGGTCCGACTGTGTTCCATAAGCCTTCAACTGGTTTATATGAAACCACGCAGTCTTACCATTGGGGTACTTTATTTTGTAAACGGATGGGCTTACTTTGTCCGCAATGGAATACGGACCCGAGTATTTAGGCAACAGGAATGTGCTGGGATTATATACGGAAAGCACCACTTGCTGGCCGATATCGTACTCCGTTGCATGCACTGTCTTGTCGAAACAAGCCTTGCTCTGTTTCTTTTTGGTGCCCAGTTTTACTGCGGCTGCTAACTGAGCCGTTTTTACATTTGCAACTAATTGCTCCACGGCTTTCTCGTGTGTGAGGGCCGTTACTTCAGGGCTGGTCAGGTCCAAACCTAACAAGTATTCTGTCCCTTTCATGGGGTGTCCGGTCATGAGAGTGTGTGGGGTGTAACCTGTGGAGGTGGAAACAGTGTTACGCAAAAACATCAGCGCAAAAGGGAGGACTGAGTCCCAAATGGTGTTGTTCTGCTGGACCATTTTTCTGAGGGTGGTTTTTAGGGTCCGATTCATGCGCTCCACGATACCACTCGACTGTGGGTGGTATGCAATGTGGAATTTTTGGATGATGCCAAATATCGTGAGGACATTCTGCATGACACGTCCCGTAAAATGAGAGCCTTGGTCCGATTCAATGCTGCGGGGGAGTCCCCATCTTGTAAAGATGTGGTGGGTTAGAATCTTGGCTGTGGTTTTTGCAGTGTTTGTGCAGGCTGGAAATGCTTCCACCCATTTTGTAAATGTGTCTATGACCACAAGTACATATTTATAGCCATTCCTGCAAGGGGGCAATGGACCTATAAAATCAATCTGGAGGTTAGCCCAGGGGCCGTTAATGGGCCGGGTGTGGCTAAGTTGAGCCTTTTTGACATATCTGTCGGGGTTATTCTGCGCACAGATAAGACAATTTTCTATGTAATGACTTACATCTTCCTTCAAATGTGGCCACCAACAAAGCTGTTTGAGGTGGGCTGTAGTGGGATCGATTCCCTGATGTCCATGACCATCATGGAACAAACAAATCAATTGGTTCCTGTCCTGTTCAGGAACCACATAAAGGGTGTCCTTTAACACTACACCGTCATGTGTGGTCAGTGTATTTCTGAACCTGTCGTAGGAGGCTGGAAACTTCCCTTTTACAATCTCCGTGAGATTGCCGTCCTGCTTCTGGGCCTCTACTAGATCCTCGATCCTAGTCTGTGTGACCTGAACTGCACTCACTGGCGCGCTTTCGGGGAGTTTCCAAAAATACCCATATCTGGAACCTGCCTTAGCCAGTGCGTCGGCTTTTACATTTCCAGGGGGGGAGGAACGATGGTGGCTGCGGACTTTTATGATCCCAAAAGTCCTGTTCTGGGCTTTCTCTAAAATATGGCGGAGTAATGGGGCTGAGGGGAGGGGTTTTCCGTCTGTGGAAACAAATCCTCTTGCTTCCCACAGGGGCAGAAATTCCGTAAGGCTGTTACAGACATAGAGGCTGTCCGAGTATATGTCTGCTGGGCTGGGGAAGGAATCTGAATGTTCCACTATATATGCGATGGCCGCGAGCTCTGCCTGCGCGCCGATGTGTCCGGGTAGTTTTAACGCTATTTCCTCGAGGGCGCGCCCCTGCGCGTCCTCGACATAGATCCCGCAACTTGTTATGTGCTGCCCATCCAAGACTGTGGAAGATCCATCCACATAAATCTTAATGGGCTCACATGTGTCCGTGTGCGGGGGGCTCTGAGATGAATTTCCTATCTTTCTGGGGGGTGTTTTAGCGATAAAGTGGCCTGTATTGTGTTGTTGGGAGATAATCTCACATTCATGGGGGGTTCCGGGGTACTGTAAATTGTCGGCAAAGTAGGTGTGTGTCTTTGTCCTTTTTACTGTGATGTCCCGTCCCTGCAAGAGAAGGGTCCATCTAACCGCTCTTATTTGGCTTACTGTACCGTCCTTGAGTCGTCCGTCCAGTAAAAGTTGGGTGGGGGTGCGTTCGGTCAGAATTGTGATGGGGTTCAGTCCGGTAATATATGAAAAGTACTGGACTGCCCAAAATACTGCGAGCAGGTGCCTCTCATAGGCTGAAAATCCCTGCTCCACAGCATCTAAAAGTCGGGAGGCATAAACTACGGGTCTTAGCTGGTCGTGCCGTTCCTGGAGGAGCACGGCCGAAAGGGTGCGGTCTGTGGTCGCTACCTCTATGGCGTAAGGGGAAAGCGGGTCTGGAACTTGTCGTGCGGGGGCTGCTATGAGTGCCTGTTTTAAAGAGCCCACAGCATCCGTATGCTGCGGAAGCCATTCCCAGGGGGCTCATTTCTTTAGGAGGTCTGAGAGGGGCGCTGCCTTGCTGGCGAAACCGTCAATGTGGTTTCGGCAGTAGCCAACCAGTCCTAAAAACGACCGGAGGGCTGAAACGTTCTGGGGGAGGGGCAATTTAGCGATCGAGTCAATTCTTTTATGCTCGATCTCGTGTTTACCGTGCGTGATATTTGTTCCCAAATATACCACTTTTTCTTCCAAAATCTGGGCCTTTTTGGGGTTGACTTTACAACCAATTGAATGTAACAATTCCAGGAGTTCGGACAGAAGCTCAATGTGCTCTTCCTTGGTGTCTGTCTGCAGTAGTAGGTCATCTACATACTGTACCAGACATTCGGGGCGAGAGAATTTTGCTAGTCCATTTGTCAGCTGTCGGTGGAAAATGGAGGGGGAGTTGTGGAATCCTTGTGGCAGGCATGTCCACGTGTACTGCTGTGCTTTAAAGGTGAAGGCAAATTTGTACTGGCATGCCTTTGCCAATGGAATGGACCAGAATCCATTACTTATGTCCAAAACCGTGAAGTAGCGGGAATTGAGCCCCTGCTTGAGCATGGTCTCGGGACTTGTTGCTACGGTGGGGGCTGCTGCGGGGGTGACTTTGTTGCGTTCCCGATAATCAATGATCAGTCGCCATGATCCATCGGGCTTTCTCACTGGCCAAATTGGGGCATTATTAGTGGAGGCTACTGATCTAAGTACGCCCTGCTCTAATAAGCTCTCTATAACTTTTAAGATTACTCCCTCTGCCTCTAGGGGAAATCCGTACTGTTTCTGGGGTCTAGGGTCAGGTCCTGTTATCTGTACGGAGCCAGTCATCCGTCCACAGTCGTGCTTGTGGGTCGCGAATGCTGCCCTGTTCTTTTGCAGGACTGCCCTAACCTGCTTATCCGTACTAAGCGTGGTCGGGTTGAACTAAAATTCGCCTACTGCGCTAATTTTGTTCATGTATTCCCCTATGTTGAGCGTTGCGGGGGCTCTTGCGGATTTCGCCATCTTCCAGACACACTGGTTGACTGAATCGAATGATAGGTGGTGGGAATTCATAAAATCAATTCCCAGAATGTGTTCTGCTGTGTGGGGCAGGTCAACTAAAACTACGGGGTGTTTGGTGGTCATGGTTCCGATTTGAATGGGTACAGGGGCTGTGATGTGTCCCTGCCGTGAGTGGCCTGTAAAGCCGCTGAGGGTGATAGTGGCTGTAATGGGCCACGTGTCCTTTTGAAACAGGGTGGAGGAATTTATGGTGGCGCGGGACCCTCCTGTGTCCCAGAGAAATTCGATAGGCTGTCCCCGAATTTTCGCTGCAACTACTGGTCGTCCTGACCTATCCCAAAGGGTATCGCAGAGCCAACTGGGGGAGCCTGTACACCGTCAGTCCGTTCCGGTCAAGTCCGTCTGATCCGAACGGGCGCTAACGCTATGGATGGGCTCTGTCTTTTTCTTAATCAGAGTGCCTGTCTGTTGGGTTCTCTGTGGCTTTTTAGGGGCATTGCACTCTTTCGCGAAATGTCCTAAATGTCCGCAGTTGTAACATTCTTGTGACTTGGGTGGGGGTCTGTTCTTTCCCCCATTTACCCATGCGGGATTCTGGTGTGTTGTTTTTACTGCCTGCATGTCTGCGGCGGCTTGCTTTTCCTCTGTGTTTTTAACGGTGGGTTTACTTTGAACAGATTGCTCCCAAATGCGGGACAATATTTTCACCACCCACTTCTCGTTATGGGCCTCTTCTGAGGGATCATAACTAGTACAGGCTTGCTGTCCTGCATCTGTGGCATGGGAGATAAGGGTGCGGGTCCATTTGGCCATGTTGTCTGGGGACAAATGGGCACGGTCTACGTTCCGAAGACTGCTGCGAAGTGAATCCACAGGCGTCCAGCGAACGCTGTGGGGTGCTCAGAATTCTTCTGCCTACATTTATTGAGGCCATCTACGGGGTCACCCGGGTTATACCCGATCGCATCCAGGATCACGGTATGCATTTCTGCAAGGGTGCCTCCTCCTACATTCTGTGGGTCGGGAAGGGGACGGATCTAAACTTAAAACCATGAGCTTTACATGCTCTCTCTCATCCAGGCCGTACATGTTCGCCTGATGTTTTACTGTGGCAAAGAAATGGTGGGGGTCTGAGGTGGGGAGGAACGATGTGATCTTTGTGCACGCGTCCCGTAATTGGGTCACTGTTAAGGGGGTGGAATATAGATATTCCGCATCGTCCGATGTGACTGTGCGGTGGGTGGTTACAGGGTTCATTGGAGCCTGAACTACCTGCTGTGTGGGGGGTTGGGATGCTTTTCTCCTTTGGGGCTATCCCTGCGCACATGTTCCCTGAACATATCTCTGCGCTGTTTCGTATAACTCTTCCCAATCAGGACCGTCTTCCTGATCTAACTTTTCCCCAAAGGTTTCCTGAAATCCTTTCTGAACAGAAAGCAGTGATTGCAACTCTGCAATCTGCTTCCGGCACTTTGCATGATCTATGGTGCTCTGTCTTTGTTCTGTGGTGGTAGCGTGGAGCGCTCTCAAGGCTGCTTTGAGATCACTACACTGTTTCTGTAGCGTCTCTACCTGTTTTTCTGTCTCTTTTCTTACCAGGACTGTACGTTGCGTGTCCTGATAGGCCTTTTAATACTGTGACTGGAAACTGCTTAAATGCCCCAGACAAGACTGGTGACCCCGTTTGGTGTCAGCCACCTCTTCATCTTTTGCTGCCAATTTCCTCCTTAATTCTAAATTCTCTTTTTCAACTTCGCTTACATCGACTTTACTCATCTGATGTATGCCCTCTTGACGACCTCCTCTGTGCCTCGCAATTGTGCCAAACAGGACACGATTGCCATCGGCTTGCGAGCTTTCCCCAAGCTCTTTTTGTGTATCTCGCTCAGGTTCTTCCACTAAGTATGCCCAATACTTCCGGGACCTGATTCCTCATTATCGCAGAAATCATTCCACAGGGGCCATCCTTTGCCCTTGAGATATTTCCAGATTTCCTCCTCCCAAATGGAACACTGTCCCACTCTACTGCTGCGGGTCGCTGTGACCACAAATTCATCAGGGTTCACGAGGCGCTGCATTGCCTGCATGGCCATCTTTCCTATCCGACTGCTTCTTCTAAATTTGGAACAGGGGGCTAAGGCGGTGTTGTAAATGCGGGTACGGCACTCGCTACTTTCCGAAAATACAGACTTCCAACAGTTTTGACGCAACAAAAATCTATCAGTTTTACCTTATAGCCCTGTTAGTTACGCATGCATACACACACTTCCGAATTATGAGTATTGATCAGAACTGCTTGAACACTTGTGGTTTTCTGTTTCCAATTGGGTTTCTAATTCAAATTTCTTGGCTTCTCCAGGAGTGGTTTTCCACTTCTAGATCGGGTTCCGTCAGGATGTCGCCAAAATGTTGCTCGTTTTAGCCTTAGTTTAATTGTTCTTATTCTGTCACCTTTGCTCTTGAGTCGCCAGGTATCTTTCTGATACCGCCACGTGGTTCAAGTCCGAGTAATGATTAATAATCCAACACACCGCTTAGTAAGAGTTAAATCAATGCTCATTTATTATATACAGCAATCAATACTTATACATTAATTCTACTTCTAAGCTACTTCCTACAACTAACAGGCCAATACTTAACTTTGGAAATGGCCCACCAGGTCAGGGAAACGAATGGCCTTTCGAATGGGTTCTGAGCCTGCGGGATTCAAAAGCTGGTACAGGTCGATAGTCAGGGGTGCCTATCTTGTAGCGATCATTGGAGTAAAACTTACGTTCTCTTGCAGAAGGGTCTCGAAGGGTGCGGAGAGGAGAAGCAGGGTCGATTTGAACTTGGCCCCTATTCTTATAGTCCCCAGGGGCTTCCCGCCTCTCGGGGCGGACCTTGAAACTGGTTCCAAGTGATTGGACTTGGTCCCAATCACTTGGTTCGATATTCTCCAATACTGGAGCGATTCCTTGATCGAGGGGTGGTCGTTTACCTCTCTTTGTGTCAGCTCCTGCTGGCACCGAAAGGTCTGGGTCGGCTTTGTGTTGTTAATTTGTAACATATTGTTCCCGGGATTGCTACTTACTATGCAGATGGCTGGGTTGTTGTCATGTTGATGGCTACAGGTATCGATTCGGTCTGCTTCCCCAGAGGCGAATACACTGTTTTACCTGCAGCTGTCTGTTTGAGTCCTGTTGGCTGATTTTCCCATCAGCCTCTTCCGTTCGCCATTTTAAATCGGGGTTTAGCCATTCTAATCGGGAGTTAGCCATTTTAAGCGGCTACAGCAAGTGTTGTCGTGGAGTTGGCTACTATGCTGGAAGGGATGAGCGCCAAACTCTGCATCAGTCTCCTCAATGCACTTTGACAATAACAAGAGGATGTGTGGCAGGTCTGACAATGCACCAAGCTGCTTGTGCATCAACATTCTCCTACATGCCACCCCATTGACGCCCTCACCTGAGTTCTCTGCAGCTGAACTCGACACTGGTGAGTTGGAACACAAACTACCCTTTCCACCTGGACCATACCCCACGCACGCCTGGTGCTGATCCTAATTTTATACCACCCTTTGATGTACGTGTAGTGCCAGTGGCTGTGAGTGCCAGGTCAAGTGATGGTGTACGTCAAAAGAAGTCTTCTGCACCGAAACAGATCTTTGTGCACCACAACAGTGAGTAGCCGCTGTGATATTGCAGCCACATTCATTTGTAAATATGCCTGTGTTAAATCAACTTTACTGGTTTCTGTCCTCCAGACAGTCCACCAAACAAACCTTCAATCAGCAGCAGTGGATATTCTTCTGCGTACAATACTGGGTTAATAGTTGTTTAAAATCTTCACATACTCTCACTGAGCCATCACATTTCAGTGCAGAGACTATTGGTGCTGCCCAATCAGTTGTAGCAGTTGGTTCAATGACTCCTGTTTAGGCTAGCTTTTTTAGTTCCTCTTTGACATTTGGCCTGGTGCCGTATAGTATGGATCTAGATTCGATACATTTTGATGCACTGCTTGACTTGATCTTTAATTGTACTTCAACTCCTGTCATGGAGCCTAGTGCATCATTAAGCACCTTCTCATAATTATCTATGAGTTGTTGTAGGTTCATCCTGGACTCCCTTCGTTGATTTACTGCTCCCCAGTTGAGTTTAAACTTTGTCAGCCATGGTCTACCAAATAAAGCCATCAAATGTGATCCTGTGGATATATGCCGAAGAGGTCATTACCAAATAAAACAGGGACATTCCCATGGACAATGTGAAGAGGCAACTCCGCTATCTTGTAATTTTCTTCTACTTTCACCATAATGCATTCTTTTAATGGCTTGACCTCTTCGGCGTATATCCATAGGATCACATTTGGCTTTAAAGGCAGATACTTCAACTTTTAATTCTAAATGATCTCCGGTATTAACGATGCAGCTGCGCACCTATCCACTTCCATCTAAATTTAATGCCTGTCAACCATTGGAAATCCCAGAAACATAGTTGATCATCCCTCACCGACAAGATGCCTAGTATCATCTCCTGAAGTTGCTCGGGTACATTGTCTTCTGATGGCTCTTAAATATTGTCTACTAATTTATAGACATGACTAGTTTGTTTAGATATGTTTTTTCTGGCATATCCTTGGTGTACATGAATTGTTCTGAGCCGAACATGCCTTGTCAATGTATTTGCCATAATTCTTGCATTTATTTTCTCTACTGCATCATTCCAAACTGTGTACATCCATAGTCCATAGAATCCCTACAGTTCAGAAGGAGACCATTTGGCCCATTGAGTCTGCACCAACCCTCTGAAAGGGCACCCTGCCTAGGCCCACTCCCCTTCTCTATCCCTGTAACCCCACCTAACCTGCACTTCTTTGGACGCTTAAGGGGCAATTTTAGCATGGCTAATCCACCTAACTGCACATCTTTGGTCTGTGGGAAGAAACTGGAGCATCCGAAAGAAACATTGGTGACATGGCTGTCCACCTGCAGCCTTATTTCTTGTGGTATCCATTTTGTGGATCTTCACTCTTGCCCATATATGTGAAGTTGTTTTTGTTGCTAGCCCCGTAGATGTGGCAATTTCCACAGCAGCTTTGAGAGTTAAATGGCTTACAGGAAGCAGCTTTCTCTGAATAGCTTCATTGCAGAGTCCACAAACCATCCTATCACGATGAGTGTCATCAAATGTTTTGCTAACCTTCTTAAAGTCGCTACAAATTGTAAAATCTTTCACATTCTTCATAACTATGCCGGTGGAACCAAAACCTTTCTAAAATTAACAACAGGCTGGGTGAGAAATACCCTTCTAAAATCTTCATTAGTTCAATATCGGACTTATCTCCCAGTTTTGCTGGATGAACTAGGTTTTGTAGCAGCATAAAGGTTTTATGCCCTACCGAACCAAGAGAAGTTTCAATTTTAGGTCCTCCAGTGTTTGATTCCCTATGTGATATAATTTGAATTTTTCATCATATGGCGTCCAAGTAGCACATCTCGCAGTCTTCATGCATCCATGGTGTGCATTTTCCCCGTCATTCCGGATCCCAACTCCTAGTTTCTATACTTTTTCAAAATAAATTTGGAACACCCAATTATTCTTTCTCCAATTAAGGGGCAATTTAACGTGGCCAATCCACGTTTGCACATCTTTGGTCAAACACGGGGAGAATATGAAAACTCCACACAGAGAGTGACCCAGGGCCGGGATTCAAACCCGTGTCCTCAGCGCCGCAGTCCCAGTGCTAAGCACTGCACCACATGCCACCCCCTTGAACCAATTCCTCCCTTCCAATTCTTTTGGATGTTTCGCACAACAATCCCCTTATCCACAATAGAGCTTAGGTTTTGCCTTTTTGCCTGACTGTGGATTGACTTTTTCCCGAGTAGTGGCCTGTAAAGAGTTGGAAGATTTCTGTGTCCCATTCTCACAGCCCATTTAGCTTCAGCACATGTGCGGTCTCTGCAACTCAGATTCTACATCTTCAGTGGCAAGAAGGTTTTCGAACTGTCGTTCTTCTTTTCTCACGGTCATAGTCGATTTCTTTTTAAAAACTTCAGCATCGGTGGCTTGCTTTGCCCGATCTGTGTGTGTGTGTGTGCGTGAGTCCGGTCCCAAAGATTTTCTACGCTCCCGACGCTGTCTCCACTGATTTTGTCTGTTTTGTTTTAAATTTAGAGTACCCAATTCATTTTTCCAATTAAGGGGCAATTTAGTGTGGCCAATCCATGTACCCTGTGTCATGATATTCAAACACACACATCATGATAGACACACCAACAGACAAATCAGAACACACAACACCACAACCAATCACAGAAAGATATAAAAGCACAAACACGACACCGTGTGGTCAGTATTGGCTGGAGACAAGGACAAGGACAGACCTGCTACACGACACACTCAGGGAGACAGCACGTGCAGAGTATCCAGAACGAACTGTATACAAGAGTTAAAATAAAATAGAGTTGTACCACATACAACTGTGTTGGCTCATCTGTGCACCAGAGCACCCAACACCAAATGGTACAGGAGTGGATCGATACCTGCCGGCATACCTCAGTGTACAGAGACAACCAGCAGTGCCCAGGCAAAATGATAGAGCGCCCGGTTCCGCAGCCGCTCCAGTGCCACGGCGATCTCCGCGAAAACTGGCAGCGATTCCGGTAAGTGTTCGAATTGTTCCTGGTGGCAGCTGAACTCCAAGACCTGGATGATAGCGAAAAAATTGAATTTCTCCTCACCATCGCCGGTGCAAGGGCAAGAGAAATATTCACAAGGTTCAGGTTCTTCAGGAGGCAGCAAAGGTACGATTACCAGGCAGTCCTGGACAAATCCTCCAAGTACTGTGAAGAAAATGCAATCCAATCGGCAAGTAAAGGTAAGAAAAGCGGCAGTACTCACCTCGTGGCCAGGATCCTGGAGCCCGAATTCCCAGAGGCCGAAATCCCGGGCCTGAGAGAGGGCTGGGTCAAGGTCGGCGGCCATCTTGCTAAAGGTATCACGCTAGCACAGTTGCGCGAGCAGTGCGCAGAACCGGAAGTTTCGTTTGCGCATGCGCAAGATGCTGCGCATGCGCAGTCAAGAAAACGGCCATCGGTAAAGGAACAGCGATCTGCGCATGCGCAGTCGCTTCCTACATGCTACATACCGAGCGTCAGGTTGTCAGAGGCCCCAGACCGCACCAATTTAAAGGGGAAACGTCCCAAATCCAATTTAAGAGGGAAACGTCCCAAATCAAAAAAACAAAAATCTGTTAAAGCTGTAAAACAACCTTCCCTCACCTGGAATGACAGCACATTGCCGCAAATTGACCCAGGAGATTAATTTGACCTCCGAAGAACCCTCCGACAAGCAGTTACCTACGCACAAGCCGATGATTCCGACCTCAAATACTTCGATGACGATCTTTACAGTGTTTCCGGACCTCGCGAGCCCAATGATAGCTCCATGGTCCTATACGACTATGACTCGGACGAACCTTTCGTGTTGCACATTGGCGGCCCCCACATTGAATCCGACGCAGATGCGGATTCATTTTTCGGATTTGAAGATCTTCAACCCAGCAGATATGACGTTCCAACTTATCAGTACCGGATGATGCTGCAGCCTGACATTAACAGACAGGGAGCGGTGCAAGCCCACAGAGAGCGGCCTGCTGCCACACAGAGCATGGTCCACGTCCCGCTCAGCGTTCCCGACTCTATGAAAGAAGACATGCAAGACTCCAGAGCACAGTCCTTGCATGAACAAGAAGTGACTCCAGAGTCACAAGCCTCCACAGCAAGCTCGTGGACAGAATCCACAATTGCAGAAACGCAAGACTCCAGAGCGCAGTCCTTGCACGAACAAGAAGTGACTCCAGTGTCACAAGCCTCCACAGAGAGCTTGTGGACAGCCTCCAAGATAGAAGAAACGCTTGACTCCGATGCACAGTCCTTGCAGGAACAAGACCATGAGGATCTAGCAACCTCTCCTGACCAACCAGCGGCAGATGATGCAAGTCTGCCATGCTCACGTGAACAGCGCGAAGGCTATGACAGCCTACCATGCTCCACTGCACAGCAGCATGACCATGACGGTCTCTCATGCTACAATGAAGGGCACAGCGCTGATGACTGTTCAAGCCCAACTGAAGACAAGCCAAAGGAATCTCCTCTTCCAAGCCCGAAGGAAAAAGGTTCATGCGCTGACCTTCAGAATCATTGTAGCCGAACAGAGATTAATAATGCTGCACGGTCACAGAAGGATACTGAGGATTTGGTAAATAAATTACCTGTATGTTTAACCACACTAACCCCAGTGATTAAGCAGTTATGTATGGGGAGTATAATGTGGGCAATTGAGAACAGTAAAAGAGAGACTGTGACCATGCCAGTCCCAGCAAAATCAGACCCAGAGACCATGAAGGCATGTACATTAGACAAAGATACATATGAGGTACCTGAGAAGAAAAGTGAAACGGAATGTTCTTTGGAAAATAGTACAATGTCGACAGAAACATTGGATCCTATATTCGAGACCATACATATGGGAGAATTTGGGGGTAATAAACAAGGTTCTGCAATGTCTGGGGGAAGATTTAAAATTCCAAAGAAGAAAAGCCCAAATGAAGGACAACGGCAAGACAATGACAGTCCACCGACATGGTGTGCACCACCAGATGAAAACTCTGACAATTTACCCAACCCTAGTGAACAGCAAGCTGCTAATGAGGATCTATCCACGGGATGTGAGACGAGTGACGACAGCATCCCACTTCCCATGCGAAAGGTGCAAGGTGACAGACCTCACCTAGTGCGTACCGAGGCACTCGACGATCACGGTGGGACCACTGACGACTGCGGTGGCGGCGCACCGCTTCCACCCTCGATGGCTCGAGCCGCTCCACTGGTCGGTGCATTCCTGCATGTTCCGACTCCAGAAGTGCAGCTTCAGGGAATCTCGGCTGCCTCCAGTGAACCTGTTGGGACTCCGGACGGGGAGCATCGATGGAAGACAGACCGGACTCCAGATGGGGAGCAGCCAAGCGCCGACTCTGATTCGCGCACGCCAGACCTTGCTCCGGACGGGCGGTGTCGCGGCCTCAGTGATGGCACGCTCAGGGGACGGCGGATGCCACGGCGACAGGGAATGGATCGCGTGGCAGTCCCACTGGGTCGGCAGTGGCGACCAGCACCGGCGGTCCAAGACGGACACACCAATTCGCGCCATCGCCAGACGTTGATGCGAGCAACAATTCTCTCTCCAAGGCGACATGCTACGACGTTTCTCTGCGGAGTCGCCCTTCCGGCACAGCAGGTGGCCGGAACCAGCGTGCACGGTCTCGGCCAACTTCCACATCTGGCACAGTCATCGCCTTGCATGATATTAGTGATGGTGCTTCTTCGATGGCAACGACCCATCGGCTACAAGATGCCGTCCACCACAAATATAAAAAGAGAAAAGACTCCACCTTGTTCCTGGCATGCAGGGCGGATGGATTGGTGCGTAGGCGCAATCAGCGAGCTTTACGCAGCCTTCCACGCTCGCAACTGAACCGTACGCACACGCCGGATCCTCCACTGGTTCCCAAGGATGACTTTGTGGAGATGCCACGGATCATGCCCCTTCCATCGCCACCCGTGACCAGGCCACAGCAGCTAAAATCCTCCCCATGCAGAAGCTAAGGCTGTTTCTGGGACCTTGCCGCCTGTCAAATCCAGGGCAAACTTTATTGAAGCAGACAAGTATTTTCTCCCTTTTGAGTTGGCATGCCAGTCGAAATGTCCCCGCATAGTCAGCACATCATCTGACTGTTTACAGAAATTAATTGATAGAATTATAGAGACAATATGTGGTTGTTCTCAAGGACCACAAACCGACGAAGGTGTTCAGTTGCAGATAATTAAGGCCTTACTAACCACAGTAACATCTCAGCACATAGAAATACACGAAGGAACTGTGTTACAGGCTGTTAGAACGCGCCACAATATACACCTGGCCAGCAAAAAAACTTAGTAAACCAAACCACAGCCAAGGCAACACTAACAAAGATGTTGAATGTTATATTTGCACGAATGAAAAACCAAGCACTGCACGAAGTACAACAAATGGAAAAGTAGAGACTTCGGCAACAGCATCACCTCCAACAGTCCAAGGTGAACCAGTGTGAACCCAGATCTCCACAGCTGAACCGGCTTGAGGACCAGCCTATTCTTGAGGCGGTCACCCATTAGACTGGACTTATAACGCTGTTCATACGTTCAAAAAGTCAAACACTTCTGTATTATAACCTGTTGTTGTTTATCGTTCCAGATATCGTCTGACCGGACCACTGTTCAAGTTTTTTTTTTCTCGCATTCATGTTTTGTTATGGTACAACCTTGTTAGTGTGACGCACCCGACATCGCCCCATGTAAATAGTTACGTCATATACACACGCTGTACACAACACACACACACACACTCTTAGATACACTCACGACACGATCATATTTATAACCACGTAGGCACATATCTTTGTAAAAAGGGGGGATGTCATGATATTCAAACACACACATCATGATCGACACACCAACAGACAAATCAGAACACACAACACCACAACCAATCACAGAAAGATATAAAAGCACAAACACGACACCGTGTGGTCAGTATTGGCTGGAGACAAGGACAAGGACAGACCTGCTACACGACACACTCAGGGAGACAGCACGTGCAGAGTATCCAGAACGAACTGTATACAAGAGTTAAAATAAAATAGAGTTGTACCACATACAACTGTGTTGGCTCATCTGTGCACCAGAGCACCCAACACCACACCCTGCACATCTTTGGGTTGTGGGGGCGAAACCCACACAAACACAGACTGTGACCCAGGGCCGGGATCGAACCTGGGACATCAGCGCCGTGCTGTTTTTTTTTAAATTCAGCAATTCTGTTTTCTTGCCACACTCCTCGTCATAATCTTTCTTTTTTGTTATTTCTTTGAATTTGGCGCAACGTTTAAAGGTATGGAGGTGCCCACACTCTGGATTCTTACAAAAACAATGAGAGGTTATATTTTGGATGTTGCTCAGGCAATCTAAGATGGAGAACTGAAACCCACGCAGACACTCACTGCTGACGTCACTACAGATCATGTGACACTTCACTAGCAGGAATGTATTCTGATACATAATAACCTCTATAACTCATTTCTCAAACACTGCATTCAAGAACTTCGTAGCCTTTCTCTGGCCTTTTGCTCAATTTGCTGCTCTGCATCTACCATTCAATCCTTCTCAAGACTATTGCATGGCTTCTGTGTCCTTAGTGCAGCTCCTCTTTAAGAGGGGAAAGCTGTGTTTAAGAGGCCCAGGCTAGCTTTACATTGCGCAAGCTACTCATGCTGCTGGATCCCTGTTGAATGTGCAGCCAGTGAGGAGTGTGATTTGCACTGGACTGCATGTTACAAGCCTATTGATATGTAGGTAGCACAAAGTATGTGTGCTGCCTGCCTCAATGGGACTGGGCCTAAGATAATAGCACATCGCATTCCCCCAATGTTATGTTACCGACAGAAATCAAATAAAGCATGGCACAAATACTTTTCATATCTATTCCTTAACAGTATTATCAATCAGCAAGAGTTCAATTGATCACAATATCAAGAGGGATCAAGCCCTGGATACCAATAGCATAACAAATTGAATGCTGAGGCAAGCCAGACAAGTATCAGCCCAACTGTATGAATTTGGATTTCTGGATTACTCGGAATTTATATTGAATTTATAACGTGATAACACATTGAGTAGCACGGTAGCATTGTGGATAGCACAATTGCTTCACAGCTCCAGGGTCCCAGGTTCGATTCCGTTTTGGGTCTCTGTCTGTGCGGAGTCTTCACATCCTCCCCGTGTGTGCGTGGGTTTCCTCCGGGTTCTCCGGTTTCCTCCCACAGGCCAAAGATGTGCAGGTTAGGTGGATTGGCCGTGATAAATTGCCCTTAGTGTCCAAAATTGCCCATAATGTTGGGTGGGGTTATTGGGTTATGGGGATAGGGTGGAGGTGTTGACCTTGGGTAGGGTGCTCTTTCCAAGAGCCGGTGCAGACTCGATGGGCTGAATGGCCTCCTTCTGCCCTGTAAATTCTATGATAATGTGGACTCCCTACATAGTTTTTACATTTTAATGGAACTGACCTGAATTTCTGGGGCAAGTGCCTGCTAATTCCTAACATACAGCAAAAAGTATGCATTTGTAAAATGAGGTCTTAGAAATCTGCAGATGTTTTGCTGAAATTGTATAGTGTTCCGATGAGATTACAGCTGGAGTAACACATTTAATTCAAGTCACTAGGTGATAAGAAACAGCCTTGCAATAGCTGAGAAGGATAATAAAGCTTGTGCCAGTGTACTTGGAAAGGTTTTATCTCAAAGGGAGAAAATGTGTTGCTGGCGGGCGTGGGAGGTGTGTGTGTGTGTGGGGGGGGGGGGGGGGGGGGTTGCGGTAGATTGCCTGTATAAAATATAATACATACAGCATAAATGTTGACTGGAGCACTATTTAAAATGGAACCATTACTGTAGGTGGAGGGATCAGCACCACGTGACATACTCAGAATAGACTGGCAAACAGAAAAATGTAAGCACAAACAGAAAGGGACTGCTGTATTTCACTAACAAAAGGGTATGTTTAAAATGCTCTTGAATGTGGAGCAAGATGGTACAATCCAGCTCCTCTCAGCTCTGTGGCAGTTTCAAAGCAGTAACGTAGACGTCTAAAAATCATCTCCCAACCCTGCCTAAGACCTACCTGAGGGCTGGTGCATGGAAGACAGCCAGCCCAACTTAGTCCTCACAGAATAAAAACAGAGTTAATGGCTGGAGTTTTCCAGCTGTTGCTGCCAGTGGGATCATCCAGTCCCGCTGATGGTGAACCCCTGGCATGGGTATCCTGGCTGGGAGGAGGGGGGGTGGTGAATACAACAATAAACCTCATTGACAGGGGCAGGACCAGAAGATCCCACCACCGTCCAATGGCAGGCCACCTCCGCTGCAACGAAACACACCACAGGGGGCGAGAAAATCCCCCCCACTGTTTCAAGCCAAAGATGACTTCTTCAGAACTGAAGGAAGAGAGAAATGTAATGGGTTTTGTGGTATAATAGTCTTGTCATGTACAGGGTTAATGTGGGACTGAGTTCAGTACCACCCACACAGTGATGTAAAAAGGCACATGACCCAGACCCCGAGGTCAGTGTGTTGTTGAGCAGAGATGTGTAAAGGCCTAAACATGGAGATAGCTCCAAGACTGTACCTTTATTATATAGGTGTAAACAGCTTTACTTGTTAATAAAGTTTAGTTAACCCACTGAAGGCTATTCTTGAAGCTTGTCTAACTTCTTTGTTATCTCCTCAAAGGATTCTAACAGATTTGTCAGAGATGACCTCCCCTGAGTCAGCATGAAGCCATGCTGACTCAGTCCTATTTTATCATGCACTGCTAAGTACTCCACAATCTCATCTTTAATAATGGACTCTAAAATCTTTTCAATGACCAAAGTCAGGCTAACCGGTTTATAATTTCCTGTCTTCTGTCTCCCTCCCTTCTTTAACAGGGGTGTTACATTAGACATTTTCCAGTCCTCTGGGACCCTCTCTGCCTCCAGTGATGCCTGAGAGATCATCACCAATGCCTCCACAATCTCCTCAGCTATCTCCTTTAGAACCCTGGGGTGTTGTCCATCCGGTCCAGGTGTTTTATCCACTTTCAGACCTTTCAGTTTCCCCAGAACCTTCTCCTTAGCGATGGCCACTTCACTCACCTCTGCTCCCTGATTCTCCTGATGTTCTGGTATCCCACTGGTGTCTTTCAACATGAAGACTGATGCAAAGTAACTATTCAGTTTCTCTGCCGTTTCTTTGTTTCCTATTACCACTTCTCCAGCTTCATTTTCCAGTGGTCCAATGTCGATTCTTCCCTCTCTCTTAGCTTTTATATATTGAAAAATATCTTGCCATCTTCTTTCATATTACTATGATGTGGAGATGCCTTGCATTGCACTGGGGTGAGCACAGTAAGATGTCTTACAACACCAGGTTAAAGTCCAACAGGTTTGTCTTGCATCTTTGTAAAAACTTAATGTCAGTGTCTATACGCGTGATTCTCTTGAAGATCCTCTCCACTTTGAGCCGGAAGTTTGCGTAAATTCTACCTAAGAGTTCCTTCACCTTCAATTCCTGAATTGGATCTGCCTTATTACATGTTATGCCAACAATAAACACACGACGAGTGATGAACGTATCTGAGGCTTTAATACACTAAACAGAAAGCCTCCTGGCCTCTGGTCCCGAACTGGGTTGGAGGCGGAGACTAGCCACCTTTATAGATGAGCCCGAGGGGAGGAGCCACAGGCAGAGCCAGCAGGGACAAGCTCAGGCATGTAACAATACAACAGTACAACACAACACAACGCAATACAGTGTTAAAAAAAGAGTCCGGCGGGGGTAAGGTGGTCTTAAAAGGTCAAGTCTGTCGGGGGGGCCTTGACCTTCTGCCATGATCGCCTCAGTACCGGCTGTGGTGTGGGCACCGGTGTCGAGACCTGCACGTCCGGGAGCGTGTTGTCTTCTTCTTCACCCAGTTGTTGAGCCAGTGAAGGGGGGGTGGTGTATGGGCAGAGGTGATGGTCGCCGGTGGGCCTGCGGGTGAGGTAGGTGGGCAGGGGTGGGGGAAGACGGTGTAGGGTTGGGGGTGGTGGTGATGGTCGCTGGGGAATCTGCAGGTGCCAAAATCCGAAGGGAGACTGTGTCCTGTCGCCTGTCCTGGTGTGCCACGTAGGCATATTGTGGATTGGCATGGAGGAGCAGGACCTTCTCGATGAGTGGGTCAGATTCATGGCTCCTCGCATGCCTCCGGAGGAGGACGGGCCCTGGGACTGCCAGCCAGTATGGGAGCGAGACCCTGGAGGTGGACTTCCTGGGGAAAGCTAACATACGCTCGCGAGGAGTCTCGTTGGTGGCTGTACACAGGAGCGACCGGATGGAGTGGAGCGCATCGGAGAGGACCTCCTGCCAGCGGGAGACTGGGAGACCGTAGGGCCAGGAGGACGGCCTTCCAGACCGTTGCGTTCTCCCTCTCCATCTGTCCGTTTCCCCGGGGGTTGTAGCTGGTCGTCCTGCTGGAGGCGATGCCCTTCCTGAGCAGGAACTGACGCAATTCGTCGCTCATGAAGGAGGATCCCAGATCGCTATGGATGTAGGTGGGGAACCCGAACAGGGTGAAAAGACTGTGCAGGGCCTTGATGACGGTGGCAGAGGTCATGTCAGGGCACGGGATGGCGAAGGGTAATCTTGAGTACTCGTCAACAATGTCGAGGACGTACATGTTACGGTCAGTGGAGGGGAGGGGCCCTTTGAAGTCGATGCTGAGGCGCTCAAAGGGGCGAGAGGCCTTTACCAGGTGCGCCATGTCTGGCCGATAGAAGTGCGGCTAGCACTCCGCGCAGACCTGGCAGTCATGGTCACTGTCCTGACCTCCTCGATGGAGTAAGGCAGGTTGCGAGCCTTGATGAAGTGAAACAAACGGGTGACTCCCGGGTGACAGAGGTCATTGTGGAGGGCCTGGAGTCGGCCTACTTGTGCGCTGGCACATGTACCGTGGGATAGGACATCTGGGGGCTCATTGAACTTCCGAGGTCGATGCAAGATATCATAGTTGTAGGTGGAGAGCTTGATCCTCCACATCAGAATTTTGTCATTCTTGATCTTGCCCCGCTGTGTGTTATTGAACATGAAGGCAACCGACCGTTGGTCAGTGAGGAGAGTGAATCGCCTGCCGGCCAGGTGATGCCTCCAATGTCGGACAGCTTCTACGATGGCTTGGGCTTCCTTTTCGACGGAGGAGTGTCGAATTTCGGAGGCATGAAGGGTACGGGAGAAGAAAGCCACGGGCCTGCCCGCCTGGTTGGGGGTAGCGGTCAGAGCAAAGTCCGACGCATCGCTCTCCACCTGGAATGGGATGGACTTGTCCACAGCGTGCATCGCGGCTTTGGCAATATCTGCCTTGATGCGATTGAAGGCCAGTCGGGCCTCAGTCGTCAGGGGAAAAATGGCGGATTTGATAAGTGGACGGACCTTGTCCGCATAATTGGGGACCTACTGGGCATAGTACAAGAAGAACCCCAGGCATCTCTTCAGGTCCTTTGGGCAGTGGGGGAGGGGGAGTTCCAGGAGGGGGCGCATGCGGTCGGGGTCAGGCCCAAGGACTCTGTGTTCCATGACGTAGCCGAGGATGGCTAGGCAGGTTGTGTGGAAAACTCATTTTTCTTTATTATAGTTGAGGTTCAGGAGTTTAGCGGTGTGGAGGAAGTGCCGGAGGTTTTCGTCATGGTCCTGCTGGTCATAGCCGCAGATGGTGACATTGTCGAAGTACGGGAACGTGGCCCGCAGCCTGTACTGGTCAACCATTCGGTCCTTTTCTCTTAGGAAGACCGAGACCCCATTGGTGACGTCGAAGGAGACGCTGAGGAAGTGGTAGAGGCGGCCATCTGCCTCGAAGGCAGTATATTGGTGGTCCTCCGGGCGGACAGGGAGCTGGTGGTACGCGGACTTCAAGTCAACTCTGGAGAAGGCTCGATACTGCGCAATCTGGTTGACCATGTCAGATATGCGGGGGAGGGGGTACGCATCAAGCTCCGTGAACCGGTTAATGGTCTGACTGTAATCGATGACCATCCGGCTCCGACGGGCAGCAGGCAGCGCTGCTGGGCCTAGAGGTTTTAGGGGGAGATCGGGCCTGGAAGGCTTTTGCAATGTGGCCCTTAATCCCACACCCGTTGCAAGTTGCGTTCCGTGCAGGGCAGCGTTGTCTGGGGTGATTACCCTGGCCGCAAAAGTAGCACGTCGGGCCTCCGGCGTTGACGGCCTGCTGCGCAGCACAGGCTCGCATCGCACCCGGGTTGGATGATGGCTGCGCCCACGAGATCCACGGGGGTGCCGTGCGGTCGGAGCTGTAGGCCCCCATGTTCTGGGAGGTCACCTCCAGCGAGTTGGAGAGTTGCACTGTCTCTGGGAGGCCGAGTGTCCCCCCTTCTAGTAATTGCTGGCGGATATAGTTTGATTTCATGCCTGCAACATAAGCGTCCCTGATCAGCAGCTCTGCGCGCTGGATAGCCGATATCGCCCGGCAGTCACAGTTCCGGCAGAGTACACGCAAAGCACGCAGGAATTCTGCAAGTGATTCCCCAGGGCGTTTCCGTCTCGTGGCGAGGAGGTGCCTAGCATACACCTCATTAACGGACTTCACGTATTGTCCCTTCAGCAGCATTATTGCCTCCGCATACGAGGGGGCGTCCCTGACGAGAAGAAAGACTCTTGGGCTCACCCGTGCATGGAGGATCTGCTTCTTCTGGAGGTCTGTGAAGTCTTCGGTGAAGGATCCGAGGTAGGCTTCAAAGCAGCTTAGCCAGTGCTCAAATGTTTCCGTGGCATCGGCTGCCTGTGGGTCCAGCTGCAGGAGATCAGGCTTGAGTGATGAGTTCATCTTAGAAGTTTAGTGTATTAAATTGATACGCCTTCAATAAACACACGACGAGTGATGAACGTAACTGAGGCTTTAATACACTAAACAGCATGCCTCCTGGCCTCTGCTCCCAAACTGGGTCGGAGGCGGAGACTAGCCACCTTTATACATGAGCCCGAGGGAGGAACCACAGGCGGAGCCAGCCGTGAAAAGCCCAGGCATGTAACAACACAACGCAACACAATGCAATACAGTGGTCTTTACCACAAGCTGCTCCAAACAACATCTCATAGACATTCCACAAATTCCTTTTCTTAGGATCCGCTAGCAACCTGATTTTCCCAGTCCACCTACACATTGAAGTCCCCCATGATTATTGTGATATTGCCTATTTTACATGTCTTTTTTACCACCTGATTTATTTCCCCACACCCTGACTACTGCTAGGGAGCCTGTACATAACTCCCATCAAAGAACAAAGAAAATTACAGCACAGGAAACAGGCCCTTCGGCCCTCCCAGCCTACGCCGATCCAGATCCTTTATCTAAACCTGTCTTCTATTTTCCAAGAATCTACTTCCCTCTGTTCCCCACCCGTTCATATATCTGTCTAGATGCATCTTGAATGATGCTATCGTGCCCGCTTCTATCACCTCCGCTGGCAAAGCGTTCCGGGCACCCACCCCCCTCTGCGTAAAAAACTTTCCACGCACTTCTCCCTTAAACTTTCCCACTCTCACCTTGAAATCGTGACCCCTTGTAATTGACACCCCACTCTTGGAAAAAGCTTGTTGCTATCCACCCTGTCCATACCTCTTATAATTTTGTCAACCTGAATCAGGTCCCCCCTCAACCTCCGTCTTTCCAACGAAAACAATCCTAATCTACTCAACCTTTCTTCATAGCTAGCACCCTCCATACCAGGCAACATCCTGGTGAACCTCCTCTGCACCCTCTCTAAAGCATCCACATCCTTCTGGTAATGTGGCGACCAGAACTGCACGCAGTATTCCAAATATGGCCTCACCAAAGTCCTATACAACTGTAACATGACCTGCCGACTCTTGTACTCAATACTCCGTCCGATGAAGGCAAGCATGCTGTATGTCTTCTTGACAACTCTATCGACCTGCGTTGCCACATTCAGGGTACAATGGACCTGAACTCCCAGATCTCTCTGTACATCAATTTTCCCCAGGATTCTTCCATTGACCGTATAGTCCGCTCTTGAATTAGATCTTCCAAAATGCTTTACCTCACATTTGCCTGGATTGAACTCCATCTGCCATTTCTCTGCCCAACTCTCCAATCTATCTATATTTTGCTGTATTCTCTGACAGTCCTCCTCGCTATCTGCAACTCCATCAATCTTAGTATCATCTTTTTACTTTTGTGATTCCTCAACTCTACCCACACAGATTCTATGCCTTCTGATCCTATATCACTTGTTGCTATTGATTTAATTTCATTCCTTAAGAACAATGCAACCCTGTCCCCTCTGCCCATCTGTCTGTCCTTTCGATAGGACACATATACGTGGATATCTAGATCCCAGCCCTGATCCCCTTGCAGCCACATCTCTGTGATGGCCACAACATCGTACCGGCCAATTTCAATATGCCCAACAAGCTCATTTTCCTCGTTTCCTATACTGTGCAAATTTAGATACACCCCCTCAGTCCTGCATTGACCACATCCCTTCTCATATTTGTCCCCTTTTTTACTCGACCTGAAGATAGACTCCTGCCACAAGGGTCACTGATCGTGCACTCAGATCCTGCGTGGACCAGCTGGCGGACATGTTCGCAGACATCCTCAACCTCTCCCTACTCCTTTCCAAGGTTCCTGCCTGCTTCAAGAAGTCCACTATAATACAGGTGCCAAAGAAGAACCAGGCAACGTGCCTCAATAACTACTGTCCAGTGGCCTTGACATCTATCTTTGTGAAGCGCTTCGAGAGGTTGGTCATGAGACACATCAACTCCATACTCGCAGAATGTCTTGATCCACTGCAGTTCACAAACCTCCACAACCGGTCTACAGCGGACACCATCTCCCTGGCCCTACACTCATCCCTGGAGCATCTCGGCAACAAAGACTCCGTCATCAGACTTCTATTAATTGACTACACCTCTGCCGTCAACACCATAATCCCAGCCAAACTCATATCTAAACTCCAAAACCTAGGAATTGGCTCCTCCCTCTGCAACTGGATCCTCGACTTCCTGGCCCATGGACCGCAATCAGTAAAGATGAACACCAACACCTCCTCCACAATTGTCCTCAAAAACGGGCCCCGCAAGGCTGCGTACTTAGCCACTACTATACTCCCTGTACACGTACTTTCTCAGGAAACTAAGAAAATTTGGCATGTCCACATTGACTCTTACCAACTTTTACAGGTGCACCATAGAAAGCATCCTATCTGGCTGCATCACAGCCAAGTATGGCAACTGCTCGGCTCAAGACCATAAGAAACTACAGAGAGTCATGAACACAGCCCAGTCCATCACGTGAACCTGCCTCCCCATTGACTCTGTCTACACCTCCCACTGCCTTGGGAAAATGGGCAGCATAATCAAAGACCCCTCCCACCCGGCTTCTTCACTCTTCCAACTTCTTCTATTGGGCAACAGATACAAATGTCTGAGAACACGCACTAACAGATTCAAAAACAGCTTAAATGACCCTCTTATGGACTGATTTGATCTCTTCACACATCTTCTGTACTGAGTCGTATTGCACACCTGTATGCTTCACCTGATTCCTGTGTCCATGTACTTACATTGTGTATTTATGTATGCCCTATATTTTTTTTCATATTTGGAATGATCTGTCTGGACTGTATGCAGAACAACACTTTTCACTGTACCTCGGTACACGTGACAATAAACAAATCCAATCCAATCCAATTCTATACTCTCCAATCGAATATGTGCTCTGGAAACTTTACTGACCTCTCCTGAGCCCTTGGCCCCTTTAATTTGTTTAAGTCTTCATCATTAACCTGCACTTCTACCTTCTCCTTTAACTTGGATTTTCTAATTCCCCCCACACGATTTAGTTTAAAGCCCTATCAACAGCTCTAGTTTTGCAATTCGCCAGGACTCTTGTCCCAGCATGTTTCCGATGAAGCTCGCCCCATTGGAACAGATGCCCTCTTCCATTGGTGAAATGAAATGAAATGAAAATGAAACGAAAATCGCTTATTGTCACAAGTAGACTTCAAATGAAGTTACTGTGAAAAGCCCCTAGTCGCCACATTCCGGCGCCTGTTCGGGGAGGCTGGTATGGGAATTGAATACGGGTGCCAATGTCCTATGAATTCAAACCCATTTCTCCCACCCCAATCTTTGAGCCACGCATTTACCTCTTTAATCTTATTGACCCTACGCCAATTAGCTCGTGGTTTAGTAATCCAGAGATTATTACCTTTTTGGTTCTCCTTTTTAATTTAGCTCCTAGCTGTTCATACGCCCGATCTTTGCCCTCCCACGACAAGTTCCTCTCCAACCCTGATGAGATATCCCCAACCTGAGCACCAGGTAGGCAACACAACCTTCAGGATTCTCAATCCTGGTCACAGAGAACAGTGCCAATGCCCCGAACTATACTATCCCCAATTACGATTACATGTCATTTCTCGCCCCCGACTTGAATGGCTCCCTGTACCATGGTGCTGTGGTCAGTTTGCTCATCCTCCCTGCAGTCCTCGTTCCTGTCCACACAGGGAGCAAGAATCTCAAGTCTGTTGGACAGGGACAAGGGCTGAGCTCTTGCAACCCTACCTCCTGGATCACTCTACCTGCCTCACTCACAGCCACACCCTCATGTCCCTGACCACTGGCTGAATTTAAGTTCGTTATTCTAAGGGGTGTGACTGCCTCCTGGAACACAATGTCCAGATATCTCTCTCCCCCCCTGATGTGTTGCAGTGTCCGAAGCTCAGAATCCAGATCATCAACTCAGAGCCGGAGTTCCTCATGCAACCAACACTTATTACAGATATGGACACTGGGATCTCAATGGGGTCCACCACATCATGCAGGAACAACATATCACTTGACTCTCAATCTCTATATTATTTAATTCGTTTTTAATTTGATTTTTAAATTCACATTTTTTAATAACCTTTTTTATATCTCTCCTTATCGCCTCAGTCTGAAAGCAATTTATAACCAGTAGCCCTTACAGATTATTAACTACAAAATGTATTTTCAAACAATAAATGATGGACGTTGTGAAGACTTACCGACCTTACCCACTACTTATAATCAGCTCTCTCCCTTGTAGCCTCAGCTGCAGCAGGGCAAGGCCACTCTCTGAAGATTTAAAAGTTACACAGCAAGGAGAAAAAGCAAAGAGCATCTCTTCCCGCTCTGCACCGAATTACCACTCTGCTTCAAATTCCCAAGTTTAAAGCTCCCTCTGTCTGTGCCTCACTCCAGATGTGGCCTCTCCCACTGCTCATGCACAAAGCTCTGCAGGCAGGAGGGTGGTGATGACTCGCTGTGAAGTCAGCTCTGGTACTCCTCATAATCTGAGGAAGTCTGAATCCTGTCATTGTGACTGCAGGTCACTGACCACCCATCTCATTCCTGAGTGTGCAATGGAGGCAATTGCTTCTGGACCACAGTAATGTGGGATGGAGGGAGAGGGAGAGAGGTTTGGGTTCCAAGACTGGGGATGCTGTCATACCAGGAATCTCAGACCGGTGATCTCATGGCCTGTCACTTCTCGGTGAGGCTTGAGGGCCTGTGGGAAGTTCAGAGACCCGATATGGATGAACCGCATCCCCCAAAACCCCCCCTCCCCACCTGTGGGAAAGCAATGAGAGTTAGAGGCACCTCAGAGTGGATATGCAAATTTCTTTAATAGTGCGCATTTACATTGTGAGTCCCCTGCCCCCTAACCAACACCGTGTGACTGCACCCCTGCCAACTCAGTGCCCCGGTATCTTTCTCGTCTTACTTGGCGTCCGGCTCCATCAAGGTGACCCCCAGAATGCAAATCAGACATGGAGGTGGCCTTCGGCATTCGTTACCCTCTGATCTGTGGTGCCCTTGGCAGATGTCCTCTGGAGGGTTTGGACCTGAAGGCCCCAACCAGATTTCGGGTGTCACAGTTGATGACGTGTCACTATCTTCTTCCCGCTGCCCAGGAGATGCAATGGGTTTCAGGAGGGGAAGATTCAGAAGGGCTTGAGACTGCTCGGATCTCCCTGGTGGAAGGCCCAGGATGGACTCCAACTCTTCCTCTGCCCTTGGGACGCTCGTTGGCCCTGAGGCTACTCCTTGCGACTGAGGGGAAGCTGGAGGGAGCTCCAGAGGCCTCACAGTCATCTGGTGTTTCCAGTCCAGGAGGTCCTTCATCGTTTGAACCATGATGTTGATGCCTTCAGCCATGGTGCTCTGTCATTGTATTAGAACAGTAAGAAATCTTACAACACCAGATTAAAGTCCAACAAGTTTGTTTTGAATCACTAGCTTTCATCAGGTGACTCACTTGATAAAGGAACTACACTCCAAACGCTAGTGATTCGAAACAAATCTGATGGACTTTAATCTGGTGTTGGAAGTCTTCTTACTGTGCCCACCCCAGTCCAAAGCCGGCATTCCAGATCGTTGTGCTGGAAGGCTGCTACGGTTTAAGTTAAGGTGCCAGAGATTAGGGATGGGTGCGATGGCAGGGGCACACAGGTGGGTACTCATGTGGCAGTGTGAAGGAGGTCATTCATTTTCTTGCGGCATTGGAGGCCGGTCCTCCTGGGCACTTACATCCCAGGCTTCGGTCATCTGACAGGCTGGAAGTCTTCTGCCAGCCCTGGAGTATAGGGTGGTCCTCCTCTTCCCCAACTTCCTATCAATGTCAGCATCAAGGAAGCATGGTGCAGGTCTTTGTGCAGCTATCTTCTTGGCTGAAATGATAGTCAGTGCTGAGGGGAACGTTTAAATGCTGCTTCCTCTCGTCAAGCCAAACAGTTGACACCCGACTCCCGTGAATCACGCGCCTGGGGAATCAGGAATCCGGCAAGATTCACGTGGGCAGAGTGATTGCCTATTAGCATAAATTGAATCGTGCCTTTTCAGAGATCCTCGTGCCAACGGCAATCACTGTGGTTTTCCCGTTAGCGGGAGCACCCGTGTCCAAGGGGCGAGATTCTCCGGTCAGCCCACCCCAAAACCAGAAATTCCCGCTGGAGGTCAATGGACCTTTAAATGGCCCATCAAATTTTCCGTTCTCCCTGTGACAATTCCTGAGGTGTGCGGGTCTGGAAAATCTACCCCAATGTTTCGAGCCCAGATGAGTCATCTTCATGTGCTAATTTCAGTATTTTTCAACTCATTTTCCCAAAGATTTGCACACTGGGTCTCTTACACTGGAAATAAGAATCAGGAGGGATATAAGATGGGTCAATGACTCCATCACTTCTCATTTTATTGCACAAGGTCAACATATATCACACTAAATGTTCTCTTTCCTTTAGGAACATTCAAATTGGAGTTTGTCCATTTAGCCCCTGCAGCGTGTTCCTACTGGGCACGCAGAGTGTTTACCTTTATAGCAGGTCATGCAGTTTAATTCTATTTGCTAAAGTACTTCCAATTTCTGTGATAACTAATTGTTATGTCCAGAATAATTTAAAAAGGAAAGGAAACAAAGGAATTAACAAATTGTATTTACCTAATGCCCTTCACAAGAGCATTACAGCCAATTAAGTAAATTTGAAGTGTAGTCAGACAGATTAAAGGAAATGGGCAACAAATCTGTGCACAGCAAGCTGCAAACAACATCTATGGAGAAGTGACTAGATAATTTGCTGTAGTTAATTGAGGGATAAATATTGATCAGGACACCAGGGATAACTTCTCTCCTTCAAAATTGTTCCATGGGTTCTTCAATTCAATTGATTTGCCGTAAATACAGCGCATTCTTCATTTACACACGTGAGAAGGTTGAAGGACCATCTAATCATTATGTGCTGCTCATGTGAAAAATTTGACAATTGCATTATATTCTGCTGGAAAACAAAACATTGAAAGATATGAAGTTAAACTTCTTTTGCTGATATTATAGAAAAAATATCTTGGTCGTTAAAGCATATTAAGTAGTGACGGGTTAAATGATCACAATACCTACTTGTCCAATGTTGTCACCAAGAGGCCCACCTATCTTGATTGTCAAGTCTCATCTCAATTTTATTGGCAAGTCACCCTTGCAATTTAAGCATTGATAGACAGCTAGCTGTTGAAATGGCAGATATATAGTAAGGGCCTGCAATAGCCCTTTAAAAGAAAAGGCAAACCAGATAACGGTAATGTTCATGTCACAGAAGTGACAGGCATTGACCATATCTAACAAGAGAGAACCTGATCAACTCTGATTGGCATTCAATCGCATTCCCATCTCAGAACCTAGCTACGGTTCTCCTTGTTCTTACTTTCCACCCCAACAGCCTCCAGAATCGAAAAATCCTTTCCCATTTCCATTAACTTCAGAATGATTGAACCACCAAAAATATATTCCCCTCCTCTACCATATCAGTATTCTACATGCACCATTCCCTCCGAATGGACACCCTGGTCCACTCCTCCATCATCCCAATATTTCATCCCCTTTGCTTGGTACCTTCCCATGCAATCTCAGGAGGTGCACAACTACCCTTCTACCTCCTCCTCCATCACTAAGGCCCCAAACACCCCATGTCAAATCGGTGCTCAAACAGTGTCACATGTGCCATCGATCGCCCCCTGGACCTTGAGCATTGCAGAGATGGTGGCAAATCCTGCAGCCTGGGCATCCTGTTGGGCCTCGTACAAGTTGAAGGTGATTTAGTCCGATGCCCAGGCGCATAGGGCATCTATGACAGTGGGGATGAATCTGTGCATGGACATTTGTGAGAACTTACACGGGTCCTGCTCGAGCCCAGGAATGAGTCAGAGGCATAAACGTTCAGGGCAACCATCACCTTGAGGGCCAGCGAGGGCGAATGTCCTCATCCAAACCCCCGTGGCGCCAGGTGCATCACCACCTGGCATAGGTGGCGCATGGTCCCCCTGCTGAGCTGAGGTAGTTTGTGGCACATGTTATCCGGCACCTCCTCCCTGGGCTGGCCCTGCTGCTCTCGCTGCCATGCATCCACAGCGGCAGTATATAGTGAGCATTGCTGGATGTAGTCCAAAATCCATGACTCTGCGGTAGAGGAGCAAAAGACAGAGGGTGTCAGCAAGATGAGGATTCCCTTGACCATCCAATGCCACCAGGTTACATGGTCACCTGGGTTGTACTGTTGCGCCACCCTCAACGTGACCCTCCATTTGTTAAGAGCCTGGCTTGCCGGCTGTCCTACAGAAGGGGGTGAGTGAGAAATGTGTGTGTTTGCTGAGACCTTCGCTGCCTGGGTTTTATACACAGGTTGACAGAGATCCAGGCCGGGTTGGATGGATGGGATCGGGGTGTGGTGGAAAGGTTGGGCTTGGGGACAGCGCATGAGCCTGAGGTGTGCGCTAGCTGATAGTGTCACTAGTGAGGCTTTTACTCTGAGAAAACTGTGTGCCATGGTGGGTTCCAGCAGAAATGGTTCAAGTGCCCTTTCTTTGGGGTGGGCTCGGCTAATCACTTGCTTACTCTGCTGTGGGGCTGCGTTTTAAGGGATGCATTGAGGAGTGCCAACACCTGGCCATTGACCTTGGCCACGCCCATCCCCTTGACGTTACTGCTGGGGTATGTGGGTGACCAGAGGGGCAGGCTGGCTGTGTTTCCAAATGACTAGAAACCCTCAGAGTATTTGCAGGGTACTGTCAGCAATCAACAGTCTCAACAGCCAGGAGTCTGTAGGTTGTAGCTAGGGGGTGGGTTTAAATGAAATTAGCAGCAATAGGGGTCTCAGTCAGGGCATGCCAATCCTGAGGGGGACACCCTGTGTCCACGCACTTGCCACTGTCAGTCCCCGCTACTCCCTGAGGTCCAGGCATATACTCCCCAGCAAGCCTGAAAAGTTTCAAACATTTGCTTACCTCCTCGATCCCCCTCAACGACCATGGCGCCTGGGTCATGCTTGTTAATACTTGCACCAATTCACACCCACGCACCTCTCAGCTGAGAGGGTTGGAGCATCACCCGCGGTGGAGACTCAGGCTTCCAACTCATTAATCAGATTTAAATGCATGCAAATCACTATTTTGCATGGCACCACCAGCGCAGGGCATGTAGCTCGCTGCCTCCAGTGGCACCGGCTTGCAGCATTGAAACAGGATGGTGCCTGGTGTCGATCCAGTTTTTCAGCCGAGGCGCCATTCTTCCCCTGATCGGGAAACCCACTATCGGCGTCGGGCAAAGGACAATCCACCCCAACAGTGATTGAGAGGTGTGTGCCTTTGCCGGGAGCTTTGTTGCAATGAAATATGTAGCCACTGCTTAAAACATCAATTCTGTCACAAAACAGTACAGCTTTACTGGGCAGACCCATGAGGTAATATTGTGTGATATAAATGGGGCAAGACTGACCTGCGGATCCAAGAGAAATCACATGAGCCTTAAGAGTGCGTTTGCTGAATGGTTTAACAATGCAGTTTTTTATATTGTGGGGGTTGTGTGCCAAAGAAGGTTTCATCAGCTACTGGTACATCTGTTACTTTTTTCAACTAGGCTCTGTTAATCCCCACCTTCATCTGCTGTGAATCAAAGGAGTTTAATGAGGTGGCCCTTCCCCTGGGGGTCCTGAGATTAACCATGGCCACGCCCACATTTTGAATGGCGTGCTGACACATCAATGAGGGTTTCCAGCTGGGCAGGGTACATGAAAATCTGCATGAACAGGAGACCTCACAGCTCTTGGGCGGGATTCTCCACTCCCGTGCCGAAGTGGCCGCGCCGTTGTGTATGCCGTCGAGGTTCACGATGGCGCGAAACGGCCCCGATCCCGACCGATTCAGGCCCTGACAATGGGCCAGGATCGGGGCCGCGTCATCTACACGCGCCAGGCCTTGTCGCCCGCGTAAAGGCATAGACGACACGGCCGGCGCCGCATAATGGGCGTCATCCGCGCATGCGTGGTTGCCGTCCTCTCTAAGTCCGCCCCGCAAGAAGATGTCTGACGGATCTTGCGGGGCCGCGGAAGGAAGGAGGTCCTCCTTCAGAGAGGACGGCCCGACGATCGGTGGGCACCGATCGCGGGCCACCCCACATTTGAGGTACCCCCCGGTGCAGGATCCCCCCTTGCCCCCCCGCAGGCCGCCCCCCCCAGCGTTCACGCACCGTTCACGACGACAGCGACCAGGTGTGGACGGCGCCGGGGGGAACCCGCCGTTTTGGCCTGGCCGCTCGGCTCATCCGGGCCTCAGAATAGCGGGGGTGCCGGAGAATCGCCATTTCCGGTATCTCCGGCGATTCTCCGGCCTGCGGCCCGCGAAACTCGACCGGGCCGTTCCCACCGCTTGGGAGAATCGTGGGAGGGCGTCGGACCGGCGGCCCGGGAAATTTTGGCGGCCCAGGCGATTCTCCCAACCGGCGTGGGAGTGGAGAATCTCGCCCCTTGAGTTCCACATGAAACTGACAGCAGTAAACAAACTGGTCAGGTGTCTGAGGGGTAGTTTCTAGTCTTTAACCGCATCATGAAGATGTTCTGCGGTGGCACCCCCATCCCAGGGAGAACCCCTCGAGTTCAACCGCTGACCACCAAAGTGTACCACACTACCCCCAGGTCAGCAGGCAAAGCCCCCTCTTCAGCCCAGAATAAATTTGGACAGGCGTTTACCACCTTGCCCTTCCCTCAGAGTCCATGGCGCCAGTTCTTCATTTTTGAGGACTTGACCCAAATTACGCCCACATGACTTGTGGCTGAGGGTGCAGGAGCACCTCAGGAGGGCATTAAATCGGCTTCTTACACAATGAATGCAGATGAGAACTTTGCATCTTCCCGCCGGATCTGAGAGGGAAACTCGTCGGGTCCGCTGGGGCGAATCGGGAAACTCGCACCGGGTTTGACACAATTCAGTGGATGTCACGAAACCCGCCGCTACCTAGCAGACCGGGAGAATCCCACATCCCCCCCAAACTCTGTTTCTGTCTCTCCGCAGATACTGCCACACCAGCTGAGTTCTTTTTCTAACCTTTTCAGTTTTAAAACTGAAATTAGAAAAGTTTGGGGATTCACCAAAGCTCCCGGAATTGTCACTTCCATCGGAATCAGATGACTGGAGAAGCAGCTGTGCCTGGTTTATGTGAATTTAACTTTCCCGAAGTACAAATTGTCAAGAAATAGCATAAATGCTAGAACTTGCCAGACACAATGCCACCGGGCAAATTTTGCTCCAGTGCAAATGAGCCGCACAGTGCTTGAGCAGATGATCCTCTGCAGTCATTACCGCCTGTCCCTTGATTCAAGAGTTACATCTACTGAGGTTTGCAAGTTTCTGCCATGGGTGTTTATGTGACTGAACAGGCTGATTTCCCACCAACACACAGATTTTTGGGCACATGGATGCCACAGAGGTAGTGGGTCCAGAGCACAGGATTTGCCTCCTTATCCTACCTTCTCTGCCGCTATTCAGACGCATCATTAAGACATTGTGACTCAAAGCTCAATGCACCTCACTTGGTCAAAACCTGGTACTTGCTCCCTAACTGGACTGTGGGAGTACCTGTGAACTGAAGTGGTTCAAGAAGCATGCCATGAAAGAATAAAAATATCTGGGAATTGAGAAAGTCAATCATTTGTTCCTGTTCCGGCCTGAATTTATCTGGAATTCAATTGTGTTAACTGAACACTCAGATGCAGCAGATCCCAACCACAGGGTGAGGTTTTTGTAATGAATTTTTGGAAGTGGCCTTTCAAGGCCATCAGCATTTGAAGTAGCTGAGACCTGGTGCACAAATTTCTTAAGCCAATGATTTTGACACCGGGCCCCAGTCAGGACTGGTGTAGGCTCAACATAGATGCAACTAGTGAGAGCTGACAATCCTTGACAAGACCAGTGAGCTTCAATAGGCACCACAGATGTGCCCACAAACCATGACAGGCTCATCACATGTGTTGTTCACGATGCTGCTCATACCCACAGTCAATGACTCATATCAGGCAGATTTATTCTAGATTCTATGTCAGACTGTCGCTCTTCCCTAGATTTTCTGAACTGATCCAGTTGAAGAGCTAGCACCAGCACAAGTGAAATAGGCTGAATGGCCTTCTTAGTACTGCAATTTCTCCATCCCGTCGCACCCATTTTCTGATGGAGCGCGCCCCTGTCAGCAGCGGGATCCCGGCAGGCGACCAATTGGGTTTCCCATTGTAGCACCCCCACGCCTTCTGGAAATCCGTGGGCATGAGTGCGCTGCCGATGAAACAGAAGATCATACCGACGGAGCATCTAGCCCTTGCTTTCTGATTTATGAGGTTTTTTCCCAAAACTCAAAACAAATCCATAGAATTCCCGGAGAAGGAGTGTATTTGGCCCATTGAGTCAGCACCAACCCTCCAAAAGAGCACCCTGCCTAGGCCCAATTCCCTGCCCCATTCCCAGAGCCCTGCACATTGATCATGGCCAATCCACCTGACCTGCACATCTTTGGACTGTGGGAAGAAACCCGAGCACCCAAAGGAAATCCACGCAGACACGGGGAGAAAGTGCAAACTCCACACAGACAGTCACCCAAGGGCAGAATTGAACCCAGCTCCCTGGTGAAGCAGCAGTGCTAACCACTGTGCCACTGTGCTGGCCACTTTGGATTGGAGTTGCTTATTATCAAGTGTACCGGGGTACAGTGAAAAGTATTGTTCTGCATGCAGCTCAGACAGACCACTCCGTGCATGAAAAGAAAATACACAATAGGGCAAACATAAAATACACAATGTAAATACATAGACACAGGCACCGTGTGAAGTATGCAGGAGTACTACCCGGTAGAGAAGATGTGTGGAGAGATCAGATCAGTCCATAAGATGTTCATTTAGGACTCTGCTAACAGCGGAGAAGAAGCTGTTTTTGAATCTGTTAATGCATGTTCTCAACTTTTGTATCTCTGCCCGATGGAAGAAATTTGAAGAATGAGTAAATGAGTAAGCCGTGTTGGGGGGGGCGGGTGGGGGGGGTCTTGATTATAATGCCCACTTTTCCAAGGTAGCAGGAGGTGTAGACAGAGACAATGGATGAGGGCAGGTTTGCGTGATGGACGGGACAATGTTCACGACTCTCTGGAATTTCTTACGGTCTTGGGTCGAGCACTTGCCATACCAGGCTGTGATGCAGCCGGATAGGTTGCTTTCTGTGGTGCACCTGTAAAAGCTGGTAAGATTCAATGTGGACATGTCAAATTTCCCTAGTTTTCTGAGGAAATATAGGCGCTGTTGTGCTTTTTTGGTTATTTTTGGTGATGTGCACACCTAGGAATTTGAAGCTATCAACCATTTCCACCTCGGCCCCGTTGATGCTGACAGGGGTGTGTACGATACTTTGCTTCCTGAAGTCAATAGCTAGCTCTTTAGTTTTGCTGACATTGAGGGAGAGATTGTTGATGTTACACCACTCCACTAGGTTCTCTATCTCCCTCCTGTATTGTGACACACATTGTTCGAGATCCCACCTACTATGGTCGTGTCATCAGCAAACTTGCAGATGGAGATGGAGCCAATTTTTGCCACACACTAATGTGTGTATAGGGAGTATAGTAGGGGGTTAAGCACGCAGTTTGGATTTTAAAAAAATATTTTGCAGTCATTTTTTTGGCCATCTCCTTTTTGAAAAGATTGTCAGCAGGTTTGCTGTCAGAGATTTTCAAATATTATCTCAAGGTGTTTATTGAACCCATTTTTCCATCGATTGCTGTCTGGGAGACCATACTGTTTGTCTCCTTATGATATTAGTAATCTACCACAGGCGGAATCATTGGTATGAACACACACAGCACTACATCAGGATAGCTCAACTCATATCCACTTTGACATTGAACAAACAGCTTTAAACAATGTAATTATCTGATCACTGTGGTGAGACAGTGGAGATGCCAGATACACTGTCCTATTACTCTGTGTGTGTTCTGATTTCATAATGAAATCCACTGGGGAAATGGGGAAGAGAAATAAGAAAGGAAATGAGCAGTTTATTGCGTGCACTAAGCTTCTTTCAAGGTTCATTAATAATTGGCGCTGAACCTTTCATACAAATAAAATGAGCAGAAATCTTCAGCAGTCATTACATATTCTATTTTTTAAAAGACGATCCGCCTCCGCCTCCTACTAGAATGTTGGTACATCTTTAAATTATTCAATTCTCTTTGTTTAATTACTATGACCTTTTCTCAGTTCATTCTTAATCTTGTGAGTCACTCAGCCTACCTGGGTTGCTATGACATCTTTTTTTAGTTGTTAATCATGATTTAATTGAGGGCCCAAAATTTTGGATTCAAAACCTGTCCCTTTCCTTCAAAACACAGTTTCACTATTTAAATAAGAATGGCAGTATTGAACAGGTTTCAACACAGGAAATGTGAGTGAATGGTGGATATTTCATAGCAGGCAAAACGGTCTTAGTAATGCAGTACGAAGTGACCGCAAAGCTTAAAAGAACTGAAAATTACAAAAGTTTGAATTGAATAGTGAGTATCGCTTGATAAAAGGCCTTTAGTTTTAACAAATAGTTACCAGAGGTGCTGGGGTGGGGGTGTTGGAGCAGTTTCATACCAGTGCATTGCAGAAGAAAATACAATTGTTCCTTTCACTCGATTAAAATACTTGCAGAACTCAATTTTAATGTTGCAAGAGCTACTCACAAAAAAGGCATATAGGGCCACAGCACAAAGAAAAGTTAGGATGATGAAAATGGCAAAAAGGTTTTGTACCTTAATGCACCAAGCATTCAGAATAAGGTAGATGAACTTCGGCGCAAATCGCAGTAAATGGATATGATCTCACAGCCATTACAGAACGTGGCCACAAGGAGTTCAAAAATTGGAACTTAATATTCAGGGAAATTTGACCTTTCAGAAGGATATGAGGGAAGGAAGAGCAATAATTATGGGTGACTTTAATCTTCTTGTTGATTGGGTTAATCAAGTTGCAAAGTGTAGCTTCGACAACGAATTCACAGAGTGCACTAGAGATATAATTTCCTGCAGCAATATGCCAAGCAGGGAACAGGCAATCTTAGACCTGGTAATGGCTAATTAGCCAGGTTTAATAAATTACCTCAGAATAAAAGATTCCCTAGGAAGTAGTGATCATAATGTGATAGAATTTAATATTAAGATTGAAAGTGAGAGGGCGGTATGTGGGACTACGGCGCTGAGGACACGGGTTTGAATCCCGGCCCTGGGTCACTGTCGGTATGGAGCTTGCACATTCTCCCCATATCTGCGTGGGTTTCACACACCCCCCCCCACCAACCCAAAGATGTGCAGGTTAGGTGGATTGGCCATGCTAAATTGCCCATTAATTGGAAGAAAAAAAAATTGGGTACTGTAGATTTTTTTTAGAAGATTAAAAGTGAGAAGCTTTGGTTTCTCACCATGCCACCATGGGATCCTGATTACGCCAATGGAAGCGGGCTGATTAGATCACAAATAATTGCCGCCCGGCATGGTTCCTGATTTTGGCCTCTCCCAAAATCTGACGGCAGCATCGCACTCTTGCTCAAGCATGACGTGGCCATAAAATGGCACCTTTAGTCATTCTTCTGGAGCATGGGCGTTTCTCACATGTCAATCGCTCACTTTGAATTTTTTTCTGCAGTGGAAACTAAACTACCCAGCCAAACCAGCTCCTCAGAGGTCAGGGCGCCAATTTGAAAGGGTTGAGGATCTCCCACACTCCCCACCAACAGTCAATGCGAACACCCGCAGAATGCGAACACCCGCAGAAAGGGACAACACCCCCAATCATCAACCCTCGAAGGGCAACCTCCTCCCATCAATAAAAGGTAGTGTCAGCCGCCCCACCACCCAGGCATGAGGGAGACCCTGCCCCACACAAATAAAGCTTTTTGGGAATCGGGGCATCCCTTCCGTCCCCCAACTGCGCTTGTCCTGCTATGGGGCCACTGTGGGCCCCCCACCTTTAAGGCCCCCTTTCAGTCCTCCTCCTTTCAGGATTCTCTTTCAGGACCCTCCCTTTCACATTCCTAACCTTCATGACAACCCTTCAAAACCCCCCCTTTGCCTCCCCTTTGATCAGCATGCCCCCCCCCCCCCCCCCACTGGCCCCGCTCCTTGGACCTGCCAACTTGGCACCATGGCATTGCCAATGTGACACCTGGGCACTGCCCCGACACCCTGGCAGTCCCCCAACACCAGGGGGGCTCCAATGGCCTCCAAAACCCCCAAAGTGGCCGTCTCACTGGTCTGTGCTTGTGGAGTGATCTAGATCGCACAGGCACGACGGGTTGGTGACTCAACCAGAGCTCGCACCCAGCGCAAAGCCCATTTTGAGCCTCTCCTACAATGCACCCAGCATAACGTGGTTTGAAAAATTACGGCCATTATTTCACTGAAACATGTTATATATAGTATTCTTAAGGATCTTGACAGGGTAAATGCTGAGTGGATGTTTCCTCTCATGGGAGAGTCCAGGTTCAGAGGGCTTAGTCTCAGAATAAAGTTTTACCAATTTAAGACTGAGAAGAGATGGAATTTCTTCTCTGAGGGATGAGAGTCTTTGGAATTCCTTGTCACAGAGAGCTGTGGGGGCAGATTCCTTGCGTACATTCAAGGCTGAGAGAGATAAGGGAATCAAGGGTTACTGGGAAAAACATAAACAAATGAGTAATATATATTACTCCAAGTAATATAACAAATATCATAGATTCACAATGTTTAACTTGAATTATTAATTTATAATGAAAGCTCACTTTGAAGAAGTGAATTAAAATGAATTAGTTTTATAAATTTAAGGCCGCAGTTAGTTTAAAATGGCGAGGTTGCATGGATGGACTATGAAGTGACTTACTATTAAATTGATTGATTATATGCATTTAAATATACATCAAGAACAATTTTGCAAAATCTCTGCGGCTGAATGAATTATTGCAAAAGTCCTTACTGTCTATTTCATTTGTTCCTATTTCTGTAATTTTATTTTATTATTTTGGTCTGTGGATCGATAATTGGGGTGTGCCTTTAAGTAGAGAGAAGAAGCGAGAAGACTCAAAGTTTAAAACAGTCTGCCTGCCAGGATATTGTATTCTCAGGCTTTATGTTTAGGGAAGGAGAAGCCAGACTCTTCAGCACTAAGTAGATGGGAGGAACCGGTTTTGCAGGCAATCAGTTTGGTTGATTAACTGACAACCAGAAGAAACGGCGCAAAAGCTGCACCGATCCTCCGTCTGGTGGGGGTGGGGGGTAGCAGCCGCACAGCATAAAGCCCCAGGCGTTACCTGTGGATACGGCAGGAGAATTGCCAGGTACGTGGCCGCGCATGCGCATGGTGACGGCCTGCAGCGGCAGCACCGTGCAACATGGCGCCAGCCGCGCGCGGACCCAGCCTGCCACATACTGTCCCCCAGTAGACCCCCTCACCACCCCCGGACCACCCCCCACCAGTTCTCCCAGCCCCTGCCAAAACCCCCCTGCCCGCAGAACGGCTCCCCCCGCCCACCGACTATGGCGGCGCTGGACTCAGTCCGCAGCCGTCACGCCAGGTTCACAAAAAAAAAGTGTTCCACACCATCAGGAACTTGGCCCATTGGGAGCAGAGCACCGGGAGAGGGCGTCAGGTGATGACCTGAGGCTGTCCATACAGCGTGCGGCGTACTCCCCGAGTACACCGTTTTCAAGTGTGTGGAGCATTGCAAAAGCGATGCCGCTCCCGATTTCGGAGCAGGCGGGGATTCTCCAGCCCATCACCAAACTCGATTTCGACATCGGCGACTGTAGAATCCCACCCAGTACCTCAGAAGCCAAGGGAGCTGATTTCTCTCTCTGCTGCCTGTTGTCTTTACCTGGAAGCTGAAGATCTTTTAAGTGTATCAAAACTGGCAGCTTCTTTCTCTTCAGCGACTGAAGCAAAAGAACCAGGCCGGAATTCTCCAGCCATTGGGATTCTCTTTTCCCACCTGCAGCCCTCCGCCCGGGGGTTTCCCAGCAGCGTGGAGTGGCTTCAATGGGAAATTCCATTGACAAGCGGCAGGAGAAGAGAATCCTGTCACCAGCAAACGGCGCACCGCCGAAAAACATGTGGCTGGGGGACCGGACAATCCTGCCCCTGATCTATTGTTTTGAAAGTAGTGAGTGCCGAGCTTATCCTTTGCTGTCAACCTGAACTGATGCTGAGTCTGCAGGGAAGGTCGAAACCTTGCTTGAGAAGATCAGGTCAAGCCTGGAGGAAAGAAATTACCAAACTGGAAGCCTGAACTCTTTGCTCTAGAGTCGCCAGGTATCTTTATGATACCGCCACGAGGTTCAAGTAATGATCAATAACTCAACACACCAATTAGTAAGATTCAAATCAAAACACATTTATTATACACAGTAAATCACTACTCATGCATAAACTCTACTTTCTAGACTATTCCTATCACTAAAAGGCCTATACTTACCTTCGGACTGGCCCACCAGGTCAGGGGAACAAATGGCTTTTCGTTCAGGTCCTGAGTCTGCAGGATTCAAAGCTGGTATGAGCTGTTAGCTAGGAGCGCCTATCTCGTAGCGAGCGTTGACTTGAGACTTACTTGGTTGGCGGCAGCGAGGCAGGCCACTGTCAAGGGTTGGTTCGAGCTGCTGAGTGACCCTGCCAAAGAAGGACGATTTGAACTTGGGGGCTTTACTTTATAGTCCCCAGGGGCTTCCCACCCTTCGGGGCGGACCCCGTACCTGGTTCCAAGTGATTGGACTGCGTTCCGATCACTTGGATCGATTTCTCCAATACTGGAGTTATTCCCTGATCGTTGGGCGGTCCCTAAATGTCCGTTGGCCTTCCTTTGTCTTGGCTCCTGCTGGCGCCGAGGAGTCTGGCTTGGCTTTATTCACCTTAACTGCATCGATTGTGCCTTGGAATTGCTCATTACTATGCAGATGGCTGCTGGCTTCAGTGCTGTCTGGTTTCTTACAGGTTTCAATACACATGATTTCTGTATTTGCTAGTCTTTGCCTGTGTTTGCTGAATTTCCCTTCAGCCTTTTGCGATTCCCCATTTTAAGTGGGGAAGTGGCCAACCCAGGTGGCTACAGATCCCTATTCTTTTATTTTAATATTTTCTTTCTCTATAACCCCTCCTTTCCCCTCTGTGTGGTTTGTCTGTGTGTGTTTGTGTAAAGAGTGAAACGAGTTAGAAAAAGGGTGGGGAGGGGCATTTGAGAAATAAGTACGAGATATTCAGCTACATTTCCTGTGTGTTTAATTAAAGATACGGGCGGGATTTTCCAGCCTCCCAGCCGGGTGATTCTCAGCAGGGAGGTAATGCGCTATTAGATGACGGCGGGATTTTCTGTTCCCGCCATTGACAATGGGAATACCATTGAAATCGCTCCACGCTGTCGGGAAACACGTGGACAGGGTTACACTGCTGACAGGACTAGAGACGTCCGCCACCAATGAACGGTCTGAGTATTCCGGCCACTGTTCATAATATAAGGTTGCTGCTGTTTCAAAGATACAAACCTAGTGACTATAGTTTATTGGACTGGAATTTCACTGGTTTTGCGACTCCAGGTCAAGTGGGGCTGGAATTAACTGCAGACTAGCCCAGGGTATCGTAACAGTACGATAAGAAGTACGAGGTCGTGCCTGACAAACCTGTTAGAGTTCTTTGAAGAGATAACAAATAGGTTAGACCAAGGAGAGCCAATGGATATTATCTATCTTGACTTCCAAAAGGCCTTTGATAAGGTGCCTCATGGGAGACTGCTGAGTAAAATAAGGGTCCATGGTATTCGAGGCAAGGTACTAACATGGATTGACGATTGGCTGTCAGGCAGAAGGCAGAGAGTTGGGATAAAAGGTTCTTTTTCGGAATGGCAACCGGTGACGAGTGGTATCCCGCAGGGTTCAGTCTTGGGGCCGCAGCTGTTCTCTTTATATATTAACGATCTAGATAACGGGACTGAGGGCATTCTGGCTAAGTTTGCCGATGATACAAAGATAGGTGGAGGGGCAGGTAGTATGGAAGAGGTGGGGAGGCTGCAGAAAGATTTAGACAGTTTATGAGAGTGGTCCAAGAAATGGCTGATGAAATTCAACGTGGGCAAGTGCGAGGTCTTGCACTTTGGAAAAAAGAATAGAGGCATGGACTATTTTCTAAACGGTGACAAGATTCATAATGCTGAAGTGCAAAGGGACTTGGGAGTCCTAGTCCAGGATTCTCTAAAGGTAAACTTGCAGGTTGAGTCCGTAATTAAGAAAGCAAATGCAATGTTGTCATTCATCTCAAGAGGCTTGGAATATAAAAGCAGGGATGTACTTCTGAAGCTTTATAAAGCATTAGTTAGGCCCCATTTAGAATACTGTGAGCAATTTTGGGCCCCACACCTCAGGAAGGACATACTGGCACTAGAGCGGGTCCAGCAGAGATTCACACGGATGATCCCAGGAATGGTAGGCCTAACATACGATGAACGTCTGAGGATCCTGGGATTATATTCAGTGGAGTTTAGGAGGTTGAGGGGAGATCTAATAGAAACTTACAAGATAATGAATGGCTTAGATAGGGAGGATGTAGGGAAGTTGTTTCCATTAGCAGGGGAGACTAGGACCCGGGGACACAGCCTTAGAATAAAAGGGAGTCACTTTAGAACAGAGATGAGGAGAAATTTCTTCAGCCAGAGAGTGGTGGGTCTGTGGCATTCATTGCCACAGAGGGCGGTGGAGGCCGGGACGTTAAGTGTCTTTAAGACAGAAGTTGATAAATTCTTGATTTCTCGAGGAACTAAGGGCTATGGAGAGAGAGCGGGTAAATGGAGTTGAAATCAGCCATGATTGAATGGTGGAGTGGACTCGATGGGCCGAATGGCCTTACTTCCGCTCGTATGTCTTATGGTCTTATGGACACAAAATACTTGTTTTACAAGTACAACAATTTTATTTCCCAACCTTCTGGTTCAAGGGCTGATATGGTCTAAACCTCCTCTTACTTCTTTCTCTGTTTCAAGGGTCCACCTTATCCGTTCTAAATGCTGATGATATAATTCTACCTTTCTGTCATAACAAAATTTAGTGAAATGGTTGCCATAGCTACTTGTCACAGAGTAAAAGTTGGTGTTGTGACTGAAAGAAGATAGTCTGTGGAATGCTCCGTCGAGGATCCTCCGGTCTGCCGGCACCACACCCAGGCTTCCCAACGGTGTGGGGTGGCCACAATAGGAAACCCCATTGGCTGGCTGCGGGAACGGAGAATCCTGCTGCCGGTGGGAAAACGTGGCTGGCGAGAAGGATAATCCATCCTGTTTCCTTCATGCAGATTGGAATTGGCCTTAAACCTTCCCTTCTGAGATGCTCTTGTCAGAATAGGTGCTTTCATTATTGATGATACTAAAAAAAGATTTTTGGAATTGATTGCAGGGGTGTAGGTTTTGTGGATCTATGTAGAATGGTTCTCCTGGCGTTATTGCTATTGAAGGAGCTTGTTATCTTGTTATGGTAGTCAAAGACCATTATTACATTCACATACAGTGAATATGGTTTATGCAGCCAGACCTGGATGGCCATTCGATGACCTTGACTACCTATTCCTCCTCCATTTCATTGCTTGATTCTGCCCCGCCCAGTTTATCTGCTGTTGAAACCTTCATTTATAGATTCTCTGTTGCCCGCCTCCGTGAGCGGGTATCTCGGAGAATAGAGCATCGGCCGCAAAGCAGGATCAGGGCTGGGCGCAAATCCTGTCTGAAGCTCCGGACCCGGGTTGGTGGCAGCAGTAAGCTACACGCACCATGCCGGTGGCAACTTGCGAAGCCGTGATTTACATGTATTTTAAGTTGATTAGAGGACTGGAAGCCCAATGTTCCATCCCTCCATGATTCACCAGCCCTCTCAACCTGGAATTATGCGGGCGTGAATTGGTGCAAATATTTACGAGTGGCACCCTGGCACCATAGCCGTCGATGGGGAGGAAGGAGGTAAGGAAGCTGAAACTCTTCGGGCTTGCTGAGGGTTGTATACCCTAGATCTCAGAGAGTCGTGGGGAATGATTAGTGGCAAGTGCACGGACTCAGAGTGTCGCCATCGGGATTGGGCCGTCCTGGCTAAGACCCCCATTGCTATTATACAATCATTTAAACCTAACTCCTTGTTGCAACCTACAGGCTTCTGGCTGTTGAGACTGCTGATTGCTGACATTCCTGCAAGTGCGCTGAGGGCTTCTGGTCATGTGGAAGCCCACCCAGCCCACCCATCTGGAAACCCCATACTCAGCAGTATCATCAACGGATGGGCATGACCAAGCTCAATCCTCAACCCACCAGGTGTTGACACTCCTCAGAAGCGTAACCCCACAGCAGAGGAAGCTGGGACTTAGCAGAGCTCACCGCAAACAAAGGACACATGCACCATTGCCACTGAATCCCTCCCTGGCACACAGCCCATCTCAGAGTAAAAGCCTCACTAGTGAGACCCCACCCTGAGGATCACCACGAGATGTCTCCAAGCCCAGCCTGGCCAATGCACCACTAATTCCAGTCATCCTGTCCCTGGCTAGGAAACCTGACCAGCTCCCTGTCACAACCTGTGTGTAAAAACCCAGGCTCCACATAACACTGCAGCCAAGGTCCTGCAAACGCACTGTAATGACTTAGGCCAGGCCTTTGAGATTGGCCAATTAGAATACGAGTTCCCTGATTCCCCTTTCTGTGTATATAACAGGGAGTGTCAGATCCTCTGCACCCCCGGTATAGACAGCAGACTGAATGGTCATGGATGTTCAGGTGTTAGGTTTGTAAATAAAAGAAATTCTGGTGACGGGACTTCTGCCTCCATGGACTTAGTACATGCACACATTCCTCACTCACCCCGATCTGTAGGACCTGCCCGCACACCAGATCTCCCCCTTCTCCAGTACTTCATTAAATGCCCCCAACAGATGTGGTGCCAGGTCCGTCGCAAATTCCTTGGAAAATTCCGCCGGGTACCCATCCGGCCCAAGGGCCTTCCCCGACTTCATACCCCTGATACTATCGAGCACCTCTTTCAGCCCCAGGGGCTCCTCCAATGCCTGCTCATTGCTTCCTCCACCTGGGGAAATTCCAGATTGTCCAGAAACCACCCCATGTCTCCCTCCTCTCCCCCCGGATCCGCCTCGTAAAGTCCCTGGTAGTACTCCCTAAATGCCTCGTTCATCTTCTCTGGCTCCGACACCACACCCCAAGCTCCAGTCCATACCTTAAATATTCCTCTGGACGCAGCCTGCCTCTGCAGCCGGTGTGCCAGCATGCGGCTCGCCTTCTCCCCACACTCATATTGCACCCCTCTTGTCTGACGCATTGTCAGCCTGTTAAACTGCCCCTGCAACTTTTTCCCACTTGTCAATTCCTCTGCGGTGGGTACCCTTGAATAGTCCCTGTCCACCTCCACTATCTCGCTCCAGAGACGGTCATGTTCCTCCCTCCTTTGGTTATCACAGACCTGGCACCATGAGGAGGAGGATACCTGCTCCCGGTCCCCGTCAAACTAACGGCTGCCCTGAACCTTTATGCCACAGGATCTTTCCAGGGCTCAAGCGGGGACCCGTGCGGGATATTATAAACATCTGCATGTAAGTGCATCTGCAATGTTACTGATGCCGTATGGGCCCGGGCAGTGAACTACATCACCTTCAACCTGAACCAGGCCCATCAGGATATTTAGGCTGCAGAATTTGCTGTCTTCGCCAAGATGCTTCATGTCCAGGGAGCAAACAATGACATCCATGTCGCCCTAAGAGCACCGGCTCAACAGGAAGGGGTTCCACTCCCTGAACGTGCAGTTAGTGTGCGATCACCAATTCAAATTTATGCACCTATGTGCACACTATCCAGGTAACATGCATGGCTCATTCATCCTGGTACACTCTTGAGGTGGCTCTGAGCATCTTCATCCGTTGAGGTTTTAGCTAGTGGGAGACAAGGCTTATCGGCTGAGGTCATGAATAATGACACCTGTGAGGAAGCCCCAGGCCGATGCGGAAGAGCGTTATAATGAAGCCCAGTCACCAACCAGGAGTATCATCGGGCGCTGCATTGCGCTTCTAAAAATGTGGTTAGGCTGTCTCGATCGCTCTGACTGGGCTTTATCATACAGCCCCAGAAGGTCTCGCGGATCATGCTGACCTGTTACAACCTGCACCACTTGGCGCAGCAGCAGGACTACATGATGGAGGAGGAGGAACAACATAAAATCTCATCGCAGGAGGCAGACCAGGAGGCTGTTGAAGAGGATCCCGAGGAGGACCTGGAGGACACTTAACAGGCCACGGCTCGGCTCCTATAGGGACAGAGGACAGGAAAACCAAATCAAATCAAGATTTTCCGATCAAGGGGCCCAGAGTCCGGCAGCTCTAACCCCACCACCTCCCTTATCCTTAGACCCTGCCTTGTCCAATCCCTTTCTCCCCCTTTCCCTGAAACCTTGCTCCCCCCATGCAAGAAACCTGGTTCCCCCTCCACCCTTCAAACATTTCCCCATCCACAACCAGTGGTCCCTTACCCCTTCCAAGGGTCAGCTGAACATCACACCAGAGGAAGAGGAAGAGGCTCTCCCCACTGCGCATGCGCGGAAACTGACAGCGCCCGCTGACGCTCCCGCGCATGCGCCGGGAAACTGACAGCGGCCGCTGACGCTCCCGCGCATGCGCCGCATTTCCGCGCCAGCTGGCGGGGCAACAAACGCCATTTCCGCCAGCTGGCGGGGCGGAAATCCCTCCGGCGTCGGCCTAGCCCCTCAATGTTGGGGCTAGGCCGCCAAAGATGCGGAGCATTCCGCACCTTTGGGCCAGCGCGATGCCCGTCTGATTGGCGCCGTCTTTGGCGCCAGTCGGCGGACATCGCGCCGTTGGGGAGAATTTCGCCCCTGATACGGATGAACCGCATCTCCCAAAATCCCCTCTCCCCACCTGTGGGAAATCAATAAGAGTTGGAGGCACATCGGAGTGGATGAGTGATGCACAATCAATGACCACTAAAGCGAGGTTGTCGTCCAACTGAAGGCTTTAATAAGCTAGATGTTTCCCCCAGCAGCTCAGGTACAGAATGAGGGCTGCTGGGGCGGCACGGGTTCTTATACCCCACCTATCAGGGTGGAGCTATCATACACTCTAACCAATAGAAAGCATACAGTTTCCACCAATGGTGCTTTAGCCTATCAGGTACCTTAATACCACATTCATCCTCTGTTAAAAAAAGAGTCCGGCAGGGGTGGTGGCCAGAAACTACAAAACATATCAATATGGTATAATTAGTTATGGAGGTACCGTAATACCTCCCTACAGTGTTTATTAACTATTTACAAGTCTGGTAGCTATGTATATTTGATGGTTTATATTTACAGATTACAGTTAAAATGAAGCAATCAGTCGATCGGGGGCCCTGGTCGTCCTCTGTGATCGTCGGAGCCTCGGTGGTGACTCCAGTGGAGGCTCGGGCGTCTGAGACTCCGGGAGCGTGGTGTTTTTGAAATCTCACCACTATTCTTAGAAGTCCCCCGATACCAAAAAGGGCCAACATTCTAAATAGTGATCAGGGATTCTCACTCCCCGACTCCGATACAGGCTTCAGTGGGTGCTATTCAGGTCAAACTATGTTTTCAAGTTATCCCCCGGTATAACCCATACCTTCACCAAAGATTTCATCTACTTCCCACTTAGTAGCATCGATCCTGGGTCCCGCATTGCTAAGTAAGTAAAGTAGACATTGGAATAACCACTATTTCAGGTTAAATTAAGTTATTTTATTTTTATATTTTTTCTTTTAAAAGCTGCAAATACTTTCTATCCAGAAAGGAAAAACGATCTTGCTTCTGAATCCTTCTGGTTGGTTGAAGGGACCTTCAGGCCCAACTTGACAATCAATCTTCTTTAAAGTCTGGTCTTCTTTAGGTGTATTCGCTGATGAGCTCGGTTGCTGTGTCCTATCTTTCCCATGTACCAATCTATGAGAGCTGGCTCTGCTGGCTGTCTCTGTGCTGACTCTGAGCTGACTCTGCCAACTCTTTAAATTCTAGTCTTCCTTAGATGTATTAGCTATTTTAGCTCGGCTGCTTTGCCCTGTCTCTTTCCCATGGCTGAGCTGACTGTAATCTGACTCTGCTTCTCCTCTCTCTCTCTCTCTCTCCCTCTGAGTTCTGGTTCTCGTTCTGGTAGTTCCTGCCCTGGTCTCTAGGTTTGTATTCTCTTTCTAACAGTTATTAAGTTTTTATGACGTTATTGTAAAGTAACATTTTTCACTTTGATTGTAAAAAGTATCTTTGATCTAAACCTTCTCATCCAACTAAGTATACATTTTGACATGACTTCATCTCATTGATCTGATTACATTGTTTCCTTTGTGATGTTCAAAATTCTTTGACTTCAAGAGGTGTTACTTTTAATTCCTGTCATTTCTATAGTTTTATTTTCCAATTGTGTCCTCAGCTCAATTTTGACTTTGATTTTGGCTTTGAATTATGTTTCTCATAGACTGCTAGTCTCCAGTTTTCTTTAATTTACCTGGTTTAGCAAATTTTCACACCTAGAATTCTCACCAAATTCAACTGAACCTTATCCATTCTTTTCCAGATGCTTACTAAGATAGTTACTTTCAATGAAGGTGTGAGCCATTGTTTTTGGCTCATTCAAAATCCTGTTTGTCTTGTTTGCTAAGCCTGCTTAACCAAGGCTATCTGCATTTTACAATTCACTCCTGGCAGCTGCTGTTAACCCTTTGTGGGATCTTTCCCTGTATCCTCTCATGTTTCTCTCAGACCAGATATTGCCAGACTTCCATGTTTCAAATGACACATCTTTCCATATTTTCAATTGCAGTGGCTTTGATCTCCGTGGCAGCTTCGTCACCCCTAGACGGCGCTGGTGGGGAAAACGGCTGACCTGGGAAGGGAGCGCCGGTGGGTGGGGGGGCCTAGAAGGGGGCGGCAGAAGGACCGATCCTCCTGTAAGGTGCTGCGGTGGAGGGGAGGGTGGGACTGGTGGCTGGAATGTGCATGGGTTTCCGGCGGGCGGCAGGTCCCGTAGGGAGGCCGTATCTTGTCGGCCGTTGGGGTACGCCACGTAGGCATACTGGGGGTTAGCATGGAGCAGATGAACCCTCTCGACCAACGGGTCCGACTTGTGCGCCCGCACGTGTTTTCGGAGCAGGATGGGTCCGGGTGCTGCCAGTCAGGTCGGGAGCGAGGTCCCAGAGGAGGACTTCCTAGGGAAGACAAGGAGACGTTCGTGAGGTGTCTGATTGGTGGTCGTACAAAGCAGTGACCGGATGGAGTGAAGGGCATCCGGGAGGAGTTCTTGCCAGCGGGAGACTGGGAGGTCCCTGGACCGTAGGGCTAGTAGGACGGTCTTCCAGACCGTTCCGTTCTCCCTCGCTACCTGTCCGTTACCCCGGGGGTTGTAACTGGTCGTCCTGCTCGAGGCGATGCCCTTGCTGAGCAGGAATTGACGCAGTTCATAGCTCATAAAGGAGGACCCCCCATCACTGTGTCTGTCAGCGGGGTTTAGCAAATTTTCACACCTAGAATTCTAAGTATGTACTCGTCAATCACGTTCAGGAAGTATGTATTGCGGTCGGTGGAGGGGAGGGGGCCTTTGAAGTCCATGCTGAGGCGTTCAAAGGGACGGAAAGCCTTTACCAGGTGCGCTTTCTCTGGCCGGTAGAAGTGCGGTTTGCACTCCGCGCAGATTTGGCAGTCCCTGGTGGCTGTCCTGACCTCCTCGATGGAGTATGGCAGGTTGTGGGTCTTGATAAAATGGAAGAAGCGAATGACCCCCGGGTGGCAGAGATCCTCGTGGAGGGCTCGGAGGCGGTCCACTTGTGCGGTGGCACATGTGCTGTGGGACAGGGCGTCAGGAGGCTCGTTTAGCTTCCCGGGAAGATACAAGATCTCGTAGTTGCAGGTGAAGAGTTTGATCCTCCACTGCAAGATCTTGTCGTTTTTTAAATCTTGCCCCGCTGTGCATTATCAAGCATGAAAGCCACCGACCATTGGTCAGTGAGGAGAGTGAATCTCCTGCCGGCCAGGTAGTGTCTCCAATTTCGCACAGCTTCTACTGTGGCCTGGGCCTCCTTTTCAACTGAGGAGTGGCGGATTTCGGAAACATGGAGGGTACATGAGAAGAAGGCCAGGGGTCTGCCCAATTTGTTGAGGGTGGCCGCCAGAGCTACGTCGGACACATCGCTCTCGGCCTGGAAGGGGAGGGACTCGTCGATGGCGTGCACCGTGGCTTTTGCAATGTCTGCTTTGATGCGGCTGAAGGCCTGGCGGGCCTCTTGTGACAGGGGAAAAACTGTGGATTGGATTAGGGGACGGGCCTTGTCCACGTAGTTGGGGACCCACTGAGCGTAGTATCTAAAAAACCCGAGGCAGCGTTTCAGGGCCTTGGGGCAGTGAGGGAGGCGGACCTCCATAAGGGGCCGCATTCGTCCAGGGTCGGGGCCTATCACTCCATTTCGCACTACGTAGCTGAGAATGGCTAGACGGTCGGTGCTGAACACGCATTTACCCTTGTTGTATGTTAGGTTAAGGATTTTAGTGGTCTGGAGAAATTTCCGGAGGATGTTGTCGTGGTCCTGCTGGTCGTGGCCGCAGATGGTGACATTATCGAGATACGGGAATGTTGCCCGTAAACCGTACCGGTCCATTTCGCGCTGGAACACCGAGACCCCATTGGTGACACCGAAGGGAACCCTTAAGAAGTGATAGAGCCGCCTGTCTCCCTCAAAGGCAGTGTATTTGCGGTCACTAGTGCGGATGGGGAGCTGGTGGTAGGTGGACTTGAGATCCACCGTGGAGAAGACCTTGTATTGTGCGATCCTGTTTACCAGGTGGGATATGCGGGGGAGAGGGTACGCGTCCAGCTGCGTAAGCCTGTTGATGGTCTGAATGTAGTCGATGACCATCCTATGCTTCTCCCCGGTCTTTACCACCACTACATGAGCTCTCCAGTGGCTGTTACTGGCTTCAATGGCCCCTTCCCTCAGTAGCCTTTGGACCTCTGACCTAATAATGATCCGGTCCTGGGCACTGTAGCGTCTGCTCCTGATGGCGACCAGTTTGCAATCCGGGGTGAGGTTTGCAAACAGGGAAGGCGGGTCGACCTTAAGGGTCGCGAGGCCGCAGTCAGTAAGGGGGGGGGGGGTAGAGGGCTGCCGAATTGGAAGGTCAGATTTTGAAGGTTACACTGGAAGTCTAAACCCAGGAGTGGAGCCGCGCAGAGGTGGGGAAGGACGGAGAGACGGAAATTCTTGAACTCCCTTCCCTGGACTGAGAGGTTTGCTACACAAAACCCTTTTATCTCCACTGAGTGTGAACCGGAGGCCAGTGAGATTTTTTGATTAACGAGGTGGATGAGGAGAGAACAGCACCTGACCATGTTGGGGTGTATAAAGCTCGCCGTGCTCCCAGAGTCGATTAGGCAGGACGTCTCGTGCCCGTTGATGAAAACGGTCGTCGTAGCGGTTGAGACTGTTCGAGGCCGAGACTGATCCAGAGTCACCGAGGCCAATCGCAGCAGTTGAGAGTTCTGGTCGGGCAGTGTGTGGTCGGGCAAGCTGGGGTCCTGGGGGTTCATCCAAGATTGCATCTCCCATTGGTTGCACATGGCTGGGGGTGCACAAAATGGCGGCGCCCATCCCTCCAACGTGACGTCCGCGGAACAAGATTTCGGCGTCCGGGGTCCGCACGTGGCCCTGGGATATGGAGGTGGTGGCGACCGCTGGCCGCACGGGGCCCGTGAAGAGGTTTGTGGTTGCGGTCCGCATTCGCTGCTGGAGACCGCGGCCACCGCTCGTGCCTGGCATACCCCCACAAAATGGCCCTTTTTGCCGCATCCCTTGCAGGTGGATGCGCGGGCCGGGCAGCACTGGTGGGGGTGCTTGGCCTGCCCGCAAAAGTAGCAGCGGGGCCCCTCTGGGTTGCCAGGCTGCCTTGCAGCGCAGGCCTGTGGGCGAATGGGGGAAGTCTCGGGGTCGGCCGGGGCGGCGTTCAATGCTGCCCAGGGGGCTGCCGCGCGGTCGGGAACGTAAGCGCGGGCGTTCCTGGAGGCCACGTCCAGGGAGCCTGCAAGGGCTCATGCCTCCCTGAGACCCAGCGTGTCCTTCTCTAACAGGCGCTGGCGGATTTGTGACGATAGCATACCTGCCACGAAAGCATCCCGGACTAAGAGTTCCGAGTGTTCGCTCGCCAAAACTTGCGGGCAGGCGCAGCTTCTGCCCAACATCAGGAGTGCGCGGTAGAATTCCTCTAGCGATTGCCCAGGGGTTCGTCGCCTTGTTGCAAGCAGGTGCCGGGCGTAGACCTGGTTTACAGGCGAATATAGTGTCCTTTTAGCAGCTCTATTGCTGCATCGAAGTCTTCCGCTTCCTCGATGAGGGTGTAAATCTCTGGGCTCACTCTTGAGTGCAGGACGTGCAGTTTCTGCTCTCCCATGGGTGCGTTTTCGGCCGTCCCGAGATACCCTTTAAAGCACACCAGCCAGTGCTTGAAGATTGCCGCTGAGTTCGCCGCTTGGGGCTAAGTTGCAGACACTTCGGCTTGATTCAGAGCTCCATCCTTTCTTCTTAAAACTAGCTTATTAAATTGATGCACGATCAATGACCACTAAAGCAAGGTTGTAGTCCAACTGAAGGCTTTAATAAGCTAGATGTGTCCCCAGCAGCTCAGGTACAGAATAAGGGCTGCTGGGGCGGCACGGGTTTTATACCCCGCCTATCAGGGCAGAGCTATCATACACTCTAACCAATAGAAAGCATACAATTCCCACCAATGGTGCTTTAGCCTATCGGGTACTGTAATACCTATAATACCACAATGAGCAAATTCCTTTAATAGTGCGTATTTACATTGATTCCCCTGCCCCCTAACTAGCACTGTATAACTGCACTTATGCCAACTCAGTGCTCCGGTATCTTTCTAATCTTACATGGCTTCCTGCTCCTTCTAGGAGTCACCCCAGAATGCACATCAGACGTGGAGTGGGCCTGCTGCATTCTGCACCCTCTAGCCTGTGATGCCCTTAACGCTCATCCTCTTGAGGGCCTGGACCTAGTGGGCCCTGGCCGAGTTTCGAGTGTCGTAGGTGACGCCTGTTTTGTCCGCTGCCAGGAGAAGTACCTGATGTCAGGAGTGGTGGACTCAGAAGACCTGAAGACTACCAGGGTCTTCCTGGCAGAAGACCCTGGGAAGGGCTCCAACGCTTTCTCCACTCTTGGGGTGTTTTCTGGCCCCTGGGCTACTCCATGCAATGGAGGGGCAGCTTGAGTGAGCTCCAGAGACCTCATCATCATCTGGTGCTGCCAGTCCTGGAGGCCCTCCATTGTCTGAACCATGATGTTCATGCCCTCAGCCATGGTGCTCCGTGACTGACACATGTTCATCTGTGCCTGGTTATATTCTCCAGCAGGGAGAATGCTCCATGCTTTCAATGTGCTCAGCCATGGTCATGTGTGACTGTGCCATGCTCTGGAGAACTGCAGCAATGTCCATCTGCACCTGGGCGTTTCACAGTAACTTCATTGCAGTGTTAATGTAAGCCTACTTGTGACAATAATAAAGATTATTATTATTATATGCCCATGTGTGACTGGGCCCTCCTGTTGTGCACCTCAGCTATGGACATCACAGAGTGCCCCAAGCCTCGGGCATCTCAGATGTGGCTCGGACCCCTTGCCCCAGGGTTTCCACTGGATGCCACACTTGTAGTGTTGGCCTGGGTGTGAAGCAATGCTGGCACCATCTCCTGCACCTGAAGGCTATTGGACTCCTCCAGTTGGCCTTGCAATTGCTGGAATGTCACTGACATCCCTTCCTGTAAAGTCTTGGTCTGCAATTGCATCTCGACCAGTGATGGGATCACCTTATTCTGAGGGCCGACATCTGGCATGAGGTTAGCTTTTAGGAATGACAAGGCATGGGGCGGCATGATAGCGCAGTGGGTTAGCACTGCTGCCTCACGGCGCCAAGGACCCGGGTTTGATCCCAGCCCCAGGTCACTGTCTGTGTGGAGTTTGCACATTCTCCCCGTGTCTGCGAGGGTCTCACCTCCACAACCCAAGGATGTTCAGGGTAGGTGTACTGGCCACGCTACATTTCCCCTTAATTGGGAAAAAAATAATTGGGTAATTTAAATTTCAAAAAAAGAATGACAAGGCTGTGGGAAATGAGAGACTCACTTGAGACAGGACATCTTGGTAAAGTTGCAATGGACTCTCACTTCTTCAGCGCAGGCTGACCTCACAGTCTGTCACTGCTCGCTCCGTGGTCTTCCCCGTTAGTTCCATGTCCCTCTCCTCAAAGGGGGTGAGGACACAAACTCGGCCATGCCCCCACCTGTCTTGTCCTATTCCCTCCTGTTGTGGCCTGTCTTGTACAACAGGGACACGAAAAGAACATTGTGTGGCACTGGCCTGGTGGGTATGCGGAGGGTTTATAGCAGGTAGCATGTGTGGGCAGGGCACCAAGCAAAAAAGGGGATGGGTTGTGGTGAAGATTGCTCGGGGTTGTGGATTCTGAGGGAGATGCTGGTAGGCTAGAAGGTTGCAAGGGTTTAGAGTAAGATGCCAGAGATTAGGGATGGGAGTGATGTCAGGGGTATACAGATGGGTACTTACCCTAGCAGCTCGCAGGAGGTAATTTAACTTCTTGTTGAATCTCCTACCCATCTTTCTGGTCATGCTGCCAGCACATACAGCCTCTGCCATCTCATCCCAAGCTTCGGTCATCTAATGGGCTGGAAGTCTTCTGCCAGCCATGGGGAATAGGGTGGCCCTCCTCTCCTCCACTGCGCCCAACTTCCTATCGATATCGGCATCAAGGAAGCATGGTGCAGGCCTTTATGCAGCCATCTTCTTGGATGAAATGACAGTCAGTGCTGAGGGGAGCGTTTAAATGCTTCTTCCGCTCGTCAAGTCAAACAGGTGATTCCGATTCCAGTGAATCATGTGCCTGGAGAATCGTGATTCCGGCAAGATTCACGTGGGCAGTGTGATTGTCCATTTGCATAAATTGAATCAGGCCTCTTCAGCGCTCCTAGCTCAGCAGGAATCACTTTGGTTTTCCTGCTGGTGGGAGCACTTAACCTACAAACAGGAAAATTTGTAGCGAGCGGCACGGAAAATTTGGCGGACCATTTAAAGGTCTGTTGACCTCGGGCGGAGAATCCCACCCATAGAAGTTATAACGAATCATTATAAAAAACTAGTTCATTCTCAACTGGTGTTTTGTGTCCAATTCTGGTCACCACACTTCAGGAAAGATGTGAAGGTTTGAAGAGAATGCAAAAAATGAGGAGCTTCAGTTACAGGTTGAAGAATATGGAGTTGTTTTCTTGGAGAAGGTTGAGAGGAGTGTTCAAAATCATGAGGGACGCAGACAGAATAGATAGAGCCAAACATTTCCCGTTGGCGGAAATTGGATATGCTACTGAAGAGAAAATCATGGCAGGGCTATGGGAAAAGGGCAAGGGATTGGGACTAGCCATGTTTCTCTTGCAGAGAAGCAGCACAGACACAATGGACTGAACGATGTTGCTCTGTGCTGTAACCGTTCCATCATCCATAGTTGTCATTCGGGCAGTCAAAAATGTATTCTTGCAATTTTTGATCACTTCACTAAAATCCGCTGTATCAATCCAATTAAGTCTTTATTGATAATTTTGTAAAAGATTAAATCTTAAATCTGGTTTCAGTTCCAATATTGCATCATATTTGTTGTTATTGGCAGTATGGCGATAAGGTTTCTGACTACATAAATGGTTCTTTTTGCAGATATTGTTATGATCTCAGTAAAGACTAGTAACAAGTTGGGGTGGCATAGTGGTTAGCACTGCTGTCTCACAGCACCAGGGACCCGGGTTCAATTCAGGCCTTGGGTGACTGCCTGTGTAAAACTCTTTTAGCCAACACTTAGAATTTCAACTGAATTTTGTTTGAAAGAGATGTTTTCTCTTCTAAAGTTAAAACTAAACATGTTGAACACAGTACCACACCGAAGAACCTACTCACGCACGGTGACGCAGTGATTAGCATGCTGCCTCACAGCGTAAGTGGCCCGGGGTCAATTTTAAAAAAAATCTTTTTATTGGCATTTTACATATTTATAAACAGTTGTATATACACATTTTTCTTCCCCATGTTAATTTACTTTACTGTACAGAAAGGTCTATCCTGACCTTCCTTTAATTAACTTTATATACTTTTTGCTGTCTTCTGGCTCGGCCTAAGTTCCCTTCTATTCCCCCTCCCCTCCCGCCACCCTCTGTCCCCCTTCCCACTCCATTGCGTACTCCCACTGTCCCTTTCCCACCTCCCTCCCTCCCCCAGGGTTGCACATTCCTTTGGTTCTTCATCTATCTTGTTTTTTTCCCCTATCCTCCCTCTTTTTCTATTTTCTTATCCTACTCCTCGTTGCTGGCCTCGAACAGACCAACAAACTGCCACCATGTATCTAGGAAGGCTTCCTCCGGCCCTTGGATGGCATACTTAATCTTCTCCAGGTGGTAAAATTCCGAGAGGTGAGCGAGCCAGTCTGCAGCTGTGGGTGGTGCTGCCGATCGCCAGCCGAGCAGGATTCTCCCGCATGCGATTATGGAAGCAAAAGCAAGGGCGTTGGCCCCCATCCCCATGTGTAGTTCTGGCTGCTCCGATACCCCGAAGATTGCCACAATTGGGCATGGCTTCACCCTCACCCCCACAACCTTGGACATTGCCTCAGAAAAGGCTGTCCAGAACCCAGCAAGTTTGGGCAGGTGCAAAACATGTGGGTGTGGTTGGCCGGGCCCCTCTGGCACCCCTCCCATTTGTCCTCCACCTCCGGGAAGAAGCTGCTCATTCGGGTTCTGGTCAGGTGCGCTCTGTGCACCACTTTGAGCTGCATTAGGCTGAGCCTTGCGCAGGAGGAGGTGGAGTTCCCCCTGCTCAGTGCTTCGCTCCAGAGTCCCCATCCAACCTCTATCCCCAGCTCGTCCTCCCATTTTTGCCTGGGCTTGTCCAGTGGTGTCCGAGTTCTGTCCAGCAACTGTCCGTATATTTTCCCATAAAGTCCCCCTTCCTTGCTGCTTGTGCCAATCAGGTCCTCTAATAGTGTAGTTTCTGGGGCCCCGGGGTATCCTATTCTCGGATTCCCAACCCCCCCCCCCCCCCCCCCCCACACACACACAAACGCCATGATTAGACCATCTACATTTTGGAAAAAGGCATTGGGGATGAAGATCGGTATGGATCTAAACAGGAAGAGGAACCTCGGCAGCATGTTCATCTTGATCGTCTGCACTCTCCCCGCCAGGGAGAGTGGGAGTGAGCCCCACCTCTGTCAGTCCTTTTTGACTTCCTCCACCTGTCTTGATTGTCTCTGTAGCTGGAAGTATTCAGAGCTGATCAGGTTCCACTTGCGGATCTGCGCCCAGTCTCTGGCTATCTGGATCCCCAGGTAACGGAATCTGTTCTGGGCCGTTTTAAGCGGGAGCCCCTCCAGCTCTGCTGCTCCCCCAACTGGGTTCACTGGGAATGCCCCGCTTTTGCCCAGGTTAAGTTTGAAAGCCCAAAAAGGTTCCAAACTCTTTCAGTATTTGCAGTATTGCCTTCAGTCCCTCCTGTGGTTTCGAGACATAGAGGAGCAGGTCATCCGCAAAGAGCGCTCTCTGTCTCCTCTCTGGATGCCCTTCCAGCTTTTCGCATCCCGTAAGGCTATCGCCAAGGGTTCGGTCGCTGGCGCGAACAAGAGTGGGGACAGGGGGCAGCCCTGTCTTGATTGTCTCTGTAGCTGTAAGTATTCAGAGCTGGGGTATTAGTTCGGATGCTCACCTTGGGAGTGTTGTACAGGAGTCTCACCCATGAACCCCGCTCCTAGCCCAAACCGTTCCAGTACCTCGAGGAGGTACTTCCATTCAACTCTGTCGAAGGCCTTTTCTGCGTCCAGGGAGACGATCACCTCTGGTGCTTTCTCCCCGGTGTTATGGGAGGGGTGTTTTCAGAACCCCAAAATGTATCATGGAGTTCAGCCAACTCCCACCTTTAATGGATTGTTGCTTTTGGAGCACACGGCTTGTTCCCCAGGTGCAGTATTACAATTATGGACACGTGGTTTTTAAAACAAAACAATGTTCATTCTATGAACTCAAGTTAACCTTTTAAAAACAAACATTGAATATCTTAACACCCATTACTTCAAAGATAACCCCAAAAGACTACAACATTAAATAATCCTTCAAATTGTTCCTTTAAACGTCCAAGAGACTTAACACCTTTAAACAGAAACACATCAGGTTAAAGGCATTACTATTATGAGTTTAAATCACCCAAATGATCCAGAGATAGTCTTTCATGGCAGAGATCGCAGCAGATCCAGCTCACTGCAAACACAGACACACCCAAGCTCTTTTCCTCAAAACAGAAACTGAAACTTCAAAATGTCCAAGCTGAAGCTCAGCTCCACCCACACTCTGACATCACTGCATTTCTTAAAGGTACATTGCATAAACATTCATTTCTTAAACATACTCTCACATGACACCGGGAAAGATAATTATTACGTTCAGCAGCCGCCTGATGTTCGCAGTGAGCTGCCTACCCTTAACAAAGCCCGTTTAGTCCTCTGCGGCCAACTCTGGTACGCTGCCCTCCAGCCTTTTGGCCAGGTCCTTTGCAAGTATTTTCGGATCAACATTCAGCGCTGAAATGGTGGATATGATCCACATTCCGTCGGGTCTTTATCTTCCATTCCGTTGAGGAACTGTTTCATCCCCGAGTCCCCGTCAGGTGGCTCAGAGGTGTACAGTCCTCGGTAGAAGGCCTCAAACACCTGATTGACCTCTTTTAGTTCCGCTACCAGTCTGCCTCTGCTATTCTTTACCTGCGCTACTTCCCTCGTGGCTGCCTGCTTTCTCAGCTGGTGAGCCAATAGGCGGCCAGCCTTGCCTCCGTGTTTGTAGAAGGTCCCCCGTGTCTGATGGAGTTGGTACACTGCTTTCCTAGTGGATAGCAGGTTAAAGTCCATTTGCAGCTTTTTCCTCTCCACCAGCACCACGGTCGGGGCCTCAGAGTATTTTCTGTCGACTTCCAGAATGGAGTCTACTAGTTGCTGACTGGCCAGCCTCTCTTCCCTATCTCTGCTTGCCTTGTAGGCTATGATTTCTCCTCTAATCACAGCCTTTCGTCCCTCCCAAAACGTGGAGGGTGAGACCTCCCCGTTTTGGTTGTTACTAACTTCATCGCCTATGGCCCGCGATGCTTTTTGGCAGAATGCCTTGTTGGCCAGGAGGTCCATGTCCAGCCTCCATGTGGGCTGCTGGGCACGGCCTGTCTCCAACCTCACATCCATGTAATATGGAGCGTGGTCTGAGATAACGATCGCAGAATATTCCACTGCCGTGATCCCTGGAGCACGATTTCTCCACTGCAAAGAAGTCGATATGGGTGTATACCTTGTGTACTTGTGAAAAGTATGAGAATTCCTTTTCTCCTGGGTGCAGAAACCTCCATGGGTCCACCGCCCCCATCTGCTCCATAAATGCTCCTAGTTCTCTCGCCATGCCAGTCTTTCTCCCTGTTCTGGGGTATGATCTGTCGATCAGTGGGTCCTGTACACAATTGAAGTCACCCCCCATAATCAGTCGGTGTGTCAATGTCGGGGATTTCCGCCATGGTCTTCTTTATGAATTCTGTGTCGTCCCAGCTGGGAGCGTACACATTTACCAGTATGACCGGTGCCCCTTCCAGGATACCGCTGACCATGATGTACCGTCCCCCTGGGTCCATAGCTGCCTTAGTTTCTGTAAACCTCGTCCTTTTGTTCATTAGTATTGCTACTCCCCTACCCCTCGTTCCGTAACATGAGTGGTACGTCTGTCCCATCCAGCCCATCCTTACCAGCAGTCGGTCCTTCGCCCTCAGATGCGTCTCTTGTGAGTAAGTTATGTCGGCTTTTAGGCTTCTTAAGTGAATGAAGACTCTGGATCTTTTCATTGGGCTGTTAAGTCTCCTGATGTTCCAGGTAACAATCCTGGTGGCGGGGTTTATGACCCACCGGTCCTGCGAGATCACCCATACTCATCGGTTGGATGAGCCACTGCACTCCGGGGTTTCCCTTCGTAGGGGGCACCCAAAATGGCGGCCAACTATGAGTACGCCACGTGTCCCTGCACTCCGGGGTCTCCCTTTGCCCAGAGGCCCTGCCGGGTGGCTACGTGCAGCGCCATCCTGTTTCCTCGCCCTGCTCCATGCCTGCCGAGGCCTGCGCTTGTTCCGTTTCTCGACCTCAACCTTCCATTTGCTTCTTTTCTGTCTTGCGCTCTCCCCTTGTCCCCTATCCCACTCCACTTAGCCCTTGTCCCTCTGTCCCCCTCCCTTGTTCTTTTCCCCCTTTTGCCCTGTCCTCTCCCCCTTTTTGCCAGGCGCTCCCTCTCCCCGAGAGGTGTGCCGCGGCCCCACTTTCTGCCCTCCCATGATAGCACTCCTCGCTAATACGGTGGCTCCCCTCCCAGTGCTTGTCGAGCTCTGGCCCTGTTTTACCCTCCTCCTTCCACCCTTTATCTCACCCTCTTGCCTGCTTTCCTTACTCTCGCTCCCCTTGACCTGCTCCCCCTCATCACATTGAGGGCAGAGACGAGCCCTGAAAACGAGGCAGCACAGTCCTGTGTAAAAAAAAACATATGCACAAAATTTGGGATATTATTGTCTGTTTGCAAACTGTCCTCTGCTCTCTGTTTCTTTCTTCTTTTCGACCCTGCAGCTTTCATCGTTGCCGCGATTGCTCTTCCTCCAATTTGTTCGTTTTAATGAACTCATCATCCTCAGCCAGAGCCTTAAAATATAGTTCCTTGCCCTTGAATGTCACCCAGAGTCTGGCCGGGAATAGCATCCCAAATCGTACCCCACTTTTATGGAGCGCTGATTTCGCTCTATTAAATTCGGCCCTCTTTTTGGCCAGGTCCGCCCCAATGTCCTGGTACATCCTTATCCTATGCCCCTCCCATGAGCATGATTTTGTCTGGCGGGCCCACCTTAAGATTTTTTCTCAGTCCTGGAACCGGTGCAACTTTGCGATAATCTCACATCTAAGCTCACATCGATGATACAATGAAGGGCTGTTGACATCCATGTAAATATACAGCAGAATCATCGGGAGAGAACACGATGTATTGTGGCTGGAAAATTACATACCATGCTCCTCTGATCTACATTGGCAATGGACATGGATGGAGCAGACTCGGAGAATTTACTTCCTCTTTTCATTTTGAAGATGGTAACATGAAAATACCAGCAGTTTTGTATTGTCTTTTTAAAAAATAAATGTTTTATTAAAGCTTTTCCAACCAATGTTTTTACATAACAAAGATAGAAGTACAAATAATAATAAAGATAAAAATAAACAAGAATTATTAAACAGCAAAAGATGGGTGCTGTCTTCATATAAAACTTACATTATATCAACAGTTCCCCCTCCCCCCCACCTGAGCCCCCCCCCCCTCCCAGGAGCAGTTTTGTATTGTCGCATAACGATCTGCAGTAATGATTCAAGCTAGAAAATCTAAAGGCAGATTTGTGACAAATATTTTGGAGATCTAGAAAATCTGATTAATTTGGCAATTCCAGTTTGGACCTAGGGACTTGGTGCCATGACTAAAATCAATGGAGCTGAATCAAGCCAATAGAATTATTTAGGATTTCCAGATTCCTATTCCATGGCTAGTTCGATGTTATAATGCATCTTCACACTCCATCCATCATGCTGCCTTTCCTCTGCAAGACATGAAAAAATAAAAGAACAAACTTCATAAGCACAGCCAAATTTAAACAAAATAACCAGAATAAGAATAGGATCCATGGTAACTCTTCAAAAAATCCACAAAGTATTAATATTTAATCATTCCCCTTTTTATTTTCTCTGTTTGGTAATACATAGAAGAATGAATGAAGTGGCGCAGGCAGTAACCTTCTCTGTTTATACGGTCACTGATGTTTCGTGACCAGACATGAGTTATGCTTTAATCAAGGCAAATAAAATGTGATTACCTTTATTCCTATCTTCCCCCCTTTCCCGGTCTTCCTCTGACTTTTCAGTGATTGGACATCTTCCTCCTGTTCACAGAATGACCATGAATTGATTGCATGCAGTCAGACATATCATAACGGTTTGAGTGAGAGGCACTTGAACTTATCCATTAGGATAACTACTTGAACTGCCAGATCACAAATTTATATAGCATTTTCAATTTCATCTTGAAAGATTAAACCTTCATGATCTCATTAAACCTTCATGGACTAATAATTAAAATATATACATATGCCACTAATAACATTGACAATCCAGTCAACCACTGACAACCCCTTGCACAAATTTGGGTACAGTGTCTTATAGAGGCTGAGCTCTATATTGCAATGGGAATAGAAGAAAACTGATAAATAGACAAACAACTAACAAACAGTGCAAGAGAATACAAATAATCATCTACATATGTGCTGTTAAACTGATTGTCTAAAGTGAAAAAGTAGGCTTAGAAATGAAACCCTATCCAACACACTCTGCATGATGAATGCAGTTGAGTTCACCGTCCACTTCTTCCTCTGCTCTGCCTACATACTAAAAGATAAACATTGTCATCCCTCATTTTGGGTTCTGAAAATATCACTGAACTTCTGTCACTTCAGGTGAAGGAGGCTGGCATTCCTTAACATGCAACCACTTAAGCTGAGCCTGGCTAGCTCTACACATTCTTTCAAAGATAAGATGGAAGTGGAATTGTCATGTGATGAATCATACAAGTGAAGAGATTGAGGGCAGAAGGGAGAGGATACCAGATTGATTCCAGGGTTGGCAGGACTGACTTATGAGGAGAGATTGAATTGGTTAGGATTGTATTCGCTGGAGTTCAGAAGAATGAGGGGAGATTAAATGAAAAATGGAAATGGAAATTGATTATTGTCACGAGTAGGCTTCAATGAAGTTACTGTGAAAAGCCCCTAGTCGCCACATTCCGGCGCCTGTTCGGGGAGGCTGGTACGGGAAACCTAGAAAATTCTAACAGGGCTAGACAGGGTAGATGCAGGAAGGATGTTCCCGATAGTGGGTGTCTCCAGAATCAGGGGTCACAGTCTAGATAGACTATTTAGGACAGAGGAGGAGACATTTCTTCACCCGGAGAGTGGTCGGCCTGTGGAATTCATTACCTCAGGAAGTAGTTGAACCCAAAACATATGTTTTCAAGAAGCAGTTAGATATAGCATTTGGGGCGAAGGGAATCAAAGGATATGGGGGGGGAAGTGGGATTAGGCTACTGAGTTGGATGATCAGCCATGGTTATAATGAATGATGGAGCAGGCTCGAAGGGCCGATTGGCCTCCTTCTGCTCCTGTTTTTAAAATTTCTGTGATGTTACAGACACCAGTTCACCAAAGGATGAGATTGATTGAGAAAACTCAGATGCAGAATTTGATGGCTCAGTGGTGTGCCAGAAAGCTTGTGCACAAAGACCCAGAACTATCGTTGCTGGTATTGAAGCTCAAGTGGCTGTTATCCTGGCTCTGGGAGCTAGTGTCTACAGAGACAGCAAACCCTCAAAATCTAGAGCCGTTAAGAGCACCCCAGGCAGATAAAAATAGAATTGAGTTGTTTGCTTAATTTGATTTTTTTTTTCTCTCAATTTAATAATAATAATTGCTTATTGTCACAAGTAGGCTTCAATGAAGTTACTGTGAAAAGCCCCTAGTCGCCACATTCCGGCGCCTGTACGGGGAGGCCAGTATGGGAATTGCACCCGCGCTGCTGGCCTTGTTCTGCATTACAAGCCAGCTGTTTAGCCCACTGTGCTAAACCAGCCCATTCGTGTTGGTGTTAATTTTTGTAAAGAAATGATTGCAAGTTCCATAGGTTTGACTGAAGCACGACAATTTAATGGTGGTAGTAAGGATGTATTGATAAGGCTTGTGGGGTGGTTGGTTTACTGGGGATGAGAGTTTACGGTGAAGCACCTTTCGATGAGCTTCTGCCTGAGGGGTATGATAGGCCAGCTTTGCTCAATACCGCTCCTGCTATTCATTGTCTTTATGCTGCTCCTCCTGCTCCTGCTTCACTTCATGCTGCTTTGATGGTTATAAGGCCTGGTACTTGATGATGACAAAGTTATGGATCATGCAGCAATGACAAACCTGGATAGCCACTCAAGGGCTGGACTGTACGGTCCCTTCTGAATGACCCTGCCTTAACCTGCTTCCTGTCTGCTCAATGATGTTTCTAGTGGGAGGATAACTGTTGTGTGGATCAGTTTTGCCTGGGTTCCTAACAAACGTCATGAGCTAAATCTAATGGGGATATCCCTTGTTTGCCAGCAACTTGGGAAACCATTAAACGTTTGCAAGAGATAAAGGGTTCCAGCTGTTTAAAGGGACTGGTGAAGCTTAGCTGTTATTTCCTTTGTTCTCATTTATTTATTTTTTGTTATTGTGGTCTGTGGACCCTGTGGTAGTCATCACTGTTGCATTGTATATACTGCAATCGAGGGTATTACGGTAAGGCCCCTTTGCTACAGGTATGGGGGTAGATCCCTGCCTGCTGGCTCCGCCCAGTAGGCAGAGTATAAATATGTGGGCTCTCCGAGCTGCAGCCATTTCGGTAATAAAGCCTCGATTACTCTCTACTCTCGTCTCGTAATTGATAGTGCATCAATTTATTACGCAGAGCTTTTACAACGATGAATCTCCGCATCCAGCCTAATCGCCTGCAGCTGCACCCTCAAGCAGACAACGCCAAGCCGGCCTTCGCACATTGGCTAGCTTGCTTTGAAGCATACATCGGATCTGTGATAGACCCACCCTCAGAGGCACAGAAGCTCCAGATCCTTTGCACGCGGCTGAGCTCCGATATCTTTCCCCTCATCCGGGACGCACCGACCTATGCTGAGGCCATGGCGCTACTGAAGGAGAACTACACTCAGCAGACTAACAAAATCTACACCAGGCACCTCCTGTCCACGCGGTATCAACTCTCCGGTGAGTCTGTGGAAGATTTCTGGCGTGCCCTGCATGTCCTGGTGAGAGACTGTGCTTGCCAAGCCGTTTCGGCCACTGAACATTCTGACCTGCTACTTAGAGACGCGTTCGTTACGGGCATAGGGTCGGCCTACATCCGCCAGCGCCTCTTAGAAGGGGCTACCCTCGACCCCACGGTGACCAAGAAACTAGCACTCTCGCTCACAGTCGCCTCACGCAATATACAGGCGTATGCCCCCGACCGCACGGCCCACCCCTCCTGGGCATCGTGGATCCCATCAGCGACCTCTTCTAGCCAACCCCAGGCCTGCACCGCGCGGCAGCCAATCAACCCAGGGGGACCCAAGTGCTGCTTCTGCGGACACTCAAAATACCCCGACAACGCTGCCCGGCACGGAGCGCGCTCTGCAGGACCTACGGGAAGAAAGGACATTTCGCTGCTGTGTGCCAGGCACACTTGGTCGCCGCTATTGTCCTGATACCCCCCATGTGCGACCCGCGGGCGCCGCCATCTTCCTCGCCTCAGACCACATGCGGCCCGTGGGCGCTGCCATCTTGCTCGCCTCACAACACGTGCGGCCCGTGGGCGCCGCCATCTTGCCTGCCTCAGGACACGTGCGGCCTGTGGGCGCTGCCATCTTGCTCGCCTCACAACACGTGCGGCCCGTGGGCGCCGCCAGCTTCCCCGCCTCAGAATCCATGCTCGTCGGGCACCTCATCGGGCCGCTCACCGCCTGCAACTGCCGCTGACCAGCCACGTCTGGCCTCCATCACGATCGACCAGTCCCGACCGCACAACCTCACGACCACGTCGATGACAGTGAAGGTCGACGGGCACAAGATATTCTGCCTTCTGGACTCCGGGAGCACTGAGAGCTTCATCCACCCCGATACGGTAAGGCGCTGCTCCCTCACGGTACACCCCATCAACCAGAGAATCTCCCTGGCCTCCGGATCCCACTCAATGCCGATCCGGGGGTATTGCACCGCCACCCTCACCATCCAGGGCGTAGAGTTCAGCAGCATCCGGCTCTATGTCCCCCCCAACCTCTGCGCTGCCTTGCTACTCGGCCTGAACTTCCAGTGTAGCCTCCAGAGCCTATCAGATTGCACAGTCTCCTCCGCAAGCACGTGCAGCTCCACAAGGCGGACCCATTGGTTGAGAGGGTACAGCTACTCCATGCGAATCCGCAGTGCACCTACGTAGCGTACCCCGATAGCCGCCAAGACACAGTCTCCCTCAGGGACCTGGCGCCAGCTGGGTCCCCACATACCCCCCCCCTCTGCCCTAGTGCCACTCTCCCTCCCCCAGGCGCACCCCACCACAGCCCGCGCTCCAGGACGATCCGTCCTCCCCTTTGTCCCACCCAATGATGAAGATGAGGTCGACACGCTCCCGGAGTCACCGACGACCGAACCGACGCTTGAATCGCCACCACCACTGCGGCGCTCACAACGACGGATCAAGGTGCCCGATCGTCTAAATTTGTAACCTCTTTCTTAAATTTTAAACAACCTGTATGTAAATAGTTTTCCACCACCCCCGCTGGACTGGGGGTGAATGTGGTAGTCACCGCTGTTGTATTGTATATACTGCATACGAGGGTATTACGGTAAGGCCCCTGTACTACAGGTACGGGGGTAGATCCCTGCCTGCTGGCTCCGCCCAGTAGGCGGAGTATAAATGTGTGGGCTCTCCGAGCGGAAGCCATTTCGGCAGCAGCTGCGGGAGGCTCCACATCTCTGTACTCTCTACTCTCGTCTCGTGGTAATTGATAGTGCATCACCCTGAAATGTGGCGGGCCCCTACCACCCCTTACTGTATGCGGCCTCATGACCCTTAAGGTCGACCCACCTTCCCTATTTGCGAACCTCACCCCGGATTGCAAACCCGTCGCCATCAGGAGCAGACGGTACAGCGCCCAGGACAGGACCTTCATCAGGTCGGAGGTCCAGCGGCTGCTGCGGGTAGGTATTATCGAGGCCGGCAACAGCCCCTGGAGAGCCCAAGTGGTAGTGGTGAAAACTGGGGAGAAACACAGGATGGTCGTTGACTACAGTCAGACCATCAATCGGTACACGCATCTCGACGCATACCCCCTCCCACGCATATCTGATATGGTCAATCAGATTGCACAGTACCGGGTCTTCTCGACAGTGGACCTGAAATCTGCCTACCACCAGCTCCCCATTCGCAAGGCGGACCACCAGTGCACCGCGTTTGAAGTGGACGGCCACCTTTACCACTTCCTTATGGTTCCCTTCGGCGTCACTAACGCGGTCTCGGTCTTCCAATGGGAGATGGACCGAATGGTTGACCGGTATGGACTGCGGGCCACTTTCCCGTACCTGGATAACTTCACCATCTGTGGCCACGACCAGTAGGACCACGACGGTAACCTTTCCAAATTCCTCCACAGCGCCAAACTCCTCAACCTAACCTACAACAAGGAGAAGTGTGTGTTCAGCATGAACCGATTAGCCATCCTTGGCTATGTGGTTCAGAACGGAGTTCTAGGGCCCGACCCCGATCGCATGCGCCCCCTCATGGAACTCCTCCCTTTCCCACTGCCCCAAGGCCCTCAAACGATGCCTGGGGTTCTTCTCATACTATGCCCAGTGGGTCTCTAACTATGCGGACAAGGCCCACCCACTCATCCACTCCACATTTTTTCCCCTGACGGCCGAGGCTCACCAGGCCTTCAACCGTGTCAAGGCTGACATTGCTGTGGTAATCCATTGTGTTCTGATGTTATAGGTTGTACGGTAGAACCTGCACTACAGGTTCACCTGTGGCCCCTTCATGCTAGCTCCGCCCAGGAGCCGGGTTATAAATATGCGTGGCCTCCAGCTCGCAGCCATTTCGCCAGCTGCTGTGGGAGGCCACACATCTGATACTAATAAAGCCTCAGTTTGGATTCAACTTCGTCTCCAGTCAAATTGATCGTGCCTCAATTTATTAGGATCAGATTCAGAAGCTGGAGCTCCGGATTAAACCAGATCGCCTGCAGCTGGATCCACACGCAAGCGACGCCAGAAAGGACTTCCAGCACTGGCTAGCTTGATTTGAAGCGTATATCAACGCGGCACCGACCCCTGTTCCAGAGGGTCAGAAGATTGAAATATTGTACTCCAGACTCAGCTCCAAAGTCTTCCCGCTGATCCAGGATGCGCCCAATTACGCTGATGCCGTGACTCGACTCAAAGAAAATTATGAGCAGAAGACGAACAAGCTTTTCGCCAAACACGCGCTCGCAATGCGTACTCAACTACCTGGTGAGTCAATCGAGGACTTCTGGAGGACCCTGATCCCACTAGTTCGGGACTGTGACTGCCAGGACGTTACAGCCAAGGAGCACTCAGGTCTCCTTATGCGGGACACTTTTGTAACTGGGAATGGGTCTGATATTATCAGGCAGCGTCTCCTAGAAGGGGCCACGCGCGACCTCGCAGAGACTAAAACACTGGCGCTTTCCATGACAGTCGCCCTGCGCAATGTCCAGTCCTACGCCCCCAACCGCGTGGCCCACGCCTCCTACGCTTCATGGGCCCCACAGGCAGCCGCCCCTGAGGGGGCGCTACCCACACAATACGCCTGCGCTACGCGCCAGCCAGTGATCTCCGGGGGGGGCCCCGATGCTATTTTTGCGGCCAACAAAAACACCCCCACCAACACTACCAGGCCCGCGCTGCCCTTTGTAAGGCCTGCGGGAAGAAGAAAGAGCGGTGTGCCAGGCCCGTTCAGCGGCCGCGGTTGCCCCCTGTCACGGACAATGGGCACCGCTATCCTCCTCTCCCCCCCAGGCCATGTGCGAGCAATGGGCGCCGCCATCTTGTCCCCCGCACAACACGTGCGTTTTATGGGCGCCGCCATCTTGCTCCACCCCCGCATCGTGCGTTCCATGGGCGTCGTCATTTTGTAATCCCCAGGACCTCCAGGCGCTGCCATCTTGTCCAGCCCGCAGCACATGGATACTAATGGCGTTTCAGGACCCCAACTCAACGGCAGCCCCACTACCCGACGATCAACCACGGCTCGCATCCATGGCAATCGACCAGTCCCAATCACATACTCTGACCAACGCCTCCACCAGCGTGAAAGTCAACGGCCATGTGACCTCCTGCCTACTGGACTCCGCGAGCTTTGTACACCGAATACAGTAAGGCGCTGCTCCCTTAAGGTAAACCCTACCAATCAAAGTATCTCCTTGGCCTCTTGATCCCATCGCGTAGCGATCCGGGGGTACTGCACGGTCATGCTCACAGTCCAAGGCATAGAGTTCCAGGGCTTTCGCCTCTATGTCCTCCCTAACCTCTGCGCTGCACTTATCCTCGGCCTGGACTTCCAGTGCAATCTCCAGAGCCTGACCCTTAAATTCAGCGTACCCTTACCACCCCTCACTGTGTGCGGCCTCGCGACCCTAAAAGTTGATCCTCCTTCCCTCTTTGCCAATCTAACTCCAGATTGCAAACCCGTCGCCACCAGGAGCAGACGGTACAGCACCCAGAATAAGGCCTTCATCAGGTCCGCGGTCCAGCAGTTGCTTCGGCAGGGAGTCATCGAGGCCAGCAACAGCCTCTGGAGAGCTCAAGTGGTAGTGGTTAAGTCTGGGGAGAAAAACCGAATGGTCGTGGACTACAGCCAGACCATCAACAGGTACACGCAGCTCGACACGTACCCCCTCCCACGCATATCTGACATGGTTAACTAGATTGCACAGTACCGGGTCTTCTCAACGGTGGACCTGAAATCCGCTTACCACCAGCTCCCCATCCGTAAATCGGACCGGCCATACACCGCCTTTGAGGCAGATGGCCGGGTATATCACTTCCTTAGGGTCCCCTTCGGCATCACCAATGGGGTTGCGGGCCACGTTCCCGTATCTAGACAATGTGACCATCTGCGGCTATGATCAGCAGGACCACGACGCCAACTTCGCTAAATTTCTCCGCACCGCCACTCTCCTCAACCTCACGTATAACGAGGAGAAGTGTGTGTTCCGTACAAACCGCTTAGCCATCCTTGGCGACGTAGTCGGAGTTCTGGGGCCAGATCCCGAACGCATGTGCCCCCTCATGGAGCTCCCTCTCCCCCACTGCCCCAAGGCCCTCAAACACTGCCTGGGGTTCTTCTCATATTACGCACAGTGGTTCCCAGATTATGCGGACAAGGCCCACCCACTCATACAGTCCACTCATTTCCCCCTGACGGCCGAGGCCTAACAGGCTTTCGCCCGGATCAGGGGCAAAATTCTCCGACCCCCCCGCCGGCCGGGTCGGAGAATCGCCAAGGGCTGGCGTGAATCCCGCCCCCGCCGGTTGCCGAAGTCTCCGGCACCGGAGATTCGGCGGGGGCGGGAATCGCGCCGCGCCGGTTGGCGGGCCCCCCCGCTCGATTCTCCGGCCCAGATGGGCCGAAGTCCCGCCGCTAAAATGCCTGTCCCGCCGGCGTAAATTAAATCACCTACCTTACCGGCGGGACAATGCGGCGCGGGCGGGCTCCGGGGTCCTGGGGGGGGGGCGCGGGGCGACCTGGCCCCGGGGGGTGCCCCCACGGTGGCCTGGCCCGCGATCGGGGCCCACCGATCTGCGGGTGGGCCTGTGCCGTGGGGGCACTCTTTCCCTTCCGCCTCCGCCACGGTCTCCACCATGGCAGAGGCGGAAGAGACTCGCTCCACTGCGCATGCGTGGGAAGCTGTCAGCGGCCGCTGACGCTCCCGCGCATGCACCGCCCGGAGATGTCATTTCCGCGCCAGCTGGCGGGGCACCAAAGGCCTTTTCCGCCAGCTGGCGGGACGGAAATTCGTCCGGCACCGACCTAGCCCCTTAAGGTTGGTGCTCGGCTCCCAAGGATGCGGAGCATTCCGCACCTTTGGGGCAGCGCGATGCCCGTCTGATTTGCGCCATTTTGGGCGCCAGTCGGCAGACATCGCGCCGTTTCCGGATAATTTCGCCCCAGAGCTGATATTGCCAAAGCTGGAATGCACGCTGTAGACGAAACACTTCCTTTACAAGTAGAAAGCAACGCATCGGACGTCGTCCTTGCCGCCACCCTCAACCAGGCAGGCAGACCCGTGGCATTCTTTTCCCGCACCCTCCATGCCTCCGAAATTCGGCACTCATCCGTCGAAAAGGAGGCCCAGGATATCGTTCAGGCTGTGCGACATTGGAGGCATTACCTGGCCGGCAGGAGATTCACTCTCCTCATTGATCAACGGTCGGTAGCCTTCATGTTCAACAACACTCAGCGGGGCAAAATCAAAAATGATAAAATCTTGTGGTGGAGAATCAAGCTCTCCACCTATAATTACGAGATTAAGTATCGCCCTGGCAAACTCAACGAGCCCCCAGACGCCCCATCCCGAGGTACATGTTCCAGCGCACAGGTAAACCGACTCCGGTTTACGACAGCCTTTGTCACCCAGGGGTCACTCGGTTGTACCACTTCATTCAGGCACAAAATTTGCCCTACTCCGTTGAGGCAGTAAGGACGATCACCAAGGACTGCCAGGTCAGTGTGGAGTGCAAGCCACACTTCTACCGGCCGGACCGCGCGCACCTGGCGAAGGCCTCCCGCCCCTTTGAACGCCTCAGCGTGGATTTCAAAGGCCCCCTCGCCTCCTCCGATCGACACACATATTTCCTCAGTGTGATCGATGAATACTCCCGGTTCCCCTTCCCCATCCCATGCCCCGACATGACATCTGCCACTGTCATTAAAGCCCTTCATTTTATCTTCACTCTGTTTGGCTTCCCCGCCTACATCCACAGGGGATCCTCATTCATGAGTGATGAGCTATGTCAGTTCCTGCTCAGCAGGGGTATTGCCTCCAGCAGAACGACGAGCTACAACCCCCGGGGAAACGGACAAGTAGAAAGGGAGAATGGGATGGTATTGAGGGCCGTCCAGCTGGCCCTATGGTCCAGAATTCTCCCGGCCTCCCGCTGGCAAGACGTACCCCCTGACGCACTACATTCCATTCGCTCATTACTCTGCACTGCTACTCACAGTACACCGCATGAACGTCTTTTTGCCTTCCCCAGGAAGTCCACATACAGGGTATCGCTCCCAACTTGGCTCACAGCTCCGGGAACCGTGCTTCCCCGTAAACATGTGCTGCTCCACAAGGCGGATCCGTTGGTGGAAAGGGTGCTCCACGCAAACCAACAGTACGCCTACGTGACGTTCCCCGACGGCCGCCAGGATACCGTCTCCCTCAGGGACCTGGCACCAGCAGGTTCCACCCCCACGCCACCCCCGTTGCCCCCGGTGCCACCCTCCCCTCCCCCGCCGCCCCCATCACCCATCACCGTCCGTCCTCCCCCTTCCCACCCCCGTTGATGAAGAGGATTTCGGCACGCTCCCGGAGTCAACTTCGACCATGACAGCACCAACATCGCCGTCTCCACTTCGTCAATCTCAAAGGACCATCAAGGCGCCGGACCGGCTGAACCTCTGACCGGCCCACTGGATGACCAGAGACATTTTTTTTACTGCTCTGTAAATATTAAAAATTACTAATTGTATATAATTATCCACCACCCCCGCCGGACTCAATTTTAACAGGGGCTGAATGTGGTAAACTACTGTGTTCTGATATTGGATGTTGTACGGTAGAACCTGCACTACAGGTTCACCTGGGGCCCCTGCATGCTAGCTCCGCCCAGGAGGCGGGTTACAAATATGCGTGGCCTCCAGCTCGCAGCCATTTCATCAGCTGCTGTGGGAGGCCACACATCTGATACTAATAAAGCCTCAGTTTGGATTCAACTTCGTCTCCAGTCAAATTGATCGTGCCTCAATCGCCAAGGCCGCGATGCACGCGGTCGACGAGACTCACCTTCCACATCGAGAACGATGCATCAGACGCCGCTCTGGCCGTCACCCTCAACCAGGCAGGCAGGCCCGTGGCATTCTTTTCCCGCACCCTCCATGCCTCTGAAATTCGACACTCCTCTGTCGAAAAGGAGGCCCAAGCTATCGTTGAAGCTGTGCGGCATTGGAGGCATTACCTGGCCGGCAGGAGATTCACTCTCCTCACTGACCAACGGTCGGTTGCCTTCATGTTCAACAACACACAGCGGGGTAAGATCAAAAATGATAAGATCTTGAGGTGGAGGATCGAGCTCTCCACCTACAATTCTGCACTGTAAATTCTATGATTAAAAAAAATCAAAAAAATCTATGATAATTATGAGATTTTGTATTGCCCCGGTGAGCTCAACGAGCCCCCCGATGCCTTATCGCGAGGTACATGTGCCAGCGCACAAGTGGACCGACTCCGGACCCTGCACGACGATCTCTGTCACCCAGGGGTCACCCGCTTTTATCACTTCATAAAGGGCCGCAATCTGCACTACTCCATCGAAGAAGTCAGGGCTATCACCAGAGTGTGGTAATACCAGGTATTGCGGTATCTGAGAGGTGGATGACCATTGGTTAGACCCCGGAGTCTACTATTGGCTAATGTACATAGCTCCGCCCTGAGAGGCGGAGTATAAGAACCAATGCCGTCCCAGCAGCCTTCACTTTCTGTATCGAAGCTGCTGGGGAAGAGTTCTCGCAGATTCAAGCCTATTAGTTATGACTCACCTTGTCTTGAGAGTAATTGATTGTGCATCAATTTAATCTGCTACAACTTCAGTTGAAAGGATGGATCTCCGTATCAAACCAGAGTGCCTTCAGCTCAGCCCCCACGCGGACAACTCTGCTGCTATTTTCAAACATTGGCTGGCGTGCTTTAAGGGCTACCTCGACACGGCCGCTGACACCCCCACAAAAGGACAAAAGATGCATCTCTTACGCTCACGGGTCAGCCCTGGGATCTACCCTCTTATCAAGGAGGTGGCGAATTATTCTGCCGCGATCGAGCTGCTAGAAGGACATTATATCCGCCCTGTGAACCAGTTCTACGCTCGTCACCTGCTGGCAATTAGGAGGCAAAGCCCCGAGGAAACATTGGAAGACTTCTACCAGGCGCTGCTGGTGCTGGGCCGAAATTGTGGCTGCCCGCCAGTTTCGGGGAACGAGCACACGGAAGTTTTGATCAGGGATGCTTTTGGGGCAGGTATGACCTCCCCCGATATCCGCCGAAGGCTCCTAGAAATGGACACTCTGGGACTTGCAGAGGCACGGGCCCTGGCGGGGTCCATGGACGTTGCATATAAAAACGCGCTGTCCTTTGCTCCCGATCGTGCGGCGGCCCCCTGGGCTGCGTGGCACCCCATAGCGGCAGCCCCTCAGACCTTTCCCCTGACCTCGCAAGCCTGCACGGCGAGACGGCCCACTAACGCCGCCGGACACCGCTGTTTATTCTGCGGGCCGGCGAATCATCCCCGCCCGCGCTGCCCGGCCCGCATTGCCACCTGCAAAGGGTGCGGCAAGAAGGGCCACTATGTGGGGGTCTGGGTCTCCAGCGCCTATCGGCAACCCCGCTTTCAGGTCCCGACCGCCCAGCGCTCACCGTCACCCCCCTATCCTAAGGCCACGTGCGACCCACGGGCACGGCCATTTTGCCCCCCGGATACCACGCTGGACGGGTGGGCGCCGCCATTTTGTCCCTCGCCGCCGCCATCTTCTTCATTCCCGGACACCATGTGCGACCCATGGGTGACGCCATCTTGGATGGGGCCCCAGACCCCCAGCACAACCGACTACATGCTGCCCGACCAGAACTCTCCATTACTGCAGCTAGCCTCGGTGACTCTGGACCAGAGTCGGCTCCGGACGCTGGCGAAAGCTACAACACCATCTCCATCAACGGCCACGAGACGTCGTGCCTGACCGAATCTGGGAGCACGGAAAGCTTTTTTCACCCTGACACGGTAAGGCGCTGTTCTCTTGTCACCCATCCCGTAAATCAAAGGATCACCCTGGCCTCCGGGTCACATGCGGTGGAGATAAAGGGGTTCTGCCTAGCGAACCTCACTGTCCAAGGCAGGGAATTCCACAATTTCCGCCTGTACGTCCTGCTGCACCTCTGCGCAGCCACCCTCCTTGGGCTGGATTTCCAGTGCCGTCTGCAAAGCCTGACTTTTAAATTCGGCAGCCGTATACTCCCTCTTACTGTCTGCGGCCTCGCGACCCTTAAGGTCGACCCACCTTCCCTGTTTGCGAACCTCACCCCGGATTGCAAGCTCGTCGTCACCAGGAGCAGACGGTACAGTGCCCAGGACCGGACCTTCATCAGGTCGGAGGTCCAGAGGCTGCTGAGGGAAGGGGTCATCGAAGCGAGCAACAGTCCCTGGAGAGCTCAAGTACTGGTGGTAAAGACCGGGGAGAAACATAGGATGGCCATTGACTACAGCCAGACCATCAACAGGTTTACGCAGCTGGATGCGTACCCTCTCCCCCGAATAGCCGACCTGGTGAACAGGATCGCGCAATACAAGGTTTTCTCCACGGTGGATCTCAAGTCTGCCTACCACCAGCTACCCCTCCATAATGGTGACCGCCAGTACACTGCCTTCGAAGCAGACGGGCGGCTCCATCACTTTTTAAGGGTTCCCTTCGGTGTCACGAACGGGGTCTCGGTCTTCCAACAAGAGATGGACTGAATGGTTGACCGGTCTGGCTTACGCGCAACGTTCCCGTATCTGGATAACGTCACCATCTGCAGCCATGATCAGCAGGACCACGACACCAACCTCCGCAAATTTCTCCAGACCGCGAAAATCCTTAATCTGACATACAATAAGGATAAATGCATGTTTAGCACCGACCATCTAGCCATTCTAGGTTACGTAGTGCGAAGTGGAGTCATAGGCCCCGACCTTGAGCGCATGCGCCCCCTCATGGAGTTCCCCCTCCCTCACTGCTCCAAGGCCCTAAAGCGCTGCCTCGGGTTCTTCAGCTATTATGCACAGTGGGTCCCCAATTAAGCAGACAAAGCCCGACCCCTGATCCAGTCCACAACCTTCCCCCTGTCGACGGAGGCCCGCCAGGCCTTCAGCCGCATCAAAGTCGACATTGCAAAAGCCACGATGCGCGCCATCGACGAGTGCCTCCCCTTCCAGGTCGAGAGCGATGCGTCCGATGTAGCTCTGGCGGCCACCCTCAACCAAGCGGGCAGGCCTGTGGCTTTCTTCTCCCGTACCCTCCATGCTTCCGAAATTCGCCACTCCTCGGTCGAAAAAGAGGCCCATGCCATAGTAGAAGCTGTGCGACACTGGAGGCATTACCTGGCCGGCAGGAGATTCACTCTCCTCACCGACCAACGGTCGGTGGCGTTCATGTTCGACAATGCGCAGTGGGGCAAGATTAAGAATGACAAGATCTTGCGGTGGAGGATAGAACTCTCTACCTACAATTACGAGATCTTGTACCGCCCGGGGAAGCTGAACGAGCCTCCTGATGCCCTGTCCCGCGGCACTTGTGCCACCGCACAAGTGGACCGCCTCCGGTCCCTCCACGAGGACCTCTGCCACCCGGGGGTCACTCCTTTCTTTCATTTAATCAAGACCCGCAACCTGCCCTACTCCATCGAGGAGGTCAGGACCGTCACCAGGGACAGCCAAATCTGCGCGGAGTGCAAGCCACACTTCTACAGGCCAGATAAAGGCTCCCCGTCCCCGTACAGGATGGGGAGCTGGTGGTATGCGGACTTAAGATCCACTGTGGAGAAGAGCTTATAATGCGCGATCCTGTTGACCAGGTCGGATATGCGGGGGAGAGGGTACGCGTCGAGTTGCGTAAACCTGTTGATGGTCTGACTGTAGTCGATGACCATCCTATGCTTCTCCCCGGTCTTTACCACCACTACTTGAGCTCTCCAGGGGCTTTTGCTAGCCTCAATGATACCTTCCTTCAGTAACCGTTTGACCTCTGCCCTAATAAAAATCCGGTCCTGGGCACTATACCGTCTGCTCCTGGTGGTGACGGGTTTGCAATCTTGGGTGAGGTTCGCAAACAGGGAGGGCGGATCGACCTTGAGGGTCATGAGGCTGCAGACAGTGAGGGGGGTATAGGGCCACTGAATTTGAACGTTAGACTTTGGACGTTACACTGAAAATCCACTCCTAGGAGTGTGGCCACGCAGAGGTGGGGAAGGACGTAGAGTCGGTAGTTTTTGAACTCCCTTCCTTGGACTGTGACGTTAGCTACACAAAACTCCTTGATCTCTACTGAGAGAGATCCGGAGGCCAGGGAGATTTTTTGATTAACGGGGTGGACGGGGAGAGAACAGCGTCTTACAGTGTTGGGGTGTATGAAGCTCTCCGTGCTCCCAGAATCGATTAGGCAGGACGTTTCATGCCCGTTGATAAGCACCGTCGTTGTAGCGGTCGATAGTGTTCGGGGCCGAGACTGGTCTAGGGTCACCAAGGCTACCCTTGGCAACAGTTGATTGTTCTCTTCGGGCGGTGTGTGGTCAGCCGAGCTGGGGTCCTGGGAGTCCATCCAAGATGGCGGCGCCCATTGGTCGCACATGGCTGAGGGTGCACAAAATTGCGGTGCCCATCCATTGCACGTGGCGTCCGCGGGACAAGATGGCGGCGCCCGGAGGCCGCACGTGGCCCTGGTGGAGGAAGATAGCGGCGCCCACTGGCCGCACGGGGACCGTGGAGAGGATTGTGGTGGCGGTCCGTATTCGCCACCGGAGACCACAGCGACCGCCCGGGCCTGGCATACCACCACGAAGTGGCCCTTTTTACCGCATCCCTTGCAGGTGGATGCGCGGACCGGACAGCGCTTTCGGGGTGCTTGGCCTGCCCGCAAAAATAGCAGTGGGGCCCCCCGGGGTTGCCAAGCCACCTTGCAGCACAAGCTTTTGGGGGGATGGGAGATGTCTCGGGGTCGGCCGCGGGGTAGTTCCATGCTGCCCAGGGGGCTGCCGCGTGGTTGAGGACATAAGCGCGGGCGTTTAGGGAGGCCACATCCAGGGAGCCGGCAAGGGTCTGTGCCTCCTTGAGGCCTAGGGTGTCTTTCTCCAGAAATCGCTGGCGGATTTGGGAGGACAGCATACCTGCAATGAAAGCGTCCCGGATCAAAAGTTCTGTGTGGTCGCTCGCCGAAACTTGCGGCAACTGCAATTTCTCCCCAACACCAGGACCGCACGGTAGAATTCTTCCAGCGATTCCCCAGGGATTTGTCACCTCGTTGCTAGCAGATGTCGAGCGTAGACCTAGTTTACCGGGCCAATACAATGTCCTTTCAGCAGCTCCATTGCTGCATCGAAGTCATCCGCATCTTCGATGAGGGTGTAAATTTCTGGGCTCACCCTCGAGTGCAGGACTTGCAGTTTCTGTTCTCCCGTGGGTGAGTTTGCGGCCGTTCCAAGGTATCCGTTAAAACACGCCAGCCAGTGCTTGAAGGTTGCCGCTGAGTTTGCCGCGTGGGGGCTGAGTTGCAGACACTCCGGCTTGATTCGGAGCTCCATCCTTTTAAATCTAGCGTATTAAATTGATGCACAATCAATAACCTCAGAAACGAGATTGGAGACAATTGAAGGCTTTAATACGCTTATTGTTTCCCCCAGCAGCGCAGGTACAGAAGAAAGCTGCTGGGGCGGCACGGGCTCTGAAACCCTGTCTTGCAAGGCGGAGCTAGCATGCAAGCTTATCCAATGGGAACAAGTACATTCTCCACCACTGGTATTCCGGCATTACTAGGTACCACAATCCTCCTAACACAGACTACCACAGCTATAAACCTCGTGGCGGAGCCCATCAGCTCCCCAATTGAAGTCCATGGTACTCTCTTCTTTTCCTGATGGCATTTTATCACTGTCCATCTCTGCGCAGTTTATTTTCAAACCTGCGTGGTTCATATCAGCTTGTTTACATGTGGTTTCCTTTCGGAGTCTGGCCTCCCTGCACTGCTTCAGGTACTGTCTGCAGCTTCCCAGCTGTAGCCCACCACCGTGTTCTGCCTCCTCAACTTATCCAGGGGTCTTGCCTCCTTACACGCTCCGCCTCCTGAACTTCACACAGTAGTGGTATGGCCTACCTACACGGCTTTGACACCACTAGCCTGCCAGCACAGCTCTGCCTCCTACCCTTGCGCCTCCTGCCCTAAGTTCCCCTTTCAGATTATTTTGTTACTCGACTGGACCATCCTTGGGCAGGCTTGCTGTACTACCAGGTTGTAAATAAAACACACTCACCCTGTTTGCAGAGCCTTTCCGATGACCTGATACGATTATCCTGCTGGCTATACCAAATTGCTGTGGTGGACTTCTTCCAAATAACCACAGGCGACTCGGGGTCAGATTACAATAGTTTATTAAGGATTCAAGCATGGAGGGAACTACCCCAGAGAAACTCTGGAGGAGAACCCTCTCCTGATCCTCACACAGTGTGTTTCAATAAGGAACTACCAGCGTTGCTCAATCACTTGTAGCAACTGGTTCAATGACTTCTGTTTGGGTTAGCCTTTCTAGTTCTTCTTCAACCTTTGGCCTGATGGCATCCAGTATGGTTCTAGCTTTGAGACATTTTGGTGTGCTGTTTAGCTTGATTCTAAGTTGAACTTCAACTCCTGTCATTGGGCCCAATGATACTTAAAACAGCTTTGTATGTTTCTACATAAGTTGCTGTACGTCTTTCTTTGAATCCACTAATTGATTCACTGCTCCCCAGTTGAGTTTAATTTTTTCCAAACATGCTCTACTAACTAAAGCAAGAGAATTTCCACAGCCAACATTGTTGGTGCCTCATTTGGCCTCAACTTATGACTGCAGACAAAATAGAATACTCACTGCCAGTTAAATTAATACAAGTTTATTAAAGCTATGTGCTCAACTAAACAGTTACATAAGTTTCAAGACTTACAGCTTGAAAGAAAATATACTACCTCAATGGAGACTACTTGATCAGGTTTTCTCTGAAGCATGCGTGCTGGTGAGCCTTGAAATTCAGATCTGATCTGACAATAGTTGATCCCTGGGGTTATCGTTCTTTAATACCACCCCCCTCCCCCCCCCGCCCACTGTTGATCCACTGAACTGAGTGATGTGGATCGCAAAGAACCTTAGCCAGCCATCTCCATCAGGCAGACACTAAAGTCCAAGCCATGTTACAATTAATTCTAACTACTTAAAGCAATTACATTAATACATATATATAGTTATACATTAACATATAATTTTCCCATCAATTATTCCCATTTTTGGAGAAACAACTCCATCTCTAATTTCTTGTCCATCCTCACTTTCCAGTGCTTTAACATGATCATAATAGAAGTTTGATACAATAAAATAATTTGCATGGCTATTATTACCAAATGCAATATAATAAGCCCATGTGTACAGCTGTACATTTGTTCCACAGTTTCAAATGTCATCCCACCAACTAGTTTCTGTAATTTCAATTATATTGGTTTTGATTACACTTACTTCTTGTAACACTTTCTGATATGACATATCAGCATATTTAAGGAGTTTTTAAATATTTCTTAAAGTTGTTGGCAACAGTTATGTATTTGTCACATGTTTTCCCAATAATCATTGAATGCAGATTTAATTTTTCCATGACATCAATTCGCTTTGTTTTCGTTTATGAATATCAACTAACTTAATTTGACCAATTCTAGCTGAAACCTGGGTTTTACGGAAAATGTGAGTTTCTCAACAGGGCATATTCTGGTACCATACCAATATCTTCTTAGTGTGGTGGTAACACAATATTCTCCATTACTCACATGTGCAACCCTTGCGACCTGTTTTTAAGGTTCTAACTTCTAAGGTACAAGTTATATTCTCATTTGTTAAAAACTTATTTGTTCCATTCCTTCAATTTTGCTCGAATTTCATGTTTTTTGTTTTCTGTTCATTTTATAACCAATTGTAATTTTGAATTTTTTGCTGTATTCGGTTTAAAATGTTTTAAAATGGGGTTTTAATTGACATTTTTTTAATAACACTAACGTTTTTGAAGACGCAGATTGGATTGCTGCCAAAGGCGCCTCATCTTTTTGCTTTGGAACAGACTTTCACATTTTGAAATTTGTCCTGCTTGTTTTGTCTCAAACCCAAACACAACCCTTTTGAATTTCTTTTAAACAGCCAAATATCACAGCAGTTTGAACTAAGTGAACTTTAGCTCCCTTTTAGATTTTCCCTCAATTGTTCTACCATTTCCATAAATACTGCAAAGAATTTGATTCTAATTCTAGTCTCAATCACTCGCTTTCTCTTTTATTAGCTGGTTTATTGTTTTTGCATGTCGTTTCAGTAGTTTCACAATGCCTAACCTTGTTTGATTTGTTTCTTCATTTCCTTAGATATTTTGTTTAAAGTTTTTATTTATTTTCCCAAACATATTTGCCTTGTTTAAGCTCTCAATTTTTCATCCAGATTTCACAAGTTTAAAGTGTTAACAGTAGTCATTCCTGTACTGTACTTTAATCTCTCTTTCCCATCATGCCCTACTTCTTGGCCTCACAATATTTTAATCTGTTGGTTATATAATCTCTTGATCTGGGTACGACACCAATCCGGGAGTCCTAAGTTTGCAACACTTAAAACATGGTACTAATTCATGGGGTACGTCATCATACAGTGTTTTTCCAACATTACTCAAGACAATACCATTTTCAGATCCTGTGACAGTTCTCACAGTCTATTAATTTTTGTTGTTTCCCCATCGGATACTGTTGCATGCTTTCACGGTTCCTGCTTCGTGAGTCCCAGATATCCATAAGACATAGGAGCGGAAGTAAGGCCATTCGGCCCATCGAGTCCATTCCACTATTCAATCATGGCTGATTTCAACTCCATTTGCCCGCTCTCTCTCCATAGCCCTTAATTCCTCGAGAAATCAAGAATTTATCAACTTCTGCCTTAAAGACACTCAACGTCCCGGCCTCCACCGCCCTCTGTGGCAATGAATTCCACAGATCCACCACTCTCTGGCTGAAGAAATTTCTCCTCATCTCTGTTCTAAAGTGACTCCCTTTTATTCTAAGGCTGTGCCCCCGGGTCCTAGTCTCCCCTGCTAATGGAAACAACTTCCCTACGTCCACCCTATCTAAGCCATTCATTATCTTGTAGGTTTCTATTAGATCTCCCCTCAACCTCCTAAACTCCAATGAATATAATCCCAGGATCCTCAGACGTTCATCGTATGTTAGGCCTACCATTCCTGGGATCATCTGTGTGAATCTCCGCTGGACCCGCTCCAGTGCCAGTATGTCCTTCCTGAGGTGTGGGGCCCAAAATTGCTCACAGTATTCTAAATGGGGCCTAACTAATGCTTTATAAAGCTTCAGAAGTACATCCCTGCTTTTATATTCCAAGCCTCTTGAGATAAATGACAACATTGCATTTGCTTTCTTAATTACGGACTCAACCTGCAAGTTTACCTTTAGAGAATCCTGGACTAGGACTCCCAAGTCCCTTTGCACTTCAGCATTATGAATTTTGTCACCGTTTAGAAAATAGTCCATGCCTCTATTCTTTTTTCCAAAGTGCAAGACCTCGCACTTGCCCACGTTGAATTTCATCAGCCACTTCTTGGACCACTCTCCTAAACTGTCTAAATCTTTCTGCAGCCTCCCCACCTCTTCCATACTACCTGCCCATGGGCCCTTATTTTACTCAGCAGTCTCCCGTGAGGCACTTTATCAAAGGCCTTTTGGAAGTCCAGATAGATAACATCCATTGGCTCTCCTTGGTCTAACCTATTTGTTCTCTCTTCAAAGAACTCTAACAGGTTTGTCAGGCATGACCTCCCCTTACTAAATCCATGCTGACTTGTCCTAATCCGACCCTGTACTTCCAAGAATTTAGAAATCTCACCCTTAACCATGGATTCTAGAATCTTGCCAACAACCGAGGTTAGGCTAATTGGCCTATAATTTTCCATCTTTTTCCTTGTTCCCTTCTTGAACAGAGAGGGGGCTTACAACAGCGATTTTCCAATCCTCTGGGACTTTCCCTGACTCCAGTGACTTTGAAAGATCATAACTAATGCCTCCACTATTTCTTCAGCTATCTCCTTTAGAACTCTAGGATGTAGCCCATCTGGGCCCGGAGATTTATCAATTTTTAGACCTCTTAGTTTCTCTAGCACTTTCTCCTTTGTAATGGCTACCATATTCAACTCTGCCCCCTGACTCTCTGGAATTGTTGGGATATTACTCATGTCTTCTACTGTGAAGACTGACGCAAAGTACTTATTTAGCTCCTCAGCTATTTCCTTGTCTCCCATCACTAGATTACCAGCGTCATTTTGGAGCAGCCCAATGTCTACTTTTGCCTCCCGTTTGTTTTTAATGTATTTAAAGAAACTTTTGCTATCATTCCTAATGTTACTGGCTAGCCTACCTTCATAATTGATCCTCTCTTTCCTTATTTCTCTCTTTGTTATCCTCTGTTTGTTTTTGTAGCCTTCCCAATCTTCTGACTTCCCACTGCTCTTTGCCACATTATCGGCTTTCTCTTTTGCTTTGATGCATTCCCTAACTTCCTTTGTCAGCCATGGCTGCCTAATCCCCCCTCTGATAACCTTTCTTTTCTTTGGGATGAACCTCTGTACTGTGTCCTCAATTACTCCCAGAAACTCCTGCCATTGCTGTTCTACTGTCTTTCCCACTAGGCTCTGCTCCCAGTTGATTTTCGTCAGTTCCTCCCTCATGCCCCTGTAGTTACCTTTATTTAACTGTAACACCTTTACATCTGATTCTACCTTCTTTCTTTCAAATTGGAGATTGAATTCTACCATATTATGATCACTGCCTCCTAAGTGTTCCCTTACTTTAAGATCTTTAATCAAGTCTGGCTCATTACATAACACTAAGTCCAGAATGGCCTGTCCCCTCGTGGGCTCCATCACAAGCTGTTCCAAAAAGCCCGCCTGTAAACATTCAATTAATTCCCTTTCCTTGGGTCCACTGGCAGCATTATTTACCCAGTCCACCTGCATATTGAAGTCCCCCATGATCACTGTGACCTTGCCTTTCTGACATGCACTTTATATTTTGTGGTGCATTTTGTACCCCTGGTCCTGACCACTGTTAGGAGGCCTGTACATAACTCCCATTATGTTTTTTTTGCCTTTGTGGTTCCTCAACTCTACCCACACAGACTCCACATCATCTGACCCTATGTCGTTTAGTGCTATTGATTTAATTTCATTCCTAATTAACAAGGCAACCCCGCCCCCTCCGCCCACCTCTCTGTCTTTTCGATAGGTTGTGAATCCCTGGATGTTTAAATGCCAGTCCTGAACCCCCTGCAACCATGTCTCTGTGATGCCTACCACATCATACCTGCCAGTCACAATCTGGGCCACAAGCTCAGCTACCTTGTTCCGTACACTGCGCGCATTTAAATATAGCACCTTTAATTCTCTATTGACCGTCCCTTTTTGTTTTCTTGGTGTGGTGGACCTTGGTTTACTGAGCCTTTCCATACGCTGTGTCATATTTTGTGGGATGGGGACTATCGTAACTTCTCCTGAGTTCTGTCTTTTCATGATTTTTTGTATTCCTAAGCAGCTACGCTTCCCACTGATTACTTCACCTCTTGGTTCCCTGACTTTCCCTTCCCCCCCAATCTCTAGTTTAAAGTCCTATTGACCACCCTATTTACTCTTTTCGCCAGAACACTGGTCCCAGCTCGGTTCAGGTGGAGACCATCCCAACGGTATAGGCCCCCCGTGTCCCAAAACTGATGCCAGTGTCCCATGAAAAGGAACCCCTCTTTCCCACACCACTCTTTCAGCCATGTGTTAACTTCCCTTATTCTTGCCTCCCTGTGCCAATTTGCACGTGGCTCGGGCAGTAATCCGGAGATTATGACCCTTGAGGACCTGTTTTTTAATTTGAATCCTAGCTCTTTATAATCTCTAAACAGGTCCTCTTTTCTAGACTTGCCTATATTGTTGGTACCGACATGGACCACAACAACTGGATCCTCCCCCTCCCTCTCCAGTATCCTTTCAAGCCGGTCAGAGATGTCCCGCACCCTAGCACCGGGCAGGCAACATACCATGCGGGACTCTTTATCCTGCTCACAAAGGATACTATCTATCCCCCTGATAATAGAATCCCCTACAACTACAACTTGCCTATTTACTCCCTCCCCTTGAATGACCTGCTGAACCATGGTGCCTTGGTCAGCTGACTCATCCTTCCTGCAGCCCTGTTCGCCATCCACAAAGGGAGTAAGTGCCTCATACCTGTTGGACAGGGTCAAGGACTGAGGCTCCTGAGATCCTGACTGCTGGTTCCCTTTACCTGCCTGACTTGCAGTCACACCCTGCTGTCCCTGGCCACTGGCAGGATTTAAACTACTTACTCTGACAAGTGTGACTGCCTCCTGAAACACAATGTCCAGGCAAGTCTCCCCCTCCCAGATGTGCCTCAGTGTTTGAAGCTCAGACTCCAGCTCATCAATTCTGAGCCGGAGCTCTTCGAGCAGCCAACACTTACTGCAGATGTGGTCGCTTCAGCTCGCAATGGGATCTGCCAGCTCCCACATCAAGCAGCTCAAGCACATCACCTGACCAGCCATCACTAATTAATTAATTCGTTTAATTTAAGTTTACGAGTTTAGCTGTGTTTTTAAAAAAAATTTGGGCAGATTTGCTATCAACCAATCAGATCACAGCTTCCCTCTGACGTCACTTTTGGAAAAAAAAACCCTGGAAAACAGGAAGTTACCGTTAGGTTTTTATACTCACAGAGACTGCTCCTCCTCCCAAAATTAGGTCCGAAGAAAGAGAGAGAACAAAACAGTCGGGATAAAGCACCTTCTCCCACTCTTCACCGAATTACCTCACTGCACCAAATTACCAAATTCTCACTCTGTCTGTGTCTCACTCACTCAGGCTGTGTCTCCTTGACCAATGCTTCGTGACGTAACTTTCATAGATGGTTATCTCTGTTAATGCTATGGTTCTATCAGTCCATCTTTTCGTACCTATTAATAAGATCAAGATAGTATGTGCTCATATTTACAGTTTTGATCTTGCTAGCCAGTCTGCCAAATGTTCTTCTTAACCAGGATCTTATCGCGATAATCTTCTCCCATTTTCCTTTCTCCTCTCTCATCCTGGGTATATCGCTTTCAAGATTTTGCCTTTCAACGCATCTACAAGTTGGTCACCTGATTAGAGCTAGCAGCAGTGCTTGTAGACGCTCCATTCTCGACTAGGGTAGAAGCAGAAGATGTAGCTGCATCTTCATCACCCACATCCAGCAACACATGGAGCTGGTGATTACCCTGGGGGTTGAATAGCTTTAGCTGGTTTATATGGTACCACCCGGTTTTATCAGATCTCACAAAACTTTGTAACCGAGGGACTCATTTTGTCTACTATAGAATATGGCCCAGTATATTTAAGAGCAGTTTCTTGTTGGTGAATTTGGAGCATGACTGTATTCCCAATCTCATACTCCACAGGCTTGACATTTCCATAAAAATATGCTTCGCTACCCTTCCTTTTCTGTCCCATTTTAACTGCATCATCCATATGGGCAGCTTGGATATTATCCCTCAATTGTTGTACAGCCTTTTTGTGGCTGACAATTGTCAATTCTGCCTCTGACAATCCCAACAAGGGTTCCACTCCTCTCATGGGCATCCTGTCATCAGGACATGGGGTGTAAAACCTGGTGAGCTGGATACAATATTTCATACTATCTTTAGGGCAAAGGACAGAACTACAATCCAAATAAAGTTATTTTGTTGGACAGTTTTCCAAATCATGTTTTTCCAATTTAGTTTAATTCTTTCCAACAGACCGCTGTACTGTGGGGATAGGCTATGTGGAATTCCTGTTTTATTCCGAATAGGGTCATTACATTCTGTATCACCTGAGCAGTGAATTAAGTTCCTTGGTTTGATTTAATGTTATGGGAAAGCCCCCATTTAGTGAACACCTGCTGTACCAGCACATTGGCTGCTACTATTATCGTGTTTGTCCTGGTAGGGAATGCTTCAATCCATTTGCTAAAGGTATCAATGATGACACAAATGTATTTGTCACCCCACCTTACATGGTGGCAAGGGGCCCCACATAGTCTATTTGTTAATTTGTCCATGGCCCATTTATCAGCCTGGCGTGTCTGAGCTCTTCTTCCTTTGCACAGGGGTCTGGATTATTTTGGGCACTAACCAGACAATTTTCCACAAAATGCTTTACGCCTCCATCTACTCCGGGCCACCAACATAAACTTTTAATTCTTTCAATAGCTGTATTCGCACCTTGGTGTCCCTGGACACTGTGACATTGATAGATTATCTGGTTCCGATCCTGGGTAGGCACCACATAATCTCCGTCCTTAAGGACAAGACCAGCCTCTATTTCTATTTTAGCTCTCCATCTGTAATAAGATGCTGGAAATACCCCAGCCTTGATTTTTTCCAAAAGCTCATTTGCCTTCTGTGCTTTGACAAAAATCTTTAGGACGGTGGCAGCCCCAGCCCCGGCCTAGGTGTCCCGGTTGTCTCCTCTTTTTGTTCTGGCACGAATGGTCCCTTGGGATCGCTCATTGTCAAGACTTGAAATTCATGCTGTTCCTCTTCATAACTGTGACTGGGACTGTCTGTGAGGGAGATCGAATTCCACCACAAGTTCTTCATAACTCTGTCCTCGTCATGCAGAATTTCAGCTTGTCTCCTTCTAGGAGCTAACATGATCCAGAGCCAACAGCAATGCAAAACCAACATGAGTTCCAAGGGTACAGTCATCCCCAAAACTGGCACTAGTCTGCTGAACCTCCTCATCTTGATCTGGATGGGATAGATCCATCAACTCTATATCCAAGTAACAAACAGCTTCGGCAACTATACCTTTGCTTATTCGCGGAGCTGCATCCACTTCTCAGTCTGTACAGCACCACAGGAATCATCATCAACGACTAAACTCTGATGGCTCTGTATTCTTTTATATGGTTTCAACAAGGAGTTTTGGTTTCCAATCTCAGTTTCAGTCTCGGCCTCTTTACCGACCAAGAGGGACTGCGTCCTTTCTCTATATTCCCCTTTCAATTAGGGTCAAATCATTGAAACCAAGGATTGTGTCAAACTCCACACAAGTACATGAAATTTAATACATGCAACAGTTTTAAGCATTGGCAACTACAGCCTCATTACAGCTCCTTTTTAATGCTGAGAGAAATTAATTAACCCATGTTATAGGATGTCCTAATACAATTGTTAATAATACAAGTCTCATGTTTCCACAGAAGAATGTGGCTTTTAACAGAAGACAGGTCAACACTCTAAAAAGAGGAATGCGCTTCTACATTGCGCCTCCCATGACCACCAAATGCCCCAAAGCGCTTCACAGTGAATGAAGTCATTTTGAAGAGTAGTCACTGTTGTAATATAGGAAATGCTGCACAGGAGTTCCCACAAATAGCACTATGATAATCACCTGAATACCAGTGATGTTGATTGAGGGATAAAAATTGGCAAGAACACCAGGGATTACTCTCCTTGCCTCTTTGAAATAGTGCCCTGGGATCTTTTATGTTCACCTGAGAGGACATGAAGCCTCAGTTTAATGTTTCATTTGAAATATGGGACCTCTGCCAGTGCAGCATTTCCTCAGTAATCCACTGGACTGTCAGCTTTGATTTTTGTTCTCAAGTCCTGGGGCAGAACCCTCCATTCTGGAGACTAAGTCTGGTGGCGGAGGGGAAATCAGAGTGATTATTGTCGGACGGCAGGACAGCTGAGCAGTGTTCCTCTCTTTGGTTGGCTCTGAATATGGCGATCAATATGGTCGCCTTCCTTAATTTTAATTGCGTTTGCTCTTGAGTCACCAGGTATCTTTCGATACCGCCACAAGGTTCAATCCCGAATACTGATCAAAGACTCGATACACCAGTTAGTTAGTTCAAAGTCAATGCTTATTTATTTACACACATAGTTAAATATACTTATGCACGAAACTCTACAGACTAAATTATCACTATTGCTAAAGCCTATACTTAGCTTCAGGCGCCCACTCAGTCAGGGGAACAATGGCCGTTGTTCGGTTCTGAGGCTGCTGGGGTCGAAGTGGTAGAGGGGAAACAGCTAAGGTCGTCTGTCTGGTAGCGAGCGTTGACCTTGGACTTACTTGCTTCTGGTGCAGCCGGTGAACAGGTCTCTCCTCGGTGAGAGCCAAGTCCAAGAGAGCGATTCTCTCTTGGGGGCTCCTTCTTATACCAAAAGGAGCTTCGCACTCTTTTGGGCGGGCCTTGAACTTGGCCCCAATCAATTGGGCCGTTTCTTGATCATTCATATTGATCTCATCCAATAAAGGGGTGGGTGCCCTGATGGCTGGGCGTGTCCTAGGTGGCTGTTGGCCTGCTTTGTTTCGGTCTCCTCTGGCGCCGGGGTGTCTGCCTTAGTATTGGTTACTCAAATGTTACTCTTTTGTTCCCGGAGATGGCCATTAGTATGCTAATGGGCCTACAGTTTTGGTCTTGTCTGGGAGCTGCAGCTCCAATATACAGACAAACCCTGAACCTGCTCAGTATTGTCCATTTTCCCTGCAATTGTTGCAAAGTGTCCATTTTGTAATCGGGAATTGGCCATCCCAGATGGCTACACACCCTCCTTGTGATCCTCAACGCGAAGCGTGAAGGATCACATTACCGCGTCATCTTCATTCTCTGACCAAGCTGGGCACTCATAAGCACTTCACGGGCTCTACACTGCCCTATCCTATGAATCGCAATATTTACCTAAAATCATTTTACATACGTACATCATTATAAAACTCTAAGGGGCACTATGACATTCAGGCATGCATTACAAAATAAAAAACTGGAACCTCTAACTATCCTCAATAAACTATCCTCACTCAAACAATCAAAAATAATCTACAACACTTTAAACTGTACAAATAGCAGCAACACAAGTTTCTCTGGCTTGGCAGTCAAGCACAGAGGTTTACATTTCTTTATTGAACGAACAAAACACACACAAAGAAAAACGGATGCACTTTAATTCACATAAAGGGGTTGGGGGGTTTGTTGGAGTCCGAGAATAGGGGACCTAAACGTGTATACCGGGGTGCGAGAGCAGGAGGCTCCCCTTCGCCATTTCCTGAGTCTAAGTGGCTGCACGACAGTACTAAGAGTGCTTCTACTCATAGTATTCACTATGTAAGATAGTGAATATCAGGTGATAAACTTGTCACACCAGGTCGGGGTGTCGGTAACTGTCTCGGGGGTTATTATCTCGGGGTTCAGTGTATGGCAGGGGTGGGAATCATTCACGGCCTGTGTGGTAGGGGTCAGGGGGGTAGCGTCCACGCGCAACTGAAGGGATCCCGCTAAGATCCAGCTGAAAAACATGAAGGTCGTCTTCCTTCTTCCTTTTGTCGGTCTTCTTCTTTTTCTTCCTCTGGGGTTCCTGAGGTTCCGGAGTTCTATGGACACAAGTATAATATCTGTTATTATCTTGCTTAAGATCGCGTATGTCTGTCTGTCTGTCCTTTGTTGCCAACTACCCATTATGATTGGTCACCATCTGTGACTCCCTAATTTAAAAAAAAAAAACGAATATTTGGACAAGACATCCGAGAAAAATACTGACATAGTGCGAGCTGTCTTGCAGCCTGTGCGATCTACCATCCTAATGTTTGAGGATGTAAATAGCATATGGAAGCAACCTAAGGGTCGCCAGAAACAAACAAAAGAATTTTGAACTGAAAGTGTCAAAATGGGGTGAGTATGGGCCGCGGCGGAATGGGTGGAATCCCTGGGTAGGACGGTGATCAGTGCCGTTTGTGCTCTACCCGAGCATAGCTGACCAGAAGGGGGTCCTCAGGCAGGGGTCCCTGGGGGTCCATCTATGACAGGTGTCCCGGGAGATTGGGTTGGGTCACCCCCATACTTGGGGGTAGAGGGGCACCCAGGCAATCCATTTGTGGAGGGCTGCTGTGTACTGGGGAGGGCGGAGATGGCTTCAATTTGCAGTGTTAGGGCGGGATAGAGGTGGCAGGCATGGGACCTCGCTATCGGGCTCAAGATGGCAGACCAATTGCGGGATACCCTGGGAATCCCTCGTATTGCACGGCAAACTGAATTGCGTCCTGCTTTACAACCAAGTGGTGATCATAAAACTGGTGCAATTCATCTCGGGTGGGAGAACATTGGGTGGGATTCTCCGCTTGCTGACGCCGATTTCGTAATCGCCGATCGGGCGGAGAATCCCTTTTTACAACCGAATCAGGAGCGGCGCCTGTTTTCGGATGCTCCGCCCCCTCCAAAACAGCATCACCAAGGAGTACACCGCACGCCATTGGGACGGCCTCAAGACATTACCTGAAGGCCCTCCCGCAATGCTCTGCCCCAATGGGCCGAGTCGGGAACCCTGGTATGGCGGCTGTGGACTGTATCCAGTGCCGCCACAGTCGGGTGGGAGCTATGCTGTTGGCCGGGGGGGTTTCAGTGAGAGCTGGCGGGGGGGGATTAGTGGTGCGTGGCCCAGGGGTGGTGAGGGGGTGTCCAGGGGGACACTATCTGGCAGGTCAGGTCCACGCGTGGCCGGAGTCATGTTGTACTGCAGGGCGTTGCCTTGCGCATGCGCTGTCATGGACCCGACAATTTTCCAGGCATTTATATCAGGAAGGCCGTGCATTTTACGTGGCATGGCTGCTAACCCTCCACTGGTCAGCGGAACAGTGCTGGGGCCTCGCCGAATTTTCCCACATAAAATGCCACGGATCCTCCGGACATAGCCCCAAAATCGGAGAATCCAGCCCATAGTCTCCCAAACAGAGAATCTGCACTTTGTGTCTTTCTCACAACATGGTTACCTACTTATCTTTGTATCTTCAGACCATTTGGGCACAATACAGTGAGTCTCTTTATCTAAATCATTAATATAGACTACAGTTGAGGGCCCAGAACTGATCCCTATGGGACTCCACTGGTTACTGTTGGACATTCTGACAATGATCCATTTATCCCAACTCTATTCTAATTAGTTAGCCAATTATCTATCCATATTGAATATATCTAACACCATGAGCTCTGTAGTATTCCCTAGGGCATCCCAGAATGACCACGCAAATTCTGGGAGTAGCATAAGGAGAAAGCATGGTGACAGCATTAGAAGATTAGATTAGATTAGACAGAGTTAACACAAGGTTAGATTATAGTGTAGTTCATGACTATTTAGATTATTGAGTACTGCTAGACAGATTCAATATTACGTAATTATTATCTATAGCTCAGTAGAGTGTGCGAACTTCATTTAATTAATAGTATTATAATAAATTAGTTTTGTTTCAATCTTTCGATTGGTGGATTCTTTGTCAACAACACATCAGATCATTCTGGAAGAAAAGACAACGAACACAACATATTACCACGAATGGTAATATAATAGTACCTTCTTAGTTTCAAATAAGGGGTACTACATGGTGATTGCACAGCTTCACATGGGTCCCATCTATAATGCTGCAAATTGGGCATGTTAACGAGTCTGTAAAATCCAAAGATATGTATTTTTGATGGTTTTGATGGAGAATAAGAAATATCAATTTGTTTGGTGAGCAGTGAGTCAGTGATTTGGTTGATGCATTGGTGTAAAGGATAATAGGTTTTTAAATCGATGTTACTGGTGATCCCATTGGAATCACCATTGTTGTAGAAATTAAGTGGTCTGGTCTATTTGTTTTCATATGTTCACACTTTTCCCTTGGAGGATAGTGTTAAGCACTGGAAGAATTGACATATTGATCAACTGTCTGGCAGACTGCAACATTAAATGCTCCTTTCTTGACTATAAAAAAACTATATTCCAGTTGATAAATGGTTCCTCATTGCAAACCAGGAAGTTGGATTGCAGGCCAACATCACATTATAAATATGACAAAATCTTCGAATTTACATTCCAGTACCTGCGTCTGGTGCAGTGATGCATATCTCTACAACTCAAATCACTGCAATATTGGAAAAGGGACCTTACACCATGGTTCTCCTTTAGCCACTCTCTGGATGGGACGCTGTACCCAGGAAAATCAACCCCAATAATTTTAAAGGTATAACAATGAAAATCCAAGATAAATGCATCTTAACTCATTACGAATAGGCTGAAAACGTTTAAATCTAAATGGATGAAGAACATTTTTGGGAGGGTTAATCATTTTAGAAATGACATCTATATGTTAGATAGGAAAGGGAATGAGGTTGGACAGAAGATAATGCACAGAATACCAGAATTATAGGCTGAATCATCTGATTGGATTGTGAATCTGCTCCAATTCTCCTACCCAACGACATGGCTTCACATTTCTGGCTGTGACTTCTGAACCGGATCTCTTGAGAAATGCAGAGCATACCTGTTCTTGGAGTCCTACTTCATAGTACAGGATATTCACAGCAGCTGCTGCTATATCTTGGCAAGTTTTCATGAAAATGAAAATCGCTTATTGCCACAAGTAGGCTTCAAATGAAGTTACTGTGAAAAGCCCCTAGTCGCCACATTCCGGCGCCTGGTCGGGGAGGCTGGTACGGGAATCCAACCGTGCTGCTGGCCTGCCTTGGTCTGCTTTAAAAACCAGCTATTTAGCCCAGTGAGCCAAATCAGCCCCTAAATCATTCACTAACTGGGACATTTAATTAGCTTTATGGTGTGTTAGTGATGGTGTGTCTGTGTGTTAGTGGGCAGGGTGGTAGGAATTTAGGGTGGGTAGGGTCGCAGAGTAGGCAAAATAGGGAGGGTGCTAGTTAGGCTGAGTTACAAGGAGATAGGATGGGTATGGTGCCAGCTGGGTAGCATGCCAACTGGGTGGGTGGGAAGGGTAGGTGGGGTGGCATGTGGGTGGTTTGGCAGGTGGCAGGGTGGGAAGGGTGGCAGGCAGTAAGGTGGGTTTGGTGGTGACGTTGGGTCAGGTCAGATCTAGGGACGTTGGAGGGTCAGTGGGGTGGCTGAGGTTGGGAGAAGTAATCAGAGAAGCCAGGAAAGATGAGGGTAGAGTCGGAGAGTCGAGAGGCAATTGCAGAGTCAGGGGGAGTTGGATAGTCATGGAGGAGTCAGAGGGCAAGGGATGTAGCCTGCAGGAGGTCAGCATGGGTCAGGGATGGGTCATTTGTATAGTCACCCAGGAGTAAGACATGGGGCGGGATTCTCCCTTTGCCGATGCCAATTTCGTAATCGGTTATCGGGCGGAGAATCCCTTTTTACGACCGAATCGGGTGCGGCGCCTGTTTTCGGATGCTCCGCACCCTCCAAGACGGCATCATCGAGGAGTGCGCTGCACACCATTGGGATGGCCTCAGGATGTTACCTGAAGACCCTCCCCTCCCCCAATGCCTCCCCCCCCCCCCGATGGGCCGGATTCCCGACCGTGCGGGGGACGTGTGGTCTCAGCAGTCGGAAGCCCGGTGCGGTGGGTGCAGACTATGTCCAATGCCACCACAGTCGGGCTGGAGCTGTGCTGCCGGCCAGGGGGGCTTTGGCGAGGGCTGGAGGGACTGGAGGGGGGGGGGGGGTGGCCCGGGGGTGGTGAGAGGGTGTCCAGGGGCGCAATCTGGCAGGTCAAGTCCGCACACGGCTGCCGCCATGTTGTACGGCGCGACTGCTGCAGGTTGTCACCATACACATGGGCGGCCACGGACCCGACCATTCTCACGGTGTTTATATCGGGAAGGCCCCGCTTTGTACGTAGCACGGCCGCTAGCCCCTCACCGGTCGGAGGATCGGTGCCGGGATCTCGCTGATTTTTCCCACATAAAATGCCCCGGATCCCCCGGACATACCCCGAAATCAGAGAATCCAGCCCCCATTTTTTTTCAGTCGAACATTTCATGACAACTATCCAGATAAATGAGGCAAAACCCTCCAAAGTCTCCGGCTCTAGCACAGGGGAATTGCCCATTAGAAGTTGAAACTTCCCAGGCAATTCCCACAGAGTCCTTGCATTTGGGCTTGTGAGGGATCCCATCATGTATCTTCTGGGTACATCTGGTCTCTGACGATTTGGAGGCCGGAAGATCTGGGCCATATTGCTGACTTGGGAGGAAGAGACATAATGTAAGACACCCTAATTTGCTGATACAAAATGAGTAGTACACGTTCGATCCCAAGCTTGGGTGACTGTGTGGAGATTGCACAGAAGTTCTCCCCGTATCTGCGTGGGTTTCCTCTGGGTGCTCCGGTTACCTCCCACAATCCAGAAATGTTCACGTTAGGTGGATTAGCCATGCTAAATTGCCCTTTAGTGTCCAAAAATGCGCAGGTTAGGTGGGGTTACAGGTTTTGGGGGATAGGGTGGGAAAGTGGGCCTGGGTGGGACACTTTTTCAAAATGGCCATCTGCACAGTAGGGATTCAATGGATTCTATAATGATTTATTCTTCCCGAACAGGCTCCGGAATGTGGCGACTAGGGGCTTTTCACAGTAACTTCATTTGAAGCCTACTTGTGACAATAAGCGATTTTCATTTTTCATTATACTTATTGCACAATGTTATACCTAATAGGAAGGGATGAACAGGCTGGGTCTCTTTTCTCTGTAGAAGTATAAACTGTGATCTAGGTCTTCAAATGTAAGAAAGATTTGATAAAGTAGATTCATAGAGCTTTTAGGCTTTTGGGATGAACAAAAGCACCACAAAATCAAATGGGAAATTCAGGAGAAACTTCTTCACCCACCCAGGTAATGGAGAACATGTGGAACTTGCTACCAAAGGGTTAAATTGAAGGCAATAATATTTAAGTGGAAGGTCAACAAACATATGGTGGAGAAGGGAATAGATATGCTGATAAAGTTAGATGAAAAAGGATGGACGGAAGCTCAAGTGGAGCATAAGTGCTGACATGGACTGAAGGACCAAAGAACTTGTCTCTGTGCTGTATATTCTATGGAATTCTTTATGAAAGTATTTACACCATAAGAACAAATATACCAGTTATGATAAATTAATAATCAACATTCCAAATTATATTAAGGCTTCAAGTAGTAAATATATTCAGAAGAAAATAGATGGTGCCCTTGTGGATTGGTTTTGCATAGACTAGCCGGACATCAGTTTGTGGGAACCTATGAATTCCTCAGAGCTATAATCTCCTTTATACTCTCAACAGAGATACAGCTGTCAACGTTCTTACATGATAGGAGTGAACATTTTGAGGTGCTTTCTACATGGTTAGTATTGTTAAGTACAATCTTCTTTCAAATGAAAACAAAGAGAATGAAAGTTGTTCAGGTTACATGTGAAATGTACCAGTAAATGTACTTACAGGAGTTATGAAGAACCATAATGTATTAATTCTCTCATTTATCATTTGGATTCTTCCCATATTTGGAAATTATTGAACCACATTGCTAAGGCTATAATTTGAGTGTTTTCAGCAATCAGGAAATTTTCACAATGATTTGGAACTGCTCTATTGAAGTAAAGGAATATTGTACTTACATGTAAGCTCCCTTCAGATAATAAGTCAGACACAAATAATTATGATTTATTAATTTACATCCAAAATAAGTAAATCAGTTGGCAGAAACTGCAGTTCATTACCATAACAACCAATTCAAACTAAATATATTTGATATTACTTCCTTGCTCAGCGCATTATAGTTGTGCAACTACCGTGGATCAGTAACCATAGTGATATGTAATTTGTATTCACTGAGGGACATCTGTTTATAAGTGTGGTAGCTAACAAACATGAAATGAAAGTAAATAGTCAATGGCCAAGAGTACAAAGCCCATTTCAAATAATATATTTCCCCCAGTCATTATTTACATTCGTCTTCAAGAAGCGGTGTCAGGCAATTTGGTGCGCTGACATGTTGATAAATTTGTACTTAATGCCCAGAAAAGTACTGAGCTATATTTTCTGTCCTTGAATGTGACTAACAAACCACAAATCTGTCACAGTGAGATCAACACTTATGTCCACATTCGGATAGATTATTACAGATTGTGACATTCTTAGCTGGAACATGGAAAATTGGATTTTTTTATTACAATATACAGCAGAAATTAAAAGCTTTTAGTGTTGCTATCACTAAAATGGAAATGCTCATTAGGGCTAATTAAGCAATGATGTGTTCACAAACTGCACCTTCACATTCTAAGTTTACCACCTCCTCAAGTTGGGTGGGAACCTCAAATGCCTGATTCACCTTGCATCAGATTTTATCTCAGTATTTAGCCAATTAAAATAAATTGGCTCTGTGCAAAAATCAATGATCTTTTCTTTCTGCGAGATCTTTTCCTGTTTATTCTTTTCAAATGGATAATGGTGGGATGTATTGGTCTGGCCTTCAAAATATTTATCATTCAGTGTGTGATTGACAGTATAATATTACTTTTAAAATTTGTTTAACTTTTCACATTGTTGTACTTCCATGGAACTTGGTGGATTACTTGGTGTTTGCAGCAGCATTTTAGGAATTGATAGAGAAAATAAAAGTGGATGGGTGGGATTCTCCCCTAACCGGCGGGGCGGGCGGTCCCGTCGCGAAGGAGTGGCGTGAACCACTCCGGCGTCGGGCTGCCTGGAAGGTGCGGAATCCTCCACATCTTCAGGGGCTAGGCCGGCGGCGGTGGGGTTGATGCCGCGCCAGCCAGCGTCAAAGGGCTTGGCGCCACGCCAACCGGCGCCGAAGGGCCTCTGCCGACAGGCGCGAGATGGCGCATGCGCAGAAGCGCCAGCGTGTGCAGGCGTCATCCCAGCGCATGCGCAGGGGGATTCGTCTCCGAACCGGCCATGGCGGAGGTCCACAGCAGCCGGTGCGGAGGGGAACAGTGCCCCCATGGCACAGGCCTGCCTGCAGATCGGTGGGCCCCGATCGCGGGCCAGGCCACTGTGGGGGCACCCCCTGGGGCCAGATCCCCCCGTGCCCCTCCCCCGGGGTCACAAACCATAGTGGAAGCAGGATGTCCTGTCGATCCCAGGAATCTACATCCCCAGATTCAGTGATGCTGCACTCAATGTTCTGATAATACAATGGAGGCCAGGAGGAGCATCCTGTACCCAGAGGATGAAAGAAGGAGGACAGGCCGTGTGATCAACCCCGCATGGGAGGACGTTGCCAGGGTGATCAGTACTCACAGCTTTCACCAGAGGACTGCATTGCCAGAAACAGATGAATGACCTCATCTGCACTATGAGAGTAGATGAACCCTCAACTGTACGCATTCACCTCACTGAACAGTAGAGAGGGCATGGGACTTAACGGCAAGGATACCATTCATCCTGTTGATGCATAAAGCAGCTACTCAATGTGATAATATGCCTCACAGCCACAGTACACAATCCAGTCGGAATAGGTGAAGACCAGAAGAAGTTCTATTCAGCAGTAACTCCAGCCCACAGACACAGAGGACATTGGGGAGGAAGAAGAAAGAGCTGTCATAGCTATCACCTTCACCCTCCACCAGCCCAGAGAACATACTTCGTGGGCACAAAATCTAGATCAGGAAGAGTCTTACATTCTGGTGATCACCGCTTGAGCAGGAGGAGGCAATGTCAGCCAAGCTCACCTGTCAAAGTCAATATTTTCCCGCTTCTGTAGTAGAAAGATTCAACACACTCGTTAAGACAGAATAACAAGCTTTATTTTCAAAAACAACTGCATGCAGTAATGGCTGAAACTTGAAGTCAGAGAGCAGTCAACAAAACTGCTGAGTCTTTCACAAGTTCCGTGCTTTCACGGAGAATTAGCTCAATATTTATACATTATCATTGTCAAGATTATGATAACTTATCTTGTTTTAAATTCCTACGGCCCTGGGTTATGACGAGTTAGTTTTATCAGGAGTTGCCGAGGTCAGGTGTTTTGGAATGGCTCGACCTTCGCTGATCTTTTCAGACTTCAAGTTATGCAGAGTTGGCCTACAGCCAGACTAGTCTGAAAATGGTTAGGGCAGCATTCTTTACATGGCCCTGGTGAGCTGGAATGAGTAGTTTCAGCCTTTCTTATATTGTATCAAACCTTTTGACCAGTCTTCCCATTGACCAGTTTTCCCATCATGCCATTACTTAATTCGTACCATATCACATTCCCTCCTTTTGTCATATCATGACAACTAGTTAAATAGGTATATCCATGACTCGTTTGAAAATGCATTTACACAAGCAATCAAGCAATCCTATCCCGAGTAGAATTAGGAGTAATAAAATGAAGGCCTTAAAGATCCAATCAAATAATCCGTGACCCAACCATCCTAGCCAACCCGGCGGGTTATAGTCATGAAATTCACTGCCAATCTCTTGAATTTGAGCAGCCTGTCTCTTAATATGGTCGGCCAGGTTAGTGATATTTTCAGAGCCATCTGGAATATAAGTACAGCAATCCTGACCTATGATAGCGCACGTTCCTCTCTGCGAGGCTAACAGATAATCCAAAGCCAGTCGATTTTGTAATGCCACGGTCAGGACAGCCAATAGCTCAGCTGAGACCTCAGCCAGTGCCTGTCCAGTTTCCCTGGCTTCTGCTGCCGTTACGTTCGCCAGTTGTTCCAATGCTGTGGCCATGTGGATCAGTTCGTCGGATGCCTTGCCCATTCCATACAAGGGAAAGGCCATCATAAAGAACTGCTCTGTTTTAGAAATAGTCCTTTTTGCTCACGAGGGGGAGAGCTTAAGGGTGGGTAGGTGACGCATTTGAGGTACAACATATCCCAAAAAGCAGGATCCTGTACAATCAATGGGGAGCCATGGATATGCTTTAGTGCCGCATATGAAATAGGTTCCATTATAGGCCGTAAAATCATCAGCTGATGTCATCCAGGGGATTGGGGATGTCTGTCCCCATGAAATGTTAGAGGTTATATTCCATACCCTGGACCAATCACAGTTAAACATGCCCTTGTTGGATGTGCCTGGTACACCGCGGTCCTTGCCAGTCAACTGTAAGGTTGCACCTACTTTGCCCCATTAACTTTCCTTTCCCTGATTTATTAAAACACATGGAACCTTGAACATTATACGAGTGGACAGCGAGGGAGGGTGGAGTCAAGGCATGATTATAGGTAGGTTGATACGAAGCTGAAAATTTAGTCATGTCATAGCCAGCAGATCTCCATATTTCCATATCCCCCCTATCTCCCCTGCTCCCTGTTTGATTTTGTCGTAAAATCCATTCAACCGTCTCTGCGATATGAAAGGGGAGGGATTGGAGAGGTATTCCTTCCCTCGAATGGACGGGGATGTGGGTACAAACCCAACACTTGCTTACGTTCAATTTTTCGGCATAAAGATATGACATATATAAATAGGTATTGGAAGGCAGGTCTCGTTTAGGTCGTTTTTTTTTTACTACCGAGTGGCCATTAAGGCTAAATAGTCCAGAGAGTCCAAAAATTATAATGAAAATCTTCATCCTGTGTTCTCGTCTGGGTTGGAGACTATCTTCTTGCAATCGGATAGATGTATCCAACTTGAACGTCCTTCAAGTTTGACGGAAGTTGGTGTAGTCAGCAGTACGAGGAAGGGTCCGATCCAGCGTTGTCCTAGTTTCTTTCTGTCCCAGTTTTTCACCAACACGTGGTCTCCGGGTTTGATCACTGGATATCGAGGGACGGCTGTTCCTGCCATTACCGGGAGATTTGCCTGTTTTACCTGTGAGTGGAGAAACTTCAGAGAAAGTGTTAATTGCTTCAAATAGTTCTGCATTTGTTCTCCCATCACATGGCGGTCTACTCCCTCTAGGGGTTTTTCATGGGCATCCCAGGGAGTCCTCATTGGCCGACCATAGACTATTTCTGCAGCTGACAGTCCGGTCCGCGAATGAGGAGTCACTCGCATGTGAAATAGTGCCAAGTGTAATACTTTTAGACAATTTAACCCAGTTTCTTCAGTTAATTTAGATAATTTTTCTTTTAAAGCCCCGTCGGCTCTTTCCACAATTCCTGCAGCCTGCGGGTGATATGCACAGTGCAGTTGCTGTTTAATTACGAGTGCTTCACACAATTGTATTGATCCGAGCTACAAAATGTGGTCCATTGTCTGAGCTCACCATTTTGGATACCCCAAAACGAGGAATGACTTCCATTAACAACAACTTCACCACTGTATGTGCCGTACAATTAGTGGTGGGGAAGGCTTCAATCCATTTACTAAACACATCGATTATTACGAAACAATATTTATAGTACTGTGCTTTTGGCAATTCGATAAAATCAAGCTGTATACAGGCAAAAGGGCCATCTGTCAAGGGAACGGTTCTTGGAGGGCATTTAATGCCTTTACCCTTATTATGTTTCATGCAAATAACGCATCAATCCAGCCGCGTTTGCGCTGCTGTATTCAAATCTGGGTGCCACCAAGTTTTCAGGAGTAGCTGTACCATTCCCTCCTTGCCAAGATGGGTACAAGATTACAAATAATCAATAAGTACCGGCAATAAAGAATTTGGAATACAAACTTGACCAACGGGAGTAAGCCAGAGGTCTTGTGTCAAGGAGTGTGAACACCCCATTGACTTTCATAGTGGTGCGCTCGGAATCAGAGGCGTCCCTCTGTAAATTTTGAACTTCAGTTATCTCTGGCATGCCCTTCGTTCCTAATGCAGGGACCTGGTTTAGAGCCTGATTAGCCCCACTGGGAACAATCAGAGAGGCCACAGCCTTAGCAGCCGAATCAGCACGGGCATTTCCGCATTGAACAGGAGTGTCCCCCTTTGTGTGTGCAGAACATTTAATAATTGCCAATTGATGGGGAAGCTGAATAGCATCGAAGAGATTTTTAACCCAAAGAGCATTTTGAATGGGAGCTCCCGCAGAGGTGAGAAAGCCTCGCTGTTGCCAGAGGCGACCGAAATCGTGGGTCACGCCAAAGGCATACCTAGAATCAGTGTAAACATTAGTACTTTTATCTGTGACCAAAATACATGCTCGAGTAAGGGCAAATAGCTCGGCTTTTTGTGCAGAGACAGGGGTCTCGAAGGCTGCTGCTTCCTGCGCGTCAGTGTCGGTTACCACGGCATATCCCGACTGTGGGATGCCAGTGAGAGAAATGGAGGAATGCCATCAACATAAAAAATTAGATCTGGATTATCAATAGGCCGGTCAGTTAAATCCGGGCGAGGCGCGGTAAGGAAGTGATTCCTAAGCAAACAATCGTGTGGCGGATCCGCAAGGTTATCAGGGGGCTGTTCGAGGAACACAGCAGGATTTAAGGTAGAACAGTAATGAAAAGAGAGGTAGGGGTTTTGCAATAGTGAAACCTCATAGCAGCTCAAGTGGGCTTGAGTCAGGTGCTGGGTTTGCTGAGACGTTAGGAGAGCCCCAATAGAGTGCGAGGTATGCACTTGTACTGGCTGGTGAAGGGTCAGATTAGAGGCTGCCTGTGCTAACAAATGGACAGCCGTAAGAATTTGGGTGCAGGGAGATAGACCCCTGGCAAGGAGTAAGTCACCAACATATTGGATGATGGTGGAGCCACCAGGAGTTGATAATGTCGCTAACTGGGAGTGCAATGCTTGTGAGAAAAGGGTTGGAGAATGAATGAAGCCCTGTGGGAGCTGAGTCCAAGTGTATTGGTTGCCCTTAAATGTAAAGGCAAACAAATACTGTGATTCAGGGGCGAGGGGTATCGCAAAAAAGGCATGTTGTAAATCAACAAGGGTGAAAATAGTTGCTTCCGGTGGGGCATTACTAAGAATTGTCGCCGGGTTTGGGACAATAGGATGTCGGAGGTCTTGGACCAAACGCCATTCAGATGGTCTTCCTATCTTAGGAACTGGAAGAATCGGGGTGTTACAGGGCGATTGGCATGGTACCACAATTTCCTGTTGAAGGAATTATTGAATCATGACCGAGACTCCTTCTTCAGCCTCGGGGCGCAAAGGGTACTGTGAAATCGAGGGCAAGGGCATGTCAGGTTTAACTTTAATAACAACGGGAGGGACATGAGTGAGACCAACTTCGTGTTTGGAGGCTGCCCATAAATCTGCGGGTAGTTCAGAAGTCGTTGATTGGACTGAACGATGGTGGTGCAGTGTGCCAATGAGGACAAATGGCCGTTGAAAATATTCTAAAGTGCCTGTGGGTTGGATTTGACTTCCATTAAAGAAAGGATCAGCTTGTCCTCGTAGTGCAGCTGCCAGAAATCCCAAGGACTTGGCACTGTAGCCTTCGTTCACAGAAAGGGTCACGTGGGGTGACACAAGTCCCAACTGACGCCAGAGGCCATGGGGTAAATTGACAAGAAAGGCAGACCCTTCTTTTCCCTTAGCGAGCCCAACAAAGGAAACGGATTGTAGAGAACCGAGGGCGTCTTGGTAAATGCTCTCCAAGTCAGGCGAGCATCCTGTATGATCGTAGTAAAGAGTGACATGTGGATCGGGAATATCTAAGGGAGGCGAAAAGTGTGAGGGATCAAAATCAACCGACCACCACTGTGGAGTAGTGAAAAGGGGAAAATTTCGAAGCTGGGCCTGCAGGATAGCTGATATAGTAATGCCGTTATCAAGGTAAACAATTTCCACCTGCAAGGGACACAGCAAGTCTCGTCCGGCCAGGTTGACACCGAGGACGCAGGTAACTGTGAAAGGGATGCAACATTCCCGGCCCTCAAATTGAACAGAGAGCGGCTTCGTAAGCGGATAAACAGCACTTTCCCCCATGAAACCAGCAAGTTCCACCTGCTTATCAGAAAGGGGAAAGCAATGTTTCTGAATTAATGTCCAGTCTAGCGTAGAATGAGTCGCGCTGGTGTCAATCAGGAAGGGGATAGGTACGCCCTCTATGTAAATCATAGCGGTAAGTTCGATCTGGCTAGTCGGTAGGGGTTAGAGGTAGTGAAGGGTGTTTGCCGACGGGGTTGAAATCTACCTTGTCGTCGGGGTGCAGGACAATCCCTAGCGTAGTGGCCAGTACGTTGACAGTTGAAGCAAGTGACATTATATTTGGCAGGAGGACAACGCGGAGGAGCGCCGTCAAAATCCTCCATGTGTGGAGTGAAGGGGTAAGGAGCCTGTGAGCGGTAACCAAATTCAGGAGGGTCCGTGCAATCTGGGCGATAGTAACGTGAATCTGTCAGAGAGTTTTGATCTTTAGGAGCTCTTCTTTGAGAGGGACGTTGGATGAATTCGGATTTAATTTTGGGCGAAGTGTAACAGGCCTCACGGTTACGGCCATTGCTCCAATAATAAGGCACAGCACGTTTCATTTGAGGTTTAGAATTGTCAGACCAGTCTATGTTATTAGTTTTAATACTGGATGCTACGCGGTCAGGCAAAACCTGCATTAATAGTGCATTAGATTGGGGAGACTGTGTGCCTGCATTGAAAGCAATGTCCCCGGAGTAAAGATTGTACACGCCACAAAAGCGGTCAAAAAAATCTGGACCATTTTCCTTAAAAGTGAGGGTACATTCAAGGAGTTTGGCGATTTCAACGGGTTTACGGAGAGCCCGTTTTAGTGCGGGGAACATTAAAGTACGCTGATCGTCCTCCGTTTGGTGTGCGGCGCTGAAGGTCGTCCACGTGTCCCCATGAAGTCCTATTTCATTTTTCCATCTTTCCCCTAATTCTGGGGGAAGGGATGAATAAATCAGTGAATATTGATCACGTGCGGTAGCACCGTACATGGTCGCAGTTCTCCTCAAAAACTCCTCTGGGTCATCTTTGCAGGAGGGACATTGGGCCATGATCAAACATAGCTCATGGGGTTTAAAAGCCTGCCACACCTCAATGAATGGGTCGTCATTATCACCAGCGTGGGGGTTAATAACATTCCTAATGGGATAATTTGCAGGGGGAGGTGGTGGCGGAAAAGTTTCCTCCTCCTTAGGTTGGAGCGATAATCAAGCAAAGCCTGATTAACAGAGGTGAAGGGTTGTTCCATATTAACGGCTTACGTATGTGACCGAGTGCATGTTGCTACGGGGGATGCGTCAGCAGGAGTTTCATTGGCAGTGGGACCATAAGGGGGAGTCTGGACTTGGGACGGTGGAATTGTAGGATCGGGGTGTGCAGGATGAGGGTGGAGTCCAGGGGTTAAATCCTCCTGCTCTTCCATATCGCCTGAATAAGGAAACATCGGCATGCCAGAGCAACTGGGAGGATCCTCCTTTTGTTTAATTTGATTGGCTAGCCCTCTTTGCCTATTGGTTGGAGATTTTTTATTTTCGCCTTGTTGTTTATGCTTTCTATCCCAAAGTTCACATTCCAATTTTAAAGTCTCCCAATTTTTTGCTTTACCATCCACACAATCATCAATCCCATTTCTATGAGCGTTATCTCTCCAACTTATTAACAGTGATTGTTCGTGGCGCTTAGTGGATTGCTTCTTCCACTCTGAGATTCAAGATTTCCATTTGAAACCGGCGTTTGTCTTCCAAATGATTTTCTCAGCCGAAATGCAATTATCGTATTTCCAGGTGTCCCCTAGTGGCCAAATATTGTTACCCAATTTATTGTTCAGCGCCGCAGATAATCTCCGTAAATTATGTTCTTGAGAAGGGTTTTCAGAGCACATGAAAAATAGAGGGGAATTGCCCCCGGTTTTGTCTAAACTCTGTCCCATAATGTCAATAAAATGTGCCCTGGCAATCCAAAAAAATCCCTGGTACCAAATCAAATTGCAGGGTCCCTGACCCAAACTGTATAAGAGGTCCCTGACTCAAACTTAAACCTGTAAAACAAGCAAGAGGTCCCTGACCCAAGGCTAACCACAATTGGGGTCCCTGACCCTAAGTACTCTACTAACAATTTAATAAGTACAATTTAGATTCGAGCACCGTCACCTGTTTAGTTACTTCCGTCAGGGATGAGGGGTCGAACCACCAATACGAGAGAGAGAGAGAGAGAGAGAGACCAAGGTTAATCTTACCTTGTGCCGGCGTCCGTCTCTTTCCTCCGGGTCTGGCTCGATCACTTCTTCAGTCCCCCATGGAATTCACTCAGGATATTGGTAACTGCTCGCTTGCGCCAAAATGTCAAAGTCAATATTTTCCCGCTTCTGTAGTAGATCAGGAAGAGTCTTACGTTCTGGTGATCACCGCATGAGCAGGAGGAGGCAATGTCAGCCAAGCTCACCTGTCAAAGTCAATATTTTCCCGCTTCTGTAGTCGAAAGATTCAACACACTCGTTAAGACAGAATAACAAGCTTTATTTTCGAAAACAACTGCATGCAGTAATGACTGAAACTTGAAGTCAGAGAGCAGTCAACAAAACTGCTGAGTCTTTCACAAGTTCTGCGCTTTCACGGAATATTTGCTCAATATTTATACATTATCATTATCAAGATTATGTGACAGCAGTATGGTCAGGAGTTTGATCAGAAATACAAACAGAAGCATAGACCAGACCATGTTTGGACATATCACTCATACCATTATTTAGTCCTCGGAGGGAACATTGAAAGGTCGGAATACACTTGATTCTTCCTGAACTTATCTTGTTTTAAATTCCTATGGCCCTGGGTTATGACGAGTTAGTTTTATCAGGAGTTGCCGAGGTCCGGTGTTTTGGAATGGCTCGACCTTCGCTGATCTTTTCAGACTTCAAGTTATGCAGAGTTGGCCTATGGCCAGACTAGTCTGAAAATGGTTAGGGCAGCATTCTTTACCTGGGCCTGGGGAGCTGGAATGAGTAGTTTCAGCCTTTCTTATATTGTATCAGACCTTTTGACCAGTCTTCCCATTGACCAGTTTTCCCATCATGCCATTACTTAATTCGTACCATATCACACACCAGCACTTGGAGGAATGTTGGAGAACAGGCATCTGCAACGTCCGAGTCAGATGATCAGACTCTGGAACCGGCCATACTTGAGACGCTGGAGATGCAGCAAGTGGTAGGGCAACATCAGGCAGACGGCCTCAAGAGAGCAGCACATGAGGCAAAGGGGTCCATCCACATACTCGAGAGAGAGAGAGAGCACCTAAAGGGGGGAGGTCAGTTATTACACACCCCTAGGACATACACTCAGTACTCTGTGAAGATGGAATAAATACTTTGCATCAGTCTTCACGGTGGAAGACACAAATAGTATTCCAAAAATACTAAATAATCAGAGAGCAAAAGGGGGAGATATAAATACAATAATTATGACTGGAGAATAAGTACTAGGGAAGCTAATTCAACTAAAGGCTGGTAAGTCCCTTGGACCTTAAAACGCATACAAAGTGGTAAAGATTAGTGGGAGACTAGAAGACTGGGAAATCTTTAGGGGGCAACAGAAAGCTACTAAAAAAGCTATAAAGAAGAGTAAGATAGATTATGAGAGTAAACTTGCTCAGAATATAAAAACCGATAGTAAAAGTTTCTACAAATACATAAAACATAAAAGAGTGGCTAAGGTAAATATTGGTCCTTTAGAGGATGGGAAGGGAGATTTAATAATGGAAGATGAGGAAATGGCTAAGGAACTGAACAGGTTTTTTGGGTCGGTCTTCACAGTGGAAGACACAAATAACATGCCAGTGACTGATGGAAATGAGGCTATGACAGGTGAGGACCTTGAGATGATTGTTATAACTAAGGAGGTAGTGATGGGCAAGCTAATGGGGTTAAAGGTAGACAAGTCTCCTGGCCCTGGTGGAATGCATCCCAGAGTGCTAAAAGAGATGGCTAGGGAAATTGCAAAAGCACTAGTGATAATTTACCAAAATTCACTAGACTCTGGGGTGGTCCCGGCGGATTGGAAATTAGCAAACGTGACACCACTGTTTAAAAAAGGAGGCAGGCAGAAAGCGGGTAATTATAGGCCAGTGAGCTTAACTTCGGTAGTAGGGAAGATGCTGGAATCTATAATCAAGGAAGAAATAGCGAGGCATCTGGATGGAAATTATCCCATTGGGCAGACGCAGCATGGGTTCATAAAGGGAAGGTCGTGCCTAACTAATTTAGTGGAATTTTTTGAGGACATTACCAGTGCGGTATATAACGGGGAGCCAAATGTGGTATATCTGGATTCCCAGAAAGCTTTTAACAAGGTGCCACACAAAAGATTGCTGCATAAGATAAAGATGCATAGCATTAAGCGTAAAGTAGTAGCATGGATAGAGGATTGGTTAATTAATAGAACGCACAGAGTGGGGATTAATGGGTGTTTCGCTGGTTGGCAATCAGTTGCTAGTGGTGTCCCTCAGGGATCAGTGTTGGGCCCATAATTGTTCACAATTTACATAGATGATTTGGAGTTGGGGACCAAATCCAAGTTTGCAGATTACACTAAGATGAGTGGTAAAGCAAAAAGTGCCGAGGATACTGGAAGTCTACAGAGGGATTTGGATAGGTTAAGTGAACGGGCTAGGGTCTGGCAGATGGAATACAATGTTGACAAATGTGAGGTTATCCATTTTGGTAGGAATAACAAAGGGATTATTATTTAAATGCTAAAATATTTATACATGCTGCTGTGCAGAGAGACCTGGGTGTGCTAGTGCATGAGTCGCAAAAGGTTGGTTTACAGGTACAACAGGTGATTAAGAAGGCAAATGGATTTTTGTCCTTCATTGCTAGAGGGATGGAGTTTAAAACTAGGGAGGATATGCTGCAATTGTATAAGGTGTTAGTGAGGCCACACCTGGAGTATTATGTTCAGTTTTGGTCTCCTTATCTGAGAAAGGACGTCCTGGCGCTGGAGGGTGTGCAGAGGAGATTCACTAGTTTAATCCCGGAGCTGAAGGGATTGGATTATGAGGAGAGGTTGAGTAGACTGGAACTGTACTTGTTGGAATTTAGAAAGGTGCAGGGGAATCTTGTAGAATCATATAAAATTATGAAGGGAATAGATAGGATAAATGTGGGCAAGTTGTTTCCACTGGTGGGTGAAAGCAGAACTAGGGGGCATAGCCTCAAAATAAGGGGAAGTAGATTTAGGACTGAGTTTAGGAGAAACTTCTTCACCCAAAGGGTTGTGAATCTATGGAATTCCTTGCCCAGTGAAGCAGTTGAGGCTCCTTCATTAAATGTTTTTAAGATAAAGATAGATAGTTTTTTGAAGAATAAAGGGATTAAGGGTTATGGTGTTCGGGCTGGAAAGTGGAGCTGAGTCCACAACAGATCCGCCATGGTCTCATTGAATGGTGGAGCAGGCTCAAGGGGTCAGATGGCTTACTCCTGCTCCTAGTTCTTATGTTCTTATGTTCTTACGGGTTGTATCCTAGGATATAAAAGAAAGTAGCTGCAGAGACAGTAGATGCACTGGTAGTAATATTCCAAGAATCCTTAAATTCTGAAAAAGTGCCAAAGCATTGGATAACTACCAATGTAACTGCCTTATTCAAAAAAGGAGACAAAAAGCAAGTAACTATAGGCCAGTTAGCTTAACAACTGTCACTGGGACGATGTTAGAGTCCATTATAAAGAATGTAACAGCAGATAATTTAAAAAAACACAATATAATCAAGCAAATCAGCATGGCTTCGTGAAAGGAAAATCATGCCTGACAAATGTATTAAAAATCTTTGCGGCAGTAATAAGCAGGAAAGGTAAAGGGGAACCAGTAGACGTAATGTACTTGGATTTTTGAAATGTCTTCTATAAGGTACCACAAAAAAGACAATTTATTATGGTAAGTGCCCATGGTATTTAGTGTGGTGGGTTAGCATGGATAGAGGATTGTCTAACTCACAGAAGGCAAAGAGGTAGGATAAGAGGGACATTTTCAGGATGCCATCCTGTAACTAGTGGAATGCCACAGGGATCAGTGCTACTGGGGCCATAATTATTTACAGAATATATTAATGACTTGATGAGAGAAGTGAATGTACTACTGCCAATTTTGCAGATGACACAAGAATAGGCAGGAAGACAAGTGGTGAGGATGGCACAAAGAGACTACAGAGGGATATTGTAATAATTCCAAGAGGCACGGACTGAAAGGCCAAATTGGTTTGCTTTACACTGAAAATAAAGCCACTACTGCGGCACAAAAAACAAACATCCCAGTCCAGGACTATGGAGGACTGTCGGTCTAAGTTTGGCAGCTACATTTAAACGTCCTGCTAACGAGCTCCGATTGTAAGTCACTCTGCCTGCTCACCATGGGAACACATACTCTATTAGGTCCATGGGGAAAGAAATCAGCAATCTTCTGTGGTCTTCGTGAGAGTTATCACATCCCTCCCCCCTCAAGTCCAAATCATCCCCCTCACTCCCACAGAGGTGAGGCCTCTTTCATCGCTTGGCACAAATCCTCAAGTTGACGGCAGGTGGAGCCGGTTAGGGGGCTACGAAGCAGACTGGGGATCGTCGTTTCCTTATTGAGCACCGAAGAGCCACAGTCAGAGGCTAGTCTTCAGTGCTGACCTCTAGTTGAGGATTAATTTCCTCAGTCTCCATTTTGGACTCCAAATCTTCACTATTGAGGGAATGACTCTCAAAGTCTCCCATAGGCTGAGTCCATTGCTGAAGGTAGTCACAACAGGTGTCAAGGACGTCGTATCTGCTGAAATTGTCCCCACTTGAGTGGGTTCCCTGTTTCTCAGGTGGCCCAGTTGTTTTTTCACAGCCTACCCTTTGACTTTGTAAGAGATCGGGCCAGTCTCTTCCAGCATGACACCTGGGATCCCTTGGGAGTCAACTCCAAAGTTCCACACAAAGACTGCGACTCCTGTTCTGAAGGCCTTTTTAGGTCTCCTGGTGTTGTAGCTCTTTTGGGTCTCCTGCTCTGACTCCAACTTCCCTTCTCCTCCCTCTCACTTCCTCCGCTACCACCTCAAGTTGGGAAACAATAGGCTGATGCGCAGTCGTTGCCCCATTAACAATTCCCCTGGTGTGACTCCCATTGTCGTGTGCAGGAAGGTTCTAACTCAAAGAGAAATCGGGCCAATTTAATATCCAGGGAACCAGCGGCTATTTCTTCATTCGGTTTTGAATGTTTGAACTGCCCATTCAGTCAGGTCATCAGACGGTGCATGGTACAATGATGTGTTTAATGTCGTTCAACTTTATGAATGCCTGAAATTCTCCACTGGTAAAGGGGTACCATTATCAGACACGTAGATCTCTGGTATGCTGTGGGTACAGAAACTTTGGCAGAGTTATTCCATTGTTGCCTGAGCGTCGTGGAGGACATACTATGTACTTCTAACCATTATGAGTGGGCGGTGATCATAAGGAACATTGATCCCAAGAACAGGTTAGTGAAGTCCACATGCACCCGTACTCTGGTCTTCCTGGCCATTCCGATAGGTGAAAAGGGTCGAAGGTGGGATCTTCTGGTTCTCCTGGCACAAGGAGCACTGCTTTACCAGATTCCCAATGTCTGTATCGAGCCTGGGCAATCAAACATAGCTCCTTGCGAGCATTTGCAACTTGGATACCCCGGAATGTCCATTATGTAATTTCGTCAGGCTGTCTTTTGAGATACTAGAATGTCCTCGATAATAAATAATAATAATATTTATTGTTACAAGTAGGCTTACATTAACACTGCAATGAAGTTCCTGTGAAAAGCCGCTTGTCGTCACATTCCGGTGCCTGTTTGAGTACACAGAGGGAGCATTCAGAATGTCCAAATTACCTAACAATTGAGTTGGTCATGGGTGAGGTACCTAGGAGTCTTCTCTGGGAATGCTTGCTTTTCTCTATGAGGTTCCTCCCACTCCCCCAGTCTTAGAACGCAACTATCCATTATCCTTTTGCCGTTCTTTGGCCCCTTTCTCAGAGTTCTTTCCAAGGGTAGTGCTAATTCTGTAGCCCTTTTGATGGCTAAGGTGGTACCTACCAACAATGTTTTTTGTATCGTGGTATTATTGATCTCATACGCTAGCCGGTCACGTAGCATCTCGGTCAGGGATTGGCCAAACGTGCAGTATTTGGCCAGCTTCCTTAATCTAGCCAGGAATTCTGTCATGGATTCGCCAGGGGTCCTCCCAGCCATGGTGAATCAATAACGCTGGAGGACTACAGACAGCTGTGGGTCACAACGGTTCGTATCTAGCTCTACAACCTTTCTGGGCATTTTAATATCAGTACTGCAGGATAAGTTAAACTCTTAATGCCGAACGTTGGGGCCCCGCATGCTGTCAAAAGGATTACTTTATGCCTGTCATTTCCATCTATACCTTTGGCATGGAAGAAGTATCTTCCACTCTACCATTAGCACCAAGCCATGGGATCAACCCTGGTTCAATGAAGAGTGCAGGAGAGCATGCCAGGAGCAGCACCAGGCGTACCGGAAAATAAGGGGCTAGATTCTCCGCCAGCGGGATGCTCCGATTTGCCGGCAGCCCTGGGGTTTCCCGACGGTGTGGGGCTGCCCCACAATGGGAAAGCCCATTGACCAGATGGGAAATGGAGCATCCCGCCGGCATGCTGAAACGGAAATGTGGCGTGGCGGGGCAGAGATTCCAGCCCCAGGTGTCCACCTGGTGAAAATACAGCACAGGACTATTTGTGTGCCAAGCAGCATAAGCAGCAATAAATAGACAGAGTTAAGCGATTCCACGACAAACGCATCAGATCTAAGCTCTGCATTCCTGCCACATCCAGCCGTGAATGGTGGACAACTAAATAACTGACTGGAGGAGAAGGCTCCAAAAATATCCCCATCCTGATCGATGGAGGAGCCCAGCACAAAAGACAAGGCTGAGGCATTCGCAACAATATTCAGCCAGAAGTGCCTAGTGGATGATCCATCTCAGTCTCCTCCAGAGGTCCCCACCATCACAGATGTCAGTCTTCAGCCAATACAATTCACTCCACATGATATCAAGAAACAGATGAAGACACTAGATACTCCAAATGCTATGAGCCCAGACAATATTCCGGCAATAGTACTGAAGACCTGTGCTCCAGAACTTGCTACACCAGTAGCCAAGTTGTTCAAGTACAGCTACAACACTGGCATCTACCCTGCAATGTGGAAAATTGCCCAGGTGTGTTCTGTATACAAGAAACAGGACACATTCAATCCAGCTAATTACTGCCCTATCAGTCTATTCTCCATCATCAGCAAAGTAATGGAAGGAGTCATCAACAGTGCTATCAAGCTGCACTTACTCCGCAATAACCTGCTCACAGATGCTTAGTTTGGGTTCCGCCAGGGTCACTCAGCTCCTGACCTCATTATAGCCTTGGTTCAAATGTAGACAAAAGAGCTGAATACCAGAGGTGAGGTGAGAGTGACTGCCCTTGATATCAAGGCAGCATTTGAGTGAATATGGCATCAAGGAGCCCTAGCTACACTTGAGTCAATGGGAATCAGAGGGGAAACTCTCCGCTGATTAGAGTCATACCTGGCACAAAGAAAGATGGTTATAGTTCTGTAGATCAATCATCTCAGCTTCAGGACATCACTGCAGGAGTTCCTCAGGGTAGTGTCCTAGGCCCAACCATCTTCAGCTGCTTCATCAATGACCTCCCTTCCATCGTATGGTCAGAAATGGGGATGTTCGCAGATGACTGCACAATGTTCAGCACCATTCACAACTTCTCAGATAATGAAGCAGTCCATGTCCAAATGTAGCAAGACCTGGACAATATCCAGGGTTGGGCATGACGAATGTGATATAAAATAGTTACTTTAGAGATACTAGTTAATGTAATGTAGAAATAAGCCACTTTGATTTTTGCAGTTAGGGACAAAGGAATTTGGGACCGCATGGAAAAAGCAGGAAGAGGTGTGTCTATAAGAGTGAGGATGCATTGATAGGGGCCAGAGAAAGGGATTGGAAGTGAGCCAATCAGAATGGATTAAACAGGTCAGGAGGGACCTAGGCTGACCTATGTCCGTCGAGTATGTGAAACTTGATACCATTTGAACTGATTTTGCAGAGATTCCTTTGTCTGTTAGTTCAGTCGTTTTCTGGAGTGTAAGAGGCAGGACGTCCTGTTACATTCTGTAAGATGATAAAGCTTGCAAGCTAAATAAATAACTTCTGTTTACGTGCGAATCCGTCTCAACTTTTATTGAGGCCAGACTGACAGAGAAAGAAAATAGGAGATCAACATTTGGTGCCGAAAACCGGGATTTCTCTGGGCGATCCTGTTCCAACTGCGAAATCAGAATTAGACTGATTATGAACAGGAGGACGGGAACAAAGGGCCCTCAATGTAGAAATGGAAAACGACCAGCATTGATTGTTCCCCTCTTCTTATTGTCTGATTAGTCTGGTCACTCGCGGTTGGCACAGAAAGACCGCCTCGACGAAATCACAGGTCAGTCTGGGGATTAGCACTTTAATTGATGGGATTTCATATTGATGTTTCGGCTTGGGTTAGGGTTTTGGGCTGATGTGACTTTAAATAATAAAGGTTCAGTCTATTATTGGGGTTGAGAGGCTGATGTGACTTTAAATAATAAAGGTTCAGTCTATTATTGGGGTTCAGAGGCTGATGTGACTTTAAATAATAAAGGTTCAGTCTATTATTGGGGTTCAGAGGCTGATGTGACTTTAAATAATAAAGGTTCAGTCTATTATCGGGGTTCAGAGGCTGATGTGACTTTAAATAATAAAGGTTCAGTCTATTATCGGGGTTCAGAGGCTGATGTGACTTAAATAAATGGGGGTTCAGTCCAGTATAACTGTTTTTAAATCTGAAGATGGTTCAACTCTATGTGTGAGTGTTTTAAATATATAGTTGATTAAGCTAAAATTGTCTCCTTGGACTGTAAAGTTCCGAGGTCTAGTTGAGATTGTGAGGTTGAAGCAGAAGTCTCTCAAAGGGTTAACAGCAGCAGGCGGAGTTGAACACAGACAGTGCTTCTCACTCAGGCCTTGAGATAACAGTCTGCAGTGTAATCGGATACCTTTCCTTTGAGTCAGTGAACACCAGCAAAGTTACGTTTTGAATTAATTAAAGGAAACCAGTGGGTTTCTCCACCTCTTTGATAAAAGTTATTATTTTCGAAAGCAATTGATTGAAATTGCCAGAATCTTAAGTTTTACTTACTTGAAATAAGGTTTATCTCATTTTATCTGGAGATTAATAGAAACTTAAAGAAGATCATGGACACCATTTTAAAAAGTGTAAATCTGGAAATTATAGTTGATTTTGCTAATACTTATGTGTATGTAAAAGAAAAAAAACTTGTTAAAAGAAAAATTGTTAAGATAAAGAAATAATTAAGTTGTAAATGTTGTACAAGTTTGTGTTAAGCAAATTGTAAATTTAGTTCTGAGTTGAGATCAGAGCTGAGCTTGCAAGTTGCAGTAATCCAATTTGAATTTTCAAACATTTTTAAGTTTTTTAAAAAAGCGCAAGTAGAGGAAGGACACGGGTCACACAAGAGATGAGCTACGTAGTTTAATGGCTGGCCTTGAATTGACAGAAGAAGAAAAATTCAATAATTTGGAAAAGTCAGTAAAAGTTCCGTCTGCACCCATAGCATGGTCTGCGCTCATTCCAGAACCACCAGAGTACAATAATATATACCCAGTCATTGCTCCCCAGATTTCAAATATGCCAGAAACTCAAGCCCTTTTGGGTGATAGTGTGGGTCCTGTTTTACCAACTTCACAACCGAAAGAGCAAAAGGAACTTTGTCCCACAAGCCCAGTTAGCTCTAGGACAAGATCTCGGACAGCAAGAGAGGGGCTTGAAGCTCACCAGAAACAATTAAGCATATCACCTCAGTCTCCCCAAACTAAGGAGAAATCACAAGAGTTGGGAACAAAGAAAGCTGAAACAACTTCGGTTGAAGAGAAAGAACTCCCCCTAGTGACAGGGAGAGACGTTGAAGTCTTGGAACAACCAGGGGAAATACCTAGAGTGCCCCCTGGTGACATTCGGAGACAGTTACCGATTAGGAAGATGAGAAACCCCGATCCAGGGACGGCGGCTGCAAACCCCACAATAGACGTTTACTTCCCATGGACACCCAGTGAGATGATGGCTATTATGACTACAATCCCAGATAGAAAAAAATCTCCTGCTGCCTTTGTGGATTCATTGAGAACTACTATCTCAATTTATCAAGCTGATTCAAGGGACCTCTGGGCCCTAGTTCAGCAGATTTTAACCCCAGCAGAGTACCGCACTTGTCTTAACCACCTGAATTATGCTAGTCATGCCGCACTCCAGCAGGCCTATGCGTTAGACGACGATAGAAGGACACAGATCTTAAATGCATTGAATAGCACATTTCAAAGGCCCATAAATCTTTCTGTTATCTTAGACCTAAAACCTAAGAAGAATGAAGACCCAGAGGAATTTCTGGGGCGTTTTAATGAAATCTACCGGGGGCAGTCAGGCGATTTGCTGTATCAAAATGGTCAGAATTCCCCTCAATACTGTGCTATGTTAATGCATTGCCTACCACCTTCTGTGGTTACTGCTGTGAAATGTAATAACATGAATTGGACGGAGAACGACCCTTCCCAGATGGCAAGGGCAGTCAGATTTTACTGGAAGGAGGGTGTAGGCCCAGAAGGAGGCTCAGTTACAAAGGTTAAGACTGAGTATGTAATGAAAAAGGATGATCTACGACCCCAACAAGCGGCAGAAATGGTAGTTTACCAGCAGGAGCCCCAATATAGTGACTTTGGGTGGGTGGATCAGCGAAGAGGAGGATACCAAACCCACCCAAAGGGACCCTCACCCCCTTTTTATGGCCCACCGAACGAATCAACAGCTCTACAACCGCAGCCCCCTCTGAGGGGCCATTGGTCTACTGGAAGAAGAGGACGGGGCAGCCATGTCTTCTGTGCAATCAGCACTTAAATTACCATTATCCGACCACACGCAGCAATTGTCAGGGTTCCAAGGACAGGTGTGTGAGTATCCTATTTCTGAACCTGTGACAGTCACTTACGAGAATAAGTCTGCAGAGCATCAGGTTGTAGTGACTACTGGATTGGACTGTAATTTGTTGGCCCGAGATTTACTGTGTATCTTCCAGCTACAGCTAGAATGCGGAGATGAGGGGGTAACGGTTACATCATGGAGGATGAGACAACAGTGCTATATTTCTATCACCCCCCAGTGGTGGACGTTAGACATTGAACAGCCACTATCACTGCATCACGTTACCCTGGCCTATGACAGAACTGGACGAAACAGGGAGTTGGAGGACAAATACTGGCCATTACTTAAGACCGAATGGCCAGTCAAGGTTACAGCCACAGTCACGGGAAAAGAAGGTACAGCCGATTTTGTTACAATATCACCACATTTATGGCCACAGTCAGCTTCGGTAAGCCCTCATATTACACGTCAGGTCCATGACCGGTACCATGCCAGGGATATGGGGCGAATGGTCAGCATCTTACCGCAGCTCGTCAGAATAGGTATGAGATATACCTTTTGAACAATCCACATCTGACATTTAAATACTGTACCACTATCAATCCAGCCTGTTTTCTTAGTGGTCCCCCTATCCATGAAGACGCACCTGGCCACGACTGGTTAGCCTTGATTCAGGAAACTACCACAATAAGGGGCGATTTGAGTGACATTTCGTCAGAACAACCTGACATGATTATGTGTGGTCAAATATCCCACCGGGGTTTAGTTAATGACCTACTGCAGGCCCTCCTTCTGCCAGCGCAGATTTCCGTTATTAAATGCACTGCCCACACGAATGGTACAACCCCAGTTGACGTTGGTAATGAACGAGCAGATCGTGCAGCGCGCACAGCCGCACAAATTCAGCAAGTGATGGTGCCTAAAATGTTAAGTCAGACTAAACGATCTACTATGAATGTGTCTGCTTCTGACAAGCCAATGCCAACCATCCAAGACGTCATAAGGTTACAGGAGGACGCTCCTGAGAGTGATAAACAAATGTGGAAACGGTTAGGTTGTACATATGATTCTGTTTCCTCTTTATGGACCACGCCAGCATATCAGACTTGTATGTCTGATGTGCTGGCTTTATGGGTCATCGAATGTGTACACTTTGCAACTCATTGTGGGGCTCGGGGGACTAGTGATTTGTTGCTGGACACTTGGTGGCACCCTAAAATGCAGGGGTTGGCCCAAAGTATCAGTAATCGGTGTTTGATTTGTCAGCAATATAACACCGGAAAAGGTATCCCTTGTGGGAAGGGGCAAACCCCGTTGCCCAGTGGTCCCTTTGAGACGCTCCAAATGGATTACATTGAGTTGGAAAGGTGTCAATGTTATAAATATGTTTTGGTCATTGTGGATGTGTTCAGCAGATGGGTCGAGGCGTATCCGACTATCTATAGTAAAGCTGCTACTGTGGTTAAAGTCTTGATGAGGGAAATCATTCCCCGGTACGGTATACCAGCTCAGTTAAGTTCTGATAATGGGCCTCATTTTATTGGACAAATTAACAAGGAGTTTTGCTCCCAGTTGGGCATACGCCAGCAGTTACACTGTGCTTATAGACCGCAGGCAGCCGGGTTGGTTGAAAGACACAATCAGACCCTCAAAACTAAATTGGCTAAATTAAGAGCAGACACGGGACTGACATGGCTTAAGTTGCTCCCCGTTGCCCTCTTCCAGCTGCGGGTTACACCTGCGGGACCGGCCCCGCTCTCTCCTGCCGAGATTCTTTATGGCAGGCCTCTTAGAACTCCCTGCAGCCTGCAGGTTCCCAGACTGGTTCAGTTTCATCAGATGACTGAGGAAATGACCACCTATGTTCTAGCCCTCACGCTAGTGCTCAAGGAACTCCATGGCCAGGTCCGCGCGGCTCACCAGCCATCGCCCCCAGTACCTAGCTCACTTTCAGTCCAGCCCGGTAGTTATGTAATGGTCAAAAATTGGACTAGGAAGGGGTCGGAGCCGCGATGGGACGGGCCCTTCCAAGTTCTCCTTGCCACCCCCACAGCAGTTAAAGTGGAGGGGCGAAGTGCTTGGGTGCACCTACATCACTGTACATTGAGTCCATCTCCACTACTGTAAAAGGTCGGATACTAACCTGCCTCCCTTCTCCAGTGCTATTTTACAGGTGTGGAGCATGATGGAGTGGCTACGCATCGTCTGTCTGATATTTGGCCTCACTTCGCTTGGCGTGTTATTGGCGATGGACATGGAAAAGGGGAATATTATGTATCTGTGTAGCCCCAACCAATCTACAAGGATACATCACCTATGCACAGGTGATGTTCCTCACTGCCCCCATATACGAGGACATGGTATCGACTCATGGAAGGTCATCAAAGTTAAGGAGAATGCGGGAGTCATGAAGCAGCTGCACCGGTCCCGGCGATGGGAAGGGAACATTATATGGACATTGCCTTGTTTTTGGAATACATGTAAATTCGATTTTGGATGTGTTAAGAGTGGTGCAAGAAAGGTAATATCAGGCTGTCAGAAGAGCGTAGGAAGAGGCTATGAGGAAGTGAAAGGGACTAGAGAGAGGATGGGGCGTATGAGAAGGGAAGTACAGCTAGAACGTAGGTTACCGGGAGATACACTTAAGTTAGTTAAAGGCCAAACTGAGGAAAACACGGGTAGTAAACCTTGGGAGCCCTCGGGGCAATAACTAAGGAGTTGTCTCAGCTACGGTTGTTTGCAATGCAGAACCGGTATGCTCTTGACTATCTTCTGGCACGTGAGGGTGGGGCATGCACCATAGTGCAGGGCAAGTGTATTATGGGTGTTCAAGACTTGACCGCTAACATCACTAAATTTATGGATCGCATACGGGATCACTTGGACGGGATGCAGGATCCTGGCTCTTGGGGTAACTGGGGATTTGGGGGATGGAAGGACTGGTTGATAAATATGGCCATGTATCTAGTGGTAGCTATCGGCTGCATCTTTGTGGGCCTGGCCATCCTTAAATGTGTGATGGGTAGAATGCGGGGTGCACTGGATCAGATCACCACCCCAATCACCGGCCAAAAAAATTTAACTGTTAAAATCCATGAGGGTGAAGCAGATGAAGGGGGGCTAAGACAGGAATTGGAAATGCAGCGACGAATCTTTTTAGATGAGGAACCGTAGCTATAGATTGGATAGTTCGGTTATCATGGAATGATAAAAGGAGGGAATGACGAATGTGATATAAAATAGTTACTTTAGAGATACTAGTTAATGTAATGTAGAAATAAGCCACTTTGATTTTTGCAGTTAGGGACAAAGGAATTTGGGACCGCATGGAAAAAGCAGGAAGAGGTGTGTCTATAAGAGTGAGGATGCATTGATAGGGGCCAGAGAAAGGGATTGGAAGTGAGCCAATCAGAATGGATTAAACAGGTCAGGAGGGACCTAGGCTGACCTATGTCCGTCGAGTATGTGAAACTTGATACCATTTGAACTGATTTTGCAGAGATTCCTTTGTCTGTTAGTTCAGTCGTTTTCTGGAGTGTAAGAGGCAGGACGTCCTGTTACATTCTGTAAGATGATAAAGCTTGCAAGCTAAATAAATAACTTCTGTTTACGTGCGAATCCGTCTCAACTTTTATTGAGGCCAGACTGACAGAGAAAGAAAATAGGAGATCAACAGGCAGACAACTGCCAAGTTACATTCATGCCACAGAATTAGCAGGCAATGACCATCTCCTACACGCGAGGATCTAACCATCGACCCTTGACATTCAATGGCATTAGCATTGCTGAACCCCCCACAATCAACATCCTGGGAGTTACTATTGATCAGAAACTGAACTGGACTAGCCACATTAATACTGTGGCTACCAGGGCAGGTCAAAGGCTAGGAATCCTAAGGCGACTAACTCGCCTCTTGACCCCTCCAAAGCCTGTCCACCATCTCCAAGGCACAAGTCAGGAGTGTAATGGAATACTCTCCACTTGCCTGGGTGAGTGCAGCTCCAACAAGCTCGACATGATCCAGGACAAAGCAGTCCGCTTTAATGCTTCTCCTTCCACAAACATTCAAACCCTCCACCACTGATGAACAGTGGCAGCATTGTGCACCATTTATAAGATGCACTGCAGTAACTCACCAAGGTTCCTTAGACAGCACCTTCCAAACCCACTACCATCTATAAGAACAGGAACAGCAGATAACTGGGAACCCCACCACCTGCACGTTCCCCTCCAAGTCATTCACCACCCTGACTTGGAAATATATCGCCGTTCCTTCACTGTCGCTGGGTCAAAATCCTGGAACTCCCTCCCTAACAGCACAGTGGGTGTACCTACACCTCAAGGACTGCAGCGGTTCAAGAAGGCGGCTCACCACCACCTTCTGAAGGGCAACTAGGGATAGGCAATAAATGCTGGCCTAACCAGCGACACCCACATCCTGTAAATTAATTTTTACAAAAACATGCATTCGGCATTCTGGGGCCAGACCTCCATGTCTGCATCATAAGGCTCGAGCCTCCCAAGTAAGTGCATTCTGTGTTTTTGTTTTTGCTTTGTTTCTTACCGGAGTTGTCATCAGGGAGTTTCGAAAAGGCTGCTCAGAATCCCATGCTTGACCCTCATCGCCAATGGAATAATTCCAGTAGGAGCGGAGTGAAAAGCCAATCAGGTTTATTTTAAACTGAAAATAAAGCTGCTATCGCGGCAAACAAAACAAACTTCCCAGCCCAGAACAATCGGAAACTATTGCTCCAGGTATGGGAGCGACATTTAAAGGTCCCACTAACGAGCCCAGCTGAGCAGGGCTCCACCCACTCACCACAGGGTAGCCATATTCTACAAAGCCCACAGGGAGATCAATCTGCAATCCCCTGTGGTCCTCGTGAGAGTTATCACAGATATAGACAGGTTAAGTGAATGCAAAAATGTGGCAGATAGGAATGTAATGCAGGAAAGTGTGAAGTTATGCACTTTAGTAGGAAGATTAAAGGAGCTGAATATTACTTAAATGGAGCATGACTACAGAAAACTGCAGAATAGAGAGATTTGGGGGTCCTCATGCATACATCACAAAAAGCTAGCATGCACGGTCAGCAGGTAATAAGGAAAGCAAATGGAATGTTGCCCTTAATTTCAAAGAGAATGGAGTATAAAAATAGGGTATCTTGCTAAAACTATACAAGGCACTAATTAGACCACACCTGGAAGACTGTGAACAGTTTTGGTACCCTTATCTCAGGAAAGATACACTGGCATTGAAGACAGTCCGGAGAAGATTCACTGGGTTGATCCCAGGTGTAAGGATATTTTTATGAGGAGAGGTTGAGTAGGTTGGGCCTATACTGTTTGGAATTTAGAAGAATGAGAGGTGACCTTATTGAGACATATCGGATTAACAGGGAAATTGACAGGGCAGCTGTTGAGAGGATGTTTCCTCTTGTGGGGCAGTCTAGGATTAGAGAGCATAATTTCAGAGTAAGGGATCGCCCATTTAAAACAGAGATGAGGAGGATTTTTCTCTCTCAGAAGATAGTGAATCTGTGGAATTCTTTACCACAGAGGGCTTTGGAGGTTGGCTCATTAAATGTGTTGGAGGCTGAGAGAGACAGATTTTTAATCAGTAAGATTTTGATTTGATTTGATTTATTGTCACATGTACTGAAGTACAGTGAAAAGCATTTTTCTGCAGCCAAGGGAGCATACACAGTACGTACATAGTAGACAAAAAAATTATAATCGACAGAGTACATTGACAAATGGTACATCAGCAAACAGTGATTTGTTACAATGCGGAACTAGGGTCAAACAAAGCAAATACATGAGCAAGAGCAGCATAGGGTGTTGTGAATAGCGTTCTTACAGAGAACAGATCAGTCCGAGGGAGAGTCGTTGAGGAGTCTAGTTGCTGTGGGGATGAAGCTGTTCCTATGTCTGGATGTTCGGGTCTTCAGACTTCTGTATCTTCTGCCTGATGGAAGGGTCTGGAAGAAGGCAAAGCCCGGGTGGGAGGGGTCTCTGATAATTCTGTTTGCCTTCCTAAGGCAACGGGAGGTGTAGACTGAATTGATGGGAGGGTGGCAAGCTTGTGTGGGCTGCGTTCGCCACACTCTGCAGTTTCTTGCGATCTTGGACCAAACAGTTGCCATACCATGCTGTGATGCAGCCGGATAAGATGCTCTCTATGACACATCTGTAAAAGGGAATCAAGGATATGTGTTTAACGGGGGAAAGTGGAGTTGAGAATTATTATATCTGATTAGTTGTGATCTCATTGAATGGCGGAGCAGACTTGATGGGCTGACTTCTATTTCTATGTCTTATGATGTCATAAAATCTGGCCCTTTGGAATCCTACGTGCTTGTGATCTCTGCAACTTCTTCCTCTGTGGACGCATAGGAGCAGCTGCCCACAGGAGGAGAGCCAAAGTAAGTCAGGGCAGCCCAGGCCTCGGTCTCCAGAGGTCGCCTGACGAGGTCATCCAAGAGAACGGGAAAGTCTGTTCAGCAGGCTGTCTCCATCCCTGCTGCAGATATCGGGAGAACACGTAGAAGTAACGATAGAGATAAATCAAAGGAATTCACATGCAGTTGCACATGTGCATTTTAATTGTTAATTTTCTTACACTTTTGTAAAGACTGCACATGCACATTAATTAGGCCTGATACGGTTCAGTTGCGATTTTTGGTCCTTAAGTCTGTGCATACGCTTCACCCCCATCTTCAGGGAGACACTCCAGGCTGGGTCTATGTCTTCCGGCATCACGCATGTGCAGGGAAGCAAGGATCTTTGCTGGGGCCCTTACGAGCCATGTGCGCACACTGGGGTTTTGCCCTTCACATGCTTATCTGTTGAAATGCCTTAACATTGTCAGTACTATGTACTGGGGTTCCCCTTCAATTGTCCAACTGAACTAACTTGCTGCTCCACACACTCATGATGACCCAACTTCCATGCAGCATCTCAAGATCTCCGCCTCGAGGCTCGAGATAATTGCAAGTGGCCGTGATGTGTGTGATTTTTCAGGTAGAGTTGAACACCTTTGAACCTCCCCCTGTGACCCACACTCTTCCACCCATAACCATCGACACTACTGGTGTCACCTATTACTCCCATACAGTCACCTTACAACCTTCCTCCATCACCTTCCATTCTGTGCAGGTGAATGTCGACGTCCCTTACCTTGCGGAGCAAACCACTCCGTGACAATAGACATGTCCCCATCATCCTGCCGACCCCATAAATCCGTTTTACTTCCACGTCCCCTCCAAAATACTTCAATGTCGCTTCATCTATCATTGCAGGAGACTGATCATCCCACCCTTGTCTCCCACTGCTACCTTTAACCCTCATCACCCCTTCCTGACAATAATTCACTGAGTGTGCCCCAACAGGACTCATCAGCTGACAATACAAACTCCTTTTCGCAACCCCTTTCTCCTCTTGCCCACCTGTGCCCATACCTACACACCCCCATGCCCATTCAGACCTGCACACCCTCCATGCCCATTCTTGCCAATTCACAGCAGTGCACCCCTCCATGCCCATTCATATGAGCACACCCTGCCCACCTGCCCGCACTCTGCAAGAACCCTTCCCAAACTCCCAACCCATAAACCACTTGTCCATTCCACAACACCTGCAGCATCTCATGGGGAGACAGTGGCGTAATGGCATTGTCACTGGACTGATAACCCAGAGACCCAGGGTAATACTCTGGAGACCCGCGTTTGAATTTCACCATGGCAGGTTGTGGAAATTGAACCCAATAAATAGCTGGAATTAAAAAGTATAATAATGACCATGAACCCATTGTCGAATGATGTAAAAAACCAAGATGGTTCACTAATGTCCTTTAGGGAAGGATATCTGCCATCCTTACCTAGTCTGGCCTACATGTGACTCCAGACCCACAGCAACGTGGTTGACTCTTAAATGCCCTCTGAAATGGCCTAGCAAGTCACTCAGTTGTATCAAACCGCTAGAAAGTCAGTAAAAAGAAGGAATGGAACTGGACCACCCACTCGACATCGACCGATGCACTGGAAATGATAACGACAAACCCAGCCCTGTCGACCCTGCAAAGTCTTCCTTATTAACATCTGGGGGGGCGGAGATTGTCCACAGACTATTAGAATGCCTTTGAAATAGTTTCTTAGAATAGCACATGCTGGTACTAACCAGAGGGAAGGTTATTTTAGATTTAGTATTGTGAAATGTGACAGGATTAAGTAATGACCTCAGAGTAAAGGCACCTCTGGGTAGCAGTGACTATAATATGATCAATTTTTTCAGTCATTATGAAATGCAGTGAAATCATAAGCTTGAGTAATTGGAATGCACCAGCATCTCTTTAATGTGGTCAATGTTTACAAACATTGGGATTTCACCACTTAGGTCACTGAAGCAAGAAGGGATATGAATGGATCAAAGTGCAGATGGTTTTTACGAGCTGTCAATCACAACGCACTTCTCAAAAGCGTGAATGAATTGCAGAGAGTGGGTCTGTGGGAACTAGACACAAGCGGCTCTCCTTCACGGAATGGACACTGGAACTGCAAGGCCTGTATTCCAGCTATAATGCTTCCCATAGCCCCTGCTAAACTTCTCTCTAGCTTCTAGGCAGGGGTCCCTTTTCTGGGGTGGGGAATGGGGGCTCTGTGTAGGGAGGTCTGTGGAGGGAGTTCCTTTAGGCAGGGGATTCCTGTGGGAGGTCTCCCCATTACAGGGGCCCCTGTGCGGGGATCCGCTAATTACAAGAACTCGTGATTGTCACTACTATCAATATTGTCATGAACAGATGCATCTATGACAGGTAGATTAATGAAGACGAGATCAGGTCAATTTGTTTCTCATGTTGAGTTTCTCTCAACTTGATGCATGCCCATTCTGGCAACTTTGTCTTTCAAAACTTCCACCTTTGTCTGTATTTGTGTTTACAAGCCACTTTTAGTGATGAACATTGGTATCCACTACCCCGCTTGACTTGTCCTGATTCACAGCTGAGGGAGGGTGGTAAATGGCCATCAACAGGAGTCCATGGGTGGGTTTCTCCATCCCGCCACACCAGATTTCTAGTGTGGCACGCCGTTGGAATTTTCCGTTTCACCGGTTGTTCAATGTGGTTTCCCATTGTGGGGCAGCCCCACGCCATCCGGAAATCCCCAGGCTCCCGGCAAAAAGGAGAATCCCGATGGCGTAAAATCAGCCCCATATATTTTCCATGTTTGCACTAATGCCCCGAGACTTCTTAGGGTCTGGAGGCAATGTCAAAGACATACAAGAGAGAAGATATTACCATTGCTGAATCCCCAACTATTAACAACCTTTGACCCAAAACTGAACTAGACCGGCCATATAAATATTGTGGCAGGTCAGAGGCTACGAATTCTGCAGCGTGTAACTCACCTCCTAATTCCTCAAAACCTGTCCACCACCTACAAGGCTCAAGTCAAGAGTGATGTGTTGGGTGCTTTGGATCCGTGGAACACATACAGGCTACCAACACTTAAAACAGAACAACACTATTTTATTAAGCTCGAAACTGTTGAGCATACTTTCACTGTGGGTTAACACGATGTTAGATTAAACTAAAGACCTATGCCTATCCGAACCAGTCGATGCACTCAGCACATGGTGAGGATCTGTGCAGTAAGCTGTAAGCTCTGTCCTTCTGAGAGGCTGCATCCCGAATGAGTGGGAAAACTGATGCCTTCTGTCTTTATAGTGAGTGTGCTCTAACTGGTGATTGGCTGCGGTGTTGTGTGTGTTGATTGGTCTTGCTGTGTGTCCATCAGTGTGTGTGTTTGCACCATGATATACTGGTGTATATTATGACACCCCGCTTTTATAAAAAAATGTATGTGTGTGGCAATAAATAATGTGTGGTAATAATGTTTCGAACTACGTGTGGGGTGTGAAGACATATTTACAGGACTATGTAGATGAGAACTAAGCTATTTACATGGGAAGGTGCCTGGTGCAGAGAAGCAGTATGCAACAAGAGTAACGAGATCAACACTATATACAAACCAGGGAAACGATCAAACAAAGCAACAAAACAATTCAGAGAGTCCATAAATTCGAAAAGTTCATAAATTTAGTCTCTGAGGTGGGCGACGACTTCTGGTTGACCGCCTCAAGGGTGGGTCGAGAACCGCCGGTTCAGGAGCGGGCTGGACTGCATCAAAGTCAGGGTGAGGCAGAGTGACAGGGAGCTCTGCATAGTCTGTGGCAGGGTCAGTAGGAGGGTGAGGCGACACTGGAGGATCATGTGGCACGTGTGGAACGAGACGAAGGGCGCGTCGATTGCGGCACATAATAGAGTAGAGCCATCCAGTAGACGGACCAGGAACGAGCGGGGGGGGGGCCATCTGCCGAAGGACAACAGCGGTTGCAGACCAGTCACCATCCGGAAGATGGACGTGGACGTTGTCATCTGGAGCCAGAGCAGGGAGATCAGCTGCACGGGAGTCATGAGCCGCCTTGTGCTGTGCATGAGACAGCTGCATCCTGGGAAGGACCGGAACGGGGTCGAGGTCTGGGACATGGATGGACGGCACCGTCGTCCTCAGGGTGCGACTCATGAGTAACTGGGCTGGCAACAGGCCAGTGGACAGTGGGGCGGAGCGATAGGCCAGCGAGGCGAGGTAGAAATCAGACCCAGCATCGACAGCCTTGCATAGGAGCCGTTTGACGATATGTACTCCCTTCTCTGCTTTGCCGTTGGATTGGGGGTACAGGGGACTGGACGTCACATGGGCAAAATTGTACCGCCTGGCAAAGTTGGACCATTCTTGGCTGGCGAAGCAGGGGCCATTGTCCGACATAACTGTGAGTGGGATGCCGTGTTGAGCAAAGGTTTCTTTACATGCATGAATGACTGCAGGCGAGGTGAGGTTGTACAACCGTATCACCTCCGGGTAATTCGAAAAGTAGTCTACGATCAGGACATAGTCTCCATTCCAGCGCGTGGAACAGGTCGATGCCCACCTTGGTCCATGGTGACGTGACCAACTCATGGTGCTGCAGGGTCTCACGTGGTTGGGCCGACTGGAAGCGCTGACAAGTGGGGCAGTTGAGCACTGTGTGGCTATGTCCTGATTAATGCCGGGCCAGTACATTGCCTCTCAGGCCCGTCGACGGCACTTTTCCATGCCAAAGTAGCCCTCGTGTAGTTGTTCCAGGACAAGCTGGCGCATGCTATGCAGGATGACAATGCCATCCAGTTTTAGAAGAAACCCGTCTACTGCTGCCAGATCATCTCTGACTTTATAGAATTGAGGGCATTGGTCCTTGAGCCACCCGTCCGTTAGGTGGTGCATGACGGGCTGTAGCAAGGGGTCAGCCGCCATCTTGCGGCGAATTTGGACGAGGCGTTCATCCAAGGCAGGTAGATTGGAGGCCGCGAATGCCACATGGGTGTCAATCTGGCAGACAAATCCCACTGGGTCACATGGAGTGTTGACTGCCCTGGAGAGAGCGTCAGCAATAATGAGGTCCATGCCTGGGGTGTATACCAGCTGGAAGTCATATCGCCGGAGCTTGAGAAGAATACGCTGGAAGCGAGGCGTCATGTCGTTCAAGTCTTTCTGTATTATATTGTCCAGCGGGCGATGGTCGGTCTCGACGGTGAATTGAGTAAGTCCGTAGACATAATCGTGAAACTTAACAACACTGGTCAGAAGGCCCAGGAACTCCTTTTCTATCTGCGCGTTGCGCTGCTCCGTGGGGGTCATCGCACGTGACGCATATGCAACTGGGGCCCATGATGAGGCCTCATCACGTTGAATTCCCTCCATTCGCGCTCATGGGCAGGGAGCCATTGGAAGTCTGTCGTCTTCCTGAACAGGTTCCTGAGAGCCGTGGTATGAGAGGCGAGGTTAGGGATGAATTTCCCTAAAAAATTGACCATGCCCAGAAATTGTAGGACTGCATTCTTGTCCTGTGGTGTTTTCATAGCTGTGATGGCAGCCACCTTGTCCGCATCCGGCTGCACACCCAATTGGGAGATGTGGTCCACGAGGAACTTAAGTTTTGTCTGACCAAAAGAGCATTTGACCCTGTTGAGGCAGAGGCCCTGCTCACGTATGCGTTTGAACACGCGCCGGAGGCGACTGACATGCTCCACTGACGTGGACCAAATGGTTATGTCATCGACATAGACGCGAACTCCTTCAATACCTTCCATCATTTGTTCCATTATCCTATGGAACACTTCTGATGCAGAGATGATCCCAAACGGCATCCTGTTGTAACAATATCTTCCAAAGGGGGTGTTGAACGTGCAGAGTTTCCTGCTGGATTTATCGAGCTGGATTTGCCAGAATCCTTTTGCGAGCTTGGCGCGAGTCATCTCACATGTGAGCTCTTCGCGCTTGGGAATTGGATAGTGCTCTCTCATAATATTGCGATTTAGATCCTTGGGATCAATGCAAATTCTCAATTCGCCGGAAGGCTTTTTTACACATACCATGGAACTGACCCAGTCGGTCAGTTCCGTGACTTTGGAAATCACTCCTTGGTTCTGGAGGTCCTGCAGTTGCTGCTTGAGGCACCACAGGGGTGGCATTCGGTTTTAATAAAATCTTGTAGGTGTACGGGAGCGTGCCCATGCCCTTGAAGACGTTGTGGTGCTGGTTGATAATGGCGTTGAGCTGCGCCCTGAAGTCAGTGTCATGAAAGGCAGACGCGTTAGCAGGAGAGAGAGTGTGAACTCTCTGAACTAGGTTCAACAGCTTGCATGCCTGCACGCCAAGCAGGGAGGCTTTCGAGGAGCCAACGATTTCAAAGGGAAGGATGGCTTTGCGTGACCTGTGCGTCACTTCAAGTTGGCATGAGCCGCTGGCAGCAATGGCAGTGCCATTATAATCTAATAGCTGGCAGGCTGATGGGAGGATGGCTGGTTTGACATGAAGGCTTTGGAGGTCAGACTTGAGATTAGCGGAGATTAGCCGCTGGCAGCAATGGCAGTGCCATTATAATCTAATAGCTGGCAGGCTGATGGGAGGATGGCTGGTTTGACATGAAGGCTTTGGAGGTCAGACTTGAGATTAGCGGAGGCACCGGTGTCCAGACGGAATCGTATTTGGGACCGGTTGACCGTAAGGGTGGCACACCACTTATCGTCCGGATCGATGCTGTGTACCGATGAGACTGGATTCTTTGCTTCGGGGACACCCTGCTTTTTGTAATGATACCGACTCAAAAAGGTGCCTTCTGATCCTCGGCGTCAATATCTGGTAGCAGGTCCGAATCGGGCTTGGTGACCGTGGGTTGAATGGCCCGGACATTCCTGCGAGGCTGGCTGGAGCGATGAGAGTTGGCAGGCTGAGCTGTTCTGCATAAAGCAGCATCGTGGCCAAGTTTGCCACATCGCAGGCATCGTCGGGATTTGGCAGGACATTGTCGCTTTAAGTGGGCAGAGCCACAGTTGCCGCACGTTGTAGCGTCAGTACGTTCGCTGCGCCACCGCGCATGCACGGTGCAGTCGTACGTGGTGCGCACCTGCGCAGTACGTTCGTCGATGTCGCCGTCCCCGTGTTCGGTGCGCACAAGCGCGGGACTCCGCGAAAAGCGCACGAAATGGCCGCCCTCATCCAGGCTGAGGCCCTGGAGTTGCTCGATTACTTGGACCCGTTCTGCCTCGTGGGGACTTTGCCACGCCATTTCAGCCGCTTGGATGTGGAAATACCGACTAGTGGCGTGTTCGTGTAGCAGCAGGTCTCGATGGCGGTCGCTAGGGTGAGCTGCTTTACCTTGAGGAGCTGCTGGCGTAGGGGGTCCGACTGAACACCAAAAACGATCTGGCCGCATATCATGGAGTCGGAGGTGGGCCCGTAGCTACAGGACTGCGCAAGGATGCGGAGGTGAGTGAGAAAGGACTGGAAAGGTTCATCCTTACCCTGCAAACGCTATTGGAATACATAGCGCTCAAAACTTTCATTTACCTCGATGTCGCAGTGACTGTCAAACTTAAGGAGGACGGTCTTGAATTTTGATTTATCTTCACCATCAGCAAAGGTGAGAGAATTGAAAATGTGGATGGCATGGTCCCCGGCCGTGGATAGGAAGAGAGCGGTCTTCCTGGTGTCCACGGCATCTTCCTGGTCTGTGGCTTCAAGGTAGAGCTGGAAGCGTTGTTTGAATATCTTCCAGTTGGCCCCCAGGTTACCGGTGATGCGGAGCGGCGGCGGCGGGCAGACGCTGCCCATTTTGCAGGATGGCTGTATGCTGGTGGAAGGCAGATCACTTGCAGGTAGGTCTAAGAAGTTCTAACATCCCTCAACTACTGGTACCATGATGTGTTGTGTGCTCTGGATCCGTGGAACACATACAGGCCACCGACACTTAAAATAGTACAACACTATTTTATTAAGTTAGAAACTGTTGAGCATACTTTCACTGTGGGTTAACACGATGTTAGATTAAACTAAAGACCTATGCCTATCCTAACCAGTCTATGCACTCAGCACATGGTGAAGATCTGTGCTGCAAGCGGTAAGCTCTGTCCTTCTGAGGGGCTGCATCCCGAATGAACGGGAACTCTGATGCCCTCTGTCTTTATAGTGAGTGTGCTCTAACTGGTGGTTGGCTGCGGTGTTGTTTGTGTTGATTAGTCTTGCTGTGTGTCCATCAGTGTGTGTGTCTGTACCATGATATACTGCTGTATATTATGACAAAGAGTGTGATGGAATATTGTCCACTTGCCTGGATGAGTGCAGCTCCAAAACAATCAAGAACCTTGACACCATCCAGGACAAAGCAGTTCTCTTGACTGGCACCCCATTCACCACCTTAAACATTCACTCACTTCACCACTGATGTACATTGGCAGTTAATGTGTACAAACTTCAAGATGCACTGCAGCAACATACCATGGCTCCTTCAACACCACCTTCCAAACTTGTGGACTCTATCCCCTTGAAGGACAAAGGCAGCAGATACATGGTATCACACCCACCTGTAGGTTCCCCTCTAAACCACACACCCTTCTGACTTGGAAATATATCACTGTTCCTTCACTATCGCCGGGTCAAAATCCTGGAATTCCCTTCCTAACATCTCTGTAGGTGTACACCACATGGGTTGCAGCAGTTCAAACAGACGGCTCACCACTGCCTTCTCAAGGGAATTTAAGGATCGGCAATAAATGCTGGCCGATCCAGCGATCCCCACACCCTAGGAAAGAATAAATTTAAAAACAGCTCCCAGGGTCACGCTCTCCAAATACATACGAATGTGCTGCACCTCTGATCGGTCTGTGCTGCTGGTCCGACAGGGCATACAGAGGGATAGTGACAGAGGAGTGGAATACTTAGAGCTAAACATAACTACTTTGAAAATAATTCTTTTGCCATCTATGCATCACAAACATCTATGTTGTTGTAGAGTTGTGCCATCTACTTTAATATGATGTGCAGGCAGGATCTAATAAAAATGTTGCTTTCCCCAGAACCGTGAACCTTACCATTGCATTAAATTTTTATGCGCATATTATTTTCTAAGCCATGAGTGATGAAATTTGTCACATCAATTTTCAATCTACTGATGCATAAAACAAGTGATCCCTGTTAGGTATGAGAAACGCTCATCATCTTTCTTTTGGAAAGTACACTACCTTTACCAGTGAGAGTGGTGGTGGGGGTGCACATGTGGAGGTCACAGATCACATGGAGTAAGTTCAATGCATCTGTCTGTAGCATTTTTATGCAGGCACCTCATATAATCATAGAACTATAGGATTTTACGCTGACCGAGAAATAACCATCCAAGCTAATCCTACTTTCCAGTTCTTGGTCTGCATCTTGCAGGTTACAGCACTTCAAGTACTTTTTAATTGCTATGAGGGTTTTTGCCCCTATACCTTTTCAGACAAGCAGTGTAGGTTATTGTGATGAATGGTTACTGCACCTGTAATGTAATGATCCCTTTAAGACCGGGTTTGGAACCCTGGGAGACTCCGCCTCCGGCTCCACCCTCCAGGGAGCCATATATAAGGTAATGTCCAGTGGGCAGTGTGCAGTGAGCACACTTCTCGGTAGCTGACTGGTTCTCTGCTAATCAAAGCCTTTGTATTACCAATCATCTCTCTCGAGTTGTAATTGAGGGAATCTCAGTTATCTACCATCTTCTGAGTGAACTTATCATCCTTGAATTCTCCTAAAACTTCCTACCTCTTACACTAAATATCTGCCCCCTGGATTTGGAGCCCTCAGTCAAGGAGAATGATGTCTTCCTACCCATCCTATCCAGACTACTCATAAATTTGTACACTTCCATTAGATTTGCCCTCGGCCTCCTCTGTTCAAAAGAAAACTACAGAGGCCTATCTTCCAATCAAAATTCTCCAATCCAGGCAAAACCTTCATCAACCTCCTCTTTGCCCTCTATAGACCAATCATTATAGCGCAGTGACCAGAACTAAATGCAATACACTAGCTCTTGCCTAACTAGTGTTTTAGACAGTTTCGCCATAACCTCCTCCTGCTGCTCCAAGTGTAATTTATTGGAACCCATTGAAATGCAATGATGTGCTTCAGAACACTGCAATAAAAAATGGTTCTTTAATTGTTCTGCCAGTGAAATTCTCTTCTGAGTGAAGATCAAAAAATAATTGGGTTCATTAAAAAAACACTTCTTTGAAGTGCTTCCTTATTTCACTTTTAACAAAATTAATGCATAATTAAAGATTTGCTGGTATTTCTGCGAGTATTTCCTCACCCAAGGAGATTTGATTGTACATGAGACACTGTTCTCTTTTATCAAGTGATCAAGGACAACTGAGACACTTGGAAAAGGATTTAAATTCAAGCAATTAGCAGGTTGACATGCAAATGGCATTGCAAAACCCCTCATCAGATGCTGTACCTGGCATTTAAATGGAATGAGTAGATTAACAGTTCACAGAAAAATACAGTACAGAAAAGGCCATTTGGCCCATCGAGTCTGCACTGCCATGTGGGATTAATTATTCATTTTGGGAGGGGATCAAGAATGATCAATTAAAGATTGCTTGTTGCAAGTTACTTTTTCATTGACCTACAATTTTTAAAATTATCTTGACATTATTGTGAATAAATGAGCAAATGAGGATGGAGTCAAGATAAGAGGAAATAGGTTCGGTGGGGCAGGAGCATGCTGACACAATGGGCCTGCCGGGACAGTCCATTTTGTGGATTTTGGGAAGTAGGTAAAAGCGGGCTGTCCGGGGTTGGGTGTCTATAAGGTTAGAAGCCGTAGGGGGAAGGCATCCAGACGAAATGAGGTTGCTAACGGTGTTGGAGATAATGGCTTGATGTTCAGTGGTCTGGTCATGGTCCAGGGGGAGGTACGAGGAAGTATCTGAGAATTGGCGCTCAGCCTCTGCGAGGTAGAGGTCAGTGCGCCAGACGACAACAGCAACCCCTTTGTCAGCAGGTTTGATGACAAAGTCGGGGTTAGACCTGACGGAGTGAAGAGCAGAAAGTTTGGAAGGAGAGAGGTTGGAATGGGCGAGGGGGGCAGAAAAAGTAAGACGGCCAATGTCCCGTCAACAGTTCTCAATGAAAAGATCAAGAGCAAGTATTTGTCCCGGTGGAGGGGTCCACTTAGAGGCAGAATGTTGGAGGCACCTGAAAGGATCAGTGGAACGGGGGGAGGATTCTTGGCCAAAGAAGTGGGCACGGAGACGAAGGCGGCGAAAGAAGAGTTCAACATCATGTCGAACCCGGAATTCATTGAGGTGGGGACGTAAGGGTACATAGCTGAGTCCTTTGCTGAGAACAGCACGCTCAGCCTCAGAGAGGGAAGGTCGGAGGGTATAGTGAACACGTGGCAAGGGCTGGGGCTGGGAGATTGGGGTACAAGAGATTGGGACTGATGGAGAGCCTGGGATGGGCAGTGGTGTTGATATTGGGAGAAATGGGGTACGAGGGATTGGGACTGGTCGAGGGTCTGAGAGGGGCAGTGGTGTTGATACTGGGAGAAATGAGGTATGAGGAATTGGGACTGGTGGAGGGTCTGGGAGGGGCAGTGGTGTTGATACTGGGAGAAATAGGGTACGAGGGATTGGGACTCGTGGAGGGCCTGGGAGGCGCAGTGGTGTTGATACTGGGAGAAATAGGATACGAGGGATTGGGACTGGTGGAGGGCCTAGGATGGGCTGTGGTGTTGATGAGTTGTTGAAGCTTGCGTTCCTTAACATCCGTAAGAAACAGCAAAAGATTCTTGTTAAGGCCTCGAATGATACGAAAGTTGAAATGAAACTGGGGTCAGGGACAGCTTTGAGAGAGAGTAAGATGTTGCTGCTGGAGAGAGATGTCAAGTGTCTTCATGAGGCGGCACATGGCACTGAGTGTGACTTTCAGGATGCGCGAGAGCAGCAGTTGGAGGAATGTTGTATATCCTGGAGGTACCTGTAACCCTGGAGGTTGCATGCAGGCTGGAATTTAAGTTGAAATCCCCGTGGGGTAAGTCGGAGACAAAGACAGTCACTGAGGAAGGAAATATGGCCATGGAAGCGAGTCTTGGTAAATACCTTGTCCAACACTAAGAGAGAAATGGAAAGCAGTAAAGTTGGATAGTGGGGGAGGGACTTATGGAAATCCTGTTAGAGAGAAGAGCAGTACTTCTTCAGGGTAGGCATTCCTGGAAGAGAGGTGACAGTGAGTTAAACACTGGATACAAGCAAATTACTGCGGATGCTGGAATCTGAAACGAAAGAGAAAATGCTGGAAAATTTCAGCAGGTCTGGCAGCATCTGTAGGGAGTGAAAAGAGCTAACGTTTCGAGTCCGATGACTCTTTGTCAAAGAATTGGAGCCATTGCATTTTCACTACTCCCTTCTTTCTTTCCTGGCAATCTGAAAATTCCTCCTGCACATGTGTTAATTGTTGAGTAATGCCAAGGACTGCAGGAAGTAAACTAATAAGAAGATCTCGTATGACCAAGGCCCAAAATGCCCACGAGGGCTAGGACAGGACCAGGCCTGCTTTGAAAGTAGTGCTCCCAGATGGCATGTAAGTGTCCCGACATCTCTGGGACATACTGGAACTTTCAAAGCATGGGCTGAGTGGATGGAGTTGGGAACTCACCCGCTTTCTATTACCCTTCTTGAGCAATTTATTACTGGGCCAGAGAGGGCTAGAAGGCAATTTTCAATTTGTGAATCACCAAATCCAAAGGAATATCATTTTAGAGGGATAGGGGGAATTGGGAAATTTCCTGGCTCAGTGTGTCCACCTGAGTAAAAATTGCCTTGAATGGCATGATTTTTGTTCCAGGATGTGTACTGGAGTCAAGCCTGCCATCCTCAGACATAGACTGGTGGCAATCAAAGATAGTGTTGAGGGCTGACATGGGCTGGTTAAAAGGTCCACCTCAGTTCTCTTGGACTTTGTCCTAATTCTGTTGTTCAATATTAGGCCTTCTAGTCCTTACCTTTCACATCCCTTTACCCTTCTTCCCCCATTCACCATTCATGCTAACTCTCACAACCCCAGACCCTTCCACCCATCCAAAATGACCCCTCGTACTCTCCATGCCAATCCATGTCCTTTCATCACCCCTCAATGGCTCCTTACTTGCTACACCAACTGAAGTATCAACTCATGTCAACTGATACCCATGACCCCTTATAGTCTCTATAGCAACCTACCCACTATCTATCATGGGTAGAACTCAGGAGTAATCTGAGCTGATAAAAATAATGTTCTTAGTATCTATTACAGTTCTCACTATATATGATATATAACATCATTCATTAAAGCCCATTCTATATATTTTAATCCCCTCAAGTACTTAATCTTGTCTAACAACAAAGATTTGTATTCATAACTCCTTAATCAGAGACAGCTAATGAACCTCTTGGAACTGTTAATCAAGCAGTAAACTTACAGTCCCGTAGCCAGCTCCCTCCAGCCCCACGATCGCGGGCCTGACCGACCTGGAGGACCCCCCCCCCCCCACCCCCTCCATGGTGACGGATCCTCCCGCCCCCCACCAGGATGGCCACCGCAGCCGCGACTCCGAGCTCCCGCCGGGTGGATTGGCCATGATAAATTGCCCTTAGTGTCCAAAATTGCCCTTAGTGTTGGGTGGGGTTACTGGGTTATGGGGCTAGGGTGGAGGTGTTGACCTTGGGTAGGGTGCTCTTTCCAAGAGCCGGTGCAGACTCGATGGGCCGAATGGCCTCCTTCTGCACTGTAAATTCTATGATAAATACGTGAACCACGCCGGCGGGAACTTGGCCGGTCGTCGGCAGAGAATCGTCGCGGGGGCCTCTTTCAACGGCCCCTGACCGACGCCGCGTCTACCGGGCGGGCGACTGGCGGTGATTCTCCGTCCGATGCCCCATTCTCCGCCCCCGTGCCAGGTGTAACTGCAGCGCAGAGCCTCGCAGAATTCCGGTCCCTTTTCTTTTCATTCTCAGAGACACATGCAGACTTTTTATTAATACATTTAGAGGACAGGAGATCTAAATAACTTGGTGGCTTGACAGTTTTACTTACTTTACCTGCCCTTTCTCAGCATTTATATCTTTACCATGAAGTCTTTAAAAACACAGCATGAGTTAAGTTAATTCCCAGAGTGAAAATAGCATCTGCAGGTCCTTGCACTGAGTTTAAATGGTCCAGCTAAGTTAAGGTTTCCCTCCTATATACCTCGTACCTCAACCCCTTTCCCATACCCAGGAAAATGATGTGTGGTAGAAATGGGATTGGGACTTTTGCATACTGGCCCCATCTGCCATTTTTAAAGGTCCCTGGAGACGCCACATAAAACCCAGCCCCAAGAGTCTGGTGCATGTTAGTGCTTGGCTGTTTTTTTGAATGCAGGCAGAAATTAACATATTTGTTTATGATGGGAACTAGTGGATCTGGTGCAATCCATTTTAGTTGGCTGTTTGGCAACTTTAATGCTGCTCCATAAGGTGCTGATGCTTCTCTTCTGCAAGACAACAGCAGGCTCCAACATGGCTACTGGTTGCCTTTGCCTCTTGTGATCTGCAGACAGCAATATGGAACAGGAGATATACTAATTTGTTGTTCACATTAATTATCAGGTGATTGGACTATTGCTAACATTCAAATCTACCACAGCTGCTCTCTTAATTAAAATTAGCATCTATAGCAATAGAAGCACCAGTTATATTGTGTCTCTCAATTTAAATATTGTCCCTTCAGATTGGAAAATTGCCAATATCACTCAATTATTTAAGAAGGGTAAAGGAGAGATGGTATTATTCTAATGTCAGTTGTGAGGAAGTTACTCAGTTGTTGGGGAAGAGCGACTGAGCATTAGGATACAAAGTTATCAGAGAAAACTATCAGAGATGTGTAAAGGATATGTCTAATTAACTAAGTAGAATTTATTAACGATGTAACAAAAGTGATAGATAAGGGTGTTCCTATGGATGTTATTTATGGACTTCCAGAAAGCATGCAAGACTGTCAACGAAAATGAGAGTGCATTGAATTCGGAGCAATGTATTGGCTTGAATAGGAAATTGGTTAGGAGGTAGAAGGCAGACTAAAGATAATGGCTATACACTGCATTTGGCAAAATGTCATTCAAGGACACATTTTTTAACTATATTTATAAATGACGTTGATGAAGGAATAAAAAGAGTCACATCTAATTTTGCTGACCACACTAGTTAGGTAGCACAGTAAACAAGAGCAGAAAATTGTAAACGGCCATTGAACAATTCAGTGAGAGACCAAAAGTGTAACAGAAGAGGTCAATGTTGGAAAGTGTAAAGTCATCCATCTTGGACCTTAGAAAGCATTTCTTTACAAAATGGATGTCATGGCATGTCATGAGCCGTGGTATCAGAGGATTCCTCCTTACCTCATAGTCGCAAGCAATTCTGGTTAGAACGGGCTTTAAAGTTCTCTGAGGAGGATGATTGTTTAATTATAAACATGCTGTGGCAGTTCCCTGGATAGTAGATATTCACCTTCATGATATATGCTGATGGTCATGCATAAGCTATACAATGAGAGAATGGATTATCTTCCTGATCCTGACTACCTCCAAGCTTGAATGAAGAGTGGTGCTCTCTAAAAATCCTGGATGGATAGAGTCTCCTGCCGACGCACTGCAGAGCATGTACCAGATGTTGGGGAACGTGTCCCAGTCTCAGGTGGACATGGCGCGGCACTGCAGAAGTGACCCCAGAGCCCTATGGCCACAACCTCTAATCCCTCACTCGTGCAGCAGATATTGCTGCTCCATAAGGCCTCCTTTTTTCCTATTCCTTATGCATGTCAAGGGGGACCCCATCAAAATGCTCATGGCCAAGACTCCCCTTCTTCTGATCACTCTTATTAGTATGATAGTACTGTCATGATATTCAGGTAAACATCATAGCTCATACATACTGATGGACAGATCAACGGACCAATCAACACACACAACACCACAGCCAATCACAGGCAAGAGCATACACAGTACAAAACAGGGAACACAACACTTCCTGAGGATTCCAGCAGGAGACAGCTCAGGGCACAGAGCTCATAGCAAGCCACTCAGACATCCACCGTATGCTGAGTGCCACTCCAAGATAGTATTAGGAATAGGTCCACAGATTCTAGGGTTATGATCGAACCTCAGTGACCAGTTTACCACTGTAAATAAATGTTAGCAATAAAACTGAGTTGTACCATTCGCAACCGTGTTGGTTCGTCTGTGTAGCAGAGTACCCAACACATCAAGCACAACAGTCATTCTTTTTACGTGAATGCCAGAAAAAGTGTTGAAGTCTTGATAATCGTTCCGGTAAGTCTCCCAATGATTTTCAATAGTCTTCTTCAATCACATACTTTCAGGAGCAAATGAATGGTGAAAGCTGAACTTGATGAGGAGCTAGCAGATGATGTTCCCATTCACCTGCTGCCCTTGTTCTTCTCGGCATTAGGTATCACTGATTTTGGAAATGCTCATTGAAATAGACTTCCCGAGTGCAGTACATCATGTAGATCATGCACATTGCTACCACAGTCCAACAGTGATGGAAGAAGTGAATGTATATGGTGGTGGATAGATTGCCAATAAAGCAGATTGCTTTGTCCCGGATAGTTCTCATTCTGATCTTGTAATGGAGGGAAAGTAATTCAAGATGCAGCTGAAGATGTTGGGGTTAGGGCAATGCAAGCAGGATCTCCTGCAACAATATCTTAGGGCTAAAATGATTACCCTCCAACAACCACCACCATCTTCTTTTGTGCTGAGTATGACTCCAGTCACTGAATTCAATTTTACTAGGGTGTTTTGATTCTGCACTCGGTCAAATGCTGCCTAGATGTCAAGGTCAGTCACTCTGATCTCACCTCTAAGTTCAGCTCTTTTGTCCACGTTCGGACCAAGGCTGCAGTAATTAGTTCAAAATAAACATTGGTGAGCTGGTCAATGACACCTCCCATCATTTTGTTGATGATGAAGATTAGACTGATGGGGCGCTAATTGGCCAAGTTGGATTTCTTTTGTAGACAGGACATCCCTGGGAAAATGTCCCACTTTGTTGTATCACTGTAGTGGTATTGTTATCTCTGGCGGCAGGGTGGCACAGTGGTTAGCATGGCTGCCTCACAGCTCCAGGGTCGCAGGTTCAATTCCGGCCTCGGGTGACTGTATGGAGTTTGCACTTTCTCCCTGTGTCTGCTTGGGTTTCTCCGGGTGCTCCGGTTTCCTCCCACAGTCCAAAGATGTTCAGGTTAGGTGAATTGACCACGCTAAATTGCCCCTTAGTGTCCAAAAGGTTGGAAGTTGTTTTCTATTATACCATGCCTCTGTACGGATGTTTGGATGTTTTTGATGCTGCGCTGGAAAGCTGGAACCAGTACACACAACGGATGCGTTACTATTTCCGGGCAAACAATATCACTGAAAACGAGCGCCAGGTGGTCATATTGCTCACCGCCTGCGGCCCGCATACGTTTGGGGTGATTAGGAGCCTTACGGACCCAGCTGTGCCAGACACCAAAACGTTTGATGAACTTGTGAATATAGTGGGGCAACATTTTAACCCAACCCCGTCCACGATAGTCCAGTGTTACCGGTTTAATACCGCTGAGAGGACCCCTGGAGAATCCCTTGCCGACTTTCTATCCAGGCTTGCGGAGTACTGTGACTATGGTGAGACCTTGTCAGAAATGTTACGCGACCGTTTGGTTTGCGGTATTAACAAGGCGGCCACCCAGAGAAAGTTGTTAGCTGAGCCAACATTGACTTTTCAACAGGCCATTCAAATAGTATTGTCCCGAGAGAGCGCAGAACGAGGAGTGCAGGAGCTACAGGGAATGGAAGTGCATGCCTTGGGGCGCAACCCCTTCCGTCCGAACCCCCCCCCCCCCCCCACACTCCTGCAGTACATTGGGCGAGGCGACGTCCAGACCCATGCCAGTGGCCGTCGGACATTCCTCCCCGAAGGGAGCCTTCTCCAGAACCAATGGATGAGGAGCCATGTCCGTGTCAGACTTGTAGGTGCCGACCCCGTCGCGGACGCCGGTCCTGGGGGCGTCAGAGGCGCCGTCGATCCGACCGAAACTGGGACCAGCCCAGGGGCTGTACCTTCCATGTGGATGAACCTGCGGCGACTACTACTGAGGACGTGGAGATGGAGGACGACTGCCTGCAGCTGCATTTTGTGGCAGCTCCCCGTGTGGCCCCCATTAAGGTGACAGTACGGGTCAATGGTCACCCACTTGAGATGGAGTTGGACACTGGCGCAGCGGTCTCCGTGATCGCCCAGAGGACATTCGACCGCATCAAGCAGGGTATGCAGACCCTTACATTAACCGACTCACAGTCTAGGTTGGCCACCTACACGGGGGAACCACTGGACATTGCAGGAACTACAATGACCCCTGTTGTTTATGGACGCCAGGAGGGGCGTTTCCCACTTATCGTGTGGAGCGCACAAAGACTCCGAGAAACGAATAGAGTGAAGTCGATGAGGCTTTATTAAGCGTGTCTGTTCCCCCGCAGCTCGATAGTAGAATGGCCTGCGGGGGAGGACTCCGGCTTCTTATACTCCGCCTTCAGGGCAGAGCTAGAGGTCAACGGCCAACCAGGACCCGGGATCTGTCAGCCAATGACATTAGGGCTTCCAGTCCCACATGACCCCTAATACATACTACCACATCGTGGTGCGCGGCCAGGTGCCCAGCCTGTTGGGTCAGGACTGGTTGCGCCATTTGCGGTTGCAATGGCAGCACATCCTCCAAACAGTTTCTGGAGGGTTGACTGAGGTGCTAGGACGATACCCAGATATATTCCAGCCTGGTTTGGGGAAAATAAAAGGGGCCGTAGCCCGTATCCAAGTCGGACCAGGCGCCACGCTGCGCTATTTCCGGGCGCGCCCGGTGCCTTAATCCTTGCTCGAGAAGAGTTTGGGTGAGTTTTCCCTCACTCGTTTGGAGAGTTTGGGTATTATCAGGCCCGTCCGTTTTGCTGACTGGGCAGCACCAATTGTACCTGTAATGAAGCCAGATGCCACAGTTCCCTTGTGTGGCGACTATAAACTTACAGTGAATACGGTTTCCCGACTCGACTGATATCCAATGCCTCGCATAGAGGATCTCTACACGAAGTTTGCAGGTGGACTCTCGTTCAGATAGAGTTATTAGATATGAGTCACGCCTACCTACAGTTGGAGCTGGACCTTGCCTCCCGACCATATGTAACGATTAATACACACCGGGGCCTGTATGAATATACACGGTTGCCCTTTGGAGTATCCTCTGCCTTCGCTATTTTTCAACGTGTTATGGAGGGCATTTTGAGAGGTTTCCCACGTGTCGTGGTCTACTTAGATGACGTTTTGATTACAGGGACATTGGAGCAGGAACATTTGGAAAATCTGGAGGCTGTCCTTAGACGCTTTTCGGAGGCTGGAGTCCGTTTACGTCGCACAAAGTGCGTATTTCAGGCAAAGGAAGTAGTCTACCTATGTTATCGGGTGGACCGCGAAGGCTTCCACCCCGTCGCAGAGAAGGTGCGTGCGATTCAACAGGCCCCCGCCCCAACTGACACTTTGCATCTTCGTTCTTTTCTCGGTCTCGTAAACTATTATGGGAAGTTCCTCCCCAATCTGGCAACTACGCTGGCCCCGTTGCACCTTCTGCTAAAGAAGAATCACACCGGGGTTTGGGGTCAGCCGCAAGAAACCGCTTTCCGGCGGGTAAAGCAACAACTGTCGTCGTCTGGGTTACTAACCCACTATGATCCTGGCAAGCCTTTGCTCGTAACATGTGATGCATCCCCGTATGGTATTGGGGCCGTCCTGTCCCACAAGATGGAGAACGGGGCCGAGCGACCGATAGCTTTCGCCTCCCACACATTGACTGCAGCGGAGAAAAAGTACGCGCAGATCGAGAAGGAGGGCCTGGCAGTGGTTTTGGTGGAGAAACGCTTCCACCAGTACGTGTATGGCCGCCATTTCACTATCGTGACTGATCATAAGCCTCTGTTGGGACCTTTTAGAGAGGATAAGCCAATACCGCCCATTGCTTCCGCACGGATCCAGTGCTGGGCTTTGTTGCTCGCTGCATACAAGTATTCTCTGGAGCACAAACCAGGAACGCAGATAGCAAATGCCAACGCACTGAACCGATTGCCTTTATCGACCGGCCCCATGTCGACCCCCACGACCGGTGAGGTGGTTGCAACCCTAAATTTTATGGACACCTTGCCTGTCACGGCATCACAGATCTGTGAGTGGACCCAGATGGAGCCAGTCCTGTCAAAGGTTCGGCACATATTCCTGTATGGTGGGCAGCATAGACAGCTCCCAGGCGAGATGCGGGCATTTTCCTCCAAGCTGTCAGAATTCAGCGTGGAAGACGGCATCCTCTTGTGGGGGACGTGTGTGATTGTCCCGGAAAAAGGCCAGGAGCTGATAATAAGAGACTTGCACAATGGGCATCCAGGTGTGACCAAAATGAAAATGTTGGCCCGGAGTTATGTCTGGTGGCCAGGCCTCGACACCGACATTGAGAAGGTGGCCCAAAACTGCTCCATTTGCCAGGAGCATCAGAAGCTTCCGCCAGCCGTGCCCCTACATCACTGGGAATGGCCAGGGCGACCTTGGGCGCGCTTGCATGCAGATTTCGCAGGCCCTTTTCAAGGATCCATGTTCCTTCTATTAATCGACGTCCAGTCTAAATGGCTAGAGGTGCATCGGATGCAGGGGACAACGTCCTGCGCAACAATTGAAAAGATGCGTTTGTCTTTTAGTACGCATAGCCTCCCCGAGGTGCTGGTCACGGATAACGGCACTCCATTCACGAGTGAGGAGTTTGCGAGGTTCACGAAGATGAACGGCATACACCATATCCGCACTGCCTCTTACCACCCGGCTTCAAATGGGTTGACTGAGCGCGCAGTGCAGACATTCAAAAGAGGCCTAAAGAAGCAGTCTTCCGGATCAATGGACACGAGACTGGCTCGCTTTTTGTTTACGTGTAGGACCACCCCCCATGCGGTGACTGGGGTAGCTCCTGCAGAACTCCTAATGGGCCGGAGACTTTGCACCTGCCTTAGTATGGTTTTCCCGGACATTGGCGCAAAAGTACGCCGCACACAAGAACGGCACGGACAGAGATTTTCTCGGCATCGGCCGATTCGGCAGTTTGCGCCCGGTGACCCAGTGTTCGTTCGGAATTTTGCTGGTGGTGCCCATTGGGTTCCTGGCGTAATCTTTCACGAAACGGGCCCTATATCTTACCAGGTGCAAGCCCAGGGTCGTCTCCAGCGCAAACATGTAGACCACGTTCGGTCCAGAGGACTATCCCCTCCAAAGATTCCCCGCCCCCGGAGCTCATTTCTACAGCCGCAGAGACCAGATACAATGGAAGGTAGTCCTCACAATCTTCCTCTGGTGCCTCACTCAAAGCCTGCGCAGGTCGTTACAGAACCGAATGGAGATAGAGACGCTGGCGTGACGGAGGCAGCAGACTCTGACTCCGAGATGGAGACACAGGACCCATCAGAGGGGGAATCCTCGGGTCCACAGGCAGTGGATGTACAACCGTTACGCAGTTCATCACGGAAGCGCCAGTCTCCGTCTCGTTACACGCCACCTGATCCAGCGCCACGTGCAAATGGTGTCCAGCCTGCGGCAAAACGAGTCCGACGCCCTCCTTTGCCAGGGTCTTCGGTGGATTCCTTGGACTTTGGGGGGGAAGGGATGTTATAACCTGCCTGCTTACCATTGGCTGGGGACTAATGACAATCCCACAATCCTGTGGGAGTATGAGCTTCCCCAATGAGGGGGGTGGAGAAACCATTAGTAAACTCCATGTATAAATAAAGCTGGCCAGTTTGGAACCAGCAGGAAGGAGTGTGCAGCAAGGGAAGTTGCTGCTGCTGTTATATATATATGTTATTGTAAATAAATGATATTACTTTGTATCCTTAAAACTCGTGCTGGATTCTTCGTGGCCCTTGCAAAACGGGGATAGGGTAGAAGCCTGGGCTTAAGTAGGGTTTGTCCAAGGGCCAGGCAGACCCGATGGGCCGAATGGCCTCCTTCTGCACTGCACATTCTATGATATGGCTAGTTTTGGAGCACAAAGGCCTTTGCTCTATCAAGTGCACTCAGTGATATTATGTGAAGTGAATTGAATTGTCTGAAGACTGGTTTCCAACCCTAATCATGTATGTAAGAATATCAATACGGTTTTACATGGATTTGGCTTTTAGTAGAGACAAAATTATAATGTGGAAACATGTTGAAAAAAATATTTCCCTTGACATGTTCTCGAAAGCCCTTCTCAATGCAATGGATAAGAAATGTTTTTTGAAACAGAGGCTTTTATCACAGCAGGGGTTGCCATGAGTGCATACATCAGTGGATTGGTTACATCAGAGAATACATAAGAGGAGCAACAATTAGGAATTAACAGTCTAAAGTGTAAAACGTGTAAGTATGAGGCTCCTCTTCTCCATCTATAACCCACTTGAAAGACATTAATGAGGTAGAGTGGTCGGGAGAGGACCACAAATCAAAAGGGTTTAAGCCAGTTAGCATATTAGAATGAAGGAAAGAAGGGCAGCTCAGTGGTTAACACTGCTACCTCGTGGCGCCGAAGACCCGGGTTTGATCACTGTCTGTGTGGAGTTTGTACATTCACCCAGTGTCTGCAGTGGGTGTCACCCCCACAACCAAAAAGAAGTGCAGGGTCGGTGAATTGGCCACGTTAAATTGCCCCTCAATTGGGAAAAAAGAATTGGATACTCTCAATTTTAAAAAATGCAATGAAGGAAAGAAAGCTGAATTCAAAACCATGAGGTCTGAACGACTTTGGAGAAGCCACCATCATAATTTCTCATTAAATCTACATACAATGGCCTAAATTTCATGTTCGGGTTGCGCCCAAAGGCGGCATGGGCGGGAGCAAATTTGAAACAGACTCCGGCCCAAGATCGCATTGTTAATGCAATGTTACACCTGTTGGCCAATTAATGGCTATCCAGCATGAAAGGTGCTCTGTGAAGGGCTGAGCGCTGCCAAAGAGGGCTCCGAGAAAAGGGAAGGTGCAGCCTGGTGCTTCCAATGTGCCCCCTCCCCCAGGACAATGGCTGCTACGGAGCTGTCTGAAGCAACTGCTGACTTGCAGAAAACAATTATCAGTGGAAAAACTGTGCCATGAGTGTTTAGGCAGCACAATCATACTCAGACCTCAGTCCCCAGGCACATTTGGTAATTTTCTTTGAGCCCTTACTTTCATCGCGCCCTGGGTCGAGGTTGAGGCATGGGTGGCACAATGGTTAGCACTGCTACCCCCCAGGACCAGGGACCTGGATTCCATTCCAGCCTAGGGTGGCTGTCAGTTTGCATGTTCTTCCTGTGTCGGTGTAGGTTTCCTCGGGGTGCTCCAGTTTCCTTCCAAAGTCCAAAGATATGAAGGTTAGGTGGACTGGCCATGGTTAATGCGTGGGTTTACAGGAGTAGGGCAGGGGAGTGGGCTGAGATAGAGTGCTCTTTCGGAGGGTTGGTGCAGACTCAATGGGCCGAATGGCCTCCTTCCACATTGTAGGGATTATATGCAGCGAAAACGTAAAGGCCGCATTGCCAATTGGCCCACCTGCAAACCGTAACGACAGATGGGCAATGTAAAATCCCGACCAATTGCTGTTTTATTAATTCACATTGGCTCCTTGACTGTCAGTGGGTGCACCTCCGACTCGCGCCTCTGCCCTCCCACCAAAATTCGCACAATGGCGCGATGATGTCGGGACATGCACCCTACGACTTCTCGCACGCTTTTATACACTTCCAGGTCAGGCATGCACCTGCCAAGCTACGCAAAATACTGCCGAGTAAGTTTTTTGGAAGAAGAGCTGAGGTGCGCTATTTAGCATGATTGGACTGGGTGGTTAAGATAAATATTTGATCCATAATAAATTAAGTATTAGCCAACACATTACAATCTCTTGTTGTACAAATCTAATTAAAGGATAAGGAATGAATGATCCATAAACATATGGTGCAGAGATTTTATGTAACAAGATGGAATTTTATCCCATTTGAAAAATCTCAAGTGTCAGAACTATTTCCAGATCTGACCACTCCCCCCCCACCCCACCCTCCTACCCACCACCATAGGATAACCATGTTCTGACAGTTGGAATCTTCCAGAGGTGACCAATTTACAGGCCGCCTCATCATTTGCCATACAATGAAGGAGAACAGGAAGGTTCCCAGGCAAGAAGCTTAGTAGAGGGGCTGGCAGCACTGGAGAGATGGCAGGTTCACCTGCAGAGCTGGGTGCTGTTGAGTCTGATAGGAGAGCACGAGGCTGTTTCATAATGGAGATTCCCTCAGAAGCCCAATTAATAGGGCTTGGTAGGGGTTGGTTTAGCACAGTGGGTTAAACAGCTGGCTTGTAATGCAGAACAAGGCAGCAGCGCAGGTTCAATTCCCGTACCGGGCTCCCCGAACAGGCACCGGAATGTGGCGACGAGGGGCTTTTCACAGTAACTTCATTGAAGCCTACTTGTGGCGACTAGGGGCTTTTCACAGTAACTTCATTTGAAGCCAACTTGTGACAATAAGTGATTATTAGTCTTAATATTTGAAAAAAATGGAAAGCCCAGAAGTTCTCGGGCCATCAACATGGAGGGAAAACCCCTCCATAGGAAGGGTGATGGCTGATGCTGCCACCGTTGCACTTTTGCAGCAGATTCAAGGGGCCAGTGACAAGGGATCCCAATCACCCTCCCACTTGCTGCTGGGAGGCCACCTCCAAACTGCTGCTGGCCTCCTGATTCAGATGGGCGCCGCAGTGACGATGAGGAAGATCCCAGTGGAATCCCCAATTGTCCTAACATTTACGTTTAACAATTGTGCTGTACAATTTCCTCAGTTCACTATATTAATTAAGATGTCAACTAACTAAAGCTAACAAAAGAAATACATATGGACCCATTGACATTTTTATTATTCCTAGGTACGATTTCAAGATGTAACTATTTCAGAGAATCATAAAATTGCATTGATAATTAGATTAGTTCCTCTCTCGTACAGGGACTGTTGCAGCAGATATTTTGCGACAGAAAGTAGCCACTATTTCATCCAATTCCCTGGAGCAAGATGCTCAAAAATTGCCAATCTTACTCAAGAACCCCTGTAAAAGGTTAATCAGCAAATTAATGGGAGATTTGTAAATTGTCGTATATTTGTTGTTGCCACAAAGAGAAAATGAAGTAGAGGTGCTCCGCTTTAAGTTTGTAAAAACATAGTGCAGGATTTATTAAGAGATGTTGCTTCTACAGGGTAAGGTGGCGAATTCCCCAAAGCCTGCAAAACGCTCTGCTGAGTCACTGTATATCATGTGACATTTGACAAGCCAATAGTGTTACTGGAATACATAACACCCTGCCCCGTTCACTCCTTGAGTGCGAATGACTTTTCTTTTAAAACCCTTAAATTAAACAGATCCAGCACAATATTCATTACATTGCATCATGTTATTTATACATGTATACATCACTAAGACAGTCTCTTTCGGATGTCTGTCTCGTTTAGGTAATATCCAACATTCTGAAATTTGGCTCTTTGTGATCATGGAAGTGTCTTCCTGTTCATTTGTTGGTGGTACTTCTTGTGAAATAACTCGGTATCTGTCTCTGTTGGTACTGATGATATAGTGACAGTAATTCAATAATTTCTGCAGTAGTTGATCTCAGTTCTGTTGTATCACCGTCCATCCACTCCAATGCGAATATTTTTGGTGAAGAGTCTGTACTTTCACTTCATAAAGCTAATAACTGGTCAGCGTGCCGACACCAAACTCGTTGATCGTCTGCTTGAACTGTGTAAGATACTTGGCTAGAATGATGGCTGGAGTCCATCTTTCACTCATGGTATCATTTCTGGCTAAAATACATCCCCCAAAGTTAAAGACTCTAATCTTCAAGTTTTGTTCTTTTCTAACCATTTGTCTTTGATACTATCACCTGATAATTTCTGAAGTTGTAGGTGGTGTCAAGAGGTTGTATTGCATTCTTGATTTTCTCTTGAATAGTAGCATCACCAATGAGCTTTGTATTTTTGAATGTGCAGTATATCGATATGATATTTGAAAGTTATTAACATGCCTGGGCAAAGAACTTTGATCTCTCAATGCCTTTACTGCATGTTTAAGTGATTGGTTGCTGGGTGATACGGAGCAGATTTAATATGACGGATACCAACCCTTATCAAGTAATTTTCAAACTCTGTTGATGCAAGTCGAGTCCCATTATTACTCAAGTTGCTTAGATCTTCTGCGCCTTGCGAATACCTCATCTAGTTTCTCAGTTGACTGTTCAATTGTTGTGAACTTGATGATTGCGACTTCTGGCCATTTTGAATGTGCGTCACCATCACTAGGAAAATATGTCCCTCAATTGGACCAGCATGAATTCTCTGCCATGGCTGTGTAGGCCATTCCCACGGATGTAAAGGTTGCAGAGCTGGAGTAATCCTTAATATACCGCAGGATTGGCATAGCCCAACGTTCTTCTCAATGTGGGCATCAAATCCTGGCCCCCAGATGTAGCTGTGTGCTAACTCCTTCATCCTAACCACATCAGGATGTCCTTCATATGGATGTTCAATGACTCTGTTTCTTAGACATGGCGGAATGATCACTCGAATACCCCACAGCAGAACGCCACTCTGAACTGTCAACTTAGGGTGATATATGGCTTGAGATCTGGATTCTTCCGGTGCAGATTTTTAAAGTGCCTTTTTGGATCATATCCATAACCTTCCCCATCACTGTATCAGTTCTTGTATACGCTTATATTCGAGAGGTAATTACCGGTACATTTTCACAATGAGAGAGATAACATATTTATGAAATTTATCAGATTCTTGTTAGACTTCCTGATCTTATTTGACTTGAGATGGCAGTCGAGATAAAGCACCTGCATTTGCCTGCTGCTCTGGCTTATGATACTGGATGTCATTAACGTGTACTGACAAGATCAAAGACCATCTTTGCAATCGACTAGCTGCGAAAGAAGGAATACCCTTAGACAGCCCAAAGATTGGAATTAAGGGTCGATGGTCAGTCAAGGTGTCAAATTACGTCCATAAAGCTAATGATGGAACATTCGTATGCCGAAAATGATGCTCAAAGCTTCTCTTTCTAGTTCAGCATATTCGGCTCAGCACTAGTTAATGTTCTAGTGGCAAATTGGTCGTTCCTCTCCTGAGGACATTGTGTGTGAGACAACTGTACCAACCCCATAGGGTGATGTGTCACAAGCAAGCTGTAACCTCAGCTTTGGATTGCAATGGACCAATAACTTTGACTGCTTGCAACCTTCTTTGAAATTTCAATAAGCATTTTCACATTCTTTAGTCCAGTGTCAAGCTTGTTTGATTCAAAGCAAAGTGTACAATGGCTTCAGACCCGTTGCTAATTAGGAACAAATTTGCCATAATAATTGAGCAATCCTAGAAATGAGCTCAACTGCATCCTATGTTGTGGACATGGAGTTTCTAGGATCTCAGACATCTTCTTTGGTTCTTTATGCAAACTGTCTTTGCCTATGATATGGTACGGATAGTTGATAGAAGACACATTTCTTTCTTGATTCTCAGGTGATTTTGCAAACATGCAAGAGTAGTTTCCAAATTCCACACTTGTTCTTCATCCTGTGATAAGAATTTCATTTAGATAACATTGCCCACCAGATAGCCCACTCTAAATTTGATCCATGGATCACTGAAAAAGAGCAGGCGCCAAAGTTATCCCAAATGGAAGTCTCAGATAACAAAAAATACCCTTATGTGTCACTATGATAAGTAATGGTTGAGATTCTGCACACAATATTGAGTTGATTGTGGTTTTGAAATCCCCACATATTCTTACTGAACCATCCCCCTTTAGCACAGGAATGATTGGTGTCGCCCAATCACTGCTGGTAACAGGCTCAATGACTCCTGTCTCAATTAACCTCCCAAGTTCTTCTTTCACTTTTGGCCAGGTGGCATAGTAGGGCACAGTACATGCTTTAAGACACTTAGGCACACTGTCTGCCTTGATCAGGAGTTTCACTTCCACTCCCGTCATGGATCCAAGTGACTCTTCAAATACTTAGGCATATTATTCAGTAGTGATGGTAGATCACTCTTGGAATCAACCAGTTGGTTCATGACAGCCGAATTGAGCTTTATCTTCCTGAACCATATTTACCAACCAATGCTAGAAAGTTTCCTTGGACACCATGAAGAGACAACTCCACCTTTTGACCGTTAACTTCCACATTTACCTTTTTAAAAAATAAATTTAGAGTACCCAATTATTTTTTCCCAATTAAGGGGTAATTTAGCATGGCCAATCCACCTAACCTGCACATCATTGGGTTGTGGGGGTGAAACCCACGCAGACACGAGGAGAATGCGCATTCCACACTTATCTTAATGCATCCCTTCAGTGGCATGACCTCTTTGATATTTACTCTCAGGACAACATCTGGTGGTTATAATAGTAGGTGTATTAGCTTCTGACTGTATATTGTCTCAGGTACGAGTGACACTGCAGAGCCTGTATCCACTCCCATCTTGATAGTGTTTACATTAGTTTTTGGATAAACCCGGACTTCAAGTGGCGGCCATGATCTGATCGGTCGCACACAAGGTGGTTCATGCTCGGAAGCTTGGGTTTTGGCCCTTTCTACCTGGTTAATGAGAGCTTTGTTTGTAAAAAGTGCAAAATAATTGGAGGGAGTTGGTTTCTCTTCCAAAGTGGAATTTTGGCGGGTTACAACACCCGGAAAAAGTAGAGCAAAGCCTTGGCTCACGAGGTAGAGGTTCCGTGTGGTGCAGTAACTGAGAGCATGGCGGAGTTCAGAGTGTCTTCATCACCTACCCCGCTGCCTGTGGAGCAGTTGATGGAATTTATCAAGGGGCAGTTCAGGAACCATCGGCAAGAGGTGAAGAGGACTGGTCCAAAGTGATTGAGGGAGCAGTAGTCCCTCCTTGCAGGACTTCGGAATGGATGGAGCAGCGTATGGAGTTGCAAGGTGCAACGATTCGTCAGGTGAAAAGGGCGGTATCTGCCCACAGCAACCAGATCATCTTGTTGGAGGCAGAGGTGGTGATGTTGAGATAGACCTGCAAAGCGTTGAAGGCGAAGGTAGACGATCAGGAGAATCAGTCCAGCAATCAGAACTTAAGGATTGTGGAACTGCCAGAGGGGGTGGAGGGAACATGTGGCACGGACTACATGTCGAGGATGTTCACAAAGATGGTTAAGGAGGGGATCTTTGAGAAACACCAAAGGTGGAATAGGTCCACCGGATGCTGCTACAGAGGTTGAGAGCTGGGGAGTCACCATGGGCGGTGATCGTCCGGATGCATAAGTTTCAGGTAACTGGGGTGGGCATAGTCGATGCGAGACTGTAGTTGGGAGGGTCAGTGGGCTTGAATCGACCAGGGCATTGGGGCTGTTCTGGCCAAACGGGGGTGGGTTTTAACATGGCCAAGGCAGTACTCATTCAGAGCAAGTTCCAGTTTGGGGTGTTGCAACTGGCCAAATTTTGGGTGAGCGATGCTCATTGCTGTTTGCACTGGCTATCGAGCCTTTGATGCGCTCCGGGCATCAAGAGAATGGAAGGGCATTGAAAGCGGAGTTAGGGAGCATAGGGTGTCATTATATCTGTCATTATATCTGGGACAGTTGCAGGAGAAGTTCCAGGTGCTGAGGGAGGCGTGAATTTAGGTACATACAGGTGCGGGACTTCATGCGTAAGGAGCTCTCCCCGCATTCCCTCAGTTGCCAAGGTATACTCGACTGGATAAATTGTTATCCCAGAATGAGCTGAGGGAAGGGAGAATTGCAGATATTTATGGGTGGTTGTTGGAAATGGAAAAGGCACCAGTGGAGGAGATAAGATGGAATTGCAAGGTGGAGCTGGGGATAGAGCTCAGAGGGGAGTGGGGGTGGCTGAAGTGAAATTTTGCATCGGGTGAACTTGACATAACCCTGTGCCATGATGAGCCTGAGCCGTGTCACTGTCCATGTGAGTTTGCACATTCTCCCAATGTCTGCGTGGGTCTCACCCCCACAACCCAAAAGATGTGCATGGTAGGTTACTTGTGCAATTGTGGCTGAGTGAAAATAAAGCTGCTTGATTTGTTTGTCAGTTCCTAGTGGCTTGGGGAAAATATTTCTGGCCAGATTGTCATCTCACACATGTATGTGGAATAAAATTGTTTTACCAGGTACATGGGTTATTATGTGGCGTGGGTGCCTGACACCAGCATATATATATTTTCCTTTAGAAAATTAATATCTGTGGGGCGGCACGGTGGCAGAGTGGTTAGCACTGCTGCCTCATGGCGCCGAGGATCCGGGTTTGATCCCGGCCTTGGGTCACTGTCCGTGTGGTATTTGTACATTTTCCCCGTGTCTGCGTGGGTCTCACCCCCACAACCCAAAGGTACGCAGGCTAGGTGGATAGGCCACGCTAAATTGCCCCTTAATTGGAAAAAAAATCCTGGAGCTCTAAATTTATTTTTTAAAAGGTGATGCATAGGGCCCATATGACTCGGGCCCACACGAGTGGGTTCTTCCCTGAGGTTGAGGACAAATGCGAGAGGTGTTCAAGAGGGCCTGCGAACCATGTCCATGTGTTTTGGCCTTGCCCAAAGTTCGGGGGATTCTGGATAACGATCTTCGAGATACTGTTGGAGATCATGAGCGTGAGGGTGGCAACGTGTCCATTGTTGCCCATCTTCGGAGTTTCAGAGCTACTGGAGCTACTGGAGGGATGGGGGGGGGGCAGTGTCATTGCCTTCGCCACTCTAATTGTCCAACGATGAATCCTACTGGAGTGGAGGGCTGCGATGCCACCGAGGGTGTCGGCATGGTTGCGGAATATGATGGAGTTCTTATAACTGGAGAAAATTTAATTCGCTCTTAGAGGGTCAAAAGAAGGATTGTATGATAGATGGAGTCCTGTTTCTGTCTTTATTTGAGGATTTGTTTGTCACCTGTGGGTAGGGATGGGGATGGTGGTGGCGGGGGGGGGGGGGGGGGGGGGGGTTAGCTGTAGTGTTAGTTAAGAGAAGAAAAAAGGGAAAATGACAAACCATTTGCAGTTTGGTTGTATCTTTTGCTGATTGTGTGCTTTGTTAATTGTGTTTGGAATAAAATATATATTTTTTAAAAAGTTTTGGATAAACCTAAAAGCATGGCTGATCTGCTTTCATGGATAAGCTTAAATTCAATGGTATTTTTATGCTTGAATCATCATTGTCAGCTTTCTCTTCTGTTATATGGTTGTTGTTGCCACAAAGAGAAAAAGAAGGAGATGTGTCACGCTTTAAGTTCGTAAAAAGATAGTGCAGGGTTTATTAAGAGATATTGGGCTGGGTTCTCCGTCCCGCCACGCCAGATTTCTGGTTCAGCACGCCGGCGGGCTGCTCCGTTTCCCCGGCCGGTCAATGTGGTTTCCCATTGTGGGGCAGCCCCATGCCGTCGGGAGCATCCCAAAGGCGGAGAATCCAGCCCATCGCTTCAACAGGATAAAATGGTGAACCCCCCAAACACTCACGAAATGTTCTGCTTACGTAACTGCATGTCTCATGACTTTTCACCAGCCAGTAATGTTACTTGAGTACATAACATAAATGTTTGGTGCGTGACACAACTGCCTAAAACAGGGGTAAGGCCCCTTCGCTGTTCTAATGAGAGGGCTAGCACCTGTTTTCAGCCATGTTGGAGGAAACAAGTTGTTGGAGATATATCTGTGGTAGTCTGTGTAAGAGGTATTATGGTACCTGGTAATCATAGATTATCATAGAATTTACAGAGCAGAAGGAGGTCATTCAGCCCATCGAGTCTGCACCGGCTCTTGGAAAGAGCACCCTACCCAAGGTCAACACCGCCACCCTATCCCCATAACCCAGTAACCCCACCCAACACTAAGGGCAATTTTGGACACTAAGGGCAATTTATCATGGCCAATCCACCTAACCCGCACATCTTTGGACTGTGGGAGGAAACCGGAACACCCGGAGGAAACCCACGCACACACGGGGAGGATGTGCAGACTCCGCACAGACAGTGACCCAAGCCAGAATCGAACCTGGGACCCTGGAGCTGTGAAGCAATTGTGCTATCCACAAGGCTACCGTGCTGCCCCTAATGCTGGAACACCATTGGTAGATATTGTACATTTCCTATTGGTCACGCTGTATGGTAGCTCCGCCCTGCAAGGCGGGGTATAAGAGCCCGTGCTGCCCCAACAGCCTTCTTTCTGTACCTGAGCTGCTGGGGGAAACATCGAGCTTATTAAAGCCTTCAGTTGGACTACAACCTCGCTTTAGTGGTCATTGATCGTGCATCAGTATCTTAGCAAGCTTCTGAGTGGGAGTGCTCCTCCCAGTCGCACACAACCTTTGATGGCTGATGATTGCGCCCAACAACCCCCCCACCCACCAACATAACCCCACACCGCCTCCCACCCACAGCTTCCCACCCCTGTTTGATTTAGCTGAGCTCACTGAAGGAAGTGACTCCAAAATTCAATCCTCTTGATGGTGAGCTTACTGTGGAGGTGCAATAAATGCTGACTGCAGCCAGGGTACGTAGACGAACCCCAAAGTCTTAATTTCAAGCCAGCATGTGGTGGCTGCATTCTGGCATACATTTCCCCATTCAGCACCAAATCTGAGCCTGCAAACAGACTCACGGAATTTTTACCCTTCATCTACACACAAGACCAATCAGAATGGCTGGATCACACTTAAAGACAAACCACTTTGTAATCATTATAACCAATAAGAAAAACTGGTAATATGTATGCAATTACTGGTGCCAGGAGCATTGCACAGCGAGACAACAAATTGAACATTACAATCTACCCATTCAGTTATGTTAGACTGTTGAATGCCTTAGCCCATGACTGTTTGATGAATGATACAAATTACTAAACGCTAGAACAGAATACAGTATTCCTCATCTTCCTTAATTATATTAGAGCCTACAGCATAAATCTTTCCTTTATCATTGCTTCTCCAGCATTTTCTCTTGTCATCTTCTTCTACTTTATAGCATCCATTTTGTTGTAAGTATGGAAATAAAAGATAACTATTGAGATAATACTTGAGAACATTCTGTCTGCACTTCTTTAAAGCCATGGACTGAATTTTACAAGGACAAAGAAGTCCTGAAGTCAGCCCCAAATCTGGTCTCACAGCCGTTCAGTCAGGAGGGTGGAAGTGGGGGCAGCATGGCAGCAAAGTGGTTGGCACTGCTGGCTACGGCGATGAGGACCTGGGTTCAAATCCTGGCCCTGGGTCACTGTCTGTGTGGAGTTTGCACATTCTCCCCGTGTCTGCGTAGGTTTCACTCCCACAACTCAAAGATGTGCAGTGTAGGTGGATTGGTCACACTAAATTGGCCCTTAATTGGAAAAAAATAATTAGGTACTCTAAATTTATTTTTTAAAAAGGAGGGTGTAAGAGAATGTGGATTTTTGCCATTCATGCCAAATAAATGGCTGGCAGGCAGAAAACCAGCCAACTAAAGGTGGCAGGCAGGAGGAAGTCCTGGCAACTGAAATGCAGGTGCCATTTTTAAAGGGACACCAGCATTCATTCTAAAGGCTACACCACAGGGATGGTAGAAATCATGGAATGACTGCTGTTTGAGGAAGAGTGGCACCCAGATTTAGTGTTGCCTCCCTGGAGGCAGGATATGCTTTTCCCACTCAATGGGAGGAAGTGCCCAGCAAGATTCACTAAGGAGGCATGATTGAAATTCTTTGGGGTGATTAAACGGACATGGTTGCAGTGCTGCATGAGATTTAATGGCCTACTGAGATCCAGCAAATGAGTGGAACTGTTATACCAAGCACTCAACCCAGGATGTCACAAAGGACACCAATGAAATATGAGGCAATGTTGAAAATCCAGGCATCAGGCCTGACCAGAGACCCATAGGGGCAAGACACATAGTGGCTGGTTTAGCACACTCGGCTAAATCGCTGGCTTTTAAAGCAGACCAAGGCAAGCCAGCAGCACGGTTCGATTCCCGTACCAGCCTCCCTGAACAGGTGCCGGAATGTGGCGACTAGGGGCTTTTCACAGTTACTTAATTGAAGCCTCCTTGTGACAATAAGCGATTTTCATTTCATAGTAACCTTATAGCAAAGGCCCATGGTCAGTCATAGTTGACTGCTTAATTGTTGTTAGTAAGCCTCCCAGAGGCACAAATAACTTGCACAGAATGACAAATGCTTCTGGGCTACAAGAGGCTAGTGACACTGTGCATCACTCTGTTTGCAGGAGAAGCAGGCTCACAACGCCAGGGAGCAGAAACAAACTGAAGGAGTGCCACCATTGCTATCCATATTGACACCTATAGAGGCAGCAACATTGGAGCAAGGAGGATTTTCAGCAGGGCAGCCAGTCACAGAGGATGAGGAGGGTTTGAAGGATACAGCGTTGTTTCGTAAAAGCATCCATTGAACCGTAGGACATGCACAGTGTCACACTTGTGGCCAGTGATTAACACAGAGAGCTCCACATGATGGCAAAGGGAGTTGGGGGAAAGTGCAGTTCCGCAACATCACCCTCATCTCTCTTCCAGGTCAGGGAGCAGATGAGGCACTAATAAGCGCAGAGCAACTGCTTGGAGGAGCCACCATATAAAGTGACATTGTCACCCTCTACCAACGTGTCAGTAGGCATCAGCACACTGGTGGAAAGGGTGGCATCATCCAGTGAAAAAAAATGAAATGAAAATCGCTTATTGTCACAAGTAGGCTTCAAATGAAGTTACTGTGAAAAGCCCCTAGTCGCCACATTCCGGTTCCTGTTTGGGGAGGCTGGTACGGGAATTGAACCGTGCTGCTGGCCTGCCTTGGTCTGCTTTCAAAGCCAGCGATTTAGCCCTGTGCTAAACCAGCCCCAGTGAGCATGGCACAGAAGTAGGTAAGCAGGTAACAAAGGCAATTACAATTTCGGACACTCCCTATTGGAGGATAAGGAAGGGCCCATTGATGCATAGGTTCCCACGGGTGTTCAAACGTCAGGACATATCAGCAAAGTGGCAGAAGCTGCAGAAATCTGTGGACATCTGTCAGAGTTCCCAACCACGCATGGAAAATGAAGGAGTCGGTCCATGCCATGAGTGGCACAATATCTTTGGCTTGTGCTTTCATGGCCTCCTCCATTAAGAGAGTGGTCACTCTCATGGAGAACCATTGACTGCATGCAGTCTATATGCGCTGACCTGCATATCTTCCTCTCAGCCATGAATTCTGTGGATATGGGCCCCTCACCAAGGGACTCATTCCAGGTGTTCAAAGAAGCGCATAGGAGATGTGGAGGGGCAGCTGCCTGAAGCCACTGGGGGCTCCTCTCAGTTCACCTCTGACATTGACAGTGGTTCTTCAGCCCTTTGATGTTGACACCAATGCTTCATGAAACAATGATGACAAAGGGGGCTCCTGAATGGATTCATATGGTCCACCCCCAGCTGCCAGGGCCCTCAAGACCTCAGCCACGCAGAGATAAACACCACAGTCATCAAATGCATTGGAACAGAAAAGGAAGCAGCTTACTTCCACTTTAGTTGAATGCTTTGGGACACTATCTACAATGTATGCAGAGAATCATGTAAACTGTACTTGGGTCTCACTGGCTGCAAAGTAAGAGATTTGGATCAATGTATTAAATGAAAGGTGATGTTTTGCTTCCAGTTGGGGATTTGGGTGTTCAGTTCTACACCATTGGGCTGTCACCAGCTGGTGGGTTCTTGAGAAGCAGGCAAAGAGGTTGACATTGTCAGAGAAAGATCAGGCAGAGTTGTCAGAGGCAGTCACCGGGCTAGAACGAAAGATGCAGGAGTCGTCTGCGCTATCGCCTATGAAATGGCTCTGACATGTGGACGTATTGAGGTCTCCATGGGAAGGATGGCAGCCACCGTGGAGCCCACAGTCCAACAGTTTCTGGAGACACTCCCAAAGGAGATACCCTTCATTCCTTTTTAAAAAATAAATTTAGAGTACCCAATTCATTTTTTCCAATTAAGGGGCAATTTAGCGTGGCCAATTCACCTAGCCTGCACATCTTTGTGTTGTGGAGGCGAAACCCACGCAAACACAGGGAGAATGTGCAAACTCCACACGCACAGTGAGAGAGCTGGGATCGAACCTGGGACCTCGGAGCCCTGAGGCAGCAATGCTAACCACTGTGCCACCGTGCTGCCCGGATACCCTTCATTCCTGACTGACAGCAGCCAACATAGTCAATACTGCCAGGCTACCCACCTTGAATCTGTCTTATGCTGCTGCAATAGTGGCAGAGGTGGAATGAGGCCCTTAAATGGTTGCTTAAAGGCTTCAATCGGCCTATATGCTGGCGAGCTACCTGACGCTTTCCCTGCCCAAGGCGACGTGACAGGGGTTGGTGGAAAAGCAGTGAGAAAGCCACCCATTTTATTTTACCAGTCCCCTCTGCCTTCAATTATGGCAGAGATGGAGCTGTTAAATCCAGCCCACGGCTTTAGCCTCCTCAATTGCCATGGGCTCTCACCTTGCTTTCACTGGTAAGTTCCAGAAGCCCATAAAACCTATGGATCCAAAGTTAAATAAGAAATTTCATGCCGATATTACTCTAATTGACAACCCGGTGGCGATTCTCCAAAATGGAGACCAAGGCATGGGGACAACCGATTCTGTCCCCCACAGGAGGTCAGTATGGCGCTGGAGCGGTTCCCGCCGCTCCAGCCTCCCTTCCCGGCGCCAAATGGGCACTGCGCCAACCCGCGCATGCGCAGTTGGGCCGCGCCAACCTGCACATGCGCGGGGTACTTCTTAAATGCTCCGGCCCCGACGCAATATGGCGCGGGGGTTCTGGGACCGGAAGTGGAAGAAAGTAGGCCGGGGGGGGGGGGGGGGAGAGGCCACCCGACAATCGGTGGGCCACGATCGCCATCGGAGTCCCCCCCCCCCCCCCGGTGAAGGAGCTCTTTTCCCCACCCCACAGGCCGCCCCCCTGACCCTTCGCGCAGATCCCGCCGGCAGTGACCAGAGGTGAACGGCGCCGGCGGGACTCTGCCGTTTCTGCGCAGCCGCTCGGCCCATCCGGGCCGGAGAATCGGCAGCCCGTCGATTCCAGCGGCCCGCGGCCAGCGCCGTGCCAAACCCGCCGGTGCAAATGGCGCCGATTCTCCGCACCTCGGAGAATCGTATGCCGGCGTCGGGGTGGCGTGGCACGGTCGAGGCAATTCTCCGGCCCGGCGCGGGGCTCGGCGAATCGCGCCCCACATCTCTCATGCCAGGGTTTACTGGCTGCCTATGAGGCCACCTTCGGTAGGTTTCGAAGATCCTGTCAGCAGAAAGGGCTGGAAAATCCCACCCATTAGGAGAGACTGAAATTCAGAGAGTCAGAGTGCAATTTCAGGAGATCAAGAGAGAGAAATGGAGACACGGCGAGAGAACCACTGTTCTGTACAGGGTTAGCAAAGGGAAAATAAACTCATAAATACCCAGAACGATAGAGGGAAGAGAATAAGACACACACATGTGGGTAAACACACAGGAACAGAAAAACGGCCCTGGACATGCTACTTGCATGAGTGAACTGACATGAGAAAAGCTTACAGGGCATCAAAATGAAATCAATTTGCTGCATTGCATCAGAATTTTGCTCCATAAATATACTTTGCCTTCTCATCTGTCTGACTGTGTGTCCACTGTGACTTAATTTCTCCGTGGTCATAAACTCAAATATCACCAAACAATTTTTGCAGAGATTCATTCAATAGCTTATGTTTTGGTGCAAAGAAAAAGCAGATACAGTTTTTAAAAGCAATTTTGGAAATGTGACCACTGGTTCGAGAAATTAATGTTGAATCTGTTTGCATCAACTATTTTTTTCCCCCGGTGCAATGTGATTTCAAGTGATATTACAATGCTCTCGCCTTTGTCACAGCTATCATTGACAATAATTTTACAAAAAAAAATTAATTTTAGCAAAATGTCTTCAGGGAAAATTGTCTTTTCACTCTATTGATCTGCTGCACAGCTTTACAAGGTTATTGCCTTACTGGAAAATTTCAATGAAAGCAGCAACTGAGTTCCGAAAACTTTGTCGCTTGGTTGCAACCCTCCTCGTCGGATCTAGCATGGGCAGGTAACAAAACGTGACCCAGACACTCAACAAGTGGGACCATCAAATTTCTAATCCCACTTTGGATTATGTCCTTTTTTATTGTCTTCTGGAGTTGTGAGGACATCTTGCATAGACCCAATGGTTGTTGGAGTGCACTTTCGTGAAAAGCCGAGCAAAAAATATTTAAATGATTACATTTCTAAAGCTGTATGTTTTTTATATGTCTACTACTTCAGAAAGCAGAACACAAGCACTCCATTGTTTTAGCTGGCTACAAAACAAATGAAGGTCATTAATGGTTAAGGATTAACAAATGCATATTTCTAGCAGTGGGCTTTATGAATTCCCAAGAAGTAAATGTCTTCATAATTATACCTGACATGAAAATCACTCTATCACATATTGTGCGGTTGATTAGGAGGAGGCGGCAAAACTGTGCATTTCAGCAATGTTCTTGATGACCTTTGTAACTGAGTCGTGCAGTCTTCATCTTTCTTTTGTGTTCCAATTTACACCTTGCTGCTGAACAGCTTACTTCATAATTTTTTATTTTGGCAGCTATAGGCATGTCTACAGAAATTGGTGTAATGATTCAGCCACCTAATGATGCTGGTTCATTCCCAGGTGCATATGAGCTGGATGATGTGGAAGCAAAGATTTGTTTTTGGCTGCGATTTCCCATAGCTTTGTGCCCGATGCCGATCTGGGCGAATTGCGGGGGACACCCAAATTGAGATGTGTGCCAGGCGCAAACCCGCTCCCAATGATGAGTTCCAGATCTCGTCCAAAAAAAGGTCATTAAACCTAAGTTGCATTCATTTCAATGTCATTAGCGAGATTGAAGTCGAATGCAGCAACCTTCCGGGAGTCACCCGACTTCCCAGCGAGAAGTCACGAGTGCGTTGTTCAGTATTCTTTACAAAATGTGAGGAGGCGAGCCCTCTCCAATACTGGAATGCAACTCAAGCGCTCTGGAGCTGTTTGGGGGGGGGGGGGGGCCATGGGCTGGCGGGGGGCTTTGCATCTGTGAGGCCTTCAAACTGAATTTAAATATTGTGGAGACCCAGATCAGGGGCAACCACAGCCTGCTTGTTCTGCTAAACTCTCCCAGGACAGAGCCCTGCTGCGGCTTCTCTCATAGAAGTCAATTTCACCCTCTTTTACTGTGAGTAGCCTCCAGCCTTCCAGCCAAAGCTATCTCAAAGGCGGGATTAGCCTTGTTAGTTGTGAGAGCACTTCACGCTCCTGAACTCGAAGGAACAGGTGCCTTGTCCAAGAGAATGATTAGTGGACTGGATGCCTTCAGCCCTTGATGCCTGAACAGTTTTCCTGAACTCCAAGAGCGTCAGCACCATAGAGGCAGTTGCTAACAATCAAACACTAAAGAGCAGGGCTTCACCGTGGAGGATCTTGTCACGGCTAAAGGGGAAGTGTCTCGATGAGTGGAGGGCAGCTGAGCATAGCCTCCTTAACATTCTTGCCAGAGGCCTTGGGTCTAGGTGTTCCTGTTCTGGCTGCAAGGTTTGTCAGCACAACCGGCTCACTGGATAGCACACTAAGAAAAGGTGTTACAGTCATAGTAAGGGTGTGGGAGGCTTGGGAGATATGAGCTTCCCGGGATGGAAGCTTTAATTGTTTATCGGTCTCTCTCCTTCTCCAATTCCTTCCAGATACAAAGATGTTTGCTGGTGTGGATTCCACAGCAGCTGCCCTTGTTGTGCTTGTAGCAGTCGAGGCAGGCTGATGCCAAAGACAGCAACAACGCCAGCGCAGGCTGGAGGCAGCAGCACATGTGCAGGGGGCCTGAAGACCCGGCTGCACATTACACTGGGAGTGGGTCAGAAGGGGAGGTCAGCAACGTGCCAGGGTCCTTCCTTGAGCTGACGGACAGCAAATGCTGCAGAAGACTGCTTCTGAGCAGGGAGACAGTGCAGCATCTCTGCCATGTCCTTGTAGACATGGCACCCATGGAGGAGGAGGACCTCCACTCCCGGTGGCCATGAAAGTCAGTGGATCACTAAGCCTCTATGCCACTGGGTCATTCCAGAGCTTGAGCAAGGACCTGTGTCACAGATCACAATCATCAGGCCACAGGTTCATCTGGGAGGTGACAGATGCTCTGTATACCCAGGCATCAGACTATATCACCTTCGACCTGGCCTACCAAGATGTCTAGGAGGCAGGATTCGCCAACATCACCGGGATGCTCCAAGTCCAGGAGGCCATCGATGGCACACATGTTGCCCTGCGAGCAGCGGGACATCAGGGAGTGGCCTATATTAATAGGAAGGGGTTCCACTCCCTGGATTTTCAGATCATATGTGACCACTGCCTCAGGATCATGCTTGTGTGTGCCCGTTACCCTGGGAGTGTGCATGACAGCTACATCCTGGGGCACTCAGAGATCCCCAGTGTCTTTGAGAACCACCCCAGGATGGAAAGTTGGCTCGTGGAGGACAAGGGATACCCGCTGATGGCGCCGGTGCAGAGGCCTGTGATCGAGGTGGAGACCCGAAACAATGAGGCCCACATTGCCACCCGTGCTGTCACTGAGCAGCGCATTGGGCTGCTCAAGATGCGGTTCCAATGCATGGACCGGTCTGGCAGGTCACTACAGTACACCCTCCCAGAGGGTCTCCTGGTTTGTGGAGGTCTGCTAAGCCCTCCACAATCCGGCAGAGCAGCAGGTGAGGTGCTGCAGGAGGATGAGGAGGGACATGCAGGATCAAGAGAGGACATTGTGTGCCGCACGAGTGATGAGTCATGGATCAGGGGGTCTACAGCAGGTGGCATGTGTGGGCACCGTAACTGGTCATGAAGGGATTGTGCTGGTGGGGTTCTGAGGAATAAGCTTAGTTGCTGGGAGAGTGTGAGGTGCCAACCAGTGGATTTGGAAGGTGGTTTGGGAATTTGAGGGGTGGCAGGCAGGACTGATGCCAGAAAAGAGATGGTAACTTACCCTTGCAGCTCACTGGAAATCGTTCCTCTTCTTCCTACATTGAACGACAGTTCTCCTGTTCATGCTACCTGCACTCTCTGCAGCTGCCACAGCCTCCCAGGCAGCATTGCTGACCATGCTGCTAATTATCCAACCGTCTTGGGGGAACAAGGTGCCCTGCCTCTCATACGCTGCATCAAAAAGCCTGGCCAGGTTGGCATCCCCAAAGCGAGGAGCAGGTCTCTGGGCTGCAATCCTCATTTCTTGATTGGGCGCGAGTGCTGCGGGAGTGTTTAAAAGTAGCTCCCTCTTGTTAGCGGCGGCCAGCTAAGGCATGGCGAGATTCACTCTTTTTGGACTAAGCGTGGGTGAATACAGCCTGCGATCTCGCCAATGTGGCCAATGCAAAACATCCCGCCAAACTCACCCAAAATTACATTTTAAAATTTGTTGGTTGAATCACGCTCTTTATTTATGTGTACGAGAATATTAAATGATTGTGGTTGTGTTGTGAGTGAAGGTCACACCGATTTAATTGGATTGTCCTTTGAACATTGAAGCGAGTGCAAATTTGGTCACAGATGTTTGGGTTAAAAAACAGTGCTAAAAGTCCAACATGGTGTTCAAATGCCCAATCCACACGGGGAAGAAAAACACGTATTGGATTATGCAGCCTGTCTGAAATTAGTGATGAGGCAGTTATCTATGAAGATGAAGACCCATATTAGACCTCTTTAAGAAATAGGATTGTGACTGATCGCAGCACTGCCATGCATGGTGTGGGCAGTTTTCATAGTGCTAAAGCAAACAAGTGGGCTGTAAAGGACCCCTGGAGGCTATTAGCAAAAGATAAATTAAAAAAGTAAGAGTGCTCCTTGTGACTACACAATTAAAACTAGACTGCTACCGAATATTGACCCGACTTTTAACTTGTACTTTTAACATGAGCCAATGCTCGAGTCCACCACTGAACAAATTTCCTCTTCTTTCTGATCTCTTGGGCATGACTAGAACTGAGTGCCTGTTTAGCTGAACGAGGGTGCTTTGGAGTTGTGTGAAAAACAAAGTTAGGTGAAACTGGGAGAAGACTCAGAGCGGAACTCAGTCTCAGTCTAGGCAGGAGTGGAACAAAGTAGTTTCATAAACATCAAGGTCGGATTCCTGTTCACATTGACTTTGCAGCTAACATCACAGTGAAACAGTTGTGAGTATAGTTTTTGTTTCTTTGGAGGAAGGGAATAACTGAGTAACAGCACAAATAAGTGTAAGTCAAGGTCATTATAATAAAGTAACACAAGTAAACAAAATAGGGTGATGGAAGTAAAGTTATGATGTGGAGATGCCGGCGTTGGACTGGGGTGAGCACAGTAAGAAGTCTTACAACACCAGGTTAACGTCCAACAGGTTTGTTTCAAACACTTTTTTTTTCAAACACTAGCTTTCGGAGCACTGCTCCTTCCTCAGGTGAATGAAGAGGTATGTTCCAGAAACATATATGTAGACAAATTCAAAGATGCAAGACAATGCTTAGAATGCGAACATTTGCAGTTAATTAAGTGTTTACATATCCAGAGATGGGGTAACCCCAGTTTAAAGAGGTGTGAATTGTCTCAAGCCAGGACAGTTGGTAGGATTTCACAAGTCCAGGCCAGATGGTGGGGGATGAATGTAATGCAACATGAATCCCAGGTCCCGGTTGAGGCCGCACTCATGTGTGCGGAATTTGGCTATAAGTTTCTGCTCGGCGATTCTGCGTTGTCGCGCGCCCTGAAGGCCGCCTTGGAGAACGCTTACCCGGAGATCAGAGGCTGAATGCCCTTGACTGCTGAAGTGTTCCCCGACTGGAAGGGAACATTCCTGCCTGGTGATTGTCGCACGATGTCCGTTCATTTGTTGTCGCAGCGTCTGCATGGTCTCGCCAATGTACCACGCTTCGGGACATCCTTTCCTGCAGCGTATGAGGTAGACAACGTTGGCCGAGTCGCACGAGTATGTACCGCGTACCTGGTGGGTGGTGTTCTCACGTGTAATGGTGGTATCCATGTCGATGATCTGGCACGTCTTGCAGAGATTGCCATGGCAGGGTTGTGTCGTGTCGTGGTCGCTGTTCTGAAGGCAGGGTAGTTTGCTGCAAACAATGGTTTGTTTGAGGTCGCGCGGCTGTTGAAGGCAAGTAGTGGGGGTGTGGGGATGACCTTGGCAAGATGTTCGTCTTCATCGACGACGTGTTGAAGGCTGCGAAGAAGATGTCGTCGTTTTTCCGCTCCGGGAAAGTACTGGACGACGAAGGGTACTCTGTCGGTTGTGTCCCGTGTTTGTCTTCTGAGGAGGTCGGTGCGATTTTTTGCTGTGGCGGGTTGGAACTGTCGATCGATGAGTCGAGCGCCATATCCCGTTCGTACGAGGGCATGTTTCAGTGTCTGTTGATGTCTGTTACGCTCCTCCTCATCTGAGCAGATCCTGTGTATATGGAGGGCTTGTCCATAGGGAATGGCTTCCTTAATGTGTTTAGGGTGGAAGCTGGAGAAGTGGAGCATCGTGAGGTTATCCGTGGGCTTGCGGTAAAGCGAAGTGCTGAGGTGACTGTCCTTGATGGAGATGAGTGTGTCCAAGAATGAAACTGATTTTGGAGAGTAGTCCATGGTAAGTCTGATGGTGGGATGGAACTTATTGATGTCATCGTGTAGTCGTTTCAGTGATTCTTCGCCGTGGGTCCAAAGGAAAAAAATGTCATCGATGTATCTGGTGTATAACGTCGGTTGAAGGTCCTGTGCGGTGAGGAGGTCTTGTTCAAACTTGTGCATGAAGATGTTGGCATATTGAGGTGCGAAATTGGTCCCCATGGCTGTTCCGTGCGTCTGGATGAAGAACTTGTTGTCGAAGGTGAAGGCGTTGTGATCCAGAATGAAGCGGATGAGTTGCAGAATTGCATCTGGAGATTGGCAGCTGTCGGTGTTGAGTACTGAGGCTGTTGCAGCAATGCCGTTGTCATGGGGGATGCTGGTGTAGAGTGCCGAGACGTCCATTGTGACGAGGAATGTTCCTGGTTCAACTGGTCCATGGGTGCTGAGTTTCTGTAGGAAGTCCGTCGTGTCGCGACAGAAGCTGGGCGTACCTTGTACGATGGGTTTCAAGATGCCCTCGATGTAGCCAGAGAGGTTCTCACACAGGGTCCCATTGCCTGAAACAATAGGACGGCCTGGTGTGTTGGCCTTGTGTATTATCGGGAGGCAGTAGAGATCTCCAATGCGGGGAGTACGTGGGATGAGAGCACGTAGGGTGCTCTGAAGGTCTGGATCCAAGGTCTTAATCAGTCTGTTTGAAACAAACCTGTTGGACTTTAACCTGGTGTTGTAAGACTTCTTACTGAAGTAAAGTTAGCATTAGGAAGGTAAGTAAATAGTACGCTTAATTTTTGTAAAAAGGGAGTAAATAACAGGTTTGAGGGTAGTCATGGCAGATGAGCATGCACCCGTGATATGCTCCTCCTGTACTAGGTAGAGGAAAGCAGTGGAAGCCAACTTCATGGCACTATGGGTGGGTCTGCTGCACAAGAGGGAAGGAGGAAGAATGTCAGGGCTATAGTGGCTATAGGAGATTCAATTGTAAGGGGAACAGACAGGCATTTCTGTGGCCGCAAAAGCGGCTCCAAGATGGGATGTTGCCTCCCTGGTGCCAGGGTCCGGGATGTCACTGAACGGCTGCAGGGCACTCTGAAGGGAGAGGGAAAACATTGATACCAACAATAGAGACAGAAAAAAGGATGGAGGTCCTGAAAGCAGAATTTACGGGGCTGGGAACATAGAACATACAGTGCAGAAGGAGTCCATTTGGCTCATCAAGTCTGCACCGACCCACTTAAGCCCTCACTTCCAACCTAACCCCGTAACCCAATAACCCCTCCTAACCGTTTTGTACAGTAAGGGCAATTTAGCCTGGCCAATCCACCTAACCTGCACGTTTTTGGACTGTGGGAGGAAACCTGGGATGCTCCGGTTTTCTCCCACAGGGCAACAACATGCAGGTTAGGTGGATTGGCCTTGCTAAATTGCCCTTAGTGTCCAAAAAAGGTTTGGAGGGGTTATTGGGTTACAGGGATAGGGTGGAAGTCAGGGCTTAAGTGGGTTGGTGCAGGCTCGATGGGCCGAACAGCCTCCTTCTGCACTGTATGTTCTATGTTCCCAGGAGGTTAGTCCGGATTATTACATTGCTAGAAAGATGGTGCAGGAAGGAGGGCTTTAGATTTCTTGGAGACTGAGACCGTTTGTAGAGACGGTGGGACGGTTTGCGCCTGAACAGAAATGCAGCCATTGTCCATGCAGGGAGGTTTGCTAGTGCTGTTGGGGAGAGTTATAACTAACTTGTCAGGGGCCTTGTATCCTTAGAGAAGGTTTAGCAGGGATTGATGCACAGCCAAAGTTAGAAGAGACATCAAGATGCATCAGGAAGGCATAGAATGTCTAGACCAGTTATGTCACAAGGGAGTTTGGCAAGATTGGATGGTATTTATTTTAATGCAAGGAGTCAGACGAACAAGGCAGGTAAATTGAGGGCACAAATTAAAACACGTGGGTATGATGTCATTGCTGTCACTGAGACATGGTTGAGAGAGGGGCAGGATTGGCAGCTCAATATTCTAGGATTCAGGAACCTCAGGCAAGATAGGGAAGGAGGTAAAAGAGGAAGCGGTGTTGCAATTTTCATCAGGGAATCAATTACAGCAGGAATGACATCTAAGAAGGCTCTTCAACTGAAGCATTATGGGTAGAACTTAAAAAGGAGCAATTTCATTCTTGGAATGCTCGATAGGCTTCCTAGCAACCTGAGAGAAATAGAAGAGCAGATATGTAGGCAAATTTCAGAGAAGTGTAAAAGTAATAGGGTAATGATAGTGGGGGATTTTAACTTCCCCAATATTAACTGGGGTAGCCATAGTGTGAAAGGTTTAGAGGGAGAGGAATTCTTAAAATGCATCCAGGAGAACTTTTTAAGTCAGTACGTAGAAGGACTTACAATAAAGGGGGCGGTCCCGGATTTAAATTTAGGTAACAAAGCTGAGCAAGTGTTTGAAGTATCAGTGGGGGAGCATTTTGCAGACACAACAATCAATTCAAGATTGTTATGGAAAAGGACAATCTTGGGCCTAAGATCAAAGTTTTAAACTGACGGAAGGCCAATTTTCAGAAGACCAGATATGATTTGGCCGGAGTGGACTGGGAGCTGACACGTTTAGTTAAATCTGTGATAGAACAGTGGGACATATTCAAGAAGGAAATAGGGAGAGTACAGGGCCAACACGTTCCAATCAAGGAAAAAGGATGGGACCCACAAATCCAGTGAATCCTGGATATTGAGAGATCTACAACATTGGATGAAAAGGAAAAGGGAGGCGAATGGAAGATACGAAGGGCTCAAAACAGCAGAAGCACCAGAGGCTTAAAGAATGTGCAAAAGGGCATTTAAAAGGAAATTAGGGAAGCAAAAAGTAGGCATAAAAGGATATAGGCAGGTAAAATAAAGGAAAATCCCAAGTTGTTTTACAAGTACATTAAGGGTAAAAGGATAACTAGGGAAAGAGTAGGGCCCATAAAGGACAACTGTGGTAATTTGTATGTGGAGCCGGGGGATGCAGGTAGGGCTCTAAATTAATACTTCATGTCAGTGTTCACTTGTGAGAGGGACAGTGTGGGTATGGAAATCAGGGAGGAAGACTGTAATAAAATTACAGAGATTAACATAGACAGAGAGGAGGTTCTGAGTGGTCTGGCAGGTTTAATAGTAGACAAATATCCAGGGCCAGATGAAATGTATCCCAGGCAGTTGAGTGAGGCAATGGAGGACGTACCAGGGGTGCCGGCAATAATTTTCAATTCTTCTCTGGTCACAGGGGTGGTGCTGGAGGACTGGAGGGCAGCCAATGTGGTACCATTATTCAGGAGGGGAGGAAGGGATAAACCAGGAAACTACAGGCCAGTCAGTCTAACCTCCATGGTGGGAAAACTATTGGAAGCAATTCTGAGAGACAGAATTAATCTGCATTTGGAGAGGCAGGAATTAATCAAGAACAGTCAGCATGATTTTGTTAAGGGGAGGTCATGTCCGACCAACCCGATTCAGTTGGGGCCCTTCCTGTATGTGATTTATATAAATGATTTAGAGATGAATGTAGGAGGGCTGATCAGTAAGTTTGTGGATGATACGAAAATTGGTGGGTGGTAAATAGTGAGGAAGACAGCCTTAGGTTACAGGCGGATATACATGGGTTGATCTGGATAAGTGTGAGCTGAAGCACTTAGGCTGGAGAAACAAGGCATGGGAATACATGAAAGCAGCAGGACCCTAGGAAGCACCAGGGATCAGAGGGACTTGGTGTACATGTACACCGCTCCTTTAAGGTAGCAGAGCTGATGAATACAGTGGTTAAGGAAGCATATGGTATACTTGCCTTTATTAACTGAGGCATAGAGTTTAAGAGCAGGGAAGTTGTGCTGGAACTGTATTAAATGTTGGTTAGGCCACAGCTAGATCGTGTGCAGTTCTGGAATCCACATTACAGCAGGGATGTGACAGCACATGAAGGGTGCAAAGGAGATTTACCAGGGTGTTGCGTGGGCTGGAGAGTTTTAGTTATGAAGAGAGATTGGATAGACTTGGATTGTTTTCCTTGTAGCAGAGGAGAGTGAGGGAGGACATGACTGAGATGTATATCATGAGAGGCACATATAGAGTAGACAATAAGAAAGCTTTTCCCTTGATGGAGGGATCAATAACCAGGGGGCATAGATTTAAGGTAAGGGGCAGGAGGTTTAGACGGGATGTGAGGACATATTTGTTTACCCGAGGGTGGTGGGAGTGTGGAACTCGCTGCCTTAAAGGGTGGTAGAGGCAGACACCCTCATATCATTTACAAAGTCTTTAAATGTGCGATTGCGATCTCAAGGCATACAAGGCATACAAGGCTTGAGTGCAGGGAAATGGGATTAGAGTGGTTTGGTGTTTGTTTTTGACCGGCGCAGACTCAATGGGCCGATGGGCCTTTTCTATGTTGCATGTCTCTATGGCTCTATAACTTCAGTCACATCCTCATGATTCACAAAGTAGATAGGGAGGATTCAAGAAAAGATTTGCTCCCATAAAAAGGATTGCAACACCCAAATCAAAGTTTGGTATGTTAAAGAGCATGCAAGGGAGGCCAAGACAAAAACTGGAAAGCTTGTGGCAGTTTCCAAGAGTTCAATATTGCAGGGAGCGAAGAGAAGTCTAGAAACTGCAGAATGAAGCATTCATAAAGAGGTTGAATCATCAAGGGTGGATGAAATTCCAGATTGCTGGGAGAAACCAGGATGGAAATAGCAGAAGCTCTGTCTGGCCTCTCGGGCTAGTTGGCATGGTTCGGATGACTGGAAGATTGTTAATGGTGTTCTATTAATTAAAAAGGGAGAGACAGAGAGAATTACAGGACAGTCAGCTTCACCTTAGTGGTGGGCAAATTATCGGAAAGAATTGCGAGGGGCTTTATAAATCACCATTTAGGAAAAAATGAATTAATCAGGTACAGTCAGCATGGGCTTGTTAAGGAAAGGACTAGTCTGACAAACTTGATTACATTTTTTGAGGCAGTAACGAGGAAGATTGATAGAATGTATTAAGTAACCTGTATTGATTTTAGAAAGGTTTTTAACAAGGTCCCATGTGGCAGAATGAACAGAGAAGTAAAAGCTATGGAATTTGAGGGAAACTCGCAAGTTGGATCTAAAATTAGCTTAGTGGCAGGGTGAAAATGGTCATGGTTCATGGGTATTTTTTTATGTGACTTGAAAGCCTTTTAAAGTTGGATTTTGGAGGGCTCAGTTATCGTTCCCCTGCTTTCTGTAGTCTCATTGATTTAGACTTAAGCAGAAGAGTCACGGTTAAAAGGTTTTCATATGATGCAAAAATTGGCTCTGTTGTTGGCAATGCGGAAGAAAGTGGCAGACTACAGGAAGACATCAACAGACTATCAGATGGGCAAAAGATAACAAATGCAATTCAATCTAGAGAAGAGTGGTGCAATGTGTGCAATTTAATCTAGAGAAGTGTGGTGCAATGTGAGCAATTTAATGTAGGGAAGTGTGGTGCAATGTCAGCATTCAATCCAGAGAAGTGTGGTGGAATATGATTGGAGAAGGTTAACAAAAGCAAGGGAACTCACTACAACTGGTAGCACATGGAGAAGTGTAGAGGAGCATAGGGAAGTCGGAGTGCATTGGCGTTTAGATTACTGAAGATAGCAAGACATGGAAATAAGATGGTAAAGAAGGCACAACTGATACTTACCTTTATTATCTGATGCAAGATAATATGAATATAAGAGCAGAGAGGCTATGTCAGAACCTTATTGAGCACTAGCTAGCCACTGAAAGAATAAGAGTACACAAGAGTGGACAAAGAGGGTATTTATGAAGATGATGCCAGGATTGGAAAATTTTAGTTATGGGAAAAGATTGGAAAGGCCCAAATTGTTTTCTTTAGAACAGAAGAGACTGGTCTAAATGTACTTGATATCGGTGGCTCGCAACAGCTTGAATATTGTTCCACCAAATGTGATACACCTTTATTAAACCGCTAAGCAATGGTCCACAGTTCTCACGATAATATCAGTTGCTTAGCTACTCTGCAAACCAGAGTCCATCTCAGTGGTCAATCTGCCATCGTCCCCTCCGTGGACAACATCTGAGAGATGACCAAAGTGCTGTAAACACTGCAGCAATGAAGTCTTTGTGTTCTCTTTGTACTGTCTTTAGCTCTGTCCTTCTACCATACAAGGTAATACCTATTTTTAAACCATTTAAGTGGTTTTCAATTACATCACTGCCCTTCCTCCAGATATTTCTGTTTAGACACCTGTGGTAGTCACCACTGTTGTATTATATTGTATATATGGGTATTACGCCCCTGTACTACAGGTACGGAGGTAGATCACTGCCTGCTGGCTCCGCCCAGGAGGCGGAGTATAAATGTGTGTGGTCTCCGAACAGCAGCCATTTCGTAAGTTGCTGTAAGAGGCCACACATCTCTGTGTAATAAAGCCTCGATTACATTCTACTCTCGTCTCGTCGTAATTGATAGTGCATCAATTTATTACACAGAGATTTTTCAGATATGGACCTCCGCATCAAGCCGGATTGCGTGCAGCTGCATTCTCAAGCAGACAACGTCAAAAAGGATTTCCAACATTGGCTAGCTTGCTTTGAAGCCCCCGACCGCACGGCCCACCCCACCTGTGCATCATGGAGCCTGCCAGCGGTCACCCCATCGTGGACCCCATCAGCGACCGCCCTCAGCCAACCCCACGCCTGCGCCGTGTGGCAGCCAACCAACCCCGAGGGACCCAAGTGCTACTTCTGCGGACAGACAAAACACCCCCGGCAGCGCTGCCCGGCGCGGAGCGTGCTCTTCAAGGCTTGTGGCAAGAAGGGACATTTGGCTGCAGTGTGCCAGGCCCGCTCAATCGCCGCTATTGTCCCGGCACCCCCCACGTGTGGCCAATGGGTGCCGCCATCTTGCTCTCCTCAGACCACATGCGGCCTGTGGGGCCGCCATCTTGCTCCACTCACAACACTTGTGGCCCGTGGGTGCCGCCACCTTGCTTGCCTCAGAACCAATGGGCACCGCCATCTTGCCTGCCCCAGGACACGTGTGGCCCGAGGGCGCCGCCATCTTGCCTGCCCCAGGACACGTGCGGCCCATGGGTGCCGCCATCTTACGCGCCTCAGGACCACTGCCCGTTGGGCACCTCATCGGTCCGCTCATCACCTGCAACCGCTGATGACCAGCCGCGTCTCGCCTCGGTCACGATCGACCAGTCTCGACCACACAACCTCGCGACCGCTTCGACAAAGGTGAAGGTCGACGGGCACGAGATATCCTGCCTTCTGGACTCCGGGAGCACTGAGAGCTTCATCCACCCCGATACGGTAAGGCGCTGCTCCCTCACGGTACACCCCGCTAAACAAAGAATCTCCCTGGCCTCCGGAGACCACTCCATGGCGATCCGGGGGTACTGCATCGTCACCCTCACCGTCCAGGGCATGGAGTTCAGTGGCTTCCGCCTCTACGTCCTCCCCAACCTCTGCGCTGCCTTGCTACTTGGCCTGGACATCCAGTGCAACCTCCAGAGCCTAACCCTGAAATTTGGCGGGCCCCTACCTCCCCTTACTGTTTGCGGCCTCGCGACCCTTAAGGTCGACCCGCCTTCCTGTTTACAAACCTAACCCCGGATTACAAACCCGTCGCCACCATGAGCAGACGGTACAGCACCCAGGACAGGACCTTCATCAGGTCTGAGGTCCAGCGGCTGCTGTGGGAAGGTATTATCGAGGCCAGCAACAGCCCCTGGAGAACCCAAGTGGTAGTGGTGAAAACCGGGGAGAAAAACAGGATGGTCGTTGACTACAGTCAGACCAATAATTGGTACACGCAGCTCGACGCTGTGTGGTCAATCAGATTGCACAGTACCGAGTTTTCTCGACAGTGGACCTGAAATCTGCCTACCACCAGTTCCCCATTTGTAAGGCGGACCACCCATACACTTCGTTTGAAGCAGACAGCCACGTTTACCATTTCCTTAGGGTTCCCTTCGGCATCACCAACGGGGTTTCGGTCTTCCAACGGGAGATGGACCGAATGGTTGACCGGTACGGGCTGCAGCCACTTTCCCGTACCTGGACAATGTCACCATCTGTGGCCACGACCAGCAGGACTACAACGCTAACCTTTCCAAATTTCTCCACACCGCCACACTCCTCAACCTAACTTACAACAATGAGAAGTGCGTGTTCAGCACAAACCGATTAGCCATCCTCGGCTATGTGGTTCAGAACGGAGTTCTAGGGCCCGACCCCGATCGCATGCGCCCCCTCATGGAACTCCTCCTCCCCCACTGCCCCAAGGCCCTCAAACGATGCCTGGGGTTCTTTTCGTATTATGCCCAGTGGGTCCCAAACTATGCGGACAAGGCCCGCCCACCCATTCAATCCACCACTTTCCCACTGACGGCCAAGGCCCACCAGGCCTTCAACCGTATCAAGGCCGACATCGCCAAGGCCGCGATGCACGCAGTCGACGAGACGCTCCCATTCCAAGTTGAGAGCGATGCATCAGACGTCGGTCTGGCCGCCACCCTCAACCAGGCAGGCAGGCCCATGGCATTCTTTTCCCGCACCCTCCATGGCTCCGAAATTCGGCACTCCTCCGTTGAAAAGGAGGCCCAAGCGATCATTGAAGCTGTGCGACATTGGAGGCATTACCTGGCCGGCAGGACATTCACTCTCCTCACTGACCAATGGTCGGTTGCCTTCATGTTTAACACACACAGCGGGGTAAGATCAAAAACGATAAAATCTTAAGGTGGAGGATCGAGCTCTCATCCTACAATTACGAGATTTTGTATCGCCCCGGTAAGCTCAACGAGCTTCCCGATGCCCTGTCCCGAGGTACATGTGCCAGCGCACAAGTGGACTGACTCCGGACCCTGCACGATGATCTCTGTCACCCGGGAGTCACTCGCTTTTACCACTTCATTAAGGCCCGCAATCTGCCCTACTCCAATGAGGAAGTCAGGGCTATCACCAGAGACTGCCAGGTCTGCGCGAAGTGTAAACCGCACTTCTACCGGCCAGACTGTGCGCGCCTGGTGAAGTCCTCCCGCCGCTTTGAACGCCTCAGCGTGACTTCAAAGGGCCCCTCCCCTCCACCGACCGCAACACATACATTCTTAATGTGGTCGACAAGTATTGCCAATGCCCCTTCGCCGTCCCATGCCCCGATATGACGTCTGCCACCATCATCAAAGCCCTCAACACAATCTTCGCTCTGTTCGGTTTCCCCGCCTATGTCCACAGCGACCGGGGATCCTCATTTATGAGCGAGGAGCTGCGCCAGTAACTGCTCAACAGGGGCATTACCTCAAGCAGGACGACCAGCTACAACCCCAGGGGAAACGGGCAGGTGGAGCGGGAGAATGGGACGGTCTGGAGGGCCGTCCAGCTGGCCCTACAGTCCAGAAATCTCCCAGCCTCCCGTTGGTAGGAGGCCCTCCCCGACGTACTTCACTCCATCCGGTCGCTCCTGTGCACCGCGACCAACGAAACCCCCCATGAACGTCTCTTTGCCTTCCCCAGGAAGTCCACCTCCGGGGTTTCGCTCCCAACGTGGCTGGCAGCTCCAGGACCTGATCTGCTCCGCAAGCACGTGCGGCTCCACAAGGCGGACCCGTGGGTTGAGAGAGTACAGCTACTCCATGCAAACCCGCAGTACTCCTACGCAGCGTACTCTGACGGCCGCCAAGACACAGTCTCCCGCAGGGTTCTGGCACCAGCTGGGTCCTCACCCCCCCCCCCCCCCCCCCCTGCCCTGGCGCCACCATCCCCTCTCCCGGCGCACCCCACTGCAGCCCCCGCTCCAGGACATCCTGTCCTCCCCTTGCTCCCACCTAGGGATGAAGAGGATTTCGACACGCTCCCGGAGTCACCGAAGACCAAGCCGACGCCTGAGTCACCACCAGCACTGCGGCGCTCTCAACGACAGATCAAGGCACCCGATCGTCTAAATTTGTAACCTTCTCTGTAATTTTAAAACCAATCTGTATGTAAATAGTTTTCCACCACCCCTGCTGGACTCATTTTTAACAGGGGGTGAATGTGGTAGTCACCACTGTTGCATTATATTGTATATATGGGTATTACGGTAAGGCCCCTGTACTACAGGTACGGGGGTAGATTCCTGCCTGCTGGCTCCGCTCAGTAGGCGGAGTATAAATGTATGTGCTCTCCGAACTGCAGCCATTTTGTAAGCTGCTGCAGGAGGCCACACATCTCTGTGTAATAAAGCCTCGATTACATTCTACTCTCGTCTCGTCACAATTGATAGTGCATCAGCTATTCAGAGGAAGTTGCTTATTGTAAGTGATTTAACTCTCAAAGCTGTTATGGACGTTGCCACTTCTATGGAGCTAGCAATGAGAGAATCTTTACAGATAGAGTCAAGAGTGAAGATCCACAAAATGGATCGAGCAGCAAGCCTGCAGCCATGTCACTGGTGAACACAGGTTGGACACTCAGCAGGGAGCTGCTGTAGTAAAACAAATAGATGCAAGAATGGTGGCAAGAAGTACCATATTGCAAAGGCATGTTGGGGTTAAGAAAACTTCTCCTACGCCAAGAATGTGTAGGAAAAATAAACATAGCTAAACAGACTAGTTGTGTCTATCAACTAATAGACAAAGCTGAAGATCACTTAAAAGACAACCAGCGGCACGGTAGCACAGTGCTTAGCACTGTTGCTTCACAGGCCAGGGACCCGGGTTCGATTCCCTACTTGGGTCTCTGTCTGTACGGAGTCGGCAGGTTCTCCCCATGGTCTGCGTGGGTTTCCTCCGGTGCTCCGGTTTCCTTCCACAAGTGCTGAAAGACATGCTTATTAGGTGAAGTGGACATTCTGAATTATCCCTCAGTGTACTCGAACATGTCCTGGAGTGTGGCGACTAGGGGATTTTCACAGTAACTTCATTGCAATGTTAATGTAAGCCTACTTGTGATACTAATAAAGATTATTCTATTATCATAGAGTTCATCGGCATTGCTGTTGTTCAAAAGGAAGCTCTGAACACAGTTTGCTTTGTTAACTACATCTGATATTTCAAAGATTGTCAATCGACAACAACAAATGCAAATTGATAGGATCGAGGAAAACCTCTAAAATGCGATTATTAAACCAGAAAACAAGTCTGTTAGCTTGGAGCTAAATGAAAAATGAGTACCTGCTGTGATCTGAGCAAAGAGAGGTCCAATATCATACACTGCACAGACGGATGATGAAAGAGTTTGACGATATCATACTGATCAGATACATGCTTCAGGAAGTTAATTCACTGAAATTTCTCAATAATAATAATAATAATCACTTATTGTCACAAGTAGGCTTCAATGAAGTTACTGTGAAAAGCCCCTAGTCGCCACATTCCGGCGCCTGTTCGGGGAGGCCGGGACGGGAATTAAACCCGTGCTGATGGCATTGTTCTGCATTACAAGCCAGCTGTTTAGCCAACTGTGCTAAACCACCCCTCAGCTCAAGAAGCTCTTCCCTTGGAAAATCTAGAGAGTGATACTTGAAACAGTGGCCACACACACAGTGACAGTTCAGATTCTGTTTCTGAGGAGTTTCCAACATCTATAGTGACAGATACTGGAGTAACTACCCAGGAAATACCATCTACTGAAAGGAACGAGGTCTCAGGTAGCCAAGTTCCAGAATACCAAATTCACCCAAAATGGATGACTTCCACCAGAGAGACTGTTACTAAATTGTGCATATGTGTAAAATAATGCATAAAATATTTATCGTTGTATGAATGAAGAAAAGGTGGGGGGGGGGGTCCTCACATATCAGAGAATACATTCCTGCTGATAAAGTCAGCAGAATGTTTGCACAGGCCCTTAGCAACCCCTAATTGTGTTTTGAAATAATCCAGAGTGTGGCAACCCTCATACAGTGGCTCCCGAGTCTAATTTGAAATTCTTGAGGTGATCATTTACAGATATGTCAGCATTCCAAAATGTGAATCTGAGATTCTTAATTTCTCCCAAGAAACACTGTTGGACTTCTTCTTAGTGTGGTTCATCTACCTCATGGACTCCTTTGGGATCCTCTACACTGTTTGGACTAAGTGTCCCAGGAGGTTGCAGTGAAAAAGCTGCATTGTTTGCTGCACCATACTCACCCCTTTTGGTGCCACAGTGCTGACATGGTCTGCCTGCATCTTGAGTTTGGCTTGGGTATTACTGCCCTTTTGTTGCATTAAGAGGCAGACTGTTGGCGTTGGTCTGTGCCACGGTTTAATTTCACAACATAAAATGGATTGGTTTTGCTGGCTGAACTTTAATTGTCTGATGCTTTGGATGGCTTTTTCCGAAGTCAGATCTTGTACATCCGAAGGAGTTTCATCAGCCACTCCCACTATTCTTTGGTCTCTTGTGAGCTCTGACTCAGGCTCACCATAGTCACAGACCTGTCAATCTATTTAATTTATGAAAGAGTCTACAAGTTCCCCAGGCTTTCAGACTTATTAAAGTTTGCTTGATCCAAAAATGTTGGGCGGGATTCTCCCCTACCCAGCGGGGAGGGCCGTACCGGCGCCGAGGAGTGGCGTGAACCACTCCGGTGTCGGGCCGCCCGGAATCCTCTGCACCTTTAGGGGCTAGGCCGGCGCCAGCGGGGTTGGTGCCACGCCAGTCAGCGCGGAAGGGCTTGGCGCCGCGCCAACCGGTGCCGAAGGACCTCCGCCGGCCGGTGCGGGTTGGCGCATGCGCGGGAGCGTTAGCGTGTGCTGGCATCATCTCAGCGCATGCACAGGGGGGTTCTTCCCCGTGCCAGCCATGGCGGAGGTTGACAGCAGCCGGCGCGGAGAGAAAGAGTGTCCCCACAGCACAGACCCGCCCGCAGATTGGTCAACCCCGATCGCGGGCCAGGCCACTGTGGGGGCACCTCCCGGGGCCAGATCCCCCCGCGACCCTCCGAGGACTCTGCAGGCTGCCCGTAGAGCCTGGTCCCGCCGGTACGGACCTGGTTTGATTTACGCCGGTGGGACCGGCCGGAAACGGGCGGCCGCTCGGCCCATCGCAGGCCGGAGAATCGCCGGGGGGGCCGCTGCCAGCAGCCGCCGACCGGCGCAGTGTGATTCCCGCCCCCTGCCAAATCCCCAGTGTCGGGGAATTTGGCAGCCATCGTCGGGGTGGCCCCCTGGCGATTCTCCAACCCGGTGGGGGGGTCAGAGAATCCCGTCCCTCATTCGTGACCATAATCCACCCACTTACTGTATGAAAATAATTTTTCTTCTGTTTCCTTTGATTCTTTTACCAATCACCATAATTCTGTGCCATCTGGCCTGAAACCCTTACACCAATGGGAACAGTGTCTCCCTATCTACTCTGTGGAGATCCCTCATGGTTTTGAATGCCTCTGTCAAATATCCTCTCAACATTCTCTTCTCCAAGGAAAGAAACCTAATTTTACCCAATCTATTCAAATACCACCAGTCACTCATCTCTGATAATAGAATCTCCACATTGCAGAAGGAGGCCATTCGGTCTATTGAGTATGCACTGACCCTCCAATGGAGCACCCTTCCCAAGCCCGGCCTGTTCCCTTAACCCCACCTAACCTTTTGTTTGGACACTAAGGGGCAATTTAGCAGGGACGATTCACCTAACCTGCATATCTTTGGACTGTGGGAGGCTTCCTGTTACAGAGGTCCCTTGAGAGTCTCCCTATTGCAGATGTCCTTGGGGGCATCTCCCTATACAGGGATGCCTGGGGGGGTCTCCCAATTACAGGGATCCTAGGAGGGTCTCCCTATTATAGGGATCCCTTGCGGAGGTTTCCCTATTACAGGAGTGTTTTGCTCTGCTCTTGACGTAGCATAAGCTGCTTCCTTGATGTGCACTCTGACAAAGGAAGGTTCAGACTTGGAGATAGCTTTAACACATTTATTAAACTGTTAGCAATTCTCCTGCTTGGATTCGACTCTCCTGTTGATCCTGCTATAGCTACTCAGACTAACTAACCAGTCTGCTACAATCCACGTGGTGGGTGTGATGTGTCTCAATCAACCCCGTCCGTACTCACTAAGTGTCTCCACTGGAAAGAGAGAGATCATGTGTGCTGTGTCCTTTTATATGGGTAGCCCCCTTGTGGTAGTGTCACCTCTGAGTGTGCCTTGACTGCCCATTGGTCATGTCCTATATTACTGACCTATTGGTTGAATGTCTGTGTGTCATGATGTCTCTGGTGCTCCCTCTAGTGTTTATCTAGTCTTAGTGTATTTGCATTAACCCCCTGTGTTTTACAGTGATACATATCACCACAAGGAGTACCTTGGCAGGGCCACCTTATTGTAAGGTGTTTTCCTACTACTGGGGTTCCTGGAGGGGTGTCCCTATTGTACGTGTCCCTGTGGGGCTCTCCCTATTACAGGGAACCCTGGGGTGGTTTCCCTCATTAGGGGATCCCTCGGGGGCATGCTGGTAGGTTGAGTCACCGGCGTACTTGGGGGAAGGGGGTCATCCAGGCAATCTGGGGATGGAGGGCTGCTTTGTGGTGCATGAGGAGTGGGTTCAGGGGTGATTTGTTGTGTTTGTGTGGGGGGGATGCGGGGGGTGATGAATTTGTTCTTGGATTGCCCGCTCCAACTGATGGCCCGATAGTGAGATTCCCTCGGTAATCCCTCATATTCCTTGCCTTGCATAAATTTGGATGGCACGGGTTATGGAATTGCATCCCGATTTGCGCTCCCAGGGGGATTGTAAATTGGATGCAATTCTCCTCTAGTGGGAGAACAATGGCCGGGATTCTTCATTGCCTGACGCTGAAATCGTATTCGGTGATCAGACGCAGAATCCCCATTTGCGACCGAATTGGGGGATGCTCCGAACCCTCCAAATCGGCGCCATCGAGACACGCGCCACATGTCGTTGCGATAACGTCAGCTTTGAGGCCCTTCCCCGATGCTCTGCCGCCGATGGGCTGAGTTCCTGACCGCATGGGTGTCGTGCGGTCTGTGTTTTCGTAAACCCGGCGTGGCGGCTGCGGACTGTGTCCAGCGCCACCTCAGTTGGGCGGGAGCCATGCTGCTGGCAGGGGGGGCCTCGGAGGGGGCTGGGGGGACCGGTGGCGGGTTGCCGGGGTTGGCGAAGGAGTGTCCAGGATGACACTATTTGGCTGGCCGGTTCCGCACGTGGCTTGTGCCATGTTGTACGGTGCTGTGTGCATGCGTGGTCACGGACCCCGCAATTCTCCGGCCGTTTATGTCGGGAAAGCCGGGTGTTTTACATTGCGTGGCTGCTAGTCCCCCATCAGGCGGAGTCTCAGTGCGGGGCACCGCCGACTTTTTCATTGTAAAACTAGACACTTCCTCCGGACATAGCCTCAAAATTGGAGCAGCCAGCCCAAAGTCTCCCAAAAGGTGGATTTACCCCTGAACCTCTGTCAATAGAACTTCAGTTTGATTTCTTCATCAGGCACAAGCATCCAATCAACCTGAATTCCACCAGCATGGCCTTCACCAAAATGGCACATGTCTGGAGAACCTCTTCAACCCTGCTCATGATGGCTTTGGTGGCATCGATTCACCAATGTTATGTTCAAGAAACAGAAACAGTTGCAGTGAGTGTGTTTTTGCCCATTTATGGTTCTTGGATTCCACCACCATCGTCTTCAGTCCTTGGGTCCTGAGATTGAATGGTTCTGTGACTTTTATCTGATCTCAACAAGTGTCAGTTTCCATGGAAACATAGATTTTCCATTTCTGTTTCCATTTCTGTTTTAGTTTTCTGAGGAACCTGGAAGTCAGGGGACTGGCTTGTCCATTTCAGGACTATGTCCCCACACCGTCGTGTAAACTGTGTTCTTTTACGCCAGAAAAACTGGCGTCAAAAGGCCACAGATTCATAGCCTTGCAGGGGGCCAGCAGGCAGCATCAGCTGCCGATATGGCCCACCGCACTTCCGGGTCAGAGGCGCGCATGCGCAAGGCGGCGGCCTGGACCGCGGAAATAGTGCCCCAGATCGGACGTGCGCCCGACCCGGACCAGGCGCAAAATAAAAGTCCAGTCCCGAATGACGACCCCACTGCCCCCCGATCGGCTCGCCCCCGACTGTGATGGCCGTGGACTGAGTCCACAACCGCCTCGCGAGTATCCCGAACGGCGGGACCAGATTAGAAGCACGCCGTCGGGAATTCTGCTGGTCGGGGACGGAGAATAGCGGGGTTGGTCTCTGGCAATGGCCTCAGGTGGATACTCTGCATGGCGGACACTCCGAGTACACTGCTTTTCGGGGGGGCGGAGAATCGCTGAACCGGCGCTGGTCCCGATTTCATTCGGGAAACTGGATTCTCTGCCCCGTTGCCAAAGGCGATTTTGGCGTCGGGATGCGGAGAATGCAGCCCAAGTTTCCCTTTCAGCTTTCTGGGGCTGGATTGTCTATTTCTGAGATAAGGGGAGGATTCTCCATTGCCTGACGGCAAAATGGTATTGTGTGATCGGGTGGAGAATCGGGCTCTGCGCAGTTTTCCGAATGCTCCGCCCCCTCCAAATTGCCGTCATCGAGGTTTGCGGCGCACGCCACACACCGTTGAGATGGCGTCAGCGCGGTGCTTTGAGGCCCTCCTCCGATGCTCAACCCCCGATGGGCTGAGTTCCTAACCGCGTGGGTCATGTGTGACCTGAGTTTTCGTAAACCTGGCGTGAAGGCTGTGGACTGTGTCCAGCGCCGCCACAGTCGGGGGGGAACCATGCTGATGGCAGGGGGTGCTTCGGAGAGGGCTGGGGGATTGGTGGTGGGTGGTCTGGGGGTGGCGAGGGGGGGTCAAGGTGAGGATTCTGATGTCCGGCATCCCACCACCAGGCTGGGTCCTCTCCCGCCAATTGCGGGAGAACTTTTCCTGAGGAGACACAGAGAGGGCAGTGTTAGCTACACACGTGGTTCACAGTTGTGGGGAGGTTGCGGGGGGTGGGGATGTGAAGGGAGTGTTGGGATGGAGGAAGGTTTGAAGGGGTGGGTGGAGGGAGGACTGAAGGGAGAGGTGAATGGAGGGAGGATTGAAGGGGAGGGGATGGAAGGAGGGTTGGGGTGGAGAGAGGGTTGAAGGGGTGGGTAGAGGGAGTGCTGAAGGGGGATTGAGATGGAGAGAGGGTTGGGCGGGCTTGAGGGAGGCAGGGGAAGGGAGGACATGGTGTCGCCTGGAGGGTTGGGAGGCTGGATGCTCCCTTGGGGGGTTGGGGGCTTTTGCTTCTACTCACCCATGCTACCGATGTAGGTCGTTGACCTTTTTCCGGCACTGAAGGCCAGTCCTCCTGGTCACACTGCCCGAGCTGACGGCTGCTGCCATCTCATTCCAGGCAGCACTGTCTGCCTTGTGGCTCACCCTCCGGGACCCCCAGAGGAACAGGACATCCCTCTTGACCTCCACAGTATCCAAGAGCCTCCTTAGGTCAGCGTTCCCAAATCTTGGGGTTGGTCTCCTCGGCGCCATTGTTGCGAGCTGGCTGGTGTTGGCTGAGCAAGTGCAGCTTAAGTGCTGCTCAAACTTGTTAGCGGGGGGCTGGCGAGCGGGGTCCTGGCGAATCAGCTGGCGAGCCATCATTTGCGGCGAGAAGCCCATGAGGCCTTGTTAAGTGGAACAATTACCGTTGAATTTCGGTGCCGTCCTAGTTGTCAGTGGTGGGGGGAGTGAATATTTAACGTGGTGAGTAGGATGTCAATCAAGCAGGCTGCTTTGTCCTGGTTGGTGCCAAGCTTCTTGTGTCTTGTTGGAGCTGCACTCAACCAGGCAAGTGGAGAATATTCCACCATGCTCTTGGCATGGGCCTTGTAGACAGTGAACAGGCTTTAGGGAATCTGGAGCTGATCTGATCTAGTCCTAGTAATTGATCAACTTTATTCAGAGCTAACTTTTCTAATGCCTTCTCCTTTTCAATTTTTGTCACACCTAGTGTCTCAATTACTTTCTCTTTGACTACGACTTTGGCAGCATCCTCTTCCTTGCGAAAGTGAAATGTAAAGTTCACATTTAGTTCCTCAGCTATACTTTCTGCTAATATAGATCCCCATTTTAGTTCCAAATCAACCCCACCCCCTTCACTTATGCCCATCTATTATTTATGTTCATACAGAAGCCTTTGAATTTTCTTTTATGTTTACTGCTAGTTTATTCCAAATCTCTCTCTCTCTGCCCCACTTACTTCTGTTTTAACTTCCCATCTAAACTTTCTATATTCAGCCTGGTTCTCAAATATATTATTATATTGCACCACAATCAAATTAACATAAAAATATTAGTAGGCTAAATGGACTACCCTTCTTCATATGAATTGCTGAATGCTATCTTTTGGCCATCCTCTGAGAAGAGGACCTCCCTCCTCTCTTCATGGTATCCAGTAATAGATCCTGGTCATCGTCAATGAAGCGAGAGGCAGCCCGGCCCTGGGTGCCAGGTCTGTGACTCCCTTGTTACATCTCACTTCCCTCTGGTACAATGGAAGACTTTGGCACAAACTGCAGTATCTCTCCTTCTGGCCATCCAGCAACCTCAGTGATTGCTGCTGCAGAGTGTCTAAACCAGTCCCTCATAGGCTCTAATCAGATATGATCCCCATCTCCATAGCAATTAAGAAATTACCCAAAGGGCGGCATGTGGCACAGTGGTTAGCAGTGGGACTGCGGCGCTGAGGATCCAGGTTCGAATCCTGGCCCTGGGTTACTGTCCCTGTGGAGTTTGCACATTCTCCCCATGTCTGCGTGGGTTTCAGCCCCACAACTCAAAGATGTGCAGGTTAGGTGGACTGGCCACGCTAAATTGCCCCTTAATTGGGAAAAAAATAATTGGGTACTCTAAATTTTAAAAAAGAAAAGAAATTATCCAAGGAAAAATCTTAATTTTAATTATTTTTTGCCATAGAAAGCATCCTATCTGGCTGCATCAGAGCTGGGTGTGGCAACTGCTCAGCCCAAGACTGTAAGAAACTACAGAGAGTCGTGAACACCACCCAGTCCATCACGTGGAACCTCCTCCCATCCATTGACTCTGTCTACACATCCCGCTGCGGGCAGCATAATCAAAGACCTCTCCCAGGTTATTCTCTCTTCCAACATCTTCCATCGAGCAGGAGATAGATACAAAATTCTGAGAACACATTAACAGACTCAAAAACAGCTTCTTCCCCGCTGTTAATAATAATAATAGTCATTGATTGTCACAAGTAGGCTTCAATGAAGTTACTGTGAAAAGCCCCCAGTCGCCACAATCCAGCGCCTGTTCGGGGAGGCCAGTACGGGAATTGAACCTGCGCTGCGGCATTGTTCTGCGTTACAAGCCAGCTGTTTAGCCCGCTGTGCTAAACCAGCCCCCTACCAGACTCCTGAATGACCCTCTTATGAACTCAACTGATCTCTCTCCACATCTTCTCCACTGAGTAGTATTACACCCCTGCGTGCTTCACCCAATGTCTGTGTCTATGTATTTACATTGTGTATTCATCGTATGTCCTATGTTTTTCATGTATGGTATGTTCTGTCTGGACTGTACGTAGAACAATACTTTTCACTGTACCTCAGTACACATGACAGTAAATCCAAATCCAGTACAAGTTAATTTCCCATCGAAAGCAGAATTCTGCCCCAAAAAACGAACTGGATTCCTGTTTCCGGCCTCCATGGCAAAAATTCAGCCTGATAAATCTGAGTTTTTTGTAGTTGACGAACCTCCATTTTCAGGAATTTTCCTGCTCCAAATCCTTCCCATTAGGTTGCAGATTCAAATTCTGCCCTTTAAATGGCCAACCATGGTTCCTGTCAGCTAGGCTCCATGTGCAAGCATGCCCTTGAGTAAGAAAATAAAGGTAGGAAAAGTAATCCACAAATGCCATTTGGTTTCTCCTGAGCGTGTTTGATGGATGTAACTTACTGCTTTTAATTATTTTGTTTTTTTAGCAAAGTTCAGTGCCTCAGGTACAGAACTCATGGATGAAAATCTCACACCTGGGACTTTGTCTCTTGTTAGTTGTGATCATCTTGTTCTACACAGCATTCAACTGTTATTGAAACAAACCAATGGAATAAATGTACATGTTCTGCATTCACAATGACTGTCTATTGTAAAATTGGACATGTTAAGTCCTGGGCCTGGGGCCCCGCCGTGCCACATTTCTGTTTCACCCCGCCGGCGGGATGCTCCGTTACTCCGGCTGGTCAATGGGGTTTCCCATTGTGGGGCAGCTCCTCGCCAGCGGAAAACCCCCAGGCTGCCGGCAAAACGGAGCATCCCGCCGGTGGAGAACCCTTAATTTTCACCCCATTCGTTTAAAATTTACCTCAAATGTAAATTTCAGGCAGAATCACATACAAGCAGTCAACATAATAATAATCTTTATCATTGTCACAAGTACTTCTGGTCGTGTCCATTAAATTAAGGGCCTTGCCAGAATAGGTTGCTAAAGTGGCCAATGTGCTGCTGAGACTCAAGGGTGGCAGCCCTTCCTGTAGGTCTCTCCCCTACCATCGTGGCAGCAGCACCTGTATTGACTTCCATGTTTAATGGATGACCGTTGGCAATAAGGACTATTCAATTGTGGGGGGTTGCATAACTTCACCATGGGCTTATAAACTTCGGACTTCTCTTTTGGTTTTTCTTCAAGCTTATTCACAGGAGTTGCCAATGTTTCTTTGGAAACTAGGTTAGTCTGTCTGGCTCCGCATCTGGCTTGTATATCACTTTTCAATTACATCTGAAGCAAATGAGCTCTTCACATTTGCATCAATTTTGGGGATGGTCTCCCCCACAACTAAAACAAGCCTCAAAACCCTGTGACTGCCAGTCACTTTTCCTTTTCTCAGGCTCCGCTGCACTCTCACTACGGGTACTTCGAGCGGCCGCCATTTCCCGCCATAGCTGATTTACCTCGCTTTACATACCTTACAGCTCAAAAGCAATTTGTTCAGTGCTTTCAGTGATTTGAGCCAATTTAACTGCTTTGTCGAAGGATATTCTGGTTTTTGCCAGCAACGTTTTCTGAATATTCAAATCATTGATACCAGAGACCAAACGGCCATGTAACATATCACTAAGAGATGGATCGAATTCACAGTGTTCAGCCTTCTGGCAAAGCCTGGCTACAAAAGCTGATACAGTTTCTCCAAGACATCTAATGGCTGAATGGAATGAATCGCACTGCATTATGCTGAGGATTGTAGTGGTCTCTCACTAGTTTCACTAATTGATCAAAGGACTTGATGTTTGGAGCCTCCAGAGATGCTAGGCTTCTCACGAGGTTATATATTTACCGGCTGCAAACTGTGAGTAATATAACTTTTTGCTGTCTTCTACCATGATTTCATTGGCTGCGAAAACGTATCGATGCCTTCCACATATTGGCTCCAACTTTCAACCCCCAGATCAAATAAATCGAGTTTCCCTAACAGTGGCATCGCTATTCGACTATGGTTGAATCTTTAAATTTTTGCAAGACATCGAGAGGTTACTCTACCCTCCACCTTATAAAAGTCGATAACTTTACTTTCGACTGGAATATTCTCGCTACCAAAGGATTAGTGTGTGGATCAGGGAGGGCACCTGAACATGGCCTCCTAATGTTCCCGGCAGGGGTCTGGGGTCTAGGGGCTCCTGCTGAGGCTGGGGGTGAGTGTGCAGAGCGAGGTTTTCCAGCACAACTGGTTCGCTGGATGGCACTCTGAGAGAAGGCAGCACACGTAAGGGTGGGGGAGACTTGGGGGTTTTGAGGTTCCCGGGATGGAAGCCCTAACAGATTGTCGGTCTTTCTCCTTCTCCAGTTCCTTACAGATACCAGAGTGGATGGTGTTGTTGACCTGCCCTCGCGGTGCTGGTTGCGGCCCAGGCAGCCAGACACAGGAGAAAGCAAAAGCGTTGATGCAGTATAGAGGTGGCACCCGGCCGTCATTCAGGTCGTGGAGGGACCCAGAGGGTGACGCTGGCAAGAACCCAAGGTGTACAGGCGTAATTTGTCGTTCGAAGAGATGGCGCAGGAGGCTCTGTCTCAACAAAGAGTCAGTGCGGCACCTGTACCATATCCTCGTGGACTTGGCAACCCATGGAGGAGGATACCCGCTCCCCATTGCTGTGAAGGTCACTGCAGCCCTGAACATTTATGCCAGCAGATCATTCCAGGGCTCGGGTGGGGATATGTGCAGCATCTCTCAATCTACAGCCCACATGTGTATCCGTGAGGTCATGGCTGTTCTATATGCCCAGATAGCAGACTTCAAATGCTTCGAGCTGGACCAAGCCCAACAAGATGCTCAGGCTGCTGGATTCTCCACTATCGCCGGAATGTCCCAGTTCCAAGAAGTAATTGGTAGCATGCATGCTGCCTGCACTCACCGGGGCAACAGGGAGTGCTCTTCATTAACAGGAAAGGGTTCCACTCTCTGAATGTTCAACTCATGTGCAACCACCGCATCGGGATCATGCATGCTTGTGTATGCTTCCCAGGGAGCGTGCATGACAGCTGCACCCTGGGATGCTCGGACATCCTCGGCATCTTTGAGGACCATTCCAGGATGACGAGTTGGCTCTTGGGAGACAAGGGCTACCCACTGAGGTCCTGGCTGATTGCGCAGAGGCCGGACCAGTGCGGTGACCCGATAGAACGAGGCTCATGCTGCCACCTGTGCTGTCATGGAGTGGTGCATCAGACTGCTGAAAATGTGGGTCTGGTGCTGGACCGCTCTGGTGGTGCGCTGCAGTACACTCCCAAGAGGTTGTCCTGCTTGGTGGTGATCAGTTGGGCCCTCTACAACCTGACACAGCAGCGGGTCAACGCGCGCGAGGAGGAGGGACATGCAGCCTCATCTAAGGAGGATGAGAAGGAGCCGGTCCAGAAGGGGCCGGAGGATGAGCCCAGAGCGGACACATGGGAGCAGCCGGAGGATGGAGCACAGATGTGAGGGTCCGGCATGCCCGGAGGACGAGAGTCCCTCATCCTCACCCACTTCTCATAGGACAAGGCTTTGTCTGTCAGCTCACCCCACTCCATCCCCCTTCTTTCCAACCCCCAATTCATCTCCTACCCCCCACTGGCCACACCCACCGCCATCCTTCCACAGCCCTCCCACACCCCCTTCCCCATTGACCCCCCCCCCCCACTCCACCCCACACCGCCCCTGAATACCCTGTTCCACCCTCCAAGGGTCTGTGTAACATCACTCCAGGGTGATGGGCTTGTGCTGGCACTGTCTATGGGTCACCATATGAGGCATAAGATTGATGATAACGCTGTGAGCAAAGCTCTGGTGCTCCTCAGTTTCTGCTGAAGTCTGACTCCAGCCTTTCTACTGACAGTGTACTCACACCCATCCACTGACTGGGGTCTGCATCGGGGCCGTTTGATCTTGGACCACTGTGCTCGAGGGATGGGGTGGGGGAGCAGAGGGCAACACGGGGCAGGGGGAAGGTGGTGCAGGCATACCCTCTGTGCACATGTATCAGGTTTTACATGATTTAATAGTGAACATTTGAAATTTCCATTATCCCTCGCTACAGATAGCCATGCACTCCTCCACCCCAGTGCTCATTCAGTGATCCTCAATCTTCTTAATCTTTCGTGCTTTTATGCTATATCTAGGTATGTCAGCAGGATGAACATCAGAGATGGAGGCAGCCTGCTTCTTTCTGTGCCCTGTGGCCTTTGATGCCCTTGGTGGACATCTTCTGGAGGTCCTAGAACCGGAGGGCCCCAGTCGACACACCGGTATCACAGGCGTCACCGCGCTACTCTGTACTGCCTACAGACCTTGAGATGCACCGGTGTCAGGAGGAGGAGATTCAGGTGAGTTGGAGACCGCATACTCTCAATGGTGGCAGACACCGGTCAGCCTCCAGCGATTCCACCTCCCTGACGGTGCCTGTAGGACCCTGTGGTCTTCAAGGGACAGAGGGGCAGCTGGAGTGAGCTCCAAAGGCCTCTGAGTCATCTGGCCCTGCCAGTCCTGGCGCATCCCAATTGTCTGCACCGTGGTGTTGTCGCCCTCAGCGATGCTCGTCAGTGAATGGGTCACGCTCTGGAGTGCATCGCCGATGTTCACCTGCATCTGGTACATATCCCTTTGTGACTGGGACATGATGTCAAGGCCCTCAGCCAGGTTGTCACAAACTGAGCCATGTCTTGGACACCGCCACTGAAGACACTGACATCGTGCTCCAGGCTTTCCACTTCGGTCACCAAGCTAGCAGTGTTGGCCTCGGTGCCATGCATTGCCGGCACCATCACCTGCGCACATAGTCTTTGGGAGTCCTTCAATCAGCTATGCATTCGCCGGAGTGTCGCTGACATCTGCTGAATCTCATGGCCGTGTCCTAGCATCTGTATCAACTCCCGGATAACCTTGCCCAGAGTTCGGCATCTGACTGGGACTCAGCTGAGTCCTGGGATCCTGCAGACCACCAACTCTTGACTCCCTTGCAGGTCCCTGCCTCCACCTGATGTGCATCAGCAACTGTTTGGTGCTTACCAGATTGTGCCCCAGAGACCTGTCCACTAAAATCGCCCACAGAGGTGTATGTCTCTGCTCTGGTGGAAGGTGGGGATGACAGATGTGACGCCTCAATGGTGGTCTCCTCGGAGCTCACCTCCGAGGTGTCCTCATAGGTGGCGGGGGGGGGGGGGGGGGGGGGGGGGCTGACCCCAGATGGCCCAGCCACATCAGGTGGAGATGCTGTGAGAGAAGGAACATGTGGGCAGTGAGAGGGAAGGATCATTTTGTCTCACATGAAAACCTCACTTGAGACAGGTCATCTGGGTGAAGGAGCAGTGGATCTTCACCTCTGCGGCACAAGCCAAACTCGCTCTCTCCTCAGTCAACCCCACAATCTCCAGAGTCCATTCCTCATATAGGGGGTGAGGACTCTGATGTCTGAAACTTTGATGCCCGCCTGGGCCCTTTCACACCTATTATGTGCTAACTTCTCCAGTGGAGACAGAGAGGGGGCATTGTGAGCCATGTGCTTGGTGCATCAGGGGGCTCTATGCCAGGTGTGGACACCACACCTGGACATGGAGGGCTTGTACTTCTGGGTGCCGGGGTGTGATGGGGTACAAGCACAGTGATCCTATGTGGGGAGGGTGCAGGGTGTGAGCCGCTGACTTGTTGGGAGTGGTGATTGGACGTCTGGGGGGATGGGGGAGGTGGCAGGCAGAGCTGATGCCAAGGGCTCAGTGTTTACCTTGCGGCTCGGTGGAGGTTGTTGGTCTCCCTTCACTGTACAGCGGTCCTCCTGGTCACCCTGCCCGAATTGACGGTCGCAGCCACTGCCTCCCAGGTGGCATTGGCAAACCTGCTGCTGGTCATCCAATTCCCCTCAGGGGAACAGGATGTCCCGTCTCGCATCCACGGCATGCCATGCTTGTGTGCTGACTGGGAATAAGTTGTGAGGGAGTTCTTAAAAGCAGCTCTCTTTGTTAGTGGAGAGCTGCTGAGGCACGAGTCAGACGAATCAGATGGCGGGACAGTCAGTATCAGCATGAAGCTCGTGGGGACTCATTTTCGGCACTGAGTGCTGTTAAATACAGGTTGCGACCTTGCCAACGCGGCCGTCAGGAAACACCCTGCAAATGGTGCTCAAAATTACACTTAGAAATTATTCTGTTAAATCACACCCGGGAGGTTTATTTCTGCATTGAGCACATACGCATTGAGAAGTTGAATTAGGTTCAAAGGGGGAAAAACACAATCGTTTCCATGATATCCACTGTGGTGATTTCCTCAGATAATGAAATTCTTAAATCATAAATCAATTCTTGTTGTGCCTTGATTAATATATTCAGAAGATTTATTCCAAGCACAAAGTCACACAATGTTTCTAATTTTCTTTTTAACAGTATACACACCAGAAGCTAGTGTGCCCTTGGGAGAAAAAAGGATTTGTCTGTTCTGAAAAATTATCCATTATCACTGACAGGTACAAGTGCTTTCTTTTATTTAGGAATGGATCTGTCAAGACAAGCAATATAAACTCTAATAGCTTCTCTGGAATGTTTAACAACAGTGCACATCTCTGTCTTCCTCTACATTTCCCCATGTTAGTATTTTTGTAGTTTGGGGAACAATCAAAATGGCAATGGGTCCATTACGGCTTTGTAGCTAACTTTTAGCTCTGATTTATTGTTTGGACTTTTACAATATTACATCATTTACGTATTTAATGCTGATGCATTAATATTGATCATAACATGCTTTAGCTTTATAGTGTTTTAAAAATTAATTGTTCTGGTTTCCTTTTTATTGTTTCCAGCTGAAAAGAAAACTTATTTAGCTTTAGCATTTCTCCCAAATCCTCACCTGAAAGCAACGGAAAGGGCTGAAATTGGGTTCCGTAGCACCTCTGATGCTAGTGCTCTGGAATTCGCAAGGCAAGAAAATAACACCCGGGCACTTCCAGAGTGACCTATGTTGCACCCTATGTTGGAAAAGGTGCAAGTGTGGATGTGACACGTGTGTGTCACGAGTGACAGGATATTAAACAACTGTTTCAGCTGATTTGACCATAGTTTCAGGAAATTTGGTTATTAAGTGTCCAAACATTTACTCCTTTCTTCTGATTATGTTGAGTTTGTGGAAGTACTGTATTTTTGGAAACTTTTTACAGCGCTGGTGCTTCAAATAAGAGAAGACAGACAATCTGCATAGGTTGCCTCCCACAGTCCAAAGATGTGCAGGTTAGGTGGAATAACAATGCTAAATTGCCCCTTAGTTTTTCAGGAGATCATCTCCAACCTTGACGTCACCTGAGGTGGCTTAAATTCAGCAAGATGGTGATGAAAGAACTGTGCCACTTCCTACATTCTGCTCGGGCTCCTTAATACCACGCTAGTTCAAATGGTGCCTTGATGTAAAGACTCTCACCACAAGCTATTTTTGGTCATGCTTGGACCAAGGCTGTAATGTAATCTGCAGGCAACTGGTCCTGACAGAACCCAAAGGTAACATTGGCAAACAGGTTACTGCTGATCCACTTTTCTGATGACACCCTCGATCGCTATGTTGATGCTTGAGGGTAGACCGACGACAAGGGAATTGGCTAGTTTGGATTGGCTGCTTTTTTGTGGACAAGATGTTTTCCAGATTGTCAAGAAGATTATCATAGATTATCATAGAATTTACAGTGCAGAAGGAGGCCATTCGGCCCATTGAGTCTGCACCGGCTCTTGGAAAGAGCACCCTACCAAAGGTCAACACCTCCACCCTAGCCCCATAACCCAGTAACCCCACCCAACACTAAGGGCAATTTTGGACACTAAGTGCAATTTATCATGGCCAATCCACCTAACCTGCACATCTTTGGACTGTGGGAGGAAACCGGAGCACCCGGAGGAAACCCACGCACACACGGGGAGGATGTGCAGACTCCGCACAGACAGTGACCCAAGCCGGAATCGAACCTGGGACCCTGGAGCTGTGAAGCAATTGTGCTATCCACAATGCTACCGTGCTGCCCAGCACGGCAGCAAAGATGCCAATGTTGTAGCTGTGTTAGAATACTGTGTGCAGTTCTGGTCACCCAATTATAGAAAGGATATTATTAAACTAGAAAGAGTGCAGAAAAGATTTACAAGGATGTTACCGGGACTTGATGGTTTGAGTTATAAGGAGAGGCTGGATAGACTGGGACTTTTTTCCCTGGAGCGTAGGAGGCTTAGGGGTGATCTTATAGAGGTCTATAAAATAATGAGGGCATAGATAAGGTAGATAGTCAACATCTTTTCCCAAAGGTAGGGGAGTCTAAAACTAGAGGGCATAGGTTTAAGGTGAGAGGGGAGAGATTCAGAAGGGCCCAGAGGGGCAATTTCTTCACTCAGAGGGTAGTGAGTGTCTGGAATGTGCTGCCAGAGGTAGTAGTAGAGGCGGGTACAATTGTGTCTTTTAAAAAGCATTTAGATAGTTACATGGGTAAGATGGGTATAGAGGGTTATGGGCCAAGTGCGGGCAACTGGAACTAGCTTAATGGTAAAAACTGGGAGGCATGGACTGGTTGGGCCGAAGGGCCTGTTTCCATGCTGTAAACTTCTATGAACAGTTTGGTTAGTGGCATGGCTAATTCGAGAGCTCATCTCTTTGGCACTGCAGCCAGATTGTTTGAGAGTCCCCTAGTCTTTGCCATTCCACTGCACTCTGCTGTTTCTCAATATTAGTTGGAGTGAATTGAATGAATCAAAGACTGGCATCTGTGATGATGGGAATCTTAGGAGGAGACCAAGGATAGCTTATCTACGTGGTGTTTACAAACTACACTACCTGATGGCTATTAAAGTTCCCTAGCCAGAGTAAATCCTGTGCCCTGCGACACACAGTGACTCATGCGGCGTTCAATATGGAGGAATACTGATTCATCATCAGTTGGCAATCCCTGCCATGATTAACCTGATGTCATAAGAACTCTTTGCAAATGTTGTGGACTCCCTGGGCTTATGCTATCCAACTATATAACACTATGCCACCACTTCGGGTCAGTCTGTCCTGCGACTGGGACAGGACACGCCCAAAATAGTAACGGTGGAACCTGGGACTTTGACTGTAAGTTATGATTCGGTGAGTGATTATGTCAGGCTATTGCTTGACTGATTAAAATCTATAATATAACTATGGATAATCATAAGTGATATTCTAAACTTGAAAGTTAATTAATCAAATACAAACAATATAATGATGGCAAGGTCGGCGATGCGTTGCAGCTGTAGCATGTCGGAGCTGGTGAACACCTATGTGATCCACGCCAATCACACCTGCAGCTCGAGGAACTTTGGGCGGGATTCTCCATCCCGCCAGCCCAGTTTTCCAACATGGCGCATGCCTGCTGGCAGCGGAATTCTTCCTTCCCACAGCTGGTCAATGGAGTTTTCCATTGTGGCCACCCCATGCTGTAGGAAACCCGCAGGTGTGGGTGCACTGCCAGCGGAGCAGAGGATCTCACTGACGGAGAATCCCGCAGTTTGGCTCTGAGTTGGTGAGCTGAAGTCCAAGATTTGACATTTCAATGCATCAAGGAGGTGAAAAGTTACCTGGACACTGTGCTCCAGGAAGCAGTTACACTCCTTAGATTTAGATTTAGATTTATTGTCATGTGTCCAGGCAGATTGATCCATACATAAAAACATAGAATATACGATAGATACAGGATGTAAATACATAGACATAGTCATCGGGTGAAGCATATGGAGTATAGTGCTGCAACAGTAGAGAAGATGCGTGGAGAGATCAGTTCAGTCCATGCGAGGGTCATTCAGGAGTCTGGTATCAGTGAGGAAGAAGCTATTTTTGAATCTGTTCTCAGATTTTTGCACCTTCTGCCCAATGGTAAAGGTTGGAAGAGAGAATAACCCGGGTGGGAGGGGTCTTTGATTATGCCACCCGCTTTACCAAGGCAGCGGGAGGTGTAGACAGAGTCAATCGATGGGAGGAAGAGTTTGCATGATAGACTGGGCTGTGTTTACAACTCTCGATAGTTTCTTCTGGTCTTGGGCCAAGCAATTGCCATACCTAGCTGTGATGCAGCCTCTTCTGATTTAGTCCATGGTCAGAGAGAGGAGGGTGTAACTGGGAGTGAGGTAGGTATGGTGATCCGGAGGATAGCAATGAATGGGCCTCAGCCCATTCAATTGTGAATCAGGCACAAGGTCCTTGCACCTTTTGTGGATGAAAGCCAGAACTCCAGGGAAGATGAGCATGCAACATAGTGCAGGGGGCAAATCAAGTGGGTGGAGCAAGATGTAATTGTTGGGAAACGGGAAAGTGAGGAGAGAGACACTGTTCTCTGCAGCTGAGACCATGAAGACCAATCGCTGTGTTGACTGGCAAAGTAAATCTCCTCAGTGCTGGAGCGAAACTTAAGAATGGGAGGGGAAGGATCTAGTTGTCATGCTCCAAGAAAAGAAGAATACACGAGCAAGGATATACTTCTGATGCTATATAAGGCTCTGCTCAGACCCCATTTGGAGTATTGTGAGCAGTTTCGGGCCCTGTATCTAAGGAAGGATGTGCTGGCCTTGGAAAGGGTCCAGCGGAGGTTCGCAAGAATGATCCCTGGAATGAAGAGCTTGTCATATGAGGAACGGTTGTAGACTCTGCGTTTGTACTCGTTGCGGTTTAGAAGGATGAGTGGGATCTTATTGAAACTTACAGTATACTGCGAGGCCGGGATAGAGTGGACGCGGAGAGGATTTTCCACTTGTAGGAAATGCTAGAAGCAGAGGACACAATCTTAGACTAAAGGGACGATCCTTTAAAACAAAGATGAGGAGGAATTTTTTCAGCCAGAGGGTGGTGAATCTGTGGAACTCTTTGCCGCAGCAGGCTGTGGAGACCAAATCACTGAATGTCTTTAAGACAGAGATAGATAGGTTCTTGATTAATAAGGGGATCAGGGGTTATGGGGAGAAGGCAGGAGAGCGGGGATGAGAAAAATATCAGCCATGATTGAATGGCGGAGCAGACTCGATGGGCCGAGTGGCCTAATTCTGATTCTATGTCTTATGGTCTTATGTTGTAACCAAATGGCATCGGTAGGACATTTTTAAAATTATTCTTTCATGGGGTGTGGGCATCACTGGCTAGGCCAGTATTTAGTGCACATCCCTAACTGCCCTTGACAAGGTAGTTGTGAACCACCTTCTTGAAGCTCTGCGATCCATGTGGCGTAAGTACATCCATAGTGTTGTTAGGGATTTTGACCAGTGAAGGAACAGTGATATAGGAGTGGATTCTCTGCCGGCAGCTGCTGGAAACGGGGTCCCAATACGATGGAGGATGGAGTGTCAGGCTAAAAACGGGATTGGCACCCTTCCGATGCTCTGGTCCTCTACAGCAGCGGCAGCCGGGACGATGCGACCTATTTGCATCTGATTGAGGGGCTGGACACCCGATTCTCCACACCCCGGTGATGGTCCGGCCCTCAGCGCTGGGATTCACGTGGGTGTGGATTGGTGCAAATATTTTCCAGCCCTGATGCAGTGGACCCCACAGTGGGTCAAGGGGGTAAATATGTAATGTAGAGCCCATAAACTCCATAAGAGGGTACCTCTCCCCCCAAAAATGCATAACCTGGGGTCTCTGATATGGACGGGCCTCTGATATGGGGGGTCTCTGATATGGGGGAGGATGTCTCTGCTGATATGGGGGGGGTCTGCTATAAGGATCTCTGATATGGGGGATCTTAGATATGGGAGTCTCTGATATGGGGTCTCTGATATTGGGGGTTTCATGGGGGGATCGGATGTGGGTATCAGAAGGAAGTTCTGATATGGGGTCTCAAATGGTGTCTAATGGGGTGTCTATTGGAGAGGTCTCTTTTGGGGGTTTGGATCACTCTCATGTGTGCCTGCTGTGGGAGTGGTGATCCGTATTCCTATGGTGGTGGTGGGTGGGGGGGGGGGGATGCCTCTACTTGTCAGTGGACAGAGGTGGGAGCAGGATTTGCGTTGTGGAGAGGAGGGGAGGGGGCCAGTCGCCAGACCTCGCTATTAAGCCCCCTGCTCAAAATGGTACCCGATAGCGGGATTCTGCTTATAATCCCTCGAGCTCCCCGCTATGCATAAAGTTATATGACAAAGGAAAGCGATTCACACCTGGAGTTCAACTCTTTGTGTTAATGTATGCCTACTTGTGACATTAAAAATTATTATTATTTAAACCACGGCTATAATGAGGTCAGGAGCTGAGTGGCCCTGGAGGAAGCCACGCTTCTGTAAACAGATTATTGCTGCAATTATTAAATGTCACTTGATAGCACTGTGGATGACCCCTTCCATCACTTTGCTAATGGTCAAGAATAAATTTGCCAGGTTTGATGTTTCACAATGTTGGGTGTGCTGCCCTATCAATTACTACGAGACGAGAGTAGCATGTAATCGAGGCTTTATTACACAGAGATATGTGGCCTCCTACAGCAGCTGACGAAATGGCTGCTGTACGGAGAGCACACATTTATACTCCGCCTACTGGGCGGAGCCAGCAGGCAGGGATCTACCCCTGTACCTCTAGTACAGGGGCCTTAACGTAAAACCCATATATATACAGTATAATACAACAGTGGTGACTACCACATTCACCCCCTGTTAAAAATGAGTCCAGCTGGGGTGGTGGAGAACTATATACAAACAGATTGGTTTTAAAATTACAGAGAAGGTTACAAATTTAGGCGGTCCGGTGCCTTGACCTATCGTTGAGAGCGCCGCAGTGCTGGTGACGACTCAGGCGTCGGCTTGGTCTTTGGTGACTCCGGGAGCGTGTTGAAATCCTCTTCATCCCCGGGTGGGAGCAAGGGGAGGATGGATTGTCCTGGAGTGGGGGCTACGGTGGGGTGCGCCGGGGGAGGGGAGGGTGGCGCCGGGTCGGGGGGGGGGCCCAGCTGGTGCCAGGTCCCTGAGGGAGACTGTGTCTTGGCGGCCGTCGGGGTACGCTACGTAAGCATACTGCGGGTTGGCGTGGAGTAGCTGTACCCTCTCAACCAACGGGTCCGCCTTGTGGAGTCGCACATGTCTATGGAGGAGAACGGGTCCTGGAGCTGCCAGCCACGTTGGGAGCGAAACCCCGGAGGTGGCCTTCCTGGGGAAGGCAAAGAGATGTTCATGGGTGGTCTGTTGCTCATTTTAGCCTTAGTTTTATTAGCTCTGATAATGTCACCTTTGCTCACGAGTCGCCAGGTATCTTTCTGATACCGCCACGTGGTTCAAGCTCGAGTTAAGATTAATAAGTCAGCACACCGCTTAGTAAGATTGAAATCAACGGTCATTTATTATGTACAGCAATAGATACTTACACAATAATCCTACTATCTATATCGAAACCTACCTCTACTGGCCAATACTTAACTTTTGGGGACGGCCCACCAGGTCAGGGAAACAAATGGTTTATCGAATTGGATCTGGCCTGCGGGATTCAAAAGGCTGATACTGGTCGATGGCTAGGAGTCTCTATCGGGTAGCGATCGCTGGAGTCAAACTTACAGTTTCTGGTCGATGTTCTTGCGAAGGTTGCGAGCAGGAAAAGAAGGGAGAGAGCGCGAGATCTGAACTTGGCCCCTCAATTTATAGGGCCCAGGGGCTTCCCGCCTCTCGGGGCGGCCCTTGACCCCGAGTCCCAAGTGATTGGACTTGTTCCCAATCACTGGGTTCGATATGCTCCAATAATGGGGCGATTCCCCGATCGGGGGGTGGTCGTTCACCTGTCTTTGTTTCGGCCACTGCAGGCGCCGAGAGGTCTGGATCGGCATTCAATTGCTAACATGTTGCAATTGTTCCCCGGGATAACCGATTAAACTGCAGATGTCTGTGTTGATGTGCTGCTAATAGTCGTAGGTATCGATCTGGGCCGACTTCCCCAGAGCTGAATACGCTATTCTGTCTGCAGCTGTCCGTTTGTGTCCTGTTGGCTGCTTTTCCCATCCGCCTTTTCGGTTAGCCATTTTATATTGGGTTTTGGCCAAATTAATAGGGAATCAGCCATTTTAGGTGGCTACAGGTCCTCCTTGTGATCCTAATGCGACGCGTGAAGGATCACATAAATTTTGTCCTTTCCGTTCCCTGACCGGGGGGGGGGACACACCTCCTACATGGCCGCTACTCTGACCCTAGCTATGCACAAAAATTGACCTAAACAATTCTTGAGGGTGCTATGTCAGGCAGGGGCATGCATCTACAAAATAAAAACTTGGAACCTCTAATTTTACCTAAATACACTCATCAAGCATTGCATCATCCTATCTCTCTAAAACATACAACAACAATCATAACATTCCATATACTCTTTCCTGGCTTGGCAGTCAAGCTCAGGATCATACATTTTCTGTTGATGGGGTTTTGTACATTTTTGTATTTACAGAAAACGCAAGTGCGTGTTTTATTATTCTGGTTTCATAGGTCGCAGGGGTCTGGGGTCTGGTCATAACCGAATATAGGGGATCGGATCCGATATACCGGGGTACGCTCTCCTTCTCCATTTGCGGAGGCGCATAGTCTGCACTGCACAGCAGAGTATGGCCAACGCTAACAGTGCTTCAATTACGTACGACAGGGAGTACCAGGTTATGAACTTGGCACACCAGGATAATGCAGCGTGGCTGGTGATTGGGCCCTCGGTACTGCGGGGCAGTGAAACATTAACGGCAGGGGGGTTTGGAGTAATGGGGTCCGCGTTCCCGCGCAACCAAATGTTCAGCATAAAAATTTTGATCACGATGAAAGAAGTCCTTATGGCTGTCCTCTTTCTTTTTCTTTCCTCGTGTTCTGTTTTCCTCCGGTCCTGGAGCTTCTGGAGTTCTGTAAAACAAGCATAGTATCTGTAACTACCTTGGTATAATATCCGGTATGTTAGTGTGCCTGTCCTTCTTGGGGCCAATTAAACCCTTATAATTGGTCACTATATGGGACTCCCCCATTTTTTTTTCAAAACAAATGTTAGGACACGGCACACTTCCCAATGGTGGACCAGTGCTAAGTTTATCATCCAAATGTTCCTGGATGTAAATAGCATGAGGCAGCAACCCAAGGGTCGCCTAAATAAATAAAACTGTTTTGAAAGGAAAAGGTCGAATGAGGTGCGTATGGGCCGCGACGGGTAAGATTTGGATGGCGTCCCCGGGTAGGACGGCTACCAATACCGTATGTCCCCTACCCGAGCGTTTTTGACCAGCGGGGGGTTCCCAAGCAGGGCGGGTCTCACGTCGTTTCTCCACTGCCTGAGCAACCGACAAGAACGGGCAAAAATGTAGTCATCATGGTGGGGTTGCTGCTGTGATTCTACCGTCAAATCAGATCGGGCATCTGGCACTTGAACCAGTACCAGCTGAAAAGCTAGTGCTGTGCTTCTGCCCTCGAATCAGAACGGGCGTCTGGTACCCGAACAGGTATCAGCTAAAGTGTCTGCAGATAAGCTAGTTCCACTGAACAAGCGTCTGGTCTGTTGACCAGGTATCTGCAGATAAGCTAGTTCCGCTGAACAAGCGTCTGGTCTGTTGACCAGGTATCTGTGGACAAGTTGGTACCGCTGAACAAGCGCCTAGCCGCGGTGGGTGTGTTGGAAAGAGCTAAAAGGTTTCAGGTGAATGGGTGTGTGACGGTGAGAAAGATTCTCCTGTCGGACGAACAACGCTTAAACAAACATACAAACAACATAAAACATCCTGCAGGTTCCATCAGGAGGGACAACACTTTTCCCCAAGTGTTTCCTTTAAATCATCATGTGGACACCTCAGTTCTCTGTTGCGAACAGGGTCGCAAAGGGGTTGGCGGATTGGGGGTCTGACTCGGGGTCATCCCTTTCTCCCGGGTGCCAAATTCTGGAGTGAATTAATGTTGAGAGGGCTGCGTGGTATGAGTTGGGGTTGCTTTCGTCGTTGCGGACGAGTCTGTAGGAGTTGTCGCGGTGCCAATGGCTTTCGTCAAGTTGTGTGGGGACAAAGTCGGGGTCGTCCGTATGGTTCGGTGGTCGGTGGTGTGGTTTGTTTAAGAAAGTGATCAGGAAGGGATCACTGGAGTCGAACTCGGAGTCGCTGGGTGTGGGTCCAGGGTAGTAGGGAGGCGTGCTGTGGCTGTCGTCAGAGTCACAGTCGCTGTCTCTGCTGCTGCAGTCGGTGGGCGTTCCAGGGCGGAGTGTAAATTTTGAGGGTGGAGTCGGGGGCGAGTCTGTGTCTGGGCTGGACGTGGTGGGGGTTGGTGTGGTCACGTTGGCTGTGGGCGGGGTTTGGTCTGCTGCGTCAAGCATGACGTGGTGGGCATGGTTTGACTGTGCTCCATAAGCCTTTAACTGGTTTATGTGAAACCACGCAGTCTTACCATTTTGGTATTTGATTTTGTATACCGATGGGCTTACTTTATCCGTAATGGAGTACGGACCTGAGTATTTTGGAGACAGAAATGTGCTGGGGTTATACACAGACAACATCACTTGTTGTCCTATATTATACTCCGTTGCATGTACTGCTTTATCAAAACAGGCCTTGCTCTGTTGTCTTTTAGTGCCCAGTTTAACAGCGGCTGCTAACTGAGCCATTTTTACATTCGCAACTAATTGCTCAACGGCTTTCTCGTGGGTGAGGGCCGTAACTTCATGGCTGGTCAGGTCTAAACCCAACAAGTACTCTGTCCCTTTCATGGGGCGTCCGGTCATGAGGGTGTGTGGGGTAAAACCTGTGGAAGTGGAAACAGTGTTACGCAAAAACATCAGCGCAAAGGGGAGGACAGAATCCCAAGTGGTGTTGTGGGTGGTACGCAATGTAACATTTTTGGGTGATGCCAAATATCGTGAGGACGTTCTGCATGACCCGTCCCGTAAAGTGAGAACCTTGGTCCGATTCAATACTGCGGGGGAGTCCCCATCTTGTAAAGATGTGGTGGGTTAGGATTTTGGCTGTGGTTTTCGCGGTGTTGGTGCGGGCTGGAAATGCTTCCACCCACTTTGTAAAAGTGTCGATGACCACCAGAACATATTTATAGCCATTCCTGCAAGGGGGCAATGGACCTATAAAATCGATCTGGAGGTTAGTCCAGGAGCCATTAACGGGTCGGGTGTGGCTGAGGTGTGCCTTTTTGGCATATCTATCTGGGTTGTTCTGTGCGCAGATGAGGCAATTCTCAATGTAATGGGATACATCCTCTTTGAGATTTGGTCACCAACAAAGCTGTTTGAGGTGGGCTGTGGTGGGATCGATTCCCTGGTGTCCATGACCATCATGGAATAAACAGATTAATTGGTTCCTATCCTGCTTCGGAACTACATAAAGGGTGTCCTTTAGCACCACACCGTCATGTGTGGTTATCGTATTTCTGAACCTTTTGTATGGGGCTGGAAACTTCCCTTTCACGATCTCAGCGAGAGCGCTATCCTGCTTCTGGGCCTCTACTAGATCTTCGATCCTAGTCTGCGTGACCTGAACTGCACTCACTGGCGCACTCACTGGGGCGCTCCTGGGGGGCTTCCAAATGTACCCATGCCTGGATCCTGCTTTAGCCAGTGCGTCGGCTTTAACATTTCCAGGGGGGGAGGAACGAGGGTGGCTGCGGACCTTTACAATGCCAAAAGTCCTGTCCTTGGCTTTTTCCAGAATATGGCAGAGTAATGGGGCTGAGGGGAGGGGTTTCCCATCCGCGGAAACAAATCCTCTTGTTTCCCAGAGGGGCAGAAATTCGGTGAGGCTGTTGCAAACGTATAGGCTGTCTGAATATATGTCTGCTGGGCTGGGGAAGGAATCTGGGTGCTCTACAATGTAAGCGATGGCCGCAAGCTCTGCTGCCTGCGCGCCTAAGTGTCTGGGTAATTTTAATGCGATTTCCTCGAGGGCGCGTCCGCCACATAAATCCCACAGCCTGTTATGCGTTGCCCATCCAGGACTGTGGACGATCCATCCACGTAAATCCTAATGGGATCACACGTGTCCGGGTGAGGGGGGTTCTGAGATGGAGTGGCTAGTTTTCTGGCGGGTGTTTTGGCTATAAAGGGGCCTGTATTATGGTGGGGCGAGATGATTTCACACTCATGGGGGGTTCCGGAGTACTGTAAATTGTCCGCTAAGTATGTGTGTGTCTTGGTCTGTTTGACTGTGATGTCCCGTCCTTGTAAGAGAAGGGTCCACCTAGCAGCGCAGATTTGGCTGACGGTACCGTCTTTAAGTCGTCCGTCTAGTAAAAGTTGGGTGGGGGTGTGCTCGGTCAAACTGGTGATGGGGTTCAGTCCGGTAATGTATGAAAAGTACTGGACTGCCCAGAAAACTGCGAGCAGGTGCCTCTCACAGGCTGAGAATCCCTGCTCCACAGCATCTAAAATTCGGGAGGCATAAGCTGCCGTTCCTGCAGGAGCACAGCTGAAAGGGTGCGGTCTGTGGTTGCTACATCTATGGCGTAAGGGGAAAGCGGGTCTGGAACTTGTAGTTCGGGGGTGGCTATGAGCGCCTGTTTTAATGATTCCACAGCATCCGTATGCTGCGGAGCCATTCCCAGGGGGCTCCTTTCTTTAGGAGGTCAGAGAGGGGCGCTGCCTTGCTGGCGAAACCGTCAATGTGATTTCGGCAGTCGCCAACCAGTCCTAAAAATGACCGGAGGGCTGAAACGTTTTGGGGAAGGGGCAATTTAGCGATCGAGTCAATCCTTTTGTGCTCGATCTCGCGTTTGCCGTGTACGATGATAGTACCCAAATATACCATCTTTTCTTCCAATATCTGGGCCATTTTGGGATTGACTTTACAGCCAATGGAATGTAGTAATTCCAGGAGTTCGGACAGAAGCTCAATGTGCTCTTCCTTTGTGTCTGTCTGCAGTAATAGATCATCTACATACTGAACCAGACATTCGGGGCGAGAACATTTCGCTAGTCCATTTGCCAGCTGTCGGTGGAAAATGGAAGGGGAGTTGTGGAAGCCGTGTGGCAGGCATGTCCACGTGTACTGCTGTGCTCTGAAAGTGAAGGCAAATTTGTACTGGCACGCCTTTGCCAATGGAATGGACCAGAATCCATTACTGACGTCCAAAACCGTGAAATATCGGGCATGGAGTCCCTGTTTGAGCATGGTCTCGGGACTTGTTGCAACAGTGGGGGCTGCTACGGGGGTGACTTTATTGAGTTCCCGATAATCAATGGTCAAGCGCCATGATCCGTCGGGGCATTATTAGTTGAGGCTACCGATCTTAGGATGCCCTGCTGTAATAGACTTTCTATAACCTTTAGGATTTCTCCCTCTGCTTCTAGGGGGAATCCGTACTGCTTTTGGGGTCTAGGGTCCGGTCCTGTAATTTGTACGGAACCAGTCATCCGTCCACAGTCGTGTTTGTGGGTCGTGAATGCTGCCCTGATTTTTTGCAGGACTGCCCTATCCTGTCAGTCAGGGATGAGTGTGGTGGGGTTGAACCAAAACTCGCCTACTGCGCTAATTTTGTTCATGTAGTCCCCAATGTTGAGCGTTGCGGGGGCTCTCGCGGATTTCGCCATCTTCCAGACACACTGGTTGACTGGATCGAAAGAGAGGTGGTGGGAATTCATGAAGTCGATCCCCAAAATGTGCTCTGCTGTTGGGGGCTGGTCAACTAAAACAACGGGGTGTTTTGTGTTAATGGTTCCGATTTGGATGGGTACAGGGGTTGTGATGTGTCCCTGCTGTGAGTGGCCTGTGAAGCTGCTGAGGGTGATAGTGGCTGTAGTGGGCCACGTGTCCTTACCAAGGGTGGAGGAATTTAAGGTGGTGCGGGACCCTCTTGTGTCCCAGAGAAGATCGGCTGTCCCCTAACTTTCGCTGCAACTACGGGTCGTCTTGACCTATCCCAAAGGGTATCGCAGACCCAGCAGGGGGAGCCTGTACACCGTCAGTCCGTTCCGGTCAAGTCTGTCTGATCCGACTGGGCGCTAACGCAATGTATGGGCTCTGCCTTTTTCTTATTGAGAGTTCCTGTCTGTTGGGCTCTCTGTGGCTTTTTAGGGGCATTGCATTCTTTGGCAAAATGTCCCAATTGTCCACAATTGTAGCATTCTTGCGGTTTTGCTGGGGGGCTGCTCTTTCCCTCGTTTACCCAGGCGGGGTTGTGAAGAGTGGTTCTTACTGCCTGCACGTCAAAGCACTGCCTGCTTTTCCTCGGGGGTTCTAGCGGCGGGTTTATTGTGAGCCGACTGTTCCCAAACGCGGGACAATCTTTTGACCACCCACTTCTCATTATGAGCCTCCTCCGAGGGGTCATAATAACTACAGGCATTCTGTCCTGCTTCCGTGGCATGGGATATAAGGGTGCGGGCCCATTTGGCCATATTGTCTGCGGACAAATGGGCACGGTCTACGTTTCCGAAAACGGCTTCAAAGTGAATCCACAAGCGTCCTGCGAACGCTGTGGGGTGTTCCGACTTTTTCTGTCTGCACTTATTTAGGCCATCTACGGGGTCGCCCTGGTTATACCCGATCGCATCCAGGATCGCGGTATGCATTTCTGCAAGGGTGCCTCCTCCTACATTCTGTGGGTCGGGAAGGGCTGCTGCGACCGATGGGTCTAAGCTGAGGACCGTGAGCTTTACCTGCTCTTTCTCATCCAGGCCGTACAAGGTCGCCTGGTGTTTGACGGTGGCAAAGAAATGGTCTGGGTCTGAAGCGGGGAGGAACGGTGTGATTTTAGCACACGCGTCCTGTAATTGGGTCACTGTGAGGGGGGTGGAATATAGGACTTCTGCCTCGTCTGCTGTGGCTGTGCGGTGGGTTGTTACAGGGTTCATGGGAGCCTGAACTACCTGTTGTGTGTGGGGTGGGGGTGCTTTCCTCCTTTGGGGCTTTCCCTGCGCACATGTTCCCTGAACATATCTCTGCGCTGTCTCCTGCAATTCTTCCCAATCAGGGCCTTCCGTATTGTGAATTATTAACCAGAACCGCTTGAACATTTGTGGTTTTTTTTGTTTTTGTTAGCAATTGGATTCTATTCAAATTTCTGGGGTTCTCCCGGAGTGGTTTTCCACTTCTATGTCGGGTCCCGGCGGAGTCGCCAATTATGTTGCTCTTTTTAGCCTTAGTTTTATTAGCTCTGAAAATGTCACCTTTGCTCACGAGTCGCCAGGTATCTTTCAGATACCGCCACGTGGTTCAAGCTCGAGTTATGATTAATAAGTCAGCACACCGCTTAGTAAGATTGAAATCAACGGTCATTTATTATGTACAGCAATAGATACTTACACAATAATCCTACTATCTATATCAAAACCTACCTCTACTGGCCAATACTTAACTTTTGGGGACGGCCCACCAGGTCAGGGAAACAAATGGTTTATCGAATTGGATCTGGCCTGCGGGATTCAAAAGGCTGATACGGGTCGATGGCTAGGAGTCTCTATCGGGTAGCGATCGCTGGAGTCAAACTTACAGTTTCTGGTCGATGTTCTTGCGAAGGTTGCGAGCAGGAGAAGAAGGGAGAGAGCGCGAGATCTGAACTTGGCCCCTCAATTTATAGGGCCCAGGGGCTTCCCGTCTCTCGGGGCGGCCCTTGACCCTGAGTCCCAAGTGATTGGACTTGTTCCCAATCACTGGGTTCGATATGCTCCAATAATGGGGCGATTCCCCGATCGGGGGGTGGTCGTTCACCTGTCTTTGTTTCGGCCACTGCAGGCGCCGACAGGTCTGGCCCGGCATTCAATTGCTAATATGTTGCAATTGTTCCCGGGGATAGCCAATTAAACTGCAGATGTCTGTGTTGATGTGCTGCTAATAGTCGTAGGTATCGATCTGGGCCGACTTCCCCAGAGCCGAATACGCTATTCTGTCTGCAGCTGTCCGTTTGTGTCCTGTTGGCTGCTTTTCCCATCAGCCTTTTCGGTTAGCCATTTTATATTGGGTTTTGGCCAAATTAATAGGGAATCAGCCATTTTAGGTGGCTACAGGTTTCGTTAGTCGCGGTGCACAGGAGTGACAGAATGGAGTGAAGTGCGTCGGGGAGGACCTCATGCCAGCGGGAGGCCGGGAAATTTCTGGACCGTAGGGCCAGCTGGTCGGCCCTCCATATCGTCTCATTATCCCGCTCCATCTGCTCGTTTCCCCTGGGGTTGTAGCTGGTCGTCCTGCTCGAGGCAATGCCCCTGTTGAGCAGGAACTAGCGCAGCTCATCGCTCATAAATGAGGATCCCCGGTCGCTGTGGACGTAGGCGGGGAAACCGAACAGAGCGAAGATGGTGTTGAGGGCTTTGATGACGGTGGCAGACGTCATGTCGGGGCATGGGACGGCAAAGGGGAATCGGGAATATTCGTCTACCACACTGAGGAAGTATATGTTGCGGTCGGTGGAGGGGAGGGGCCCTTTGAAGTCCACGCTGAAGCGTTCAAAGGGGCGGGAGGCCTTCACAGGTGCTCACGGTCTGGCCGGTAGAAGTGCGGTTTACACTCCGCGCAGACCTGGCAGTCTCTGGTGATTGCCCTGACTTCCTCAATGGAGTAGGGCAGATTGCGGGCCATAATGAAGTGGTAAAAATGGGTGACTCCTGGGTGACAGAGATCGTCATGCATGGTCCGGAGTCCGTCCACTTGTGCGCTGGCACATGTGCCTCGGGATAGGGCATCGGGGGACTCATTGAGCTTACTGGGGCGATATAAAATCTCGTAGTTGTAGGTGGAGAGCTCGATCCTCCACCTCAAGATTTTATCGTTTTTGATCTTGCCCCGCTGTGTATTATTGAACATGAAGACAACCGACCGTTGGTCAGTGAGGAGAGTGAATCTCCTGCCAGCCAGGTAATGCCTCCAATGTCGCACAGCTTCAACGATGGCTTGGGCCTCCTTTTTGACGGAGGAGTGCCGAATGTCGGAGGCATGGAGGTGCGGGAAAAGAATGCCACGGGCCTGCCTGCCTGGTTGAGGGTGGCGGCCAGAGCGACGTCTGATGCATCGCTCTCGACTTGGAAGGGGAGCGCCTCGTCGATCGCGTCGGCCTTGGCGATGTCGGCCTTGATACGGTCGAAGGTCTGGTGAGCCTCGGCCGTCAGTGGGAAAACGGTGGATTGAATGAGTGGCGGACCCTGTCCGCATAGTTTGGGACCCACTGGATGTAATACGAAAAAAAACCCAGGCATCGTTTGAGGGCCTTGGGGCAGTGGGGGAGGGGGAGTTCCATGAGGGGGCGCATGCGATCGGGGTCGGGCCCCAGAACTCCGTTATGGACCACATAGCCGAGGATGGCTAATCGGTTTGTGCTGAACACGCACTTCTCCTTGTTATACGTGGGGTTGAGGAGAGTGGCGGTGTGGAGAAATTTGGAAAGGTTAGCGTCATGGTCCTGCTGGTCGTGGCCGCAGATGGTGACGTTGTCCAGGTACGGGAACGTGGCCCGCAGTCCGCACCGGTCAACCATTCGGTCCATCTCCCATTGGAAGACCGAGACCACGTTGGTGATGCCAAAGGGAACCCTAAGAAATTGTTAAAGGTGGCCGTCTGCTTCGAACGCAGTGTATGGGCAGTCCGCCTTGCGAATGGGGAGCTGGTGGTAGGCAGATTTCAGGTCCACTGTTGAGAAGACCCGGTATTGTGCAATCTGATTGACCATATCAGATATGCGTGGGGGGGGGGGGGGGGCGGGGGGGGGGGGGGGGGGTACGTGTCGAGCTGCGTGTATCGATTGATGGTCTGACTGTAGTCAAAGACCGTCCTGTTTTTCTCCCCAGTTTTCACCACTACCACTTGAGCTCTCCAGGGGCTGTTGCTGGCCTCGATGATACCTTCCCGCAGCACCCGATGGACCTCAGACCTGATGAAGGTCCTGTCCTGGGCGCTGTACCGTTTGGTCCTGGTGACAATGGGTTTGCAATCCGGGGTTAGGTTTGTAAAAAGGGAAGGCGGGTCGACTTTAAGGGTCGCGAGGTCGCAAACGGTAAGGGGTGATAAGGGCCCGCCAAATTTCAGGGTTAGGCTCTGGAGGTTGCACTGGAAGTCCAGGCCGAGTAGCAAGGCAGTGCAGAGGTTGGGGAAAACGTAGAGGCGGAAGCCGCTGAACTCCACACCCCGGACGGTGAGGGTGGCGATGCAGTATCCCCGGATCGTCACGGAGTGGGATCCGGAGGCCAGGGAGATTCTCGGGTTAGCGGGGTGTGCCGCGAGGGAGCAGCCCCTTACCGTATCGGGATGGATGAAGCTCTCAGTGCTCCCAGAGTCCAGAAGGCAGGATATCTTGTGCCCGTCGACCTTCACCTTTGTCGATGCGGTCGCGAAGTTGTGCGGTCGAGACTGGTCAATCGTGACCGAGGCGAGACGCGGCTGGTCGTCGGCGGTTGCAGGCGATGAGCAGCCTGATGAGGTGCCCGACGGGCAGGGGTCCTGAGGCGGGTAAGATGGCGGTGCCCACGGGCCGCACGTGTCCTGGGGGAGGCAAGGTGGTGCCGCCCACGGGCCGCACGTGTTGTGCCGGAACAATAGCGGCAATTGAGCAGGCCTGTCACACTGCAGCGAAATGTCCCTTCTTGCCACAGGCCTTGCAGAGGGCACTCCGCGCCCGGCAGCGCTGCCGGGGGTGTTTTGACTGTCCACAGAAGTAGCATTTGGGTCCCCCGGGGTTGGTTGGCTGCTGGGGTTGGCTGGGGGCTGTCGCTGATGGGGTCCATGATGGGGTGGCCGTCGGCGGGGTGCACGATGCACAAGGGGGGTGGGCCGCGCGGTCGGGGGCATAGGCCTGAACGTGGCATGATGCGACCGCAAGCGAGAGCGCTAGTTTTTTGGTCGCCGCGAGGTCAAGCGTGGCCCCTTCTAAGAGGCGCTGGCGAATGTAGTCAGACCCTATGCCCGTAACTAACGCGTCTCTCATCAGTAGGTTCGAGTGTTCAGTGGCCGAACGGCCTGGTAATCACAGTCTCTCACTAGGGCGAGCAGGGCACGCCAGAAATCTTCCACAGACTCACCGGGAAGTTGGTGCCGCGTGGATAGGAGATGCCTGGCATACATTTTGTTGGTCCGCTGAGCGTAATTTTCCTTCAGTAGCGCCATGGCTTCTGCGTAGGTCGCCGCGTCCTGGACGAGGGGATAAACATTGGAGCTCAGCCGTGAGTACAGAATCTGGAGCTTCTGGGATTGGGTCTGGCGCAGACCCAATGTCAGGTTCAAAACAGGCTAGCCAATGTTCGAAGTCTTTTTTGGTGTTGTCTGCTTGAGGATGCAGCTGCAGGCAATCCGGCTTGATGCGGAGGTCCATCTCTGAAAAATCTCTGTGTAATAAATTGATGCACTATCAATTACGACAAGACGAGAGTAGAATGTAATTGAGGCTTTATTACACAGAGATGTGTGGCCTCCTACAGCAGCTGACGAAATGGCTACTGTACGGAGAGCACACATATTTATACTCCGCCTACTGGGCGGAGCCAACAGTACAGGGGCCTTACCGTAAAACCCATATATATACAGTATAATACATCAGTGGTGACTACCACAGGGTGATGCCAGTGTTGTAGCTGTAGTGGAACAGCTTGGCTCGTGGTATGGTGAGTTCTGGAGCACAAGTCTTCAGTAATGTGACTGGAATGCTGTCAGGGCTCATCGCCTTTGCAGTATCCAGTGGCAGCATGGCAGATTTGTGTAGGTGAGGTGGAATATGTCAATGCTAGTCTTGAGTGCTTCGGACTACCCTTGGGCAAGTGAAAGAAGTGCACTGTATTGAGCAATATGGGAGACTAGTGATTTGTTGGTATGAGAATTCATGTGAAGATACATTCACAGACCTTGAGGTTATGAGGTTATTGAACATCTTCCAACACTGCTATCAAGTTCTCAGGGCTAGACCCTGGGCATTGATGTCATAGAATTTACAGTGGAGAAGGAGGCCATTCAGCCCATCGAGCCTGCACCGGCTCTTGGAAAGAGCACCCTACCCAAGGTCAACACCTCCACCCTATCCCCATAAACCAGTAACCCCACCCAACACAAGGGCAATTTTGGACACTAAGGGCAATTTATCATGGCCAATCCACCTAACCTGCACATCTTTGGACTGTGGGAGGAAACCGGAGTACCCGGAGGAAACCCACGCACACACGGGTAGGATGTACAGACTCCACAAAGACAGTGACCCAAGCCGGAATCGAACCTGGGACCCTGGAGCTGTGAAGCAATTGTGCTGTCCACAATGCTACCATGCTGTCCTTTGCCACCTGCCCCCACTCCTTTTGTGGGTCGGCTTTGAGAGGCTCCTGCCCTCCCCTCATGAAACATGGCCTCTCCTCTTCTGTCCACCTTGACCACTAATGCCTCCAACATTGCACCAGTGAGCCTTGAAGCCATCTCTCTGCCCTGATGTTCAATTTATTCAGAATTGGAACGATAGAATTAACAGACAGCCTGTGAGTTTCCCTTTAAGAAGAACAGACTGCCTTTAAGAACTGGAGGCTAGCTGGGACACATGCAAATACAGCATTCTGTTAGGATTCATGTTGTGTATGTAGCCAGCTGCATGCTGAAATCATGCAGCATGAAACCTGTCTATTGCCTGCTTCCATGACTACCGGTCACATTGTGACCACTGTGCTCAAAAATAGGTGCAGATGAGTGCCTAATGCCAAATGTCAGATTGTGATAATGTATCATGTCCCCTGCTGTTTACATAGATGTAATCCTAAAGCACCCAGAAAATGATGCTGAGGCTAAAATGAAGAGTGAATCAGTCTCCATATTGTCTAGATTTGCTCATCTATACAACTGGTGTGTGCTACAGGAAATTGATCCTAGCAAATCTCCTGCGGTTAGCCTAATTTGAAACTTTGGAGTGATCTCCCAGCAGGATTCCTACCTGCAGCTGGGAGTTTGCTACAAGTGCTTGGGTGATCACCCATCCTGGGAGGTGCCCAGTGCTGGTGGTGTGATGAAATGTCAAACTCTACCAAGGTAGATTTGCATCTCCAGTGATTTACAATATACCACTTAGCTTGCCTTATATTTAATAATTTGAAACCATTCTGTGACTTTTGGCAGCCCCAAATATGAACTGGATGCCTGCTGTAAATTGCAGCCTGCTGTAAATTGGATACCTGCTGTAAATTGCAGCCTGCTGTAAATTGGATACCTGCTGTAAATTGCAGCCTGCTGTAAATTGGATTCCTGCTGTAAATTGCAGCCTGCTGTAAATTGGATACCTGCTGTAAATTGCAGCCTGCTGTAAATTGGATTCCTGCTGTAAATTGCAGCCTGCTGTAAATTGGATACCTGCTGTAAATTGCAGCCTGCTGCAAACTGGGTGCCTGCTGTAAAGTAAACAGGAGTCCTGACATTGGATAAGCTCATTAACAATTAAAATTAATAAGTGGGGAAGAGGTGGCGAGTACTTTTTATCTCAACCAAACTGGTAGGAAACTGATGGGATAGAGATTAAACAATGGAAAGTAAAATTGGACTGGTTGTACAATGGATGGATGATTCAAGGTTGTCAGTTTTTCCAAGAGCAGTCTAAGTGAAAATGACTCTCATGAACTCACACTGTCATTGCCATTTAATCTTAAAGATACCTGCTGATGTTTAGGCTTTTGGCTGTTCCAACAAAAAATGCAATGTTAAAGCAGTCGGAAATATGGAGACAATCCAGTAACTTCGATAAACACAAATACAACCATATATTTTGGCATTCTTCTGACTGCAGCTGATTTTTCATCACATTCATCTAGTGGCAAGCAGAGCATCCATCTGAAAGTCCGGTTTTATGCGGGTTTGGGGCGGGGAGGGAGGTGTTGTTTCACGCCGGCCGTGTTGGCAAGATCGTGGCCCTTATTCAATGGCACTTAGTGCCAGAAATGAACCCCTATGTGATTCTCGACATTACTGGCTGCCTCACCATCTCATTTGCCAGATTCGCGTCTCAGCGTGATGTGCCATCAATGAACACAAGACGAGTTGTGAACGTAACTGAGGCTTTAATACACTAAACAGAAGCCTCCTGGCCTCTGATCCCGAACTGAATCAGAAGCGGAGACCAGACACCTTTAGACATGAGCCCGAGGGGAGGAGCCACAGACGGAGTCAACAGGGACAAGCCCAGGCATGTAACAATAGAATACAATACAGTGGTTTACCACATTCACCCCCTGTTAAAAAAAAGAGCCCAGCGGGGGTGAAGTGGGCTTAAAGATCAAGTCTGTCGGGGGCCTTGACCTTCCGCCGTGATCGCCTCAGTCCCGGCTGTGGTGTGGGCACCGGTGTCGAGACCTGCGCGTCCGGGAGCGTGTTGTCCCCTTCTTCACCCAGTTGTTGAGTCGCCGAAGGGGGGGGGCGGTGTATGGGCGGGGGTGGTGGTGATGGTCGCTGGGGAACCTGCAGGTGCCAAATCCCAAAGAGAGACTGTCCTGTTGCCCATCCTGAAGTGCCACGTAGGCATATTGTGGATTGACATGGAGGAGCAGGACCTTCTCGATGAGGGGATCTGATTTATGGCTCCTCGCATGCTTCCGGAGGAGGACGGGCCCTGGGACTGTCAGCCTGGACGGGAGTGAGACCCCGGAGGTGAACTTCCTGGAGAAGGCAAACATACGCTCGTGAGGAGTCTTATTGGTGGCAGTGCACAGGAGCGACCGGATGGAGTGGAGCGCATCGGGGAGGACCTCCTGCCAGCGGGAGACTGGGGGACCTCTAGACCGTAGGGCCAGGAGGACGGCCTTCCAGACCATCGCGTTCTCCCTCTCCACCTGTCCGTTTCCCCGGGGGTTGTAGCTGGTCGTCCTGCTGGAGGCGATGTCCTTGCTGAGCAGGAACTGACGCAACTTGTCGCTCATGAAGGAGGAACCCCGATCGCTATGGATGTAGGTGCGGAACCCGAACAAGGTGAAAAGACTGTGCAGGGCCTTGATGACGGTGGCAGAGGTCATGTCAGGGCATGGGATGGTAAAGGGGAATCTTGAGTACTCGTCAACAATGTTGAGGAAGTACACGTTACGATCCGTGGAGGGGAGGGGCCCTTTGAAATTGACGCTGAGGCGCTCAAAGGGGCGAGAGGCCTTTACCAGGTGTGCTCTGTCTGGCCGATAGAAGTGCGGCTTGCACTCCGCGCAGACCTGGCAGTCCCTGGTCACGGTCCTGACCTCGATGAAGTAAGGCAGGTTGCGAGCCTTGATGAAGTGAAACAAACGGGTGACCCCCGGGTGACAGAGGCCATTGTGGAGGGCTCGGAGTCGGTCAACTTGTGCGCTGGCACATGTACCGCAGGTTAGGGCATCTGGGGGCTCAATTGAGCTTCCCAGGTTGATACAAAATATCGTAGTTGTAGGTGGAGAGCTCGATCCTCCACCTCAGAATCTTGTCGTTCTTGATCTTGCCCCGCTGTGTGTTATTGATCATGAAGGCAACCGACCGTTGGTCAGTGAGGAAAGTGAATCGCCTGCCGGCCAGGTAATACCTCCAATGTCGCACAGCTTCTACAATGGCTTGGGCTTCCTTTTCGACAGAGGAGTGTCGGATTTCGGAGGCATGGAGGGGACGGGCGAAGAAAGCCACGGGCCTGCCCACCTGGTTGAGGGTAGCGGCCAGCGCAAAGTCTGACGCATCTAACTCCACCTGGAACGGAATGGACACATCTACAGCGTGCATCGCGGCTTTGGCAATATCTGTTTTGATGTGGTTGAAGGCCAGGCGGGCCTCAGCCGTCAGGGTAAAAACGGTGAATTTAATAAGCGGACGGGCCTTGTCCGCCTAATTGGGGGCCCACTGGGTATAGTAGGAGAAGAACCCCAGGTATCTCGTCATGGCCTTGGGGACAGTGGGGGAGGGGGAGTTCCAGGAGGGGCCCATATGGTCGGGGGAGGGCCCTAGGACTCCATTTTCCACAACGTAGCCAAGGATGGCTAGGCAGGTTATGTGGAAAACATATTTTTCCTTATTGTAAGTGAGGTTCAGGAGTTTAGCGGTGTGGAGGAAGTGCCGGAGGTTTTTGTCATGGTCCTGCTGGTCATGGCCGCAGATGGTGACATTATCTAAGTACGGGAACGTGGCCCGCAGCCTGTACTGGTCAACCATTCAGTCCATTTCCCGTTGAAAGACCGAGACCCCATTGGTGACTCCGAAGGGAACCCTGAGGAAGTGGTAGAGGTGGCCATCTGCCTCGAAGGCAGTGTTTTGGCGGTCCTCCGGGCGGATAGGGAGCTGGTGGTACGCGGACTTCAAGACAACTGTGGAGAAGACACGATACTGCGCAATCTGATTGACCATGTCAGATATGCGGGGGAGGGGGTACGCATCGAGCTGCGTGTACCGGTTGATGGTCTGACTGTAGTCGATGACCATCTGATGCTTCTCCCCAGTCTTGACGACCACCACTTGGGCTCTCCAGGGGCTGGTATTAGCCTCAATTATCTCCCCTCGTAGGAGTCGCTGGACCTCCGACCTGATAAAGGCCCTGTCCTGGGCACTGTATCGTCTGCTCCTAGTAGCGACGGGCTTACAGTCCGGGGTGAGGTTAGCGAAGAGCGAGAATGGGGCGACCTTAAGGGTCGCGAGGCTACAGACGGTGAGGGAGGGCAGGGGTCCGCCGAACTTTAAAGTAAGGCTTTGGAGGTGGCACTGGAAGTCGAACCCCAGTAATAAGGCAGCGCAGAGATGGGGAAGGACGTAGAGTTTGAAGTTAGTGTACTCTCCGCCTTGTACAGTAAGGGTCGCGACACAGTACCCCCGGATTTCTACTGCATGTGATCTGGAAGCCAGGGAGATTTTCTGGGTCGCGGGTAAGATTGGGAGGGAGCAGCGCCTTACCGTATCTGGGTGGATGAAGCTGTCTCTGCTCCTGGAGTCGAAAAGACAGGCCGTATCGTTCTCGTTGATCCGGACGGTCATCATCGATTTTGTGAGGTGATGAGGCCGGGACTGGTTGAGCGTCATGGAGGCGAGCTTCGGAAGGTGATGGGTAGGCCAGTCGGAGGTAGTGGCGGCCAGCTTACGATCGGGTGAGCAGGGCTCCCGGGAGGCTTCGGAGTGGTCCCAAGATGGCGGCCGGCATCGGAGATGGTGTCAAAGATGGCGGCGCCCACGGGTCGCACATGGCGGGTGGTGCGGCAGCTGGGGGCGGCCCCGACAGGCAGCAGGCAACGCTGCTGGGCCTAGAAGCTTTAGGGAGAGATTGGGTCTGGCAGGCTTTCGCAAAGTGGCCCTTCCTCCCACACCCATTGCAAGTCGCGTTCCGTGCAGGGCAGCGTTGTCGGGGATGATTACCCTGGCCGTAAAAGTAGCACTTGGGGCTTTCGGCGTTGGCGGTCTGCTGCGCGGCACAGGCTTGCGCGCACCCGAGTCAGATGATGGCGGCGCCCACAAGGTCCACAAGGGTGCCGCCAACGTTACCATACAACGTAGACACGAACCCCTTCTATTCCCTCCATCATCTGTTCCATGATGCAATGGAAAATCTCGGATGCCAAGATAATGCCAAATGGCATTCGGTTGTAGCAGAATCTGCCAAAAGGCGTGTTGAAGGTGCAGAGTCTTCTGCTGGATTCTTCAAGTTGGATTTGCCAAAATCCTTGGGATGCGTCTAATTTTGTGAAGACGCTCGTGTGTGCCATCTCACTCGTGATTTCTTCCCCTTTCGGGCAATGCAGATGCGTAGGTCCCCCGAAGGCTTCTTTACGCACACCATCGAGTTGACCCAGTCGGTTGGTTCAGTGACCTTGGAGATGATGCCTTTTTGATGTAGACTCGTGAGCTCTGCCTTCAGGCGCTCTCTCAGTGGAGCATGGACACGTCGTGGTGCGTGGACCACTGGCTTGGCATCAGGCCGCAATAGAATCTTGTACTCGTACGGCAGCGTGCCCATCCCGCTAAATACATCTGGGTACTGGGTTAGGATGTCGTCGATGCTGGCCTGAAGATCCGAATTGGACGGCGTTGTGGTGTAGACCCTTTGAATGAGGTTCAGTTGCTTGCACACCTAGCAGGGACGCCCTGTCTGGTTTAACAATCTCGAAGCGTAAGTTTGCTTGTGTGTGTCGGCTGGACACCTGCAGATGGCAGGACCCCAGTACCTTGATTGCGTTTCCATTGTAGTCCAGGAGTTTGCAGGCAGCTGGAAGGATTGTGGGGGGCTTCTTGATTCTCTTGAAGTCCACCTGCAAAATCAGGTTGGTGAAGGCACCTGTGTCCAGTTTGAACTGGATGGGGCAGTGGTTGACCTTCATCACTGCGTGCCATTTGTCCTCAGAATCCATGGCCAGGATTGATTGGACTCACGATGTGTCCGGTGCGGCGTATTCGCACTTCGTAATAATGCCCACTGGGTAAGTGTTGTCCAGGTATTCATCATCTGGATCCGTCGCACTGCCTGGATCAGAGTCGTGCATTCGGTGTTGCACACTTCTGATGCGCCGCTGTCGGAATTGGGAGCGCTGGCTCCTGACTGGTGGTGCAGATCTGCACAGGGCTGCATAGTGGTTTGGTTTCCCACAGCTTAAACAGCGTTTGCCTCTTGTAGGGCAGTTTTTAAAAAATTGGGCGGTGCCGCAGTTTGCACACGTCATGACGTCGGCGTCATGATGCTCGGTGCATCATTGCACATGCGCGGTGCGGCTCTCGGACGTCTGCACCTGCGCAGTTCGGTTTTCGGCCGCTCCGTGTTCCCGATCACATTGCGCATGCGTCGGGCCCCGGGAAGAGCGCGCAAAATGGCCACTTTCATCAATGTGGAGGCGCTGCATCCGGCAGATGGCCTGAACACTCTCTACCTCATGGGAGGCTTGTTTTTCACTTTCTGCCGTTTTGTACTGTGAATAGTGATTTTTAGAGTGCTCATGCACAGTTCACGTTTCAATCGCGACTGGCAGGGTCATGTGCTTGATTTTCAACAATTGCTCTCGCAGAGGATCTGAGTGGACTCCAAAAACGATTTGGTCTCTGATCATGGAGTCAGTGATATCAACGAAATTGCAGGATTGCGCTAGCAGTCTAAGGTTAGTTAGATAGGAGTTGAAGGATTCGTCTTTACCTTGCATCCTCTGCTCGAAGTTGTAGCGCTCGGAAATTTCGTTGGTGTCCACCTCACAGTGGCTGTCGAATTTGTCCAGGATGGTTTGGTACTTCGTTTTGTCCTGCCCTTCGGAAAAGTGAAAGGAGTTGAAGACTCCTCGTGGCCTCGTGGCTCGAGGAGTCTGGAGGCTGCAATTCGACATGTGGAAATGGAGGGGGAAGTGGTTGTGGGTAAGCAACTTTTTGCAGTGCCCTTCGATCCCTTCGCACAATGGAACCATCAGCCATACGTATGACACGTTCTGGACGCGGCCTGTCGAACAACGACAGCCGGAGCAGACCACCCACCATCTGGTATCTTGATCCTTACTGTGTCTGCCGGGGTAGCATGTCCAGATCGGTGGCATGTGCGTCATAGCCCTGCTTCTGGCTGTCGCAAAGCTGCTGCATCTTCTGCAGCACCGGGAGGTGATCAAGGTTGGGCAGTTATATAGCTGGAAGCGTCGTCTGCAGATCCCTGTTCATCAGCAGTTGAGCTGGTGACATGCCAGTGGACAAGGGAGTCGCCCGGTACGCAAATAGTGCAAGGTGTATGTCGGAAGCGGAGTCCGAGGCCTTGCGGATTAGCTGCTTAACGATGTGCACCCCTTTTTCGACTTTGCCATTGGATTGTGGACAGTGCAGACTGGAGGTGACATGCCTGAAATTGTGCTCTTGGCAAACGTGGACCATTCTCGACTGTGGAAGCACGGGCCATTGTCGCTCATGACGGTGTTCGGGATGCCATGCCGTGAGAATGTCTCTACACGCTTTGATGATGGTCTGTGAGGTGAGGTCTGGCACCTCCGGATAGTTCGAAAAGTAATCAATGATTAAGATATAGTCGCGACCACTCGCGTGGAATAGGTCAATGCCAACCTTGGACCACGGAGAGGTCTCTAGGTCATGTGGTTGGAGTGTCTCCTTGCTCTGCGCTGGTTGGAACCTCTGACAGGTTTCGCAGTTCAGGACCATATCCGTGATGTCCTGGTTGATGCCGGGCCAGTAGACAGCTTGCCGGGCCCTGCGTCTGCACTTTTAGACGCCCAGGTGTCCCTCATGAATCTGCCGCAGCACCATGCTCTGGAGACGTAGCGGGATGACTATCCTGTCCAGCTTGAGCAGGATGCCGTCGATCAGCATCAGGTCGTCCTTGACTTTGTAGAATTGAGGGCACTGCCCTTTCTGCCAGCCATTGCTGAGGTTGTGGATGACTCGCTGCAACAGGTGGTCTTTGGCCGCCTCTACTCGGATGAGAACGATCTTCTCATCTGTTGCCGGGAGAGTGCTTGCACACAGTTGTACCTGCAATTCAATGTGCTGGATTATCTCCAGTGGTTCACTGGGTGAGTTGATGGAGCGGGACAATGCATCGGCGATGATGAGCTCCTTGCCAGGTGTGTACACCAAATTGAAACCATACCTCCGGAGTGTGAGCAGAATTCTCTGCAAACGAGGCGTCATGTCGTTCAGGTCCTTTTGGATGATGTGAACCAGAGGCCTATGATCCGTCTCAACAGTAAATGTTGGCAAGCCGTAGACATAATCGTGAAATTTGAGGATGCCGATGAGAAGACCTGAACACTCCTTCTCAATCTGCGCATATCTGGTCTCAGTGGGTGTCATTGCCCGTGATGCGTATGCATGACGTGTCGTCTCTTTGAAGCAACACGGCTCCAATGCCATCCTGACTCGCATCTGTGGATATCTTGGTCTCTCGGTCTGGGTCAAAGAATGCAAGGACGGGTGCAGTGGTGAACTTGGCTTTCAGCTCCAGCCACTCTGTTTGGTGCTCCGCCTTCCACTCAAAGGCGGTTGATTTTTTCACCAGGTTGCGTAGGGCCGTGGTGTGTGTGGCCAAATTCGGGATGAACTTGCCAAGGAAATTGACCATTCCCAGGAAGTGCAGTACTGTCTTCTTGTCCTCGGGGACTTTCATTGCCTTGATGGCTTTAATTTTGCCTGTGTCCAGGCGCAAAATCTGATCGCCCAGGAACTTCAGCGTGATTGTCCCAAAACAGCACTTGGACCTGTTTAGCCTGAGGCCATGTTCATGTATGCGTCGGAATACTTTCTTGAGTCGCGACACATGTTCCTCTGGGGTTGTGGACCAGATTATATCGTATGAACACCAATTAACACTCAGAATAGGACACAACCAATGGGCAGTCAGGACACTCAGAGGTGGCATCACCACAAGGGGGCATGACATAAATACTATAAAAGAGATGGGGCACTCACACCCGGCCTCTTTCCACAGACAGACATCTAGAAAGTTAGACAGGGTTGATCAGCAGCATCACACCCCAGCACATGGCTTAGAGCAAGCTGGGACAGTCAGACTGAGTTACTACAGTTAGATTAGCAGAGAGTCAAACTCATTTGAGAACTGTGTTAATAGTTCAATAAACACGTTGAACTCATTTCAGAGTCTGGAGACTCTGCATCAAGTGGGACTTCCGGTGACGGCTATGAAGGAGTAAGTCGCATGTTTGGTGGCTCCCACTCTGGTCGGATTTTTGGACCATTCCCCCGGACTTTTTTCTGGTTTTAAACAGTGGATTTGAAGCCTGAGACAATTTTGGCACCGTTTCCACGTATCAGTGTATGGAGCAAAGAACCAGAAGTGCACGAAAAGGCAGAAATAAGAAGTTAGCCAAAAGCTGTGTTGAAGCTGCAGCTGGAGACAGTATGGCCGAGGAGCGGACCCTTGGGGTGGCGGCGCAGCAACCAACGGAGCTGGTGATGCAGGCCATCCAGGATGGTTTTGCCAAGCAGAAGCGGCAATGTTTGGACCCGATTAAAGAATCGATCGATCGGCTAGAGCATAGATTGGACGCCCAGGATCGGGCGATCCAGAAGGTTGAGAAGGAGCTTGCTGAGCAGGAGGAGCATCAAACAGTGGTGGGGCTGGAGGTGGGGATGCTTCGGGACCAGCAGAAAAGGTTCCTGGAGAAGGTGGAGGACCTTGAGAATCGGTGCCGCCGGCAGAACTTAAGAATTGTCGGGCTCCCGGAGGGGGCTGAGGGAGCAGATGCTGGGGCATACGTAGCTGGTATGTTCTAGAAACTGCTGGGGGAGGGGGCATTCCCCCGACCGTTGGAGGTGGACAGGGCGTACAGAGCGCTAGCAAGGAAGCCGCGTGCGGGGGACCCTCCGAGGGCAATGGTGGTGAGATTCCATAGGTTCCTGGACAAGGAATGCATACTTTGGTGGGCTGAACGAACGCGGAGTTGTAAGTGGGACAACAGTATCCTGAGGGTGTACCAGGACCTGAGCGTGGAGGTGGCGAGGAAGAGAGCAGGCTTTAACCAAGTCAAGTCTATTTTCTTCAAGAAGCAGCTGAAGTTCGGTCTGCTGTATCCGGCTCATCTTTGGGTCACACATGAGGACCAGCATCACTATTTTGAGTCGGCGATGAGGCGCTGGACTTTGCTAAAAGAAAAGGACTGGTGGGGGTCTGAGAACTCTAGAACTTTGAGACAACGTGTTGGCCTATATTGGGCCCTTTTTTCCCCTTGTTTTTGGGGGTTTTGTTTTTCTGTTTTAAATTGTTGATGCCTCCTCTTACTGATTCGTTTCTGTTTTTGGGGTTCGGTATAAGAAAAAGAGGGGGGAAGTCGATTTTTAGTTTTTGGGTTCCTTTCTCGGTGGATGTTGACAATGTCCCTTTTGTTTTTATTGATGTTCACTTTTGTGGGATGGCGGCCTGCCTGTTTGAGTTTTGGTGGGTGGCGCTTTTGTTTTTGTGTTTTCTTGCTGTTGGGTGTTTGTCTGGGGATTGTTAGATGAAGGAATTTGTTTGTATGAGTGGGGGGGAGGGGAGCGAGGGAACAATAGGTGGGAGACGTTTTGGCGCTGGGGCAGGGTCCACCAAGCTAGCTGGGTGAGCTAGCTCATGGAGGCACAGTGGGGGATGTGCATACGTTTAGTTTAGCAGATGGGTTAGGTTTTAGAATAGTGTTGCTGAGGGAGGAGGGGGGGATTGGTTCTGCTGACGAGGGAGGGACTTCGGTGGAGGGACAGTGGGGAGGTCGAGAGTGGGGGCCGCCATGGGATGGGCTGGAGGAGGTGCGGCGCTGGTGCTGGAGAGGGGCCCAAGAAAGGGGATGGCTGATCGGCGGAGGGGGGGCATTTTGCTCCCCAACTAGGCTGATTACCTGGAATGTTCGGGGGCTAAATGGGCCGGTAGAGCAGGCACGTGTGTTTGCACACCTGAGGGGACTGAAGGCGGACGTGGTAATGTTGCAGGAGACGCACCTTAGAGTAGTGGACCAGGTCAGGTTGAGGAAAGGCTGAATCAGTCAGGTTTTCCACTCGAGGCTGGACACAAAGACTAGAGGGGTTGCGATCTTGGTTAATAAGCGGGTGACATTTGCGGTTGGAAGGATAGTCTCGGATGTGGGAGGTCAATATATCATGGTCAGTGGTAGGCTGCAGGGGATGAAGGTAGTGCTGGTCAATGTATATGCGCCAAATTGGGATGACGGGGATTTTATAAAGAGGGTGCTAGGGAAGATTCCAGACCTGGAGTCGCACAAGCTGATCATGGGAGGGGATTTTAATACAGTTATTGATCCCGGCCTGGCTCGGTCATGCTCGAGAACGGGCAGGGTGCCAGCAATGGCAAAGGAGCTGATAGGGTTCATGGAACAGATGGGGGGGGTGCATCCATGGAGATTTCGGCAGCCGAGGACAAAGGAATTTTCTTTTTACTCCCATGTACATAAGGTGTACTCTTGGATCGATTTCCTTGTCGTGGGTAAGGCCTTACTGGCTGGGCTGGCGGACACGGGGTACTCGGCGATCACGATCTCGGACCATGCTCCGCACTGGGTGGACCTGCAGGTTAGTATGGATAGCAAGCAGCGCCCGCAATGGAGGTTGGATGTAGGGTTATTGGCGGACGAAGCGGTGTACGAGAGGCTGAAGAATTGTATGTTGAACTACCTGCAGGTGAATGATACGGGAGTGGTCTCAGCAGCGGTGGTCTGGGAAGCACTGAAGGTGAGAGGTGAGCTGATTTTGATCCGGGCTCACAGGGTCAGGATGGATAGGGCAGATACGGACCGACTGGTAAAAGAGATTCTACAAGTTGATAGGAGGTATGCGGTGGCTCCAGAGGCAGGGCTGTTAAGGGAATGTCGGAGGCTGCAGGCAGAATTTGGCTTGCTTACCACAGGGAGGGCAGTGGAACAACTCAGAAAGGCGAGGGGAACGATTTACGAGCACGGTGAGAAGGCCAGCAGGATGCTTGTACAGTAGCTCAGAAAGAGGGAGGCAGCTAGAGAAATAGGGAAAGTTATTGACGGGAGCCCGTTTCGGGCTGGAGGAGATAGTGGAGGGTTTGAAGGCCATGCAGTCAGGTAAGGCCCCGGGACCGAATGGGTACCCAGTCGAGTTCTGTAAAAAGTTCTCTGGAATATTGGGACCGGTGCTGTTGAAGATGTTTAACGAGGATAGGGAAAGAGGGGTTTTGCCCCAGACGATGTCACAGGCCATGATCTCACTAATCCTGAAACGGGACAAGGACCCGGAGCTATGTGGGTGTTTTTGGCTGTTTTCCTTGTTGAACGTAGATGCCAAACTGCTGGCCAAAATTTTGGCCTCCAGGATTGAGGACTGTGTACCGGACGTTATTGTTGAGGATCAGGTGGGGTTCGTTAAGGGCAGGCAGCTGGTGGCCAATGTAAGAAGGCTGTTAAACGTGATCATGATGCCCCTGGAAAGTAAGGAGGTGGAGGTAGTGGTCGCAATGGATGCGGAGAAAGCTTTTGACCGGGTTGAGTGGGACTATTTATGGGAGGTGCTGGAGCGGTTCGGATTTGGGAGGGGCTTTATTAACTGGGTTAGGTTGCTGTACCGGGCTCCGCTTGCAAGTGTATGGACGATTTCGGACTACTTTAGATTGCACCGGGGGACGGGACAGGGATGCCCCTCTCCCCACTGCTATTTGCACTGGTCGAGCCACTGGCAATTGCTCTGAGGGCCTCAAGGGGCTGGAAGGGCTGGTCCTTGGTGGGGGGTGGTGGACCACAGGGTCTCGCTGTATGCAGATGACCTGCTTTTGTATGTCTCAGACCAAATGGAGGGGATGGAAGAAATTATGGGAATTTTAGGGGAATTCGGGGTATAAGCTCAATATAGGGAAGAGTGAGATGTTTGTGGTCCAGGCGAGGGATCAGGAGAGGCGTCTGGGGGAACTGCCGTTTAGATTGGTAGGGGACAGTTTCAGGTACCTGGGTATCCAAGTGGCGCGGGATTGGGACCGGCTTCACAAATTGAATTCGGCCCGGCTGGAGGATCAGATGAAGGAGGATATCCGGTGATGGGATGCGCTACCGTTGTCTCTGGCGGGCAGAGTTCAAACGGTAAAAATGACAGTCCTCCCAAGATTCCTATTCATTTTTCAATGCCTCCCCATCTTCATCTCACGGTCCTATTTTAAGCGGGTCAATAAAGTTATTGTGGGCTTTGTGTGGGGGGGGGGGGCAAGTCCCCGCGAGTGAAGAGGGCAATGCTCGAGCGGAGTCGGGGAGAGGGTGGGCTGGCGCTGCCGAATTTCAGCAATTATTACTGGGCGGCTAATATAGCCATGGTAAGGAGGTGGCTGGTGGGGGGGGGGGGGGGGAGCCGGCGTGGGTGCGTATGGGGGCGTTGGTAACAGCGCCTCTGCCATTCCTGTCGGCGCGGTACTCCACCAGTTCAGTGGTGGTGGCGGCCCTGAGAGTCTGGGGGCAGTGGAGGAGAAATGTTGGAGCAGAGGGGGCATCGGTCTGGTCCCCAATCTGCGATAATCACCGGTTTGCCCCAGGGAGGTTGGACGGGGGGTTCCGAATTTGGCGGAGAGCGGGGACCGAGAGCATGGGGGACTTGTTTATAGAAGGAAGCTTCCCGAGTATGAGGGCGCTGGAGGAGAAGTTTACATTGGCGGGGGGAAATGAATTTTGATATCTGTAGGTGCGGGACTTTTTGCGGAAGCAGGTACCAACCTTCCCACTCCTGCCATAAAGGGGGATTCAGGATAGGGTGGTTTCTAGAGGATGGATAGGAGAGGGGAGTGTCTCGGACATATATAAAGAACTTATGGGATTGGTGGAGACGCAGACTGAGGAGCTGAAGAAAAAGTGGGAAGAGGAGCTGGGGGGAGAGTTAGAGGAGGGCCTCTGGGCGGACGCGCTGAGTAGGGTCAACGCGACCGCAACATTTGCCAGGCTCAGCCTGATCTAATTTAAGGTCGTTCACCGGCCTCAAATGACAGTGGCCCGGATGAGCAGATTCTTTGGGGTGGAAGACAGATGTGCGAAATGTGCGGGGGGACCAGCTAACCATGTTCACATGTTCTGGGCATGTCCAAAGCTGAGGGGATTTTGGCAGGGGTTTGCCGACACCATGTCCAAGGTATTAAACACGAGGGTGGTAATGAGTCCAGAGGTGGTGATTTTCGGGGTGTTGCAGGATCCGGGAATCCAGGAGGAGAAAGAGGCAGATGTTCTGGCCTTTGCTTCCCTGGTAGCCCGGAGGCGGATATTACTAGCATGGAGGGACTCAAAGCCCCCGAAATCGGAGACCTGGCTATCGGACATGGCAAGCTTTCTCTGCCTGGAGAAAATTAAGTTCACCTTGAGAGGGTCACTGTTAGGATTCACCCGGAGGTGGCAACCATTCGTCGACTTCTTCGCAGAAAATTAACTGTCAGCAGAAGGGGGGGGGGGGGGGGGGGGGGGGGGGGGACGGGGTTAGGCTAGCGTAGATTAGGGGGGTAGGTAATGATGGGACCTGTGGGAGGGGGAGGTGGTATTTGCACTATGTTAATAGTTTCCTTGTTACATACATTGTTTATTTTGTTGCTGTTACAATGCCAAAGAAATACCTCAATAAAATGTTTATTAAAAAAAAAAGACTGCATCAAGTAGCAGCCTGTGATATCCGAAGCACCATAACACAACAGCGCACAGACCTGCTCCTCACTCTGGGCTTCTCGATGCTTGGGAGGAGAGGTGGACCACCCTGCTGCCCCAAGAGGGTTGGAGGACCAGCAGCAGGGTCAGCAATGCCGCCTGCAAGGCAGTGGCAGCTGCTGTCAATGTGGCCAGCATTATAAGGACTCCACTGTCCATTGTCAGAAAAAGACCAATGACCTCCATCCCGGCCCCGGGTCACTGTCCGTGTGGAATTTGCACATTCTCCCTGTGTCTGCGTGGGTCTCAACCCCACAAAGATGTGCAGGGTAGGTGGACTGGCCACGTTAAATTGCCCCTTAAGTCGAAAAATTGATTGGGTATCTAAATTTATATTAATAAAGACCAAAGACCTCCAACAAGCTGCAAGAGTAAGTTACCACCTCCCTCCTGGCATCAGTTCCAGCAGCCACTCCTTAAATCCCCAAACTCCCCCCATCAAATCACTGGCTGATTCCACACACCATCCCCACATCTGATCTTCATGCTTGTTCCTCAGAACCCCCTGGCACCCACCAGCACAACCTCTTCATGTCCAGGTGCAGTGCCCACACATGCCACCTGCTATGGGCCCCCCCCCCCCCCGGCCCATCAAGTGTGTGGCTCACAATGCTCTCCTCTTTGTCCTGCAGGAGAGGATATCCCGTAATAAATGGAAACGGGCCAAGTCGGGGGCAGAGTCCCAGAGATTCGAGTCCTCATCCCCTATGAGGAACAAGTCCTGGAAATATTGTGGTTTCCCAAGCAGAGAGCAATTACTGACACCGGTGTTCGCCTGTGCCACAGATGTGCGGATCCACTGCCCCTTCACCAAGGTGACCTGTCTCAAGTGAGTTGTTCATGTCAGACAAAATTATCCGTCCCTCTCACTGGCCACATGCCCATTCTCTTGCAGGGTCTCTACATGATGTCATACCACCCCGGCACCCAAGAGAACCCCTCGGAGGAGAGCGCCGAGGAGATCACTGTCAAAGCGTCTCAGCTTTCACCTCACCTTCCATCAGTGCAGAGAGACATACCTCAGTGAGTGACATTAGTGGACAGGTTTCTGGGGCACAATCTGGTGAACACCACACAGTTGCTGATGCACATCAGGTGGAGGCAGGACAACTAAGGGAGACAGCAGTTGGAGGTCTGCTGGATCCCAGGACACAGCTGAGTCCCAGTCAGATGCTGAGTCTCTGGACAAGGTACTCCCATAACTGATACAGATGATCGAACACAGCCCAGACATTCAGGAGGGAGTGTCAGCGACACTCCAGTGACTGCAGGGCCTTCTGGAGGAGTCCCAACGCCTTGAAAGACCAACACTGCTAGAATGGCGACTGGCATGGAAAACCTGGAGCACCACGTCCGCCCCTTGAATGATTGTGTCTAAGTCACGGCTCAGTCTGAGATGACCATGGCTGAGGGCCTCGACATCATGACCCGATCGATGAGAATCAAGTCCCAGACGCAGATGGACATTGCCGAGGGACTGCAGAGAATGGCCCAGTCACTGAGGAGAATCACTGAGGTTGCCGAAACCATGGAGCAGACAATGGGTAACCTCCAGGACTAGCAGCGCCAGATGACTCAGAGCCTCTGGAGCTCACTCCTGTTGCCCCTTCATCGCAGTGGGTGCCGGCAGGGAGGAGGAAGCACTGGAGGCCAACCTGGGGCCTGTAGCCAAGGAGACAAATTTCGTCCCCACCCACCTCCTGACACCGGTGCATTTCAAGGCAGTGTGGAGAACAGAGTGGCACGGCGACGACAGCGACACCTGTACAACCGATGGGACCCCCGGTATCTGGCCCTCCAGAGGTCATGTGCCAAGGGCATCAAAGGCCACAGGGCATGGAAAGCAGCAGGCTGCCTCCACCTCTGATGTGCATCCTGGAGACACATCTAGAGGTGGCAGTAGACCAAGAAGAATGAGGAGCACTGAGTGGGAACTGGTGAGGTCACTATCTGTAGCTAAGGCAAATGGATATCTGTTACAGTAAAATGTTCACTATTAAAACATGTCACACCTCATACATGTGAAGCCTCTGTCACGTTAATCTTCACAGTGCACCTGCCTGCACCCCTGTTCCCCGCCTCATCAACTCCATCTGGGCACAGTGGTGCAGGATGGCAAGCTCCCGATGCAGACCCCATTCGAGGGTGGGTGTGAGCGCGCTGTCAGCAGAAAGACAGGAGTCAGACTTTGACAGAAACTGAGGAGCACCAGAGCTTTGCTCACGGGGAGTTATCATCACTCTCCTGCCTTGTATGGTGACCCGCTGACAGTGCCAACACAGGCCCCTCAGCCTGGAGTGATGTTACACAGACCCGTGGAGTGCAGAACAGAGTGGGTTGGGAGGGGGTGGGATGATGGGTGGGGTGGCGGGGAATGAGGGAAGGTAGGGATGGGGGAGGGAGGGAAATGGGGAAATTGAGGGGGAGGGAGGGAATTGGGGATTGGAGCGAATTGGGGGGTGAGGGACAGAAATGGTGGGGGGGAGGGGGGATTGTGGGGAGGGAGGGAGGGAAACTGTGGGGGAAGGGGGGATTGTGGGGAGGGATGGAGGGAAATACGGGTGGGGTCACATCGGGAGCAGAACTGAGCGGGAGAAATTCGAACAGCAGCCTGGGAAGGTAAGTGATTATGATGAATGGTTACTGTACCCTTAACACCATGTAGGTGATGCCCCTTTAAGGCCGGGTTTGGAACCCTGGAGGACTCCACCAGGGAGCCATATATAAGGTGGCGCCCTGTAGACGGCACTCAGTAAGCACATGTCTCGATAACTGGCTAGTTCTCTGCTTATTAAAGCCTTCATTTACCTTTTCACACTCTCGTGTCATTATTGAGGGTACTACAGTGATATTCTGAAATACTGAGTTCCAATTGGGGAAAAAGACTGAAAAAAGAACTGAACAGTGACGTCACAGGAAGGCTGATGGCCTAATAGGGAATCTGTGCTAAATTTGAAAATCTATTTTAAATTACTGTTTATAAGTTGCTTTCAGATTGAGATCATAAGGGGAGATTTACAAAATATGTTTTAAAAAATTTAAAATTAAAAACAAATAAAATAAAATAAGGATGGAGAGCCAGGTGATGTGTTCTTCCTACATGATGGAGGAGCTGGTGGGCCCCATCATGTTTCTGTAGCTATTGTTGGTTGCTTGAGAACTCCGGCTCAGAGTTGATGAGCTGGATTCTGAGCTTCGGATGCTGCAACACATCAGGGACGGATAGAATTACCTGGATACTGTGGGCGGGAAAGGACATGCAGATGGATAGAGGGGGGAGCTGGCCAGAGTTGATTGGAAGGGGAACCTAACAGAGAAGCTAGTTGAACAGTAACGACAGGGGATTTGGGGGGTTAACAGAAATTCATCCCAAGGAGGAGGAAGCACGCCAAGGGGAGGACAAGGGAACCATGGCTGACAAGGGAAGTCAAGGACAAAATAAAAGCAAAGGAAAATGCATACAATTAGGCGAGGATGAGTGGGAAGCTAGTGGAATGGGAAGCATTTAAAAGCAAGCAGAGGACAACAAAAAAAACAATAAGGGGGGAAGAAGATGAAATATGAGTGTAAGTTGGCTCGTAATATAAACAAAGGTTGCAAGAGGTTTTTTTGATTTCTAAAAGGTAAGAGAGAGGCAAGAATGAACATTGGGCCACTGAGGCTGGAAAAGTAGTAATAGGGAAGAAATAAATGGCAGAGGAACTGAATAGGTACTTTGCATCAGTCTTCACGGTAGAAGACACCAGTGGCACACCAGAACTTCAAGAGAGTCAGGGAGCAGAGGTGAGTGCAGTGGCCATCACGAAGAAGGTTCTGGGGAAACCAAAAGGTCTGAAGGTGGATAAATAACCCGGACCAGATGGACTACACCCCCGGGTCTGAAGGAGATAGCTGAGGTGATTGTGGAGGCATTGGTGGTGATACTTTGGGAATCACTGGAGGCAGAGAGGGTTGCAGAGGATTGGAAAATGGCTAATATAACACTTGCTTAAGAAGGGAAGGAGGCAGAAGACAAGAAATTATAGGCTGGTTAGTCAGATTTTGGTTGTTGGTACGATTTTAGAGTATTATGAAAGATGAGATTGCAGAGTACTTAAAGTGCATGGTAAAATAGGACTGAGTCAGCACAGATTTGTCAAGGGGAGGTTACACCTGACAAATCTGTTGGAATTCTTTGAGGAGGTAACAAGGAAGTTAGACAAGGGAGAACCAGTAGATGTGGTGTATTTGGATTTTCAGAAGGCCTTTGAAAAGGTGCTGTACAGGAGGCTGCTAAATAAGATAAGAGCCCCTGGTGTTCGGGACAAGGTACTGGCATGGATAGAGGATTGGCTGACTGACAGAAGGCAGAGAGTGGGGATAAAGGGGTCCTTTTCAGGATGATAGCCGGTGACAAGTGGTGTTCTGCAGAGGTCAGTTGTGGGACCACAGCTATTCATGATGTACATTAATGATCTGGAAGAAGGAACTGAGGGCATTGATGCTAAGTTTGCAGATGATACAAAGATATGTAGAGGGGCAGGTAGTGTTGAGAAAGCAGGGAGGTTGCAGAAGGAGCTTGACAGGCTAGTAATGTGGGGAAGAAGTGGCAGATGGAATACAACATGAAAAAAATGTGAGGTTATGCATTTTGGTTGGAAGAATGGAAGCATGGACTATTTTCTAAATGGGAATCTGAAACACAATGGGACTTAGGAATCCGAATTCAGGATTCTCTTCAGGTTAACATGCAGGTTCAGTTGGCAGTTAGGAATGCAAAAGCAATGTTAGCATTCATGTCGAGAGGGCTAGAATACAAGAGCAAGGATGTACTATTGTGGCGATATAAGGCTATGTTCAGACCCCATTTGGAGTATTGTGAGCAGTTTTGGGGCCCCTATGTAAGGAAATATGTGTTGGCCTTGGAAAGAGCCCAGAGGGGCTCACAGGAATGATCCCTGGAATGAAGGACTTGACATATGAGCAACAGTTCAGAACTCTACTCGATAGAATTTAGAAGGATGAGGTGTGTGTGTGTGTGTGTGTGTGTGTGGGGGGGGGGGGGGTGGGGCGTTGTCATTGAAATTTGCAGAATACTGAGAGGCCCATATAGAGTGAACGTGGGGAGGATGTTTCCACTCATGGCAGAACAAAGAACCCAAGCAGCCTCAGACTGAAGGGATGATCCTTTAAAACTGAGATGAGGAGGAATTTCTTCAGCCAGAGGGTGGTGAATCTGTGGAACTCATTGCCGCGGAAGGCTGTGGAGTCCAAATCACTGAGTGTCTTTAAGACAGAGATAGATAGGGTCCTGATTAATAAGAACAAAGAACAAAGAAATGTATAGCACTGGAGCAGGCCCTTCGGCCCTCCAAGCCCGTGTCGACCATGCTGCCTGACTAAACTACAATCTTCTACACTTCCTGGGTCCAGTATCCCTCTATTCCCATCCTATTCATGTATTTGTCAAGATGCCCCTTAAATGTCACTATCGTCCCTGCTTCCACCACCTTGAGTTCCAGGCACCCACTACCCTCTGTGTAAAAAACTTGCCTCGTACATCTACTCTAAACCTTGCCCCTCTCACCTGAAACCTATGCCCCCTAGTAATTGACCCCTCTACCTTGGGGAAAAGCCTCTGACTATCCACTCTGTCTATGCCCCTCATAATTTTGTATACCTCTATCAGGTCGCCCCTCAACCTCCTTCGTTCCAGTGAGAACAAACCGAGTTTATTCAACTGCTCCTCATAGCTAATGCCCTCCATACCAGGCACCATTCTGGTTAATCTCTTCTGCACCCTCTCTAATGCCTCCACATCCTTCTGGTAGTGTGGCGACCAAAATTGAACACTATACTCCAAGTGTGGCCTAACTAAGGTTCTATACAGCTGCAACATGACTTGCCAATTCTTATACTCAATGCCCCAGCCAATGAAGGCAAGCATGCCGTATGCCTTCTTGACTCCCTTCTCCATCTGTGTTGCCCCTTTCAGTGACCTGTGGACCTGTACACCTAGATCTCTCTGACTTTCAATACTCTTGAGGGTTCTACCATTCACTGTATATTCCCTACCTGCATTAGACCTTCCAAAATGCATGACCTCACATTTGTCCGGATTAAACTCCATCTGCCATCTCGCCGCCCAAGTCTCCAAACAATCTAAATCCTGCTGTATCCTCTGACAGTCCTCATCGCTATCCGCAATTCCACTAACCTTTGTGTCATCTGCAAACTTACTAATCAGACCAGTTACATTTGCCTCCAAATCATTTTTTTATACTACAAACAGCAAAGGTCCCAGCACTGATCCCTGAGGAACACCACTGGTCACAGCCCTCCAATTAGAAAAGCATCCTTCCATTGCTACTCTCTGCCTTCTATGACTTAGCCAGTTCTGTATCCACGTTGCCAGCTCACCCCTGATCCCGTGTGACTTCACCTTTTGTACTAGTCTACCATGAGGGACCTTGTCAAAGGCCTTACTGAAGTCCATATAGACAACATCCACTGCCCTACCTGCATCAATCATCTTTGTGGCCTCCTCGAAAAACTCTATCAAGTTACTGAGACACGACCTCCCCTTCACAAAACCATGCTGCCTCTCACTAATACTAATATGGGGATCAAGGTTATGGGAAGAAGGCAGACGAATGGGATGAGAAACATATCAGCCATTATTGAATGGCCCTATTGTGCTCCTATGTCTTATGGTTGAGCTGGTGGACACAACCTCGTCCTAGGAGAATCTGGAGATGATGAGGGACTCCCTTGTACTCCTGGCATATCAGAACCTTGCCACTACCTGTCCTCCATCCTCCGCCCATCCTCAGGCTTGTTCTCCAGCCCCTCCTTGACTACCCCCTCCTTCTCCTCAGACAAGGCCGCATGTCCCTCCTCCTCCTGCTCCTCCAGGATGTCGCCCAGCTGCTGTGTCAGATTATGGAGGACACAGCAGACCACCACAAAGTGGGAGACCCTCTTGCGTGTGCATCACCAGAGCGGTTCAGGCATCTGAACCGTATTTTCCACAGTCCTATGCACCGCTCAATGACAGCATTAGTGGCACCGTGGGCCTCATTATAACGGGGCTTTATTTTGGTCTCAGACCTCCACACCAACGTCATCAGCCATGAACTCAGCGGGTACCCGATATCCCCCACGAGCCAAACCGTTATTCTGCGGTGGTCCCTGAATACACTGGGAATCTCCGGGTGGCCCAGGATGTAGCTGTCATGCACGCTGTAGCGCACAACGACTCCGTGAGTCGAATAGAGTGAAGTCGATGAGGCTTCATTAAGCGTGTCTGTTCCCCCGCAGCTCGATAGTAGAATGGCCTGCGGGGGAGGACTCCGGCTTCTTATACTCTGCCTTCAGGGCGGAGCTAGAGGTCAACGGCCAACCAGGACCCGGGATCTGTCAGCCAATGACATTAGGGCTTCCAGTCCCACATGACCCCTAATACATACTACCACATTCACCCCTTGTCAAAAATGAACCCGGCGGGGTGATGCTTCGCATGGTGGTAAGGGTTTACAGGGCTGGTCCTGGGAGGAAAACATTCATATGGCAATACAGTATGTACAATTTTGTCCTGTTTCAACTATTTACAGAAGGTATCGGGAGAAAAGCAAAATGTTCTTGTGAAAAGTCCATATATTGATTTAGATCGACGCCACGAGTCGGTCGGGCGGTCTGGTCGTCCGTGTCGATCGCCTCGGCCCCGGTGGTGGTGGTGGTGCTTGTACCGGTGTTGTCGTCTCCGGGAGCCTTACAGTTTCAGCTTGGGCTTTATTCTTGGTCGGGCTTGAGGGAAGGGGAACCGATCCTCCTGGGAAGGGGGCGGTGGCAGGAAGGGGGGGGTTGGGTGAATGGTGTCGGGGGGGTGTGTGTGTTGCCGGCGGGCGCCAGATCCCGCAGGGAGACCGTGTCCTGTCGGCCGTCGGGGTACTCCACGTAAGCGTACTGCGGGTTCGCGTGGAGGAGGTGAACCCTTTCGATCAACGGGTCCGCCTTGTGAGCCCGCACATGCTTTCGGAGCAAGATGGGTCCTGGGGCCGCCAGCCAGGTCGGCAGCGACGTTCCAGAGGAGGACCTCCTAGGGAAGACAAGGAGACGCTCATGAGGCGTTTGATTAGTGCTCGTACATAATAGCGACCAGATGGAGTGGAGAGCGTCCGGGAGGACCTCCTGCCACCGTGAAACTGGGAGGTCCCTGGACCGTAGGGCCAGTAGGACGGTCTTCCAGACTGTGCCGTTCTCCCTCTCTACCTGCCCGTTCCCCCGGGGGTTGTAGCTGGTCGTCCTGCTTGAGGCTATGCCCTTGCTGAGCAGGAACTGGCGCAGCTCGTCACTCATGAAAGAGGACCCCCTGTCGCTGTGGACGTATGCGGGGCAACCGAACAGTGTGAAGATGGTGTTCAGGGCTTTAATGACTGTGGCCGCGGTCATGTCAGAGCAGGGAATGGCGAATGGGAAGCGGGAGTATTCGTCCACCACATTAAGGAAGTATGTGTTGCGGTCGGTGGAGGGGAGGGGCCCTTTGAAATCCAGACTAAGGCGTTCAAAGGGGCGGGAAGCCTTAATCAGGTGCGCACCATCCGACCTGAAAAAATGCGGTTTGCATTCCGCGTAGATGTGGCAGTCCCTTGTGACTGTACGGACCTCCTCTAAAGAGTATGGGAGGTTGCGGGACTTGATAAAGTGGAAAAACCGAGTGACCCCCGGGTGGCAGAGGTCCTCGTGGAGGGTTTGGAGGCGGTTAATTTGTGCGTTGGCACATGTGCCGCGGGATAGGGCATCGGACGGCTCGTTCAGCTTTCCGGGACGATACAAGATCTCGTAGTTGAAGGTGGAGAGCTCGATCCTCCACCTTAAGATCTTGTCGTTTTTGATTTTGCCCCGCAGTGCACTATCGAACATGAAGGCGACCGACCGTTGGTCGGTGAGGAGAGTAAATCTCCTGCCGGCCAGGTAATGCCTCCAATGTCGCACAGCTTCCACTATGGCTTGGGCTTCCTTTTCCACTGAGGAGTGGCGGATTTCTGAAGCGTGGAGGGTTCGGGAGAAAAAGGCCACGGATCTGCCCGCTTGGTTAAGGGTGGCCGCTAGAGCTACGTCGGAGGCGTCGCTCTCGACCTGGAAGGGGAGGGACTCGTCGATGGCGTGCATCGTGGCCTTTGCGATATCCGCTTTGATGCGGCTGAAGGCCTGGCAAGCCTCTGTCGACAGAGGGAAGGTCGTGGTCTGTATTAGGGGGCGGGCCTTGTCTGCGTACTGGGGGACCCACTGGGCGTAGTATGAAAAAAACCCCAGGCAGCGTTTCAGGGCTTTTGAGCAGTGCGGGAGGGGAAATTCCATGAGGGCGCGCATACGTTCGGGGTCGGGGCCTATTATCCCATTGCGCACTACGTAGCCCAGGATGGCTAGCCGGTTGGTGCTAAAAACGCACTTGTCCTCGTTGTATGTGAGGTTCAAGGCCTTAGCGGTCTGGAGGAATTTTTGGAGGTTGGCGTCGTGGTCCTGCTGATCGTGGCCGCAGATGGTTACATTGTCGAGATACGGGAACGTGGCCCGTAACCCATGTTGATCAACCATTCGGTCCATCTCCCGTTGGAAGACCGAGACCCCGTTTGTGACGCCAAATGGGACCCTTAGGAAATGGTATAATCGCCCGTCTGCCTCGAAGGCTGTGTACTTGCGGTCACTTGGGCGGATGGGGAGCTGATGGTAGGCGGACTTGAGGTCCACGGTGGAGAAGACTTTATATTGGGCAATCCGATTGACCATGTCGGATAAGCGGGGGAGAGGGTACGCGTCTAGTTGTGTGTACCTGTTGATGGTCTGGCTATAGTCTATGACCATCCTTTGTTTCTCCCCTGTCTTCACTACTACCACCTGTGCTCTCCAGGGACTATTGCTGGCCTGGATTATGCCTTCCCTTAGTAGCCGCTGGACTTCGGACCGAATGAAGGTCCGGTCCTGGGCGCTGTACCGTCTGCTCCTAGTGGCGACGGGTTTGCAATCCGGGGTGAGGTTCGCAAACAAGGACGGGGGTTGCACCTTGAGGGTTGCGAGGCCGCAGATAGTGAGTGGGGGTATTGGGCCGCCGAATTTGAAGGTAAGGCTCTGTAGATTGCACTGGAAATCTAATCCCAGTAATGTGGGGGCGCAGAGTTGGGGAAGGACGTGTAGTTTGTAGTTTTTGAACTCCCTCCCCTGCACCGTTAGGGTAACTATGCAGAAACCTTGGATCTGTACGGAGTGGGATCCTGCAGCTAGGGAAATCTTTTGTGCGCTGGGATAGGTGGTCAAGGAACAGCGTCTTAGCGTGTCGGGGTGGATAAAGCTCTCCGTGCTCCCGGAGTCGACTCGGCATGGTGTCTCGTGCCCGTTTATTAGTACCGTTGTCGTCGTCGTCTGGAGTGTCCGGGGCCGAGCTTGATCGAGCGTAATTGAAGCGAGACGTGGTTGTAGTAGTGGAGCGTCTTCCTCGAACCCCGTGGAGCCGTCGACACTGGGGTCCGTTGTTGCCATCCAAGATGGCGTCGGGATGAACAAAATGGCTGCCCCCATACATCGCACATGGCTGGGGGGTCACAAGATGGCGGCGGGGGTGGACAAAATGGCCGCCCCCACGTGTCGTACAGGTCTGGGGTGGTCCAAGATGGCGGCGCCCTTCCTCCCCTCGTGGTGGCCGGGACCCAAAATGGTGGCGTCTGCGGGTCGCACATGGGGCGCTGGGGGGGTTGGGGAGCGTTAGGACCGCGCGGGGCTCCCTCATCTCTGGGGACAGCGGTGGTCGGGGCCCAAATTGGTAGCGCCGGCGGGTCATACGTGGGGACGGGGTGGGGGGGGGTTGGGGAGCGTAAGCGGCGTGCAGGGCTCGCTGTTCTCCCGGGACCGCGGTGGTCAGGACCCAGAGCGGCTGCGCCTGCGGGTCGTACATGGGGCGCTGGGGGGGTTGGGGAGCGTAAGCGGCTTGCAGGGCTCCCTGGTCTCCCGGGACAGCGGCGACATCGCGGGACCGGCACACAACCGCGAAATGGCCCTTTTTCCCGCAGCTCTTGCAGATTGCTGCGCGGGCCGGGCAGCGCTGCCGGGGGTGTTTCGCCTGGCCGCAGAAATAGCAGCGGGCGCCCCCGGTGCAACTTGGCGTTTGGACCGCGCAAGCCTGTGGGGTGTCCGGGGGGGGGGGTGGGTTTGTCGCGACGGGTACATACGGAGCCCAATGGGCTGCCGCGCGGTCGGGGCCGTAGGCGCGGGTATTACGCGCGGCCACATCTAGGGAGGCTGCTAGGGCCCGTGCCTCTGAGAGTCCTAGCGATTCTTTTTCTAGAAGTCCTTGGCGGATTTGGGAGGAATTCATACCTGCCACAAAAGCATCGCGCATTAACATGTCCGTGTGTTCATGTGCGTTCACCGAAGCGCAGCTGCAGGCTCGTCCCAAAATCAGCAGCGCGGCGTAGAATTCGTCCATCGATTCTCCGGGACTTTGCCGTCTCGTCGCGAGCTGGTAGCGAGCGTAGATTTGGTTAACTGGGCGGACATAGAGACTTTTCAGTGCTGCGAAAGCCGTCTGGAAATCCTCCGCGTCTTCGATGAGGGAGAAAATCTCCGTGCTTAACCTCGAGTGCAGGACCTGTAGTTTTTGGTCTTCTGTGACCCGGCCGGTGGCCGTTCTGAGGTAGGCCTTGAAACAAGTCTGCCAGTGCTTGAAGGCTGCTGCCGCGTTCACTGCGTGGGGGCTGATCCTCAGGCATTCCGGGATGATCCTGAGCTCCATAGTCCTTTTTAGGCATGCTTAATAAATTGTAGCACACAAAGGCTCCGTGAGACGAATAGAGTGAAGTCGATGAGGCTTTATTAAGCGTGTCTGTTCCCCCGCAGCTCGATAGTAGAATGGCCTGCAGGGGAGGACTCCGGCTTCTTATACTCCGCCTTCAGGGCGGAGCTAGAGGTCAACGGCCAACCAGGACCCGGGATCTGTCAGCCAATGACATTAGGGCTTCCAGTCCCACATGACCCCCTAATACATACTACCACACACGCGTCCTGGGTAATGGGCATACACGTGCATGTTCTGGAGATGGTGGTCATATACGTTCTGAAAATTCAGGGAGTGCAACACTTTCCCGTTAATAAAGGGCTATCTCTGATGCCTCAGTGCTCGCACTATGACATACGTGCCTTTGAACACCCCCTGGAGCTGGGGCATCCCAGCGACGGCAACAAATCCTGCAGCCTGGGCATGGTCCAGCTGGAAGTTGATACAGTTGCATACCTGGGAATACAGAGCACCCATAACTTCCCGGGTGCACTGTGGCAGATTTTGTGATATGCACACAGGTCCCTGTTGGAGCTCTTGAATGACCCAGTGGCATAAAGGTTCAGGGCTGCAGTGATCTAAATGGTCATCAGGAGCGGGTGTCCGCCAAGTGAGCGAGGACATGGCACAGATGTCACACTGTCTCCCTCCTGTGGCACACGGTGTCCATCATCTCATTGAATGACCAACGATGCCTGTACACCTTGGGCCATCGCTGGCCTACCCTCCTGGGTTCCCCCTCAGCCTGATGGGCAGCCAGGTCTTCAAGGTGTGCGGCGGCCCCCTGCAGATGAGGTGCTGCCTCCAGCTTGTATTGGCGCAATGCAGTCGCTGAATCGCGCCGGTATGTATTTTATAAATGATCAACCAGGAGAAATTCTTCAGCAAGGTCACACGGACAAACTCCCCAGTTTAATAATAGGCGCAAATCTAGGAAAAATTTAAGTGATGTTTCGGGCATGTTTGGCAGGTTGTTCCTCGGCAGCTTCAGTGCCGAGAATAATCCTGCTATTCAATGGAACTTTTGCAGTATTTTTTGGTCTCAGGAGGTTTTTCCATGTCAAGGCCACACTTAGGCAACCATCCTGCAGTGGCAAGCTGATCTCCCCAGCATGGCTGGCTCCTCGCAGATCGGGGCACCATTTTAGAAAGCTGCCCAAATCTCTAGACCCCCTTTCAGCCCCCCCCCCCACCATCCGCTGCCCCCCCCCCCCCCCGCTTTTTGGACCACCCCACCTTTCAACCCCCCAACCTTCTAGAGGCGCCTGGAAACGACACTCTAATGGGCAAGGCCGACTGGGGCTCAACCCCTGGCAGTGACAGCCTGGCACCTAGGAATCTTGGCACTGCCAGCCTTGCACCCTGGAACCCTGACAGTGCCAGGCTGGAAATACTAGAATGCCCAGGTGGTGCTGCCAGTATTCCAGGCTGGCAAAGTGCATTATTTGTTTTTGTTCAGGCTGGTGAAGGTTGTAGTGTAAACAAAGAACAACAAGCAGTGTTTTACAAACAAAGCTGATTTTTTTACACTGCACTGAATTAGGTTCGGACTTATAACCAAGTAATTAGTTAAGTAAAGATTACACTTCATGGGTGTTCGGCGCGGAGGCGGAGAATGGTCGTCAACCCGGAAATTGGGACCAGCGCCACTTCTGCGATTCGCTGCTACCCGGAGAATCATTTGGGAGTCTCTCGCGGGCGAACTACATTGACCATTGACAGACCCCCCACCCCCCGCGATTCTCCACGAGTTCCCCACAGTGTGGTTCTAACCACCTATCGCCCGCTGGGAACGTCGGGTGGCGGCTGTGGACTCAGTCTGCGGCCGCCCTGGTGGGGGACGGGGGGGCTTCATGGACGGCCAGGGGAGCGATCGTGTGCACGGACCCATGGGCGTGCGTGTCCTCGGGGGGCCTACATTTTTGGTTCCACTCGCAGTCCGAGTCCGCCATGTCCAGGCGACGGCCGCTGCAGGCCACCGTTGTGCACATGCGCAGACTCCCGACCGGAGGTGCTGGGCCCCGTGTCCGCAGCCAGAGCTGCGAGGAGCACTCCTGGGCCCTGCCAGCCTCCTGCAGGTAAGAGAATCGCTCAGGAATTTCCCAAACGTCCTTACCCTTTCACTCCACCCCCCCACCTCCCTCACCCCATCCCCCCCCCCCCACTTCCCTCACCCCAGCCCCCCTACTTCACCTCACCCCTCCCCCACCCCCCTCACCCGCCCCCAACTCCGCTCCCCCCGCTGTCTAATCCTATATGTCGTCTTGTGTCTTACAGGACCTGCCGGAGATGGGGCGGTCCATCCGTGCCCCCCCCCCTGCTCCCAGCCAGTGCCAGAGCAGTTGCCCCCCACACAGCCGAGCACTGACGGGGAGTGCACCCGAACACCAGCCCTCCGCCCGAGACTCAGGACACCCCGCAGCTCAGTTCGGAGTAGGACATGGACTTTCTGTAATAGCTGTCTCCTCCACCCTCCTAGAGACTATCACCTCGTTTGGGAACATTATTTCAGAGGGTCCTGGGACACTATCTGGTGCGCACTACTCAGTCGGTCAGGTGCAGCAGGTGGAGGTAGGAGCAGCCGAGGGGCCGAACGGTCGGAGGAAACGCCAGCCCTAGGAACCAGCTGCCGACCAGACAGGTCCCGGGCCTCTGGAACATCCAGTCCCAGCCAAAGTGCAGATGCAGTCAGAGACCCAGGGACCACAGAAGGGGATGAGGGCGGGCATTCAGCACCTTCAGGCGCAGGCGGAGGAGTCCATCCACGTGAGGGAGCAGGGCGTGGTGCAGGTCATACGTGCCAAGGAGATTGGTATCCGCATTGGAGGCAATGGGGGAGACGGTTTTGGCTATGGATCAGCGTGTCCAAGGCCTGAGGCATTCTGTGCAGGAGGTGGCCGAGGCGCAGGACAGAGCTGCCCTCTTACAGAGCCACCTGGACATTGTAGCGGCACTCCTCAGTATGGCTCAGTCACAGCAGACCATGGCTGGGAACGTCGGCAGCATTGCCCAGGCACTGGCCGGCGTTGCGCAGACACTGGGCGGGGTGGCCCAGGCCCAGAGGGAGGTGGTCCAGACCCAGAGGGAGGTGGCTCAGTCACTGGTTGATGTGGCACATTTGCAGCGTAAAGTGGTGCAGTCCCAGGCAGAGATGGTCCACTCCCTGTGCTCCATGGCCGCGAGCATGCAGACCCTGGTTGATACCAGAACGGGCCTCCAGCACTGGCTTTGCCAGGTGGCGGGGGGCCTTAAGGGCTGGCCCCGCTCGCACCCTCACCAAATGGAGTAGCCCGGGGCTATCGAGCACCCCGATGGAGGAGGAGGTGATGAGCCCATGCCGATACTCCCACAGGGGAGGTGTCGGAACACCGCAGCACCTCGGACTCCCCCCCCCCTTCTGTCCCTGGTGCATCTGGCAGGCAGCAGGCAGAACAGGGTGGCACCATGCCACCTGGGGCACCCGAGCAGTGGTTGGGCCATTCCAGGCCGGGTTGCCCCAGGAGACACATGCCAACGGGGATCCTTGTTGCAGGGCAGGAGTCACAGCAGGCTGCCTCCATTCCTTCTGTACTGCAGGAACCACCTTGGCGTAGTGTTCGAGACGTAAGGCCAGAAAATTAGACACCAGATAGGTTGGCACGGTGCAGGTCACAGTTTAGTTATAGGGGCTAGGGCACAAATCGTGTATATATCTCCGCACAATAAACACCTGTTAACACCGTTGAAACCTGCCTCGGCGCTCTGTTTGATGGGTGTGGGCTGCTCCGGGCTGGCCGGGGAAGGGGGCGGGGGGAACACATCTTTGCTGGCCCTGTGGGAAGACCATGCTACCCCCCCGCCCCACCCCCCCCTTCCACCAATTCCCCGACCGTCCTCAGCATCCCCAACTCGGGGGTTCGTGTGATTGCTCTTATCCTGATGGTGCATTTATCTCAAAAGAACCAGAAATATTCTAACATACAATTGCATTAAATGCTGTGATGTCCCTGTAATTACATGACAGATAAAAACTAAGCTCACCACAGAGAATTAACACTTGTCCAATTTAGCTAAGTACCATCTTAATTATGTGATAGGTATTAATTACTGCCAATCAATCTTTCTGGCACTGCATGTTAATTACTAGAAACATGGGCCGGGATTCTCCGACCCCGCGCCGTGTCGGAGAATCCCGGGGGGGCGCGAGAATCACGATGCGCCGCTCCGACGCTGGCTCCCCGATTCTCCGACGGCGACTCTCGGGCACCCGCGGGATTGCCGCCGCGCTGAAAAGTCCCCCCACCAGCGAATCTCCGTGCCTCGACGTGCCAAGAGCCCGCCGAGTTCGGCCGCGTCCCGCTGAGTACCGGCCTGGTGGGGGCGGGGGGATCCGACCCCGAGGGAGGCCTGCACAATGGCCTGGTCTGCGATCGGGGCCTACCGATCGGCGGGCGGGCTATTTCCGTGGGGGCCTATGTTTCTTTGCGCAGGGCCCCTCTAGGACTCCGCCATATTGCCCGGCGGCTGGCATGGAGACGGGAACCCCGCAAATGCGTAAACTTGCGCTGGCCACGGCGCGCATTCGCGAACCCACGCCAGCCGTGCCGCGCCGGCTGGAGCAATGCATACCACTCCAGCGCCGACCTATCCCCATAGGAAGGGGTGAATACCTGACAATCGAGGACCGTTGACACCGGTGTGGTTCTTGACGCTTTTCACGCCGGCGTCAGAACTTGGCCGCGGGATTGGAGAATTCCGGCCATGGAGTTCATTCATTCAAGTTTTGATTGTTGGAATTTCAAACAATATAAAATTTTTAATCTTTTTTTTACTTCATCCCTCTCTCTCTCTCTCGTGACAAGCATCATTCGTGCCACACAAATACCAGGCAATGACCATCTCAAACAAGAGACGATCAAACCATCGCTCCATGACATTCAATGGCATTACCATTGAAGAATGCACTGCTATGAACATCCTAGGGATTACCATTGACCAGAACCTGAACAACTCACCTCAAGTTGTTCAAAGCAGGTTGTCCACCATCTACAAGGCACATGTCAGGAGTGTGATGGAATACTCTCCACTTGCCTGGATGAGTGCAGCTCCAACAATACTCAAGGAGATAGACACCACCCACCACAAAAGCAGCTCACTTGATTGGCGCCTCCCTTCCACAAAGTCTCACTTCCTCCACCACTGATGCATGCACCCTGTCAAGTGTTGTCAGAATCTTTTACATTTCAATAAGATCATCTAACGCTTCTCTACTCCAATGAGTACAAGCTCAAACTGCACAATCCTCCCTCATAAGACACCACTTTCATCCCAAGTCTCACCAATGCTACATAAAGTGACAACAAGACTTCCTTCCATATATAATCCAAACCCCTTTTAATAAAAGCAGACATTCCATTTGCCTTCCGAATTACCTTCAGTAGCTGGCTCTAAATTTTTGTATTCATGTGCAAGGACGCCCAGTTTGCTCTGATTCTGCAGTCGCACTCCAAATAAATAAGCTGCTTTTCTATTCAGCTTGCCAAAATGGACAAACTTACATTTTCTCACATTAATTACCATTATGCCAAATTTTTGTCCACTCGTCCTATCCCTTTGTTGTTTCTTTGTATCCTCATCAGAGCTTAACATCATCAACAAATTTTGCTACAATACAGTCAGTCCCTTCATCCAAATCATTAATATGGGCCGAGATTCTCCCTTCTGGGGACTAAGTTCCCACGCCAGTGGGAGAACCGGCGCCAACCACTCCGCGTCAACAGCCCCCAAAAGTGCAGAATTCTCCACACTTTCGGGGGCTAGGTGGACGCCAGATGGGTTGGCGCCGCTCCAGTCGGCAGCGAAGGGACGGCGCAAGTTCGCGCATGCGCCGAAGGGCCAGTGTGATCTCGCACATGCATGGAACTGCCAGCGTAGTTCCGTGCATGCGCAGACTGGCCGCCATATATTGCCGCATGCGCGGAGGGTTCTCTTCTCCGCGCCGACCATGGTGGAGACCTACAGGGTCCGGCGCAGAAGGAAGAAGTGCCCCCCAGGAACAAGCCCGCCCACAGATCGGTGTGCCCCGATCGCGGGCCGGGCCACAGTTGGGCCCCCCCCCGGGCCGGATCCCCCGCGCACCCCCAAGGACTGCCCCCGCTGACTTATCTGCCAGGTCCCGCCGGTACGTGAGTTGAGTTAATCATGCCGGAGGGACTGGCCAAAAAGGGACGGTTGCTCGTCCCATTGGGGCTGGAGAATCGCCGGGGGGGGCCGCTGACAACGGCCCCCGACCGGCGTGGCGTGAATCCCACCCCCGCCCAAAAAATGACGCCGGAGAATATGGCAGCCAGCGCGGGGCGGCAGGGTGGGATTCGCACTTTCCCCCGGGGATCCTCCGACCCGGCGGGGGGTCGGAGAATCCTGCCCATGATCTCTGGGGCGAGATTCTCCCCAAACGGCGCGATGTCCGCCGACTGGCGCCCAAAACGGCGCCAATCAGACGGGCATCGCGCCGCCCCAAAGGTGCGGAATGCTCCGCATCTTTGGGGGCCGAGCCCCAACATTGAGGGGCTAGGCCGGCGCCGGAGGGATTTCCGCCCTGCTAGCTGGCGGAAATGGCGTTTGTTGCCCCGCCAGCTGGCGCGGAAATGACATGTCGGGGCGGCGCATGCGCGGGAGCGTCAGCGGCCGCTGACAGTTTCTCGCGCATGCGCAGTGGGGAGAGTCTCTTCCGCCTCCGCCATGGTGGAGACCGTGGCGGAGGCGGAAGGGAAAGAGTGCCCCCACGGCACAGGCTCGCCCGCGGATCAGTGGGCCCCGATCGTGGGCCAGGCCACCACGGGGGCACCCCCTGGGGCCAGATCGCTCCGCGCCCCCCCGAGGACCCCGGAGCCCGCCCACGCCGCCTTGTCCCGCCGGTAAATAGGTACTTTAATATACGCCGGCGGGACAGGCAATTTCTCGGCGGGACTTCGGCCCATCCGGGCCGGAGACTCGAGCGGGAGGGCCCGCCAACCGGCGCGGCCCGATTCCCGCCCCCGCCGAATATCCGGTACCGGAGACTTCGGCAACCGGCGGGGGCGGGATTCACGGCGGCCAACGGCCATTCTCCGACCCGCTGGGGGGTCGGAGAATGGCGCCCCTGATCTCTGCAGCACTCCACTAGCTCCAGTTTGCCAACCTGAAAATGGCCCCATTTATCCTAACTCTTTGTTTTCTTTTAGTAGCCAATCTCAACACCATCTTGTGCAGCAACCTCTTATGTAGCACCATATCCTATTCCTTTTGGAAATCCAAATACACTACATCCACTAGTTCACCTTTATCCTCCCTATTGTTACATCCTCAAAGAACTCTAATAAATTTGTCAAACACAATTTCCCTTTCAAAAAAACCTAAGTGACTTTGCACGATTGTACGATTTTCTAAATGTGTTATCAACATAATAAAGGATTATCCCAGTGGCAGATTTTAGGCTGAATGGCCTAAACCTTGCTGCTTTATATCTTCCTCCATTCTTGAACAGTGATGTTACATTTGTAGTTTTCTAATCATTGGGACCATTCCAGAATCTAGGGAATTTTGAAAGATTACAACCAGTGCCTGTACTTCCTTGAAGAACCTCAGATGCAGATCATCAGTCTCAGGGTGCTTGTCAGCTTTTAGCCCCAATAGTTATCTGAATATCTTTTGTCCAGTGATCGTGAATGTTTTAAGTTCTTACCTCCCTTTTTCCTATTGATTTTCTGATAATTTTAGAATATTTTCTGTGTCTTCTTTTCCATAGAATCCCAACAGTGTAGAAGGAGGTCATTCGACCCATCAAGTCTACACCAACCCTCCGAAAGAGCACACTTCCCAGGCCCACTTCCTCACCCAATCCTCATAACCCCATGCGTTGACCATGGACAATCCACCTCATTGGCACATCTTTGGACTATGAGAGGAAACCGGAGCAACCGAAGGAAATGTGCAAACACCACACAGTCAACCAAGGCCAGAATCAAATCAGGATTCTTGGCGCTGTGAGACAGCAGTGCTAACCACTGTGCCACCCATGTCTACTGTGAAGACAGATACACAATATTTGTTTAAAGTCTCTGCCTTTTCTTTGTTTCCCATTATTAATTCCTCAGTCCCACCCTCTAAGGAACCAACATTTACTTTAGCTACTCTCTTCCTTTTTGTAGGCTTATAGAAAACTTTTCTGCCTGTTTTGTATTTCTCAATAGTTTTCTCTCATATGGTGACAAATTGAGTGGTCTCACCCGGATGAACACATTTGGGGAAATTCATTTTAGATGGGTCATAACAGTTTTCTGATTTTCTTTAATGTCCACACAAGTTGCGAGAACCTCAAACTTGTTGGGCAATTCCTTTAGAGGCAGCACGGCCGCACAGTGGTTAGCACAGTTGCTTCACAGGTCCATGGTTCCAGGTTTGATTCCGGCTTGGGTCACTGTGCGGACTCGGCACATTCTCCCCGTGTCTGCATGAGTTTCCTCCGGGTGCACCGATTTCCTCCCACAGTCCAAAGAGGTGCCGGTTAGATGGATTGTCCAAAAAAGGATAGGTGGGATAACTGGGTTACGGTGATAGGGTGGAGGTGTGGGCTTAGGTGGAGTGCTCTTCCCAAGGTCCGGAGCAGACTCGATGGCCCGAATGGCCTCCTTCTGCACTGTAAATTCTATGACTCTAACTGTAATTAGCAAAACAATATCAAAGCATTTCCTTTAATGGTTATATTTGTGGTAGTGCTAAATATATGTGTAGTTATAATATGTTGACAACAGGATATATGTGCTGTAAGCAAAATTCATGTTCGAGAAGGACATATGCAGTCTTTATTTTTCTTCAGGTTACTTTAACAGTACCGTCTCCATGAGCAGGTCATTGTAACTGTGTCTCTTCCATGCCTAAGGATTAATATTCACTCTCAAGTATGTCTAATGGGATTTAATCCTCTGTAGAAATTTTGTGTAGTAGGCAGCAAGGGTGCACAGTGTTCTTTCAATAACTGAATATGTAGCTTTAGGCATTTTATTCTGTCTCATTATATTTCAAGATAGACTGAGCAGGGGTGCAATTAACTGATTTAATTACATATTCACTATCTCTCAATAGTTATACATTCTGAGCACTGTGAGTTAAGACAGAAGAAATGAATCATAACAATATGTCTTTAATGATGCTGTGAACATTACAATCTTTCTGCATATTCATGAAATGCAATGTTTTCTTCATCAGATACATAAATATATTGTCACTGGTCAGTGTACCTAATTATGTCTAAATTCAGTGACAAATATTTAGTGGAAAACCAGTTAATATGTGAAAGTTTAGTAGATAACACTTTTTCTACAGTATGTATGACAAATTAGAGATACATAATTTATTTCCTTCAAATAAAATCTATTGTCAATTTCCTTAAATCTCCATCCTCTCATTACTGACACTTATGTTGCTAGAAACAATATTTCCTCATTTATACTCTCAAAAAGATGCATGATTTTAAAGTTCTTCTGTAACTTTTTCTGTTTTACATTTCTCATTTCTTGAAACATAACTGAAGTCTCACATTTGTGGTAGAATTCTGGTAAATCACACCTGTACCCTCTTGAAGGGCATCTTTGCTAAAGTGCCCAGAATTGAATACAATATATAATAGCTGAAGCCTAATTGGTGTTTTAAAAAGGGTTACCAAAACCCCTTGCATTTGTTTTTCTTGGCCAGAATTTTAGTTGGAGATGCCTGGTTGAAAAGACACATGAGCCTGCTTCCACCTAGCCAGGTCTCAGCACAGCGTTTTATAGCCATTGCACATTAACTGGCTCAAGGTAGGACTTCTGCTCCATTTGGGAGGGTGTCCCACCTCTGACAACTTCCAGCCAATCAAATGGCCAGAAACCTCCTCATCCCAACAACACCCCTAAGAGTGTTGGCTGGACGACAGACAGTCCTGGAAGTAAGGACTCTGAAAGCTAAGTCTGGTGATTTGCTGGGACCAAGCTGGCAAATCCTGGTGAGGGGTTTGGTGAGAGGTGAGTTGGGTTCTTCAGGGTGGGGGGAGGGACGCTGAAGGAGGGAATCTACCACGCGGGAGGGCGGGGGGATGTTTCAGTTGGACACAGGATGCCAGAAGAGGAGGGACTCAACTCTCAAGTGTCGTTAAACGAAATGCATCACCGAAAATTACTTCTTGATATTAGTGGAATGAGAGGCTGGTATTTTCACTGTTAGAGTGGGTGGGGGCCACTGATGGGGGAGTCGAAGGAATCATGATCTGCTGATGACCAGTTCTGTTGTCAGTCCTGTTCTCATCAACAAGCAGCTCCTTCTCAGCCCAAACATCATCTTGAAATTGAACTTTTGGCCCAGATCTTCAGATCATCAGATTTCTGCTCCCCTCGAACTTCCTCTCACCTCGAAACTGCTCTGCATTTCTTGCAGGCCCACAGAGCCCAGTTTTCCCAGAAATACAGAGCACAGCATCCTACAGAGTAATCCATTGGATCACAGGAGAGTCAAGCGAAGGCAGGGCATACACCCTTTTTTATTACACTAGCTGCCATATGGTAAGTATAATGGGCCAGTGTGAATGTTGATAAATGGATGGCTAGGTGGGTGAGGTAAGTGGGTAGATGGGTAGGATGAGGGAGCTAGCAGGTGGGTGAGGTGATTGGTGGTTAGGGTGGCTAATAGCAAGGTGGCATGTGAGAAATGATGGCAGCTGGATAGGGTGGCAAGTGATGAGGTGGTAGCTGGATAGAGTGGCAGTTGAATATGGTCAGAGATGGGCAGGATGGCTGGTGGGCCGCAGTTGGTCGGATTGGATTGGAGGGTATTCAGGTTGGGGATGGGGTATGTCGGGGCGAGTCATATATCCAGTCCCCAATGATCCAGAGACTGGAAGATCTGGGCCATTGTTTATATTTGAGTTCCATTGCTTTCTAACACCAAAGCGGAATATCTTTGCTTGATCAGCTGACTGATAATGCTAGGGCTAAGGATTCATGGCTTGCCGACAATGGTTTTGCGCGATGTGGGATGGCATGTAAATTTGATACCCCACCTTGTTATCGTGATTGTAGACTGGGGCCAAGTGTCTTCCTTTCTGCTGGCTGCCCCTTCAACCTACCAGTTCTGTGTGGGTTCAGCAGGGAGTTGATCACCACTGTACTGATACCACATGGTGGAGCCAGCCTTCTCTTCTAAAGGAAGTCTGCCCTTATTAAAAGCAAGCTGCATGTTCCTGCAATTTAAAACATGGAAAATGGAACACCAGGGCAGAGAAAGGTTTCCCGAGCGACAGATGAGGGATTAGTGATGGAGGTAAGTATGGGAGGGTTCCATGTTAGTAGGTCTTCAAAGATCACTCACAGGAAGGAGTGATAGAAGGTGACCAGGCAGGTCAACTGCTGAATTTGGATGTGAGGAACTGGCAGCAGCGGCACAAGAAGTCCAATGATCCCATGCATATGGTTGCAGTCAGCATCAAATCCCCATATGGCATCTCCTACCCACCATTCCACCGACCTATACTACTCAATGTACTATGCCCCATCACTCATCCATCATCACCCCTAGCATCTGAACTCCTGTCTAACATCCAGATATCCCACCTAACCCTCAAAGATAAGCAATGCTGCCAGCCTCATACCCATCTCTTGCTGCCTCCAATTCCTCCAGCTTTCATTGATGGCATGCACATCACCGATTAGTCTGACACAGAAGGGAGCACCTCATTTCAGCTCCTTAACTACCCAGAACGAGCAAGGAACATGGACACATATATCTCCTGAGACCTTTTGAGGAGATTGTTCTCAGCATCAGGGGATGAGCTGTGATTGAGCCGTAAGATCTGGTGTAATTGAGGACATTTTGGATGGTGGTACGTTCCTGTCCATGACCCTTCCCTGCTCCTAACACCCCTTCACCTTGATAACTGACAAGGTGAGCAAGAAGATGATTGTGTGACCATGCACCTATCATGCTCGCATAACATGGACTCACGGGTTTGTTTGAAATGAACATTTTACCTGAATACAGAATGGTAAAAGGACTCTGCTTTTGAAACAAAATGGAGTTGAGAGGTCAGGTGAATATTTTGTCTTTTCTGTCAGTATAAATGCAAGGCCCTGAAAGTTAGCCTGCATGTGTGGAAAAGACATTAAAAAGCAATTGAGCTTTCTGGACATGTCATTGAGAATGAAATGCAACATATCTTTCTTGTTGGATAAATGACTGCCCTTAGAATCATAGAATTCCCACAGTGCAGAAGGAGGGCATTCAGCCCATTGGGTCTGCAACGACCCTCTGATAGAGCATCCTCCCTAAGGCTCACTCCCCCATCCTATACCCGTAACCTCATAACCCCACCTAGCCAGCACATTTTTTGGACGCCAAGGGGCAATTTCGCATGGCCAAGCCACATAACCTGCACATCCTTAGACTTTAGGAGCAAACATGACTGTCATAATATACACCAGTGTATCATGGTGCAGGCACACACTGATGGACACACAGTGGGACCAATCAACACACACAACACCGCAGCCAATCACCAGTCTATTTTCACACTTTCCAGAATTGCTAACACCTCCTCCTTATGAACCTCAAGCCCTTCTAGTCTAGTAGCCTGAATCTCAGTATTCTCCTCGACAACATTGTCTTTCTCCTGTGTGAATACTGACGAAACATATTCATTTAGCACCTCTCCTATCTCCTCGGACTCCAAGCACAACTTCCCACTACTGTCCTTGACTGGCCCTACTCTTACCCTAGTCATTCATTTATTCCTGACATATCTATAGAAAGTTTTAGGGTTATCCTTGATCCTACCTGCCAAAGACTTCTCATGTCCCCTCCTGGCTCTTCTTAGCTCTCTCTTTACGCCCTTCCTAGCTAACTTGTAACTCTCGTGCGCCCTAACTGAACCTTCATGTCTCATCTTTACATAAGCCTCCTTCTACATCTTGACAAGTGTTTCAACTGTTTTAGTAAACCACGGTTCCCTTGCTCGACCACTTCCTCCCTGCCTGACAGGTACATACTTATCAAGGACACGCAGTAGCTGTTCCTTGAACAAGCTCCACATTTCCATTGTGCCCATCCCCTGCAGTTTTCCTCTCCATCCGATGCATCTTAAGTCTTGCCTCATCGCATCATAATTACCTTTCACCCAGATATAACTCTTGCCCTGCGGTATATACCTATCCCTTTCCATCACTAAAGTAAACGTAATCGAATTGTGGTCACTATCACCAAAGTGCTCACCTACCTCCAAATCTAACACCTGTCCTGGTTCATTACCCAGTACCAAATTCAATATGGCCTCGCCTCTCGTTGGCCTATCTACATACTGTGTCAGGAAACCCTCCTGCACACATTGGACAAAAATGGACCCATCTAAAGTACTCGAACTATAGTGTTTCCAGTCAATATTTGGAAAGTTAAAGTCCCCCATAACAACTACCCTGTTGCTTTCGTTCCTATCCAGAATCATCTTTGCAATCCTTTCCTCTACATCTCTGGAACTTTTCGGAGGCCTATAGAAAACCCCTAACAGGGTTACCTCTCCTTTCCTGTTTCTAACCTCAGCCCATACTACCTCAGTAGACGAGTCCTCATCAAACGTCCTTTCTGCCACAGTTTAATACTGTCCTTGACTAACAATGCCACCCCTCCCCCTCTTTTACCACCTTCCCTGAGCTTATTGAAATATCTAAACCCCGGCACCTGCAACAACCATTCCTGTCCCTGCTCTATCCATGTCTCCGAAATGGCTACAGCATCAAAGTCCCAGGTACCAACCCATGCCGCAGGTTCACCCACCTTATTCCGGATGTTCCTGGCATTGAAGAAGACAAACTTTAAAAAACCTTCCTGCCTGCCGGTACACTCCTGCAACTTTGAAACCTTACTCAAACTTTGCCAGGCGGTACAATTTTGCACATGTGACATCCAGTCCCCTGTACCCCCAAACCAACGGCAAAGCGGAGAAGGGCGTTCTCATTGTCAAATGGCTCCTCTGCAAGGCTGCTGATGCTGGGTCCGATTTCTACCTCGCCTTGCTGGCCTATCGCTCTGCCCCACTGTCCACTGGCCTGTCGCCAGCCCAATTACTCATGAGTCGCACCCTGAGGACAACGGTGCCGTCCATTCATGTCCCAGACCTCGACCATGTTCCGGCCCTTCGACGGATGCAGCTGTCTCATGCACAGCACAAGGCGGCTCTTGTCTCCCGTGCAGCTGATCTCCCTGCTCTGGCTCCAGATGACAACGTCCGCATCCATCTTCCGGATGGTGGCTCGTCTGCAACCGCTGTGGTCCTTCGACAGGTGGCCCCCCGCTCTTTCCTAGTTCGTCTACCGGATGGCTCCATTCTACGCCGCAATCGACGCACCCTTCGTCTCGTTCCGCGCTCGCTACGTGATCCTCCACTGTCGACTCGCCCTCCTGCTGATCCTGCCATGGACTATGCAGAGATCCCGGTCACTCTGCATCCTCCTCACTCTGATGCAGTCCAGCCGGCTCCTCATCTGGCAGCTCCCGACCCACCCTTGAGGCGGTCAGCCAGAATTCGTCGCCCACCTCAGAGACTTAATTTGTGAACTTTGTGGACTTATGGACTTTGATTTGTTCTGTTCTTCCGTTTGATCGTTTACATGGTTTGTATATAGTGTTCATCTCGTTATTCTTGTGACATACTTTTTTTCTGCACCACGCACCTTCCCATGTAAATAGCTTAGTTCTCATTTACATAGTCCTGTAAATATTTCGCACACATGTAGTCAGAGACATTCTCACCATACACTATTTATTGCCACACAGGTACATTCTTTTATAAAAGGGGGGATGTCATAATGTACACTAGTATATCATGGTGCAGACACAGACTGATGGACACACAGTGGGACCAATCAACACACACAACACCGCAGTCAATCACCAGTTAGAGCACATGCACTATAAAGACAGGGGGCATCAGAGTTCCTGCTCATTCGAGCTGCAGCTAGCTAGGAGGACAGAGCTCACAGCCTGCAGCACAGACATTCACCATGTGCTAAGTGCATCGACTGGTTAGGACAAGTCTTTAGTTGAAGCTAGTATCGTGTTAACCCACAGTCAGAGTATGTTACAACAGTTAATGATTCAATAAAATAGTGTTGCACTATTTCAAGTGTTGGTGACCTGTATGTGTTCCACGGATGCAGAGTATCCAACACAACAATGACCACCCGGAGGAAACCCACGCAGATACGGGGAGAGAATGAAAATTCCACACAGACGGTGGCCCAAGGTCAGAATTGAACCCGGGTACCTGCCACTGTGAGGCAGCAGTCCTAATTATTCGAATAATAGAACGAAGAACAAAAAAAAATTACAGCACAGGAACGACCCTTCGGCCCGCCAAGCCTGTGCTGATCCAGATCCTCTATCTAAAACTGTCGCCTATTTTCTAAGGATCTGTATCCCTCTGTTCCCTGCCCATTCATGTATCTGACTAGATACATCTTAAATTACGCTGTCGTGCCCGCCTCTACCACCTCCAGCAGCAATGCGTTCCAGGCACCCACCACCCTCTGCGTAAAGAACTTTCCATGCATATCTCCCTTAAACTTTTCCCCTCTCACCTTGAACTCGTGACCCCTAGTAATTGAGTCCCCCACTCTGGGAAAAAGCTTCTTGCTATCCACCCTGTCTATACCTCTCATGATTTTGTAGACCTCAATGAGGTGCCCCCTCAAGCCCCGTCTTTCATAAGAAATAGGAACAGGAGTAGGCCATCTGGCCCCTCGAGCCTGCTCCGCCATTTAATGAGATCATGGCTGATCTTTGTGGACTCAGCTCCACTCTCCGGCCCGTACACCATATCCCCGAATCCCTTTATTCTTTAGAAAGGCATCTATCTTTTTCTTAAAAACGTTTAAAGAAGGAGCCTCAACTGCTTCACTGGGTAAGGAATTCCAGAGATTCACAACCCTTTGGGTGAAGAAGTTCCTCCTACACTCCGTCCTTAATCTACCTCCCCTTATTTTGAGGCTATGCTCCCTAGTTCTGCTTTCCCCGACCAGTGGAAACAACCTGCCCGCATCTATCCTATCTATTCCCTTCATAATTTTATATGTCTCAATAAGATCCCCCCCCGCATCCTTCTAAACTCCAATGAGTACAGTCCCAGTCTACTCAACCTTTCGTCATAATCTAATCCCCTCAACTCTGGGATCAACCTAGTGAATCTCCTCTGCACTCCCTCCAGTGCCAATATGTCCTTTCTCAGGTAAGGAGACCAAAAGTGAACACAATACTCCAGATGCGGCCTCACCAACACCCTATACAATTGCAGCATAACCTCACTAGTCTTGAACTCCATCCCTCTAGCAATGAAAGACAAAACTCGATTAGCCTTCTTAATCACCTGTTGCACCTGCACACCAACTTTTTGCGACTCGTGCACCAGCACACCCAGGTCCCTCTGCACAGCAGCATGTTTTAACATATTACCGTTTAAATAATAATCCATTCTGCTGTTATTCCTCCCAAAATGGATAGCCTCACACTTGGCAACATTGAATTCCATCTGCCAGACCCTAGCCCATTCACCTAACCTATCCAAATCCTTCTGCAGACCTCCGGTATCCTCTGCCCTTTTTGCTTCACCACTCATCTTAGTGTCGTCTGCAAACTTTGACACATTGCTCTTGGTCTCCAACTCTAAATCGTCTGTAAATTGTGAACAACTGCGGGCCCAACACTGATCCTTGAGGGACCCCACTAGTTACAGGTTGCCAACCAGAGAAACACCCATTTATCCCCACTCTCTGCTTTCTGTTAGTTAACCAATCCTCTACCCATGCTACCACTTTACCCTCAATGCCATGCATCTTTAGTTTATGCAGCAACCTTTTGTGTGGCACCTTGTCAAAAGCTTTCTGGAAATCCAGATATACCACATCCATTGGCTCCCCATTATCTACTGCACTCGTAACGTCCTCAAAAAATTCTACCAAATTAGTCAGACACGACCTACCCTTTGTGAACCCATGCTGCATCTTCCCAATGGGACAATTTCCCTCCAGGTTCCCCGCTATTTCATCCTTAATGATAGATTCCAGCATTTTCCCTACAACCGAAGTTAAGCTTACCGGCCTATAATTACCCGCTTTCTGCCGACCTCCTTTTTTAAACAGTGGTGTCACGTTTGCTACTTTCCAATCCTCTGGGACCACCCCAGAGTCTAGTGAATTTTGATAAATTATCACTAGTGCGTTTACAATTTCCCTAGCCATCTCTTTTAACACTCTGGGATGCATCCCATCCGGGCCAGGAGACTTGTCTACCTTTAGCCCCATTAGCTTGCCCAATACTGCCTCCTTAGTGATGACAATCATCTCAAGGTCCTCACCTATCATATCCTTATTTCCATCAGTCACTGGCATGTTATTTGTGTCCTCCACTGTGAAGACTGACACAAAAAATCTGTTCAGCTCCTCAGCCATTTCCCCGTCTCCTATTATTAAATCTCCCTTCACATCTTCCAAAGGAACAATATTTACCTTAGCCACTCTTTTTTGTCTTATATATTTGTAGAAACCTTTACTATCTGCTTTAATGTTCTGAGCCAGTTTACTTTCATAGTCTACCTTACCCTTCTTTATGGCTTTTTTAGTAGTCTAATGGCTTTCTAATGAAAATAATCCTAATCTACTCCTCTCTTCATAGCTAGCGCCCTCCATAACAGGCAACATCCTGGTGAACCTCCTCTGCACCCTCTCCAAAGCATCCACATCCATTCTTGGCTGCAGAGTGGAATTACAAAGAATGTGTGTTGAAAAAGATTGTACCACAAGAATATGTGAATGAGTGAAACTCAAACATTATTGTGTGCCAATGGCCAAATCTACAGAGACCAATTGTGAAGACATTGAAACCAGGTTTCAGATAATGGACATTTAATAGCGCAAATGTTTGGAAGCAGCCGAAGGGAGGAATATATCCAGATCAGCAAAGCAACAAGTCTTTGCCTGAAATTCATCAGGGGGCAGAGAATTCAAGCTGGCTTTTATCTACCTATTTGAAGAACAAAACTACAGGTGTTCAACTGCATCTTGACTGGAGTAAAACCAGAGAAATGTGGTAAGCCACTGCACATCCACCTTCATTAACCTCTGTTTTTCAATGGACCAAAAGGGAATCATCAGTCTGCAACGTTTCAAGATCTGGAGAGAAGCAACTGACATTTTTGGGCAGGAGTAATTTAAAACAATCACAATCACTACAGAAAAAGTATTCGAAAAACTAACGGGATAAGTTCACCAATCTCCTGAGCCGGAATGCTTGCCCCTAAGGCCTTTAAAAAGTATCTGCAGATGTACTGGACGTATTGTTTGTAATCTTCCAAAATTCTGTAGATTCTGGAAAAGAGCCAGTGGATTGGAAAACCGCAAATGCAACACCACGGTTCAAGGAGGGGGAGGGAGACAGAAAGCAGGAACTATAAGCCAGTTAGTTTGATATCTATCATTGGAAAAATGCTGGAATCTATTTTTGAGCAAGTAGTTGCAAGACATTAAGAAAATCATAAAACAATAAGGCAGAGGAAACATGGTTTTCTAAAAGGGAAATTGTGTTTGACAAAGTTTTCAGAGTTCTTATAGATGTAACAAGCAGGGTGGTTAAAGGGCAACCGGTGTACTTAAATTTCCAAAAGGCATTTGATAAGGTGCCATATGAAAGATTACTGCACAAAATTAGAGCTCATGGTGTTGTGGCAATATATTAGCATTGATGGAAGATAAATGAATTAATAAACAAAAAACAGAGAGTCAGGATAAAAGCATCATTTTTAGGTTGGCAAACTGTAGGTAGTGGGGAGCAGCAGGGAACTGTGCTGGGGCCTCAACTATTTATGATCAATGCTTTGCAAGGCTATAGAAAACATTGATTTTAATGAATTTAATGAAGGAACGGACTGTAATGTAGTCAAATTGTGATACAGAGATAGGTGGGAATACAAGTGAGGAGGCATAGATTTTGCAAATAGATATTGAGTGAGTCGGCAACAGTTTGATGGAGTGTAACGTGGGAAAATGTGAGATCGTCCATTATGGCAGGAAGAATAGAAAAACAAGATTATTTAAATGACGAGAGACTTCAGAATACTCCAGTACAGAGTGATCTGGATGCCCTCATGTATAAATCACAAAGTGTTTGCATACAGGTACAGCAAGCAATCAGGAAGGCATACAGAATGTGGGAATTAATTGCAAAGGGGATGGGTATAGATGCAGGAAATGTTTTCTATAGCCTTGCAAAGCATTGGTGAGACTGCATAAGGTGTATTCTGTAGTTTTGTCTCCTTAAGGATAGATATACTTGCATTGGAAGCAATTCAGAGAAGATTTATTAGCTGATTTGTGGGATGAAAGGATTGCCTTTGGTGAAATGATTGAGCAGGTTTGGCCTATACTCTTTGGAGTTTTAAGAAATAGAGGTGATCTTATTGAAACACATATGATACTGCGGAAGATTGGTAGGGTAGATGCTGGGAAGATATTTCCCCTCATGGGGGAATCTACAATTAGGGAACACAGTTTTAAAACAATGTCTCCCATTTAAGACAGAAATGAGAAGGTATTTATTTTCTCAGATGGTCTTTAGTCTTTGGAATTCTCGCAGTGGAGGCTGGGTCATAATTGACATAATTTTGATCCAAAAGAAAATCAAGGGTTAAGTGGAGGGTGGCAGGTGGCAGACAAGAAATTGGAGTCATGGCTACAATCAGATCACCTGTGAACTTAGTGAATGGTGAAACAGGTCAATGGGCCAAATGGCCTATTCCTTCTTCTAATTATTCTGATTATATGACCCTCTGCCCTTCGTATGAAGACAGATTGACACTCTCTGACAAATACAAAAGCTTGCCACAGCACCTGTAAAAATATTCCAAAGTGCTTCTGTTCACATTTCAATAGCAGAACTCAACATAACATTTGGGTGCTTTCCACATGTTACTCCCAGTGATGTCCATTTTGAGTATACCAATAACAAATGGACTAATAATCAAATTAACTAATTAACAGCCCCTTAAAGGGGTAATGTTGCTCTTTATATTCTTTTGAGCATACCAATTAAATAAAATAATTAACTGATTAAACAAACTCAGGGCCCCTTTTTTTAATTGGGGGGGGGTCGCAGTTACGAGTCAACCATATCACTGTGTGGTCTGGAGTCACATGTAGGTCAGACTCAGGCTACACCGGGTAAGGGTGGCAGATTTCCTTCCCTGAAGGACATTAGTGAACCATATGGGGTTTTTAATGACAATCGGCAATGGTTTCATGGTTATCATTAGACTTTTAATTCCAGATTTTTTTTAATTGAATTCAAATTTCACCATCAGCCATGGCAGGATTAGGACCTGGGACCAGAGAGCATTACCCTGGATCACTAATCTAGTGACACTATCACTACACCACCAGCTCCCCTAAAAGGGACAAATCTCTATTTATAAGTCCCCTAAGTGCTTCATAAACAATGCCCTTCCCCTGTGTATCTCAACAAAATAATTAACATATGTCTTTTAACTTACAAAATATTGTATAACACACAAAAAATTGCAAAGTAAAAGGATTTTCCATGTTTCCTATAAGCCACCATAATATAAGGCATCACTCTGCTAGGACCTCCAGTTTATTCACACAAACCTTCCTTTCTTTGAAGCAGTCGATAATTGATGTCTTACGCTGACCCATTTTATCTTAAAGATGTCTTCTAATTCTAACATTCCTTTTCTACAAGCAAGGTCAATTCCCAATCTCTTCTTGGTCACACTCTATGGCGAACGTATATTATCCCAGAGGGAACAGTTACCTACATTGCATTCAGTGAGAAAACTCTTCTCAGAATGCCCTTTGTATAGCATTTCCCTCAAAATATTTAATAAGTAGAACCCCTATTGATTCTACTGATGCCATGACAACGAAAATAATGACTGAGTGAGATCCACCTATAAAGTTGCCAGCAAACCAAAGACATATTAAACTGTTTAAAGAAGACCTTTTTAAAAACAAATCTACAAGACAAGCTGAGCAAAGATAGATACCAGCTATTCCCTGATGTCTGATGTTGTAAGTGACCACTTTTCCAGAAGGTTCCTATGGGATCCAGATCTGAAGGACAGGATTTTCTTCAACCTCCACGGTGTGATCTGCAGCGGTGGGAGGTGGCTCACTAGTGGCCAGCGGTGGAATCTTCTGGTCCCGCCATTGTCAATGGGGTTTGCCATTGAACGCACCCCTTGCTGCCACGAAAACCATGGCAGATTGCTGCCACTGGCGGACCATAATATCCCACCAGTGTGGAAGGCCAGAATATTCTGCCAGAGAGGTGGGGCATGGAATTTAACACCTGAGGAGGAGGGTGGGGGTGTTGGTGTCAAGGCCCACATCAAAAAGGGAATTTTGAAAAGAAGGCATTATAAATGCAAAATGCTGGCTTTCAATCCACTGTAATTCTGTCAAGCTGATGGGAACTGCTACCCAGCCAGTAACACCCCACCAGGCACTCAAACCTCCCTGTGGAGGACAAAATAACCTCATACACTGTTAGTTTCTACTTTCTCATAGAAATATAGAAAATAGGAGCAGGTGGAATCAATTCGGCCCTTCAAACCTGGTCCGCCATTCATTATGGTCATGGTTGCTAATGGGCAGCTTACAATGGGTCATGGCAGAGTCCTCTGATACCTTTTGCATGTGTCACATTCCTCACAAATCTCTTCAATGAGTTTGTGTACTCGTCATCAACCACCCTTGTGTCCTTTCATTGGATCTTTAATCTGCAACCAGATAGATGAGCAAATTGCCTATTTAACTTTAAGACAATTTGCTTATTTGCATTCAAATTCCTATCAGCTTTATGTGATTAACAATTCCTTAATATTCTGATCAGAAATGCCAAGTTTTGTTAAAAAAAATAATGCCCTGATTAGGTAAATTACAAATCCACTGACTTTCCAAAGACAATTGCTGTAATATTTCCCTGTCTAGTTTCATTTGTGTCTTCTTCATAAAAGACTTGCTCAGCAGCAAGGGAGTCTACTAGATTCAAAATCAGTAACAGTAAAGTGGGGAGCCAGTTTAGCTCAGTTGCCTGGACAACCAGTTCATGATGCACACTAAGGCCAAAAGTATGGGTTCATATTCCTGTACCAGTAGAAGTTATTTATGAAGGATCCACCTTTTCAATCTTGCCCCTCATCTGAGGTTAAATCATCAGCAGCTTATGGTCATCTGGAATTATGGTGACTTTACTTACTTTTAATATTTAAATGGCTTACTCCAGCTATTCTGCATGATATCTTTTCAGTGACCCCAATGTATTGCCATCCCGAACCTGAACCAAGTAGAACTTTCCTATTCCTGACCTTGGGCAAAATTCTCCGGAAACGGCGCGATGTCCGACGACTGGCGCCCAAAACGGCGCAAATCAGACGGGCATCGCGCCGCCCCAAAGGTGCGGAATGCTCCGCATCTTTGGGGGCCGAGCCCCAACCTTAAGGGGCTAGGTCGACGCCGGACGAATTTCCGCCCCGCCAGCTGGCGGAAAAGGCCTTTGGTGCCCCGCCAGCTGGTGCGGAAATGACATCTCCGGGCGGCGCATGCGCGGGAGCGTCAGCGGCCGCTGACAGCTTCCCACGCATGCGCAGTGGAGAGAGTCTCTTCTGCCTCCGCCATGGTGGAGACCGTGGCGAAGGCGGAAGGAAAAGAGCGCCCCCACGGCACAGGCCCGCCCGCGGATCGGTGGGCCCTGATCGCTGGCCAGGCCACCGTGGGGGCACCCCCTGGGGCCATATCGCCCCGCGCCCCCCCCAGGACCCCGGAGCCCGCCCGCGCCGCCTTGTCCCGCCGGTAAGGTAGGTGGTTTAATTTACGCCGGCGGGACAGGCATTTTAGCGGCGGGACTTCGGCCCATCCGGGCCGGAGAATCGCGCGGGGGGGGCCCGCCAACCGGCGCAGCGCGATTCCCGCCCCCGCCGAATCTCCGGTGCCGGAGACTTCGGCAACCGGCGGGGGCGGGATTCACGCCAGCCCCCGGCGATTCTCCGACCCGGCGGGAGGTCGGAGAATCTCGCCCCTTATTTTTATCCTTAGTACTGAGTGAATCTAAACGACAGTTCAACTAATCCGTTCCACATACTGTCGAGATGCAACCACTATCCAAAAAGGGTATGATTAAATGAAACTGCAACCTGTACATTCGTTACCAGACTGAAGCTTCTTGTGACCAACATAATTCTTCTTTTTTTTTTAAATATTTTATTGAAAAATTTTGGTCAACCATCACAGTACATTGTGTATCCTTTACACAATAATATAACAGTATAAATAACAATGACCTGTTTTATAAACAAAGAATAAATAATATATAACAAAAACTAAAACTAAAACTAAATGGCAACTGCCTTGTCTCAGATAAACACTCTCCAAAAATATGATTTAACAGTCCAATATACAATTATTTATAGCAACGACCCATACATATTATACATATATATTAATAACCCTGAGACTCCTTCTGGTTCCTCCCCCCCCCCCTCCCCCCCACCCCCCCCCCCCCGGGCTGCTGCTGCTGCCTTCTTCTTTTCCATTCCCTCTATCTTTCTGTGAGGTATTCGACGAACGATTGCCACCGCCTGGTGAACCCTTGAGCCGATCCCCTTAGGACGAACTTAATCCGTTCCAGCTTTATAAACCCTGCCATGTCATTTATCCAGGTCTCCACCCCCGGGGGCTTGGCTTCCTTCCACATCAACAGTATCCTGCGCCGCGCTACTAGGGACACAAAGGCCAAAACATCGGCCTCTCTCGCCTCCTGCACTCCCGGCTCTTGTGCAACCCCAAATATAGCCAACCCCCAGCTTGGTTCGACCTGGACCCCCACTACTTTCGAAAGCACCTTTGTCACCCCCACCCAGAACCCCTGTAGTGCCGGACATGACCAGAACATGTGGATGTGATTCGCTGGGCTTCTCGAGCATCTCGCACACCTATCCTCTACCCCAAAAAATTTACTGAGCCGTGCTCCAGTCATATGCGCCCTGTGTAACACCTTAAATTGAATCAGGCTTAGCCTGTCACACGAGGACGATGAGTTTACCCTACTTAGGGCATCCGCCCACAGCCCCTCCTCAATCTCCTCCCCCAGCTCTTCTTCCCATTTCCCTTTCAGCTCATCTACCATAATCTCCCCCTCGTCCCTCATTTCCCTATATATATCTGACACCTTACCGTCCCCCACCCATGTCTTTGAGATTACTCTGTCCTGCACCTCATGCATCGGGAGCTGCGGGAATTCCCTCACCTGCTGCCTCGCAAAAGCCCTCAGTTGCATATACCGGAATGCATTCCTTTGGGGCAACCCATATTTCTCGGTCAGCGCTCCCAGACTTGCGAACTTCCCATCCACAAACAGATCTTTCAGTTGCGTTACTCTTGCTCTTTGCCATATTCCAAATCCCCCATCCATTTTCCCCGGGGCAAACCTATGGTTATTTCTTATCGGGGACCCCACCAAGGCTCCCGTCTTTCCCCTATGCCGTCTCCACTGTCCCAAAATTTTCAAAGTCGCCACCACCACCGGGCTTGTGGTGTATTTCTTCGGTGAGAACGGCAATGGGGCCGTCACCATAGCTTGTAGGCTAGTCCCCCTACAGGACGCCCTCTCCAATCTCTTCCACGCCGCTCCCTCCTCTTCTCCCATCCACTTACTCACCATTGAGATATTGGCGGCCCAGTAGTACTCACTTAGGCTCGGTAGTGCCAGCCCCCCCCATCCCTACTACGCTGTAAGAATCCCTTCCTCACTCTCGGGGTCTTCCCGGCCCACACAAAACTCATGATACTCTTTTCGATCCTTTTGAAAAAAGCCTTCGTGATCACCACCGGGAGGCACTGAAACACATAGAGGAATCTCGGGAGGACTACCATTTTAACCGCCTGCACCCTCCCTGCCAGTGACAGGGATACCATGTCCCATCTCTTGAAGTCCTCCTCCATTTGTTCCACCAATCGCGTTAAATTTAACCTTTGCAATGTACCCCAATTCTTGGCTATCTGGATCCCCAAGTAACAAAAGTCCCTTGTTACCTTCCTCAGCGGAAAGTCCTCTATTTCTCTGCTCTGCTCCCCTGGATGCACCACAAACAACTCACTTTTCCCCATGTTCAGTTTATATCCTGAGAATTCTCCAAACTCCCGAAGTGTCCGCATTATCTCTGGCATCCCCTCCGCCGGGTCCGCTACATATAACAACAAATCATCCACATACAGAGATACCCGGTGTTCTTCTCCTCCTCTAAGTACTCCCCTCCACTTCTTGGAACCCCTCAATGCTATTGCCAGGGGCTCAATCGCCAGTGCAAACAGTAATGGGGACAGAGGGCATCCCTGCCTTGTCCCTCTATGGAGCCGAAAGTATGCAGATCCCTGTCCATTCGTGACCACACTCGCCACTGGGGCCCTATACAACAGCTGCACCCATCCAACATACTCATCTCCAAAACCAAATCTCCTCAGCACCTCCCACAAATAATCCCACTCCACTCTATCAAATGCTTTCTCGGCATCCATCGCCACCACTATCTCCGCTTCCCCCTCTGGTGGGGGCATCATCATTACCCCTAGCAGCCTCCGTATATTCGTATTCAGCTGTCTCCCCTTCACAAACCCAGTTTGGTCCTCATGGACCACCCTCGGGACACAATCCTCTATCCTCGTTGCCATTACCTTGGCCAGAATCTTAGCGTCTACATTTAGGAGGGAAATAGGTCTATAGGACCCGCATTGCAGCGGGTCCTTTTCCTTCTTTAGGAGAAGCGATATCGTTGCCTCAGACATAGTCGGGGGCAGCTGTCCCCTTTCCTTTGCCTCATTAAAGGTCCTCATCAGTAGCGGGGGGAGCAAGTCCATATATTTCCTGTAAAATTCAACTGGGAATCCATCCGGTCCCGGAGCCTTCCCCGCCTGCATGCTCCTAATTCCTTTCACTACTTCCTCTATTTCAATCTGTGCTCCCAGTCCCACCCTTTCCTGCTCCTCCACCTTGGGAAATTCCAGCCGGTCCATAAAGCCCATCATTCTCTCCCTCCCATCCGGGGGTTGAGCTTCGTATAATTTTTTTACAAAATGCCTTGAACACTCCATTCACTCTCTCCGCTCCCCGCTCCATCTCTCCTTCCTCATCCCTCACTCCCCCTATTTCCCTCGCTGCTCCCCTTTTCCTCAATTGGTGGGCCAGCAACCTGCTCGCCTTCTCCCCATATTCATACTGTACACCCTGTGCCTTCCTCCACTGTGCCTCTGCAGTACCCGTTGTCAGCAAGTCAAATTCTACGTGTAGCCTTTGCCTTTCCCTGTACAGTCCCTCCTCCGGTGCCTCCGCATATTGCCTGTCCACCCTCAGAAGTTCTTGCAGCAACCGCTCCCGTTCCCTACTCTCCTGCTTTCCTTTATGTGCCCTTATTGATATCAGCTCCCCTCTAACCACTGCCTTCAGCGCCTCCCAGACCACTCCCACCTGGACCTCCCCATTATCATTGAGTTCCAAGTACTTTTCAATGCACCCCCTCACCCTTAGACACACCCCCTCATCTGCCATTAGTCCCATGTCCATTCTCCAGGGTGGGCGCCCTTCTGTTTCCTCCCCTATCTCCAAGTCCACCCAACGTGGAGCGTGATCCGAAATGGCTATAGCCGTATACTCCGTTCCCCTCACCTTCGGGATCAATGCCCTTCCCAAAACAAAAAAGTCTATTCGCGAATAGACTTTGTGGACATAGGAGAAAAACGAAAACTCCTTACTCCTAGGTCTGCTAAATCTCCACGGGTCTACTCCTCCCATCTGCTCCATAAAATCTTTAAGCACCTTGGCTGCTGCCGGCCTCCTTCCAGTCCTGGACCTCGACCTGTCCAGCCCTGGTTCCAACACCGTATTGAAATCTCCCCCCATTACCAACTTTCCCACCTCTAGGTCTGGGATGCGTCCTAGCATACGCCTCATAAAATTGGCATCATCCCAGTTCGGGGCATATACGTTTACCAAAACCACCGTCTCCCCCTGTAGTTTGCCACTCACCATCACGTATCTGCCCCCGCTATCCGCCACTATAGTCTTTGCCTCAAACATTACCCGCTTCCCCACTAATATAGCCACCCCCCTGTTTTTCGCATCTAGCCCCGAATGGAACACCTGCCCCACCCAACCTTTGCGTAGTCTCACCTGGTCTATCAGTTTCAAGTGCGTTTCCTGTAACATAACCATGTCTGCCTTAAGTTTCTTAAGGTGTGTGAGTACCCATGCCCTCTTTATCGGCCCGTTCAGCCCTCTCACGTTCCACGTGATCAGCCGGGTTGGGGGGCTTTTTACCCCCCCCCTTGTCAATTAGCCATCCCCTTTTTCCAGCTCCTCACCCGGTTCCCACGCAGCTGTGTCCCCCCCAGGCGGTGCCCCCCTGCCCATCCCACCCCATACCAGCTCCCCCCTCTCCCCAGCAGCAGCAGCCCAATAATTCCCCCCTCCCACCCCCCCCGCTAGATCCCCCACTAGCGTAGTTACACCCCCCATGTTGCTCCCAGAAGTCAGCAAACTCTGGCCGACCTCGGCTTCCCCCGTGACCTCAGCTCGCACCGTGCGACGCCCCCTCCTTCCTGCTTCCCTATTCCCGCCATGATTATCATAGCGCGGGAACCGAGCCCGCGCTTCCCCCTTGGCCCTGCCCCCAATGGCCAACGCCCCATCTCTTCCACCTCCTTTCCTCCCCCCACCACCTCCTGTGGAAGAGAGAAAAGTTACCACATCGCAGGATTAATAACATAAAACTCCTCTTTCCCCCCTTTTTACCCCCCTCTTCGCCCCCCATACTCGCCCCACCACTTTGTTTCAAACGTTCTTTTTATATTAACCCGCTCATTCCAATTTTTCTTCCACGATAAAAGTCCACGCCTCATCCGCCGTCTCAAAGTAGTGGTGCCTCCCTTGATATGTGACCCACAGTCTTGCCGGTTGCAGCATTCCGAATTTTATCTTCTTTTTGTGAAGCACCGCCTTGGCCCGATTAAAGCTCGCCCTCCTTCTCGCCACCTCCGCACTCCAGTCTTGGTGTACGCGGATCACCGCGTTCTCCCACTTACTGCTCCGAGTTTTCTTTGCCCATCTAAGGACCATCTCTCTGTCCTTAAAACGGAGGAATCTCACCACTATGGCTCTAGGAATTTCTCCTGCTCTCGGTCCTCGCGCCATCACTCGGTATGCTCCCTCCACCTCCAGCGGACCCGCCGGGGCCTCCGCTCCCATTAACGAGTGCAGCATCGTGCTCACATATGCCCCGACGTCCGCTCCCTCCGCACCTTCAGGAAGACCAAGAATCCTTAGGTTGTTCCTCCTCGCGTTGTTCTCCAGCGCCTCCAGCCTTTCCACACATCGTTTATGGTGTGCCTCGTGCATCTCCGTCTTCACCACCAGGACCTGTATGTCGTCCTCATTCTTGGCAGCCTTTGCCTTCACGACCCGAAGCTCCCGCTCCTGGGTCTTTTGCTCCTCCTTTAGCCCTTCGATCGCCTGTAATATCGGGGCCAACAGCTCCTTCTTCATTTCCTTTTTGAGTTCTTCCACGCAGCGTTTCAAAAACTCGTGTTGTTCAGGGCCCCATATTAAACTTCCACCTTCCGACGCCATCTTTGTTTTTGCTTGCCTTCCTTGCCGCTGCTCTAAAGGATCCACCGCAATCCGGCCACCTTCCTCTCCTTTTTTCATCCGAATCCAGGGGGGATTCCCTTCTGGTTCACCGCACAGTACTTTTAGCCGTTAAAATTGCCATTGGGGCTCTTATTAAGAGCCCAAAAGTCCGTTCCACCGGGAGCTGCCGAAACGTGCGACTCAGCTGGTCATCACCGCACCCGGAAGTCGTCGTGACCAATATAATTCTTCAGACTGATCATCATCATCATGTTCAACTTTTGAATTTTCTATCTCATCCATTGCTTTGAAAACCCAACAGTTTCATAGAAACCCTACAGTGCAAAAGGAGGCCATTCAGCCCATCAAGTCTGCACTGACGCCCTGAAAGCGCACCCTACCTAGGATCAGGCCCCGACCTTAATCCTGTAACCCAACCTAACCTTTTGGACACTAAGGGGCATTTGATCATGGCCAATCCACCTAACCTGCACATCTTTGGACTGTTGGAGGAAACCAGAGCACCCAGAGGAAACCCACGCAGGCACGGGGGAGAATGATCAAACTCCACATAGACAGTCACGGGAGAATGTTTAAACTCCACATAGACAGTTGCCCAAGGCTGGAATTGAACCCGGATCCCTGATGCTGTGAGGCAGCAGCGCTAACCACTGTGCCACCGTGCCGCTTCGCATAATGGTGTTTTGAGTCACAGCTGAAACATCAGTTATCAGTTCCCCTGGTGTTCCTCGGGTTCACTCATCTATTATTACTACTCAAATTCTGTCATCTTCTAGATCTGTCCAAAAGTCTTTCATCCTCATTTCTTTTATCTATAATTCTGTTGTACTGAAGCCTGTATTCCCTATCTGAACAGTCTCAGAACACTGTACTGTCATGTGAGAGTGCCTTTAAGAAATTGGTGTTTAAGAAATGTACCTTTAAGAAATGGGTGTTTATCAGTGATGTCAGTGTGGGTGGAGCTGGGCTGTCTGTCAGCTTTTTACTTTCGTTTTAGGCAGTTTGCTGCAGGTTGTGTTTTAGTTTTGTTTTCAGAGCTGGATAGCTGCAGTCACAGCCAGAAGATATATTAGTCTTTCTCTCTGTAATCTAAAAACTGTAAATCGATACTTTGGTGTTTTAAAACTAATAACTGCTCTCAGTAGTGACTTGAACCTGATGTGCTTCTGTTAAAGGTTTTGTTTTTAAGTCTTATGGATGTTAAAAGGAAAGCTTAAGGAATTACTTAGTGTTGTAGCCTTTGGGGGTTATATTTGAATTAATGGTTGCTAAGATATTCACTGTATGTTTTAAAAAGGCTAACTTGAGTTCATAGAATAAACATTGTTTTGCTTTTAAAAAAATGTTTCCATTTCTGCTGTACCACACCTGTAGAGTGGGCCATGTGCTCCCCATACCACAATCTATTAAATGTTGAGGGTCAGGTGAACTCCATGATACACTTTGGGGTTCTCTAAACCCTGGCCCATAACAGTATTCATTGACTCCTCCATCCTCTGTGCCACTGCAGAATGTCCCCTTTGTGCCACAAGGCATTTCCAGGAATTTTTTAAAAAGCATTTTATGAAAAAGATTCTCTTTCGAAAATCTAACTTCAGGAGCCTACTCATGTGCAAATCGTGAGCACAATACAATAATTTGAATGTGAGCACCAAGCAAGGAATTATCAAACTGAATTTCTGTAATCTTCTATATAGTCTGGAATGACCATCTGTCTTTCGCAAGCTATCAAAATCTGATCATGCCTCATGAATGTTTGTTATATCATGCTTCTTGTAAATTTTATCCATAATGTTTAGTGACTTCCTCAGCTGCCAACTGATGGGCATCTAGCGCACAAAATGCGTTGCTCCTGATTGTACTCTTGTTTCAGGGCCCTACCTAGTTTTCTCTTTGGTAAGTTTGTACCCCATGTCCACACATCCACTTCATGTTTCCATTAGTCATATAGTTTTGGTTTCAGAGTGGATTGGGAAATCATACCTGACAATTTACATTTGGTTTCAGTAAATCTTCACAAAAGTAACTCAGATTACAATCTTTTGTCTCAAAACAAATTCTTAGTTCCAATTTTTACCTTCAGGCAACTATCCTCTTCTACCATATTAATTGGATCCCAAGCCAGATGGTAATAAATGAAACTATTTGTCCATCTTTTTTTTTTGATAATAGGTTTATTTACAGATCACAGCAGTACACATGTTTGGCCTCTACCTGATTTTCAAAGGATCCCATTAATCTATTTTTATAAGGTCTTTAGGTATTTAATAAAGCAATGCTCTTCATCTGTATATCTTAAGAATATAATTAACATACCACTAACTGTCATTCTAGTGGCATTACAGGGAGGAATTTCATATTCCTAGCGTTTTGTTAGCCCTTGGCTCCAAAGCAACCCTGTCACAGAATGTTGATTGGATCTTATTCCAAATTCAAAAAGAAATGGTCAGGAGTCAATAGGCAATAAGAAAAATATTAGGGAAGATTAAAGAAGATAAATTAACATCATAAATCAAAATTATTGCAATAGCAATTACAGTTTGATCCGTTTGATAATTATAGAGAGAAAACATTAAAGCATTATGCAATTAGAGACCAAAAAAGATTTACCCATGGAGGTAAGGACATGGCTGGGATACTGAAGAAGGAGAACTTTGTCTGCCATTTAAATTTAGATTTATTTTCACGTGTTCCGAGGTACAGGAAATGTATTGTTCTGCGTACAGTCCAGGCAGATCGTTCTATACATGAAAAACATAGGACATATGATAAATACACAATGTAAATACATAAACATAGACATCGGATGAAGCATATGGAGTGTAGTGCCACAGTGTAGAGAAGATGTGCAGAGAGATCAGTTCAGTCCATAGGGTCAATCAGGAGTCTGGTAACAGTTGGGAAGCAGATGTTGTTGAATTTGTTAGTGTGTGTTTTCAGACTTTTGTACCTTATGCCTGATGGCAGAGGTTGGAAGAGAGATTAATCTGGATGGGAGGAGTCATTCCCAAGAGAGCTGGAGGTGTAGACAGAGTCACTGGAGGGCTATGGGGAAAGACCGGGGTGTGAGACAAGTGAAGTTACTCTTGCAGAGAGCCACATAGCCACAGCAGGTCACATTGCCTCCATTTGTACTGTAACCATTCTATTGTTTTACGACTATATGATAATAAAGAGAGAAACTCAAGTGTAGCTAGCAAGAGTAAAATTAATAAATGTAAACCAATATAGACTTGTGAAGAGTAGGACAAATTGTTTCTGTGCAGCTGTGATGATGCTGAAACTTGTGGGATGGAACAATGCTGCTGTGACACAAGATGGCTATCGAGGCCATTTTTTCTGACACTGGAAATTGTGTAAAGTTGAACCAGACTGTTCATAACCTTGTAGTTGTGTTTGCCCTGGAAATTAGATTTTGACCACATATCCACTCTATCACCCCGACTGACTATATTCACCCCTTTAACTTTGGCCAACACCATCCCTACCTCAACTGATCTGCTGCTGAAATCCTCATCAATACCTTTCTTACCTGTAAACATAGCTATTCCAATGCTCTCCTGGCTGTCCTTCCATCTTTTGCCCTTCATAAAGCTTGTGTTCCTTCAAAACTCAGCTGCCCACACCTTAACATACACCAAACTCCTTTTATCCAGCACCCGATGCTTGCTGGCCTACGCAAGCTTATGGTTTAACAAAACCTCAATTTTTTAATTTCATCCTTGTTTTCAAATAATTTCATTGTATTCTCCTTCCTTTTCACTGTAACTTTCTCCAGTCTTGCAATGCTCCGAGATCAGAGCACCCTTCGAATTCTGGCCCCTTGTGTACTCCTGATTTTAATTTCCCAACCATTGATGGTCTTGTTTTCAATCTGCCACAGCTCTAAGCTCTGGAATTCAGTCCTAAGGCTCATTGCCTCTCTATCTTTCTCCCTTTAGGGTGCTCCTAAAAACCAAGCTTTTGTCATTTGTCCCAATATCTCATTCTGTGACTCAATGTCAAAACTACATTTGTATTGATGATGCCCCTGTTAGGATACCGGTCTAAACCCCAACTTTTGTTAGGATACCGGAGGAGGACCTTGAAAATTGTTTCTATTTGTAGAAACTGTGAAGAAAGGATACTTCAGGCAGCATGGTGGCGCAGTGGTTAGCATTGCTGCCTCACGTTGCCGAGGCCCCAGGTCCGTTCCCGGCTCTGGGTCACTGTCAGTGTGGAGTTTGCACATTCTCCCCATGTTTGTGTGGGTTTCACCCCACAACCCAAAGATGTATTGGCCTCGCTAAATTGCCCCTTAATTGGACATATTTAATTGGGTAATCTAAATTTATTTAAAAAAAAGAAAAGATACTTCACCCCAGAAGTGATGGCTAACTAACTTTTATGTTCAAACAAACCTTAATTTAAACACAGAATTAACTACATAAAATATAATATATTTATAATAAATATAATATATAAATTTCTTACATTCATCACATTCTTTAAGCATCTTGGGATATTTTGTTAAATTAAAGGTGCGATATAAATTAAATTTGTTGCTATTGACATGATCTGATAGATTGCATGCTGGGGAGAAAATGTGAGGTGTGGGGAAGTGAGAGCAACAATAGTGCTGTCAGTAAAGGTGCAGAATATGTGATCAAGAGGAGAATTAACTAGATCTTTAGCTGCTGCTGTGACTATAGGGAAGTGAAGGGAAGGGGGAGTATTGTGAACAGAGAACAGAACAGGATTCTTACCTTGCCAAATTGGGGAGATTATTGAATATATTCCTGTTTTCAGCCATGACATCAAGAATCATAGAATTTACAGTGCAGGAGGAGGCCATTCGGCCCATCGAGTCAGCACTGGCCCTGACAAAGAGCACCTTACTCAAGCCCACCTATCTACCCTATCCCCGTAACCCAGTAACCCCCACTTAAACTTTTTGGACACTAAGGGCAATTGACCATGGCCAATCCACCTAACCCGCATATCTTTGGAGTGTGGGAGGAAACCGGAGCACCCGGAGGAAACCCACGCAGACACAGGGAGAACGTGCAGACTCCGCACAGTGACCCAGCCGGGAATCGAACCTGGGACCCTGGAGCTGTGGAGCAACTGCGTTAACCACTATGCTACCATGCTATCCTAGGAACTAGGCTCCTGGCAATCGTCTCTTGCTACTGGTAGCAGAGGGGTTGCTGCAATCCCAGGAAATGAGAAACCCCCTCCTTCTCTGCACAACCTGAACCAGCCAATGAGTAGCTTGTGTGGTACATTTAACTCATTATAATGATCTGACAGCAAGAATGCACTTGAACCTTGTGACTGCATAAACAGGGGCCCAGCTCCATCAATTTCTGGGCCTATCATTCTGCATCATTCCTCAGCACAAGGATATATTGCTATCTGAGCACAACTGCCTTCTGCAATGACAGATGCTGCAAAGTCTGACAGCAAATTCACCAGGTTTGCAGCCCACCATGGGGGGGGGGGGGGGGGGCTTGTCTCTACTACAATCCCCATAGAGTACATGATGCATGGTGATAACAATTCAGTCAACAGTGACAGAGATCATTTTGCTCATGAATTTAAAACTTTGGTTCCAATATACAGCCGTTCCCCTTGTCCCGTTGAACATATTAGGGATCACCTTGAGAAAGTATTCACAAGCCTGCTTCAGTGTAGATCACATTGGAGATAGCAAAGGGGCAGCCAGTGTAAGGTGTCATGGGAATGTCACTTTAAGAAGTGTTTGTCTGCTCAAGTGGCTGCAGTAATGTCAGAGTGTGGGTGGAGTTGAGCTCTGGCTCTGCTTTTTAGTTTTGCTTTGAGGAAAAGCTTGGGTGTGTCTGTGTATTTTAGTTTTGTTTTAGTATTGGAGCTGCAGCCAGCCAAATAAGGTGTAATTTTGATCTCTCTGCAATCTAAAGACTATCTCTAGATCATTTGGTGAATTCTGAGTGATAAATGCTCTCAGTAGAGAATTTAAACAAGATGTGCTTCTTTTAAAAGTGTTTTTTTGTCTTATGGATGTTAAAAGGAAAGTTTAAGGATTACTTAGAGTGTTGTATTCTTTGGGGGTTGTATTTAAATTGATGGTTGCTAAGATGTTCACTGTATGTTTTAAAAAGGTTATCTGAGTTCATAGAATAAACATTGTTTTGCTTTAAAAAATACTTTTAGAGTTCTGCTGCACCACACCTGTAGAGTATGCTCCCCATACCACAATCTAGTAAAAGTCGTGGGTCAGGTGATCCCCATGATATACTTTGGAGTTCTCGAAACCCTGGCCCATAACAAATTGGGGGCTTGTCCGGGATAAAAGTCTATCTCTTGGGTTGGCTTTGTGAGCTTAACGACGGTGAGGGGTGAGCATGTTGTGGTAGCTTTTCAGGTGTGGTATTATAGTTTAAGTAGGGACTGTGTTGTGGACAATGGCTCTTTCAGAGGCTCAGAAGTTTTTTGGAGTGGAGATGGTCACAAGCAGTACCTTACGGACAGAGACTAAAAACAGACTGTTATATTTGGCAAATACATTGCATTTAACATTACCTGCCAAGGTACAAAAAGATGAGGAACTGACTGCGGTAGCTGAGCATTTAAAATTGCCTTGGATACAGTCTGACGCACCAGAATTGGCAAAACTTCAGTTACAAATCAAACAACTTGAACATGAAAAAAAATTATAGCAGCTTGAATACGAAATGAGAGAAAAAGAAAGAATAGCCCTAGCAGAACAAAAAGAGAGAGAACGGGACATACAGATCAGGGAAAAAGAAAGAGAGAGAGGAAAAAGAAAGAGAGAGGACAGGGAAAGAGAGAGAGAGTTTGAACTTCGGAAAATGGCCATGAAACATGACAGTCAGCTAAGATTGGCGGATGGAAAGAAAAACTACAGTTGGAGGATAGTGATGACGATGAAGCGAAAGAGCTTCATAGTTGAAGGCTCGGTGGGGATCTATTTAAGTATGTCCATGTATTGCCAAGGTTTGATGAGAAGGAGGTAGAAGCTTTTTTCATTTCATTTGAGAAGGTAGCTAAACAAATGAAATGGCCACAGGAGATGTGGGTATTACTGATTCAAACAAAGTTGGTAGGTAGAGCTAATGAAGTGTTTGCATCACTATCAGAGGAGGTATCTGAGACGTATGAGGAGGTGAAAAAAATCCATCTTAGGTGCATATGAACTAGTGCCTGAAGCCTACAGACAAAGGTTTAGAAATTTAAGGAAAGAATTTGGTCAAAAATACATGGGGTTTGAAAGGATCAAACAGAGTAATTTTGATAGGTGGATAAGGGCTTTGAAAATAGACCAAACGTTTGAAGCTCTCAGAGAAATTATACTTTTGGAGGAGTTTAAAAATTCAATTCCTTATGTAGTGAGAATTCATGTGGAAGAGCAGAGGGTTAAAACTGCAAGATTAGCAGCAGAAATGGCAGGTGATTATGAATTAGTTCATAAATCACAGTTTGGTTTACGACATCAGTTTCAGCCTGTGAAGGATGGAAACTAGGGACATGAGAAATACTCAAGTGGTAAAGGTAAAGGTGATCTGATGGGAGATAATAAGGAAAGTGTACCCCAGATTAAAAAGGAAATCCAGGAGGGTGGAAGAGACATGAAAAGTTTAAAATGTTTTCACTGTAATAAACTAGGCCATGTAAAGTCACAGTGTTGGTGGTTGAAGAAAAGCACGGAAGGCTGATATGGTAAAACAGGATAAGACAGTGGGGTTTGTTAAAGTGGTAAAGGAAAGCCCAAGGGAAGCAAAGGAGGTGCAAAGGATTGTACAGCCTGATCAAGAAGTGATAGATAAGAAGGTGCCAGATCTCTTAAAAGAATTTACTTTTGTGGGTAAAGTTTACTCATGTGTAACAGGAGGAGCAGGTAAAGAAGTCACAATTTTAAGGGACACGGGAGCTAGTCAATCTTTAATGGTAAGAGATGAGGCGTTATGCAGTTTGCGAGGAATATTACCAGAAAAGGTGGTAAGATGTAGAATTCAGGGTGAGAAGAGTAGTGTTCCATTATATAAGGTAAGGTTAAAAAGTCCAGTGAAGAGTGGTGAAGTAGTAGTAGAAGTAATAGAGAAACTATCTTGTCCAGAAATACAGTTTATCTTGGGTAACAAAATAGTTGGATCGCAGATGGGTGTGATGCCTACGGTGGTTGATAAGCCAGTGGAAAATCAGGCAACTGAAGTGTTGAAGGACAAATATCCTGGGATATTTCTGGATTGTGTAGGAACAAGGTCGCAAAGTCACAGGTTAAGACAAGAGGAGAAATCAGAGAGTGAAGATGAAGTTGAACTGCCATTATCAGAAACGATTTTTGACCAGATGGTTGAAAAAGAAAAAGAACAGGTGGAGGATAAGGCGAATATTTTTAGTTCAGGAAAATTGGCAGCGTTACAACAGAAAGATGCAGAAAAGAACTGGATGTATCAGAAAGCATATACGGAAGAGGAACTGCGAGTATACCAGAGTGTTATTACCATAAAAGTGATGTCTTGATGAGAAAATGGAGACCTTTACATATGCAGGCGGATGAAAAGTGGGCAGAAGTTCATCAAGTGGTATTGCCGGTAGGGTATAGAAAGGAGGTGTTGCGAGTAGCACATGAGATACCAGTGGGAGGTCATTTGGGAATAAGGAAAACTCAAGCTAAAATCCAGAAACATTTTTATTGGCTTGGACTACATAAAGATATAGTTAAATTTTGTCGATCATGTCACACATGTCAAGTGACAGGGAAACCACAAGCAGTGTTAAAACCAGCACCCTTAATACCAATTCCAGCATTTGAGGAACCTTCTACAAGGGTCTTAATCGATTGCGTAGGACTGCTTCCTAAAACAAAAAGTGAGAATCAATACCTTTTGACTATAATGGATGTGTCTACGAGGATTCCAGAGGACATTCCAGTATGTAATATTACAGCTAAAAAGATTGTGGAGGAGTTACTTAAATTATTTACTAGATATGGACTACCCACAGAAATGCAATCGGATCAAGGATCAAATTTTACCTCAAGGTTATTCAAAGAAGTTATGGATAGCTTAGGAATAAAACAATTTAAATCAACTGCGTACCATCCAGAATCACAGGGAGCGATAGAAAGGTGGCATCAGACATTAAAGATAATGTTGAGGGCTTATTGTCAAGGTTATCCAGAGGTTGGGATAAAGGAATTCCATTCGTACGGTTTGTAATTAGGGATGCACCTAATGAGTCAACCAAATTTAGTCCTTTTGAACTAATGTTTGGTCATGAGGTAAGAGGACCACTTAACTTGATTAAGGAAAAATTGGTGAGTGAGCAGTCGGAACTTAAATTATTGGATTACGTGTCAAATTTTAGGGAATGATTAAATAGAGCAGGTGAATTGGCCAGACAGCATTTAAAAGGTGCACAACATGTGATGAAATGGGTAGCGGACAAGAAATCCAAAGTTCGTAGTTTTGCCTGTGGAGATAAAGTTTTAGTATTGTTGCCAGTGGTAGGTGAACCTTTAAAAGCAAGGTTTTGTGAACCTTATCAGATTAAAAGGAAATTAAGTGAGGTGAATTATGTGGTAAGAGCACTGGATAGAAGGAAAACTCACCTCGTGTGTCATGTGAATATGCTTAAAAGTTACTTTGAAAGGGATGGAGAGCAAAAGGAGGAGGTTTTAGTGATTCTAACTCAAAGTGACGAACCAAATCCAGATGACTAAATTTGACATACCTCAAATTAAACTGGAAAATGAGGATGTTCTTAAAGATTAGGATAAATTGTTGAATTACCTTCCAGAGGAAAAACGGACTGACCTGAAAGAGTTATTGATATCACATGAGCAAGTTTGTGGAGATAAGTTGGGAAGTACTAAAATGGCGATACATGATGTAGATGTGGGAAATGCTGTTCCAATTAAACAACATCCATATAGACTTAACCCTTTACAATTGGCACAGGTTAACAAAGAAATTGAGAGTATGCTTAAAAATAGCATAATTGAAGAAGGTTACAGCCAATGGAGCCATTCGTGATGGTACCAAAACCGGACGGTACCCGACGGTTGTGTGTGTACTATAGAAAGGTTAATTCAGCTACAAGAACGGACTCTTATCCTAATCCACGTTTGGAAGATTGCATTGAGAAGGTGGGACAATCGGTTTTCATTTCCAATCTGGATTTACTTAAAAGTTACTGGCAGGTACCTTTATCTGAAAGGACGAAGGAGATTTCAGCTTTTGTGAATCCAGATGATATATATCAATTCAAAGTTATGCCATTCAGCATGAAAAACGCCCCAGCCACACTTCAACGATTAACTAACAAAGTTGTTTCAGGATTACCCAATTGTGCGGTATACATTAACGATATGGTAATTTTCAACCAGACATGGAAAGAACATTTAAAGCATCTGATGTGTTATTTGATCGACTTCAAGAGGCGGGTTTGGTGGTAAACCTAGCCAAAAGTGAATTTGGAAAAGCCCAAGTCACTTTCCTTGGCCATACAATCGGACAGGGTCGAGTGGTCACACGGGATGTGAAAACTAAAGTTATTAAGGAGTTTCCAATACCCTCGAGACGAAGGGAAATTATGCGATTTCTTGGCATGAGTGGATTTGATCGAACATTTGTGCCAAGTTTTTGCAGTGTGGTTGCTCCACTGATGGACTTGCTGAAGAAACGTCAAAAATGTTGGTGGACAGCGGAGTTTCAACAGGCATTTGACTGCCTGAAAGCTGTGATAACCAATGCTCTTGTGTTGGAGAATTACAAGGGACTCTGTGATCAGGTTGAGCGAAAGTATCTGACTTTAAAGAGAAATGCCGAGGCGGAGAGAAATGGATGGATCATGCAAAGGCCTTCTCGTCCAAAGAGACTGTCAATCCAGTTGGAGAAGGATTCCAGTTGGAGGAAGAAGAACTAAAATGGACTATGTTATTATACCTGTTTGTTTATGTTGTTTTTTGAAACAAAAAAGTATATTTACTGTCTGCATTTCATAAAGGATAGTGAAAAGATGAAAATTGAAACCATCTTGAAGTTGATGGCTTATTTTTTTTTCTTCGGGGGAGGTGTCATTGGAATGTCACTTTAAGAAATGTTTGTCTGCTCAAGTGGCTGCAGTTATGTCAGAGTGTGGGTAGAGCTGAGCTCTGGCTCTGCTTTTTAGTTTCGCTTTGAGGAAAAGCTTGGGTGTGTCTGTGTTTTTTAGTTTCGTTTTAGTGTTGGAGCTGCAGCCAGCCAAATAAAGTGTAATTTTGATCACTCTGCAATCTAAAGACTATCTCTAGATCATTTGATGAATTCAGAGTGATAACTGCTCTCAGTAGAGAATTTAAACCTGATGTGCTTCTTTTAAAATGTTTTTTCTGGTCTCATGGATGTTAAAACGAAAGTTTAAGGATTACTTAGAGTGTTGTATTCTTTGGGGGTTGTATTTGAATTGATGGTTGCTGAGATGTTCACTATGTTTTAAAAAGGTTATCTGAGTTCATAGAATAAACATTGTTTTGCTTTAAAAAATACCTTTAGAGTTCTGCTGCACCACACCTGTAGAGTGGGCCATGTGCTCCCCATAACACACTCTAGTAAAAGTCGTGGGTCAGGTGATCTCGATGATATACTTTGGAGTTCTCTAAACCTTGGCCCACAACACAGGGGAATGAATGGAATCTACATAGACAAGTTTATTATGACTCGGAGTATGTCACACCCTGACTATCCAGTCTTCTCATTTAAATTACCATTTTATTTGGCAGGATCAGCCGGTCACCATTCCAGCCCAAGATATGATGACAGAAGGAGGACATATATGATCGTTTGCAGTCCTACTGCCTCCAATTCACATTTATCAGCCAGCCATCTCATTTGTTGCTCCTGCAACGGAAACACCTAGCTGAGCTGAGCACTAGCTGAGCACTAGCTACTAGCTGAGAACAGGCTAAATTTTAAATGGCACACACCACCCTATCAGCAAAGGACAGTACTTGAGTTAACATGACCTGTCTTTTACCTCTACAAATGTCTACTGATTGGCTGTGCATTTACAACTTTTTCTGTTTTTCCTTCACAATAACTTGCTTGCACAATCCACAGATACTACACGTTGCAAATATTTCAGTGCTTGTTCCCCTCTTAATTGCCTTTCTTCTGAATGGCTATTAGACCGGCTTTTGATTTTAAAATAGCAATTTTATTAATTACCAATGACTGTATAGCATATTTTTCATCAACTGTTTTGCTTTCATAAAGAGATTTTAAGTCATGCCGGAGGGTTGGAGGGTCATTATAGGTATTCGGATTGTGCAAATGGCCTCCCCAATGAAAAATCAAATGCTGATCACAAAATTGCAATGCAGTCAATTAAAAATTAATTACCAGCTTTGTTTCCTGCAGCTGCCTAAACACTGTGGGAGAATTTTCCTCCCTAATCATTTGTTTCACTTCTGAGACTTTGTTAATGCATGTTTTTCATTTGGAGTAGAAGAGAGGTTCAATTGATTTTGGGTTGTGTGGAGTCAGAGGACAGAACTTTCCTAAAATGGTCATAGACCTGACAAGGGCTGGAAATATGTGTCAGGAACACACAGCCAACTGGAGGGACATCCCGCTTGATTTTATGGGTGACAGCTCATGAATAAGTTGTGGCTAGGATGGCTGGCTTGTTTAGGATAGCCACCCACCCCTAGAGCTGCTGGCCCAGTCAGAGGGCTTGATGCTACTACTGAGGAAGGCAGAGGCATTACAGCCTACACCAGGTAGGTGCAAGAAACTATCCAAAAACGTAAGAATTAGATTGATGGAGAAATTCCTCTGGGATAGTGTGTTGAGTGTTCTGAAGTACAAACGATCCAACACGGCTGGAGATGGTGTAACTCAATTTTATTAACTACTCAACTGTAACTGCACACTGCTAACTTGGGTACGTGCATTACCAGCTAATCTGTGGACCCTGTCCTATCACTATCTGGGTGAGGCACTCAGCACATGGTGAATGTCTGAGTGGCAGGCTCTGAGCTCCGTGCTCTGAGCTGGCTGCTGCTGGGATGAGCGGGAACTGTAGTGTCCCCTGTTTTTATAGTGCGTGTGCTCTCACTGGTGATTGGCTACGATGTTGTGTGTGTGTTGGTTGTTCCTACTGCATGTCCATCAGTGTGTGTGTGATTGCACCATTATATGCTAATCTAAATATCATGACAGATAGTAATCTCTATTAGTGTTACAAGTAGGCTTACATTAACACTGCAATGAAGTTACTGTGAAAATCCCCTAGTCACTACACTCTAGCGCCTGTTCGAGTACACTGAGGGAGAATTCAAAATGTCCAATTCACCTAACAAGCACGTCTTTCGGGACTATTGGGAGGAAACTGGAGCACCCAGAGGAAACCCACACAGACATGGGGAGAACATGCAGACTCCGCACAGACAGTGACCCAAGCCGGGAATCGAACCTGGGTTCCTGGTGCTGTGAAGCCACAGTGCTAACCACTGTGCTGCTATGTCACCCAGTAATCACTGTGGAGCCGCTTCCCCCTCTTTGAAATAAAAGTTCTGTAAATAGTTTGTTTCAACAATATCTTGTTTTTGTTATTCTCTCGTACCGGACTCTTCTGTGACCATTAAATTGGTGACGAGGGTAAAGTGGAGCTATAGTCATGGCTGCTATTCATTCAAAGCACAGCCACCTCCTCTCTTTGTATTGGAATAAGGTTTACACCATTTCAAAAATGCCGTTCTTCGGAAGACTCGAAGGGCTCGCGCAAACGAGGAGCACTGGATGCAATACGCAGAGCATTTGCTCTATTTCTTTAAGGCCAATGCTGCAGTCGGAGATGAGCGACAGACAATGATCCTTCTGAACTCCTATGGGGTCCCCACTTTTGGCATTATTTAAGCCTGACATATCCCACAGCACCCGACTCCAAGGCATTTGAAGGGCTGATGAAATTGGTGGTGAACCACTATGACCCCAAGCCTTTGGTCATCGTACAGCAATACCATTTCAATATGGCTGAGAGGACCCCAGGGAGTTTATTAGTGAGTTCTTGACACGCTTATGAAAATTAGATGAATTACGTCACTTTAGCCTGTCCCTTCCCAAGTTGCTACTGGATCGATTGGTATCTGGAGTGAACAACATGGCAACCAAACGGAAGATGCTGGCCCGGTTGTTACCGGACCAGAAAAAAGCCGCGGAGATCTCCCTTTCACGGAAAAGTGCAAAGAAGGGGGTTCACGGACACTAAAATATCAAACCAGCAGTTGTGGATGCCTGATATTGGGAGTCGTCAATCTGGCAAACTGCATTGAGATACCTATCTGATGGCCTTTACTGGCTCAATGTTAACGCCTCAAATCACGGCTCCCTGTTTCCGATGGGTTTAAGAGCTCAGCCAGCATGCTCTGCCAGTCAGTTAGTCAGAAGTCAAAAGTGACTTCAGTTACTTTTACTTTTGCATGGCCCGAAGTTCCTTGATGACCCAGTTCTCTGATTAATTCCACAAAGGTCCAAATTGATTTGTCTATTGTTTAGGGTCCAAAGTGCCTTTTGCTGGTTCAGTCACACTGAATCGATTAGGCAAGAGGGTTAAACTTGAGGACAAGGATGTTGGGCATGATTGAGTGGACTCATGATAAAGTCCGGTTTTGGGCATACTTGGCGGGGAGCTTTGTGACGGCCGCATTGGCGAGACCGTGGCCCGTGTTCAACGACACATAGTGCCAAAAATGGGCCCCCATGAGATTCTCAACATTGCTAGCTCTGTCACCATCTGATTCGCCAGACTCGCACCTCAGCAGCTCATCGCTAACAAGGGGGAGTTGCGTTTGAACACTCCCTCACCACTCACCACAGGAACATCGAAGGGAGACAACAGTCAGAGGTTTGCTGGATCCCAGGACACAGCTGGGTCCCAGACAGATGCCGAGCCTCTGGACAATGTTCTCCCAGAGTTGATGACAGGGCACTGTCATGAGATTCAGGACTGGGTGTCAGTGACATTCCAGCGACAGCAAGGCTGATGAAAGGAGTCTCAAAGGCTGCAGATGCAGGAGAAGGTGCTGACACTGTGCGGCAATGAGGCCAACACTGATAGGGTGGTGACCGCAGTAGACAGTCTGGAGCATGATGTCCGTGTCTTGAGTGCTGGTGTCCAAGGAATGGCTCAGTCTGTGCTGACCCTGACTGAGAACCTTGACAACATATCCCAGTTGCTGAGGGACACGTCCCAGATGCAGGTAGACATTGCCGTGGTACTGCAGAGCATGGCCCAGGAGATTATGGTGCTCTTAATTTCTTCCGAAACCGTCCCCCCCCCCCCCCCTGACACCAGCATATCTCAAGGGCAGCAGGCCGAACAGGGTGGCATGGTGACGACAGTGATACCAGTAAGTCGGCCGGGGCCCCCTGGTTCCAGGCCCTCCAGTTGATGTCCGCCAAGCGCATCAAAGGCCACAGGGCATGGAAAACAGCAGACTGCCTCCCACTTTTATGTGCATCTTGTGGACACACCGAGACATGGCAGTAGACCAAGGAAAATCAAAAAGAGTGAGCAGCACTGAGTGTGCTCTGTAGCTATGGGGAATGAAAATCTGTCACAGTAGCATGTTCACTATTAAAACATGTCACACCTCATACATGTGAAGCCTCTGCCATGTTAATATTCATAGGGGGTCAGCCTGCATCCCCACCCCTGGTTTTTATCTGCTTCCCCCAGGCATTGCAGAGAAGTTCAAAAGTCCCCGATGCAGACACCATTCAGAGGATGAATATAAGCGCACTGTCAGCAGAAAGACAGGAGTCAGACTGTCATGATATGCACTCATGCACATAATGAGATACAGACATGCAGTGACAGACATCCAGTACAGCCAATCAACACACAGGACAGAACACAACCAATCACCAGGCAGAACACTAGAGGGTGATCTCCCACTATAAAACACACGAGGCATCAGCACTCTGCCTCTTTCCACTGGTGACAACTGTAGTGACAGTCAGGGTGTATATATCAGTTAGCACCTTCTACACGTGGCTCAGAGCTAGTCTGTTCTAGTTAGTTATAACAAGCACGCTTAGATTAGTAGAGTGTCAAACCCACAGCGAACTGTGTGCACTGCTCAGCAAGTTCAATAAAGCGTATTGAACTAACATCAAAGTTTGGAGTCTACTTTCAAGTCCAACTGTATCCAGTTGCCCTGTTACCCCAGGGTGAATAACACAACATGGTACCAGTAGTCTACTTTCTCTAAGTGGCTTACCTCGAGTGATTCCGTGACGACCAGCAAGTGCCTTCCAGCGGCATGGAGAAGATCCAGGCCCCTCCACAGCTACGGATCTCCGGCAATCTCGGCGCCAACTGACGGGTCTTCAAGCAAAGGTTCCTTCTCTACATTGAGGCCTCGGGCCTCGAGGATGCGTCCAATGCCAGAAAAATCGCGCTGCTCCTATCAACTGAGGGGGACCAAGCCATCCAGATTTTCAACTCGCTTAATTTTACCGACGGCCAGGACAAGACCAAATTCAAGACCGCTTTAGAGAAGATCGACAGTCACCAGGGGCTGTTTAGCACAGGGCTAAATCGCTGGCTTTGAAAGCAGACCAAGGCAGGCCAGCAGCACGGTTCAATTCCCGTACCAGCCTCCCTGAACAGGCGCCGGAATGTGGCGACTAGGGGCTTTTCACAGTAACTTCATTGAAGCCTACTTGTGACTATAAGTGATTTTCATTTTCATTCCATTTCATTCATTCATTTCACTGTGAAGTCAAAACAAACGAGAGCTTTGAGCACTATATCTTCCAGCAATGCCTTCAGGGTAAGGATGAACCTTTCCAATCCTTTCTAACTCATCTCCATATATTAGCGCAGCCCTGCAATTATGGTGACACCGCTGATTCCATCATCAGGGATCAGATTGTGTTTGGGGTGCACTCCGATTCCTTGCGGGAGCAACTCCTCAAAATTAAGCACATGACCCTGCCAGTCGCAATCGAGACGTGTATAGTGCATGAGCATGCGAGAAATCGGTACTCCCGTCTCAAATCGGCAGAATACGAAAAACATGCCTTCCACGAGGCAGAGTGTACAGGATGCAGCGCCTCAATATGGATGAACGCGGCCATTTTGTGCGCTTTTCCCGGGGCCCCACGCATGCGCAGCACGAACGGGAGAACAAAGCGGCTGAAAACCAAACTGTACAGGTGCGAACGTCGGCTGACCACACCGTGCATGTGCGACGACGCACGGAGCGTAACGACGTCAACGTCATGACATGCCCGAACTGCGGCACCGCCCACTTAAAGTGGCAATGCCATGCAAAAGGCAGGCGATGTTTAAATTGCGGGAAGCCTGGACATTATGCAGCCTTGTGCAGGTCTGCACCACCAGTCAAGGGCCAGCGATCCCATTTCCAACGCAAACGCGTTCGATGTGTACAGCAAGGTCTACTGGATTCTGATCCTGGTAGCACTACGGATCCAGAGGACGACTGCCTGGAGTCCCCCTATCATGTGGGCATCGTCACTACAGGTGAGTATGCCTCCTCAAATTCAGCAAGACGCCTATCTATCCTCAAAGTGGATTCTGCGGAAGAATGGCATGCTGTCATACACGAAATCAATGCAGCATCCAGTTCAAGCTGGACACTGGTGCTTCTGCCAATCTAATCTCTCAAGCTGATTTTGACCGCATTAAAAAACAACCCAAAATTCTTCCGCCAGCCTGCCAGCTCCTCGATTAGAATGGCAATGCCTCACACACCACGGCTCTCAGGCATCTGGTGACGAAGTCCACTGCATTCCAGTGGCTACCCACACATCAAGCAGAGTGGCTCGAGCTCAAAGCAAAGCTCACCACTGCTCCGGTAGGAGCGTTTTATGACCCGGACAGGGAAACAAAAATCTCCATGGACGCAAGCCAGGACGGCATTGGTGCGGTGCTCCTCCAGAGGGATGACTCCTCGTCCTGGGCTCCAGTTCCTTATGCGTCAAGGGCCATGACTTCTACTGAACAGAGGTAGGCCCAGATAGAAAAAGAGTGCCAGGGCCTCCTAACCGGCGTTGTAAAGTTCCATGACTACGTTTACGGTCTACTAATCTTCACAGTGGAGACTGACCACAGACCCTTGGTCCATATCATTCATAAGGACTTGAATGACATGACGCCCAGGCTTCAGCGCATTCTCCTTCGACTCCGAAGGTACGATGTTGAGTTAGTATACACACCAGGCAATGAGCTAATAATTGCGGATGCCCTGTCCCACTCCATCACCTCGCCCTGTGAACAGGTTGACTTCATCCGCCAGATTGAGGCGCAGGTGCAGCTGTGTGCCAGCAACCTCCCGGCCTCAGATGAAAGAGTGATCAGCTTTCGTGAAGAGACTGCCAAGGACCCTCTTCTGCAGCGTGTAATGCACCACCTTGCAAATGGCTGGCAAAAAGGGCATTGCCCTCAGTTCTTTAATGTGAAGGACGACCTGACAGTCGTCGAGGGGATCCTCCTCAAGCTAGATCATATTGTTATTCCTCACAGTCTGCAGAGCTTAGTGCTCAAAAAAATCCACGAGGGACACCTAGGTGTCGAAAAGTGTAGGCCCAGGGCCCGGCAGGCTGTCTATTGGCCTGGAATCAGCCAGGACATATCCAACATGGTCCTCAATTGTGCGACCTGCCAGCGTTTCCAGCCGGCTCAAACAAAAGAAACACTCCAGCAACACGAGGTTGTGACCTCTCTGTGGTCCAAGGTGGGAATCGACCTTTTTCACGCCAATGGGCGTGACTATGTGCTCATCATAGGCTACTTCTCAAATTACCCGGAAGTTGTGAAGCTGTCAGACCTCACATCAAGGACAGTCATCAAGGCCTGCAAGGAGACATTTGCCAGGCATGGTATTCCACTCACTGTCATGAGTGACAATGGTCCCTGCTTCCACAGCCAAGAGTGGTCCAATTTCGCCAAGTCGTACCAATTCAACCACATTACCTCAAGCCCACACTACCCGCAGTCCAACGGGAAGGTCGAGAAAGGGGTCCATATAGTGAAGCAACTGCTCTGCAAGGCTGCGGACCCTGCTTCTGACTTCAACCTTACGCTGTTGACGTACAGGGCAACCCCTCTGTCCACCGGTATGTCTCCGGCTCAACTCCCCATGAATAGAGACCTGTGGACGACTGTTCCGGCCATACACTTACCAGACCTGGATCACCTCCCAGTGCTGCAAAAGGTGCAGCAACTCAGGAACCAGCAAAAGCTGATGTACGATGCTCATTGCTACTGATTTGCCTGTGCTCTCTCCGGAAGATGCTGTTCGGATCAAGCTACCTGATGGAGGCTGGTCAGCTCCAGCTGTTGCTGTTCGACAGGCTGCTCCCAGATCGTTTGTAGTTCATACGGCTGATGGCTCCATTGTCAGGCACAACAGAAGGGCACTGCGCAAAGTTGCGTGCCCACCACCAGATCTTACTTTTCCAGATGTTGTTATGCCTCCTCCGGCCACCTCGCACCACGAGGCCACCAATCTGGCAGCAATCCTGCCTGTCAAGGCGCCGTCGTCTCCACCTCCACCTCTCAGGCGGTCGACAAGGATCCAACACAAGTCCCAAAGATTGGACTTATAGGCATTTATTTTGTAAATGTTGTTCTATATCTGCATGCTAGACACCTCTCATGGATATATTCATCCACTCGCCATTTAATGTAAATAGTCATACATGTAAATACAGTCACATATGCTCCAAGCAACCAATATTTTTTTTTAAAAGGGGGGATGTCATGATATGCACTCATATACATAATGAGATACAGACAGGCAGTGACAGACACCCAGTACAGCCAATCAACACACAGGACAGAACACAACCAATCACCAGGCAGAACACTAGAACGTGGTCTCGCACTATAAAACACACGAGGCATCAACACTTTGCCTCTTTCCACTGGTGACAACTGTAGTGACAGTCAGGGTGTATATATCAGTTAGCACCTTCTACACGTGGCTCAGATCTAGTCTTGTCCAGTTAGTTATAGTTCGCACACTTAGATTAGTAGAGTGTCAAACCCACTGTGAACTGTGTGCACTGCTCAACAAGTTCAATAAAGCGTATTAAACCAACATCACAGTTTCTACTTTCAAGTACAACTGAATCCAGTTGCAGTCCGTGTTACCCCAGGGTGATTAACACGACACAGACTTTAGCAGAAACTGAGGAGCACCAGAACTTTCCTCATCACTCTCCTGCCTTGTATAGTGAGCCGCTGACAGTGCCAATACAGGTCCATCACCCTGGAGTGATGTTACACCGTCCCTAGGGTGGGGAAACAGGGTAGTCAGGGAGGGGGTGGTGTGATGTGGGAGTGCAGGAATGGGGGGAGGGCAGTGGGCATGGGAGGGAAATCAGAGGGGTGGTGAGATGGAGTAGGGAAATGGGAGTGAGGGAGGGAAATAGGTTGGGTTTGGAGGGAAGTGAAGGGGGTGGGAAGGAAATGCTGAGGGGGAGGAAAATGGGGCGGGGGAATGGAGGGATGTGGGTTGAGCTGACAGACACAGCCTAATCCTAGGAGAATCTGTAGAGGATAAGATCCTCCTTAGTCCTCCTGGCATATCGGACCCTTGCCTCTTCCTGTCTTCCACCCTCCGGCTCAACTTGGGTTCGTCCTCCAGCCCCTCCTGGGCCGCCTCATCCTCCTCCTCCTCAGACAATGCAGCATGTCCTTCTGCCTCCTCCTGCCCCTCCTCCTAATCCAATATGTCACCCTGCTGCTGTGCCAGATTGTGGAGGGCACAGCAGACCACCACAAATTGGGAAACCCTCGGAGGGGTGTACTGCAAGGCACCAGTACAGCGGTCAAGGCATCGGAACCGCATTTTCAGTGGGCTGATATGCCGCTCAACAACAGCACGGATGGCAATGTAGGCCACATCATAACGGGTCTCCGCCTCAGCCTCAGGGCTCCGCATTATCAGCCATGGCTTCAGCAGGTATCCCTTATTCCCCACGGGCTAACCCATTATCGTGGGTGCTCCTCACAGACACCGGGGATCACCCAGTGCCTCAGGATATAGCTGTCAAGCTCGCCCCCAGAATAACGGGCACATGTGCATGATTCAGAGGTGGTGGTCGCACACAATCAGAACATTCAGGGACTGGAATCCCTTCCTGTTAATATAGACTACTCCCTGATGCCCCAGTGCTCACTGAGCGACAAGCATGGCATCAATCGTCCCATGAAACTGCGATGGCTGAAATCCTACAGCCTGTGCATCTTAGGACGTGGTCCAGCTCAAAGGAGATTGGCGGAATTCTCTGTCCTGAGACTAAGTGTTGACGCCGGGGCAGGATTCACGGACTTCTAAGACAGCAAAACTGGCGCTGTACCTAGACCGATTCAATTACCATTGAGAGACTAGCTCCGGTCCACTTCCACTGAGAAACAGTGTGTTGAGTCTGGGCGCAGGTAGCAGAGGCGGTCAGCGCCATGAGCAACACTGTCCGGACTGGCCAGCAGTGCCATAAAAAACTGCATAACCTTCTCAGGGTGGCCAGGGTGAGTAGGCAGCACTGTGCCCCCAGCACCAACAAGTAACCTCATTCCCCCCCTCACCATGAGGGCGGCCTAACCTTCACATTGAACCACATACCATAAGACCATAAGACAGAGGAGCAGAATTAGGCAATTTGGCCCATTGAGTTGCTCTGCCATTCAATCATGGCTGATATGTTTCCCATCCCCATTCTCCTGCCTTCTCCCCATAAACCCTGCTACCCTTCTTCATCAAGAATCTATCTATCCCTATCTTAAAGACAATCAGTGAGTTTTTTAAAATTCATTAATGGGATATGGGCGTTGCTGGTTTGACCAGCATTTATTACCCATCACTAGGTGCCTTGTTGAATCACTGCAGTCTTTGAGGTGCAGGTACATCCACTGTGCAGTTGGGGAGGGAGTCTCAGGATGTTGCCCCAGCGACAGTGAAAGAGCAGTGATATATTTCCAAGTCAGGATGGTGAGAACTTGGAGAAGAACCTCCAGGTCGTGGGGTTGCCAGGTATCTGCTGCTCTTGTCCTTCTAGATGCTAGTGGTCGTGGGTTTGGAAGGTGCTGTCGAAGGAACCTTGGTGAGTTACTGCAGTGCATCTTGTAGATGATACACCGGGTCTGGTAGCCAAAAGACATAACATTCCTGGGGGACACTGTCAGGGGAATGTTGCAGTCTTCTTGCCACACCGGGAAATGTCAAACAAATGCTGTCGGGGCCCTGTAAAAGAGCCCAAAAATTCCATTCCAAGCGGGACCAACCGAATATGCGACCTAGCTCTGCATAGCCACACCCGGAAGTCTCTTGTAGGTGATACACACGGCTGCCACTGTTTGTCGGTGGTGGAAGGTTTGAATGTCTGTGGAAGTAGGAGCAGTCGAGCGGGCTGCTTTGTCCTGGACGGTGTCGAGTTTCTTGAGTGTTGTTGGAGCCGCACTCATCCAGGCAAGTGGAGAGTATTCCATTACACCCCTGACTTGAGCCATGTGGAAGGTGGTCAGGCTTTGGGGGGTCAGGAGGTGAGTTACTCGCCGTAAGATTCCTAAGTTTGCCCTGGGAGACACAGTATTTATATGGATAATCCAGTTCAGTTTTTAATCAATAGTAACTCCCTGGATGTTGATTGTGGGGGATTCAGCAATGAAATGAAATGAAAATCACTTATTGTCACAAGTAGGCTTCAAATGAAGTTACTGTGAAAAGCACCTAGTCGCCACATTCCGGCGCATGTTCGGGGAGGCTGGTACGGGAATTGAACCGTGCTGCTGGCCTGCCTGGGTCTGTTTTCAAAGCCAGCGATTTAGCCCTGTGCTAAACCACAGTAATGGTAATGGTACTGTCATTGACTGTCAAGGGGCAATGGTTAGATCCTCTCTTGTAGCAGATGATCATTGCCTGGCACTTGTGTGGCGCGAATGTAACTTGCCACTTGTCAGCCCGAGTCTGAATATTGTCCAGGTTTTGCTGCATTTGGACATGGACTGCTTCATTGTCTGAGGAGTCGCGAATGGTGCTGAACATTGTGCAGTCATCTGCAAACATCCCCATTTCTGACCTCATGATGGAAGGGAGGTCATTGATGAAGCAGCTGAAGATGGCTGGGCCAGAGGAACCCCTGCAGTGATGTCCTGGAGCTGCAATGATTGACCACCAACCACCACAGCCATCTTCCTTTGTGCCAGGCATGGCTCCAACCAGCGGAGTGTTTTTCCATCACCTGATGGAGGAGCAGCACTCCGAAAGCTTGTGATTTCAAAAAAACCTGTTGGACTTCAATCTGGTGTTGTGAGACTTCTTACTGTGCCCATTGACTCCAGTTTAGCTAGGACTCCTTGATGCAATAGTCAGTCAAATGCTGCCTTGATGTCAAGGGCAGTCACTCTCACTTCACCTCTGGCATTCAGCTCTTTTGTCCATGTTTGAACCAAGATAGTAATGAGGTCAGGAGCAGAGTGACCCTGGCGGAACCCAAACTGAGCGCCCGTGAGCAGGTTATTGCTGAGCAAGTGCTGCTTGATAGCATTGTTGATGACTCCTTCCATCACTTTGCTGATGATGGAGAATAGACTGATAAGGCTGTAATTGGCTGGGTTGGATTTGACCTGTTTCTTGTGTTCAGGACACACCTGGACAGTTTTCCACATTGCCGGGTAGATGCCAGTGTTGTAGCTATACTGGAACAGCTTGGCTGGAGTGCGGTATGTTATGGAGCACAAATCTTTCATTATTTAGTGCCTTCAGCCATTCCTTGATATCACGTTGAGTGAGTCGTATTGGCTGAAGACTGACATCTGTGATGCTGGGAACCTCCGGAGGAGACGGAGATGGATCATCCACTCAGCACTTTTGGCTGAAGATTGTTGCGAATGCCTCAGCCTTGTCTTTTGCACATATGTGCTGGGCTCCTCCATCATTGAGGATGGGGATATTTGTGGAGCCTCCACCTCCAGTGAGTTAGACCATAAGACCATAAGACATAGAAGCAGAATTAGGCCACTCAGCCCATTGAGTTTGCACTGCCATTCAATCATGGCTGATATTTTTCTCATCCCCATTCTCCTGCCGCCTCCCTATAACCCCTGATCCCCTTATTAATCAAGAACCTATCTATCTATGTCTTAAGGACACAGCGATTTGGCCTCCACAGCCTTCTGCAGCAAAGAGTTCCACAGGTTCACCACTCTCTGGCTGAAGAAATTCCTCGTCATCTCTGTTTTAAAGGATCGTCCCTTTAGTCTGAGATAGTGTCCTTTGGTTCTAGTTTTTCCTACAAGTGGAAACATCCTCTCCACATCCATCCTATCCAGGCCTCGCAGTATCCTGTAAGTTTCAATAAGATCCCCTCTCATCCTTCTAAACTCCAACATGTACAGACCCAGAGACCTCACCCTTTCCTCATACGACAGGCTATTCATTTCAGGGATCATTCTTGTGAACCTCCTCTGGACCCTTTCCAAGCCAGCACATCTTTCCTTAGATATGGAGCCCAAAACTTCTCACAATTATCCAAATGGGGTCTGACCAGAGCCTTATACAGACTCAGACGTACACCCCTGATCTTGTATTCTAGCCCTCTTGACATGAATGTTAACATTGCATCTGCCTTCTGAACTGTCGACTGAACCTGCACGTTAACTGTTGTTTAATTGTCCACCACCATTCACAGCTGGATATGGCAGGACTACAGAGTGTAGATCTGATGCATTTGTTGTGCAATCACTTAGCTTTGTCTATTACTTGCTGTTTATGTTGTTTGGCACACAAGTAGTCCTATGTCGTAGCTTCACAGGTTGTTGCTCCTGGCATGCTCTCCTGCACTCTTCATTGAACCAGGGTTGATTCCCTGGCTTGGTGACAACAGAATAGTGGGGGATTTGCCGGGTCATGAGGTTGCAGATTGTGGTTCAATACAATTCTGCTGCTGCTGATGGCCCACAGCACCTCATAGATGCCCAGTCTTGTGCTGCTAGATCTGTTCGAAGTTTATCCCATTTAGCACGGTGGTAGTGCCACACAACACAATAGAAGTATCTTCAATGTAAAGACGAGACTTTGTCTCCACAAGGACTGTGCGGTGGTCACTTCAACCGATACTGTCACAGACAGATGCATCTGCAGCAGGCAGGTTGGTGAGGATGAGGTCAAGTATGTTTTACCCTCTTATTGGTTCCCTCACCACCTGCTGCAGTCCCAGTCTAGCAGCTATGTTGTTTAGGACCCGGCCAGCTCGGTCCACAAATTCACCACCCTCTGGCTGAAGAAATTCCTCCTCATCTCTGTTTTAATGGAATTGTCCCTTTAGTCTGAGGCTGTGGCCTCGGGTTCTAGTTTTTCCTACTAGTGGAAACATCCTCTCCATCTCGGCCTCTCAGTATCCTGTAAATTTCAATAAGGTTCCCCCTCATACTTCTAAACTCCAATGAGTACAGACCCAGAGTCCTCAACCGTTCCTCATATGATAAGCTCTTCATTCCAGGGATCATTTTTGTGAACTTCCTCTGGACCCTTTCCAAGGCCAGAACATCCTTCCTTATATAGGGGGCCCAAAACTGCTCACAATACTCCAAATGGGATCTGACCAGAGCTTTATACAGTCTCAGAAATACATCCCTGCTCTTGTATTCAAGCCCTCTTGACATGAATGCTCGCATTACATTTGCCTTCCTAATTGCCAGCTGAACCTGCATATTAACCTTAAGAGAATCTTGCACAAGGACTTCCAAGTCCCATTGTGCTTCTGATTTCCTAAGCATTTCCCCATATTTAGCACAGTAGGCTAAACAGCTGGCTTGCAATGCAGAACAATGCCGGCAGCGCGGGTTCAATTCCCGTAACAGCCTCCCCGAACAGGCGCCGGAATGTGGTGACTAGGGGCTTTTCACAGTAACTTCATTGAAGCCTACTTGTGACAATAAGCGATTGGCGGAGGTGGTGCACTCCCTGTGCTCCATGGCCGAGCAGACCCTGGTCGAGACGGCAGTGGGCCTCCAGGACAGGCAGTGCTAGGTGGAAGGGGAGGCTCAAGGGATAGATCCTCTCACCCCCCCAGCCCATGGAGTAGCCTGGAGGCCAACGGGCACACCGAGGCAGGAGGAGGAGATGGGGCCTGTGCCAGTGACTCGCACAGGGGAGATGACCGCAGCACCTCGGACTCCTCCCTCCTGTCCCTGGCGCATCTGGTAGGCAGAGGGCAGAACAGCGCTGCACCATGTCACCTGGGACACCCGAACAGCGGCCGGGCCAATCCAGGCCCGGTCACCCTAGAAGACGCCTGCCAAAGGGGACCCAGGTCACAGGGCGGAATCACAGCAGGCCGCCTCCACTCCATCTGTATTGACTGGGGGTTCACTTAGATGTAGCATTAGTGTCCAGAAGGACAGAAAGGTAGACACCAGTTAAATTGGCATGTGTGTCATAGATATGTCATAGAATTTACAGTACAGAAGGAGGCCATTCGGCCCATCGAGTCTGCACCGGCTCTTGGAAAGAGCAACCTACCCAAGGTCCACACCTCCACCCTATCCCCATAACCCAGCAACCCTACCCAACACTATGGGCAATTTTGGACACTAAGGGCAATTTAGCATGGCCAATCCACCTAACCTGCACATCTTTGGACTGTGGGAGGAAACCGTAGCACCCGGAGGAAACCCACGCACACACGGGGAGGATGTGCAGACTCCGCACAGATAGTGATCCAAGCCGGAATCGAACCTGGGACCCTGGAGCTGTGAAGCAATTGTGCTATCCACAATGCTACCGTGCTGCAGGGCACAGTTTAGTGATAGGGGTTAGGGATTGTATCTGTATATATGTTTGTATATTAATCACCTGTGTACAATGTTACAACCTGCCTCGTGCTCTGTCAGATGGGTGTGAGGGGTAGGTTGGGCTGGGCTGACCGCAGAGGGGACACTGGGTGGGGTGGATTGGGCGAAAGTTGGGGGTGGGCTTTGTCATGATATTCAAACACACACATCATGATAGACACACCAACAGACAAATCAGCACACACAACACGACAACCAATCATAGACAAGGACAGAGACAGTATAAGAGAAGAAACACAACACCTGGTGGCCAGTAGATCTGGAGACCAGGACAAGGACAGGACCTGATAAACATCACACACAGGGAGTCACCACGTGCAGAGTATCAAGACAGAACTGTAAATAACAAGTTGAAATAAAACAGCGTTGTACCAAATACAACCGTGTTGGTTCATCTGTACATCAGAACACCCAACACTACATGGTACAGGAATGGATCGATACCTGCCGGCAAACCTGCCATCCTGAGATATGGACATCAACAACAAACCGCAGCCGTTGCAAGTCGCTGGGAACCTTGGCACCAATTGGAAGCTTGTCAAGCAGCGATTTGAACTGTACATGCGAGCCAACGAGAAACAGAGTGCCTCGGACGAAACAAAGATTGCGATGCTCCTCACCACCGCAGGTCAGCACACCATCGATGTATTCAACTCACTGGTGTTCGCGGAAGGCGAACCAATCCAAGTATGACACGGTCCTCCTCAAGCTAGACCAGCACTTTAACGTTGAAGTGAATGAAAGTTTTGAAAGGTATATCTTTCAGCAACGCCTGCAAGGTAAGGATGAGCTCTTTCAACCCTTTCTGACGCACCTCCGCATACCCGCGCAGTCCTGCGGTTACGGCAACACCTCAGAGTCCATGATCCAGGACCAGATTGTTTTTGGCGTTGCCTCCAGTGGCCTACGCCAGCAGCTTCTTAAAGTTAAAGGCCTGACCTTAGCGTCTGCGGTGGAAGCTTGTGTCCTCCATGAAAATGCAACCAGCCGTTTTGCCCAATTTCAGGCGACCGAGTCGGCACGGATGGGGTCCCTAGCCGTCGAATCGGCAAGCCAGGCCGCCCACGAGGCCGAACGCATCCAGGCAATTGATTATCTCCCGGCCCGCGGCCCGGACGAGGGCGGCCGTTCCCCGCGCTTTTCGCGGTCTCCCGCCAAAACCAACGGCAACATCGAGGGACGCACTGCGCAGGCGCGCCCGATGCAAGACCGAACTGCGCATGCGCAGTGGCGTAACGAACGCCGTGACGCCATGACGTGCGGCAACTGTGGAGCTGTACATTTAAAAGGGCAATGTCCTGCTAAAAACCGACAATGCCTACGATGTGGCAAGATGGGCCACTACGCTGCCTACTGTCGAGCGGTTCAACCGATGGATCCTACACATCTCCGACAACCTCGCAGACACGTCAGGACCGTCCAGCCCGTACATCAGGACATCCAGCCAAATGGCACAGATGACCAAGATGCCTTCCGGGTTTCAGTCATTGATGTGAACAGGGTCAACACCATCAATCCGGCCGATGAATGGAGTGCCACCCTGACGGTCAACCGATCGCAGATCACTTTCCGCCTGGACACTGGCGCATCCGCCAACCTCACAGCATATTCAGCATTCCAGGCCATGAAAGTCAAACTACCTATCCAGCCATCCCGGTGCAAGATGGTTGACTATAACGGGAACGTCATCCCGGCCATGGGATCTTGCCAGCTCCAGGTGACACACAAAACGCACACGGCCACACTCCCCTTTGAAATTGTTGGCTCATCGAAAGATTCCTTGCTGGGCGCACAGGCATGCAAGGCTCTTCACCTTGTACAGCGAATTATGTCTCTCTCTCCAGACGACACATCCGACTTCCTGGATGCTGACTTCAACGCAAATCTCCAATCCCTCCTTGCTCACAACCAGGAGGTATTTGAAGGCATGGGGACACTGCCATACACATACAAAATTTGCCTCAAACCGGACGCCATCCCGGTCGTTCACGCACCTCACAGGGTTCCTGCGCCACTTAAAGACCACCTCAAGTTGCAGCTGCAGGATCTCCAGGACCAAGGGGTCCTATCCAGGGTCACGGAGCCAACGCCATGGGTCAGCTCCATGATGTGTGTCAAGAAGCCCTCTGGCGAGCTCCGCATCTGTATAGACCCTAAAGACCTAAATAATAACATTATGCGGGAACACTATCCCATACCTAAACGAGAGGAAATCACCAGCGAGATGGCCCAAGCCAAAATATTCACCAAACTGGATGCCTCTAAAGGATTTTGGCAGATCCAACTGGACCCGTCCAGCCGAAAGCTATGTACTTTTAGCACCCCTTTCGGCAGATTCTGCTACAATCGGATGCCATTTGGCATCATCTCGGCATCCGAGGTCTTCCACAGAATAATGGAGCAGATGATGGAAGGCATCGAAGGGGTACGCGTATATGTGGACGATATCATCATCTGGTCCACCACTCCGCAGGAGCACATACATCGTCTCCAACGCGTTTTCGCCCGCATACGAAACAATGGCCTGCGCCTCAACCGCGCCAAGTGTGCCTTTGGCCAGACCGAATTGAAGTTCCTGGGGGACCACATCTCCCAATCAGGGGTCCGTCCCGACGCAGACAAGGTAAGCGTCATCACAGCCATGCCGCGGCCGGCCGACAAGAAGGCTGTACTACAATTCCTGGGCATGGTCAACTTCCTCGGGAAATTCATTCCCAATCTTGCTTCCCACACAACGGCTCTGCGTCATCTTGTAAAGAAATCTACAGAGTTTCAGTGGCAACATACACACCAGCTGGAATGGGAGAAGCTCAAACACAAACTGGCCACGGCACCAGTGTTGGCGTTCTTCGACACGTCTCGTCCCACCAAAATCTCAACTGATGCCAGCCAATCCGGTATTGGAGCAGTGCTCCTGCAGAAAGATAACACGTCGTCATGGGCCCCGGTTGCCTATGCATCACGGGCCATGACCCCTACGGAACAGCGCTACGCGCAAATTGAAAAAGAATGCCTGGGCGTGCTAACTGGTTTGGACAAGTTCCACGATTATGTGTCTGGTCTTCCACGATTCATGGTCGAAACTGACCACCGCCCCCTGGTCAACATAATAAACAAGGACCTGAACGACATGACCCCTCGCCTCCAGCGCATCTTACTTAAACTCAGGAGGTATGATTTCCAACTGATCTACACTCCAGGGAAGGACCTCATCGTGGCGGATACCCTATCCCGAGCAGTGAGTACACCACCAGATGCGGAGGGTTTCGTATGTCAAGTTGAGGCACACGTGGCTTTGACAGCGGCAAATCTGCCGGCTAACGACCCCAGTCTGGCCCGCATACGCGCAGAGACAGCGGCCGACCCCCTTCTACAGCTAGTGATGCGCCACATGACGGAAGGTTGGCTCAAAGGGCAGTGCCCGCAGTTCTATAATGTGCGAGATGACCTAACCACCATTGATGGGATCCTTCTGAAGCTAGACAGGATCGTCATTCCGCACAGTATGCGCCAGATGATTCTCAATCAAATACACGAAGGCCATTTGGGAGTCGAGAAGTGCAGACGGAGGGCCCGAGAGGCGGTATATTGGCCGGGCATTAATGACTATATTGCCAACATGGTACTCAATTGCACAACCTGCCAGAGGTTTCAGCCGGCGCAACTGCCTGAGACGCTTCTGCCCCATGAGCTGGTGACGTCCCCCTGGGCGAAGGTGGGTGTCGACCTATTTCACACGCTTGGCATCGACTATAGTATCATCATAGACTACTTCTCCAATTACCCAGAAGTCATACCCCTACACGATCTGACAGTCTGCAGTCATCAGGGCCTGCAAGGACACCTTTGCTCACCACTGCGTTCCAATGACTGTCATGTCGGACAATGGGCCCTGTTTCGCCAGCCGTGAATGGTCGTCCTTTGCCGCATCATATGGTTTCACACACGTAACATCCAGCCCTCTACATCCATAGTCAAATGGAAAGGCGGAAAAAGGCGTTCACATTGCCAAGCGGCTCCTCTGCAAGGCTGCTGCTGCCGGATCGGACTTTCACCTTGCCCTGCTGGCCTATCGATCGGCCCCGCTAGCCACGGGTCTCTTGCCAGCACAGCTACTGATGGGTCGCACCCTCAGGACAACTGTGCCTTCCATCCTGACACCAACAACGGACCATGCTAAGGTACTGCACAAGATGCAACTGCAGCGTGATCGCCAGAAGAGTCTTTACGATACAAGGGCGACTGATCTTCCCCCCCTGTCCTCCGGGGATAAAGTCCGCATTCATCTGCCAAATGGTGGCTGGTCAGCACCTGCCGAAGTTCTCCGACGTGTGGCTCCCCGCTCGTTCCTGGTACGCATGCCGGATGGATCAGTGCGTCGCCGCAATCGGCGAGCCCTTCGCCGCCTTCCACGCTCGCAACCGAACAGTGCACACACGCCGGGTCCTCCACTGGTTCCCGAGGATGACGTCGTGGAGCTGCCACAGATCATGCCCCTTCCATCGCCACCCGTGGCCAGGCTCGCACCTCAGCCGGTGGTTCTCGACCCACCCTTGAGACGGTCAACCCGAATTCGTCGCACACCTACTGGATTGGACTTATCAGACTGTTCACACGTTAAAGTTGAAACACTATTGTATTGTAACATGTTACTGTTTTATCATTCCAGATATCTTTGACCGGACCACACTTCAAAGTTTTTTGTCTTCCTGTTTTGTTATGGTACAACCTCGTTAGCATGACACACCCGACATCGCCCCATGTATATAGTTACGCCACATGCACCTGCTGTAAATATCACGCACACACACTTTTAGATGCACTCAGAACACATTCGTATTTATAACCACGTAGGCACATAATTTTGTAAAAAAGGGTGGATGTCATGATATTCAAACACACACATCATGATAGACACACCAACAGACAAATCAGCACACACAACACGACAACCAATCATAGACAAGGACAGAGACAGTATAAGAGAAGAAACACGACACCTGGTGGCCAGTAGATCTGGAGACCAGGACAAGGACAGGACCTGATAAACATCACACACAGGGAGTCACCACGTGCAGAGTATCAAGACAGAACTGAAAATAACAAGTTGAAATAAAACAGCGTTGTACCAAATACAACCGTGTTGGTTCACCTGTACATCAGAACACCCAACACTACAGGCTTGGCTCCATGTGATGGAATGGCCAGCTCACATGCAGGGATCACCCTTGGACGGAGGGAAGTGCTACTGTGGGCAGGGGTCAGACATTGTCAAATGATGCAGAGCACCAGAGCTCATCGCAGAGAGGGTTGTCATCATCCTCCATCCCATGGACCAGACCCACTGTTACTGCCAACCCAGGGCTCCCCTCCAGTGGTGCAGCAGGTATGTATCACGAAAACACTGGAGGCGGGGATGGTTAACCATAGAAGGAGGGGGGCGGTGGATGTGGGGTGGGATGCGTTGGCCGTGCCCCTTACCAGTTACCTTTCCTAGTCAGTGAACCTAGAGGGGATCAGAGCGGCGTGTGCACGTTGGCCCTGGCACACGCGTGTACCCTCCCATGCCTGCCTGGATCCCATCTCGTGCCCATCCTCGAACTCACACGCATCCCCCTCGTCCAACGAGCTTTCATCCTCCTCCTCCAGCATGTCGTCCCTCTGCTGCGTGATGTTATGGAGGTCGCAGCAGGTCGCCACAACGCGGGCGCGTCTCCCAGCGCCATACTGGAGAACCCTTCCAGAGCAGCCAAGGCACCTGAACCCCATCTTCAGGATGCCGAAGCACCGCCTGATCACGCCCCAGGTCGTGGCATGGGTGTCGTTGTAGCTGGTCTCCATGTCAATCTGTGGCCTCTGGATAGGTGTCATATGGCTGCAGTGGATAACCCCTGTCACCCAGGAGCCAACCCCCCAGCCGGAGGCACGCCTTGAAGAGGCCAGGAATCAACGAGTGTGCCAGGATGAAGGTGTTGTGCACACTGCCCAGATATCGGGCGCAGACATACATGATGCACATCTGATAGTCACACATCAGCTGCACGTTCAAGTGGAACCCTTTTCGATGTGAGTAGAGCGGTCTGTCATCTGCAGATGCTCATAGGGCAACATGCATCCCGTTGATCACTCCTGGACCCGGGGCATGTCGGTGATGGCAGCGAACCCCGCTGCTTGGGCATCCTGAAATAGATGTATTGTGCCAACTGGTCATGTAAGGCTTCCATGATGGCATGGATGCACCTGTGCACCGAGCTCTGTGAGATCCCAGACAGGTACCCACCCAGCGTCTGGAAGGACCCTGCGGCGTAAATGTTCAGGGCGACTGTCACCTTGACGGCTACAGGGAGCGGGTGACCTCCCCCATTCCTCCGTGATGCCAGGTGCACCATGAGCTGGCCCCCTGCTCAGCCGGAGTCTTTGACAGCATGCCTGGTCCGACAGATCCTCAAATGACAGGCGCTGCAGGTACACATGAGGTCTTATGTGGCACCTCCTTTGCGCCTCCTCCTCCTCGGCCTGTTGGCCAGCCGGCTCTCCATTCTCACTGGCTGCCTCCTGTTCTTCTGGGGCAGGCTCTGCTGCTGCAACTACCTGCTCCTTGAGCAGCTCCAGCTCGTACAGCCACAGTGCAGCCTCCAGGGCTACGGCAACTGCGAGGAAGGTCACCATTGCTGTTTGTATTCCAATATCCTTGGTCTGCAGGGGGTGAAAGGCAGACATTAGCATGGTTCACACCCCCATGCCCAACCAGGTCCAACGAGTTACATGGTGGCCCCGGTGGCACTGTGGACCCTGCACCTGATTGCCCCCCCCCCCCCCGTCCGCCTCCTCCATCCTCGCAACTCTGGCCCCATCGGTGCCTGGCACCTTGGGGCCTCTGGTCCTGTCGCCCTAACCATTGGTTAGCATTGCCCATCCCAGTGGTACTCTCCCCGGGCCTCGTCCGGCGGCCCACCTGTAGGGGCCACAGTGGCCCCTGCCCTTGGAGGCCGGTTGGGAGGGTGGGGGGGAGAGGTGGGTGGGTGGTAGGGGGGAGAGTGGAGTGGAGGGTGGTGGCTGGGGTGCAGGAATGATGGGGTGGGTTAACTGTTCACCGGTGGCACTCTGCAGAACCAGGGGCCAAGGTGGTTGGTCAGTTGGGTGCGCAGCAAGATGGCTGCCTTATAGGCCATGGTAATGACGGTCCGTGCCTGGACACCGTCCCAGTGCCATCCAGTGAGCCAGTTGTGTTGACAAACTTTATTCTGCACAGTCATCCCCGTCCACATCAGGGCCCCTTGACCTCAGATCCCAGACTTCTGTCGAAAGCATTGGGGAGGATGTGTTCAGCTGCCCTTTGCTCATCCACACACTTACCCTTTGTTCGCGAGAGGATCCTCAGTGGTGAAACCCTGCCCTTTAGTGTTTGATTGTTGGCAGCCGGTGCTGGTGATCCTACAGTTCCGGCACACTGTTCAGGCATCAAGGTTTGCTGGACATGCAATCTTCCTCTGAGGCATGGCATGTGTGCCCTCAAGGTGGCACTTGAGAGTTGAGGAGTGTGAAGTGCTCTCACAACTAACAAGGTTACTTCGCCATTTGTAATTTTGTAATAGCAATCAGCTGTAAGGCTAGAGGCTGCTCACAGTCAAAGTGAGTGAAATTGAATTTCAGGATAGAAGCCATAGTAGGGGTCTGTCCAGGAAGAGTTTGGTAGGGCAGAGGTAGGACAGGTGGTTGACCCTGTTATGGATCTCTACAATATGTAAAGATGGTTTGGAGGCCTCACTGACGCAAAATCCCTGACCCCCCCTTCCCGTGACCAAAGACATGCAGCAACCTGGAATGGTCAGACCCCTGACCAAGCCCAACGCCCCCCCCCCCCCCCCCTCCCCTCCACCCGCCACCCAGCCCCCGAGCACTGGGGCAGCAGTTCCACTGCCCTTGAGCTGCAGGCCAAAAACTGAAAATGGCTACTCACCTCCTCACTTTCCCTCAGAAGCCATTGCACCAGCTTCACGTTTTTGCAAAAGAGTATTAAGCAATGCCCTCGTGACGTCCTGCTGGGGTGTCGGATAATTCCAAGGAGCCCACTTCATTTGACTTCAATTTCGTTAATGAGATTGAAATTAATGCAAATGAGGGTTAATGATATTCTCGGCATCGGGAGCGGGCCAGGAAAAATGGCGCGAACCTGGATTTTGCCCTCTCCCGCTATTCACCGGGCCTACCCCATCCGCACCAAACACAATGCGGTTGCTGAATCGAGCCCGTTACCAGACACCTTTATTTGTAGTATCACATACTGAATCAACAATTCTCAGTTTATATTGTAAGCCAGTGAATGAAGCATTCTTGTTAAATGTTTAAATCAGCATTGTAAAATAATATTGAGCTTCAACTTTTTTTTAAGTACTGAGTTGTTCAGCCTCACTCACTACCTTTATTCAATAAGGTAGGATGGTACGCATTTGGTGACTGAATAGCGACCCTAAAGGACCGCAAATAAATACAGAAAGCAATATGACTTGCCAGGATTGATTTTCCTCTTAACTAGGTCCACAGATGGGTTTAAATGGAGCATAAATGACCAGAAGTGTCACACAGATTGCCAGTCAAATGTAAATTGAGTTCAGGAAGCGTTTGTAGAAAACAGGTTTCAATTTCACTGTAATCCATTAATACGTTCACTGTGATATCCTTTTGACATCAAAGCAGTTCTTATTTTTTTCATTTGTTTTTGCTAGCAAGGCCAGTATTTATTGTCCATCTCTAGTTGCACTTGAGCTGTTGGAGAATGTGTTCCAGGATTTTGACCCTGCAACTTTGAAGAAATAGTAATATATTTCCAAGTCAGGATGGTATGTGATTTGGAGGGGATCATTTAAGTGGTGATGTTTCCTTGTGATGTGTTGGGTGCTCTGGATCCGTGGAACACATACAGGCCACCAACACTTAAAATAGTGTAACACTATTTTATTAAGTTAGAAACTGTTGAACATACTTTCACTGTGGGTTAACACGATGTTAGATTAAAATAAAGACCTATGCCTGTCCGAACCAGTCTATGCACTCAGCACTAGGTGAGGATCTGTGCTGTAAGCTGTAAGCTCTGTCCTTGTAGGAGGCTGCATCCGGAATGAGCGGGAACTCTTATTCCCCCTGTCTTTATAGAGAGTGTGCTCTAACTGGTGATTGGCTGCGGTGTTGTGTGTGTTGATTGGTCTTGCTGTGTGTCCATCAGTGTGTGTGTATCTGCACCATGACATACTGGTGTATATTATGACATCCCCCCTTTTATAAAAGAATGTATGTGTGTGGCAATAAATAATGTATGGTGAGAATGTTCCTAACTACGTGTGGAGTGCGAAGACATATTTACAGGACTACATACATGAGAACTAAGCTATTTACATGGGAAGGTGCCTGGTGCAGAGAAGCAGTATGCAACAAGAATAACGAGATCAACACTATATACATACCAGGGAAATGATCAAACAAAGCAACGAAACAATTCAGAGAGTCTTTAAGTCCGCAAAGTTCATAAATTTAGTCTCTGAGGTGGGCGACGAATTCTGATTGACCGCCTCAAGGGTGGGTCGAGAGCCGCCGGTTCAGGAGCGGGCTGGACTGCGTCAGAGTCAGGGGGATGCAGAGTGACAGGGAGCTCTGCATAGTCCGTGGCAGGTTCAGCAGGAGGGCGAGGCGACAGTGGAGGATCACGTGGCGAGCGTGGAAAGAGACAAAGGGCGCGCCGATTGCAGCGCAGAATAGAGCCATCCGGTAGACGAACCAGGAACGAGCGGGGGGCCACCTGCCGAAGGACAACAGCGGTTGCAGACCAGCCCCCATCCAGAAGATGGACGCGGACGTTGTCATCTGGAGCTAGAGCAGGGAGATCAGGTGCATGGGAGTCATGAGCTGCCTTGTGCTGTGCATGAGACAGCTGCATCCGGCGAAGGACTGGAACGTGGTTGAGGTCTGGGACATGGATGGACGGCACCGTCGTCCTCAGGGTACGACCCATGAGTAACTGGGCTGGCGACAGGCCAGTGGACAGTGGGGCGGAGCGATTGGCCAGCAAAGCAAGGTGGAAATCGGACCCAGCATCGGCAGCCTTGCATAGGAGCCGTTTGACTATATATACTCCCTTCTCCGCTTTGCCGTTGGATTGGGGGTACAGGGGACCGGATGTCACATGGGCAAAATTGTACCAACTGGCAAAGTTGGACCATTCCTGGCTGGCGAAGCAGGGGCCATTGTCTGACATAACCGTTAGCAGGATGCCGTGTCGAGCAAAGGTGTCTTTACATGCACGAATGACGGCAGACGAGGTGATGTCGTGCAACCGTATCACCTCCGGGTAATTCTAAAAGTAGTCCACGATCAGGACATAGTCTCTGCCCAGCGCGTGGAACAGGTCGATGCCCACCTTGGTCCATGGTGACGTGACCAACTCATGGGGCTGCAGGGCCTCACGTGGTTGGGCTGGCTGGAAGCGCTGACAAGTGGGGCAGTGAGCACTGTTTGGCTATGTCCTCATTAATGCCGGGCCAGTACACTGCCTCTCGGGCCCGTCAGCGGCACTTTTCCACGCCAAGGTGGCCCTCGTGCAGTTTTCCAGGACAAGATGGCGCATGCTATGCGGGATGACAATGCGGTCCAGTTTTAGAAGATCCCCGTCTACTACCGCCAGATCATCTCTGACATTATAGAACTGAGGGCATTGGCCCTTGAGCCACCCGTCCGTTAGGTGGCACATGACACGCTGTAGCAAGGGGTCAGCCGCCGTCTCGCGGAGAATTTGGACGAGGCGTTCATCCGTGGCAGGTAGATTGGAGGCCGCGAATGCCACATGGGCGTCAGCCTGGCAGACAAATCCCGCTGGGTCACATGGAGTGTTGACTGCCCTGGAGAGAGCATCAGCAATGATGAGGTCTTTGCCTGGGGTGTATACCAGCTGGAAGTCATATCGCCGGAGCTTGAGAAGAATACGCTGGAGGCGAGGCGTCATACCGTTCAAGTCTTTCTGTATTATATTGACCAGCGGGCGATGGTCGGTCTTGACGGTGAATTGAGGAAGTCCGTAGACATAATCGTGAAACTTAACCACACCGATCAGAAGACCCAGGCACTCATTTTCTATCTGCACGTAGCGCTGCTCCGTGGGGGTCATCGCACGTGACACATATTCAACGGGGGCCCATGATGAGGCCTCATCACATTGAAGGAGCACTGCCCCAATGCCGGATTGGCTGGCATCGGTTGAAATTTTGGTCTCCTTTGCTGGATCAAAGAAAGCTAAGACCGGGGCCGTGGTCAGTTTTGCTTTGAGTTCTCTCCATTCGCGCTCATGGACAGGAAGCCATTGGAAGTCTGTCGTCTTCCTGACCAGGTTCCTGAGAGCCGTGGTACAAGAGGCGAGGTTAGGGATATATTTCCCTAAAAAATTGACCATGCCCAGAAATCGGAGGACCGCCTTCTTGTCCTCTGGTGTTTTCATAGCTGTGATGGCAGCTACCTTGTCCGCATCCGGCTGCACACCCAATTGGGAGATGTGGTCCCTGAGGAACTTGAGTTCCGTCAGACCAAAAGAGCATTTGGCCCTGTTGAGGCGGAGGCCATGCTCATGTACACGTCTGAATACGCGCTGGAGGCGACTAACATGCTCCTGCGGGGTGGTGGACCAAATGATTATGTCATCGACATAGATGCGAACACGTTCAATGCCTTCCATCATTTGCTCCATAATCCTATGGAACACTTCTGATGCAGATATGATCCCGAACGGCATCCTGTTGTAACAATATCTGCCAAAGGGGGTATTAAATGTGCAAAGTTTCCTGCTGGATTTATCGAGCTGGATTTGCCAGAATCCCTTTGAGGCGTTGAGTTTGGTGAAGAGCTTGGCGTGAGCCATCTCACATGTGAGCTCTTCGCGCTTGGGAATTGGATAATGCTCCCTCATGATATTGCGATTTAGATCCTTGGGATCAATGCAAATTCTCAATTCGCCGGAAGGCTTTTTCACACATACCATGGAACTGACCCAATCGGTCGGTTCCGTGACTTTGGAAATCACTCCTTGGTTCTGGAGGTCCTGCAGCTGCTGCTTGAGGTGGTCCTTAAGGGGTGCTGGGACCCTGCGTGGTGCGTGCACCACAGGCGTGGCATTCTGTTTCAATAAGATCGTGTAGGTGTACGGGAGCGTGCCCATGCCCTCGAAGACATCGTGGTGCTGGTTGATAATGGCTTCGAGCTGCGCCCTGAAGTCGGTGTCCTGAAAGGCAGACGCGTCAGCAGGAGCGAGAGAGTGAATTCTCTGAACTAGATTCAACAGCTTGCATGCCTGCGTGCCAAGCAGGGAGGCTTTCGAGGAGCCCACGATTTTAAAGGGAAGGATGGCTTTGTGTGACCTGTGCGTCACTTCGGGCTGACACGAGCCGCTGGCAGCAATGGCATTGCCATTATAATCTAATAGCTGGCAGGTTGATGGGAGGATGGCTGGTTTGACACAAAGGCTTTGGAGGTCAGACCGCGTAATGAGATTGGCGGAGGCACCAGTGTCCAGGCGGAATCATATTTGGGACCAGTTGACCATAAGGGTGGAACACCACTCATCGTCTGGATCGATGCTGTACACCGATAGAGGCTGGATTCTTTGCTTCGGTGACACCCTGTTTTTGGTAACGATACTGATTCGAAAAGGTGCCTTCTGGTCCTCAGTGTCAATATCGGGTAGTAGGCCCGCATCGGACTCGGTGACCGTGGGTTGAATGGCCCGGACATTCCTGCGAGGCTGGCCGGAGCGATACGAATTGGCAGGCCGAGCTGATCTGCATAAAGCAGCATAGTGGCCAAGTTTGCCAATTCTCAGGCATTGTCGGGATTTGGCAGGGCATTGCTGCTTTAAGTGGGCGGAGCCACAGTTGCCGCATGTTGTACCATCAGTACGTTCGCTGCGCCACCGCGCATGCGCGGTGCGGCCGTACGTGGTGCGCGCCTGCGCAGTACGTTCGTCGACGTCGCCGTCCCCTCGTTCGGTGCGCACAAATGCGGGAGTCTGCGAAAAGCGCGCGTAATGGCCGCCCTCATCCAGGCTGAGGCCCTGGAGTTGCTCGATTGCTTGGACCCGTTCTGCCTCATGGGGACCTTGCTGCGCCGTTTCAGCCGCTTGGATGTGGGAATAGCGACAAGTGGCATGTTCATGTAACACGCAGGTCTTGATGGCGGTCGCTAGGGTGAGCTGCTTTACCTTAAGGATCTGCTGGCATAGGGGGTCTGACTGAACACCGAAAACAATCTGGTCGCGTATCATGGAGTCGGAGGTGGGCCCGTAATTACAGGACAGCGCAAGGATGCGGAGGTGGGTGAGAAAGGACTGGAAAGGTTCATCCTTACCCTGCAAACGCTGTTGGAGTACATAGCGCTCGAAACTTTCATTCACCTCGATGTCGCAGTGAGTGTCAAACTTGAGGAGGACCGTCTTGAATTTTGATTTATCTTCATCATCAGCAAAGGTGAGAGAATTGAAAATGTGGATGTCATGTTCCCTGGCCATGGATAGGAAGAGACCGATCTTCTTGGTGTCCGAGGCAGCTTCCCGGTCTGTGACTTCCAGATAGAGCTGGAAGCGTTGTTTGAATATCTTCCAGTTGGCCCCCAGGTTACCGGTGATGCGGAGCGGCGGCGTCGGGCGGACGCTGCCCATTTTGCAGGATGGCTGTATGCTGGTGGAAGGCAGATCACTTGCAGGTAGGTCTAAGAAGTTCTAATATCCCTCAACTCCTGGTATCATGATGCGTTGGGTGCTCTGGATCCGTGGAACACATACAGGCCACCAACACTTAAAATAGTGCAACACTATTTTATTAAGTTAGGAACTGTTGAACATACTTTCACTGTGGGTTAACACGATGTTAGATTAAACTAAAGACCCATGCTTGTCCGAACCAGTCTATGCACTCAGCACATGGTGAGGATCTGTGCTGTAAGCTGTAAGCTCTGTCCTCTTAGGAGGCTGCATCCTGAATGAGCGGGAACTCTGATGCCCCTGTCTTTATAGTGAGTGTGCTCTAACTGGTGATTGGTTGTGGCGTTGTGTGTGTTGATTGGTCTTGCTGTGTGTCCATCAGTGTGTGTGTGTCTGCACCATGATATACTGGTGTATATTATGACACCTTGCATCTGTTGTTCTTGTCCTTTCAGGTGAGAGAGATGGCAGTTTGGAAGGTGCTGTCAAAGGACCCTTGACAAATTGCCTCAGTGCATTGTGTAGATGGCACACACTGCTACCCTCTGCAAAGATGGTGGAGCGAGTGGATATTTAAGCTTGCAGATGGGATGCCGATCAAGATACCTTGTCTTGCAATGTGTTGAGCTTTTTTTTAAATGTTGCTGGAACTGAAATCATTCAGGCAAGTGGAAAGTATTCCATCACACTCCTGACTTGGATCTTGCAGATGGACAGGGTTGGGGATTCAGGTGATGAGTTATTCAACGCAGAACTTTCAGTCTCTGATCTGCTTACAGTGTTTTTATTTCTAGCCCAGTTAAGTTTCTGGTCAGTGGTAACACCCAGAATGTTAGTGGGGGTGCAGTGAAGGTAATGTCATTGAATGTCATGGGGATATAGTTAGGTTTCCTCTTGTGGGAGACGGTCATTGCCTGCATTTGTGTAGCATGAATGACACTTGTCATTAATGAAAATCACTTATTGTCACAAGTAGGCTTCAAATGAAGTTACTGTGAAAAGCCCCTAGTCGCCACATTCTGGCGCCTGTTCAGGGAGTCTGGTACGGGAATTGAACCGTGCTGCTGGCCTGCCTTGGTCTGCTTTCAAAGCCAGCTATTTAGCCCTGTGCTAAACCAGCCCCTGCTTATCAGCCATTATCAGCCAAGCTTCATTGTTGTTTGGAAGTTGCATGGACAACTTCATTCATCTGAGGAGTTGTGAATGATGCTGGACATTGTGCAATCAGCAAACATTCCCACTTTTGACCTTATAATGGATGAACAAATGAAGTAGGAGCAGGAGTAGACCGCTTAGCCCTTCAAGACTTCTGCAACTTTCAATAAGATCATGGCTGATTTGATTGTAACTTCAACCCCACATTTCTGCCCACCCCCAATAACCTTTCACTCCCTTGTTACTCAAGAATTTAGCTATCTCTTCCATAAAAATATTCATAGACTCTGCCTCCGCTGCCTTTTAAGGAAGAGAATTCCAAAGACTCACGACCCTCTGAGAGAAAAAAACTCCTCGGGCGGGATTCTCCAACCTCCCCGCTGGGTCGGAGAATCCTGGGGGGCAGCACGAATCCCACCCCGCCGCCACGACGCCGGCTGCCGTATTCTCCGGTGCCGTTTTTCGGGCGGGGGCGGGATTCACGCCACGCCAGTCGGGGGCTGTTGGCAGCGCCCCCACCGGCAATTCTCCGGAACCCGAAGGGCCGAGCGACCGTCCATGTTTGGCCAGTCCCGCCGGCGTGGGTTACTCAGGTCCCACACTGCGGGACCTGGCAGGTAAGTCGGCGGGCACGGTCCTCGGGGGGCGTGGGGGGATCCAACCACGGGGGTGCCCCCACGGTGGCCTGGCCTGCGATTGGGGCCCACCGATCTGCCGTCAGGCCTGTTCCATGCGGGCACTTCTTCCTTCTGCGCCGGCCCCTGTAGGGCTCCACCATGGCCAGCGCGGAGAAGAGAAACCCCCGTGCATGCGCCAAAATACGCCGGCCAGTTTGCGCATGCGCGAAACCACGACGGCGGGTCCACGCATGCGCAAGATTACGCCGGCCCTTCGGCGCATGCACAAACTCGCGCAATCCCTTCGGCGCCGGCTGAAGCGGCGCCAACCCCTATGCCATCCACCTAGCCCCCGAAAGTGCGGAGAATTCCGCACTTTCGGGGGCTGTTAATGCTGGAGTGGTTGGCGCCTGTTCTCCCGCCGGCGTGGGTACTTAGTCCCCCGAAGGGAGAATCCCGGCCTTCATCTCTGTCTTAAATGAGCGACCCTTACTTACAAACAGTGACCTCAAGTTCTAGATTCTCTGACAAGAGGAATCATCCTCTCCACACGCACCCTGTCAATACCCCTCAGGAGCTTAAAGATTTCAATCAAGTCGCTTCTTATTCTTTTAAACTCCAGTGAATACAAGCCTAAAGTATCCAACCTTTCCTCATTAGACACCCTGCTTCTTCCAAGTATTAGACTGGTAAACCTTCTCTGATCTGCTTCTAATGCATTTACATCTTTCCTTAAATATGGAAAGCAATACTGTACACAATACTCCAGTTGTGGTCTTACCAGTGCCTTGTACAATGGAAACATAACCTCCTTACCTTTATAATCAGTTACCCTCCAGTAAATGCCAATATTATGTTAGCTTTTCTAATTACTTGTTGCACCTGTATATTAGTCTTGTGTGATTCATGCACTAGGACACCCAGATCCCTCTGCATCTCAGAGCTCCGCAATCTCTCACCATTTAGATAATATGCCTTTTTTATTCCTCCTGCCAAAATGGATCATTTCACATTTTCCAACATCATCTTTGACTACATTAAGGAAGTTGGCCGAATAGTTTGGTCTATTTTGTTTTAGAAGTTTGGTCCATCGCTGACCGAGATGCCATGCAACTGGCTAGTGTGTGGGATCAATAATAGTATGATACAAAGAAAACTACTGATAGAACCCATCCTAGACCTCAAATGGGCTATAGAATTAGCACTATCTGTAGAGAACGCCAAGAAAGAGATCCAAGAACTCCAAGGGATGATGGACATTATTGTTCTCCGGCTGTGTGAAGGAGATACAGAGTGTCCGTCATATAGAAAAGCTAGCATTCCCAGCGAAGGCTCCCACATGCCTCACTCACCACCAACAACATTCAGCTAGGCCATTCTGTCAACTGAAAAGATGGCCAGATAACCCTAGAAGTACCAGTGAAGCCTCCCTGGTGGATTGCAAGCGTCAGCCGCAAGACCGCTGTAATTATGACCAAAGGACACGACCCAGGCAAAGCTGCCAAAAACAGCAGTATGTGTGCTGCCCCGGGCGGAACCCAAACCACCTCAGGCCTGTGCCTTGCAAGTCTACCAGCATGTAGAGGATGAAAATATGCAGCTAAACTACATCACCACCCCAAAGGTTGCTCTGCTAAATATCCAGTCTTGGTCAAAGGCCATTCCCTAGAAATGGAAGTAGATACGGGAGCTGCCATCTCCATTGTCGGAGAACAGACCTTCCAACATCTCTGAAAAGGCATCTTGCCCCGAGGCCTGCGAGACACCAGGGCCAGGTTGGCCACAGATGCAGGGGAGCCTTTGAAGACAATGAGAACCATTTAGACCCTCGGTATCTATGGGCAGCAGACAGCCCGACTCCCACTCATAGCTGTACAAGGGCCAAGACCTAGCCTCTTGAGCAGAGACTGGCATCAGAGGATCCATCTAGACTGGTTACAAATTGTTAAACTAGGGACCGGTGGACTGTACGAGGTCATTGGCAAACACCCCGAGGTATTCCAAAAAGACCATGGTCGAATAAAGGGAGTAAGGGCAAAGATTTATGTGAAGCCCAATGCCCTATCCAAACATTTCAGAATATGGCCAGTCCCATACACTTTACTTACCAAAATAGAGATCGAACACAAGCAGTTAGATAGCCTCAGGATAATATGACCAGTGCAGTTCGCAGAGTGGGCTGCACCAGTAGTCCCCATCCTCAAGCCTGACAAGTTGGTCTGCATTTCCTGGGACTATAAACTAACACTTAATAAAGTCTCACATATAGATTTGTACCCATGCCACACTTAGAAGATCTATATTCCAAACTGGCAGGGGGTCACATCTTCACCAAACTAGATATGAACTATGCCTGCCTCCAGCTAGATCGAAACCAGCCATCCAGGAAGTATGTGAAAATTATCACCCATAAGGGTTTACACATATATACATCCCTGCCCTTTGGAGTCTCGTCGGCATGCGCCATTTTTCAACGCGTGATGGTGAAACTGCAAGGGCTGCTTAAGGCGGCAACATACTCAGAGCATACAAAGTGGCGAGGATCAGTGGGAAACCAGAGGAGCATGCCAAGTGGCAAGGAATAGAGGGAAACCAGACAATTGGGAAGCCTTTAAAAGTGAGCAGAGGACAACTAAAAAAGCAATAAGGGGGGAGACGATGAAGTACGTGTGCAAGCTAGCTAGTAATATAAAGGAAGATAGGAAGAGATTTTTTTCAATATATAAAAGGCAAGAGAGAGGCAAAAATAGACATTGGACCACTAGAAAATGTGGCTGGAAAAGTAATAATAGGAAACAAAGAAATGGCAGACGAACTGAATAGTTACTTTGCATCAGTCTTCACGGTGGAATGCACCAGTGGGGTGCCAGAGCTCCAGGAGAACCAGGGGGCAGAGGTGAATGCAGTGACCATTACTAAGGAGAACGTTCTGGGGAAACTGAAAGGTCTGAAGGTGGATAAGTCACCTGGACCGGATGGACCACACCCCAGGGTCCTTAAAGAGATAGCTGAGGAAATTGTGGAGGCATTAATGATGATCTTTCAGGAATCACTGGAGGCAGGAAGGGTCCCAGAGGACTGGAAGGTGGCTAAAGTAACACCACTGTTTAAGAAGGGAGGGAGGCAGAAGACGGGAAATTATAGGCCGGTTAGCCTGACTTCGGTCATTGGTAAGATTTTAGAGTCTGTTATTAAAGATGAGATCGCGAAGCACTTGGAAGTGCATGGTAAAATAGGACTGAGTCAGCACGGCTTTGTCAAAGAGAGGTCATGTCTGACAAATCTGTTAGAGTTCTTTGAGGAGGTAACAAGCAAGTTAGACAAAAGAGAACCAGTGGACGTGATTTATTTAGATTTCCAGAAGGCCTTTGACAAGGTGCCGCATAGGAGACTGTTAAATAAGTTAAAAGCCCATGGTGTTAAGGGTAAGATCCTGGCATGGATCGAGGATTGGCTGACTGGCAGAAGGCAAAGAGTGGCGATAAAGGGGTCTTTTTCAGGATGGCAGCCGGTGACTAGAGGTGTGCCTCAGGGGTCTATGCTGGGACCACAACTTTTTACAATATACATTAATGATCTGGAAGAAGGTACTGAAGGCACTGTTGCTAAGTTTGCAGATGATACAAAGATCTGTAGAGGGACAGGTAGTATTGAGGAAGAAAGGGGGCTGCAGAAGGACTTGGACAAGCTAGGAGAGTGGGCAATGAAGTGGCAAATGAAATACATTTGGAAAAGTGTGAGGTTATGCATTTTGGAAGGAGGAATCTAGGCACAGACTATTTTCTAAATGGGGAAATGCTTCAGAAAGCAGAAGCACAAAGGGACTTGGAAGTCCTTGTTCATGATAATCTTAAGGTTAATGTGCAGTTTCAGTCGGCAGTTAAGAAGGCAAATGCAATGTTAGCATTCATGTCAAGAGGGCTAGAATACAAGACCAGGGATGTACTTCTGAGGCGGTATAAGTCTCTAGTCAGACCCCATTTGGAGTATTGTGAGCAGTTTTGGGCCCCATATCTAAGGAAGGATGTGCTGGCCTTAGAAAGGTCCAGTGAAGGTTCACAAGAATTATCCCTGGAATGAAGAACTTGTCGTATGAGGAATGTTTGAGGACTCTGGGCCTGTACTCGTTCGAGTTTAGAAGGATGAGAGGGGATCTCATTGAAACATACAAGATACTGCGAGGCCTGGATAGAGTGGACGTGGAGAGGATGTTTCCACTTGAAATGAAAAACTAGAACCAGTGGACACCATCTCAGATTAAAGGGACGATCCTTTAAAACAAAGATGAGGATGAATTTCTTCAGCCAGAGGGTGGTGAATCTGTGGAACTCTTTTCCGCAGAAGGCTATGTAGGCCAAATCACTGAGTGTCTTTAAGGCAGGGTGTCATGTGAGAGTACCTTTAAGAAATGGGTGTTTATAAATGGGTGTGTATATAAGTATCTGTAGTGAGAGTACCTTTAAGAAATGGGCGTTTATTAGTGCAGTGATGTCAGAAAGTGGGTGGAGCTAGGCTGTCTGTCAGCTTTTTACTTTCATTTTAGGCTGTTTGCTGCAGGGTGTGTTTTAGTTTCGTTTTCAGAGCTGGATAGCTGCAGTCACAGCCAGAAGGTCTATTAGAGTCTCTCCCTGTAATCTAAAGACTGGAAATCAATACTGGTGATTTAAAACTAGTAACAGTAGTGACTTTAACCTGATGTGCTCCTGGTAAAAGGTGTTTTCAGTCTTATGGATGTTAAAAGGAAAGCTTAAAGGATTACTTAGTGTTGTATTCTGTGGGGGTTGTATTTGAATTAATGGTTGCTAAGATGTTCACTGTATGTTTTAAAAAGGTTAACTTGAATTTGTAGAATAAACATTGTTTTGCACAAAAAAATACTTTTCCATTTCTGCTGTACCATACCTGTGGAGTGGGACGCGTGCTCCCCATACCACAATCTAGTAAAGGTTGTGGGCCAGGTGAACCCCTTGATACAGTTTGGGGTTCTCTAAACCCTGGCCCATTTCAGCATTTGAGGAACCTTTTACAAGGGTCCTAATTGATTGCGTAGGACCGCTTCCTAAAACAAAAATTGGCAATCAATATCTTTTGACGATAATGGATGTGTCTACTAGGTTTCCAGAGGCCATCCCAGTGCGTAATATTACAGCTAAAAAGATTGTGGAAGAGTTACTTAAATTCTTTACGAGATATGGACTACCCACAGAAATACAATCGGATCAAGGATGGAATTTTACCTCAAGGTTATTCAAAGAAGTTATGGATAGCTTAGGAATAAAACAATTTAAATCAACTGCATACCATCCAGAATCGCAGGGAGCGCTAGGAAGGTGGCACCAGACATTAAAGACAATGTTGACGGCTTATTGTCAAGATTATCCAGAGGATTGGGATAAAGGAATTCCATTCGTACTGTTTGCAATTAGGGATGCACCTAATTCACAGTCCTTTTGAGTCAACCAAATTCAGTCCTTTTGAACTAATTTTTGGTCATGAGGTAAGGGGACCACTTAAGTTGATTAAGGAAAAATTGGTGAGTGAGAAATCGGAAATTACATTATTGGATTACGTGTCAAATTTTAGGAACGATTAAATAGAGCAGGTGAATTGGCAAGACAACATTTAAAAGTTGCACAAAATGTGATGAAACGGGTAGCGGACAAGAAATCCAAAGTTCGTAGTTTTGCCAGTGGAGATAAAGTTTTAGTGTTGTTACCAGTGGTAGGTGAGCCTTTAAAAGCTAGGTTTTGTGGACCTTATCAGATTGAAAGGAAATTAAGTGAGGTGAATTATGTGGTTAAAACACCAGATAGAAGGAAGACTCACCGAGTGTGTCATGTGAATATGCTTAAAAGGTACTTTGGAAGGGAAGGAGAGCAAAAGGAGGAGGTTTTAATGATTCTAACTCAAAATGATGAACCAAATTCAGATGACTGTGAATTTGACATACCTCAAATTAAATTGGAAAATGAGGATGTTCTTAAAAATTGGGATAAATGGTTGAATTGCTTTCCAGGGGAAAAACGAACTGACCTGAAAGAGTTATTGATATCAAATTGGGCAAGTTTGTGCAGATAAATTGGGAAGTACTAAAATGGCTAGACATGATGTAGATGTGGGAAATGCTGTTTCAATCAAATAACATCCATACACACTTAACACTTTAAAATTGGCACAGGTTAACAAAGAGATTGAGAGTATGCTTAAAAATGGCATAATTGAAGTGGGTTGCAGCCAATGGAGCTCACCCATAGTGATGGTGCCAAAACCAGATGGTACCCAACGGTTGTGTGTGGACTATAGAAAGGTCAATGCAGTTACAAGAACGGACTCTTATCGTATCCCGCGTTTGGTGGATTGCATTGAGAAAGTGGGGCAATCAACGTTTATTTCCAAACTGGATTTACTTAAAGGTTACTGGCAGGTACCTTTATCCGAAAGGGCGAAGGAGGTTTCAGCTTTTGTGACTCAAGATGGTATATACCAATTCAAGGTTATGCCATTTGGCATGAAAAACGCCCCACCACATTTCAACGGTTAACTAATAAAGTTGATTCAAGATTACCCAATTGTGTGGTATACATCGACGATCTGGTAATTTTCAGCCAGACATGGAAAGAACATTTAGAACATCTGATGGAGTTATTCGATCGACTTCAGGAGGCGGGTTTGGTGACAAACCTAGCCAAAAGTGAATTTGGAAAAGCCCAAGTCACTTTCCTTGGCCATACAATTGGACAGGGTTGAATGGTCACACGGGATGTGAAACCAACAGTTCATTGAGGAGTTTTTAATACCCTCAAGTCGAAGGGAAATAATTTGATTTCTTGGCATGAGTGAATTTGATCGAACATTTGTGCAAAGGTTTTGTAGCGTGATTGCTCCACTGACAGACCTGCTGAGAAGAAACGTCGAAAATTTCAATGGACAGCGGAGTTTCAACAGGCATTTGACTGCCTGAAAGCTGTGATAACCAATGCTCATATGTTGGAGAATTACAAGGGATTCTGCGATCAGATTGAACTGAAGTATCTGACTTTAAAGAGAAATGCTGAGGCGTAGAGAAATGGATGGATCGTGCAAGGACCTTCTTGTTCAAAGAGACCGTCAATCGAGAAGGATTTCAGATGGAGGAAGAAGAACAAAAATGGACTATATTATTATATCTGTTTGCGTGTGTTGTTTTTTGAAACAAAAAAGTATATTTACTGTGTGCATTTCTTAAAGAATGGTGAATAGGTGAAAAATGAAACCATCTTGAAGTTGATGATTTATTTATTTTTCTTGGGGGGAGGTGTCATGTGTCATTTAAGAAATGGTTGTTTATAAATGGGTGTGTATATAAGTATCCTTAGTGAGAGTACCTTTAAGAAATGGGTGTTTATTACTGCAGTGATGTCAGAGAGTGGGTGGAGCTGGGGTGTCTGTCAGCTTTTTACTTTTGTTTTAGGCTGCTGGTGTGTTTTAGTTTCGTTTTCAGAGCTGGATAGCTGCAGTCACAGCCAGAAGGTCTATTAGAGTCTCTCTCTGTAATCTAACGACTGGAAATCGATCCTGGTGATTTAAAACTAATAACAGTAGTGACTTTAACCTGATGTGCTTCTGGTAAAAGGTGTTTTAAGTCTTATGGACGTCAAAAAGAAAGCTTAAAGGACTACTAAATGTTGTATTCTTTGGGGGTTGTATTTGAATTAATGGTTGCTAAGATGTTCATTGTATATTTTAAAAAGGTTAACTTGAGTTCATAGAATAAACATTGTTTTGCTTAAAAAAATACTTTTCCATTTCTGCTGTACCATACCTGTAGAGTGGGCCGTGTGCTCCCCATACCACAATCTAGTAAACGTTGTGAGTCAGGTGAACTCCATGATATATTTTTGGGTTCTCTAAACCGTGGCCCATAACAAGAGATAGATAGGTTCTTGATTAATAAGGGGATCAGGGGTTATGGGGAGAAGGCAGGAGAATGGGGATGAGAAAATATCAGCCATGATTGATTGGCGGAGCAGACTCGATGGGCCACATGGCTTAATTCTGCTCCTATGTCTTATGGTCTTATGATGTACTAATCACAGGAGTCACAGAAAAAGAGCACCTAGCAAACATGGAGGAGGTTTTCAGGCAATTTTCTGATGCAGTGTCCCACTTAAACGAGAAATGTGTGTTCCAGGCAGGCAAAGTGATCCACATAGGGTCGTGAGTCGATAAAAATGGCCGATATCCTGTGGAGGATAAAGTTAAGGCCATTAAAGATGCATCGGCCCCACAAACTCGGCCTCGTAAACTACGATGGAAATTTATTCCGAACTTGGTAACTTTATTGTCATCCCTGCACATACTTAAAAAACACCAGAAGTGGTTTGGCAGGTGTCACAGGATGAAGCCTTCGTGAAGGTGAAGCAGCAGTTACTATCATCAAACATCCTGGCTCATTATGACCCCAAGAAAGAACCATTATTAACATGTGATGCCTCTCCAAATGGCATAGGAGCAATCCTTTCCCATCGATGGGATGATGACACAGAGAGACCTATAGCATATTGTAGCCACCTAAAATGGCTGATTCCCGATTAATTTTGCCAAAACCCAATGTAAAATGTCTAACCGAAAAGGCTGATGGGAAAAGCAGCCAACAGGGCACAAACGGACAGCTGCAGACAGAACAGCGTATTCGGCTCTGGGGAAGTCGGCCCAGATCGATACCTGCAACCATTAGCAGCACACCAACCCAGACATCTGCAGTTTAATCGGCTATCCCCAGGAACAATTGCAACAAATTAGCAATTGAATGCCGATCCAGACCTCTCGGCGCCAGCAGTGGCCGAAACAAAGACAGGTGAACGACCACCCCCCGATCAAGGAATCGCCCCATTATTGGAGCATATCGAACCCAGTGGTTGGGAACAAGTCCAATCACTTGGGACCAGGGTCAAGGTCCGCCCCGAGAGGCGGGAGGCCCCTTGGACCTTTAAAGGATAGGGGCCAAGTTCAGATCGACCCTTCTCTCCCTTCTTCTCCTGCTCGCTACCTTCGCAAGAACCATCGACCAGCAACCGTAAGTTTGACTCCAGCGATCGCTACCCGCTAGAGACTCCTAGCCATCGACCTGTATCAGCCTTTTGAATCCCGCAGGCCAGACCCAATTCAATAAGCCATTCGTTTCCCTGACCTGGTGGGCCATTTCCAAAAGTTAAGTATTGGCCAGTAGTGGTAGGTAGTGATATAGAAAGTAGGATTATTGTGTAAGTATTTATTGCTGTACATAATAAATGACCGTTGATTTTAAATCTTACTAAGCGGTGTGCTGACTTATTAATCATAACTAGAGCTTGAACCACGTGGCAGTATCAGAAAGATACCTGGTGACTTGTGAGCAAAGGTGACATAATTAGAGCTAATAAAACTAAGGCTAATAAGAGCAACAATATACATCTACAACCTTGGCATACGCTGAAAGATGCTATTCCCAGATCGAAAAGGAAGGATTGGCTGTTATTTCTGAGGTGAAGAAATTCCACCTACATGTCTACGGCCAATATTTCATGTTAGTAATAGACCATAAACCCCTGCTGGACCTTTACAAAAGAGGTCAAAGCGATTCCCCCCATTGCCTTTGTTTGTATCCAATGTTGAGCATTATTATTAGTGGGCTACGAATACTCTCCCAAGCACCTCCCTGGGAAACACATTGCCAATGCGGATGTCCTGAGTCGTCTCCCGCTGCCCACAAGCTTGGCTCCTTTGCCGACATTGGAAGAAATCATCATGACCGTGAACTTCCTGGATACCTTGCCAGTATCGGCAACGCAGATTCAAGCATGGACCTAGAAGGACCCCACACTGGCAAAAGTGGGCCATATGTTCCTCAGTGGCGGAATCTGAGGACATCCCATGGATGACATGAAGCCCTTCCTCACTAAACGACAAGAGCTGAGTGTAGAAGATGCTCCTATGTCTTATGGTCTTATCCTGATTAATAAGGGGATCAGGGGTTATGTGGAGAAGGCAGGAGAATGGGGATGAGAAAATATCAGCCCTGATTGAATGGCAGAGCAGACTCGATCAGCCGAGTGGCCTACTTCTGCTTCTATGTCTTACGGCCTTATGGCATCATCCTGTGGGGAGCCCGAGTAGTCATCCTCCGCCAGATCAGCTTCCAATCCTGATAGAATGACACAATGGAAACCCTGGGTATCCAAGTTGAAAATGCTCACAAGCAGGTACATCTTGTGGCTTGGGCTCGATACAGACATCGAGAATCTGGTGAAGCAGTGCTCCTTGTGCTAGGAGAACCAGAATCTCCCACCTTCAACCTCTTTGCACCCATGGGAATGGCCAGGAAGACCACGGATACGGGTGTATGTGGACTTCACTGGCCCATTCTGAGGACGCATGTTCCTTATTATGATCGAGTCCCACTCAAAATGGTTAAAAGTACATAGTATTTCCTCCACATCTTCTCCTGCAGCAATAGAAAAACTTCAGGAAAGTTTCTGTACCTACGGCATGCCAGAGGTCCTCGTATCTGATAATGGTGCGTCCTTTACCACTGGAGAATTTCAGTCATTCATGAAGTCGGACGGAATTGAACACATCTGAACTGCGCCGTGCCATCCGTCATCTAAAAACCAAACGGGCAGTTCAAACATTGAAAACCGGAATGAAGAAACAACCTGCTGGTTTCCTGGATACAAAACTGACCTGGTTCCTCTTTGATTATAGAAACATGCCGCACACAACAACGGGAGGCGCACCAGCGGAATTGTTCGTGGAACAATGACTGCAGACCAGGCTCAGCCTGCTGTTTCCCAACTTTGCGGGAGTGGGGGAGGGGGGAGTGGAGTCAAAGCAGGAGACCCAAAAAAGGAACTACGAAAGGGCCTTGAGGACAGGAGATGTTTATAGAACAAATATAGAACAAAGAAATGTACAGCACAGGAACAGGCCCTTCGGCCCTCCAAGCCCGTGCCGACCATGCTGCCCGACTAAACTACAGTCTTCTACACTTCCTGGGTCCGTATCCCTCTATTCCCATCCTATTCATGTATTTGTCAAGATGCCCCTTAAATGTCACTATCGTCCCTGCTTCCACCACCTCCTCCGATAGCGAGTTCCAGGCACCCACTACCCTCTGCGTAGAAAACTTGCCTCGTACATATACTCTAAACCTTGCCCCTCTCACCTTAAACCTATGCCCCCTAGTAATTGACCCCTCTACCCTGGGGAAAAGCCTCTGACTATCCACTCTGTCTATGCCCCTCATAATTTCGTAGACCTCTATCAGGTCGCCCCTCAATCTCCGTCATTCCAGTGAGAACAAAGCGAGTTTATTCAACCGCTCCTCATAGCTAATGCCCTCTATACCAGGCAATATTCTGGTAAATCTCTTCTGCACCCTCTCCAAAGCCTCCACATCCTTCTGGTAGTGTGGCGACCAGAATTGAACACTATACTCCAAGTGTGGCCTAACTAAGGCTCTATACAGCTGCAACATGACTTGCTAATTCTTATACCAAATGCCCCGGCCAATGAAGACAAGCATGCCGCATGCCTTCTTGACTACCTTCTACACCTGTGTTGCCCCTTTCAGTGACCTGTGGACCTGTACACCTAGATCTCTCTGACTTTCAATACTCTTGAGGGTTCTACCATTCACTGTATATTTCCTACCTTCATTAGACCTTCCAAAATGCATTACCTCACATTTGTCCGGATTAAACTCCATCTGCCATCTCTCCACCCAAGTCTCCAAACAATCTAAATCCTGCTGTATCCTCTGACAGTCCTCATCGCTATCCGCAATTCCACTAACCTTTGTGTCTTCTGCAAACATACTAATCAGACCAGTTACATTTTCCTCCAAATCATTTATATATACTACAAACAGCAAAGGTCCCAGCACTGATCCCTGCGGAACACCACTGGTCACAGCCCTCCAATTAGAAAAGCATCCTTCCATTGCTACTCTCTGCCTTCTATGACCTAGCCAGTTCTGTATCCACCTTGCCAGCTCACCCCTGATCCTGTGTGACTTCACCTTTTGTACTAGTCTACCATGAGGGACCTTGTCAAAGGTCTTACTGAAGTCCATATAGACAACATCCACTGCCCTACCTGCATCAATCATCTTAGTGACCTCCTCGAAAAACTCTATCAAGTTAGTGAGACACAACCTCCCCTTCACAAAACGAAGCTGCCTCTCACTAATACATCCATTTGCTTCCAAATGGGAGTAGCTCCTGTCTCGAAGAATTCTCTCCAATAATTTCCCTACCACTGAAGTAAGGCTCACCAGCCTGTAGTTCCCTGGATTATCCTTGCTACCCTTCTTAAACAGAGGAACAACATTGGCTATTCTCCAGTCCTCAGGGACATCACCTGAAGACAGTGAGGATCCAAAGATTTCTGTCAAGGCCTCAGCAATTTCCTCTCCAGCATCCTTCAGTATTCTGGGGTAGATCCCATCAGGCCCTGGGGACTTATCTACCTTAATATTTTTTAAGACGCCCAACACCTCGTCTTTTTGGATCTCAATGTGACCCAGGCTATCTACACCCCCTTCTCCAGACTCAACATCTACCAATTCCTTCTATTTGGTGAATACTGATGCAAAGTATTCATTTAGTACCTCGCCCATTTCCTCTGGCTCCACACATAGATTCCCTTGCCTATCCTTCAGTGGGCCAACCCTTTCCCTGGCTACCCTCTTGCTTTTTATGTACGTGTAAAAAGCCTTGGGATTTTCCTTAACCCTATTTGCCAATGACTTTTCGTGACCCCTTCTATCCCTCCTGACTCCTTGCTTAAGTTCCTTCCTACTTTCCTTATATTCCACACAAGCTTCGTCTGTTCCCAACCTTTTAGCCCTTACAAATGCCTCCTTTTTCTTTTTGACGAGGCCTACAATAACTCTCGTTAACCAAGGTTCCCGAAAATTGCCATATTTATCCTTCTTCCTCACAGGAACATGCCGGTCCTGAATTCTTTTCAACTGACACTTGAAAGCCTCCCACATGTCAGATGTTGATTTGCCCTCAAACATCCGCCCCCAATCTAGGTTCTTCAGTTCCCGTCTAATATTGTTATAATTTGCCTTCCCCCAATTTAGCACATTCACCCTAGGACCACTCTTATCCTTGTCCACCAGCACTTTAAAACTTACTGAATTGTGGTCACTGTTCCCAAATGCTCCCCTACTGAAACTTCTACCACCTTGCCGGGCTCATTCCCCAATACCAGGTCCAGTACCGCCCCTTCCCTAGTTGGACTGTCTACATATTATTTTAAGAAGCCCTCCTGGATGCTCCTTACAAACTCTGCCCCGTCTAAGCCCCTAGCACTAAATGAGTCCCAGTCAATATTGGGGAAGTTGAAGTCTCCCATCACCACAACCCTCTTGTTTTTACTCTTTTCCAAAATCTGTCTACCTATCTGCTCCTCTATCTCCCGCTGGCTGTTGGGAGGCCTGTAGTAAACGCCCAACATTGTGACTGCACCCTTCTTATTCCTGATCTCTACCCATATAGCCTCACTGCCCTCTGAGGTGACCTCCCGTAGTACAGCTGTGATATCCTCCCTAGCCAGTAGCGCAACCCGGCCACCCCTTTTACATCCCCTTCTATCCCGCCTGAAACATCTAAATCCTGGAACGTTTAGCTGCCAATCCTGCCCTTCCCTCAACCAGGTCTCTGTAATGGCAACAACATCATAGTTCCAAGTACTAATCCAAGCTCTAAGTTCATCTGCCTTACCCGTAATACTTCTTGCATTAAAACATATGCACTTCAGGCCACCAGACCCGCTGTGTTCAGCAACTTCTCCCTGTCTGCTCTGCCTCAGAGCCACACTGTCCTTATTCCCTAGTTCTCCCTCAATGCTCTCACCTTCTGACCTATTGCTCCCGTGCCCACCCCCCTGCCATATTAGTTTAAACCCTCCCATGTGACACTAGCAAACCTCGCAGCCAGGATATTTATGCCTCTCCAGTTTAGATGCAACCCGTCCTTCTTATATAGGTCACACCTGCCCCGGAAGAGCTCCCAGTGGTCCAGATAACGGAAAGCCTCCCTCCTACACCAGCTGTTTAGCCACGTGTTTAGCTGCTCTATCTTCCTATTTCTAGCCTCACTGGCACGTGACACAGGGAGTAATCCCGAGATTACAACTCTTGAGGTCCTGCCTTGTAACTTTCTGCCTAGCTCCCTAAACTCCTGCTGCAGGACCTCATGTCCCTCCCTGCCTATGTCGTTAGTACCAATATGTACAATGACCTCTGCCTGTTTGGAACTTTGTGTGGAACTTTGAAGATGGCTCCCAATGGGTCCTAGGAGTTGTGCTAGAAAAGGCTGGCCTGGTTTCTTACACAGTTGAAGTCCAAGAGAAACCTGTGAAAAGACACCCAGACCACCTGAGAAGCAGGTAACTCACTCCAGCAGAGACAATTTAAGCAGAGATGACGTATTTGACACCTATTGCGACCACCGCCAGCAAGGGAACTCAGCCTATAGGGGACTCGAGAGTCGTTCCCCAAACGATGAAGATCCAGAGTCCGAAATGGAGACTGAGGAGATTGATTCTCTGCTGGAGGTCAGCATCGAAGACAAGCCTCTGTCTGTGGCACTTCGGCACTCAATAAGGAAGTGACGATCCGCAGTTTGCGAAAAGTGCTCTGATCCGGCTCCACCTGCTGCCGACTCGAGCCCTTGCGTCAAGCTACGAAAGAGGCCTCATTGCTGCAGGAGTGAGGGGCATGATTCGGACTTGAGGGGGTAGGGATGTGATAACTCTATGAGGACAACTGGGGATCACTGAGTGATCTCCCCATGGGCTTTCTGGAATACAGGTTCCCCTGGTGAGCAGGCGAAGCCCACCCAGCTGCGGCTTGTCAGCAGGACCTTTAAATGTAGCTCCCACAACACCTTCATGTCCAGTCGCGGTGCCCACGCATGCCATCTGCTATAGACCCCTTTGATCCATTAAGCATGCGGTTCACAATGACCTCTCTTAGTCCTAGCAGGAGAAGATAGCCCATTATAAACATGAAAGGGCAAAGACTGGGGGGCGGGGTCCCAGAGATTCGAGTCCTCATCCCCATTAAGAACGGGCCCTGGAAATCACAGGTTGCCCGAGGAGAGAGCAGTCACCGACAGCGAGGTTGACCTGTGCCAGAGAGGTGAGGATCCGCAGCACCTTCACCAGATTACCTGTCTCAAGTGATTTGTTCATGTCAGACAAAATTATTCTTCCCTCTCATTGATCCATTGTCTTGCAGGATCTCCACCTGATCATTCCACCCACCGCCCTTACCACCCCCCCCCCCTCCCCGCCTGCCCGCCCCGCCATCCAAGAGAACACCTCGGAGGAGAACTCTGACGAGACCACCATTGAGACGTCACAGCTTTCGCCCGCATCTTCCTTCAGCGTAGAGACATACAACTATTATAATAATCTTTTTTCGTGTCACAAGTAGGCTTACATTAACACTGCAATGAAGTTACTGTGAAAATCCCGTAGTCGGCACACTCTGGCGCCTGTTCGGGTACACTGAGGGAGAATTCAGAATGTCCAATTCACCTAACAAGCACGTCTATCGGAAATTGTGGAAGGAAACTGGAGCACCCGGAGGAAACCCACACAGACACGGGGAGAACGTGCAGACTCCGCACAGACAGTGACCCAAGCCGGGAATCGAACCCGGGTCTCTGGTGTTGTGAAACAACATTGCTAACCACAGTGCTACCTTACCGTACCTCGGTGGACGACATTAGTGGCCTTCTGGGGCATAATCTGGTGAACACCACACAGATGCGCATTATGTGGAAGCAGGAACATCCAAGGGAGTCAGCAGTCGGAGGTTTACTGGATCCCAGGAATAAGCTGGGTCCCAACCAGATACTGAGCCTCTGGACAAGGTTCTCCCGGAGCTGATGTAGATGATAGGCCAGAACCGTAACCTTCAGGAGGTGGTGTCAGCGACACTCTAGCCTATTGGAGGAGTCCCAAAGTCTGCAGGCGCAGGAGATGATATCGGCAATGCATGGCACCGAGGCCAACACCGCTAGGTTGACGACCACAGTTGAAAACCTGGTACGCCTTGAGTGATGGTGCCCAAGGCATGCCTAAGTCCGTGACTATCATGACTGAGGGCCTTGACATCATGTCCCAGTCGCTGAGGGACATGTCCCATATTCAGGTGGACATTGCCGAGGCACTACAGAGCATGGCCCAGTCACTGAGGAACATCGCTGAGGGCGTTGACAACATGGTGCAGACAATAGGGCCTTCCAGGACTGGCAGCGGCAGTTGATTCAGAGGCCTTTGGAGCTTACTCAAACTGCCCCTCCATCCCTTGTATTCCCCCAGGATCTTACCGACTCTGTCAGGGAGGAGGAACAGCTGGAGACCAACCCGGGGCCTGCCACCAAGGATACTACAGCGGTCTCCATTTCTTCCGAATCCCCCAACCTGACACCAGCATACCAGAAGGGCAGTGAGAAAAACAGAGTGGCACGGCAAAGCCAGTGACAAAAGTAAATCGGACGGGGGCCTCCAGCTCCAGGCCCTCCAGAGGACATCCGACGAGGGCATGAAAGGCCACAGGCCACAGAAAGCAGCAGGCTGCCTCCAACTCTGATGTTCAGTAGACCACGGACCATGAAGAGTGAGGAGCATGGCGTGGGTATGGGAACGGATGTCGGGGATCACTATCCGTTGCTCGGGGGAATGGAAATCTGTCACAGTGAAGCGATTGTTATTACTAGTGATGGGCAGGCTAATGGGGCTAAAGGTCGACAAGTCACCTGGCCCTGATGGAATGCATCCCACATGCACTGGTGTTAATTTACCAAAATTCACTAGACTCTGGGGGGGTCCCGGCGGATTGGAAATTAGCAAATAAGACACCACCGTTTAAAAATGGAAGTAATCAGAAAGCGTGTAAATATAGGCCAGTTAGCTTAACTTTAGTAGTAGGGATGATGCTGGAATCTATTATCAAGGAAGAAATAGCGAGGCATCTGGATGGAAATTGGCCCATTGGGCAGACGCAGCATGGGTTCATAAAGGGCAGGTTGTGCCTAACGAATTTAGTGGAAATTTTTGACGACATTACCAGTGCGGTAGATAACGGAGAGCCAATGGATGTGGTATATCTGGATTTCCAGAAAGCTTTTGACAAGGTGCCACAAAAAAGGTTGCTGCATAAAATAAAGATGCATGGCATTAAGGGTAAAGTAGTAGCATGGATAGAGGATTGATTAATTAATAGAAAGCAAAGAGTGAGGATTATTGGGTGTTTCTCTGGTTGGCAATCAGGAGCAGGTGGTGTCCCTCAGGGATCAGCGTTGGGCCCACAATTGTTCACAATTTACATAGATGATTTGGAGTTGGGGACCAAGGGCAATGTGTCCAAGTTTGCAGACGACACTAAGATGAGTGGTGAAGCAAAAAGTGCAGAGGATACCGGAAGTCTGCAGAGGGATTTGGATAGGTTAAGTGAATGGGCTAAGGTCTGGCAGATGGAATACAATGTTGACAAATGTGAGGTTATCCATTTTGGTAGAACTAATAGCAAAATGGATTATTATTTAAATGATAAAATATTAAAACATGCTGCTGTGCAGAGAGACCTGGGTGTGCTAGTGCATGATTCGCAAAAAGTTGTTTTTCAGGTGCAACAGGTGATTAAAAAGGTGAATGGAGTTTTGTCCTTCATTGCTAGAGGGACGGAGTTTAAGACTAGGGAGGTTATACTGCAACTGTATAAGGTGTTAGTGAGGCCACACCTGTAGAATTGTGTTCAGTTTTGGTCTCCTTACCTGAGAAAGGAGATGCAGGCGGTGGAGGGTGTGCAGAGTTGATTTGCTAGGTTAATCTCAGAGTTGAGGGGGTTGGATTATGAGGAGATGGAATTCCTTGCCCAGTGAAACTGTTGAGGCTCCTTCATTAAATGTTTTCAAGATAAAGATAGATAGTTTTTTGAAGAATAAAGGAATAAAGGGTTATGGTGTTCCGGCGGGAAAGTGGAGCTAAGTCAGAAAAGACCAGCCATGGTCTCATTGAATGGCGGAGCAGGCTCGAAGGGCCAGATGGCCTACTCCTGTTCCTAGGTCTTATGTTCTTATGTTCTTATGTTCAGAGTGAGAACTCTCACCTTTTTAAAAATATATATTTTTATTCAAATGTTTTACATATTCTCAATAAACCACCCCTGACAGAAATAAGAAAAAACAAAGAACACATAAATAAACATCTAATAGCTATGTCATGTATTCCCCCAATATACAAGCCCCCATTAAACGATAATAAACACAGCAGTAAACACAAAGTACCCCCCCGCCCCCCTCCCCCTGGGTTGCTGCTGCTGCTGACCACCTCCTAACGCTCCGCTAGAAAGTCTAGGAACGGTTGCCACCGCCTGAAGAACCCTTGCACAGATCCTCTTAAGGCAAATTGTACCCTCTCCAATTTAATGAACCCTGCCATGTCGCTGATCCAGGCTTCCACGCTTGGGGGCCTTGCATCCTTCCACTGTAGCAGAATCCTCTGCCGGGCTACCAGGGACGCAAAGGCCAGAATACCGGCCTCTTTCGCCTCCTGCACTCCCGGCTCGTCCGATACCCCAAATAGTGCCAACCCCCAACTCGGCTTTACCCTGGTGTTTACCACCTTCGACAGCATCCTCGCAACGCCCCTCCAGAACCCATCCAGCGCTGGGCACGCCCAGAACATCTGGGCATCATTTGCTGGGCTCCCCGAACACCTCACACACCTGTCCTCCACTCCAAAACACCGACTCAGCCTTGCCCCCGTCATGTGCGCCCTGTGCAGAACCTTAAATTGTATCAGGCTAAGCCTGGTGCAAGAGGAGGAAGAATTTACCCTACCCAGGGCGTCCGCCCACGTACCCTCGTTTATCTCCTCCCCCAGCTCCTCCTCCCATTTACCTTTCAGCTCCTCCACCGAGGCCTCCTCCTCCTCCTGCATCTGCTGGTAGATCGCCGAGACCTTGCCTTCTCCAACCCACACCCCCGTGAGCACCCTATCCTGGATCCTACATGCTGGCAGCAGCGGAGATTACCTCACCTGCCGTCTTACAAACGCCCTTACTTGCATGTACCTGAAGGCATTTCCAGGGGGGAGCCCGAATTTTTCCTCCACCGCCCCAAGGCTCGCAAAAGTCCCATCTATAAATAGGTCCCCCATCCTTCTAATACCTGCCCTGTGCCAGCTCAGGCACCCCCCATCCATTCTCTCCGGGACAAACCGATGGTTCTCTCGGATCGGGGACCACACCAAAGCCTCTGCCTCCCCCCTGTGGCGTCTCCACAGCCCCCAATTTAAAAAAAATAATAATAATTTTTATTAAAGGTTTTCATAAAATATCAAGAGCAAAATGAGAAAGAAAAAAGAACCCAACAGGGTTAAGTACAAAACACAATCTAAAAAAGCAACCCCCCAAACACCTCCCCCCTGTACATAAATAATAAATTAACATTAACACCCCGACTTAACACAACAGGTGTATACACCCCCTCAGACCCTCCAGTGTAAATAACATAAACAAAAATAAAGTAAACCCCCCCCCCACCCCGAGTTGCTGCTGCCATTGACCAATGCCTATCGTTCTGCCAGAAAGTCTAAGAACGGTTGCCACCGCCTAAAGAACCCTTGTACCGACCCTCTCAAGGCGAATTTCACCCTCTCCAATTTAATGAATCCTGCCATATCGCTGATCCAGGATTCCACGCTTGGGGGCCTCGCATCTTTCCACTGAAGGAGAATCCTTCGTCGGGCTACCAGGGACGCAAAGGCCAGAATTCCGGGCTCTTTCGCCTCCTGCACTCCCGGCTCCTCTGCCACCCCAAATATTGCGAGCCCCCAGCCCGGTTTGACCATGGATCCTACCACCCTCGACACCGTCCTCGCTATGCCCTTCCAAAATTCCTCCAGCGCTGGGCATGCCCAGAACATATGGGTGTGATTTGCTGGGCTCCCTGAGCACCTAACACACCTGTCCCCACCCCCAAAGAACCGGCTCATCCTTGTCCCGGTCATGTGTGCCCTGTGCAGCACCTTAAACTGTATGAGGCTGAGCCTCGTGCACGAAGAGGAAGAATTCACCCTCCCTAGGGCATCTGCCCACGTCCCCTCTTCGATCTCCTCTCCCAACTCCTCCTCCCACTTATCTTTCAACTCCACCACCGAGGCCTCCTCCTCCTCCTGCATCACCTGGTAAGTTTCTGAGATCTTCCCCACTCCCACCCACCCTCCCGAGAGCACCCTGTCCTGTACTGTGTGTGGCAGTAGCCGCGGGAATTCCACCACCTGCCGTCTGGCAAACGCCCTTACCTGTAAGTACCTGAAGGTGTTCCCCGGGGGGAGCCCGTACTTCTCCTCCAGCTCACCCAAGCTCGCAAACTTCCCGTCCACAAACAGGTCCCCCAACTTTCGTATCCCTGCCCTGCGCCACCCCGAAAACCCTCCGCCTGTTCTTCCTGGGGCGAACCGGTAATTCCCCTGTAATGGGGTCCACGCCGAGGCCCCAACTTCCCCCCTATGCCGCCTCCACTGCCCCCAAATTTTGAAGACCGCCACCACCACCGGGCTCGTGGTATACCTCCTTGGAGGGAGCGGCAGCGGTGCCGTTGCCAGCGCCCCCAGATTCGTACCCACACAGGACGCCATCTCCAGCCTCTTCCTTGCAGCCCTCTCCCCCTCCATCACCCACTTGCGCACCATCGTCGCATTGGCGGACCAGTCGTACCCACAGAGGTTGGGTAGCACCAGCCCCCCCCCCTATCTATACTCAGCGCCAGGAACACCCTTCTCACCCTCGGAGTCCCTCGCGCCCACACAAACCCCATTATACTCCTGTTAACCTGCTTGAAAAAAGCCTTCGGGATAAACACGGGGAGGCACTGGAACAGGAACAAAAACCTTGGGAGCACCGTCATTTTGATTGACTGCACCCTACCCGCCAAGGACAGCGGCAACGCGTCCCACCTCTTGAACTCCTCCTCCATTTGCTCCACCAGCCTTGTAAAGTTAAACCAATGCAGGGACCACCAGCTCCTGGCCACCTGGACCCCCAAATATCTGAAGCTCCTCTCTGCCCTTTTTAGTGGGAGCTCATCAATCCCCCTCTCCTGGTCCGCTAGCTGAACTACGAACAGCTCGCTCTTCCCCATATTGAGCTTGTACCCCGAAAAGTCCCCGAATTCCCTAAGGATCCTCATTACCTCTGGCCTTCCTCCCACCGGGTCCGCCACATACAACAGCAGGTCGTCCACATAAAGCGACACCCTATGCTCCTCCCCACCCCGCACCAACCCCCTCCAGTTCCTCGACTCTCTCAGTGCCATAGCCAGGGGTTCAATCGCCAGTGCGAAGAGCAGGGGGGACAGGGGACATCCCTGTCTCGTCCCTCGGTGCAACCGAAAGTACTCGGACCTCCTCCTATTTGTGGCCACACTCGCCATCGGGACCTCATACAACAGCCTAACCCACCTGACAAACCCCTCCCCAAACCCAAACCTCTTCAGCACCTCCCACAGGAACCCCACTCTACCCTATCGAAGGCTTTCTCAGCGTCCATCGCCACCACTATCTCCGCCTCCCCCTCCCTCGCCGGCATCATGATAACGTTCAAAAGCCTCCGCACATTCGCGTACAACTGTCTCCCCTTCACAAACCCCGTCTGGTCTTCATGGATGATCTGCGGCACACAATCCTCAATCCTCGTGGCTGAGACCTTCGCCAGCACCTTGGCATCTACATTTAGCAAGGAAATCGGTCTGTAAGACCCACATTGCAGGGGATCCTTGTCCCGCTTCAGGATCAAGGAGATCAGTGCCCGGGACATCGTCGGGGGTAAAGCCCCCCCTCCCTTGCCTCATTAAAGGTCCTAACTAACAGCGGGCCCAGCAGGTCCATATATTTTTTATAGACCTCGCCCGGGAAACCGTCCGGCCCCGGTGCCTTCCCCGCCTGCATGCTTCCTATCCCTTTGATCAGCTCCTCCAGCCCAATTGGCGCCCCCAGTCCCGCCACCAGTCCCTCTTCCACCTTTGGAAACCTCAATTGGTCCAGGAAACGGCTCATCCCTCCCTCCTCCCGTGGGGGCTCGGATCGGTACAATTCCTTGTAGAAGTCCCTGAAGACCCCATTGATGCCAACTCCACTCCGCACCACGCTCCCTCCCCTGTCCTTAACTCCCCCGATCTCCCTAGCTGCGTCCCGCTTCCGAAGCTGATGCGCCAGCATCCGGCTTGCCTTTACCCATACTCGTAGACTGCCCCCTGGGCCTTCCTCCACTGCACCTCCGCCTTCCTGGTGGTCACCAGGTCGAATTCGGCCTGGAGGCTGCGCATCTTCCTCAACAATCCTTCCTCAGGCTCTTCCGCATACCTCCTGTCTACCCTCACCATCTCCCCCACCAGCCTCTCCCTCTCCCCCCGCTCCCTCCGCTCCTTGTGGGCCCTAATGGAGATCAGCTCTCCCCTCACCACCGCCTTCAATGCCTCCATACCATCCCCACTCGGACCTCCCCGTTGTCGTTGGTCTCCAAGTACCTCTCTATACTTCCTCGGACCCGCTTGCTCACCTCCTCACTCCAGCTCCTCCTTGACTTTAGCAGCAGCAACTCGATTCCCCCCCCACCCACCCCCCACCCCTCCCCCGGCTAGGACCCATCCTAGCTGGTTTACTCCCCCCATTGCACTTCTGCAAGTCAGCTGACTCCTGCTGACCCCGGCCACTCTCACCTCCCCTTCGACTCCTCCCATTGTGTGGCACACCCTCCTCTCCTGCTCCCCATCCACAGGCTCTCCCCCTCCCCCCTCCGTTCTAAGCACGGGAAACAATCCTCGCTTCCCCGCCCCCCCCAGTCTTCGGCGCGGGAAAAAAGCCCGCACTCTCCACCTTCCAGGCCCCGCCACCAACCAAAACAGTGCCCAACCCGCCCCATCCACCCTCCCCAACCCGAAAGAGAAAAACACAGAGAAAAAGAAACCCAAAACAATGCAAAGGCCCCTCCCCCCGAACCAAAAATAGGCATAACATATTCACCGCAGTCTCCAATCGCCCATCCCGACCCTCAGTCTGTATCCAGCTTCTCGGCCTGAACAAAGGCCCACGCCTCCTCCGGAGACTCAAAATAATGGTGCCGGTCCTTGTAGGTGACCCACAGTCGCGCCGGCTGCAACATGCCAAACTTCACCCCCTCCCTGTGCAGCACCGCCTTCGCTCGATTGTACCCGGCCCTCCTCTTCGCCACCTCCGCACTCCAGTCCTGATATATCCGAACCTCCGCGTTCTCCCACCTGCTGCTCCTCTCCTTCTTGGCCCACCTGAGCACACACTCCCGATCGACGAACCGATGGAACCGTACCAGCCCGCCCGCGGAGGCTCGTTAGCCTTGGGCCTCCTCGCCAACACTCTATGGGCCCCTTCCAGCTCCAGGGGCCCCTGGAAGGACCCCACTTCCATCAGCGAGTTCAACATGGTGACCACATAGGCCCCCACGTCCGGCCCCTCCAGCCTCTCCGGGATGCCCAGAATCCGCAGATTCTTTCGCCTCGACCGATTCTCCATCTCCTCGAAGTGCTCCTGCCATTTCTTGTGGAGCGCCTCATGCGCCTCCACCTTTACTGCCAGGACTAAGATCTCGTCCTCATTGTCAGAGATCTGTTGTCGAGCCTCTTGGATCGCCACCCCCTGGGCCGTCTGTGTCTCCAGCAGCTTATCATCGGCTCTAGCAGGTCCGTTTTAATCTCTCTGAGGCAGCGCTGGATACCCTCCTGTTGCCCCTCCGCCCACTGCCTCCACGCTGCCTGGTCTCCGCCCGCCGCCATTTTGTCCTTCTTCCCTCCCTTCTTCTGGTCCACCACCACCTTTTTTGTCGCCCCGCTCCTAGTTAAAGCCATATACTGACTGGGAGCTATTATTAACTCCTTCCCACACCGGGAAACATCGAAAAAGTGCCCTTGGGGGCACTGAAAAGAGCCCAAAAGTCAGTTTTTGCAGGAGCCGCCGAATGTGCGACTTAGCTCCGCATAGCCACAACTGGAAGTCTAGAGAGGGAATCCTTTGGCAGTGTTCGCTTCACCAATCTGCCCCAAAAAGTCCATGGAAACTCCTGAAAAAGGTCTGAGAGTCCATTCCAGACGGGAGCTGCCGAATGCGCGACCTACTGCTCCATGGCCGCCACCGGAAGCCTCGTCCCCTTTCTCCAATGGCCTTGGTAGATCTTTTCACAGTTGTTCGCTCTGCTGCTAGAATTCACCTTTAATAGAGACCCTCAAGTCAGCTTGCAGCTTTAAGCTTGCCCTTCCCCCGCCTGCATGCTGGAAGAGGCCCCTCTCTCCCCTGCAGTTACAGCCAAATCTTTTACTGTTTCTGCCGGGTCTGGTAACCAAAAGACATTCCATTCCTGGGGGACACTGTCAGGGGAATGTTGCAGTCTTCTTCCCACACTGGGAAATGTCAAACAAATGCCGTGGGGGCCCTGTAAAAGAGCCCAAAAGTCCCTTCCAAGCGGGAGCTACCGAATATGCAACCTAGCTCTGCATAGCCGCACCCGGAAGTCTGCCAAATTTTGAGGGTCGCCGCCAACACTGGACTCGTGGTGTACCTAGTCGGCAGGAGCGGCAGCGATGCTGTCACCATCCCTCTCAGGCTCGTGCCCACACAGGACGCCATCTCCAGCCTCTTCCACGCTGCCCCCTCCCCCTCCATTACCCACTTGCGTATAATCGCCACATTGGCAGCCCATTAGTACCCACACAGATTAGGCAATGCTAGCCCTCCTCTGTCCCTGCTTCATTCCAGGAGCACCCTTCTCACCCTCGGGGTCTTTTTTGCCCATACAAACCCTATGAGGCTCCTGCTGACCCGCTTAAAAAAGGCTTTAGGGATCAGGATGGGGAGGCACTGGAATATAAAAAGGAAACTCGGGAGCACCGTCATCTTCACCGACTGTACCCTACCCGCCAGGGAGAGTGGCAGCATATCCCACCTTTTAAACTCCTCCTCCATCTGCTCCTCCAGCCTCGTCAAGTTGGGCTTGTGTAGGGCCCCCCAGCTCCTGGCCACCTGGATCCCTAGGTACCGAAAACTCCTTTCCGCCCTCTTCAGTGGAAGCTCGTCTATCCCCCTTCCCTGGTCCCCTGGGTGTATCACGAATAGCTCACTCTTCCCCATGTTGAGCATATACCTGGAAAAGTCTCCAAACTCCCTGAGGATCCGCATCACCTCCGGCATCCCCCCCCCACCGGGCCCGCCACATACAGTAACAGGTTGTCTGCATACAGCGATACCTGGTGTTCCCCCCCCCCCCCCCCCCCCCGGCACCAGGCCCCTCCAGTTCCTGGACTCCCTCAAAGCCATCGCCAAAGGTTCAATTGCAGATAGCAGGGGGGATAGGGGGCACCCCTGCTTCATCCCCCGGTACAGCTGAAAGTATTCCGACTCCTACGATTTGTGGCCACACTCGCCACCGGGGCTTCGTACAGTAACCTAACCCAACTAACGAACCCCTCCCCGAACCTCCTCAACACTTCCCACAGGTACCCCCACTCCACCCTATCGAAGGCCTTCTCCACATCCATAGCCGCCACTATCTCCGCTTCCCCCTTCACTGCAGGCATCATGATTACATTTAGGAGCCTCCGCACATTGGTATTTAGCTGCCTTCCCTTCACGAAACCCGTCTGGTCCTCGTGGATCACCCCCGGAACACAGTCCTCAATTCTGGTAGCCAACACCTTCGCTAACAGCTTCGCATCCACGTTGAGGAGCGAGATTGGCCGATACGACCCACACAGTAAAGGGTCCTTGTCCCGCTTCAAGATCAGCGAGATCAGCGCCCTGGACATCGTCGGGGGTAGGGCCCCCCCATCCCTCACCTCATTGAAAGTCCTCACTAGTGGCTCCCGGTTGCGGCTATGGTCGCACGTTTGGCAGCTCCCGCCGAGAATGGACTTTTGGGCTCACTAGAGGGGCCCCAATGGCAATTGTTCGACGGCGTCCAGTGTGGGAAGGTGACAGCAGGGTCCCCCCGACATTATATGGATTGGACCAGGAGTGGAGCGGTGAAAAAAGTGATCTTGGAGCAGCGAAAAGTGAGAGGGAGAAAAAGCAAGATGGCGGCGGGTGGAGACCAAGCAGCATGGGCGCTGTGGTCGCAGGAGCAGCAGGGGTTTCTTAAACGCCGCTTTGAGGAGCTGAAAACCGAAATGCTGGCGCCAATGAAGGCTGCGATTGAGAAACTAGTGGAGACCCAGAAGGCCCAGGGGGCGGCAATCCGGGAGGTGTGGCAAAATGCCTCGGAGAACGAGGATGAGATCTTGGGCCTGGCGGTGAAGGTGGAGGCGCACGAGGCGCTGCACAAGAGGTGGGCGGAAAGATTTGAGGACCTGGAGAATAGGTCGAGGAGGAAGAATCTTCAGATCCTGGGTCTCCCTGAAGGAGTTGAGGGGTCCGATACCGGGACATATATGAGCACGATGCTCAATTCGCTGATGGGTGCGGGAGCATTCCCGAGCCCCCTGGGGCTCACCAGGTCCTGGCGAGGAGACCCAAGGCCAACGAGCCGCCAAGGGCTGTAGTGGTGAGGTTTCACCGCTTTATGGACAGAGAGTGTGTTTTGCAATGGGTCAAGAAAGAGCGGAGCAGCAGGTGGGAGAACACAGAGATCCGAATTTACCGGGATTGGCGTGCAGAGGTGGCTAAGAAGAGAGCTGGCTTTAACCGGGCTAAGGCGGTGCTACATCGGAAGGGGGTGAAGTTCGGTATGCTGCAGCCAGCGCGATTGTGGGTCACGTTCCAAGATCGGCATCACTATTTTGAAACGCCCGAGGAGGCTTGGAGCTTCATACAGGCAGAAAAGTTGGACTCAAATTGAGAGACTGGAGCTGTGGGTGGGATGTCTGCTGTATATATATATGGTTTTAACTGCGTGTGGGAATGTTCGGTTGGTTGGGTGCTGGATGGGGATGGGTGAAGAGATTTGATGGAGAGGCTGTGGGAGAGTGTGGGCGCCGGTGGTGGAGGGATTGGAGGCCCAGGGAAGGGGGCATTGAGATAAGACCGCAAAAACAGCTGTGCCAGAGGGGGCGGGGCCAGCTCAGGAAAGCGTGGGCTTTTTCCCGCGCTAGGGAAGGAAGACGGTGGAGGTTGGAGGAGCGCACACGGACTGAGGGGGAGGGGGGATTCCCACACTGGGGGGTCGATGGGAAGGTGGGAGAGGCCGGGGTCAGCAGGAGTCAGCTGATTTATGGGAGTGTTATGGGGGGAGCAAAAGAGCTAGATACGGGTCTAGCGGGGGGGCGGTATAGGGTTGCTGCTGCATTGGCCAATGGGGAGCTGGAAATAGGAGAGGTGGTCGGGGCGGGGGTTCGCCGTCTGGGGGACTGGAGGGTGCGGGAGGCGCAGGCACGTGACTGGCCTAAAAAAGGAGATGGCTAGTCGGCAGTGGGGGGGGAGGTGAGAAGCTCCCCAATCCGGCTGATAACTTGGAATGTGAGGGGCCTGAATGGGCCGATCAAGAGGGCCCGGGTGTTCGTGCACTTAAAAGGACTGAAGGCAGACGTGGTCATGCTTCAGGAGACACATTTGAAGGTGGCAGACCAGGTTAGGTTGAGAAAGGGATGGATAGGACAGGTATTCCACTCGGGGCTGGACGCGAAGAACAGAGGGGTTGCAATACTGGTGGTGAAGCGGGTGTCGTTTGAGGCCAAAATTATTGTAGTGGATAATGGAGGTCGATACGTGATGGTGAGCGGTAGGTTGCAGGGGGTGTGTGTGGTACTGGTCAACGTATATGCCCCGAACTGGGATGATGCCGGATTTATGAAGCGCATGCTGGGTCGGATTCCGGACCTGGAGGCAGGGAGCTTGATAATGGGGGGGGATTTCAACACGGTGCTGGATCCAGCACTAGATCGCTCCAGGTCCAGGACGGGGAAGAGGCCGGCTGCGGCCAAGGTGCTTAGAGGGTTTATGGATCAGATGGGGGGAGTGCATCCATGGTGGTTTGCTAGACCCCTGGGCAGGGAATTTTCATTCTTTTCCCATGTCCATAGAGCTTACTCCCGGATAGATTTTTTTTGTTTTGAGTATGGCGCTAATCCCGAAAGTGGAAGGAACGCAGTATTCGGCCATAGCCATCTCGGACCACGCCCCACACTGGGTGGAGCTAGCGTTAGGAGAGGAGAGGGACCAGCGCCCGCTGTGTCATCTTGATGTGGGATTACTGGCGGATGAGGAGGTGTGCGGAAGGGTGCGGGGGTGCATTGAGAGATACTTGGAGGCCAAGGACAATGGAGAGGTGCAGGTGGGGGTAGTCTGGGAGGCGTTGAAGGCAGTGGTCAGGGGAGAGTTCATCTCCATTAGGGCCCACAGGGAGAAGAGAGAGGGCAGGGAGAGGGAGAGGCTGGTGGGGGAGATCTTAAGATTGGACAGGAGATATGCATTGGCCCCCGAGGAGGGGCTACTTAGGGAGCGGTGAAGCCTCCAGACGGAGTTTGATTTGTTGACCACAGGGGAAGCAGAGGCACAGTGGAGGAAAGCACAGGGGGCGTCGTACGGGTATGGGGAGAAAGCAAGCCGGATGCTGGCACACCAGCTTCATAAGAGGTTGGCAGCGAGGGAGATAGGTGGAGTTAAGGATAGCAGGGGAAATATGGTGCGGAGTGCGGCGAGAGTGAATGAGGTATTTAAGGACTTCTATGAGGAGCTGTATAGATCTGAGCCCCCAGCGGGGGAAGAGGAGATGCAACGATTTTTGGATCAACTGAGGTTCCCGAAGGTGGAGAAGCAGGAGGTGGTTGGTTTAGAGGCGCCAATTGGGTTGGAGGAGCTGATTAAAGGATTGGGGAAAATGCAGGCGGGGAAGGCCCCGGGGCCTGATGGGTTCCCGGTTGAGTTTTATAGGAAATATGTGGACCTGCTAGGCCCGTTGTTAGTAAGGACTTTCAATGAGGCAAGGGAGGGGGGGACCCTGCCCCCGACAATGTCCGGGGCGCTGATCTCGCTGATTCTGGAGAGGGAGAAAGACCCACTGCAATGTGGGTCGTATAGACCGATCTCGCTCCTCAATGTGGATGCTAAGTTGCTGGCAAAAGTGCTGGCCACGAGAATTGAGGACTGTGTCCCTGGGGTGATTCATGAGGACCAGACGGGATTTGTAAAGGGCAGGCAGCTAAACACCAATGTGCGGAGGCTCCTCAACGTGATTATGATGCCATCGGTGGAGGGAGAGGCGGAGGTAGTGGCAGCTATGGACGCGGAGAAGGCCTTTGACTGGGTGGAGTGGAAGTATCTGTGGGAAGTGTTGCGGAGGTTTGGGTTCGGGGAGGGGTTTATCAGGTGGGTCAGGCTCTTATATAGAGCCCCAGTGGCGAGTGTGGCTACGAATCGGCAGAGAGGTCGGAGTACTTTCGGCTGTATCGAGGGACAAGGCAGGGGTGCCCCCTGTCTCCCTTGTTGTTTGCGTTGGCAATCGAGCCTTTGGCCATGGTACTGAGGGAGTCCAGGAAATGGAGGGGACTGGTCCGAGGGGGGAGAGGAACACCGGGTGTCGCTGTATGCGGACGACCTGATGCTGTACGTGGCAGATCCAGTGGAGGGGATGGTGGAGGTCATGCGGATCCGAAGGGAGTTTGGGGACTTTTCGGGCTATAAGCTTAACGTAGGGAAAAGTGAACTCTTTGTGGTGCATCCAGGGGACCAGGGAAGGGGGATAGACGACCTACCTTTGAAGAGGGCGGAAAGGAGCTTTCGGTACTTAAGGATCCAGGTGGCGGGGATCTGGGGGCACTGCACAAGCTCAATTTGACGCGGTTGGTGGAGCAGATGGAGGAGGATTTTAAAAGATGGGATGTGCTGTCACTCTCGCTAGCGGGCAGGGTACAGTCGGTTAAAATGATGGTCCTCCCGATGTTTCTTTTTGTGTTCCAGTGCCTTCCCATTATGATTACCAAGTCCTTTTTTAAACGGGTAGGTAGGAGCATCATGGGTTTCATGTGGGCAAATAAGACCCCGAGGGTAAAGAGGGTGTTTCTGGAGCGTAGCAGGGACAGGGAGGGCTGGCGCTGCCGAATCTGTGTGGCTACTACTGGGCAGCCAACGTGGCGATGATCCGTAAGTGGGTAATCGAGGGAGAGAGGGCGGCGTGGAAGAGGTTGGAGATGGCGTCCTGCAGGGGCACGAGGCTGAGGGCGCTGGTGACGGCACCGCTGCCGCTCTCGCCGACAAGGTATACCACGAGCCCGGTGGTGGCGGCAACGTTGAAGATCTGGGGGCAGTGGAGACGGCATAGGGGCGAGATGGGAGCCTCGGTTTGGTCCCCGATTAGGGAGAACCATCGGTTCATCCCAGGAAAGATGGATGGGGGTTTCGGAGCTGGCATAGGGCAGTGATCAGAAGAATGGGGGACCTGTTTATAGACGGGACGTTTGCGAGCCTAGGGGCGCTGGAGGAGAAGTTTGGGTTACCCCCGGGAAATGCGTTCAGGTACATGCAAGTGAGGGCGTTTTTGAGGCGGCAGGTGAGGGAATTCCCGTTGCTCCCGGCACAGAGGATTCAGGACAGGATGATTTTGGGTGTATGGGTTGGAGAGGGCAGGGTCTCGGCGATTTACCAGGAGCTGAAAGAAGAGGAGGAGGCCGCGGTAGAGGAGCTAAAGGGCAAGTGGGAGGAGGAGCTTGGGGAGGCGATAGATGAGGGTCTGTGGGCTGATGCCCTGAGTAGGGTTAATTTTCCTCCTCTTGCGCCAGGCTCAGCCTGATACAATTCAAGGTTGTTCACAGAGCGCATATGACAGGGACGAGGATGAGTAGGTTCTTTGGGGTGGAGGACAGGTGTGGGAGGTGCTCGGGGAGTCCGGCAAATCACGTCCACATGTTCTGGTCATGCCCAGCACTGGAGGGATTTTGGAGGGGTCTTGCGAGGACTATGTCCAAGGTGGTGAAAGTCCAGGTCAAGCCGAGCTGGGGGTTGGCACTATTTGGGGTAACGGACGATCCGGGAGTGCAGGAGGCGAAAGAGGCCGGTATCCTGGCCTTTGCGTTCCTGGTAGCCCGGCGGAGGATCTTGTTATTATGGAAGGACGCGAAGCCCCCCAGTGTGGAAGCCTGGATAAATGACATGGCAGAGTTCATCAAACTGGAGAGGATAAAGTTTGCCTTATGAGGGTCTGTACAGGGGTTCTTCAGGTGGTGGCAACCGTTCCTAGACTATCTCGCGGAGCGTTCGGAGGAGGGCAGCAACAGCAGCAACCCAGGGGGGGGAGGGGGGGGAGGGGGGGGGAGGGGGGGATGTCTCTTTGGGCGGGTATTTGGGCGGGGGGTGGGGGGTTCCCCAAGGGTACTGTTGAATGTTATATGGAGGGGCTAGTATATGTGGGAGAAACCCAATGTATATGTAGTTTATTATTTTTGAATGTGGGGTTTGTGTTCTTTCTTCCTTTTGTTATGGGCAATTAAAAATTGTTGGAAAATTTTGAATAAAAATATTTTAAAAAAAAAAGATAGTCCTCACTAGTAGTGGGCCCAACAGGTCCATATACTTCCTGTAAAATTCAACCGGGAACCCATCTGGCCCCGGTGCCTTCCCCGCCTGCATACTCCCCAGCCCCTTAGTCAGCTCCTCCAGCTCTACCGGTGCCCCAAGCCCCGCCACCTGCCCCTCCTCTACCCTCGGGAACCTCAGCCGGTCCAGAAAACGACACATCCCCCCCTCCTCCGTCGGGGGCTCAGACCTATGCAGTCCCTCATAGAAGTCTCTAGATACAACATTTATTCCCACCGCACTCCGCACCGTGTCCCCCCCTTTAACCCTAACTCCCCCAATCGCCCTCGCCGCCTCCCGCTTCCGCAGCTGGTGTGCCAGCATCCGGCTCGCCTTCTCCCCGTACTCATACACCGCCCTTGTGCTTTCCTCCACTGCACCTCCGCCTTCTTGGTAGTCAACAGGTCGAACTCGGCCTGGAGGTTTCGTCACTCCTTGAGTAGTCCCTCCTCGGGGATCTCTGCATACCTTCTATCCACCCTTAAAATCTCCCCCACCAACCTCTCCCTCTCTCTCCTCTCCTTCCCCTCCTTGTGGGCCCCAGTGGATATTAGCTCTCCCCTAATCACCGCCTTCAGCGCCTCCCAGACCACCCCTACCTGCACCTCCCCATTATCGTTCACCTCTAGGTATCTTTCAATGCACCCCCGGATCCGCCGGCTCACCTTCTCATCCGCCAGCAAACACACCTCCAGGCGCCACAGCGGGTGCTGGTCCCTCTCCTCCCCGAGCTCGAGCTCCTCCCAGTGCGGGGCATGGTCTGAGATGGCTATGGCGGAATACTCCGTGTCCTCCACCCTCGGGATCAGCGCCCTGCTCAAAACGAAGAAGTCAATCCGGGAGTAGGCTTTATGGACATGGGAGAAGAAAGAGAATTCCCTGGCACCCGGCCTAACAAACCTCCATTGGTCCACTCCTCCCATCTGGTCCATAAACCCCCTCAACACCTTGGCTGCCGCTTAGCCGTCCTGGATCTAGAGGGTTCCAATGCTGGATCCAGTACCGTGTTGAAGTCCCCCCCCCATTATCAAGCTCCCTGCCTCCAGCTCCGGAATCTGGCCCCACATGCGCCGCATAAATCGGCATTGTCCCAATTCGAGGCATATACATTCACTAATACCACCCGCACCCCCTGCAGCTTACCGCTCACCATCACGTACCTACCTCCATTGTCTGCCACGGTGCTCAGCGCCTCAAACGACACCCGCTTCCCCACAAAAATCACCACCCCTCGATCCTTCACGTCCAACCCCGAGTGGAAAACCTGCCCTACCCACCCCTTTCTCAGCCGAACCTGATCTGCCACCCTCAAATGCGTCTCCTGGAGCATAACCACATCTGCCTTCAGCCCCTTCAGGTGCACGAACTCACAAGCCCTCTTGACCGGCCCGTTCAGGCCTCTCACTTTCCAAGTTATCAGCCGGATCAGGGGGCTTACCCCCCCCCCCCCCCCCCCCGCCGATTAGCCATCTTCCTTTCTAGGCCAGCCGCGTGCCCGCGCCTCCCGCACTCTCCATTCCCCCCAGCGGCAGACCCCCGCCCCGACTCTCTCTTCAGGCTCCAGCTCCCCTTTGGCCAATGCAGCAGCAACCCAGTTCCCCCGTTCTCCCCGCTCCCCCCCCAGCTAGGTCCCCCCTAGCTGCGTTGCTCCCCCATAGCACTCCCATAAGTCAGCTGACTCCTGCTGACCCCGGCCGCTCCCACCACTCCATCGACTCCCCCTGTGTGAGAATCTCCCCCCCCTCCTGTCCATCAGCGGGCGCTCCTCTCCAGCAACTCCTCCCCTTGACCCCGCCCCCTCATCCGCCAGCAAACCCACCTCCAGGCGCCACAGCGGGTGCTGGTCCCTCTCCTGCCCTAGCTTGAGCTCCACCCAGTGCGGGGAATGGTCTGAGATGGCTATGGCGGAATACTCCGTGTCCTCCACCCTCGGGATCAGCGCCCTGCTCAAAACGAAGAAGTCAATCCGGGAGTAGGCTTTATGGACGTGGGAGAAGAAAGAGAATTCCCTGTCACCCGGCCTAACAAACGTCCATTGGTCCAAGAGTGCTTGTGAGTTCACCCCTCCCCCTGGCCCCGCCCCCTTCCTTCCCTAGCATGGGAAAAAAAAACGTGCTTTCCACCAAGCTGGCCGCGCCCCCTCAGGCACGGCTCCCTATCGCGGCCTGATCCCAGCTCCCCCACCTTGGGCCTCCCCTCTCCCCACCCCCCCAATGGGGCCCCCTCTTCCAACCACCAATGCCCACACTCTCACCAAACCCCCACGACGAACCATTTCATCCTACCCCACCCAGCACCCAAAGAAAAACAGTACCAAACAGAACAGAACATCCCCCCAAAACACAACAATCAGATCAATCCCCTCTCGACATCCCCTTGCAACCGACCCTCAATCCGAGTCCAACTTTTCGGCCTGGGTAAAGGTCCACGCCTCCTCCGGCGTCTCGAATAGTGGTGGCGGTCCTTGAAAGTGACCCACAGTCGCGCCGGCTGCAACATTCCAAATTTCACCCCCTTCCGATGCAGAGTCGATTGTATCCGGCCCTCTTCTTGGCCACCTCCGCACTCCAGTCCTGGTATATCCGGACCTCTGCATTCTCCCACCTGCTGCTCCGCTCCTTCTTTGCCCACCTTAGGACACACACCCTGTCCACGAAGCGGTGGAACCGCACCAGCACCGCCCGCGGCGGCTCATTGGGCTTGGGCTTCCTCGCCAGGACTAGGTGGGCCCCCTCCAGCTCCAGGGGCCCCAGGAAGGCTCCCGCGCCCATCAACGTGTTCAGCATCATGACCACGTATGCTCCAACATCCGACCCCTCCACTCCCTCCGGGAGACCCAGTATCCGCAGGTTCTTCCTCCTCGGCCGGTTCTCTATGTCCCCGAACTTCTCCTGCCATTTCTTATGCATCGCCTCGTGCGTCTCTACCTTCACCGCCAGGCCCAAGATCTCGTCCTCGTTCTCCAAGGCCTTTTGCCGCACCTCCCGGATCGCCGTCCCTTGGGCCTTCTGGGTCTCGAGCAGCTTGTCTATCGAAGCCTTCATCGGCTCCAACAGCTCTGCCTTCAATTCCATGAAACAGCGCTGGAGAAACTCCTGCTGTTCCTGCGACCACTGCGCCCACGCTGCCTGGTCTCCACCCGCTGCCATCTTGATTTTCCTCCCTAGCATTTTTCGCTGCTCCAAAACTACATTTTTCACCGCTCCACTCCTGGTTCAATCCATACAGTGCCAGGGAAGTGTTACTATCACCTTCCCACATTGGGAACTGTCGACCAATGTCCGCTGGGGGCCCTAAAAAGAACCCAAAAGTCAGTTTCTGTCGGGAGCTGCCGAATGTGCGACTTAGCTCTGCATGGCCGCAACCGGAAGTCCTCGAGAACTCTCATCTTTAACAGGCCAGTGGCTGCTTGATCATAACTTGGTTCAACCTATGGAAAATATATTATATTGTTCCTCTGCTGCAGTGCAAGGGTTCCTCATTGTCATCATTAACCATGTCTGAAGTGTTGGGTGCTCTGAGGTACAGACGAACCAACACGGTTGCGATTGGTACAACGCAGTTTTATTCCATTTAACTATTTATACATCAGACTTGGTACTCAGCACGTTGTGACGGTGTGAGTGTCTTGCTATGAGGTCATGGCCCTGTGCTGTCTTCAGATGGACTGCCCAGGAAGTGTTGTGTTTCTTGTCTTATACTGTGTCTGCTCTTGTCTGTGATTGACTGTTGTGTTATGTGTGCTAATTGGTCTGTTGGTCTGTCTATCATTATGTATGTGTTATGATTGGCTGTCGTGTTATGTATGCTAATTGGTCCGTTGGTCTGTCTATCATTATGTATGTGTTATGATGTATGTTTGAATATCATGGCAATGTCTTCAATGGTGCACTTTGTCCCCGAGGATCCATTCCTGAAATCCATCAAAAACCAAGGGTTGCAAGTCATTTTGTAGCATTTTATATAGGGTAGCCACCTAAAATGGCTGATTCCCGATTAGAATGGTCAAACCCCGATCTAAAATGGCGAACGAAAGAGGCTGATGGGAAAATCAGCCAACAGGACTCAAACGGGCAGCTGCAGGTAAAACAGTGTATTCGCCTCTGGGGAAGTCGGCCCAGACCGATACCTTCAGCCATTAACATCACAACAACCCAGCCATCTGCATATTAAGCAGCCATCCCCGGGAACAATTGTTACACATTAGCAACGTAAAGCCGATCCAGACCTTTTGGCGCCAGCAGTGGCGGTGACAAAGGAAGGTAGACGACCACCCCCCGATCAAGTAATCGCCCCATTATTGGAGCACATCGAACCAAGTGATTGGGACCAAGTCCAATCACTTGGAACCAGGTACGAGATCCGCCCCGAGAGGCGGGAAGCCCCTGGGAACTATAAAAATAGGGGCCAAGTTCAGATCGACCCTTCTCTTCCTGCTCGCAACCTTCGAGACCCTTCGACAAAGACAACAAGTAAGTCTTACTCCAGCGATCGCTACCAGATAGGTGCTCCTGACTATCGACTTGTACCAGCTTGGAATCCCGCAGGCTCAGACCCAATTCGAAAGATCATTTGTTTCCCTAACCTGGTGGGCCATTTCCAAAGTTAAGTATTGGCCTTTAGTGGTAGGTAGTCGTCTAGAAGTAGCATTATTGAATAAGTATTTATTGCTGTATATAATAAATGATCATTGATTTAACTTTTACTAAGCGGTGTGCTGCATTATTAATCATTACTTGAGCTTGAACCACGTGGTGGTATCAGAAAAATACCTGGCAACTCGTGAGCAAAGGTGACAGAATTAGAGCTAATAAAACTAAGGCTAATAAGAGCAACAATAGGTCAGTGATGGCCTCCCTTGACAGCCGCAGTCTTCGTTGGCACTGGCGTTCAGACGTCTGGAGGTAGTTCTATCAAGTCTGGAAACTTCAAGACATGGTTAGCCCTGTCTCGATACTCGATACTCATGCTGACCTGCTCGCTGTCATTCTGTGATTTGCCATTAAGAGGCTGGCCCTCTTGCTTTAAAAAAAGAAAAATCATTCTTGGGATGTGGGTATCGCAAGCTAGGTCAGCATTTATTTCCCATTTCCCTTGAGAAGGTGGGGTTGGGTTGCCATCTTGAAGTACTACAGTCCATGGGGTGTCATTACAACCACAGTGCTGTCTGGAAGGAAGCTCCAGGACGTTGGCACAGCGACAGTGCAGGATATAGTTCCAAGTCAGGGCTTGTAAGGGAACATCCAGGTGCGGTGTTCCTTGGTGTCTGACTTTGGTAAATGGTAAGTTTTGTGAGGGCCACGAAGAATCCAGCACGAGTTTTAAGGATACAAGTAATAACATTTATTTGCAATAACATATATATATAACAGCAGCAGCAACTTCCCTTGCTGCACACTCCTTCCTGCTGTTTCCAAACTGGCCAGCTTTATTTATACTTGGAGTTTACTAATGGTTTCTCCGCCCCCCTCATTGGGGAAGCTCATACTCCCACAGGATTGTGGGATTGTCATTAGTCCCCAGCCAATGGTAAGCAGGCAGGTTATAACAGTAAGATTTTACAGTACATTATTAAAGCTGAAATTGTGGAGTACTTGGAAGTGCATGATAAAATAGGACTGAGTCAGCACGGCTTTGTCAAGGGAAGGTCATGTCTGACAAATCTGTTAAAGTTCTTTGAGGAAGTAACAAAGACGTTAGACAAAGGAGAATCAGTGGACGTCATTTATTTAGATTTCCAGAAGGATTTTGACAAGGTGACTGTTAAATAAATTAAGAGTCCATTGTGTTAAGGGTAAGATCCTGGCATTGATAGAGGATTGGCTGACTGGCAGAAGGCAGGGAGTGGGGATAAAGGGGTCTTTTTCAGGATGGCAGCTGGTGACTGGTGGTGTGCCTCAGGGGTCTGTGCTGGGACCACAACTTTTCACAATATACATTAATGATCTGGGAGAAGGAATTGAAGGCACTGTTGCTCAGGTTGCAGATGATACAAAGATCTGTAGAGGGACAGGTATTATTGAGGAAGTAGGTGGGCTGCAGACGGACTTGGACAGGCTCGGGAAGCGGGCAAAGAAGTGGCAGGTGGAATACAATGTGGAAAAGTGTGAGGTTATGCACTTTGGAAGGAGAAATGGAGGCATAGACTATTTTCTAAATGGGAAATGCTTAGGAAATCAGAAGCACGAAGGGACTTGGGAGTCCTTGTTCACGATTCTCTTAAGGTTAACCTGCAGGTTCAATTGGCAGTTAGGAAGGCAAATGAAACATTAGCATTCACGTCGATATGGCTAGAATACAAGACCAGGGATGTACTTCTGAGGCTGTATAAGGCTCTGTTCAGACCCCATTTGGAGTATTGTGAGCAGTTTTGGGCCCCATATCTAAGGAAGGATGTGCTGGCCTTGGAAAGGGTCCAGAGGAGATTCACAAGAATGATCCCTGGAATGAAGAGCTTGTCGTATGAGGAATGGTTGAGGAGGACTCTGGGTCTGTACTTGTTGGAGTTTAGAAGGATGTTAGAAGTGAAAATATTCACACGCAGGCCCTTTTGAATGAGTAAAGAAGCAGTTTATTATATCAGAGCTCTGGGAGAAAGACCTGGTAGCTCTGCAGCTTGGCAGCACTCTTTCTCACTTGAGCTAAGGTTCGCATTGGATTAGTGTACAGACTCAAGGGGCGGAATTAGTTGCATTCTCATTTACATACAATCAATCAACTCTTCGCGTCACAATTCATTACATGCAGTCAATCAATTTTCTTAGCATCCCAGTTTATCACATATATGGTTAAAGTGAGTGTTGTCTTACCCGCCACTAATATCATGCAGACGTCACTCAAGACTAACATAAGGGTATGTCCTGTCGCAGCTGGAGACCTTGAGCTATTGTGTGAAGCTGTTATCAGCGGTTGTTAACATACTCCCTAGAAATACCCACGTCTCGTTCTCATGAGGTACCCTTTAGTTCTCATGAGGTAGTTTACACAGTTTGTAACTTATTGTTCAGGAATGTGGCTACTTCAGCCATTTTGTGTCTTTAGTATTGCTATCTTTGCTAACAGCCATTTTGTGTCCCTTCTGATAGTAAGCATTGTGTATACACTACCTATTCCTACAAATTGCCTCTTCTACACGCATCTAAGCCAATGAGTTTGTCCCAGCAGAACTATTCAAAAGTAATATAGGAGCAAAAATGGAACAGAGCCAACTATAATTTATGTCATAGTCCAGTATCAAAAAATGTCCCCCAACAAAGGATATGGGGGGATCTTATTGAAACTTACAGGATACTGCGAGGCCTGGATAGAGTGGACGTGGAGCGGATGCTTCCACTTGTCGGAAAAACTAGAACCTGAGGAAACAATCTCGGGCTAAAGGAAAGATCCTTTAAAGCAGAGATGAGGAGGAATTTCTTCAGCCAGAGGGTTGTTAATCTGTTGAACTCTTTGTCGCAGTTAGCTGTGGAGGCCAAATCACTGAGTGTCTTTTAAGACAGAGATAGATAGGTTCTTGATTAATAAGGGGATCGGGGATTATGGGGAGAAGGAAGGGGAATGAGAAACATTTAAGCTATGATTGAATGGCAGAGCAGACACGATGGGCTGAGTGGACTAGTTTTGCTCCTATATCTTATGGTCTTATGGTGTCTGCTGCCCTTGTCCTTCTAGATAGTAATGGTTGTGGGTCTGGAAGGCGCTGTCTAAGGAGGCTTGATGAGTTCCTGCAGGGCATCTTGTAGATGGTACACATGGCTGCTACTGTGCGTCAGTGGTGGAGTGAATGAATATCAGTGGCAGTGGTGGCTTTGCCCTGATGAAGCCAAGTTTCTTGAGTATTGCTCGGCTTGCACCCATCCAGGCAAGTGGGGAGTATTCCATTACACTCCTGACTTGTGACTTCTAGATGGTGGACAGGCTTTGGGGAGTCAGGAGCTGAGTTACTTGCCACAGGTTTCAAGCCTCTGACCTGCTCTGGTAGCCACAGTATTGATCTAGCCTGTCCAATTCAACTTCTAGTCAATGGTAATGCCCCCCCCCTCCCTCCCCCAGGATGTTGAATGTAGTGGGGCATACAGTGATGGTAAAGACATTGAATGTCAAGGGGTGATGGTTAGATCATGTCTCGTTGGAGATGATATTGTCTAGGTCTTGCTGCTTTTCGACATGAATGGCTTCAGTATCTGAGGAGTCGTAAATGTGTTTGAACATTGTGCAGTCATCTGCGAACTTCTGATCTTATAATGGAAGGGAGTCATCTTGCAGCAGCTGAAGCTGGTTGCGCCTAGGACACTGGCATGAGGAACTCCTAGAGTGATATCCTGTAACTGAGATAATTGACCTTCAACAACCATAACCATTTTCCTTTGCTCTATGTATGACTCCAACCAACAGAGAGTTTTCCCCCTGATTCCCATGACTCCAGTTTTGCGAAGGTTCCTGATGCCAAACTCAGTCAAATGCTGACTTGATGTCCAGGACAGTCACTCTCATACCACCCCTGGCATTCAGCTCTTTTGTCCACGTTTGAACCTAGGCTGTAATGAGGTCAGGAGCTGACTGGCTCTGGTGGAACCCAAACTGAGCATCAGTGAGCTGATTATTTCGAAGTAAGCGCTGCTTGATAGCGCTGTTGATGACTCCTTCCATCACTTAACTGACATTCAAGCGTCGAATGATGGGACACTAAATGGTCCGAATGGATTTGTCCTGATAGTGGACAGGACATAAATGGACAATTTTCTGGGCAAATGCCAATGTTGTGACTGTACTGGAACAGCCTGGCAAGTTCTGGAGCACAAGTCTTCAGTATTGTTGCTGCTGCCATCTGGTCCACTCTCCCTCTCTGCCACTCCCCCTCAGCATGGTGCTCCAGGAGTGCTGATTGGGTGAGTCCTAGGCATTTCAGGCTGTGCGTGCATTTATTGCCCATCCCTAATTGCCCTTGAGGGGGCAGTGAAGAGTCAACCACATTGCTGTGGATCTGGAGTCACACGTACGCCAGACTAGATAAGGATGGCAGATTTCCTTCCCTAAAGGACATTAGTGAACCGGATCGGCTTTGCCGGCAATCGAAAATGGTTTCATGGTCATCATTAGAATTTTTAATTCCAGATATTTTATTGAGTGAAAATTCCATCACCTTTGATTTGAACCTGGGTCCCTAAATCATTATCCTGGGTCTCTGGATTACTAGTCCAGCGACAGTACTACTACACCACCACCTCCCCGAATGTGCTTGCTTAAATTGGCTTTTTTGAATTAACACCTGAACAGAAAAGAAGCCATGTATGTTGATGCTGCTAACCTTTTTACAACAGGCTAACTTAATATAGGACTGATGTGGAGATGCCGGCGTTGGACTGGGGTGAGCACAGTAAGAAGTTGTGAAAGTGTACAAACTCAGCAATAGCATGATGGGAAAAATAGCCAATTTATGTAACCAAGTGTAAGACAGCTGTGTCAGCTAGTGCCAAGATCAGACCCTGACAAACTAGACAAAGCTAAGAATCCACATAATTGTATCATACAAGGCCAGAAGAGGGAAGATAGTGCCTGACCTTGTTAAAACCTGATAACAAAGCCACGATCTAGGAATGTCCTAATAACACAACTTCCTCATGACCTAGGTCCATCTGCGTCAAGGCATCATGAGGGCAGAGGTGAAAAACAAAATAGGACCACGTCTTATTTCCTCTAAAAACAAATTACTGCAAATAAGCCGAGTCAGGGTCTTTCCATGACAACATGTTTGATCAGGAGTTATGACTGTATTGACATTTTTGGACAAGGTCTGTTTTTGTAAAATGATACAGCTTGTGTATAAATATTGAACGTTTTCTCCATGTCTTTGCGAGCTTGAGAAAGAATGAGCAGGTTTACCTTAACAGCTCTCTCTCTCTCTAACCTGTAGCCATCTGCATGCAGACTTTGGTCAATAAAGACAAAGTTATTTATTTCGAAACAGAGTTGTAAAGTTGTTTTTTCTCACAGTCTTGAAGTAGGAAAGATTTTAAAAGACGACAGTGGCGCTGCGAGCCCTCACCAATACCCTGAGTGGCTTCCGTGGGGGACCGAACAAGTGATCGAGCACGTACCCGGAGAGCGGAGACGGATGGCGCAACAAGGTAAGCTTTAACCTTGGTCTCTCTCTCTCTCTCGGATCGGTGCTGTGACCCCTCGTCCCTGACGGATAACGCTGACAGGTGACGGTGTTCAAATCTAAATTTGACTGCGAGTAATGTTCTTAGGGTCTGGGACCTGGTTGTCGTTCAAAGCCTAAGGTCAGGGACCACCTGCTCTTGTTTTTTTTCAGGACAGGGATACACAGGCTTGGCTAGGTCAGGGACCAGATTTGGATTTTTGACTTTTAAATTTACAAGGCAGTTTTTCCCCATTTTTTTCTCTTCTCTCTCTCTTTTAATTTTTTTTCCACTGCTTAAAAGTCATGGGCCAGAGCCTGGACAAAACGGAGGCCAATTCTCCCTTGCTTTTTATGTGCACCATGTTCCCTGATAAGACGGAGAAACCAAAGACTGGGAAACGTTGAAATTCGAATGTGAACTATGGGACAGGAAAGATCCTAAGAATCAAGGGGGAGATAATACTGCATCGGGTGTTAAGCAGGTCGGAATAGCCCATCAGCTTAAAAATCAGGAGGATCCTCCCACTACCTCTGGCATGCCATTGTTTCCCTATTTGATTGATACAGAGGAGGAGGAGGAGGAATTAAATCCCACGATGCCCCCATGGCCACCTCTTCCCAGCTCCACGGTGCGGCAGCCCCGTTCTCACCCTCCCCCTTGTAACAATCTTGCTGCCGATAATCTCCCTGCTCCTATTACTCCCATTGCAACACGCACTCGCTCAAAAGCACTAACCACCTTCCTCGATCAGCCCGTTACCTCTGTTAATCAGGCTTTCCAAGAATTAACTATCAGTACAGCACCGGTAGAGGAGCCTTTTCCACCACCGCGTCCTCCTGCAAATTTTCCAATCCGACGTCTCGTTAACCCTCGAGCGACTGATGACGACGACCAATTTATTGAGACATGGCAGGCTTTTAAACCTCAGGAGCTCTGTTTGATCATGGCTCACTGTCCGTCACATAAAACGGACCCAGAGGGCTTTACTGAATATCTGAGGAGAACTGCGACTGTGTATGGTGCTACCCCTAGGGATCAGTATTCCCTTATTTTTTCATCCCTTCCCCCAGATTTAGGTGAGAAATGGAAACGAGAATTAGGGGATCATGGAACCACATGGGATGTATTTAAAACCAACAATCCATCAGATGAGGCTCAACTCGCTTTAAAGCTCCCAGCACTTAAGCGTGCTCTCCGTAAACCTGTAGATATCTCCAAAATTCTTGATTGTACGCCAACTCCTAAGGAGGAGGGTCCTGAATTTTTTGACCGCTTTTGTGGAATTTACACTCTTTATTCCGGTGATGAGACTTTTAATGCGGGCTTGAAATCTCCCCAGTTCAATGCGCTGCTTATGCAGGTCGTGCTGACCGCATAGCAACCAGTATTAAAACTAATAATATGGATTGGTCTGATAGCTCCAAATCCCACATGCGACGTGCTATCTCTTATTACTGGAGCAATGGCCGTGACAGAGAAGCTTTCGGAAGGGACCCTCCTACACCCAAAATAAAGTCGGAGTTTGTCCAGCGACCCCCTCGCAGGAACCCCCCACCTTATGAACGTCACCAAGGCCCTCCCCGGCCTTGTCCTCCAACCCGAGACAGTGTCACTTGCTTTAATTGCAGACGGACGGGTCACTACGCTAGGGATTGCCTTGCATCACACAGAGACAGGGCACCCCCTCCATGGCGGTATGCTCCCTTCACTGACTCCCACCCCTATTGACTGGCCCGCTCCAATTTCCCGGTTCTCTCTGGCGACCACTCTGAGGAACCCACAGCTACAATTCACATTGAGGGTATTCCCGTCCCCTTCCTCATTGATACAGGGGCAACTGCTTCTACGTTGAATTTGACGTTAGTTAAACAGTATTGTTTTCCTCTCTCAGACGAATATGTGGAACTTTCTGGTTTTATGGGTGAGAGGGCGACATACCAACTCACGAAACCCCTTCTGGTTCAATTTAATGACCGTCAATGTTGTATTCCCTTCACTGTCACGCGTACCCTCGGTGTTAATCTTGCTGGCCGTGATCTGTTATGTCCCTTACAAGTTGAGATTGTTTGCCTTGACGACGGCGTCACGATCTCCACGGCTCCACAAGTCCAGCCTCGAAATTTACCCCTTTTTTTCACTCCCCAATGGTGGTCCGTTGATTTTGATCCCTCCAATTTTTCACCTCCCTTGCATGTTCCTCATCCACACGTGACCCTTTGCTATGACCACACGGGGTGCTCGCCCGATTTGGAGACCATATACCGGGACTCCCTCGGGTCCACGGTGGCGGTTACTTTCATCGCTCATGCTGAGGGAAAAGAGGGCTCTGCATTTCTTGTTGAAGTGCCCCTCGTATTCTGGAAACAGTCTGGACTAGTGGCACCTCACGTTACCCTCACTGTCAATGCAGGCTACAGTGCCAGGTCACTGGGCTTTCTGGTTGCTACCCTCCAAGGAAAATGTGATGCTTTTGATACTGGACGACAGACCTTCCCTGAAGGCACGTTACAGTATTTTTCACAGCCCTTTTGTGTTGATGGTACATTGAACCACCATCGGACCAACCGTCCCCCATCCCCAGAGATTCCTGCAGACTTATGGGCTGCACCCAAACACGAAGTTGGTCTTACTAATGTGCCTCCAGTTCTCATTAAGGTTAAGTCCGGTGTGCCCCTGCCCTCCATTTCTCAGTACCCTATTCGCCCTGACGCTGAGGAAGGAATCTCCAGCATGATACAGTCCTTCCTTCAACAGGGAATTTTGGTTCCGTGCCAATCGCCCTGTAACACTCCAATTCTTCCAGTTCCTAAGGTTGGGCGGCCGCCTGAATGGCGTTTGGTCCAGGACCTCCGCCGTATCAATCAAATCGTTGAACCCTTGCATCCCCTGGTCCCTAACCCGGCTACAATCCTCAGTAATATCCCGCCTGAGGCAGCTGTCTTTACCCTTGTGGACTTACAACACGCCTTTTTTGCGATACCCCTTGCCGCTGAATCCCAGTATTTGTTTGCCTTCACATTCAAAGGGCACCAGTACACTTGGACTAGGCTACCGCAAGGTTTCATTCATTCACCGACACTCTTCTCACAGGCACTGCACTCCCAATTAGCTACTTTGACACCCCCGGGGGGATCTACTATTATACAGTATGTCGATGACTTACTCCTTGCTAGCCCTGACTTTGCTTCTAACGAACGCGACTCCATTTATCTGCTCACCCGTCTCCATTCCTGGGGATATGTAATACCACCTAATAAAGTACACAAAGGACAGAGGCAGGTTAAATTTCTGGGCGTTCTGATAAGCGCTACTGAACGTTCCCTTACGCAGGATCGTATTACTCCCATTTTGCAAACCGCACTTCCTACCTCGCCAAAGCAGATGAGAGCCTTTTTAGGTTTAGTGAACTTTTGCAGACAATGGATTCCGAATGTTACTGCTCATACCAAGGAGCTTACTCCTTATTCCTCCCAGAATTCACCCCTTAAGTTTGAACTACCCGATTTAGCACAGCAATCTTTTGTTACTCTCAAGAACGCGCTGGCTTCCGCCCCGGCTCTAGGACGACCTCTTTATGACAGGCCCTTCCAGTTGTATGTTAATGTCCTTGACCTATGTGCCACGGGTGTCTTGACACAGGAACATGGTGACCAACGCCGTCCGGTTGCCTATTATTCTACTAAATTGGATCCAGTAGCTTGTGGTTTGCCCTCCTGCACTCAAATTCTCACTGCTGTACATGTGTTAGCTCAGGCAGCCTCTAATTTAACCCTTCATCAGCCCGTGCATGTGTATACCTCACACTCTGTTGTGGCTCTCCTTACATCTCAGCAGACCCAGCATCTGACACAGGCCCGCTTGAGCCGATATGAGGTCTCACTATTACAGAACCCATATCTGTCTTTCCATTACTGTTCCACTTTAAATCCCGCAGCATTCCTCGAACATCCCCCTGATGTACTTGTTGATCCACCACATGATTGTTTGCTTAGGAATCACTTCCTTACCGCACCTCGTCCCGATTTAACTGACCACCCTCTTGATAATCCTGATCTCACTTTTTATGTTGATGGCAGTTCTTCTATTTCCCAAATGGGTGTCCCGCAATCGGGATATGCCATTGTTACAGACACTGACATTCTGGAAGCAGCTGCTTTCCAGATTCCAGTCTCGGCGCAGAAAGCTGAGCTATTCGCCCTTACTAGAGCTTGTGTTCTGGCCAAAGACCAAAGTGCGAATGTGTACACAGACTCTAGGTACGTTTTTGGTGTCACCCACGATTTTGGCCGCCTCTGGCAGCAACGTGGATTCCTTACCTCTGCAGGCTCTCCCATTCTAAATGCTCTTTGGGTTAAAAATCTCCTCGTTGCTATTCAACTTCCTCGTCAATTGGCTATCATTAAATGTGCTGCGCACACTTCCGGGGACACTCCTGTGCAATTAGGAAACGCCCGTGCTGATTCAGCCGCTAAGGCAGTGTCTGCATCAGCCCCTATGATTGTTCCCGCAGGGGGTACACAGGCTTTAAATCAGCTACCTATTCTAGCAAAAAAGGGCATGCCAGAGTTAGCTGAAATTCAAAGGTTACAGAGGGACGCCTCTGATTCTGAGCGCACACTATGGAAGTCAATGGGGTGTTCGCACTCGTTGACACAAAACCTCTGGCTTACCCCAGTAGGTCAAGTTTGTGTTCCAGATTCGTTATTGCCGATACTTATTGATTATTTGCATTCTTGTACACATCTTGGCAAGGAGGGAATGGTACAGTTACTTTTGAAAACTTGGTGGCACCCAGATCTGAATACAGCAGCACAAATGCGGCTGGATCAATGTCTTATTTGCATGAAAAATAATAAGGGTAAAGGCATTAAATGCCCTCCCGAAACAACCCCCTTGCCAGATGGTCCTTTTGCCTGCATACAGCTTGATTTTATTGAATTACCTAAAGTACAATGCTATAAATATTGTTTAGTGATCATTGATGTATTTAGTAAATGGATTGAAGCCTTCCCCACCACCAACTGTACTGCACATACGGTGGTAAAATTACTATTGACAGAAATTATTCCCCGATTTGGGATTCCCAGAATGATGAGCTCAGATAATGGAACACATTTTGTGGCTCGAATCAATTCTGAATTATGCGAAGCACTCAAAATTAAACAACAGCTGCACTGCGCGTATCATCCACAGGCAGCAGGAATTGTAGAAAGAGCAAATGGGACCTTAAAAGAAAAATTATCTAAATTGACCGAAGAAACTGGATTAAATTGGCTAAAGGTATTGCCTTTGGCACTGTTTCACATGAGGGTTACTCCACATTCGCGGTCCGGACTGTCAGCTGCAGAGATAGTCTACGGTCGGCCAATGAGGACTCCCTGGGATGCCCATGAAGAACCCCTAGAAGGAGTAGACCTCCACGTTATGGGAGATAAAATGCTGAGTTATTTGAAGCAATTAACATTTTCTTTGAAGTTTCTCCACTCGCAGGTAAAACAGGCCCATCTCCCAGCAGCAACCGGAACAAAGATCCCTCGATATCCAGTAGTCAAACCAGGAGACTACGTGCTGATAAAGAATTGGGACAGAGAGAAGTTAGGGCAACGCTGGAGCGGCCCTTTTCAAGTATTGCTGACTACACCGACTGCCGTTAAACTCGAAGGACGTTCGAGTTGGGTACACCTATCGGATTGTAAGAAGATTGGTTTCAGCCCCAACGAGGACGCAGAATGAGGATCTTCATTATCACATTTGGACTATTTGGACTAATTGGTCTTAATGGCCATTCGACAGTAGGCGAACAAACTGACAAAGAGCTGCGTGCTAATAGCTTTCTATATATGTCATATATTTATGCTGACAGATTGAATGTCAGTAACTGTTGGGTTTGTACCCGTATCCCCATCCATTCCAAGGAGGGGCTACCTCGCCAATCACTCCCATTCCACTTAGCAGAAACAGTTGAGTGGATACTGCGTCAAAACCGAACACAGGGGTTCGGTGGAGATATGAAAATTTGGAAATCGGCTGGCTATGGGATGACTAGATTTTTAGCCTGGTATCAACCTGGATATCCCCATGTTTCGAATCCCCCTGCCCTTACCATCTCATCGAGCACTGAGCAAGGATCCCTATGTTTTAGTAAATCAGGAGAAGGACCATCAATGGGGTAGAGTAGGTGTAATCTTACAACTGAATGGCAGGGACCGATACCAAACATCTCCAACAAGGGTATGTTTGTTCTTGATTGGTCCAGGGTGTGGAATAAAACATCAAATAGCTCATGAACGCATAATTCCCAGGTACCCTGTATGACAATGGCTGAGAATTTTACGGCCTATAACGGGACCTATTTCATATGTGGCACTAAAGCATACTCCCGGCTTCCAAGAAATTGGACAGGGTCCTGTTATCTAGGATATGTCGTACCCTGCATACACCACCTACGCTCCCTTAAACAACACTCCTCACGAATCAGGAGGACCATTAGTAAAACTGAGGAGTTCTTTATGATCGCCTTTCCACAATACGGAACAGGCAAGGCAGCAAACGAACTGATCCTTATGGCCTCGGCATTGGAACAACTGTCGAACATAACAGCAGCAGAATCCAGGGCAACCGGACGGGCACTAGCCGAGGTCTCGGCTGAGCTGGTGGCTGTCCGGACTGTGGCATTACAAAATCAAATGGCTCTGGATTATCTGTTAGCCTCACAGGGAGGAACGTGTGCCATTATAGGTCAGGAATGCTGTACTTATATCCCAGATGCCTCTGAAAATATTACCAACCTAGCTGACCATATAAGAAGACAGGCGGATCAACTTCAAGAAATTGGCCAAGAATTTCACGATTATAACCCACCAGGTTGGTTAGGTTGGCTGGGACACGGATTGTTCGATTGGATCTTTAAGGCCTTCATATTATTACTATTAGCAATAGGATTGCTTGGATGCTTGTGTCAATGTATTTACACCCGTCTCCTGAATATCCCTATTTGAACAAATTGAGTGGTTGTCCTGATGGGACAACAGGAGGGAATGTGAAAGTGTACAAACTCAGCAATAGCATGATGGGAAAAATAGCCAACTTATGTAACCAAGTGTAAGACAGCTGTGTCAGCTAGTGCCAAGATCAGACCCTGACAAACTAGACAAAGCTAAGAATCCACATAATTGTATCATACAAGGCCAGAAGAGGGAAGATAGTGCCTGACCTTGTTAAAACCTGATAACAAAGCCACGATCTAGGAATGTCCTAATAACACAACTTCCTCATGACCTAGGTCCATCTGCGTCAAGGCATCATGAGGGCAGAGGTGAAAAACAAAATAGGACCACGTCTTATTTCCTCTAAAAACAAATTACTGCAAATAAGCCGAGTCAGGGTCTTTCCATGACAACATGTTTGATCAGAAGTTATGACTGTATTGGCATTTTTGGACAAGGTCTGTTTTTGTAAAATGATACAGCTTGTGTATAAATATTGAACGGTTTCTCCATGTCTTTGCGAGCTTGAGAAAGAATGAGCAGGTTTACCTTAACAGCTCTCTCTCTCTCTAACCTGTAGCCATCTGCATGCAGACTTTGGTCAATAAAGACAAAGTTATTTATTTCGAAACAGAGTTGTAAAGTTGTTTTTTCTCACAGTCTTGAAGTAGGAAAGATTTTAAAAGACGACAAAGTCTTACAACACCAGGTTAAAGTCCAACAGGTTTGTTTCGATGTCACTAGCTTTCAGAGCGCTGCTCCTTCCTCAGGTGAATGAAGAGGTGGGTTCCAGAAACATATATATAGACAGATTCAAAGATGCCAGACAATGCTTGGAATACGAGCATTAGCAGGTGATTAAATCTTTACAGATCCAGAGATGGGGTAACCCCAGGTTAAAGAGGTGTGAATTGTGTCAAGCCAGGACAGTTGGTAGGATTTCGCAGGCCAGGTGGTGGGGGATGAATGTAATGCGACATGAATCCCAGGTCCCGGTTGAGGCCGCACTCATGTGTGCGGAACTTGGCTATAAGTTTCTGCTCGGTGATTCTGCGTTGTCGCGCATCCTGAAGGCCGCCTTGGAGAACGCTTACCCGAAGATCAGAGGCTCAATGCCCTTGACTGCTGAAGTGTTCTCCGACTGGAATGGAACATTCCTGCCTGGTTATTGTCGCGCGATGACTGTTCATTCGTTGTCGCAGCATCTGCACGACTCGTGCGACTCGGCCAACGTTGTCTACCTCATACGCTGCAGGAAAGGATGTCCCAGAAGCGTATGTTTCTGGAACATACCTCTTCATTCACCTGAGGAAGGAGCAGCGCTCCGAAAGCTAGTGACATCGAAACAAACCTGTTGGACTTTAACCTGGCGTTGTAAGACTTCTTATTAATATAGGACTGTATTAAGTAGTCACCAACTAGCAACAGATGACTAAATTAGAAGTGCCTCAATTATCTTGTAATTGAAGGGATAAGTAATTAATAAGTCGTATTTCTACATTTTTTCATTAACATTTAGATGTAAGGATGAAAAGTGCTGACACAGAGTCTGGGAACAAGAAAGCCAGAATTCCATGGGATCCTTTGGTAGCAGGAACACATTGGCCTTGACTGAATAAGCCATAGTTTGATCAAAGGGTTGCCTGTAAATTTTAAGATAAGGGATGAAGTTTGAAGCAAACTCATTAAGATTGAAGTTTAAGTCTTAAATTCAAGGCAATATGTGTAATTAACCAGAACCAATGACATTACAGCATTATTGACCAATTAGAAATGTTCAACAGCATTGGCTAAGGTGGGGTTACAACAATTTTGGGGTATAGGAAAAGGGCAACAGGAACCATCTTCGTGTGCATCAAGTGAAGGGACATTGCCCTCCGTGACAGCATTGAGAATTTCTGCCGTGAGTGTAACACTGGGCCTCGGGACAGAGGTGAAATTTCTGATCACTTGGAACCCAGATAGCATAGTTTTCTTCAAAGGTCGAGGTGAATACCAGCGGGGCGAAGGGTTGAGATAATTTAGATCCTCAGGGATAGCGGATGTTTCCTGTAAGCATCGGGATTGAGTCTGTAGGGCTTAGTTTGTAAGTATATTTCCATTTTCTATTTGTATTTAATTAGATAAGTTTATGTTAATTCATAATTCTTTTTATTGTTTCATTTTTCTTATGTTCGACAAACTTTGGTATTACTTTCTAATTTGGTGCCTGAGTCTTTGCCTAATGGTTATGAATCTATTGAACTCAAACAGTTTTAAAGGTTAATTTGGGTTTAATTTAATTTAGAAAAGTGAAAAGGTTTAAGAAAGCAAAGTTGAAAATGAAGCCTGATTCAGTTTGTTTGCAGAAGGCAACCCAGCTTCATTCTTCACTGCACAGTTATTTACAAGTTAGCAAATGTTACTTGTAATTTGAAAAGAGACAGTCCAAAGATGTGCAAGTTAAGTGGATTGGATGTGCCAAATTGTTCCTTAGGGTGAGGTTATAGGACTTAGGTGGCCTTTCAAAGGGACGGTGCAGACTCGATGGGCCAAATGGCCTCTTTTTATACTGTAGAAATGTAAAGGGATCCTTGGGCTGCTTTGCACATAACTCTTTTTGCCAGAGAATGAGATCTCGCAAGTCGTAATGACGGTCAGGAATCCTGGAAGAGGCCTCTCACGGGATTTAGCGACCCGATTCTCACGGGATGTGGCCGGTAAACGGTGCCCATTCTCTTCATGTAACAAATCCACGCTGACTATCTCTGATTAATTTGTGCCTTTCAAAATGATGATTTTTACTGTCCCTCAGAATTACATCCAATAATGTTTCTACCAATGCGGTTAGGCTGACTGGACTATAACTTGGTCTGTACCTTCCTCCCTTTTTAAGGAATGGTAAGAAGTCTTACAACACCAGGTTAAAGTCCAACAGGTTTGTTTCGATTCACTAGCTTTCAGAGCACTGCTCCTTCCTCAGGTGAATTTAAGGAATGGTACAACACTTGCAGCCTTTCGGTACTTTGGCATCATACCTGCAAGGAGAGAAGATTAGAAAATGTTGTCAGAGCCTCCGGTTTCCCTTCGTTGTTTCTTTTAACAGCCAAGGATATATTTCATCTGGACCTGATAATTTATCTATTTTCTATAATGTTAAACCACTTAATATTTCTCTTTAAGTATGCTTATTTTCTTCAATATTTCAAACCGCACCTCTTAGCAAGAATATCTGCATCACCCCCCTCTTTTGTGAAAATAGCCTCAAAAAAATGTGAATGAAGAAAAATGTCCACATCTTCCAACTCCACCCTCAGGTTACCTTTTTGGTCTCCAATTGTCCCAAAAATGAGTATTCCTTTTGCTCTTTATGCATTTAGAAAATGCCCTTGAGATTTTTGATGCTTTTGTCTTCAGATAAGAATTTGTTGTGTTGATTGATGGTTATATCAAGAGAGAGAGAATGTGAACTGTCCCTGCAAGTAAATGAACAGAGAAATATTCAAGATAATAAAAAAAAATTCTCAGCAGTTTAAACATAAAAAAGTGTCACATATTCATTGGAAAAATAGCAGAGGAAAAACCATTATGATTCTGAGAATTTGATGCGTTATGAAATTGTGTGAGCTATACAATGATTATGGTAAGTGGGATGGCATCCTCTGACAAATACTTCCTTGAGCCTCTACAGTTTTCATGCGATTTTCTGTCTGAATATTCCAATTTTGCATAACGTTCCTAAAGAAAATGAACATGTTAATTTCTCAGCTAATGTAGACTGACAATTCATTTGACACAACAGATGATTTGCTGTAACAATGACCTAATCTGAAATTTCACAAGAAGCAATGATATATTGTGCTGGTTCATCATGTATTGTACATGAAGCAGGGTAAAATACCTCTGTCAGTTGTGGTTCAGTTAGTAGCACATTTTGCTCTGAATCACAAGTTTTAGGGTTTAAGACCCATTCCAGAGAACAAAAAACAGGGCTGATACGCCAGTACAGTACAGAGAGAGTGCTCTCACACGTTTTGTTTCTTCACATGAGATGTTAAATTGAGGCATCACCAGTCTGCTTGAATAGACGTAAAACAGGCTCATCCAACCCCTGGTTCACAAGACAGATGTGGCCTGCTATGTCTCTAGCCTGTTCGCGGAGCCACTGTTCAAAATGCTGATAAAACAGGTAAGCGGAGTGGAAGAATCTGCAAAGAGCTGTTCAAGCCTATCAGCAGCAAATGTGGGAGAGAAGTAGGCTGTGATTGGAGGAGCAGCAAACACCAGCGGCGGTGGGTGTGCTGAGAAGGAGTTTTTCGATGGGCAGGCAGGGATGGAGACACAGAAGAGAGGGAGAAAGAGACAGGCTTATAGGCCTGGAGGAGCACGGCTAGCTGGCTAGCTGGGGGAAGGGGGGGAGGTGGGGGGGGTGTCTGACGGTAGAGACTGGCTGCGAGAGCCAAGGGGCAGTGAGGCTAGATCCAGGCTTATTGGGGAAAGACTGGCTGCACATGCCAGGGAGAAAAGTTGAACTCAGCACTAACTCGTGTCGGGAATGGCCTATCCACCTAACCTGCACATCTCTGGACTTTGGGAGGAAACCAGAGCATCTGGAGAAAACCGAGGCAGACACGGGGAGAACATGCAAACTACACACAGACCCAAGGCCGTAATCAAACCTGGGTCCCTGGCGCTGTAAGGCAGCACTGCTAACCACTGTGCCGTCCCCTGATATTTCTTAACAGATTGAATCCTTTGTGCAACCTATTGGGTTTCTTTTCATCATAACCTACTGCCCTCAAGAATTATTCCCTACAGGCCCACCTGAGGCCGGAAGATTCACGGTGTGTTGTCAGACCACAGAAAAACATTACAAATGTGCACGAATGTGAATAAAGAATCGAACAATCAATGATGCCACAGTAAAGGGTTCGAGTGAACAATTACAAAAGGAATTGTTAAAATTTCTGTTTTTAATATTACTTTTTCACTGGATACAAAGGATGGCATTGCAGATTGATAAATGATCTGCCAAAGTTCTCCCGCTCTGTTACAATTTGTTTCAGATCAACTGATATGAATCAGAATGTAGCAGTAATATTCTTCATATTACTCAATGAAGCAAGCTACAACATTCCCAACAGCAGAAACCACAGCAATTATAAACTATCAGTTTGTTTTTAGCTTACAGTAAGATCACCGAAGGGATTCTCCGTCCCGCCAGCCCGGTTTTCCAGCGCACTCCCCCTGGCAGCGTGATTCTCCATTGCCACAGCCGGCCAATGGGGTTTCCCATTGTGGGCCGTAGCATCGGGAAACATGCGGGCAGAGGATGCCGCCGATGGAGAATCCAATATGTATTGATCTTGATTCTGCATTATGTATGAAATCCTTTCACATCTATGATGATAGATCCACTCTCGGAATGTGAACATTTTCTCTTTACATGCAGTGATGGACCGATCCACTGTGTATTTTTAGCACACCTACTTTATCACATGGATTTTCCAGTTGTAGAAAATTGCATGCATTTGATTTTACATTTTGTCTTGTGCAAAACTAAATTGTATGTTTTACAATTACTATTAGCTTTACTGTTTTGGTACAGTGGGCGGAATTCTCACAAAGGTTTTGCAGTGTGGTCTCCGGCGGGAAATGATGTGTGATTCCCACCGAGAGTTTGGGCATGATCCAGGTCGCAATCCAGCCACGCATTAAATTATTTTGGATGGGAGGAGGTGGGAGTTTTGCATCGGTACTGAGAGGCGCAGGGCCTAAACATGCTGGCAAGCCTGATTTCACAGAGATCGGGGGCCCTGTTCTCTAAGTGTCAGTTAAGCGCCCCCCCTTCCCCGCCCCCCCCCCCCCCCCCCCACCCACCCCCTTCTCCAACATCAACCTCATGGATTCAGTCCCTTCCATTTAGTATGTGTCGACCTGACTTTCCGCAAAGGCATTTCAAGTGTATAATTTAACTCCTTCAAAACTATGCTGTACGAATCATAAATTAAATTAAAATGCTGGAATTCATAGAATCCTAATAGATACAGCAAAGAAGGATTCCTTCATTCTATCATTCCTGTGCTGGCTCTTTGATATAACTATCCAATTAGTTCCATATGCCTTCTCTTTCCCCATAGCCCTGCAAATCTTGTCCTTCAATTATTAGTGTCATTTTCATGTGGATGTTACGACAAAATCTATTTCTACAAGTCTTTCTTATGTATCCTTCTGTTCCCTTTTGTTTTTTTGCCAATCACCTGAACTCTGTGTCTCCTGGTTTACAATCCTGTCATTATATACATCTATGTATACAATGGAGTGCAGACAGGCAGTGATTGACACACAGGATGACCAGTAAGCACACAGAACAGAGCAGCCAATCACCAGACAGGACACGATCACTATAAAGCCAGAGGGCACCAGTTTTCCCGCTCTCTCGGGACCCAGCCTCTGAGACAGTCAGAGCTCGTGAGCAAACACCATGTGGTAGCTAGGTTAGTCTGGTCAGGCTAGTGTCAGGTCTCCAGTCAAGTCAGCATAGTGTCGACCCACAGTTGAACATGTATAATAGTTTGGATATTGAATAAAATAGTGTTGCATTTTATCAAGTGTTGGAGGTCTGTCTCTTGCTACACTGCATCAAGTGCAGTTCACCTCGACCCAGCCTACCCATCACATCAAATCCTTCTTCCATTGAAAACCGTTTCTCTTTTTTTACTCTATCAAAGGCATCTTTATCAAATCCTCCCTTAACCTTCCCTGCTGTAATAAACCCAATTTACCCACATACTCAAAATCCATCACCCCAAGTATCCAGCTATATGCAAAATGTTAAATAATCCATTCTCTTTGCAGATCCTGATGAAGCTGCCAATTGTTTCCAGCATTTTGAGATAGATTTTCAACTCATACCTGGGTGCAATACTGACCATTTGAATCCGTTCCTCTTTCCAAAAACTGACTGATTTTTAGTTCTCACAGTTGCTTGGTAGTACAAAATTTGAATGTTGCTGAAAAGGGAGACACATGGGGCTGGATTCTCCATTTCTGAGACTAAGTGTTGAAGCCGAGGTAGGATTTGTGGACTTCCACGACAGCAAAACTGGCGCCGCACCTGGACCGATTCTGCTACTATTAAGGGGCTAGCCGACCGGTGCCACGTGGAACACAATCAATTCCAATGAGAAATGGTGCTGGACTCACCAGGTCCTGGATTGACACTCAGGAGGCTGACAAGTTACAGCCAGATATACACACTTCACTCCCCACACACACTAACCCAGCCAACAAGATGGCAGTGAGGAGAACAGCATCCGTTTCATGGACACCGAGCTGGAGACCCACCTTGGTGTGGTGGAGGAGAGGTGGGTTGCCCCTGTATGTTGGCTCGGGAAGGAGGCTGCCAACCATCCCAGTTCTTTGTGCCTGGGCGCAGGTTGGCAGAGGCGATCAGTGCCGTCAGCAACACTCTCCGGACCGGCCAGCAATGCCGGAAAAAATTGCATGACCTCCTCACGTCGGCTAGGGTGAGTAGGCAGCAGTGTAACCCTGGCTCTAACCCCCGACCCACACACCTGTAAACCCCCTCCCCCACAACCAGAGGGTAGCCAGACTCCCACCCTACACTACAAAGCGGTACCCATACTGGCTGGGTGCCCTGGCCATTGAGGCCACCAGCTACCCACCTCTGGGCTTCATGCGTCGTCGGACTGTCTAACACTGTCGTTTTCCCTCCCCACAGGAGAAGGCTGCCCATAACTGCTAGGAGCAGGATAAAACTGGAGGGGGACCGCCGGACCTGCGGCCCCTGACTGACAGCCCTCAACGTGGTTGGCGGCCCAGCGGAAAGGAAGGTCACCGGGGTGGAGTTCAGCTGCGGGCGAGGAAGTGAGACCCTCTAAGTTTCGGTTCCCCATGACACATGTGCCAATAATAATAATCTTTATTAGTGCCACAAGCAGGCTTACATTAACACTGCAATTAAGTTACTGTGATAATCCCCTAGTCGCCACAGTCTGGCACCTGTTTGGGTACACTGAGGGAGAATTCAGAATGTCCAGTTCACCTAACAAGCAGATTTTTTGAACTTGCAGGAGGAAACTGGAGCACCCGGAGGAAACCCACGCAGACACGGGGAGAACATGCAAACTCTGAACAGACAGTGACCCAAGCCATGAATCGAAGTCCCTGGTGCTCTGAAGCAACAGTGTGAACAATCTAACGTGACGCCCCTCCCCCGATCACCACCCCGTCAGCCCCATCCTCACTCCCACCCTCACCCCCACCCCGGCTGCCACCCGCCCCCCCCCCAGCCCGTGGTATAATCATACGTTTTGTGTCTTGTGTCTTGCAGGACGTGCTGGAAATGGGGCGGGTCCATCCGGTGGCCCCCATCCCTAGCCTGTGCCCCAGCCTCTGTGAGCCGAGCACTGGCAACGAGAGCAGCTCGGACGGCAGCCCTCGACCTGAGACTCAGGACACCCTGGAGCTCGAGTCTGAGGATGACACTGAATTCCCATCACTGCTGTCTCCAACACCCTCCACCATCCCAGAGACCCTCACCTCGGTCGGGCACTTTAGTGAAGAGGCTCCTGGGACACTCTCTGGTGTGCACCACACAGCTGATCCGGTACAGCAGGTGGCGGTAGGAACACCCAAAGGGGCGGCTGACCCCAGGGACTAGCTGCCGCCCTGACGGGTTTGGGGCTTCTGGAACGGAAAGTTCCATCGATTGCGGAGATGCAGTCAGAGAGCCAAGGACTGCATGAGGGGTTTTCGGCAAACAACCAGTACCCGCAGGTGTAGTTGGTGGAGTCCAACCGCGAGGTGGTGCCGACAATGCGTTCCACCCAGGCCAATACCGCACGGGTGGCGTCCGCGGTGGAGGCATTGGCGGAAATTGCTTTGGATCAGCACAAGTAAGGCTTGGGGCATTCTGTGCAGGCGGGGGTCGAGGCCCAGGACAGGGTTGCCGCGTCACAAGCAGCCATGTGCCCAAGCCACTTGGAAATTACAGCGGCACTCCTGAGCATGGCCCAGCCACAGCAGGCCATGGCTGGGAACATCGGTAGCATTGCCCAGGCCCTGGCCGACATGTCTCAGACACAGAGGGAGGTGGCCCAGTCCCAGAGGGAGATGGTGCAATCACTGGCTGATGTGACGCAGATCCAGAAGGTGGTGGCACAGTCAGTGGGTGAAGAGGCGCAGTTCCAGATGGAGATAGTCCACTCCCTATGCTCCATGGCCACGAGCATGTAGACCCTGGTCGAGACCAGAGCGGGCCTGCAGGACTAACAGTGCCAGATGGTGGGGGAGCCTGAGTGGATAGCCCTGTTCGCACCCCCATCCCGTGGAGTAGGCCGGGGGAAATTGGGCATTTCGAGGGAGGAGGAGTTGCTGGGGGCCATGCCGGTGACTCCCGCAGGGGAGGAGCCGGAACACTTCAGCATCTCGGACTCCCTCCCTCCTTTCCCTGGCACGTCCGGTGGGAAACGGGCAGAACAGGGCGGCACCACCTGGGACACCCGAGCAGCAGCCGGGCCCATCCAGCTCCCCCCAGAAAACGGCTGCCAACGGGGACCCAGGTTGCAGGGTGGGAATCACAGCAGACTGCCTCCACTCCTGATGGTGGGAGCTACCAAGACGTAACGTTAGGGTCCATAAGGCCAGAAAGTTAGACACTAGTTAAGTTGACACGGGTGCACGGCACAGTTTAGTTATCGGGGCTTGGGCACAAATCTGTATAATATGTTGTTACATTAAACACCTGTTAATACTGTTACAACACTGCCTCGGTGCTCTGTCAGAAGGGTGTGAGGCGTGGGCTGGCCAGAGAGGTGGGGTGTGTGTGTGTAGGGGGGGTAATGGGCTATGTTGTGTGGCCTGGGCTCCACTCCCCCAATCGTCACCACCACCATCGCCCCAGAGATTCGATGCGACTGTGTGATGGAATGGCCAGCTCGCATGCAGGAATTACCCAGGTGGACGGTGGAAAGTGCGACCATGGGCAGGAGCCAGACGTTGTCAAATGATGGGGAGCACCAGAGGTGAGCGGGTTGTCATCATCCTCCATCCCATGGACCGGACCTAGTGTTACTGCCAACCCAGGGCCCGCACCCTGTAAATCCAGCAGGTATGTACCAAGGAGCGGGTTGCAGGTTGGGGGGTGGCTGGGGGGGGCAGTGTCCATGCCCCTGGCCAGTTTCCCCCCCCCCATCTAGTTGGTGAACCTGGAGGCGATCAGAGGGTCCTGTGTACGTTGACCCTGGCGCACACGTCGTGTGATCTCCCATGCCTGCCTGAGCCCCATGTCCTGCCCACTCTCACCCTCCCCCCGCATCATCCTTGTCGGACGAGGACTGGCGTTCATCCTTCTCCAGCATGTCGCCCCTCTGCTTTACGATGTTGTGGAGGATGCAGCAGGCCGCCACGATGCAGATGACCCTCTCAGCGTCATACTGGAGAACCCCTCCAGGCACCTGAACCTCATCATCAGGTGGCTGAAGCACCGCTCAAACACGCTTCTGGTCGCTACATGGGCGTCGTTGTAGCGTGTCTCTGCATCAGTCTGTGCCTGCTGGATAGGTGTCATCAGCCACGGCCACAGCCGATAATTACTGTCACCCAGGAGCCAGCCCCCTAGCCGCTGGGTGGGGGGGGGGGGTTCTTGAACATGTCAGGAATTGTCGAGTGTGCCAAGATGGTTTCGTGCACACTGCCCGGGTGTCAGGCGCAGACGTGCATGATGCGCAGCTGATGGTCACATATCAGCTGCACGTTCATCGGGTAGAACCCCTTTCGGTTGGTGTAGAGCGGCCTGTCATCTGCAGGTGCTCGTGGGAGACACACGCATCCCGTCGATCACCTCAACGTTGATCTGCCCCCCCAGCCACCCCCCAACCTGCAACCCGCTCCTTGGTTCACACCTGCTGGATTTACAGGGTGCGGGCCCTGGGTTGGCAGTAACACTAATTGACTTCAGGAAGCAAAGTACTGTACACACCCCTGTCAGCATCAACGGGGCCGAGGTGGAGATGGTGAGCAGTTTCAAATTCCTAGGGGTGCACATCTCCAAGAATCTGTCCTGGTCCACCCACGTCGACGCTACCACCAAGAAAGCACAACAGCGCCTATACTTCCTCAGGAAACTAAGGAAATTCGGCATATCCACATTGACTCTTACCAACTTTTACAGATGCACCATAGAAAGCATCCTTTCGGGCTGCATCACAGCCTGGTATGGCAACTGCTCAGCCCAGGACCGCAAGAAACTTCAGAGAGTCGTCAAGACCACACAGTCCATCACACGAACCTGCCTCCCATCCATTGACTCCATCTACACCTCCCGCTGCCTGGGGAAAGCAGGCAGCATAATCAAAGATCCCTCCCACCCGGCTACTCACTCTTCCAACTTCTTCCATCGGGCAGGAGATACAGAAGTCTGAGAACACGCACGAACAGACTCAAAAACATCTTCTTCCCCACTGTCACCAGACTCCTAAATTACCCTCTTAGGACTGACCTCATTAACACTACACCCTGTATGCTTCATCCGATGCCAGTGCTTATGTAGTTACATTGTATATGTTGTGTTGCCCTAGTATGTATTTTCTTTTATTCCCTTTTCTTCTCATGTACTTAATGATCTGTTGAGCTGCTCGCAGAAAAATACTTTTCATTGTACCTCGGTACACGTGACAATAAACAAATCCAATCCAATCCAATCCAACCCCCTGGACCCGGGGCATCCTATTGATGAGGCAAATCCCGCTGCCCGGGCATCCTGGTAGGCTCGGTCCACTTGAAATCAATATATTGAGCCACCTGGTCATCTAGGGCCTCCGTGACGGCACGGCACCTGTGCACCAATGTCTGTGAGATCCTGGACAGGTTCCCACTCAGCGTCTGGAAGGACCTTGCCGCGTAAAGGTTCAGGGCAACCGTCACCTTGACGGCTACCGGGAGTGGGTCCTCCCCCAGACCCCCGTGGTGTCAGGCGTGCCATGAGCTGACAGATATAAGAACATAATATCTAGGAGCAGGAATAAACCATCTAGCCCCTCGAGCCTGCTCCACCATTCAATGAGATCATTGCTGATCTTTTGTGGACTCAGCTCCACTTTCCGGCCCGAACACCATAACCCTTAATCCCTTTATTCTTCAAAAAACTATCTATAGGATGCTTTCTATGGTGCATCTGTAAAAGTTGGTAAGGGTAAATGTGGACATGCCAAATTTCCTTAGTTTCCTGAGGAAGTATAGGCGCTGCTGTGCTTTCTTGGTGGTAGCGTCGACGTGGGTGGACCAGGACAGATTTTTGGAGATGTGCACCCCTAGGAATTTGAAACTGCTAACCATCTTCACCTCGGCCCCGTTGTTGCTGACAGGGGTGTGTACAGTACTTTGTTTCCTGAAGTCAATGACCAGCTCTTTAGTTTTGCTGGCATTGAGGGAGAGGTTGTTGTCGCTGCACCACTCCACTAGGTTCTCTATCTCCCTCCTGTATTCTGACTCGTCGTAATTCGAGATCCGGCCCACTATGGTCGTATCGTCAGCAAACTTGTAGATGGAGTTGGAACCAAATTTTGCCACGCAGCCGTGTGTGTACAGAGAGTAGAGCAGAGGGCTACGTACGCAGCCTTGCGGGGCCCCGGTATAGAGGACTATTGTGGAGGAGGTGTTGTTGTTCATTCTTACTGATTGTGGTCTGTGGGTCAGAAATTTGAGGATCCAGTTGCAGAGTGGGGAGCCAAGTTCCAGGTTTTGTAGCTTTGATATGAGCTTGGCTGGGATTATGGTGTTGAAGGCAGAGCTGTAGTCAATAAATAGGAGTCTGATGTAAGAGTCCTTGTTGTCGAGATGCTCTGGGGATGAGTGTAGGGCCAGGGAAATGGCGTCTGATGTGGCCCGGTTACGGCGGTATGCGAATTGCAGTGGATCAAGGCGTTCTGGGAGTATGGAGGTGATGCGCTTCATGATCAACCTCTCGAACCACTTCATTACGATTGAAGTCGGCCACCAGACGGTAGTTATTGAGGCACGTTGCCTGGTTCTTCTTTGGCACCGGTATGATGATGGTCTTCTTGAGGCAGGTGGCGACATCGGAGTGGAGTAGGGACAGGTTAAAGATGTCCGCGAACACCTCTGCCAGCTGGTCCGCGCAGGCTCTGAGTGCACGACCCGGGATCCCGTCCGGGCCCGTCGCCTTCCGAGGGTTCACTTTCAGGAAGGCCGATCTGACTTCGGAAGCTGTGATGGTGGGTATGGGTGAGTTATTGGCTGCTGGGACACTCGACCGCAGATTGTTGGTTACCTGCTCGAACCGAGCATAAAATGCATTGAGTTCATTGGGGAGGGGTGCGCTGCTGCCGGAGATACTGCTCGGCTTCGCTTTGTAGCCCGTTATGTTGCTTAGTCCTTGCCACAACCACCGGGAGTCTGTCTGTGACTCTAGCTTGGTTTGATATTCTCTTTTGGCATCTCGGATGGCTTTGCAGAGGTCGTACCTGGATTTCTTGTATCGGTCGGGGTCGTCTGACTTGAACACCTCAGATCTGTCCTTCAGTAGGGAGTCAACCTCGCGATTGAGCCATGGTTTCAGGTTGGAGAACATACGTACCACTTTCTTGGCACGCAATCGTCCACACATTTGCTGATGAAGTCTGTGATGGTGGTGGCATACTCATTTAAGTTGGTGGCTGAGTTCTTAAATATGGGCCAGTCCACTGTCTCTAAGCAGTCTCGTAAGAGCTCTTCTGTTTACTCAGACCAGCACTGCACGATCTTCTTAGCTGGATTCTCCCGCTTGAGTTTCTGCTTGTATGCCGGGAGAAGGAGCACCGTCTTAAGTGAGGACCTTGAGATGATTGTTATCACTAAGGAGGTAGTGATGGGCAAGCTAATGGGGCTAAAGGTAGAGAAGTCTCCTGACCCTGATGGAATGCATCCCAGAGTGCTAAAAGAAATGGCTAGGGAAATTGCAAATGCACTAGTGCTAATTTACCAAAATTCACTAAACTCTGGGGTGGTCCCGGCGGATTGGAAATTAGCAAATGTGACACCATTGTTTAAAAAGAAGATAGGCAGAAAGCCTCATTTCCATCAGTCACTGGCATGTTATTTGTGTCTTCCACTGTGAAGACCGACCCAAAAAACCCGTTCAGTTTCTCAGCCATTTCCTCATCTCCCAATACTAAATCTCCCTTCTCATCCTCTAAAGGACCAATATTTACCTTAGCCACTCTTTTTTGTTTTATATATTTGTAGAAACTTTTACTATCTGTTTTTATATTCTGAGCAAGTTTACTCTCATAATCTATTTTACTCTTCTTTATAGCTTTTTTACTAGCTTTCTGTTGCCCCCTAAAGATTTCCCAGTCCTCTAGTCTCCCACTAATCTTTGCCACTTTGTATGCTTTTTCCTTCAAGTTGATACTCTCCCTTGTTTCCTCAGATATTCACGGTCGATTTTCCCTCTTTCTACCGTAAAATCGCTTGGAAGGTTCTCCACTGTTCCTCAACTGTTTCACCATAAAGTGTTTGCTCCCAGTCTACCTTAGCTAGCTCTTCTCTCATCCCATTGTAATCTCCTTTGTTTAAGCACAAAACACTAGTGTTTGATATTACCTTCTCACCCTCCATCTGTATTTTAAATTCCACCATATTGTGATCGCTCCTTCCGAGAAGATCCCTAACTATGAGATCCTGAATCAATCCTGTCTCATTACACAGGGCCAGATCTAGGACCGCTTGTTCCCTCGTAGGTTCCTTACTTACTGTTCTCGGAAACTATCGCGGATACATTCTATAAACTCCTCCTCAAGACTGCCTTGACCGACCTGGTTAAACCAATCGACATGTAGATTAAAATCCCCCATGATAACTGCTGTACCATTTCTACATGCATCGGTTATTTCTTTGTTTATTGCCTGCCCCACCAGAATGTTACTATTTGGTGGCCTATAGATTACTCCTATCTGTGACTTTTTCGCCTTACTATCCCTGATTTCCACCCAAATGGATTCAATCTTATCCTCCATAGCACTGATGTCATCCCTTATAATTGCCCGGATGTCATCCTCAAATAACAGAGCTACACCACCTCCCTTACCATCCACTCTGTCCTTCCGAATAGTTTGATACCTTTGGATACTTAACTCCCAGTCATGACCATCCTTTAACCAGGTTTCAGTAATGGCCACTAAATCATAGTCATTCACAATGATTTGCACCATCAACTCATTTACCTTAATCCGAATACTACGAGCATTCAGGTAAAGTACACTTATGTTGGCTTTTATACCTCTGTTTTGAATCTTAACACCTTGATCAGTAACCTCTCCGAAGTTATTTTTCCTCTCCTAATTTTCCTTGTCGTTGAACCCATATCTTCATGTAACAACCTGCCCCGTCGCTTTCCATTAATGTTTTTACTTCCCGTTTTATTCCTTTCAGTATTACTGGACCAATTCACTGAGCTCCCCTCAGTCACTGTACCTTGTACTGTCGCCCTTTTTGATTTTTTACCATGGCTTCTCTGCCTTACACTTTCCCCCTTCCTGCCTTTTGTTTCTGTCCCTGTTTTACTACCTTCCAACTTCCTGCATCGGTTCTCATCCCCTGCCACATTAGTTTAAACACTTCCCAACCACTCTAGCAAATAACCCCCCGAGGACATCAGTTCCAATCCTGCCCAGAAGTAACCTGTCCAGTTTGTACAGGTCCCACCTCCCCCAGAACAGTCCCAATGCCCCAGGAATCTGAAACCCTCCCCCGACACCATCCCTTCAGCCACGTATTCATCATATATATCCTGTCATTTCTACTCTGACTAGCATGTGGCACCGGTAGTCATCCTGAGATCACTACCTTCGAGGTCCGATTTCTTAACTTCCTTCCTGGCTGCCTGTATTCTGCTTTTAGGACCTCATCCTTTTATACCTATGTTGTTTGTACTGATGTGTACCACAACCACTGTCTGTTCACCCTCCCCCTCCAGAATGTCCTGTAGCTGCTCCAAGACATCCTTGACCCTAGCACCAGGGAGGCAACATACCATCCTGGAATCTCCCTACTGATATGTCTCCCCACTGAGCCGGAGTTTTTAACGACATGCCTGGTCCGGCCGGTCCTTAAATGACATGCAGTGACGGTACACACAAGGCCTCATGCAGCGCCTCCTTGTCACCTACTCCTCCTCGGCCTATTGGGCAACTAGTTCACCATCCTGACGGCTGCCTCCTGTTCCTCTGCTTCGCTGCTGCAGCTTCCTCCTCCTCGAGCAGCGCCAGCTCGTACAGCCACAGGGTATCCCCCAGGACTGCGGTGATTTGGAGGAAGGCCACCATTGCTGGTTGATTTCCAATATGCATTGTCTGCAGAGGTGAAAGGCACACATGTTAGCATGGTACATTACACCATGCCCAACCAGGTCCAATGGGCTACATCGTGGTCCTGGTTGGCACTGCAGGCTCTGCCCCTACATGTCAGCGTCCTATCCGCGCTACCCTGGCCCTGTCAGTGCCGGCATCGTGGGGGCCTCTGGCCCTGGCACCTGTCCCTGATGCAAGGGGTACCATCGGTTGGCACGGCCCTTGCTAGCGGTACATTCCGTGGCCACTGCCCAGCACCCCCTGTAGGGGCTACAGGGGCCTTGCCCTGGATGGGCCACCTAATGCCCCATCGGCGGGTGGTGACCAGGTGAGGGGGGTATGGCGGAGAGTGGGGTGGGGGAGTGGCGGTACCCATAAGGCTTCTGTCACTCTGTAGAACCAGGGGCCAAGGTGGGTGGTCAGTGGGGTGCACAGCAAAATGGCTGCCTTGCAGACCACGGAAATGGCGATCCATGACCATCACCCCGGCCACTCGGCCTGATCATCCATCACCGCCCCCACCCCCGGCCTTGGCAGTCCTTGACCATCACCCAGGCCCACAGTCGCGCCTCTCCGTGTCTTACCTCCTCTCTCTCTCTCTCATCAGCCGCGACGCCGATGTTACGATTTTTAAAAGCACAAGTGAACTGCGCTGTTGGTAACTCGGCCCTTCGGAGGCAGAGAACCGTGGAGGTCCCGGAGAATATTGGGTCTGGCCCGCGAATGATATGCAAATAGTGTTTACTGTATGTGCGTTCCAGGACGCATTGACGCCACTGTCGTTGTGACGGAGAATTGCGATTTGGCATCAAATCGTCCCCTGCCACGATTTTGGCTTTGGAACCTATTCTCCGCCCAATTGCATTTTCCAATTTCGGCGTCAGCCAACGGAGATTCCCGTCCATGTTCTTTCCCAAGCTTTTCAACTTGTACTCATCAGGACTCATACAATCATAGGCAGTGACCCATCCTCTGCAAATAAAAGGAATATGTTCAACCCTTTCTTAAATTACGAGTGAATTTGGGGAGACTACAGATTCCTACTGCTTTCTCCATGGTAATGCAATGAGCAATTAGAATTGACTTGCCATCCAATCAGCATCCTTTTCTCCTGTTGCATAAGTGGTTGTGATGGTTTGAAATTTGACATTCTTGTATATGTGTTGATGAGTGAAAAGTGAAAAACATTGCCAAGGTATCTCTCTTTCCAGCAACATTTTTGTTTCTATTAATTTTAACAAAAGTGGAAAAATGGAGTTTTTCCTCAATATAAACATGAATTCTGACCTTGGTGACTGTCTGTGTCGAGTTTGCACATTTTCCCCGTGTCTGTTTCCTCCAGGTGCTCCGGTTTCCTCCCACAGCTCAAAGATGTGCAGGGTAGGTAGATTAACCATGCTAAATTGTCCCTTAGTGTCCAAAGGCTAGGTAGGGTTATGGGGATAGGGCGGGGAGTGGGCCAAGGTAGGGTGCTCTTTCGGAGGGTTCTGGCCACCTTCTGCACTATAGGGATTCTATGATACTATTCTGGAGTTGAGTCTATCTATATTTAACAATCACCAAGTATTCATGTAGAACGTTCAAGCAGGGGATTAAATATATTTAGCTGAATCTATACCAGGGTAAATATAAGATAATAGGACTGAAATCATATTCGCCATTTGTACAAAATGGGTAGTCATTTATCACTATCCCTTTTTTCACATCCACCAATTTTCTTTCCCATTGGACGACAGTGTAAAGCCCAAAGCTGATTCGCTGTCGCCCGTTTTGCACTGCCAAAGGCGGATTTCACATCTAATTGTGGAAAGGGAAATGTTAAAGGTCTAGACGAAAGCAAAATACTGTGCGGGATTCTCTGGCACCGCAACTGCGGGTTTCGAGGCGGCCCGCCATTCACTGCGTTGGGATTCTCTGCTCCCATTGCTGTCAATGGGAATTCCCATTGAAGCCAACCCATGCTCCCGGGAAACCCATGGGCAGGGGTTCTGTGCTGGCAGAACAAGAGAATCCCGCCGCCAGTGAAGAGCCGGATTTATAACAAACAATAATTTATTTACCAACTGAGCAGCTATCACATTCTTGTACTCTGCCCGTGCTCCGGGAGAACTCCCGCGTTTCCATCACATGGTCACTTAGTCTACACTACAGATGCTGAAAATCTGAAATAAAAACAGAAAGTGCTGCAAATACGCAACACATCTGGCTGCATCGGTGAACTGAGGAAGACAGAGATAACATTTCAAGTCAAAAACAACTCTTCTTCAGAACTCAATGTGGGATGGGCGTGCTTGTAGTATCCACCATATTAGATGGTTAAGCTCCTATTTTGTACCTGTAAAATGGTGCAGGACAATCTTATTTCTCACACCATATCTTCAGGTCTTGTTGATTGATACCACAATAAAATAACCTGAAAGGTGTACATTGGAATTCGAACTACCCCGATTCCATGATAACTCAGAACAACTGCTTCAGTTTGCTCAATGGAGAGATAATTAAAGGGCTTTGATTTCAATTATCTAGTTTTCCAAAATTACTAAGACTCCTAATGGGTAGAAAGGTGGTCGATGCCGAGTTTCAAAACTTCAATACACTGATGATATTATTTTGCTTGTTAACTCAGCACAGCAGCTACTGGAATTAGCCTTGATCAAGTTTACCAGAAATACAATCTCCTGATCAATCTCAACAAAGCAAAGGTGATTGGGATGGGAGACCTGCAAGATTCTAGCTGACAGAGTTCAGCTTGAACACGTTGATACCTTCCACTATCTTGGGTCACTCATCATGGAAGACGCAGAGCATGCCAACAAAATTCAGGTTAGACCTAACAAGGGTAATGGCATTGTGAACTCACTTAAAAGATTATGGAGTAGCGAGAGCATCACGTGGACAATGAAAATTAATCTTCTAAATGTGTCTGGTGACAAGGTATGGCTACGAAGCTGGACCATCAAGAAAAGTGACGGTGATGAAATAAGAGCATTTGAAATGAAAGGACTCAGATGGATGTTACACATTTCGTGGATGGCCAAGGGAACAAATGAGTGGGTGCTTGAGAAAGCTGGTGTTAAGAGGAACTTTTATGTAGCACTGGTGTCAAGGAAGCTCATAAATTTTGGACATATGGGCCGGGATTCTCTGAAATCACGGCCAAGTGTTGACGTCGGCGTCAAAACCAGCGCAAGCGACGCCGGCGTCAACGGGCCTCCAGTCCCAGTCATTCTCCCCGTCCACGGGGGCTAGAATGGCGCCGGAGTGTTGTGCGCTGCTCCGGCGCCGAAAGCCGGCCTGCCATGGCCGTGCAGGTCCACGCATGCACGCCACGGCCATCTCCGCGCCGGCCCACGGGCAACATGGAGGAGCCCTACAGGGGCTTGGCGTGGAGGAACATAGGCCCCCCCCGGAATTAGCGCGCCTGCCGATCGGTTGCCCCCGATCATGGGCCTGACCACCGTGGAGCGCCCCCCAGAGTCGGCTCAACCCCCCCCACCCCCCGCCCCCACCAGGACGGCCCCGTCTGCCAGAACGCCGAGGTCCCGCCGGGTAGGACCATACGCAAACGACGCCGGCAGGGCTCGGCGGACCATGGCGGGCACTCGGCCCGTCGAGCGCGCAGAATCGCCGCGGAAGCCGCTTTCAATGGCCCCCGATCGGCGCCACGGCAACCACGCCGGCGCAATTGCTGCCATTTCTCTGGTCGCCGGAGAATCGGAGAATCAGCAGCCTGGCATCGGAGCAGCGTGGCGGGATTCACGTGCACCCCCCGGCGATTCTCCGACCTGGTGTGGGCTCAGAGAATCCCGGCCCTTATGCGAAAAGGAGGGGAGTGTGAGGTGATGCAAGAAAACACATCTAGAAAATGTGCGCAAAGAAAACTAAATTTGGAATAGATGGTTAATTTCAAACCATGGACAGGCAGTGAGGGCAGATGAGAATATTAATCAGTGGAGAAAGATTGTTCACAGTGCAGCCAACACTTGGAACAGGGTCAGATGAATGACAGACAGAAGACAGACTTAGACCTTGCACACAAAGTGGTCCTTTCACTTGTGACTCAATTTTATAAATGTGGAATGCAAGAATCAGCTGCTGTTCCAGCGAACTTCTAGCATCATTCAGGCAAGAGTATCAAAGAACAATCAGTCATTGGATGCTTTGTGTTGTGAGATAGTGACTTAGAATTTGAAAATGCCGTTTGAGAGGGGGCAATGTTGAAGTTTCAATATCTTTCCATCTCAGTGCTCAATCTGTACCCATGTGTTGGGCATTAAATTGTGGCTACCATTGATGTCTCTGAAATATACATTCACACTCAACTAAAATGTATTGTATATGGTGCCTTTAATATAGTAATACGTACTAAAGTGCCTCACAGGAGTATCATCAGTCAAACATTGATCAGCAACTGGTGGAGGTGTTAGGACAGGTGGCTAAAAGCTAAAAGGTAGGTTTTAGGTAGCTTGCAAAAGAGCGAGAGCGAGAGAGAGAGGTGGAGAAGTCGAGGTTTAGTAGGAGAATTCCAGAGCTTATGGCCCAGAGAATGGTTTTTTGAAATAAAAATGTCTGAATACACTGGTTCAAAGCACAAACCTTAAATGTATTTTTTCCAACCTTTTCTATGGAAAATCGGTAAGACGAAAAAGCATGAAATATCAGAGTTATTGTCACAAAGTGTTCGTTAATTTTTCGAAACCAGACTTTTAGGATCAGAGTCCCTTGTTTATAAAAAGCAAGCAGAGCATCAATATTAGCTGAAGAAGATGTTGTGTGAAGCATCCAGACATCATGGGACAATAGGCAGCTGCAAGGTAAACTATTGCACACCAATGAACTGATGGAAATGACAGGATTGTCCAAAAATGTCTTTATATTTACACAAATCAAATGACATTCCATTTGTAATTCCAACAAAGGGCAATTTCTGCTTTGATAAAAATGTTATATTGGAGTGTCAAATCACACTCAAATGACAATTCAAATAATTCAAAATTTTAGGAAGGCAGATTTCTCTAAAAGCTCACCAAAAAATTGATTTTCCTGAGCTAAGGTTAAGCTATTTGTGTGCCTTGGCAATTTAGCAGACAATAATAAATGTTATTCCGCAGCATGTGTTGTCATTAACAGTACAGAATGAAGAGTTTCCAGACATTACATCTACTGTATATTTAAGACATTGCGATATGAAAGCTTTCCTTTTTCCTGTTCACAATTAATATACACCTACTTAACATTCCAATTTAAAAGAGCCAGTGGATCAGTTGGTAAATTTCATATTTGAAGAAAAGAACTGTTGGACATAATAAAAATCATGGGGTATTGGAATGGAGTTTGAAAGTTGAGTTGAGGTAGAAGATCAACCATGATCTTATTGAATGGCAGAAACAGTCTCAAGGGGCTACATGATGTATATCAGCCATGATCGAATAGCGGAGCAGAGTCGATGGACCTAATTCTGCTCCTACATCTTATGGTCTTATGTACCATCTGAGATGTATTATAAATAAACAGCAACACATTACATTCATTAAGCGTTCCAATGGCGAAATTCAGCCAAACCTTAACTAAGTTCACAAAGCTATATATTCAGCATTGATTAATCACCCAAAAGTGTGGAGGGGTTCAAATTATTGACTTGATTTGCAGCCTTTCCTTATTTATGAATTATAAAATTAACGTATTGTGTGGTAACCGAAGGAGTAATTCAAAGAAACTTGCTTTATTTACAATTATATACATCACAAGATAGATTCCAACTGGGCCTGCTTTGCCGATGCCTAGCTGTCCGGCTTTATACACCCTAAAACTATATATTGTTTATGGTCCCCTGTCCCCTTAACAGGGCAGCTCATATTCTGCCAGGTTCATGGGAAAGTTAATTGTTCCTACCCCGTAGGATACTTGTGGGTAAAAACATCCCTCCCCCAAAGTCCGAAGAATCCTCCGACATTTGTGGGAAAGGCGAGTGCCAGATTCTCTTTGTGTCTGGTTGGGCGTCGCGCACCCAAGGTGCCGGGTCGGACAGCATAAACCTGGAAGATGAACGCCATTTCCGATTGGAATGTCACAGTGGATGCTCCGCCGATGGCTGCTGAACTGTTGACTCCCCATCAGAGATTTCCGATACTTGAGTTTCCATTTCCGAATCGTTGTCCACGACTCTCTCATATCGGCATCTTGACTCCCCTTGGGGTTCCATTACTGCCTACAGCAGCATCAAAGTCGGCTCACAAGGAAATTTTCGATAATTTGGTCAACTGGATTAAATATCATCAAGGTGCTTTCGCATGATTCAACCTTGGACTAGTATTTGATAGGAAACCAGCACTGTTTGGCAGAGAATAGTCCCGGAGTCCCACTAGGCACTATCTGCAAAGTATCGAATATACACCATGTCACCTGGAACAAAGCGCCCTAGTGATCGACGTCGCATGGGGCAAAGCTCTTGCAGCTCCTGGTTCTGACGCACTTTTGCACCTATGTCAGGGAAAATTATACTAAGGCAGGTTTGAATGCTACGGCCCATCAGCATTTCAGCCAGGAACACCTCAGTCACTGCATGTGGGGTGGTCATGTGCCGTATCCTATTCATCTACAAAAATCCCGAGAACTTGTCACTCATGAAAGGAGTTCCGTTTTCTGTAACAGGCACCAAATGCAACTGCGCACCAACATCTTCATTTTGGAAACCCCTGGATGTCCATTGTAAACATCCTTCAGTATCAACTCCTGGCCTTTTTCTGGAATGACGACGCGCATACCCCATAGCAGTATACCGTCCTCTGCATTAAACCCGGACAGTTTTGATGAAAACACACTTAATTCGACTGTAGCTGTCGATGCTGACCTCCATATAACATGTGTCAAACTTTTTGCAAGAATCATATCTGTCTGAGCCCATTCACAGATCCGAAACAGGCAAAGACTCCATTAAGTTTAGAGTGGCGTCCACTTTGCCTGCCATGGGGGGCATTGTGGGGCTAGTCGGGAAAAGCAAATGGCTCAGTGCATTTGGGTGCGCTATTTGGGTTCCCAGCTGATGCTTGAACGGATATCCGTAGATGGCCAACATCAGCGTTCAGCAATGGACCCCCAAGGAGGCAATGGTTAGGATTGCCTTGTCCTCCTTAAAAAGGCCAAGTATAGGTTTATGGTCGTAATCATCGTGAAATGGCAGCAGTAAACGTACTGGTATTAATTTTTCCTGCGTAGACCACCACCAAACCGTTCTTTTCGATCTCCGCCTATTTCTGCAGCCAGCATCGGAGAGGCAAAAGCAATTGGCCATTCCCGGCCATTGTCCATTCGTTGTGACAGGATGGACAACGTAAGGCGATGCGTCGCACATGATGAGTAAGAGTTTGGCGGGATGGTAGAGAGTCAATAACCCAGAGGGCGATAACTGTTTCTTCACCTGCAGAAAAGCCGCATTCTGTAGCTTCCTCCACTTGATTCTTCTTTAAAAGGAGTTGAAAGGGGGGCCAACATGGTCGCAAGGTTTGAGATAAACTTGCCATAATAGGTAACAAATCCTAAAAATGAATGAAGTTCTGAGGTGTCCATCGAGATGGGGACTGTTGAATGGCAGGCACCTTGTCTGCGATGAGGTGTAAGCCTTTGCAATCTACCCAGTAACCGAGGTAGACCACCTCTCTTGCATTGAAGACATTTTGCCTGCCACAAGTGGACAGCAGACTCAGAGAAATGCTTCGGTACTGCCATATGCTCTTGTCCAGTCGCACCTGTGACCAGCAAGTCATCTAAGTGGTCCACCATGCATGGCAATCCCCCTCAGGATGTTCTGCATTACTTGTTGAAAGATAACACAGAGTACACTCTGAAAGTCACGTGGGTGTACTCGTACAGCCCTTTGTGTGTATTTATTGTAACATATTCCTGGGAGGCGTGTCCAACTCAAGCTGTAAATACGCACGGCTCATATCGAGTTTAGTGAACAAACACGCGCCAACTTCACGTAAAGATTTTCAATGCGGGACATGGGATAGCGATCCAACCTTGAAGCCATATTCACGGTGAGCTTATAGTCCCTGCATAACCAGACTGTCTTGTCTGGTATTAAAACTGGCACCACCGGCGCTGCCCAATCTGTGAAAAGTACGGGCCTGATAATACCCAGATTCCCAAGCCGACTGAGTTCAGTTTCTACTTTTTCCACCAATGCATAGGGGATTGGGCGTGCCCAGAAATACCGTGGTTGGACTCCCGAGTCACATAAATGCGAGCTGCGGCCCCTTTTATCTTCCTCAGTCCAGGTTTAAATACTTTGGGGTATTTGCCCAACACTTTGCTTAAGCTCCAGACCCCATCTGGAGGATGCATTACCAACTTAGCTGTAAATGGGTCAACCAATCATGGCCGAAGAAGCTGGGGCCTTGACCCCTGACCACATTAAGCGGAAGGCGTGCTGATTGGTGACCATAAACCACTGGAGTCATGGTGGTACCTGCAATGTCCAAAGGCTCACCAGTGCAGATGGACAACCTAGCATTGGTAGCGGTTAGGTCCAAATCCTATATTTCCTGTTTAATATGGTTGAATGTACTCTGTCCCACAATGGCAACCACTGCACCAGTGTCCAGTTACATGTCCAGTAAATGCCCGTTCACCTGCACCGTAATCCTTATGGGGATCACCCAACATGCCACCACACAATTTAACTGCATGCAGTCATCTTCTTCAGGCTCATCTAGGTGGAAGGTAAGGGGTCCATGCTGACAGCTACCTCTACCAGGGCGCCTGGATCTCTGGTTGGACTTCAATATGTGCTCTTATCTGGGCCGGCGACTGCATGCCCCGCAACTACCTGGCTCGCCCTCAGCAGACTCCTGTTGGGACAACTCAGCTTTCAGCCAATGTGTCGGACAGCGCTCCGTCCAGGGCAAGGGTGCGGTCTGGGGCGGGGTCCCCCGCCAGGAGGGGATGTGCCCCAAGGCGTTTACTTCCATGCTTTGTATTTCTTGCACCACTTGCTCTGCGCTTTCCCGGGACAACAACATTTGTATGCTTTGTTGTAGATTCAGGGTAGGTTCAGCCAATAATTTATTTTGACAGGCTGCATTGTTAATGCCGCATGTTACATAGTCTTGCAGAATTTCCTGTAGGGCAGTGCCGAATTCACAAAACCGAACAATTTTCACAACCTTGACAAATACTCAGTGACCCACTCACCCGGGGTCCTCTCTGCAGTGTTAAAACAGTATCTCTGTGATAACAGATGGAGTTGGGTTAAAGTGCAGCCCCACTAGAATTATTAGTTGGTCGAAGGTTTGCGTGTTGGGCACCACTGGGTAGGTAGGGCTTCCTATCACTCTAAACATATATGTGCCACAGGCAGTCAGCAAGATAATTCTCCGCAATATTGTTTGCCCTGAAAAAGTAAAGCATTCGCTCCGCATACTGATTCCAGTCTCCAAATCTGGCATCAAAGACATCTAACCATTCAAACTGAGGCATAATTAAGAGAAAATTCCAACCTTTAGCCAACAGCGACTTGGAGGTGACTTATCCAGTGGTGTAGCAGCATTGATAGCTATCCAGTTCGACCCTCGTCGCCAGGTTTATAAGACCACAAAGGAGTCCACACCAAGTAGTTTAAAGAACCTTAGTTTAGTTACAATAACTAATTGTTATATATATCACATGGTAGATCCCAAGTGGGTCTGCCTTGCTAGTGCCTAACTGGCCAGCTTTATATACCATACAACTATACATTGTTTAGAGGTCCCCCACCACTTAACACGGGGTCTCGTATTCTGCAAAGTTCATGGGGAAGTTAATTGTGGGTTATAACAGGCCCTATCTACCCTGTCAGGTAGATGTAATAGATCCCATATCATTTCTTTGAAGAGGAGCAAGGCAGTTATCCCGACCACCCTGGCCAATATTATTTAACCTTAAGTCAACATCACACAAACAGATTGTCTGGTCATTAGCTCATTACTTTTTGTGAGCATTTTCTGTGTGTAAATTGACTGCTGCATTTATACATTACAGTCGTGACCAAAGCTCAAATCTACTTCATTGGTGGTAAAGCACTTTGAGATGTCTGGTGGTGATGAAAAATGCAATATAAATGGAGGTCTTTCTTTTCTTTATGATATGCATGTAATGATACATAATTCTACAGATTTCAATCAACTGTACAAATATGCATTCTTTTAAAGCTATTGCATGCTTTACCAAGTATAAGCTCAACTGCCAATGATCCCACTCAAATCTATTAAAACCTCTGAATTGAATAATATATCTGCACAGATTTTGTAATTAGCCTGTTATCTTTTATTACACGCAAAGGAAATGAGTACAGTGTTAATATATTCCTCTAAATGTGTAGAGCATTTACTTTTCTAGTTGATTTATTTTTAACATGTAGCTAACACGCAGGCAGCAAGTTATTATAAGCCTCGCGGTAAACCATAAAGCATTCAACGTCGCATCATTTGTGAGTTTTTTGATGAGCCTCGCAGCTGGAGAGATGAGGTTTAGCTGATAGCTGCTGCTGGGTTCTCTTATTACACAAAGAGAAAGGTTATGTAACACTGGAGTTTTCCCAATTTTCTCACTTTTAGAGAAGGGAAATTGTTTTTCACTCATTTTTAGGATTGAAACAAGCATCATATTGAGAGTGGAATATGCGTGCGTGCACCACCCACCCTACTGGATACTTAGGTGGCCTTTTCGTGCCTGGAAAACATATGCAGCATAAACAAATTTCCAAGCCTTAAATGTTTTTGCCACAGAGGTACGAAAGTTAATTGTTGGTACAACAGATTTGGCATATAAAATTAAACAGGACCCTGCTGACAGAACATAAAATACAATAGCATATTTAGCAAAATTTTCATTCGAAGTGCTCAACATTAAATCTCATTCATTGTCAAGACGGTCCTTACCCACTTTATATTTTGCTACAGCATCAAGATTCAGTTGGTAGTGCTTTTATCATTGAGTGGGAAAGTTGTGGTACAAAGTCCCACCATGAAACTTGAGTATAGAAGTTAAGGTTAACACTCTAGAGTCGTACTGAGGGAATGCTGCACCTTTAGAGACGCCATTTTCAAACAAGATGCTAAACTGGTGCCCTAGCTGCTCTTTTCTTTCAGGTAATGGTATATTATCCCCCGGTGCTATTTTGAAGAGCAGGGGAGCTATCCATGGTGTCCTAGCCAATATTTATCCCTCAATCAGTATCACCACGACAAATGTTCTCTTTATTTCAGATTTTCAGCATCCGCAGTGTTTCGTTTTTATCTATTCAAAGCTGCTAACTGAATCTACCACAAGTTCCAGAAGAAGTTTTGATCTTGTCAACAAAGGAACCATCAGCCAAAACATGCAGTTAAGACAGAAGCAACATTATTCAAAGTTGAAAATTTGAAATAAAAGCAGAAAATGTTGGACTGGAAATATTTAACAGACCTAGCAGCATTTGTGGAGAGTAAATTAGGGTTAGTGACATCCCATTAAGCATGATCATGGTACATTATCCTTGCTCCGCTGACCCACCTAAAATTTCTAGAAGATATCCCATCCATTTCTGTTGATGACATCTTCTGCAGACACAGGAATAACTTCTGTATTTTTCTGTAGCTTTTCATCTTTCATTCATCAAGACAAACACAAGGATGCCAAATTTCAAACAATCACAACTAATTATACTACGGGAGAAAAAGGGATGCTGATTGGTTGGTAAGTCAATGCTGGGGAGATGATAGGTTCCCCATTGCTTCCAGGTTATTCAGAAAAGCTGCAAAGTTTCTTTCTTTTGTTTTCAAAGAATGGGCAACTGGCCTGTAATTCCTTGTTTTCCCTCTCCCTCCTTTCTAGAATAGCGATGTTATTTTTGCTGACTTCCAATTCCAGAATCTAGGGAATTTCGGAAAATCATAACCAGCTATCTCTGCAGCTATCTCTTTTAGTGAACTAAAATTTAGGGCATCGTGTCTCGGGATTTGTCGGGTCTTAGTCCACTGAGTTTACCCAATGTTTTTTCTCTGCTGATATTAATTACCTTAATTTCCTCACTCTTGCTAGACCTGATGTTATCCACTATTTCTAATATGTAATCTGTGTCTTCTATTGTGAAGTCAGACAAAAAATGTTTGTTCAATATCCCTGCCATTTCCCATTATAATTTACTCTGCCTTTGCCTCTAAAGGACCAACATTTAGGGGAAGATTCTGAGCCCATTCTCTCCTTCCGTTAGAACGTCGGCACAGGCTCAGAATCTGTAGGAAAGCGAAGCGTAACTGGCTTTTGAAATTTCCACACCCCAACCCCATCCTACCCACCCGCCAGTACAGTAGTGCAAATAACATAGCATAGCATAGAACATAGCACATACAGTGCAGAAGGAGGCCATTCGGCCCATCGAGTCTGCACCGACCCACTTAAGCCCTCACTTCCACCCTATCCCCGTAACCCAATAACCCCTCCTAACCTTTTTGGTCACTAAGGGCAATTTATCATGGCCAATCCACCTAACCTGCACGTCTTTGGACTGTGGGAGGAAACCGGAGCACCTGGAGGAAACCCACGCAGACACGGGGAGGATGTGCAAACTCCGCACAGACAGTGACCCAGCGGGGAATCGAACCTGGGACCCTGGCGCTGTGAAGCCACAGTGCTATCCACTTGTGCTACCGTGCTGCCCTTAACAGATTTTAATATATTAGCATGTCATTTGCGAGCACTCTCTCCAGACCTTCACCTCTCACGGACTATTCACCCAGTGCCGACGTGACTTTACAACAGCTCTATATAAACCTGACCCTGGCGGCTTCACGGCCGAGGAGGATATCGGAGGTGAGCTCTCAGGTCTCCATGACTCCCCAGGATCTTCACTGCTCAGGGTCCACTGGAGAGGATGTAGGGGACACAGATAAGTTCAATTCAGGGCCGGGATTGGGGGTCAGTCACTGTAGTGAGCCACGCGTGACTACGTAAGGCTGTTGTATATATGTTCACTATTGTTCTACTGTTCTAGTACTATCATTATCTCCACTGTTGTATATACTTACTGTTATTGCTGTTCTGTTATTGGTTGTTGCTGTTGTACTGTTGGAATGTTGTTATTGGTGCTGCTGTTGGCTCCGCCTGTGGCTCCGTTGATCTGGGGCAGTCTTGCAGTGTGGGAGGAGCTACAGGTTGGCACACTTTTAGTCTATTAAAGCATCGGTTCACTACTACTCAGCATCTCGACTGGATTGATGTCCATCAGTTTAATAGACGACAAGTTTTTTTGATAATGGATGTTGCCCTCAAACCTGAACGTCTCGAACTGGACCCGCAGGCCGCTGAAGCGTCGGCTATCTTCGAGCATTGGCTCAGTTGCTTCGAGGCCTACCTCGACTCCTCGACTGCTGTGGCTTCCCCGGCACTCAAACAGTGTCCCCTCAATGCCCGGGTGAGCCACAGGATCTTCCAGTTAATCAGGGACGCGGCCTCGTATACGGAGGCTGTAGACGTACTCAAGGGACAGTTTGTGAGGCTGGTCAACGAGGTCCTCGCTCGACACCTCCTGACCATGCGGCGTCAGCGCCAGGGTGAGTCGCTCGCGGAATATCTTCGTGAGTTGAGGGTACTCGCTCGCAGTTGTAACTGCCGGGCGGTCTCTGCAGCGGAGCATTCGGAGCTAATGATTCGGGACACTTATGTGGCTGGAGTCTGGTCCAGCTATATCTGGCAGCGCCTCCTCGAGAAAGGGGCTCTCGACCTCGAGGCGACAGTGAAGCTGGCTACCTCATTAGAAGTGGCTTTCCAGAGCCTCGAGGCCTTCCCGTCCGACCACGCGGCATCCTTGGGGGCGTCAGAGGCGAAGCCATCACCCGACCCAGGCGTACCTCACTCCTGCGCCGCGTGGCTGCCGGCCAGATCTGGAGGACCTTGCTGTTATTTCTGTGGGAAGGGCCAGCATCCCCGGCAGCGCTGCCCAGCACGCAGCGCTGTGTGTAATGAGTGCGGCCAGAAAGGTCATTTTGCGAATGTATGTCTGAGCCGCTCTAAAGCCCCAAAACAAGGGCCGGCCTGAGGCTCACAGACCCCACAACGTGGCATTGTACCTGCCGGGCCCGCCCCCTTCCGACGCGTCATTCACGCGTGCGACCCGTGGGGGGCGCCATCTTGGCCGGCGTCATCGACGCGGCCCGCCACGTGCGACCCGTGGGGGCCGTCATCTTGGCCGACATCGTCGACGCCGCCATGTTGTGATCACGCTGCTGCCACAGATAGTCCTCCGCATTACCTCAGCTCGGTCCAGCTCGACCAGTCCCGGCCTTACCATCTGCAAAATTCTATGATGGCCGTCAAACTCAACGGACTCTTCGACTCCGGGAGCACAGATAGTTTCGTCCACCCAGATATGGTAAGGCGCTGCTCCCTCCGGGTCCTCCCCGTCTTGCAGACTATATCCCTCGCCTCCGGTTCGCACTCCGTGCAGACCCGGGGGTATTGCATCGCAAAACTGTCAATACAAGGCGTGGAGTACACTAACTTTAAGCTCTACGTCCTCCCTCATCTCTGTGCTCCCCTCCTACTCGGGTTAGATTTCCAGTGCAACCTCAGAAGTCTAACACTAAAATTCGGGGGACCCCTGCCCTCTCTCACGATCTGCAGCCTTGTGACCCCGAAGGTCGCCCCTCCCTCGCTCTTCGCGAACCTCACACCAGGCTAAGCACGTCGCCACCCGGAGCAGACGGTACAGTGCTCAGGACAGGGCCTTCATCAGGTCAGAGGTTCAGCGGCTCCTGGAGGAAGGGATCATCAAGGCTAGTAACAGCCCCTGGAGAGCGCAAGTGGTGGTCGTCAAGACTGGGGAGAAGAACCGGATGGTAGTCGACTACAGTCAGATGATCAACCGGTACACGCAGCTCGATGCGTACCCCCTCCCACGCATATCTGATATGGTCAATCAGATTCCGCAGTATCAAGTCTTCTCTACGGTAGACTTGAAGTCTGCGTACCACCAGCTCCCTATCCGCTGGAAGACCGCCAGTACACTGCCTTCGAGGCAGATGACTGCCTCTTCCATTTCCTCCGGGTCCCCTTTGGCGTCACCAACAAGGTTTCGGTCTTCCAACGAACAATGAACCGAATGGTGGACCATTACGGGCTGTGGGCCACGTTCCCGTACTTGGATAATGTCACCATCTGCGGCCGTGACCTGCAGGACCATGACGCGAACCTAGACAAATTCCTCCGCACCGCCCGACTCCTTAATTTAACCTACAATAAGGAGAAATGTGTTTTCCGCACAACCAGGCTCACCGTCCTCGGCTATGTCGTGGAAATCGGTGTCCTAGGGCCCAACCCCAACCGCATGCGCCCCCTTCTCCAGCTCCCCCTTCCCCACTGCCCCAAGGCCCTGAAACGATGCCTGGGGTTTTTCTCGTATTATGCCCAGTGGGCCCCCAACTACGCGGACAAGGCCCGCCCACTCATTAAGTCCACCATTTTTACCCCTGACGGCTGAGGCCCACTTGGCTTTCAACCGCATCAGAGCCGACATTGCAAAGGCCACGATGCACGCTGTGGATGAATCCCTTCCATTCCAGGTGGAGAGCGATGCGTCTGACTTTGCCTTGGCCGCTACCCTCAACCAGCCAGGAAGGCCTGTCGCCTTTTTCCCGTACCCTCCATGCCTCCGAGATTCGACACTCCTCCGTCGAGAAGGAGGCTCAAGCCATTGTGGAAGTTGTGCGACACTGGAGGCATTATCTGGCCAGCAGGAGATTCACTCTCCTCACAGACCAATGGTCAGTTGCCTTCATGTTTAATAACACACAGCGGGGCAAGATTAAGAACGACAAGATTTTGCGATGGAGAATCGAACTCTCCACCTATAACTACGACATCTTGTATCGTCCTGGGAAGCTCAATGAGCCCCAAGATGCCCTGTCCCGCGTTATATGCGCCAGCGCGCAAACAGGCCAGCTACGGGCCATCCACATCGACCTCTGTCACCCGTGTAGCCATCTGTGGGCCACTTCCCGATTACAAAATGGACACTTTGCAAAGATTGCAGGGAAAATGGACAATACTGAGAAAACAAGCAGGTTCAGGGTTTGTCTGTATATTGGAGCCGCAGCTCCCAGACAAGACCAAAACTGCAGGCCCATTAGCATACTAATGGCCTATCTCCGGGAACAAAAGAGTAACATTTGAGTAACCGATACTAAGGCAGACACCCCGGCGCCAGAGGAGACCAAAACAAAGCAGGCCAACGGCCACCGAGGACACGCCCAGCCCTCAGGGCACCCACCCCTCTATTGGATGAGATCAATATAAATGATCAAGAAACAGCCCAATTGATTGGGGCCAAGTTCAAGGCCCGCCCAAAAAAGCGCGAAGCGCCTTTGGGTATAAGAAGGAGCCCCCAAGAGAGAATCGCTCTCTTGGACCCGGCTCTCACCAAGGAGAGACCTGTCCACCAGCTGCACCAGAAGCAAGTAAGTCCAAGGTCAACGCATGTTACCAGCACAGACGGCCTTAGCTGTTTCCCTTTACCAGTTCGACCCCAGCAGCCTCAGAACCGAACAACGGCCATTGTTCCTCTGACTGAGTGGGTGCCCGAAGCTAAGTATAGGCTTTAGCAGTAGTGATAGTTTAGTCTGTAGAGTTTCATGCATGAGTATATTTAACTGTGTGTGTAAATAAATAAGCATTTGACTTTGAACTAACTAACTGGTGTATCGAGTCTTTGATCAGTATTCGGTTTTGAACCTTGTGGCGGTATCGAAAGATACCTGGCGACTCTAGAGCAAACATAATTAGGATTAAGGAAGGCGACCATATTGACCGTCATATTCATAACCAAATAAATATAGCAACACCCGGGGGGTCACCCGGCTTCTTCACTTCGTCAAGGCCCGCAACCTGCCCTCCTCCACTGAGGATGTCAGGGCTGTGACCAGGGATTGCCAAATCTGTGCAGAGTGCAAGCCGCACTTCTATTGGATGGACAAGGCTCACCTGGTGAAGGCCTCCCACCCTTTTGAATGCCTCAGCATGGACTTCAAAGGGCCACTCCCCTCCATTGACCGTAATGTGTACTTTCTCAACGTTGTTGATGAGAACTCCCGCTTATCGTTTGCAATCCCTTGTCCTGATATGTCCTCTGCCACTGTCATCAAGGCCCTGCACAGCATTTTCTCCCTGTTTGGTTTCCCCGCCTATATACATAGCGGTCGGGGCTCCTCCTTTATGAGTGATGAGCTGCGTCAGTGCCTGCTCAGTAAGGGCGCTCCCGCGGGTACCCCCATGCCCATTATCACCACGCCACTCTCAGCCACCTCCCCACTCATCTCCCCGCCCATACCTTCACCAACATCTCCCACAGGGTCCTTTAGCCCTGCCTCTGCGTCGTCACCCTATCCGGGACCCTGTTGTGCGAACGATGTGCTCCCGGACACCTAGGTGTCGAAAAGTGTAGGCGTAGGGCCCTGCAGGCTGTCTAGTGGCCTGGAACAGCCAGGACATATCCAACATGGTCCTCAATTGTGCGACCTGCCAGCGTTTCCAGCCTGCCCAAACAAAAAAAACACCCCAGCAACACGAGATTGTGACCTCTCCGTGGTTCAAGGTGGGAATCGGCCTTTTTCACGCCAATGGGCGGAGCCAAAGGTTTCGACGCCAGTGTCCACGCTGCAACCTGAGCTGAGGCGTTCGCATCGAACAATTCATCCTCCTGTGAGACTGAACTTGTGAGTCCGCTTCACCCCCGCCGGACTTTTTTCTTAACGGGGGATGAATGTGGTGAACCACGTATGGCTACATAAGGCTGTTGTATATATGTTCACTATTGTTCTATTGTTCTATTGGTATTGTTATCTCCACTGTTGTATATACTTATTGTTATTGCTGTTCTGTTATTGGTTGTTGCTGTTGTACTGTTGGAATGTTGTTATTGGTGCTGCTGTTGGCTCCGCCTGTGGCTCCGCCCCTCTGAGGAGGTATAAAGCCCGTTGATCTGGGGCAGTCTTGCAGTGCGGGAGGAGCTACAGGTTGGCACACCTTTAGTCTATTAAAGCATCGGTTCACTACTACTCAGCGTCTCGACTGGATTGATGTCCACCAGTCACTCATTTTCATGGGGGAGGGATTGCTAGCAAGCCTTACCTTCCATTCACTTCGGGGCACCCCTTGCTTTAAGGGGGTCAGGAGGCTGGTATGTTGGCCTTACTTCCTGTGTCCACCTTGGTGGAGTTCTGCTGAATCACTACTGAGGGAGTGCCCATCCTTACTGGGAGCTGGAAAACAGGTGGCAAGAGGTGAATACTTAGGGTGACCACTGAGGGTGACTGTGAGGTAACTTGGTGGGGTCCTCTGAGAGGCCAGGCTGCAAGGGTAAAGTGAGCAACTCAGGAATGGCTTGCTTCCTTACCTCAAGTGGAATGAAGACCCTCTCACTTGGGGAAGCACAACTGAACTGTGAGTACAACCCCAGACTCAAATACAACTCTGCTTGTCAAGGGGTTGAGCTCTGTTGACTACTAATTGCACTTGTTTAGGAAGGTTATTTCTCAGGAGTAAGTGTGTAGGGAGAATGTGGGTGCCCTCTAGATGTGTGAATGTCATGCAGGCTTTAGTCTAATCTGTTGTGCCTCGTCTGCGCAAGAGGCATTTGATTGATTGGAATGCAATTTCACTCTTCACAACCAGCGCACGAATAATGGGGTTGTCCTATCTGACTATCTGCCCCTCTACCGAGACTACAATTGGGGCTGCGTGTTCTTACAGAGGAAGCATGCAGCGTCCACTGGCACACCGGAGACCTGAGGCTGTTGGGCACCACAAGGGCTCAGGTGCCTTATTGGACCCATTAATCACATTTTGGTTTGATGCTTTAAGTCTCATTTGTGATTCACTTTTTGTTGAAGGCAGTTTCCCTTTAAGGGGCTGTCCCTTTAGTTTGTCCCTCAGTTCATTTGATTTAGTTTACTTGGTTATTTATGTTAATCAAAATACTTGGCACTCAACAGTGCCAATGAAGTATGCAAAGCTAAAGAGAAATGCCACTCATCTCAGTTCCAACCAAAGAGAAAATGCTGGAAAATCTCAGCAGGTCTGGCAGCATCTGTAGGGAGAGAAAAGAGCGAACGTTTCGAGTCCAGATGATCCTTTGTCAAAGTTCCAACCATGTTCCAACCATGCCTTTTTCGTGGCCTTGTGAAGTCCGTAGACATGCGTATGATAGTTTAGGTGAGTGGGCCAAAATTTGGCAGATGGAGTTTAACATGGATAAGTGTGAGGTTATCCATTTTGGTCACAAAAATGGAAAGGCAACTTATTATTTAAAAGGAAAGAAAGTGCATAGTGCTTCAGTGCAGAGGGATGGGTGTTCTCATGCTTGAATGGTGGAAAAGTAGTATGCAGGTACAGCAGATAATGAGGAAGGCCGATGGAATTTTGGTCTTTATGGCTAAGGGATAGAATATAAAAGTAGGGAAATGTTGCTGCAACTGTACAAGGCATTGGTGAGACTGCATCTGGAGCACGGTGTACAGTTTTGCTCCCTTGGAGGGATGAAGTCGCATTAGAGGTAGTTCTGAGGAGGTCCATTAGATTGATTCCAGAGATGAGGGATTTGTTTAATGAAGCGAGATTGAGCATTTTAGGCCTATACTCAAGTTTAGGAGAATGAGAGGGGATCTAATTGAGTTCTTTAAGATGATAAAAGGTATTGACAAAGTCGACGTAGAGCGAATGTTTCCTCTTGTGGGGCAATCTAGAACGAGAGGTCATGGGCAGGATTCTCAGTCCCGCTGCTCCCATTTTGTGGTGCAGCGCATCCCCGCTGGTGGCGGGCTTCTCCGTCCTGCCAGCCGGCCATTGGGGTTTCCCAGCGTGGGCAGCCCCACGACGTTGGGGAATCCACGGATGTGAGTGCGCTGCCGGTGCAAAGGAAAATCCCGCCAGCAGAGAATCCAGCCCCATAGTTTTAGGATAATGGGTAGCAGATTTAAAACAGAGATTCGGATAAATTATTTATCTCAAGGAACGCGAATGTGAATCTGTGGAATTCACTACCCCAGAGTACAATGGATGCCGAACATTGAGTAAGTTTGAGAAGATAGACGGACAGATGTTTAATTAGTAATGGGCTGAGGGGTTATGGAGAACAGGTAGGTGTATGGTACTGAGGTCGAGATGAGATCAGCCATGATTGTATTGAATGGCAGAGACGGCGCGAGGAACTGAATTGTCCATTCCGAGTTCCGATGTTCATTTCCCTTGAAGTTCCAAAAGTCAGCCTACTTTTTCATTGTATTGTCCACCATTTTAATCTCTGGGAGCTCTGGATTTCTTTACTCTACCTTTCCCTTTCAAGGAAATATAATTTGACTGTATATTTCCAGACGCACTATCAATTACGACGAGACAAGAGTAGAGAGTAATCGAGGCTTTATTAAGCAGAGATGTGTTGCCTCCTGCAGCTGCTACTAGAAATGGTAGCAGCTCGGTGTGCACACACATTTATACTCCGCCTACTGGGCGGAACCAGCAGGCAGGGATCTACCCCCATACCTGTAGTACAGGTGCCTTACCGTATTACCTCTAATACACGTATTATACAAAGAGTAGTGACTACCACATTCACGCCCTGTTAAAAAAGAGTCCAACGGGAGTGGTGGAAAAACTATTTACAAGTATGTGAAAATTTAAAGTTTACAGTCTTTTGAATGTTTACAAATTTAGCCGGTCGGGTGCCTTGATCCTCCGCTGTGAGCGCCGCAGTCCCGGTGGTGATGCAGGCGCCGGCTTGGTCGACTAGGACTCCGGCAGCTTGTTGTCCTCACCTTCATCACCATGTGGAACCAGTGGGAGGACGGATCGTCCTGGGGTGGGGGCTGTAGTGAAGTGCACTGGGGGGAGGGTGGGTGGCACCGGGGCAATCAGACGGGGGGGGTGTCGAGTGGTGTGGGGCCGTGGGTGGGGATCCAGCTGTGCCAGGTCCCTGAGGGAGACTTTATCCTGGCAGCCGTCGGGGTACTCCACGTAGGCGTACTGCGGGTTTGCAAGCAGCAGCTGTACCCTTGCGAACAACGGGTCCGCCTTGTGGAACTGCACGTGTTTGCGGAGGAGGACGGATCCAGGAGCTGCCAGCCACGTTGGGAGCGAAACCCCGGAGGTGGACTTCCTAGGGAAGGCAAGGAGACGTTCATGGGGGGTTTCATTAGTCGCCGTGCAGAGTAGCGACCGGATGGAGTGGAGCGCGTCGGGGAGGACCTCCTGCCAGCGGGAGACCGGGAGATTTTTAGACTGCAAGGCCAGCAGGACGGCCTTCCAGACCGTCCCATTCTCCCTCTCCACCTGCCCGTTTCCCCGGGAGTTATAGCTGGTCGTCCTGCTCGAGGCAATGCCCTTGCTGAGCAGGAACTGGCGCAGCTCATCGCTCATAAAGGAGGATCCCCGGTCGCTGTGGATGTAAGTGGGGAAACCGAGCAGGGTGAAGGTGCTGTTGAAGGCTTTAATGACTGTGGCAAACATCATATCGGGGCATGGGATGGAGAAGGGGAATCTGGAGTATTCATCGACAACGTTCAGCAAGTACGTGTTTCAGTCGGTGGAGGGGAGGGGCCCTTTGAAGTCATTCAAAGGGGCGGGAGGCCTTCACCAGGTGTGCACGATCTGGCCGGGAGAAGTGCGGTTTGCACTCCGTGCAGACCTGATAGTCTCTGGTGACAGCCTGACCTCCGCAATGGAGTAGCGCAGGTTGCGGGCCTTTATGAAGTGAAAGAACCGGGTGACCCCCGGGTGATAGAGACCATCGTGTAGGGCCCGGAGTCGGTCCATTTGTGCGCTGGCACAAGTACCTCGGGATAGTGCATCGGGGGGGCTCGTTGAGCTTACCGGGGCGATACAAAATCTCGTAATTGTAGGTGGAGAGCTCGATCCTCCACCTGAAGATCTTATCGTTTTTGATCTTACCCCGCTGTGTGTTATTGAACATGAAGGCAACCGACCGTTGGTCAGTGAGGAGAGTGAATCTCCTGCCGGCCAGGTAATGCCTCCAGTGCCACACAGCTTCTACGATGGCTTAAGCCTCTTTTTCGACGGAGGAGTGCCGAATTTCGGAGGCATGGAGGGTGCGGGAAAAGAATGCCACGGGTCTGCCTGCCTGGTTGAGGGTGGCGGCCAGAGCGCATCCGATGCATCGCTCTCAACTTGAAAGGGGAGGGTCTCGTCGACCGCGTGCATCGCGGCCATGGCGATGTCAGCCTTGATACGGTTGAAGGCCTGGCGGGCCTCAGCCGTCAGGGGGAAAACTGTGGAGTGGATGAGTGGGCGGGCCTTGCCCGCATAGTTAGGGACCCACTGGGCGTGATAGGAGAAAGACCCCAGGCATTGTTTGAGGGCCTTGAGGCAGTGGGGGAGGGGGAGTTCCATGAGGGGGCGCATGCGGTCGGGGTCGGGCCCTAGAACTCCATTTTCCACAACATAGCCAAGGATGGCTAAGCGATTGGTGCGGAACACGCACTTCTCCTTATTGTACGTGAGGTTCAGGAGTTTGACGGTGTGGAGACATTTGAAAAGGTTAGCGTCGTGGTCCTGTTGGTCGTGGCCGCAGATGGTGATGTTATCTTGGTACGGGAAGGTGGCCCGCAGCCCGTACTGGTCAACCATTCGGTCCATCTCACGTTGGAAGACCAAGACCCCGTTAGAGACGCTGAAGGGAACCCTAAGGAAGAGGTAAAAGCGACCGTCTGCATCGAACGCAGTGTATGGGCGGTCCGCCTTGCGGATGGGGAGCTGGTGGTAGGCAGATTTCAGGTCTACTGTGGAAAAGACCCGGTACTGTGCAATCTGATTGACCATATCAGATATGCGTGGGCGGGGGTACGCATCAAGCTGCGTGTACCGATTGGTGGTCTGACTGTAGTCAATGACCATCCTGTGTTTCTCCCCAGTCTTAACTACTACCACTTGAGCTCTCCAGGGGCTGATGCTGGCCTCAATGATGCCTTCCCGCAGCAGCCGCTGGACCTCCGACCTGATGAAGGCCCTGTCCTGGGCACTGTACCGTCTGCTCCTGGTGGCGACGGGTTTGCAATCCAGGGTGAGGTTTGCAAACAGGGAAGGTGGGTCGACCTTGAGGGTCGTGAGGCCGCAAACGGTGAGGGGTGGTAGGGGTCTGCCGAATTTTAGAGTTAGGCTTTGGAGGTTGCACTGGAAGTCCAGGCCGAGTAACAGGGCAGCACAGAGGTTAGGGAGGATGTTGAGCCAGAGGTTGCTGAACTCTACCGCCCTGGGCCGTAAGGGTGGCGATACAGTGCCTCCGGATTTCCACGGAGTGGGATCCGGAGGCCAGGGAGATTCTTTGGGTAACGGGGTGTACCGTGAGGGAGCAGTGCCTTACCGTAGCGGGTTGGATGAAGCTTTCCGTGCTCCCGGAGTCCAGAAGGCAGGATGTCTCGTGCCCATCAACTTTCACCGTCATCATCGCGGTTGCGAGGTTGTGCGGCCGCGACTGGTCGAGCGTGATGGAGGCGAGCTGTGGCTGGTGTTGGTAGGCCCCGGGCTGGTCGGCGGCGGTGGCAGGCGATGAGCGGCCAGGTGAGGTATTCGACGAGCAGGGGTCCTGAGGCGCCGTCCAAAATGGCGCCGAAGATGACGGCGCCCACGGGCCGCACGTGGGCTGCGGAGATGAAAATGGCGGCGCCCACGGGTTGGGTACGGGAACAATGGGCCTGGATACAGCAGCGACCAACCGGGCCTGGCACACCGCAGCGAAATGTCCGTTCTTCCCGCAGGCCTTGCAGATTGCGCTCCGCGCCGGGCAGCGCTGCCGGAGGTGCCATGAGGGCGCCGTGCGGTTGGAGGCGTACGACTGTTGTTACGGGAGGATACCGTTAGCGAGTTTGCGAGTTGCCTGGTTGCCGCAAGGTCAAGCGTACCCCCTTCTAATAGGCGCTGGCAGATGTACGCTGACCCCATGCCCGTAACAAAAGCGTCCCGGATTAAAAATTCAGTATGTTCGACTGCCGAAACTGCCTGGCAATCACAGTCCCTCGTCAGGATGTGCAGGGCACTCCAGAAATCGTCTAAAGACTCACCAGTGAGTTGCTGTCTCGTGGACAGGAGATGCCTGGTGTACAGTTTGTTGATTGGGTGGATATAATGTCCTTTCAGGAGCACCATTGCTTCCGTGTAAGTGGGCGCGTCCCGGATAAGGGGGAAAATATCAGAGCTCACCCGTGAGTAGAGTACCTGGAGTTTCTGTTCTTCCGAGGGTTGGTCCGTCATGGATCGGAGGTAGCTCTCGAAACAAGCGAGCCAGTGGTCGAAGGCCGAAGCGGCATTGGCTGCTTGCGGGTGCAGCTGTAGGCAATCAGGCTTGATGTGTAGTTCCATCGCTGTAATATCTCTGCTTAATAAATTGATGCACTATCAATTACGACGAGACGAGAGTAGAGAGTATTGATGGCTTCATTAAGCAGAGATGTGTTGCCTCCTGCAGCTGCTACTAGAAATGGTAGCAGCTCGGTATGCACACACATTTATACTCCGCCGACTAGGCGGAACCAGCAGGCAGGGATCTACCCCTATACCTGTAGTACAGGAGCCTTACCGTATTACCTCTAATACACGTATTATACAAACAGTGGTGACTACCACATTTCCCAATTGATCTTTTACAGTGCGATTAATAAGTAACTCTGCCTCATTACTTACTGGATCTAAAATAAGTTCACCCTCAGTTCTCAACAGATTCTGGGAAACTGTCACAATGGCATTCTACGTTTCATTTGCTCCTTGTTTTTGTTTAGGGCACTGCCCCTTTTCATTTGTCCCTCAGATTGTTGATTTAGTTTAATTGTTTGGAACTGAAATAGTTCAAAGTTAAGGAATGGGATGAATCCTCAGGGTTCAGGGCTCAACACTTCATGGTACGGAATTAAGAGGCAATAGGGTCGCTTCTCTGCCAGAACACCAACATCTGCTCATCAGGAACCAGCAGCCGCTGCAGGTGGGCAGGAAACCCGGCTCCTTGTAAGGAGCCCCAGTCCTTCTTTGCCTTTCTCTCTATCCCCCCACCCTCTCTGTATGTCGCTCGCGCGCTCTCTCTCCCCATCGCATTCTCAGTCCCCACCCAGTCTCTGCTCTGGGGCCGGAGGCCATACCAGCTGTGCAGGGGACATGAAGGCCCCAAAGAAGACCCAAGGGTCTACCGGACTCGTGTGCCCTTCATGAATTCTGACACCATCCGCCATCAAAGCCACCCTGGCACTTTGTTATGTTCTTGCAGGCTTGACACCACATGGCAGCAGAAGACACTCACTCCCTGTTGCTGTCACGGTCGCCGCAGGAGGGTGATGGCGACTCACTGAGGAATGGTCTGTGGTGCCCCTCAGCTGCTGATTATGTATGCCTGCTGCCAGCACGCTGACCTGCTAGCTCATATGAGTGAGGTTCAGCCCTACATTCCTTTGTCCCTTTGCTTTAGAGGGGACAAGAGGCAAGAATATACGGTTCGCAGAATCATATCTGAATCCTATCAGGGCAGCACGGTGGCGCAGTGGGTTAGATCTGCTGCCTCACGGCGCTGAGGTGCCAGGTTCGATCCCGGCTTTGGGTTACTGTCCGTGTGGAGTTTGCACATTCTCCCCATGTTTGCGTGGGTTTTGCCCCCACAAACCCCAAAAAATAAATTGGATACTCTAAAAATGTTTTTAAAATATCTGTATCCTATCACTGCAACTGAAACATTTTGCTCTGAGAGGGCTTAATTATCCGATGGGGAGAAGTGCCATGCCACTAGGAGGTGGGTTAAAGATTCTGAGGCGTTTAAGGTGTGAATTTCACACCGAGATTGACACTTTGCCATCTTTTGGGAAAATTCCGGCCCAGCATTACCAATTTGACTGGTTGGTCCAGTCCTATATGATGATTCAAGTCTCCCACAATTATTACATTCAGACTACGGCGAGATGCAGCATCAATTGTTTCTGGCAAAAGCTGAACTGAGAATTGGTGAGATGGTTATTGGTGAGTAAGTGTCACCTGATGCACTGTTGCACTGTTAATTATGTTACGTTAGGGCGGCACGGTAGCACAGTGGTTAGCACTGTTGCTTCACAGCACCAGGGTCCCAAGTTCGATTCCCGGTTTGGGTCACTGTGCGGAGTCTATGTGTGGGATTCTCCGGCGGCGTGATTCTCCATTTTGCCGGCACCCGGGGGTTTCCCTTGGCGTGGGACTGTCCCACAATGGGGAAACCCCATTGACCGGCCTGCGTAACGGAGAATCCCGCCGGCGGGTCGGGGCAGAAAAGTGGCGCGGCAGGGTGGAGAATCTAGCCCTGTATGTTCTCCCCGTGTCTGCATGGGTTTCCTCCGGGTGCTCCGGTTTCCTCCCACATATCTTGAAAGACGTGCTGTTAGATGATTTGGACATTCTGAATTCTCCCTCAGTGTACCCGAACAGAGTGTGGCGCCAGAGTGTGGCGACGAGGCAATTTTGACGGTAACTTCATTGCAGTGTTAATGAAAGCCTACTTGTGACAAGAATAACAATTAGTGTATAATGCTTGGGACAAAACTGCAATAGATGTTGTTGAGGATTATTCCACATCAGAGGTGTTATAACCCTCTTGCTGAAAGGAATTTCATTAAAATATATTTGTACCCCTTTGCCCTCCTCCCCATCTCATGTTACATTGTGAAGTTAATTTAAATTTTAAAATATTTTAATATTAAAAAATTCGTTTTTTCTGGATGAAAAAAAACAAGTTTTAACATGACAATTCATATTTTTGGTTGTCATTTACAATTTTGCACATTTGTAAACAATCAACAAGGCACATCTGACCTTCAATCGTGCCATATATTTCAGTGTTTTTCATAGCTTACTGGTTAATGTAGGTAACTGTGCATTCAAAATTGGCACAGGTTGACGTAAAAGGTGGTTTGCAGGCTCCTGCAAGTATTGATCAGTTCAAATTCAATACACCCTTGTTTGTACACAAATAATTAAAATTTTGAAATTAAACCCCCGAGGTCGAATGCCAGACATACAACAGCCACAAACTAACCAGGGGCATTTTCTCTAATGTTTTGCCTCCACAAATAAGCATCAAAATTGGCCTTGGGAGAAATCCTCCCCAGGAAATCTTTCATTCTCTCCTGATCCACTATTCCTCCTGGCCAGCCACCTTACCCATTCCTTTCCCATCCATCACCCTGTTTCTTTCTATCTTTCTCTCCTCACTCTCTCCACCCTCACCTCTCCCCCTTTCTCCCTTCATCATCCTCTTTCCATTTCTACCAATCCTTATTCCAATCCTCTTCTACTTTTCTTCCAACATCCTGATGTCCAATTCTGGCTGGGTGTGCATTCAGATTTGATCCTGGTTCCTCCCAGCTGCTGACTCCTTGCACCTGCACCACTGCCTTTCAGCACTCCTTCCAATACCCAGCCCCTCAATATTCCTCCTCCCATCCAATTTCATAGCCTCTTGACAAACATTCAACCTACTATCCCCAATCTATTGCTCAATCTATTCCCAACCATCCATATCCATGCCTTTTAGTTCATATCGTAAATTACGTTCTGCTACAGTCACAAGACGATGGGTGTGTTGGAAGGCAGAAGAAGATGTCGTCTTCCAAAGGATTTTGACTGCAAATTGAGAAAATCTTCCCCCTCAAACTATTAGGAGTCACTCCCATGCTAGAATACCCACACCCTCGGGAACTTTTATTATGATCCCTGATCAGACCCTAACCATGGCTAGATTACTGGACCAAAACCACAATATCTTAGTTTATTTAAAGACTGTGCAGAAAAAAATGATTAGTTCTAGGAACAATTGCATGGAGAAATGGGGCTTTGGCATTTCTAAAACAAAAATTATAAATACAATATTAACTTTTTAAACTGCACACTCGAAAAGAACAGCTTAAAATTACCCTTTAACATTGCGATACAATTTCCCATTAAACAACATGAAAAGGAACATATCAATATAATCCAGCTTAAAAGTCAGCAGGCACCTGTATGAAACCAGTTAACACTTTATAAACCCACTGTAAACATTTTAACAACTATCAACACCAATAAATCCCCCAAATAATACAGTACTCTAAGTAACTCTTAATTTTTCCTTGCAACTTCCATAAGACAAAAAATAGCTCTTTTTACAGAAATACATCAGGTTTAACTTCTCTACTGAGAGCAGTTACCACTTTGAAATCACCAAATGAACATTCTTTAGCTTGCAGAGATTCATACACATCTTGCTGTGACTGCAGCTTCTCCAAATCTAAAACAAAACTAAACAGTCGCAGACTGCCCAAAGCGAAAGTAAAAGTTGACAGCCAGCCCAGCTCCACCCACACTCTGACATCACTGATAAACACCCATTTCTTAAAGGTACATCCACTACAGCAATTTTATAAACACCCATTCTTAAAGTTACTCTCACATGGCACTTGTGTTCAAGTAACTGCTTCACCTGGGTTGTTTCAGCCTCTTCCTTGTCTTCAGACAAGACTGCTCTGCTTTTAAAATATTACTTTTTTTCAACTCTCCAACTAGGAAAGAAAACTGACTTTTATTTGTGGTCTCAAGAAAAACAAGTTGTTGCCAGATCAGAGATCAGACTTCACTTCCAAAACCCTGTCTCTGTAATAGCTTTCTGCCTCTCTCCTCAGCTTCTCAAAATGTCTCTCTGCTGTCCTTGGCTCCACCCAGCATTGACCTCATTTCCCAAACTAAAAAACAAATTATCTCTGCAGGCTGCAAAGTACATTAACTCCCCAGGGACTTCCCCAGGCAAACCACTAATCTTCAACCCAGACTGAAAATCATTCCTTTGTGCCTGTTCACCTGTTAGCTGCTAAAACACACAGGCCCTATAAGACATAGGAGCAGAATTAGGCCACTCGGCCCATCAAGACTGTTCCGCCATTCAATCATGGCTGATATGTTTCTCATCCCCATTCTCCTGCCTTCTCCCCACAACCCCGGAGCCCTTTATTAATCAAGAACTTCCACAGCCTACTGGCGCTAAGAGTCCCACAGATTCACCACCCTGTGGCTGAACAAATTCCTCCTTATCTTAGTTTTAAAAGATCGTCCCTTCAGTCTAAGGCTGTGCCCTCGGGTTCCAGTTTTTCCTACGAGTGAAAACATCCTCTCCATGTCCACTCTATTGAGGCCTCGCAGTATCCTGTATGTTTCAATAAGATCTCCCCTCATCCTTCTAAACTCCAATGAGTACAGACCCAGAGTCCTCAACTGCTCCTCGTATGACAGAACAGAATTAATTTTAAGCAAACACATTCGAACCGCATGCTTTTAACTCAGAACTTTCCCACTACATTTATAATCCAATTTTCCTAACCTCTTTCCATCATCAAAATTTGTTTCCTTCTAAACAGTATATGGCAGAAAATCAACATCATGCCATTGTGTTTATTTCAGGCTATTTCAGATTATGGTAATTGGTTAATTTACAATGTTTTTAACAATTAAATTGAATACATAACAGCACAGCTCTTAGAACATAATTGTTCCAAGTTGACAGCATTTTAAGAGCTGTACTCTGCTGTTTCCATTAACTACAGTAAGTCTTTTTCGGACACAATGACCATTTGATCAGGTGGCAACATTTGTTTAACATTAGATCATGTTTTCAGATTTGTTTCTTGTTTAGTTATATGTTTGCGCTGGGTTCCCGTCCTGCCAAACCATCGGTATTTTGTAACCTTCACTACAATAGCAGAGAGGAGATATTAAATGTGTTTCACGCAATTGTATGTCACATTCTTCTCTTCACAATTAAATTGAAAAGAATTGATGACTGAAGTATTTTCTCCAAGTGCTTTTTTTTCATTTTCTTTCCTTCTCACCCATTTTTCACCATTAATTTCCTCACATTCTCACCCAAGATAGGAACAGGAATTGTTGATTTGCGATCAGGAACTGTTGATTTTCTCCCCTCATCCAAGCTGTCATCACTTTTGCTGGAATCAGCTAACTCAGTGCCGAGTAGGGATTTATACAAACACCTTCAAAACCTGTAGAATTTGGTCATCCACAGTGTAAGCCTTCTGGCTAATCAAACAATTCTTGGACAGATCTTCTGTCTCCAGGGTGTAAAACTGCTGGCATTATATTGACTACCAAGTTGAAATTTCTCCCCTTGGGTAGTAAGTAATACCCTACCCCAGAGCAAGGTGCAATATTGGGAGGGAGAGGGACACGCACCGTTTGCAAAGGGATAGTGATAGGTTAAGTAAATGGGCAAAAAATTGGCAAGTGGAGTATGTGAGGAAATGAGAAGTTGTTCATTTTGGGAGGGAGAACAAAAGACTGGAATTATTTAAATGCAGAAAAACTGCTAAAAGCTGCAACACAAACGGTATGTGAGTATTTATGCACAAAACGTAGGTGCAGCAGGTAATTGGGAAAGCCAATGGAATGCTGGTCCTTATTCCAAGGGGCGGTCGGAGTATACGAGTAAGGAAGCCTTGCTGAAACTGTACAAGATATGGGCCAGACAGCAGGCAGGATTTTCCGTTTGGGAGACAAGTTCTCCTGCTGGAGTAGAATCGCGCCTGGTCTGTGCTGGCGCGAGGAGTGAACCCAAGGGCAATTCATTCTCCCTTGCAATGAAAATTTATGCAGGGCTGGGAACTCGCAATCCTGCTATTGAGGTCCGGTGGCTGGCCACCCCCAATGTGTTTTGGCTTTCTATGAAGTAACTGCTGCTTTCAACATTTCTTTCTGAGGCAGCAAGTGCAAGGGACAGGTAAGTAAAAAAGCAATGATTTTTCACAGTTTCTGCCTGGACTGCTCTTTCGCTTCCAGTCATGAGGGGGGCAGGGGGTCTCTGATACAATGGGGGTGGGGTGGTGTGGGCAGGATTTGCATTGTGAGGAGGCCCTCCGAAGACTTTGGGGCACTTGCATTACCTATTTACCCCTTTGACCCACCGCAGGGTCTGCCGTATCAGGATCATGCCGGCAAATACTTGAACCAATCCAGGCCCGCATGAATCCTGGCTGGAGTATCATGAAGGCATGGAGAATCAGGCTTCCAGTCTGTTAATCGGATGAAAGTGGGTTCAGATGACTCATTTGCATCCTCTTGCTGACATGGGCATGCTGCCACTGCTGGCAGGTCACCAGAGCATCGGAATTGGATTGGCGCCAACCCAACGCTCGCTAATCCACTGCATCGGGAACCCCATTACAAGTGGCGGCTGATGGAGAATCCACCCCCACCTCTGGAGTACTGTGAGCAGCTTTGGTCCCCTTATTGAATGAAAGATATTGGGCAGGATTCTCCATCCCACCGCACCAGATCTCTGGTACGGCGGCCGCCGGGATTCTCCGTCTTGCCAGCTGGCCAATGGGGTTTCCCCATTGTGGGTAACCCCCGACTTCGGGAAATCCCGGGCTGCCGGCGCAACAGAGAATCCCGATGGTGGAGAATCCAGCCCATTATTTCATTGGAGGTGATTCAGAGATATACACTGGGATGATCCCTGGTATGGAGGGATTGATTTATGAGCAAAGGTTAAACAGGTTGGGACTTTACTCATTCGAATTTAGAAGAATCGGAGGAGATCTGGGCATCTGGGGGATCACGGGTTATGGGGAAAGGCAGGAGAATGGGGATGAGAAAATATCAGCCATGATTGAATGGCGGAGCAGACTCGATGGGCCGAGTGGCCTAATTCTGCTCCTATATCTTATGGTCTTATGATCTCATTGAAACATATAGGATTCTTAAAGAGCTTGATAGGGTAAATGCTGAGAGGATGTTTCCTCTCATGGGATAGTCTAGGACCAGAGCACGTAGTTTCAGATAAAGGGCTTCCAATTTAAGACTGAGATGAGGAGGAATTTCTTCTCTGAGCATTGAGAGTCGTTGGAACTCCATGCCATAGAGAGCTGTGAGGCGAGTCCTTCTGGATTGTGGTAGGTTGGGCCCCTGCCATCTTCCTGCCTCTGGCCTGATTGAGTTTGTAGATGACCTTCCCACACCTCAATCTCACTTCTAGCCCCATCCTGCTACTGCTGATGTTCACCCAATGGTGGGAGGGCGACTCGCTATGCTGCAAGTCTGAAAATTAAAGCCTGTTGGAGTTTAAGGCAGATGCTGAACCCTCCACCAGCCCTTGCTGCCAATCCATCCGCCCACCTCTCTACAACTCCATCCCTGTGACCACCTCCCACCGACCCTCGTCGACCTATGCCTGTGTCCATGCTAATCCTAGTCTTTTGGCGCGTGTTGTCCCAGCTGCAGCCACTGTTTCCCCAGTGGTAATGCTAATTAATAAGGGCCGAATATATCATCTTGGGTTCAGGGTCAAGATGGGGTTTCTCTGTTCCTGTAAGAAGGTTACCATTGCCTGTTATTCATTAAGAAAAAACACATTCTTGTTTATTTGCAGATCTGTATGCATCTCAATAACTCTACACGAGTTTGTACTTCTGCTTCCCTCCAGACCGCGCTTATTTAATCATGTGAAATTGCATCACAGTTACATCAGTATTAAGTGCTCCTGATGTTAACCCTTTGCTCTACACTCTGTCGTGTTAATCACCCTGGGGTAACACGGACTGCAACTGGATGCAGTTGCACTTGAAAGTAGACTCCAAACTTTGATGTTGGTTCAATACGCTTTATTGAACTTGCTGAGCAGTTCACACAGTTCGCTGTGGGTTTGATACTCTACTAATCTAAGCGTGCTTACTATAACTAATGTAAGGTTTTCGGGCAATTCAGCCTTTTTGGACTGCCCAAGGATAAAACCCAGAGACTGTAAACTGACTTTTCAGCCAAGAGAACGTAACCAGATTTCCCAGCAGGCTTGATCCGCTGAGCTGAGTAGGGGCATAGGTATTTACAAACCCCCCCCCTAGGAGCTACAAGGAAGAAGGAGCCAGACAACGAGATAAGATTAAAACACAGACAAAGGGGCACGGGAATACACAGGGGGCCTGCCTGCAAGCAGGACAATGGGATGGTCATAGCCCCATGCAGATGTAAATGACTTGGCCTCCACCAGAGCAGAATCCAATTAACACCCCATCAACATAGCAAGGTGAGAATAGCAGCCATCTCCGGAGCAGCTGGAAGACTTTGAAAATCTTCACAAGAGAGCTTAACCTTGTTATCCCAAAAAGCAGACTGTCTGGGCTCAGTATATTGCGCTGGAAAAGCCCCTTGAAGATAAACGGTAGAAAAAACCAATTGGAGGCAGACCTGGGGGAGGTACTCCAATCCTGACAGAAGCCACCGGCAGGAACTCACTGGGTGGAGGGGGCGGAGTCGGCGCCAAATTCAAATCGCGGCAGGTCTGTCTGGCTGGAAGGAGCGGACCTGCGAGGAGAACCCGGAAGCGAACAGCTCTGACCGGCTCAAAGGGGGCAGGACCAGCGGGAACTTTAAACCTTACAAATTCAATGCAAAAGGGGCTGGCCGAACACAGGAAAAAAGCCAGGTAAAACAATATAAAAGGGGCTGTGTTTCGACTGAGGCTCTCTTGGCTTGACCTCTCCACCTTTGACTTGACCTCCTGCAGCCTGTGACTGTAAGTACCCTGCAGCAGCTTGCGAAACTCCCTTGCCCTTGATAGTGGTTGAGGCTTTGGGGAAGGGGACTTGATTTGTGTTCTGTGTCATTGCTAAAACTGTGTAACAATAAGATTTTACGTTGTGTCCGTTATAGTACTTTCTGAATAGACTTAGTTTGTGTTAGAGTTTAAGATTTTATTATAATTTCTTCTGTTTGATGATTTTGACCTGGGTTTTGCAATAAACCTTGATTTGCTGATAATTGGAGTCGTTTAAATTCTTCAATCTCTCACCAGCGATCTCTGACCAAGTCATTGTTAAGATATTCCTCACCTTAATTCCGGGTTCGAGAATCTAGGGTCATCTTGAACAATTCACTCAGGACAGGCTGCTGGTTAGGTAATAAACAGCAGTGTCCTATTCTCTCTCTTGGGAAAGCTACTCCAGCGAAGTAGGAACCGGGTGGGTGTTGCACCACCGGCAAGAGAGAGAATCACCTGGGCATTGGTGGGGGTCTGGATATCTGTGTGATATAAGCCTCAGGCTTCCGGTTAGGGATAAACGGCAGGCTTGATTCAGTGCTCTCTCCCGTGGAGGTGTCCCAGTGCGGCATCCCCTGGCCTCTGAAGTTTCAGTGCCAGCTGGAGAGAGACACACACAGATACTCAAACCCCAGATATCGGCCCAGTAGTGGAGTAGTAGAGATGGCACCCTCTACAATGGCGACCGCGGCAGGACCCCGGTGGTTTGGAGTATGTGACTTGGCAGAGGGGGTGAGGGAACAAAGTAAAATGGAGGAGAGAATCTCCTCGTATATGTGGCAAAAGGTCAACCTCACCAAACCTTGGGTCTCAGAACTAATCAATGCGGAGCGACCTGTAATGGCAGCGGCTGCATGGACAGAAAGTAAGGTGCACAAAAGGCACTTGGAGAAGGCAGTTTGGCTGGTCTGCCTGTCCCAGCAGGTAGTCAAAACAGAGCGAAGGGTCGAAGAGTTAGAGCAGGAGTTGGGAGAAGTGAGGGCCAGCGCAGGGGACAGCGCTAGCGCAGCGGAACGGCTGCGGGAGGAATTGGCAGAAATGAAACAGGAAAGCGAGTCTAACCGGTGCGAGAAGGACTATCTCCACTGCCAGATAGTGGAGGGTAAAGAAAAGGAACGGAGGCTCCAGGAACTCTATGCTCGGAGTACAGAGCAGTGTAGGAAGCTGGAGGGGAAGTTCCGGGACATCCAGGCAGCGTACCGAGTGGCTCGCGAGGAAGTAGGGGACTGTGCCCATGGGCCGTGCCAGGCACGAATAACAGAGTTGGAGGAGACCTTGTCCAAGGTCAGGGGACAGGTACACCTGGTAGGTCCAGGGGGGTTCCCTAGGGGCAAGGTGTTCCTCGCAGCGGATGATTCCCCAAAGGCCAAGGGGAATAGACCGCCTCCTGAGGCACCGGGATCGTGCCCGGGTCGGCAGGCGGGGAACGGGGAGTCCAGGAAGGGACGGGCCCAAAGGGGAGCAGAGAGGGATCCCCAGGTAACAGCATCTCCTGTGTGGGTAGTTAACCCAGGGGTGGTAGGACGAGAGGACACAGGAGAAGAAGAGTCAGACAGTGAGGCGGAGGAGCAGGAACCCCAGGTAGGGCGGATGTGCCCTGTCAGGCAGAGAAGGTATGGTCCCCCGGCGGGGCTGGCAGATAGGGGACTGGTTGAGGGCGACATTATCATTCCTCATGGGGCATCCGCGCTCAGGGGGATGGTGGCCCACGTTCCCAGGCTAACTCCAAAAGGGGATCCGTCACTTCATTTTATGGAGGTGGAGCAGGCAGCCAGCATTAATGACTGCGACGAGGGGGAGCAAATAAGGATGCTCCTGATGACCCTAGATCCCCAACTATGCAGGGCAGTGACCTCCGGGAATGGGGGACGACCTGACACATGGGTGGCAGCACGGACTGCTGTTCTGGAGGCAATGGGCTTGAATCTGGGTAGCCCTTTCATGAGGGTGGGGGAAACCAAGCAGCAGCTAGGGGAATCGCCAAATATGTTCGCAGACAGGCTGTGGACTGTCTATGTGGAGGCGTGTGGGACTCCCGCGGATAGGCAGAATTTAGATGAGAGAACAGCCCACTGGCTGAAGACCCTAGTAGCTAACTGTCTCCCTCACGTTAGGGCAAAGGCCGAACACTGGTTCGACCCGCAGAGTCCGGACCTTAATGAGGCAGAGGTCCTTAGAAAACTCACCCTTGCATATCGCAATGGGGAAAGGAGTGAGGAAAAGCCCCTTAAGGGTAAGGTGCATGAAATCGTGCCAGCAGCCCCTAAGAGAGAGTGGAAGCATGAGGGCACCCGGACCTCCGACAAGAAACCGGTATGCTACGGGTGTGGGAAGGCCGGGCATTTCAAGAGGGAATGTAAAAACCCTAGCAAGCAGGAGAGGGCTCCCGCAGTAGAGAGTCAGACCCCGGCGGCAGGAGCAGCTGCCCCGGAAACCATCGAGGTAAAGAAAATTTTAGCCCTTTTGCAAGGCTCAGGACAGGTGGCAATGGCAACGGGCCAGGGTCAGCCCGCTCCCGCACCCAGGGAAGCCTCCGAATAACTAGCCCCTCAGCAGCCCACCTTTCTATGCCCACTGGAGTATGGCCCGTGCGGGAGACCCTGGGTCAAGATGGAGGTCCAGGATACGGTCGGGAGTTACCTACTGGACACAGGTGCTTCCAGTACTATAGTCCACACGGACAATCCCCGAGCATCCCCTCTGTCTAGCGGGGTACCCTATAGACTCATCGGATTTACCGGGAACGAAAAGATCGGTTTTTTCTCTGTTCCCCTGTCTATCAGGTTAGGGGCACTCCAGGCGCACTGGAAATGCGTCCTGATGAGATGGGAACAGGAGGGGAAAGGGATCCTAGGAGCTGATTTTATAGTGGCTCATCAGATCCTGGTGGACCTAAGAAACCACTGCCTGTGGGGTGCAGCAACGGAAGGGAGTGAAAGGGAGTTGAGGGTAATTGACAGAGCCCAGGAGAAGGGAGCTTTGTGCGTGGTACAGCCAAAGGAAGGGTACGATTTAGAAGCCCTGGAGAGGAATACCCCGGAAGAGTTCAGGGAGTATGTCCGCAGGAATCTGGCTGCTTTTGCCACCCACAAGCATGATTGTGGGAGAGTTACTGGGACAGAGGTCAGGGTAGATGGGGACCCCATGTCCCAGCCCCAGAAACAGTACCGCTTCCCCCGGGAAGCAGAGGCAGACTTGGAGGTGGCCCTAAACTCACTGGTGCGGCAAGGGGTGTTGAGGACAATTGCCACCCATGTGAACTCACCGCTCTGGCCGGTGAGGAAGCCGGACAACTCCTGGAGGGCCACCGTGGACTACAGAGTCCTGAATAAAAACATCCCGGCCTGCGCCCCAACGGTGGCGGCCGTGGCAGACTTGCTAGGAGAAATTCCAGCATCCGCCTCAATTTTTACGGTGCTGGATATTTCGAATGGATTTTGGTCCGTCCCGGTCAGACGGGAGGACCAATATAAGTTTGCCTTTACCTTTAAGGGGCAACAGTACACCTGGACCTGTCTCCCGCAGGGATTCCATAACAGCCCGAGCATTTTCCATCAATGCATGGCCGAATGCTTAAAGGGGTTCAGTGAGCCACACAAGCTGGTGCAGTATGTGGACAACATCCTGTTGTTCACCAGTAATAGTGAGGAGCATGGGCCCCTGGTGGACGAGCTGTTAGGGTTATTGTACAAAGGAGGGCTGAAAGTTAACCCTAAAAAGGCACAGATCGGGGTAGGAGAGGTGAAGTTCCTGGGGTTAACCCTGAGAGCTGGAGAGAGAGAGAGGGATTGACACTGCCAGGAGACAAGCAGTGCAGGAACTCCCAGTCCCCGTAGATGTAAAGGGGATACGGTCCTTTTTAGGAATCACCGGCTACTGCAGGGACTTCATTGAGGACTATGCCACCACAGCAGCGCCTCTGCTTAGGCTGCTGCACAAGGGGGTGGAGTGGGACTGGGACAGTAAGTGTGAGACGGCGTTCGTCCGACTCAAGGAGGACTTGCAGAAAGCCCCAGCCCTGGGAGCCATTAACCCCCGGGAGGAGTTTTTCCTGGAGGTGGCCGCAGGCAGTGATGGCCTGAGTGCTGTGCTCCTCCAGACCCGGCATGGCAAGTTGAGGCCGGTGGTATACTCCTCTCGGGTCCTCACAGACGTGGAGCGGGCATACTCCAACTGTGAGAGGCATCTGCTGGCCACCCACTGGGCGGTAAAGCGGATGCAGGTATTTGTCAGGATGGGCCCCATCACCCTCCTGACACATCACACCCCGACCCAAATGCTGCTGGACGGCAGGATTAAGGACGGCACGGTCAGCAGCGCCAGAATCACCAGGTGGACCCTCCTGCTGTCACAAATGGCCCTTCAGGTAAAAGGGCTGAATGAGCCACAGCTCGCAGCCAACCTGATATACCCCGGGGAGCCACACCACTGTTCCGTAGAAGGGGTATGGGAGGTAGGGTTCGGACTCCGGGCAGGGCTGCACCCCACAGGGAGGGAGATCTATGTGGATGGGTCCAGTACTGTAGCAGAGGGCGTCAGGTTCACGGGCTGTGGGATCTGGGACCCCGATGCAGAGATAGCCCTGGCCCTTAAACTCCCCCATACACTCAGCGCCCAGCAGGCAGAGCTGGCTGCAGTGATGTATGTGGTGACCCACCCCAACCGTTTTCCCACGCCGTATACCATCTGCTCAGATAGCATGTTTACATGCAACTCCTGCACGGAGTACCTGGCTATCTGGTCCCGCCGAGGATACACCTCCTCGGATGGAAAGCCACTGGCCACAAAACCCCTCCTCGAGAAGATCGTGGCAGCAGTTGGGCAGGGGGAGGACAGGTATATCCTTAAGGTGAAAGCTCACTCCAAAACAGAGCCACGGGGCGAGGGGAACCAGAGAGCAGACGGCCTGGCTCGAGAGGGGGCTAAGAATGGGATAGCGTGGGACCCGTACGAAGAGGGACAGGTAGCGGCCGTTACAAGACCGCCCCAGAGGGGGGATGGAACGAGTTTGGCCCCAGATCTAGCCACTGCCCAGGGACAGGACCCCGAGCTAAAGAAAGTCATAACGGCCATGGGTAGGCAGGAAAGGATAGAGGGGCCCTATGGGGGAAAGGACATCACCCTGAAGGAGGGCATGCTCTTCAGGGGGGACCAGTGGATAGTGCCTTCCCAGCACCATAGGGAATTTATTGAAATGGCCCATGAGAGCCCCGGAGCGGGACATCCCGGCCCTGAGACCACCTGGCAACGGGTGGAAAGGGTGGGGTGGTGGCCGAGCCTCCGGGAGGATGCTCGCGATTTCTGCGCGAGCTGTTTGGTGTGTGCTACTAATAACCCGGATCCCAAGAAAAGAAAGGTCTCGTTGGGGCACATCCGCAGGGTGGAGGGGCCCTGGCAGTCGATACAGATCGACTATATTGGACCCCTTCCCCCAGCGGCAGGGGGTTACAAGTACTGTCTGGTGCTGGTGGATATTTTCACAAAGTGGGTAGAAGCCTTCCCCTGCCGAACAGCCACCGCAGCAGGCACAGCCAGGATATTGGTCAGGGAGGTATTCTCGAGGTGGGGACTCCCACAGTTTGTGGAGTCAGATCAGGGGAGTCACTTCACGGGACAGGTGATGCAAGCGACCCTAAAAGTCCTGGGGATTAAGGCAAAGTGGCATGTGGCCTATAACCCTCAATCCTCAGGTCCTGTGGAAAGGTTAAACAGGACCATAAAGGAGAGGATCAGGAAAGAAACAGGCAACTCGCCCAACCGGTGGGTAGAAATCTTACCCCTAGTTTTAATGGGGATCCGAGCAAGCCAGTCCAGGAGCACAGGGTACTCCCCGCACGAGCTCATGACAGGGAGGGTTATGAGAACCCCGATCCATGTCAGGGTACCTTCCCTGACAGAGGGACAGCTTAGGGAGGTAAACCGGGACAGGTTCGCTAAGAAGCTGATGGAGCAGCTGAAGGCAATTAATTGGCAGGCAGCATTTAACATGGGAACCCAGCACTGGAGGAACAAGCTGCTGCTCGAGCCCCACACTACCCAGGAATGGGCCATAGGGGACCAAGTAATGGTCCGGAATTTTGCACGGGTAGAAGCCTTTGAGCCACTGTACGCGGGACCGTACAGTATAGTGGACAAGGCCAGCCCCATGGTTTACGCAGTACAGCTCCCCCGGAAGATTAAATGGTTCCACGTGAACCAATGCAAACTTTTCGACCCCACCAGGGCCGGTAAGAGCAAGTTGGGGGGGGGGCTGGGGGTGATAGTGGAGAAGCCGCCTGCAGAATTAACGACGGTGGGGGAGGTCCCTGACTCCACGGTCACACAACCGGTGACAAGGTGCTGTCCCGAAGGGGCAGTCCCAAAGAAAACGACAGTGCTGCAAGCACCCAGCCCAGGGACAGTAACGATTCCCAAGCCATTACCTGTGGGTCAGGTGGCCTGCCTTAGTATAGAGGCTAGGGAGGCGGAGGAGAGGGAGGTATCACCTTGGGCGTGGGAACCATCCCGGGGACGAAGGAGCAAACGGGTCTCCAAGCCCCCTGTAAGATGGTCCCCATCACACCTCCCTAGAACCCGGTCCCGCAGTAAGGGGGCCCGAGTAGAAGGGAGCGCTGAGGGATCCCCGAACCCTGTTGGGGAAGGAGAGGCAAGGGGCAGCCCGAACCCCCGGGAGGGGACGGTCTGGCCCGAGCCGTTGGTCCAACCAGGTGAACTGCCCCAGTATAGCGGGGCCCAGTTTTAATTTGGCCACCCGGAGACGGGTGGCATTGTATATATCATTTCCCCCCTGCTAGTTCTAATTAGTGTTTAGTGGTGTGTGGGTTATTTAGGATCGTGGGATCACAGAAGCGCCTAGTGCAATGGTATAATGATGGAGCAGCAGGCACTAGGACCCTGGTGGAGCCGGGCTGTGGACACAGAACCACAGACAGGCTGCGGCAATTTCATGTTGATTTCACAACTTCAAAGCGGAAGCTGCTGCTGCCGCTGGATAGAACCCATGCACTTTAAGGTAGGTAGTTCTGTAGAGGCAAGGATGTGTTTTGTCTCTTTTACAGATGGGGCACCCGACGATGTGGAGTTTGCTGATCTTGGCGATGGTGGGACCGGGAGAACTACGCAGAGGCGAGACAGAAGAGTCCTTTGTCTATGGGTGCTCTGGCGGCAGAGCCCCTCTTGTCACTACCGGACAGGGAAACCAGGTGGCCACAGAGCAGACCCGCTACTCACACCTGGGGAGGTGGCCTGGGTGGCTGGGGTCGAACTCGACCAGGTACTCCAGCCACCAGAGCTTCACCTATGGAGAGGCCTCTGTACTCTGCGAGGAGATACAGGTGGCGACTGACCGGGTTAGGGTGACTGAGGGCAGGCGGGTGTGTTTAACCTGTGAGGGGGACGTTCCTTTGGGGAGATGGTGGTGGCTCAGGAAGCTGAGCCTGGACATGAGGGATCGGTCCTCGGACTGGGAACGCCTGGACAACAACACCTACCGGACCATCACGGGGTCACCGGGTAGGATCACCGTTTGCTGGGATAAGTGGTGGGCTTCCGACCAGGGCATTTATTTATGTTTGTGGGGGTCGGCCAAGGCATGTCCACAAGGGGCATCAATCACCTTTGTGAGGTGGTGGCAAGACGCCGGGCATGGGATAAATTGGGACCATAATGGGAAGGGATGTGTAACCCCCGGGGGGGAAGAAACCGTGAGAGCTACCGAACTGCTGGTTCAGGTAAAGAGGCCCCTACCCACAGCCCAACCAATCGACCCTCACAACTGTCCAATCACCACCCGGGGGCCCGAAAATGGTTTGCTGCTCGTCCCCACAAAGAAACTATTATATCAGGGGGTACATTACGCGGTTGCCTCGGTGGTGCTAAATCTAACCGAGGTGAAGTTACCAGCGTGGTGCCCTCGCAAGACTGAACTATTGTATCAGGCGCTGCTGAAGGACATGTTCCAGAAATTCCACAATTTGGCAAAGCCCCTGACTGGTGGAACATGGGATCATGGATTGTGATCCCAGCCTGGATCCGAATAGCCTCCCACTTGTTAGTGGTATTACAAGTATTCGTAGTTTTATATTTATGTTGCCTCAGCTGCAGGTATCGACGACTGAGGAAAATGAAGAGCCTTCAACGGGCTTTTGGGAAGACGCGGAGTGCAGCCCACAAAAGAGAAGCCGTAGTGTAATAAATAGAGTCACATGTAAATAGTTGTATGGATTCGCGGGTTTCAGTTACTTGATTGTGATATATGTACAGGGACCCTTACGTTTGGGGTTCCGGTGAAATGTGTGTATGTTACTGTGTGTTTGAATTAAGTATGGTCTTGTCTTTCCCTTTCAATGAAATCAGGGGTAGCCTAGATTAAGGGAACTGTCTTGGGACTTGTAGTTTCGCATGTTGTTGAGGGGGGGCCTACGGTCCACACAAAAGGAAATTATTGCCCTTCACCTGTGTCGATACGGTCCAAGCAGGTAGGGACGTATCGAAGGGGCATCTGTAAGGTTTTCGGGCAATTCGGCCTTTTTGGACTGCCCAAGGATAAAACCCAGAGACTGTAAACTGACTTTTCAGCCAAGAGAACGTAACCAGATTTCCCAGCAGGCTTGATCCGCTGAGCTGAGTAGGGGCATAGGTATTTACAAACCCCCCCCTAGGAGCTACAAGGAAGAAGGAGCCAGACAACGAGATAAGATTAAAACACAGACAAAGGGGCACGGGAATACACAGGGGGCCTGCCTGCAAGCAGGACAATGGGATGGTCATAGCCCCATGCAGATGTAAATGACTTGGCCTCCACCAGAGCAGAATCCAATTAACACCCCATCAACATAGCAAGGTGAGAATAGCAGCCATCTCCGGAGCAGCTGGAAGACTTTGAAAATCTTCACAAGAGAGCTTAACCTTGTTATCCCAAAAAGCAGACTGTCTGGGCTCAGTATATTGCGCTGGAAAAGCCCCTTGAAGATAAACGGTAGAAAAAACCAATTGGAGGCAGACCTGGGGGAGGTACTCCAATCCTGACAGAAGCCACCGGCAGGAACTCACTGGGTGGAGGGGGCGGAGTCGGCGCCAAATTCAAATCGCGGCAGGTCTGTCTGGCTGGAAGGAGCGGACCTGCGAGGAGAACCCGGAAGCGAACAGCTCTGACCGGCTCAAAGGGGGCAGGACCAGCGGGAACTTTAAACTTGGACCGATACAACGCAAAGGGGGAGGAAAACCCAGAGGTCGACAGCTCTGACCGGCTCAAAGGGGGCGGGACCAGCGGGAACTTTAAACCTTACCAATTCAATGCAAAAGGGGCTGGCCGAACACAGGAAAAAAGCCAGGTAAAACAATATAAAAGGGGCTGTGTTTCGACTGAGGCTCTCTTGGCTTGACCTCTCCACCTTTGACTTGACCTCCTGCAGCCTGTGACTGTAAGTACCCTGCAGCAGCTTGCGAAACTCCCTTGACCTTGATAGTGGTTGAGGCTTTGGGGAAGGGGACTTGATTTGTGTTCTGTGTCATTGCTAAAACTGTGTAACAATAAGATTTTACGTTGTGTCCGTTATAGTACTTTCTGAATAGACTTAGTTTGTGTTAGAGTTTAAGATTTTATTATAATTTCTTCTGTTTGATGATTTTGACCTGGGTTTTGCAATAAACCTTGATTTGCTGATAATTGGAGTCGTTTAAATTCTTCAATCTCTCACCAGCGATCTCTGACCAAGTCATTGTTAAGATATTCCTCACCTTAATTCCGGGTTCGAGAATCTAGGGTCATCTTGAACAATTCACTCAGGACAGGCTGCTGGTTAGGTAATAAACAGCAGTGTCCTATTCTCTCTCTTGGGAAAGCTACTCCAGCGAAGTAGGAACCGGGTGGGTGTTGCACCACCGGCAAGAGAGAGAATCACCTGGGCATTGGTGGGGGTCTGGATATCTGTGTGATATAAGCCTCAGGCTTCCGGTTAGGGATAAACGGCAGGCTTGATTCAGTGCTCTCTCCCGTGGAGGTGTCCCAGTGCGGCATCCCCTGGCCTCTGAAGTTTCAGTGCCAGCTGGAGAGAGACACACACAGATACTCAAACCCCAGATATCGGCCCAGTAGTGGAGTAGCAGAGATGGCACCCTCTACACTAACTAGACCAGACTAGCTCTGAGCCACGTGTGGAAGGTGCTAACTGATATATACACCCTGACTGTCACTACAGTTTTCACCAGTGGAAAGAGGCAGGATGCTGATGCCTCGTGTGTTTTATAGTGGGAGACCACATTCTAGTGTTCTGCCTGGTGATTGGTTGTGTTCTGTCCTGTGTGTTGATTGGCTGTACTGGGTGTCAGTATCTCATTATGTGCATGAGTGCATATTATGACATCTCCCCTTTTTAAAAAAAAAAAATGTTGGTTTCTTGGAGCATATGCAACTGTATTTACATGTAGAACTATTTACATTAAATGGTGAGTGGATGAAAGTGAGTGGATGAATATATACATAAGGTGTCTAGCGTGCAGATACAAACAAAATTTACAAGTGAAATGTCTATAAGTCCAATCTTTGAAGCTTGCGTCTGATCCTTGTCGACCGCCTGAGAGGTGGAGGTGGGGACGACGGCACCTTAACAGGCGGGATTGCTGCCAGATTGGTGGCCTCGTGGTGAGAGGTGTCCGGAGGAGGCACAACAACATATGGAAAAGTAGGATCTGGTGGTGGGCAGGCGACTTTGCGCCTGACAATGGAGCCATCAGCCAAACAAACTACAAACGATCTGGGAGCAGCCTGTCGAACAACAACAGCTGGGGCTGACCAGCCTCCATCAGGTAGCTTGATCCGAACAGCATCTTCCGGAGATAGCACAGGCAAATCGGTAGCATGAGAATCGTATGTCAGCTTTTGCTGGTTCCTGAGTTGCTGCACCTTTTGCAGCACTGGGAGGTGATCCAGGTCTGGTAAGTGTATGGCCGGAACAGTCATCCGCACGTCTCGATTCATGAGGAGTTCAGCCGGAGACATACCGGTGGACAGAGGGGCTGCCCTGTACGTGAACAGCGCAAGGTTGAAGTCAGAAGCAGAGTCCACAGCCTTGCAGAGCAGTTGCTTCACTATATGGACACCTTTCTCAACCTTCCCATTGGACTGCGGGTAGTGTGGGCTTGAGATAATGTAGTTGAATTGGTACGACTTGGCGAAATTGGATCACTCTTGGCTGTGGAAGCAGGGACCATTGTCACTCATGACAGTGAGTGGAATACCATGTCTGGCAAATGTCTCCTTGCAGGCCTTGATGACTGTCCTTGATGTGAGGTCTGACAGCTTCACAACTTCCGGGTAACTTGAGAAGTAATCTATGATGAGCACATAGTCATGCCCATTGGTGTGAAAAAGGCTGATTCCCACCTTGGATCACGGAGAGGTCACGATCTCGTGTTGCTGGAGTGTTTTTTTTGTTTGAGCAGGCTGGAAACGCTGGCAGGTCGCACAATTGAGGACCATGTTGGATATGTCCTGGCTGTTCCAGGCCAATAGACAGCCTGCCGTGCCCTGCGCCTACACCTTTCGACACCTAGGTGTCCCTCGTGGATTTGTTTGACAGTCTGCAGGCTGCGAGGAATAACGATACGATCTAGCTTGGAGGAGGATCCCCTCGACGACTGTCAGGTCATCCTTTACATTAAAGAACTGAGGGCATTGCCCTTTTTGCCAGCCATTTGCAAGGTGGTGCATTACACGCTGCAGAAGAGGGTCCTTGGCAGTCTCTTCACGAATGCTGATCACTCTTTCATCTGAGGCCGGGAGGTTGCTGGCACACAGCTGCACCTGTGCCTCAATCTGGCGGATGAAGTCAACCTGTTCACAGGGCGAGGTGATGGAGCGGGACAGGGCATCCGCAATTATCAGCTCCTTGCCTGGTGTGCATACCAACTCAAAATCGTACCTCCGGAGTCGAAGGAGAATGCGCTGAAGCCTGGGCGTCATGACATTCAAGTCCTTATGAATGATATGGACCAAGGGTCTGTGGTCAGTCTCCACTGTGAAGGTTAGTAGACCGTAAACGTAGTCATGGAACTTTACAATGCCGGTTAGGAGGCCCAGGCACTTTTTCTATTTCGGCATACCTCTGTTCAGTAGGAGTCATGGCCCTTGACGCATAAGCAACTGGAGCCCAGGACGAGGAGTCATCCCTCTGGAGGAGCACCGCACCCATACCACCCTGGCTTGCGTCTGTGGAGATTTTTGTTTCCCTGTCCGGGTCAAAAAACGCTAGTACCGGAGCAGTGGTGAGCTTTGCTTTGAGCTTGAGCCACTCTGCTTGATGGGTGGGTAGCCACTGGAATGCAGTGGACTTCTTCACCAGATGTCAGAGAGCCGTGGTGTGTGAGGCCAAGTTGGGAATGAATTTTCCCAAGAAGTTCACCATTCCGAGGAAGAGTAGTACCGCCTTCTTGTCTTCCGGGGTCTTCATGGCATTAATGGCCATGACCTTTTCCAAATCTGGTTGCACACCCTGCTGGGATATCTGGTCGCCTAAGAACTTGATGGTTGACATGCCAAAGAAGCACTTGGCCTTGTTCAACTTGAGGCCGTTTGCATGGACACGTCGAAAGACTTGTTTGAGATGAGATATGTGTTCCTCGGGTGTCGTGAACCATATGATTACATCTACGTAGACACACACACCCTCAATGCCCTCCATCATCTGCTCCATGATCCTGTGGAAGATTTCAGAGGCTTAGACAAATGCCGAACAGCATCCAGTTATAACAGTACCTGCCAAATGGTGTGTTGAACGTGCAGAGCTTCCTGCTGGACTCGTCCAGTAGTATCTGCCAAAAAACCACGCGATGCATCTAGCTTCGTGAAGAATTTGGCGTGTGCCATCTCACTGGTCAGTTCCTCCCGCTTCGGGATCGGGTAGTGTTCCCGCATTATGGTTCGGTTATGATCTTTGGGATCTATGCATATCCGCAACTCTCCTGAGGGCTTCTTCACACAGACCATCGAGCTGACCCAGTCAGTCGGTTCAGTCACTTTGGAGATGATGCCCTGGTCTTGGAGCTCCTGTAGCTGTGCCTTTAAACGTTCCTTCAGAGGAGCCGGCACCCGGCGTGGAGCATGGATTACAGGCGTGGCATCAGGCCTGAGTAAGATCTTGTAGCAGTATGGCAGAGTACCCATGCCATCAAATACATCCGGATATTGAGCAAGGATGTCATGTTAGCCTGAAGATCCACATTGGAAGAAGACATGACATGAACTCGCTGTACGAGGTTGAGTAGCTGACATGCATGGGTACCTAGCAGGGATGCCTTATCAGGCTTGACGATTTTGAATCGCAGTGAGACATTGATGGTCTTGTTGGAGATGAATAGATGACAAGATCCTTGTGCAGTTATGGCATTGCTATCATAATCGAGGAGCTGGCAGGCTGGCGGAAGAATTTTGACTTGCTTTTTAATGCGGTCAAAAATCAGCTTGAGAGACGAGATTGGCAGAAGCACCAGTGTCCAGCTTGAACTGGATGCTGCATTGATTTACTTGTATGACAGCATGCCATTCGTCCGCGGAATCCACATTGAGGATAGATAGGCGTCTTGCTGAATTTGAGGAGGCATACTCGCATGTAGTGATGATGCCTACATGACCGGGGGACTCCAGGCAGTCGTCCTCTGGATCAGAATCCAGTAAACCTTGCTGTACACATCGAACGCGCTTGCATTGAAATTGGGATCGCTGGTGGTGCAGACCTGCGCAAGGTTGTATAATGTCCAGGCCTCCCGCAATTTATACATCGCCTGCCTTTTCCAGGGCATTGTCGCTTTAAGTGGGCGATGCCGCAGTTCAAGCAAGTCATGACTTTGACGTCGTTACTGCGCATGTGCAACGACGCACTGAGCGTGCGGTCAGCCGACGTTCGCACCTGCGCAGTTTGGTTTTCGGCCGCTTTGTTCTCCCATTCGTGTTGCGCATGTGTGGTGCCCCGGGAAAAGCGCGCAAAATGGCCGCTCTCATCGATACTGAGGCGCTGCATCCGGGCGATGGCCTGTACACTCTCTGCCTTGTGGGAGGCAAGTTTTCGTATTCTGCCGATTTGAAACGGGAGTATCGATTTCTCGCATGCTCATGCACTATACACGTCTCGATTGCGACTGGCAGGGTCATGTGCTTAAATTTTGAGGAGTTGCTCCCGCAAGGAATCGGAGTGCACCCCTGACACAATCTGATCCCTGATCATGGAATCAGCGGTTGCACCATAATTGCAGGACTGCGCTAATATACGGAGACGAGTTAGAAAGGATTGGAAAGGTTCATCCGTACCCTGAAGGCGTTGCTGGAAGATATAGCGCTCAAAGCTCTCGTTTGTTTCGACTTCAGTGACTGTCAAACTTCTCCAAAACGGTCTTGAATTTGGTCTTGTCCTGGCCGTCGGTAAAATTAAGCGAGTTGAAAATCTGGATGGCCTGGTCCGCGCAGTTGACAGGAGCAGCGCAATTTTTCTGGCATCGGACGCATCCGAGGCCTGAGGCTTCAATGTAGAGAAGGAACCTTTGCTTGAAGACCCGCCAGTTGGCGCCGAGATTGCCGGAGATCAGTAGCTGTGGAGGGGCCTGGATCTTCTCCATGCCACTGGAAGGCACTTGCTGGTCGTCACGGAATAATTCGAGGTAAACCACTTAGAGATAGTAGACTACTGGAACCATGTTGTGTTAATCACCCTGGGGTAACACGGACTGCAACTGGATGCAGTTGTACTTGAAAGTAGACTCCAAACTTTGATGTTAGTTCAATACGTTTTATTGAACTTGTTAAGCAGTACACACAGTTCACTGTGGGTTTGACACTCTACTAATCTAAGCGTGCTTATTATAACTAACTAGACCAGTCTAGCTCTGAGCCACATGTGTCTGTCCTGTGTGTTGATTGGATGTACTGGGTGTCTGTCACTGCCTGTCTATATCTCATTCTGTGCACGAGTGCATATCATGACACACTCAGTGGCAGGATCTCTGCCCTCGGGGTCGGTGATCCCAGGGAAAACTCATGGCTGCCCAATTAAGTGCCTAAACCCACTTAATTCATCAAGCCTTCCTGAAAAGAAGCAACGTGGCACAACTGTCTGCATTAAAGACTTCCCCTTGTGTGCTTGAAAGGGTTAAGCTTACACTTTATTTCTGATTTAATTAAGGTATTCAGATCTTTTGAAAAAAAGTAACATATTTCTGAAAATTACCTTTCTCCAGCCGAACAGGCTCACTGGATTCAACATATTACAGATCAGAAGGAATGGATTTAAACATAGAATCAATTAAATATTTCTGAAAGTACAAGACTCCTTCAATATCTCCCTTGTGAATTTGAATGACGCAAGACAACGTTTAACATATCTATTAAATTTGGTAAAAGCAAAGCTAGACTATTATTTAGCCCAGTGTGAAAGAAGCTTTATTATTATTCGACTGAATTTAAAAACCATGCTGATCATCATTGTGCCAATTAGCATAGTTTCAAAAGGAAATGCAGTTGGGTGGAATTATTCAATGTTCGCTAAAATAATCAAGTAATATTATTATTGGCAGGGCTGAATAATATTAACTTGCCTAATTTTGGATGAATCTGAAAGACACGGTTAGATTCTGGGATTAAGAAATGTTATGTATGTTTTAATGCTGACAATTTATTAGTCAGGCTCCATTTAGAGTATTATCGGCAATTTTTTAAAATGGAATTTGAAGTAGAGATTCAAAGAACAAAACATGCTTTCACAGAGAAAAGACAAGTATTCCCAATATTGGTTATGGATGAGTTAAATGTAAACAGCTTATTTTAAATGAGACTTTGATTGCAGAATTGGGACCATAAATAGAAAGTTAATGATGTTACATGAAAGAGCTGCTGCTGAAGGTTAGACGAGGATGAAGGCATTCATTAGAACAAAGAGTCACAGGGTCCGGAGGAAATATTCTTAAGTCCAATGGAAGAAACTATGGGCAGTCACTTTGATGGCCAGCTGGTTTCCTGGGAAGAGGTCATTGTTCCCAGAAATCTGTGCCTCCTGAGGCACTGGAGCTCAGTTGTGTTTCGAAAGCTAATCCTCTGCATGTAGACTCTGGATGGAATTCTCAGTTTTGGGACTTGGTGTGGTGGTGACAAATTCCGGCAACACCTTTCCTACTGGCCAGAATAGTGGGATCCCGCACCAGATTCTGCACTTGCAACTCATTAGTTGTGCACAGGCATGTTCTCCTCCAACTCTTCTGGTGGGTCGGCAGCTGATTGGTCCCATGCCGTCAGTTGTGGGTTCAAAGGTCCCAGAGCCACATTTAAATACCAATCCAGGAAGCCGTATCACTTTCTCCAGCCCACCTGTCTTCACCAGACCATGCGGGATGTCCGGAACCCAGAGGCAAAAGGCCTCCAGAAGAAGTCTGTTCCTCGATTCAACTGTCCCCCTCATGAGCCCATCACCAGCGGAGGTGCCCAAGCCCCACTTGGACCCCTACCCACTGTATCTGGTGTCTGTGCACCCCCTTTGAACCCTTTATTTGTGAACTTTTCATGCAGCCTTGTTGGGGTCCAGCTTCCCATCCCAGGGTCCAGCTTCCCTTCCCTCGGTCATTCCTCTGCCTTTCATTGTTTGTTATCTTCATACACCTCCTTGCCCCTCTGCCTGCCATTGTAACCCCCTCACCCTTCCCTCCCTCCTTACACAGCCCTCCTTCCACATTTCCCACTAGAGGGAGCAGAGTGACTCGCCATTAACGTGCCACTGGGAGAATTACAATGTGATTTAACATCGGCTGGTTGTTTCCTCATAAGATCTTCCCTCCATACCAGGCAACATTCTGGTAAATCTCCTCTGCACCCTTTCCAATGCTTCCACATCCTTCCTATAATGCGGCAACCAGAATTGCACGCAATACTCCAAATGCGGCCGCACCAGAGTTTTGTACAGCTGCAACTTGACCTCATGGCTCCGAAACTCAATCCCTCTACCAATAAAAGCTAACACACTGTACGCCTTCTTAACAATCCTCTCAACCTGGGTGGCAACTTTCAGGGATCTATGTACATGGACACCAAGCTCTCTGTGCTCACCCACACTGCCAAGAATCTTACCATTAGCCCAGTACTCGGTCTTTCTGTTATTCCTTCCAAAATGAATCACCTCACACTTTTCTGCATTAAACTCCATTTGCCACCTCAGTCCAGTGCTGCAGCTTATCTATGTCCCTCTGTAACTTGTAACATCCTTCCGCATTGTCCACAACTCCACCGACTTTAGTGTCATCTGCACATTTACTCACCCATCCTTCTACGCCCTCCTCCAGGTCATTTATAAAAATGACAAACAGCAGTGGCCCCAAAACAGATCCTTGCGGTACACCACTAGTAACTGTACTCCAGTCTGAACATTTCCCATCAACCACCACCCTTTGTCTTCTTCCAGCTAGCTAATTTCTGATCCAAACTGCTAAATCACCCTGAATCCCATGCCTCCATATTTTCTGCAGTAGCCTACCGTGGGGAACCGTTTCAAACGCTTTACTGAAATCCATATACACCACATCAACTGCTTTACCCTCATCCACCTGTTTGGTCACCTTCTCAAAGAACTCAATAAAAGGTTTGTGAGGCACGACCTACCCTTCACAAAACCGTGTTGGACTATCTCTAATCAAATTATTCCTTTCCAGGTGATTATACATCCCATCTCTCAAACCTTTCCAAGATTTTGCCCACAACAGAAGTAAGGCTCACTGGTCTATAGTTACCGAGGTTGTCTCTACTCCTTCTTTAACAAGGGGACAACATCCTCCAGTCTTCTGGCACTATTCCTGTAGACAATGATGACATAAAGATCAAAGCCAAAGGCTCAGCAATCTCCTCCCTCGCTTCCCAGAGAATCCTAGGAAAAATCCCATCCGGCCCAGGGGACTTAGCAATTCTGGAAAGTGTGAAAATAGATAACACCTCCTCCTTATGAACAACAAGCCCTTCTAGTCTAGTGGCCTGTGTCTCTGTATTCTCATCGTCAACATTGTCTTTTTCCTGTGTGAATACTGACAAAAAATATGCATTTAGCACCTCTCCTATCACCTTGGGCTCCACGCACAACTTCCCACTACTGTCCTTGACTGGCCCTACTCTTACCCTAGTCATTCTTTTATTCCTGACATATCTATAGAAAGCTTTAGGGTTATCCTTGATCCTACCTGCCAAAGACTTCTCATGTCCCCCTCCTGGCTCTTCTTAGCTCTCTCTTTAGGTCCTTCCTAGCTAACTTGTAACTCTCGAGCGCCCTAACTGAACCTTCATGTCTCATCTTTACATAAGCCTCCTTCTTCCTCTTGACAAATGTTTCGACTGCTTTAGTAAACCACGGTTCCCTTGCTCGACCACTTCCTCCCTGCCTGACAGGTACATACTTATCAAGGGCACGCAGTAGCTGTTCCTTGAACAAGCTCCACATTTCCATTGTACCCATCCCCTGCAGATGGATCAATTATGTCCTCTGTATTTGAGGTATTGTCTCCTTTGAGCTGGATCTCTAGGTGTAATTTTAACCCACTCTAAGCACATCCATTTGCACCCAGCTAAACTTGGGTCCACTCTGTCAATCCCCCATGTCGTATGGAGCAGTACATGACTGAGAAGAAGGCAACTCATGCTACTGCTGTTACCTCACTTACTCCTGGTGATAATGGTGGTGCTTCCCCTTTTTGTTCCTCAACAAGTGTGCAGGTAAAACTGAGTAAGCTGCTCCTATGCTGTAGGGAAGGTTTGATGTGGAGATGCCGGCATTGGACTGGGTTGAGCACAGTCAGAAGTCTTACAATGCCAGGTTAAAATCCAACCGTTTGTTTCGAATCACTAGCTTTCGAAGCACTGCTCCTTCAGGTGAGTGAAGAGGTGGGTTCCAGAAAGTCGACAAAGTCAAAGATGCAAGACGATACTTTCAATGTCAGTCTTTGCAGGTAATTATGTCTTTACAGGTCCAAACGGAGCAACTGGAGAGAGGGATAATCACAGGTTCCTGAGTTGTAAATTGTCTCAAGCCAGGATAGTTGGTAGGATTTTGCAAGCCCAGGCCAGATGGTGGGGAGTGAATGTAATGCGACATGAATCCAAGGTCCCGGTTGAGACCATACTCATGTGTGCGGAACTTGGCTATATGTTTCTGCGTTGTCGCGCGTCCTGAAGGCCACTTTGGAGAATGCTTAACCGAAGATCAGAGGCTGAATGCTCTTGACTGCTGAAGTGTTCCCCGACTGGAAGGGAACATTCCTGCCTGGCGATTGACACGCGATGTCCGTTCATCCATTGTCACAGCATCTGCATGGTCTCGCCAATGTACCATGCTTCGGGACATCCTTTCCTGCAGCGTATGAGGTAGACAACGTTAGCCGAGTCGCACGAGTATGTACCGCGTACCTGGTGGGTGGTGTTCTCAAGTATAATGGTGGTACCCATGTCGGTGATCTGGCACGGCTTGCAGAGATTGCCTTGGCAGGGTTGTGTGGTGTTGTGGTCGCTGTTCTGAAGGCTGGGTAGTTTGCTGCAAACAATGGTTTGTTTGAGGTTGCGTGGTTGCTTGAAGGCACGTAGTGGGGGTGTGGGGATGACCTTGGCAAGATGTTAGTCTTCATCGATGACGTGTTGAAGGCTGCAAAGAAGAGGTCGTAGGTTCTCCGCTCCGGGGAAGTACTGGACGATGAAGGGTACTCTGTCGGTTGTGTTTGGGGTTTGTCTTCCGAGGAGGGTAATGGGTGCCTGGAACCCGCTGCCGGAGGAGGTGGTGGAAGCAGGGACGAAAGTGACATTTAAGGGGCATCTTGACAAATACATGAATAGGATGGGAATAGAGGGATATGGAGCCCAGAAGTGCAGAAGATTTTAGTTTAGGCAGGCAGCATGGTGGGCACAGGCTTGGAGGGCCGAAGGGCCTGTTCCTGTGCTGTACTTTTCTTTGTTGGTGCGGTATTTTGCTGTGGCGCGTTGGAACTGTCGATCAATGAGTCGAGCGCCATATCCCGTTCGTATGAGGGCATCTTTCAGCGTCTGTAAATGTCTGTTATGCTCCTCCTCGTCTGAACAGATCCTGTGTATACGGAGGGCTTGTCCATAGGGGATGGCTTCTTTAATGTGTTTAGGGTGGAAGCTGGAGAAGTGGAGCATCGTGAGCTTATCCTCGCAAACCGGTTGGACTTTAACCTGGTATTGTAAGACTTCTTACTGTAGGGAAGGTTGACAGCAGGAAAGATCGCATGAAGGTGAGTAAAGCCCAAGTCAGGTGAAATAACATTCAAAGTTGGAAACCACCTGTGAATTAGTGAAAACTACTCTTGAGAACAAGTGCTATGAGCACAAGTCTTTCATCTGGGCAAGTTTTGTAAGGGCCCCGAAGAATCCAGCACGAGTTTTAAGGATACAAAATAACAACATTTATTTACTATAACAATATATACATAACAGTGGCAGTAACTTCCCTTGCTACCTTCTCCTTCCTCCTGGTTCCTGGACTGGCCAGCTTATTTATAGTAGGAGTTTCTCCGCCCCCCTCATTGGGAAAGTTCATACTCCCATAGGATTGTGGGATAGTAATTAGTCCCCAGCCAATCGTCAGTAGGCAGGTTATAACATCCCTCCCCCCCAAAGTCCAAGGAATCCACCGTAGGCCCTGGCGAAGGAAGGCGTCAAACTCGTTTGGCCGCAGGCCGGACGCCATTTGCACGCGGCGTATAACGAGACGGAGACCGGCGCTTCCGTGATGAACAGCGCGGTTGTACATCCACGGCCTGTGGACCAGAGGATTCGCCCTCTGATTCATCCTGTGTCTCCATCTCGGAGTCAGAGTCTGCTGCCTCCATCATGTCAGCGTCTCTATCCCCATTCGGTCCCGTCATGACCTGCGCAGGCTTCGAGTGAGGCGCCAGTGGAAGATTTGGAGGACTACCTTCCCTTGTTTCTGGTCTTTGCCGCTGTTGAACTGAGCTCCGGGGGCGGGGAATCTTTTGCGGGGATGATCTTCTGGACCGGACGTGGTCTACATGTTTTCGCTGGAGATGACCCTGGGCTTGCACTTGGTACGATATAGGGCCCGTTTGGCGAAAGATTACACCAGGAACCCATTGGGCACCACCAGCAAAATTCCGCACGAATACTGGGTCACCGGGCGCAAACTGCCGAATCGGACGATGCCGAGACAATCCCGGTCCCTGCCGTTCATGTGTGCGGCGTACTTTTGCGCCAATGTCCGGGAAGACCATACTAAGGCGGGTGCGAAGTCTCCGGCCCATTAGGAGTTCTGCAGGAGCTACCCCAGTCACTGCATGAGGGGTGGTCCTGTACGTAAACAAAAACCGAGCCAGTCTCGTATCCATTGATCCGGAAGACTGCTTCTTTAGGCCTCTTTTGAATGTTTGCACTGCACGCTCTGCCAACCCATTTGAAGCCGGGTGGTAAGGGGCAGTGCGGATATGGCGGATGCCGTTCATCTTTGTAAACCTAGCAAACTCCTCACTCGTGAATGGAGTGCCATTATCCGTGACCAGCACCTCGGGGAGGCCATGCGTGCTAAATGATAAAACGCATTTTTTCCAATTGTTGCGCAGGACGTTGTCCCCTGCATCTTATGCACCTCCAGCCATTTGGACTGGGCGTCAATTAGTAGAACGAACATGGATCCCTGAAAAGGGCCTGCAAAATCTGCATGTAAGCGTGCCCAAGGCCGCCCTGGCCATTCCCAGTGATGCAGGGGCGCGGCCGGCGGAAGCTTCTGATGCTCCTGGCAAATGGAGCAGTTTTGGGCCACTTTCTCAATGTCGGTGTCGAGGCCTGGCCACCAGACATAACTCCGGGCCAACATTTTCATCTTGGTCACGCCTGGATGCCCATTGTGCAAGTCTGATAATATCAGCTCCTGGCCTTTTTCCGGGACAATCACACGCGTCCCCCACAAGAGGATGCCGTCTTCCACGCTGAACTCGGACAGCTTGGAGGAAAATGCCCGCAACTCGCCTGGGAGCTGTCTATGCTGCCCACCATACAGGACTATGTGCCGAACCTTTGACAGGACTGGCTCCGTCTGGGTCCACTCACGGATCTGTGATGCCGTGACAGGCAAGGTGTCCATAAAATTTAGGGTTGCGACCACCTCACCGGTCGTGGGGGGGGGGGGGTAGACATGGGGCCGGTCGATAAAGGCAATCGGCTCAGTGCGTCGGCATTTGCTATCTGCGTACCTGCTTTGTGCTCCAGAGAATACTCGTATGCAGCAAGCAACAAAGCCCAGCGCTGGATCCGTGCGGAAGCAATGGGCGGTATTGGCTTATCCTCTCTGAAGAGTCCCAGCAGGGGCTTATGATCAGTCACGATAGTGAAATGGCGGCCGTACACATACTGGTGGAAGCGTTTCACCGCGAAAACCACTGCCAGGCCCTCCTTCTCGATCTGCGCGTACTTTTTCTCCGCTGCAGTCAATGTGCGGGAGGCGAAAGCTATCGGTCGCTCGGCCCCGTTCTCCATCTTGTGGGACAGGACAGCCCCAACACCATACGGGGATGCATCACATGTGACGAGCAAAGGCTTTTCCGGATTAGTAACCCAGACGACGACAATTGTTGCTTTACCCGCCGGAAAGCGGTTTCTTGCGGCTGACCCCAAACCCAGGTGTGATTTTTCTTTAGCAGCAGGTGTAAGGGGGCCAGCGTAGTTGCCAGATTGGGGAGGAACTTCCCCGAATAGTTTAAGAGACCGAGAAAAGAACGAAGATGCGAAGTGTCAGTCGGGGTGGGGGCAAATTGAATTGCACGCACCTTCTCTGCGACGGGGTGCAGACCCTCGTGGTCCACCCGATAACCTAGGTAGACTACTTCTTTTGCCTGAAATACGCACTGTGACATAAACGGACTCCAGCCTCCGAAAGGCGTTTAAGGACAGCCTCCAGATTTTCCAAATGCTCTTGCTCAGACGTCCCTGTAATCAACACGTCATCTAGGTAGACAGCCATACGTGGTAAACCTCTCAAAATGCCCTCCATAACACGTTGAAAAATTGCACAGGCAGAGGATACTCCAAAGGGCAACCGTGTATCTTCATACAGGCCCCGGTGTGTTAACTGTTACATATGGTCGGGAGGCAGGGTCCAGCTCCAACTGCAGGTTGTCGTGACTCATATCTAAATTTGTGAATGAGAGTCCGCCTGCAAGTTTTGCGTAGAGTTCCTCTATGCGAGGCATTGGGTATCAGTCGAGTCGGAAAACTGTATTCACTGTAAGTTTATAGTCGCCACACAAGCGAACTGTGGCATCTGGCTTCATTACTGGTACAATTGGTGCTGCCCAATCAGCAAAACGGACGGGCCTGATAATACCCAAACTCTCCAAACGAGAGAGCTCCCCTGCTACTTTCGAGCAAAGCGTAAGGCACTGGGCGCGCCCGGAAATAGCGCGGCGTGGCTCCTGGTTCAACTTGGAGACGGGCTACGGCCACTTCTATTTTCCCCAAACCAGGCTGGAATACCTCTGGGTATCGTCCTAGCACCTCAGTCAACCCTCCAGAAACTGTTTGGAGGATGTGCTGCCATTGCAACCGCAAATGGCGCAACCAGTCCCGACCCAACAGGCTGGGCCCATGGCCACGCACTACGATAAGTGGGAAACGCCCCTCCTGGCATCCATAGACAACAGGGGTCATTGTAGTTCCTGCAATGTCCAGTGGTTCCCCAGTGTAGGTGGCCAACCTGGCCTGTGAGTCAGTTAGTGTAAGGGTCTGTATACCCTGCTTGATGCGGTCGAATGTCCTCTGGGCGATCACGGAGACCGCTGCGCCAGTATCCAACTCCATCTCCAGCGGGTGGCCATTGACCCGTACTGTCACATTAATGGGGGCCACACGGGGAGCTGCCACACAATGCAGCTGCAAGCAGTCGTCCTCCGTCTCCACGTCCTCAGGAGTAGTCGCCGCAGGTTCATCCACATGGAAGGTACGGCCTCTGGGCTGGTCCCAGTTACGGTCGGAACGACGGCGCCTCTGTCGTCCCCAGGACCGCCGTCCGCGACGGGGTCGGCACCTACAAGTCTGACACGGACATGGCTCCTCATCCATGGGCTCTGGAGAAGGCTCCCTTCGGGGAGGAATGTCCGATGGCCACTGGCGTCGGTCTGGTCGTTGCCTCGCCCAAGGTACCGCAGGAGTGCGGGGGGACGTTTTTGGGCGGAAAGGGTTGCGCCCCATGGCATGCACTTCCATTCCCTGTAGCTCCTGTACTCCTCGCTCTGCGCTCTCTCGGGACAAGACTATTTGTATTGCCTGTTGAAAAGTCAATGTTGGCTCCGCTAACAACTTTCTCTGGGTGGCCGCATTGTTAATACCGCAAACCAAACGGTCGCATAACATTTCTGACAAGGTCTCACCATAGTCACAGTATTCCGCAATCCCGCGTAGCCTGGATAAAAAAAATCAGCAAGGGATTCTCCAGGGGTCCTCTCAGCAGTATTAAACCGGTAACGCTGGACTATCGTGGACGGGGTTGGGTTAAAGCGTTGCCCCACTATATTCACAAGTTCATCAAACGTTTTGGTGTCCGGTGCAGCTGGGTACGTAAGGCTCCTAACCACCCCAAACATATGCGGCCCGCAGGCGGTAAGCAATATGACCACCTGGCGCTCGTTTTCAGTGATATTGTTTGCCCGGAAATAGTAACGCATCCGTTGTGTGTACTGGTTCCAGCTTTCCAGCACAGCATCAAAAACATCCAAACGTCCGTACAGAGGCATGGTATAATAGAAAACAACTTCCAACCTGTATCCAACAAAAATCCAGAGAGGTGGCTTCAGCAGTGTAGACAGCTATTCACTTTTACCTTCGTCGCCAGTTTTGTAAGGGCCACGAAGAATCCAGCACGAGTTTTAAGGATACAAAATAATAACATTTATTTACTATAACAATATACACATAACAGTGACAGTAACCTCCCTTGCTACCTTCTCCTTCCTCCTGGTTCCTGGACTGGCCAGCTTATTTATAGTAGGAGTTTCTCCGCCCCCCTCATTGGGGAAGTTCATACTCCCATAGGATTGTGGGATAGTAATTAGTCCCCAGCCAATCGTCAGTAGGCAGGTTATAACAGCAAGTCAGTAGCTATGTTAATTCACTGTTTAATTGCTTCACAACCTGTCAGTTTCATTGATCAATGACTCTCACTGTGTGTTTGCCTTGTTATTCTTGGTGTGTTCCAAACAGCTCTGGAGATCAATTTGCTTGCTGTTAAAACCAGGATCCTAGGTTAAAATCACACTTATTTGTTTGCATGTAAAAATGACTGACCCTGCAGCTTTACCTGGGATTAGGCTCCACTTAAACTCTGAAGTGTTTGGGATCATGTTGAATATCCAACCCATCACCATTTTTCAGGAATTTAAGACATGTTTGCAATAGAATTTGACTGTCCTTGGGCATTCAAATTCTGCCCTCAGTGCCAGCAAATATTTAATAACATTACCAGGTGAGTCAAGCTAATTGGATTCAGCTTCAAAGTTTAAATTCACACCCCTTAAAGTAACATTTCACTTGACACTATGCTTGGATTGCTTTTATCAATGACCTTTCAGTGCCTATTACACTTCAGCCTTTCACCTATGTTCCTCCACTCATTTTATTACAGGCAATGATCCTATAAATGCTTTGCATGGAATGTCATTACTTGCTCCCTGCATTTGTCACTGCGCCCATTTTGAGTTTGATGATAATATCAGAATTTTGCTGAATAGCACAGAAAGTAGAATAATTGCTTTTTGAATTGTTTTTCCTGCAGTTGACCCATAATGATCGTAGTAAGAAATCTTACAACACCAGGTTAAAGTCCAACAGGTTTGTTTCGAATTACTAACTTTCGGAGCACAGCTCCTTCATCAGATGAATGAGGACTTTCACCCGAGGAAGGAACTGTGCTCCGAAAGCTAGTGATTCGAAACAAACCTGTTGGACTTTAAACTGGTGTTGTAAGAATTCTGACTGTGCTCACCCCAGTCCAATGCCGGCATCTCCACATCATAATAATCGTGAGAGAGCTGTGAGGAGAATATACCAAAAACTCAAATCTGTAGCACCCAGAAGGGAAAGCATTACAAATGCTGGGGAGGATGATCACGGAGGGTTGTATCTTCCGTTTATGGAGTATATGTTTGCTGGCTATAAAGTAACCACTTGCTGGTATTTCCCATGTGGATTACACTTGGACCATAAGATGTAGGAGTAGATGTAGGACATTCGGCCCATCGAGTCTTCTCCTCCATTCAATGAGGTCATGACTGATTTGACCAATTGGTCCAAAGAGAACAGAATGTCACACCCGAAGTGTGTCCAGGACTCCTTAAAAAAGGGAATTTGAAAGGGAGATAGGAAAAACAAAATGTTAAAGACTGAACTTTAATCTCCTGCGGTTGCGGAAACAATAGATGCTGATTACCAACTCAACAGAAACCAACTCCTGTGACTTACACCCAAAACTGTGGGCATGATGTGGGTTGAATGAAAGCAGTTTCTGGGTGAAAGGTATGACTGTTTTTTCCCTTTCAGGAAGACACAAGAAAAGGGGTTAAAATCCAATGTGTGCTGGTCAGCTTTACTCGTTCGACTATGTGCTGTGAAGGTCACAGCTGAAGAACATTAACTAGACATCCCTGTGCTTTCAGGTAAAAAATCTCTCTTTCTGATTGAATCGTAAAATTCCTACAGTGCAGAATAAGGCCATTCAGCCCACCGAGAAAGCACCCTATCCACATAACCCCAGCTGACCTGCACATCTTTGGACACTAAGGGACAATTTAGCATGGCCAATCCACCTAAGCCCCACATCTTTGGACTGTGGGAGGAAGCCGGAGTCCCCGGAAGAAACCCACATAGACACTAGGAAAAAGTGCAAACTCCACACAGACAGTCACCCTCGGCTGAAATTGAACCCGGGTTCCTGGTGCTGGGAGGTTGCAGTGCGAACCACTGTGTCGCCATGCTGCCCTTTGCTGGAAGCAAGTCCAAGTCAGCATAGTCACAGGCAAAGGAAACAGGACAACTCATTTCAGCTACCCTGTAGAACGAAAAACTCCAAATCAACTGCCAAAGTCAGCATTACCCAATTAACAGCTGCAACGTTTCACCAATTCCTCCTTACGGACAAGGCGATGACTGATTTGTACATCTTTTAAAAATTATTTTTAGATTCACTTCTCATTTCTATTCTGTGCATGTGTTGCATTTTCATTTTTTTCTCGCACTTTAGTAACTGATGAACTCACCCTTTCCTTAACTGAAGAAAGCCTGGTTAAATTGGCTCCTTTTAAAACATTTGGACTGGGAAAAGGTATCCGCAAGGTAATGGAACAATTTTAAATTAACATAAGAACATAAGAACATAAGAACTAGGAGCAGGAGTAGGCCATCTGGCCCCTCGAGCCTGCTCCGCCATTTAATGAGATCATGGCTGATCTTTGTGGACTCAGCTCCACTCTCCGGCCCGTACACCATATCCCCGAATCCCTTTATTCTTTAGAAAGGCATCTATCTTTTTCTTAAAAACGTTTAAAGAAGGAGCCTCAACTGCTTCTCTGGGCAAGGAATTCCAGAGATTCACAACCCTTTGGGTGAAGAAGTTCCTCCTACACTCCGTCCTAAATCTACCTCCCCTTATTTTGAGGCTATGCCCCTAGTTTTGCTTTCCCCGACCAGTGGAAACAACCTGCCCGCATCTATCCTATCTATTCCCTTCATAATTTTATATGTCTCAATAAGATCCCCCCGCATCCTTCCAAACTCCAATGAGTACAGTCCCAGTCTACTCAACCTCTCGTCATAATCTAATCCCCTCAACTCTGGGATCAACCTAGTGAATCTCCTCTGCACTCCCTCCAGTGCCAATATGTCCTTTCTTAGTTAAGGAGACCAAAACTGAACACAATACTCCAGATGCGGCCTCACCAACACCTTATACAATTGCAGCATAACCTCACTAGTCCTGAACTTCATCCCTCTAGCAATGAAAGACAAAACTCGATTAGCCTCCTTAATCACCTGTTGCACCTGCACACCAACTTTTTGTGACTCGTGCACCAGCACACCCAGGTCCCTCTGCACAGCAGCATGTTTTTACATCTTACCGTTTAAATAATAATCCATTCTGCTGTTATTCCTCCCAAAATGGATAGCCTCACACTTGGCAACATTGAATTCCATCTGCCAGACCCTAGCCCATTCACCTAACCTATCCAAATCCTTCTGCAGACTTCCGGTATCCTCTGCACTTTTTGCTTTACCGTTCATCTTAGTGTCGTCTGCAAACTTTGAAACATTGCAGTTGGTCCCCAACTCCAAATCGTCTATGTAAATTGTGAACAACTGCGGGCCCAACACTGATCCTTGAGGGACCCCACTAGTTACAGGTTGCCAACCAGAGAAACACCCATTTATCCCCACTCTCTGCTTTCTGTTAGTTAACCAATCCTCTACCCATGCTACCACTTTACCCTCAATGCCATGCATCTTTAGTTTATGCAGCAACCTTTTGTGTGGCACCTTGTCAAAAGCTTTCTGGAAATCCAGATATACCACATCCATTAGCTCCCCGTTATCTACTGCACTGGTAACGGCCTCAAATAATTCTACCAAATTAGTCAGACACGACCTACCCTTTGTGAACCCATGCTGCGTCTGCCCAATGGGACACTTTCCCTCCAGGTGCCCCGCTATTTCCTCCTTAATGATAGATTCCAGCATTTTCCCTACAACCGAAGTTAAGCTTACCGGCCTAACCATGTTACGACCAACCCTAGGGGCAGACCATAGCATAATGGCTACAAAGTGTATTCTAGGCGAGCTAAATAGGTTGTGTGAGTGGCAAGGAGCACAGTAGCATTGTGGATAGCACAATTGCTTCCCAGCTCCAGGGTCCCAGGTTCGATTCCGGCTTGGGTCACTGTCTGTGCGGAGTCTGCACAGCCTCCCTGTGGGTGCGTGGGTTTCCTCCGGGTGCTCCTGTTTCCTATTACAGTCCAAAGATGTGCAGGTTAGGTGGATTGGCCATGATAAATTGCCCTTAGTGTCCAAAATTGCCCTTACTGTTGGGTGGGGTTGCTGGGTTATGGGGATAGGGTGGAGGTGTTGACCTTGGGTGTGGTGCTCTTTCCAAGAGCCGGTGCAGACTCAATGGGCCGAATGGCCTCCTTCTGCACTGTAAATTCTATGACACTGTAGATTCAGTTTGAGAGTTGAAGGGAGAAGCTCTCCACTGTAGTCTGAGCAAGAGAAAACCAGAAGCTTTCCAAAATGTTGGGAGAATGATGTGGTGGGCTCGTCCAGTTGTTCCAGCTGTCCTTGCTTATTGTAACTTGCAAGTGAAGGCTGCAACTAAGGAGACAACAGGCAAGTTTGTCTTGCCTGAAATATGATTAAAGAAGTGTGTGTGCATTTGACATGGAGCATTGTTTAGCCTTCTCATCTCCTTATCAAGGGTAGGATTAGATGTTGCATTAAAAGATCGCAACCAAAGTGCATTAAATATCATTAAAAGACCGGATCGCATGAGGTGAGAGCAACTAGAATGGCCCTGTGTGCTGGACCATGGGAGGGCTGAGAGGATATCTTTTTTTCCAATTAAAGGGCAATTTAGTGTGGCCAATCCACCTAGCCTGCACATCTTTGGGTTGTGGGGGTGAAACCGACGCAAACACAGGGAGAATGTGCAAATTCCACACGGACAGTGACCCAGAGCCGGTATCGAACCTGGGACCTCAGCACCATGAAGCAGCAGTGCTAACCACTGCACCACTGTGCTGCCCGACTCCAAAAGTTACTTAATATATTTTGGGAGGATAAGGATGTCAAAGGTGGTGGGGTTATTCTATGTGTGTGGCAATCGTGGACCAGTTACAAGAACCTCCTTGATTAGGTCCATGGTGCAGCAATCTCAAAGTACCAAATGGTCTACTCATGCTGTTCATCCTGTGCACCCATGTTTCTAGTTCCGCCTGAAAGGGCTGTCTGTAAGGTCTGTCCCCCCATCCCCAAACCACTGCGCGCAGATGTGAAGGGTGACATGAAAACATTCCTATCAAGGTAGTATTTCACGTTGCTTTCAAGGTGCCATGCATACAGACTTTGTGGGTATGAGAAACATTCCATTTCGACAAAAAATAGACAACCTGCAAGTAATTCGAGGATAGAAAACCAAATAGTAAAGAATATGTATTGGTAGCATACTCTTTATGGAATCTATCCGTTATTAGATTGTCATGGGCCTGTTTGCCATGCTGTACCTTTGCAAGTACCTCCAAGGCAACATTTATCATCACCATCCCATTCTCCGTCTTCACCCTCAGACGAGATATCTCAGTCCTCCATATCTCCCTCAGCCAACACATCCACCCTTTGGACCACAAGGTTGTGCAAAACGTAGCAGACACTGGTGATCTGGGACACGGTTTGTATTGGGTATTGGACAGCCCTGCCTGAGTGGTTCAAATATCTAAACCTCATTTTTAGAAGGGTTATCGTCTGCTTGATGGTGGCCTTTATGGAGGCATGTGCTGTATTGTAGCTCTTCTCAGCAGCACTCTGCATACAGTAAGCTTGAGTCATCAGCCAGGTCACCTGGGGTGTTCCTTCTACCCAAGTAGACAGCCCTACAATTGCCAAGGTTCTTTGAGCATTTGCAGCACCTGGGAGTGGTTGAGAATGTCGGTATCGTGTGAGTTCCCTGGGAACAAACACAACGTGCAAGCTTTGTCTTGTGTGATCACCTAGAAGCTGGATGTGCAGAGTGAAAAACTTTCCGATTGATGAATGTGACTGGCTGATGCCAGGGAGCTTTCAAGGCCACATGCGTGTTGTCAGTGGCAAACCCCAACTCATTGGGAGCAAGTGTGAGAGTGACATGGCTCTCAGGATCCAAGCAGAATTTGATAAATTGGTTGCATGTGTGTCGCTGGCTGGGGTATGCCACATAGGTTCCCAGTGGAGCTCTAGAAAGAGCCACTGGCAAGGAGGTTTAGGTGGCAGTGACCTTTACTGCCTCCAGCATAGGATTGCCTCAAGTTCATGTGGACATGAAGGTCTTCATGGAGAAGCTGAAAGATGTGAGTAACCACATTCCAGAACATCCTAAAAGGCCTCTACATTGCCATTTACTCATTTATAGATAGCTGCACTGCCAGCAATATACCTGAGGTTGGGCCAATGCTTGCTGTTGCACTGGCATCCTTGAGGCCCTGCTGTCTCTTGCTACTTTAGCCATTGCTCCTTCTGGCCTTACTCTAACCTGTGCCGGTTCCTCCAGCTGATCAGGATGAGAGCCATTAGAAAGGCAGGGTTGTCCGGAGCCGGCCTTAGTGGATCTGTGAATGAATTGCAGTAATATAGAGTGAGCATATTATTTGTAGATTGGCCTCTGTCTCTGAGCCACCAAATCAGTACTGAGCCCTGTTCCTGGCTTCCACCTAGGCATGACATCCCCACCCCACCCCTTCTAGGTGAAGATCATCCTTGAAGTACCACAGATGAGTGTCCTCCCATTCATATGTGTTTGTACATGGAGACATTGCATGTTGACTGGGGTAATACCAGACACTCAGGCACTATTCAACTTGCCTATTACAATCCCAATAGTCATGATGTGGAGATGCCGGCGTTGGACTGGGGTGAGCACAGTACGAAGTCTTACAACACCAGGTTAAAGTCCAACAGGTTTGTTTCGATGTCACTAGCTTTCGGAGCTCTGCTCCTTCCTCAGGTGAATGAAGAGGTCTGTTCCAGAAACACATATATAGACAAATTCAAAGATGCCAAACAATGCTTGGAATGCGGGCATTAGCAGGTGATTAAATCTTTACAGATCCAGAGATGGGGTAACCCCAGGTTAAAGAGGTGTGAATTGTCTCAAGCCAGGACAGTTGGTAGGATTTCGCAGGCCAGATGGTGGGGGATGAATGTAATGTGACATGAATCCCAGGTCCCGGTTGAGGCCGCACTCATGTGTGCGGAACTTGGCTATAAGTTTCTGCTCGGCGATTCTGCGTTGTCCCAATAGTGACTAGGATATTGGAACAAAACCCCAATATTTGAGTTTATTTGTAAGACTGTGTGGAAAGAATGATTAACTCCAGGATTGATTGCATGAAGAAAAAGGCTTTGATAATTTTAAAAATAAAACTTTATTATGGCTACAATATTAAACTTTTTAACTTCACAGCTTAAAATTACCCCTTTAAACACCCTACACAATTTCCTATTAAACAATAAGAAAATAAACATACAGCTCTCAATTTATCTTACTGTGGGAGAATTGTGGACTCAGCATCAGGCAGATCAGAATTCAACTCCTTTCTCCAAAGCTTTCTCAAAAAAACTGCTTCTCTAAAGCTTTTCAACATGTCCATCCAGCAGTGACTTCATCTCCCCTCCACCACCCATGCCCCTTGGAGGCTTCCACTTCCATCCTTCCCTGCCTCTGCAGGCTGAAAAGCACATTAACACCCCCCCACCCCCCCAGGGACTTTCCCAGTCAAGCCCCAGTTCATTAGCCCAGACTGAAAATCAATTTCACCTCTGGCTGCGAAGAGCACCCAGGCCTTGCAAAACAGAATTCTTTTTTAAAAAGCATGACCACTACAGTCAAACACAGTCTAACCCCAGGCATTTAACCCTTGAATTGCCCAATACTTAGAATCCAATATTCCTAAAGTCTTCCAGTCGTCAAAGCCTCTATTACCCTCAAGACTCTATACAGCGAACATTGTCTTGGCATCATAGAAAGACTTATCACATGAACCCTTATCAGACATGACCAGGGAGCATGAAGGTTTCGAGTCAGGATTTTGCTGCCCTCCACCACCCATGCCCCTTAGATACTTCCACCTCTCTCCTTCCCTCCCTCCCTTCATATTGCCTCTGACACCAGCAGCTGTGAAAATTGCACAGAATGAGAGGCAGCTCCAGACTATGATGAATGTGCTGAGAGCCAATATTCTTTCTCATTATTGCACTGATTTCATCCTTTACTAATAACGCCACCCCACCTCTTTGTTTTCCCTTTTTGCCTGGCATTCTTACATATTGAACACTCTTGGACATTTAGTTTCCAGTCTTGGCCACCCTGCATCCTTGTCTCCGTAATTGCAACCATATTGTACCCATTTACAGCTACTTGCACTGTTACATCTACCTTTATTGCAAATGCTCCATGCAGTCAGATGCATAGTTTTTAGATTTGTCTTTTTAACATTTTTGCACATCTTATTTTGTACAATGGCGCTGTTTGCTACTAGTCCTTGTTTCCTCTGCCTTCCACTTTTGCTGTCTACTTTTCTATCATTCATTTCTATCTTTGTTTCCCTCTCTTGTGTGCTCCTCTCAGATACTCATCCCCTGTCAGCATAATTTAAATCCTCCCGCAAGTACTAGCAATTGCACCATGAGGATATCGGCCTCAGTCCTACTGGGGTGCATCCCATTCAGATTGTCGAGGTCCCATCTTCCCCATAATTGATCTCACTGCCCGAGGAATCTAAATCCATTCCTCCAATATCATCTCTCCAGCCATGCATTCATCTGGTCTATTCTCCTATTCCTGCCACCACGTGGCACTGGGAATAATTGTAAGATTACAACCTTTGAGGTCCTGCTTTATGATTTATTTGCTAGCTCCCTATATTCTGCTTTCAGGACCTCACCCCTCTCTTTAACTATTGTGTTTGTATCAACATGGACCGCAATCACTGGCTGGTCGCCCTCGCCCTTCAGAATGTCCTGCAGTCGCTCAATGATATCTACTCGATCTGTGGTTCAGATCCGGAACAATGGCTGGAGTCACTGTGGAGCATCCGCAAGGATGAGATATTTATGGATAGCATGTACAGTGAGGTGTTCATACATTGTAAGGGGATGGACAAACCAGGGAAACAGCATAGCATCCTGGTGTCTCATCTAAAACTGCAAAAATGTCTATCCATTCCCCATATGATAGAACCTCTATCACTATTGCTCTCCCACTCTTTTTCTTTTCTCTCACACAATCCTAGTTATCAAGGCTGCCACTCCTCTCGTTCTAGCTCCTGGTCCTACCCAATGAACTTATGTTCCTCCTGTGATGTTATTCTTGTGTGTTTCTCTTGTGCAACTTTTAATTTTTTTATCCACACGTCACCTCCAGGCCCTTCTGACTGACTGTCTTAAGGGTCCTCCTCTACCCATCTAGTTGCTAGGTCCAGGTTCTGCTCCACCGTTCCCTGCTTAGCCTCCGTCCTCCATCCACCCTTCAGGCTGTTTGGCCTATGGGCACCTGACCTCAATCATGAGGCTCAATTTCGGAGTGGTCCCCGAGAAGGCAAATGCAATGTTAAATTTCATGTCAAGAGGGCTAGAATACAAGACCAGGGATGTACTTCTGAAGCTGTTTCAGGCTCTGGTCAAACCCCATTTGGAGTATTGTGAGCTGTTTTGGGCCCCATATCTAAGGAAGGATGTGCTGGCCTTGGAAAGGGTCCAGAGGAGATTCACAAGAATGATCCCTGGAATGAAGAACCTGTCGTATGAGGAACGTTTGAGGACTCTGGGTCTGTACTCGTTGGAGTTTAGAAGGATGAGAGGGGATCTTATTGAAACATACAAGATACTGCGAGGCCTGGATAGAATGGACGTGGAGAGGATGTTTCCACTTGTAGGAAAAACTAGAAGCAGAGGACACAATCTCAGATTAAAGGGACGATTCTTCAAAACAGAGATGAGGAGGAATTTCTTCAGCGAGAGGGTGGTGAATCTGTGGAACTCTTTACCGCAGAAGGCTGTGGAGGCCAAATAATTGAGTGTCTTTAAGACAGAATTAGATAGGTTCTTGATTAATTAGAGGATCAGGGATTATGGGGAGAAGGCAGGAGAATGGGGAGGAGAAAATATCAGCCATGATTGAATGGCGGAGCAGACTCGAATGGCCGAGTGGCCTAATTCTGCTCCTATGTCTTATGGTCTTACGGTCTTAAGGCTAAAGCAGTGGCTACTCACTTCAAAGTCCAGGGAGAGGAATATATCTCAAGGTGCATGCCACTTGTATGAATTTTAATTTCTCACTGGCAGAGAACACAAATTGGACGGTGGGGGGCACTTAACTCTGGAGAGCTGGGCTTTTGATATGAATCAGGAGCAAGTGTAGGCCATTACACCCTTGAGGCTGCTGCAGCATTCAAAACAATCATGGCTGATCTAATTGTGGATTCAACTCCACATTCTGCCTCCCTCTGATAACCTTTGTTAGTCAAGAATCTTTCTACCTCTGCCTTAAAAATATTCCTTGACACAGCTTCCAGTGCTCTCTGGGGAAAAACAATTTCAAAGATTCCCGGCCCTCAAGAGAAAACATTTTTTTCCTATCTCCATCTTATATGGGAGACCCATCATTTTAAACTGTCTTAAGGTTCCAATCTCCCCCACAGGAGGAAACATCTTTCCAACATCCACCTTATCAAGTCCCCTCAAGATCTTATATGTTTCAATAAGATCACCCCTCAATCTCCAATGGATACAGACCCAGCATGTTCAACCTTTCCTTGTAAGTTAAAGCCTCCCACCCCAGGTATCAGTTGAGTGAAACTTCTCTGGATGACACAGTGGTTAGCACTGCTGCCTCACAGCACCAGGGACCCGGGTTCAATTCTGGCCTTAGGTGACTGTCTGTGTGGAATTTACACATTTTCCCAGTGCTAAATCACAGCTTGCCAACCTGAAAAATACCCATATATCCCTACCCTCTGTTTCCTGTTAGTTAATCAATCCACTACCCACTGTAATTTTATGCCCGGCACTATAAGCTCTTATTTTGTGTAGTAACGTTTGGTGTGGCACCTTCTCAAATGCCTTCTGGAAATATAAGTACACCCCATCCATAGGTTCCCCTTTATTCATTTTGATTGTTACTTCCTTAAAGAATTCCAATAAATTAGTCAAACATGATTTCTCTTTCACCAAACCATGTTGACTCTGCCTGATTGCATTGAGATTTCCTAAATGCCCCACAATAACCTCCTTAATAATAGATTCCAATAATTTCCCTATGACCTGCCTAACAGCACTGTGGTTGTATCTGCACCGCGAGGGTTGCAGCAGTTCAAGAAGGTGGAGGTGCCATCTTCTGAAGGACAACTAGGGATGGGCAATAAATGCCCATAAATGGGCAATTCCCGTAGCCAGCAGCACCCACATTCTGTAAATTAATTTTTAAAACTTCTATATGGTAGCTCCAGGAACATTTGGTTTAGAGGCCTCCATTTAAAAAAGCATCCAGAAGCAATCAAGGATTTCTCAAGGAGCTATATTATAGACGATAGCATTTCTGATGTCAAACAAACTATACATGTAGAAAATGAAATGTTTTCATGTTCACATGTGTGGTACATAAAATAAAAGCTAATGTTTAGCCACATGAGAGCAATCAATGACTCTTTGGAGCTTGGACATGATCTGCCATGCAGCTGAAGATTGTCCATGCAAAAGTGAATAAGACTGCTTACAAACAATGCTTGCATACTTTCATTAACACAAGTACATACAGTTAATTGGCAGATTTTAGTAATGTCCTAAAATGATCCAGTAGCACAGAAATGCAGAATGATTATGACCTTCGTAGCAATTGGTGTTGCTGAGAAAAGTGCTGGAGGACAGTTTACAGCATGTGGCAGAACAGTGACAGCTTTAGTTGTAAAACAGTCCTTCCACAATCACTACTCTGCAGAAAACTAGAAGGTAGATCAAGATCTGTTTGTATATTTTGATGTGGAGATGCCAGCGTTGGACTGGAGTGAGCACAGTAAGAAGCCTTACAACAACAGGTTAAAGTCCAACAGGTTTGTTTCGATGTCACTGGCTTTCGGAGCGCTGCTCCTTCCTCAGGTGGCCGAAAGCTAGTGACATCGAAACAAACCTGTTGGACTTTAAGGTGTTGTAAGACTTCTTACTGTATATTTTGACACAGAGATGCCCTGGGCTTAGGTGTCATTTTCCAGCTATGAAGGGTTGTAGATTAAATTTTCTAAAATACTCCACAATCAGAATTAAATTGGAGATCATTTTAGAAGCCAGTTTGCATTTATAATCATAGGTCAGAATTCTCCAGTTGCTATGATTCACTTGGAGCCGGTTTAGCACAGGGCTAAATCGCTGGCATTTAAAGCAGACCAAGGCAGGCCAGCAGCACGGTTCAATTCCTGTACCAGCCTCCCCGAACAGAATGTAGCGACTAGGGGCTTTTCACAGTGTAGCGCACAATGACTTACGAGAGAGACGAGTAGTGATGAAGTCGATGAGGCTTTATTAAACGAGACTTGTCCCCAGCAGTTCAGCAACAGAATGAAGCGGCGGGGAGAAGCTCGGGTTCTTATACTCCGCCTTCAGGGCGGAGCCAGGAGTCAACAGCCAACCAGGACCCGGGATCTGTCAGCCAACAGCATCATGGCTTCACAGTCCCACATGACTCCTAATACATACCACCACATTCACCCCTTGTTAAAAAGGAACCCAGCGGGGTGATGGTTCGCATGGTGGTAGGGGTTTACAAGGCTGGTCCTGGGAGGAAAATTTCGGGCATGTTACTACAGTTTAAGCCCTACACTGGGCTATGTACAAGGTTTGTGAAACTATTTACAATATTAATAAGAGAAAAACATTTTTTGTTACAGTCCAACAACATTCTTGGTGTCACGCCGATGCCACGAATCGAGCAGGTGGTCTGGTCTTCCTCTCCGATCGCCTCAACCCCGATGGTGGTGCAGGTGCTTGTTCAGGCGTTGTCGTCTCCGGGAGCGTTTCGGTGTTCGTTCCTGTTTCACTCCTGGGCGGGCACGGGAGGAGGACCGATCCTCCCGGGGAGGGGGCGGTCGCGGGGTGCGCCGGTGGTAGGGAGGGGATGATCGGTGTCGGCGGGGGGTGTGTGTTGCCGGCGGGCGCCAGGTCCCGCAGGGTGACAGTGCCCTGTCGGTCGTCGGGGTACGCCACGTAGGCGTACTGCGGGTTCGCGTGGAGAAGGTGAACCCTCTCGACCAACGGGTCCGATTTGTGCGCCCGCACATGTTTCCGGAGCAAGATGGGTCCTGGGGCCGCCAGCCAGGTCGGCAGCGACGTTCCGGAGGAGGACTTCCTGGGGAAGGCAAGGAGGCAGTCATGAGGCGTTTGGTTAGTGGTGGTACACAGCAGCGACCGGATGGAGTGGAAAGCATGCGGGAGTACCTCCTGCCACCGGGAAACTGGGAGATCCCTGGACCGTAGGGCCAGCAGGACGGTCTTCCAGACCGTGCCATTCTCCCTCTCTACTTGCCCGTTCCCCCGGGGGTTGTAGCTGGTCATCCTGCTCGAGGCTATGCCCTTGCTGAGCAGGAACTGGCGCAGCTCGTCACTCATGAAGGAGGACCCCCTGTCGCTATGGATATATGCGGGGCAACCGAACAGTGTGAATATGGTGCCAAGGGCTTTAATGACTGTGGCCGCTGTCATGTCGGGACAGGGGATGGCGAAGGGGAAACGAGAGTACTCGTCCACCACGTTCAGGAAGTATGCGTTGCGGTCGGTGGAGGGAAGGGGCCCTTTGAAATCCAGACTGAGGCATTCAAAGGGGCGGGAAGCCTTGATCAGGTGGGCTCTATCTGGCCTGAAAAAGTGCGGTTTGCACTCCGCGCAGATGTGGCAGTTCCTGGTGACTGTATGGACCTCCTCCACAGAGTAGGGGTGGTTGCGGGACTTTATGAAATGGTAGAACCGAGTGACCCCCGGGTGGCAGAGGTCCTCGTGGAGGGCTTGGAGACGGTCTATTTGTGCGTTGGCACATGTGCCGCGGGATAGTGCATCGGACGGCTCATTCAGCTTTCCGGGACGGTACAAGATCTCGTAGTTGAAGGTGGAGAGCTCGATCCTCCACCTTAAGATCTTGTCATTTTTAATTTTGCCCCGCTGTGCATTATCGAACATGAAGGCTACCGACCGTTGGTCGGTGAGGAGAGTGAATCTCCTGCCGGCCAGGTAATGCCTCCAATGTCGCACAGCTTCCACTATGGCTTGGGCTTCCTTTTCCACTGAGGAGTGGCGGATTTCTGAGGCGTGGAGGGTTCGGGAGAAAAAGGCCACAGGTCTGCCCGCTTGGTTAAGGGTGGCCGCCAGAGCTACGTCGGATGCGTCGCTCTCGACTGGAAGGGGAGGGACTCGTCGATGGCGCGCATCGTGGCCTTTGCGATATCCGCTTTGATGCGGCTGAAGGCCTGGCGAGCCTCTGTCGACAGGGGGAAGGTAGTGGTCTGTATTAGCGGGCGGGCCTTGTCTGCATACTGGGGGACCCACTGGGCGTACTATGAAAAGAACCCCAGGCAACGTTTCAGGGCTTTGGAGCAGTGGGGGAGAGGAAATTCCATAAGGGGGCGCATGCGTTCGGGGTCGGGGCCTATTATCCCATTGCGCACTACGTATCCCAGGATGGCCAACCGGTTTGTGCTAAAAACGCACTTTTCCTCGTTGTATGTGAGGTTCAAGGCGTTAGCGGTCTGGAGGAATTTTTGGAGGTTGTCGTCGTGGTCCTGCTGATCGTGGCCGCAGATGGTTACGTTGTCGAGATACGGGAACGTGGCCTGCAACCCGTGCTGGTCAACCATTCGGTCCATCTCCCGTTGGAAGACCGAGACCCCGTTCGTGACACCATATGGGACCCTTAGGAAGTGATATAGACGCCCGTCTGCCTCGAAGGCTGTGTACTTGCGGTCACCTGGGCGGATGGGGAACTGGTGGTAGGCGGACTTGAGGTCCACGGTGGAGAAAACCTTATACTGGGCAATCCGATTTACCATGTCGGATATGCGGGAGAGAGGGTACGCATCTAGCTGTGTGTACCTGTTGATGGTCTGGCTATAGTCTATGACCATCCTTTGCTTCTCCCCGGTCTTTACTACTACCACCTGGGCTCTCCAGGGACTATTGCTGGCCTGGATTATGCCTTCCTTCAGCAGCCGGTGGACTTCAGACCGAATAAATATCCGGTCCTGGGCGCTGTGCCGTCTGCTCCTAGCGGCGACGGGTTTGCAATCCGGGGTGAGGTTTGCAAACAAGGACGGCGGTTCAACCTTGAGAGTTGCGAGGCCGCAGATAGTGAGTGGGGGTATTGGGCCGCCGAATTGAAATGTTAGGCTCTGCAGATTACACTGGAAATCTAATCCCAGTAATGTGGGCGCGCAGAGTTGGGGAAGGACATAGAGCCTGTAGTTTTTAAACTCCCTCCCTTGCACCGTTAGGTTCGCGATGCAGAACCCTTTGATCTCTACGGAGTGGGATCCTGCAGCTAGGGAAATCTTTTGCGTACTTGGATGGATGGTCAGTCTGGGTGAATGAAACTTTTGGTGCTCCCGGAGTCGATCAAGCATGATGTCTCGTGTCCGTTGATCAGCACCGTTGTTGTCGTCGTCTGGAGCGTCCGGGGCCGTGATTGATCCAGAGTCACCGAAGCCAGTCATGGTCGTAGTGTCGCGGCGTCTTCTTCGGACCCCGTGGAGCCGTCGATGCTGGGGTCCTTTGTTGTCATCTAAGATGGCGGCATCCATGAATCGCACGCGGCCGGGGGTGGACAAAATGGCCGCCCCCATGGATCGCACGTGGTCGGGGGTGGACAAAATGGCCGCCCCCATGAATTGCACGTGGCTGCGGGGTCACAAGATGGCGGCGCCCATTCTCCCCTCCTGGTGCCCGGGACCCAAAATGGCGGCGCCCGTGGGTCGCACATGGGGTGCTGGGGGGGGGTTGGGGAGCGTTTGGGCTATGCTGGGCTCGTTCTTCTCCGGGGATTGCGGCGACCCCCCGGGACCGGCACACTGCCGCGTAATGGCCCTTCTTGCCGCAGCTTTTACAAATAGCTGCGCGGGCCGGGCAGCGCTGCCGGGGGTGTTTCGCTTGCCCGCAGAAATAGCAGCGGGCCCCCCCCGGGATGGTCTGGCGCTTTAACCGCGCAAGCCTGTGAGGGAGGGGGGGGGTTTGTCGCGACGGGGATCCACGGAGCCCAAGGGGCTGCCGCGCGGTCGGGGCCGTAGTAGCGGGCGTTTTGCGAGGCCACATCTAGGGAAGCTGCAAGGGCCCGTGCCTCTGAGAGTCCTAGCGACTCTCTTTCTAAAAGTCTTTGTCGGATTTGGGGAGACTTCATACCTGCCACAAACGCATCGCGAATTAGCATGTCCGTGTGTTCGATCGCGCTCACCGGCGGGCAGCTGCAGCCCCGTCCCAAAATTAGCAGCGCGGCGTAGAATTCTTCTAGCGATTCTCCGGGACTTTGTCGTCTCGTTGCGAGTTGGTAGCGCGCGTAGACCTGGTTCACAGGGCGAACGTAGATGCTCTTCAGTAATGCGAGCGCCGTCGGGAAATCCTCCGCGTGTTCTATGAGAGGGTAAATTTCCGGGCTTACCCTCGAATGCAGGACCTGCATTTTCTGGTCTTCTGTGATCCGGCCGGGGGCCGTTCGGAGGTAGCCTTCAAAACATGCTTGCCAGTGTTTAAATACTGCTGCCGAGTTCGTTGCGTGGGGGCTGATCCGCAGGCATTCCGGTGCGATCCGGAGCTCCATAGTCCTTTAAGCTTGTTTAATAAATTGTAGCGCACAATGACTTACGAGAGAGACGAGTAGTGATGAAGCCGTTGAGACTTTATTAAGCGAGACTTGGCCCCAGCAGTTCAGCAACAGAATGAAGCGGCGGGGAGAAGCTCGGGTTCTTATACTCCGCCTTCAGGGCGGAGCCAGGAGTCAACAGCCAACCAGGACCCGGGATCTGTCAGCCAACAGCATCACGGCTTCACAGCACCACACACAGTAACTTCATTTGAAGCCTACTTGTGACAATAAGTGATTTTCATTTCATTTCATTTCATTTTCCCGACGGCATGGAGTGGTTACAATGGGAAATCCCATTGACAAGCGTCAGGAAGATAGAATTCTGCCACCAGCGAATGGCACCCAGCCGAGAAACACACTGGGGAACCAGAGAATCCCCGCATAGACTCTGTAGCAACTCGTGAAGGATTCCAAAAGTGTCAAAACTGACATTGAATGTCCTTTGCCCTTAGATTGGAGAATTACTCTTATGTCATGTATACACCCTCATTGTGTTGCAAATATTTATTGGTGTCTTCAATGATAAAGAAGTCATCATGGGCAACTTTGCAAGTATTTCCATGTAAGAACGGCAATAAAAATCAAAACTTGTTAATATATAGTGCCGTTAATGCAAAATTTCCCAACATGCTTTGCAGGAGAGCTATCAAACAAGAATTGACATGTATTTTATGCTTGCACAAGGAGAATAAAATATGCAACTTACTATATGTCAAAACTACTATTAAATCAATAGAAATCTCAGAGCCCTTGGAAAATTGTGTCCTTTTCTCTGATGAAAATTGCCATAATTTTTCATGTGAGGCCCAACCATGATTGAGTAGTAAGTTGTGTATCTTCGATTTCTCTTCCTTTAAATTACAGACACAATAAAGAGCAAATAGATGACATTTCTGGAGGAATATGATTCAGTAAAAGGGAATAAATCTTCTTTGAAACAGAACATTTCAAAAACTCTATCTAACAAATGTCAGTTTTCAGATTTACAATGATATGAATTATTGTTCAGTAAGCATTGTGGTTTATGATCATAACTTCATCGATGCATTGTGAAATTTGGCAATTTATGCCTTATGTTCTCTGAAGATGTCCAGACATTGCAAGTCTGTTGCTCAGATGAACCAAGACAGCTTGCTTCATACTTCTATAATTGGGACATTTGTGCTAATTTCAAAACCTCTATTTTAAAAAGGACACGGGAAATCCACACTGAGTAAAATAAAGAAAAGTAGTTTCAGAATCGTAGAATTTACAGTGCAGAAGGAGGCCCATCGGGTCTGAACCAGCCCTTGAAAGAGTACTTGACTTAAGCCTACACCTTCACCCTATCACCATAACCCAGTAACCCTACCTAAACTTTTGGAAACTGAGGGGCAATTTAGCATGGCCAATCCACCTAAACCTGCACATCTTTGGACAGTGGGAGGAAACCGGAGCACCCGGAGGAAACCCACACAGACACGGGGACAAAGTGCAAACTCCACACAGACAGTGACCCAAAGCCGCAATTGAACCTGGGACCCTGGAGCTGTGAGGCAGCAGTGCTAACCACTGTGCCACCGTTTACAACACAATATACACACTGCCTGGTAGATCCCTACTGGGTTCCTGTTCTGGTCGGAGATTTACTGGACGACCTTTTATACAAAAGTTTACAGAGAACCCCTGCCCCTAATGGGGGAGTTCAATCTCCGCAAGGGGAAGATAATCATTTCCACCCCGTAGGCGCCATGTGGGCTATTGCATCTGCTATCAATTTCATGAGATGTAAAATTGCGAAGACGTTTGCCTGATTTCCCAATATTTGCTTCTGGTGGGTAAAGCTGCTTGCTTTGAATGTGAATTCAGAAAATTATCCAATCATGTGTAACCTTGATTACTTCATCATTCAAAAAGAAATTACTGCATTACAAAAATTTCTGCAGCAACAGTGACACTGGGGTCAGCAATATTCTCTATGGGATTGAATTCTATTGGGGCAGGATTTCTGCCTTCACTTCAATACTGCCCCAAACTCAACTCCGGGAAATATTCTCGAGGCCTTCAGGTTGCAGTCTGTGATTATTTTGTGGAGAGAGGCACCAATTTATTTCATACATTAGTGTGACGTTGAGGAATTGTGATAGACTAGGAGACTGAAGAGGGGGCATGGAAAAACACTAGCGGGCAAAATGACGGAAAACCCCCAAGATGTTTTATAGCTTCCAAACACTCCATTGAGAAATCTTCCCCAGTTGTCTGCATAAGGCAAGTGGACCCAAACAGGATCCTTGCCATCTGCAACGTCTGCTGAGAAAGGGTTCGCAGAGCCTGCGCATAGGTTTGAACTTCATCAAACAGCACTTTTTTGTCTCAACAGGAAATACGAATATCTGAATCTGTGGCGTGCTCAATAAAGAGAAGAAATCTCTCTCGGGAATGGCTAGTCTCATCCCCTCCACTTCTCCAGTTTTCCCATGGGCTCTGACTGACTTAGACCAATATCCTCATTCCGACTATCATGGTTCCCTGAACTGACAGTCTCAGAGCTGATGTGTGGCACAGTAGAGACAGCTGACAAAGGGTATCAGATCAGTGCAAGGACACCAGTGGCAAACGGCATAAGATGCTCGTCATCCACAAGAGGAAACATTCCATTAGCCTGCTAAGCTTCCAGAATCTACTGCTACCTTAAGTTACTGCAGCCTTTTAAATCAAGCATTCATAAGTTTCCTTCCCCTTCCACAATGTGACTTTGTTGTTATTAATGAGTTTCATTCCTGAATATGGCAATGAACTGATGGCATAGATTCTAGCACATGTCACCAGCTGGTGGAAGGATTTCCCCATAGGAATTATTCAAATTTAATCATCCTTATAGATTTTGCTCCTGCAGTTTTGGATCCGAAGAGATGAGCACAAATGGACAAGCTTGAAGCAAAACTAAAAATGACTAAATATTGTTCCTTCTCCTAGCTCCTTTACAAAGTAGTGAAAACATACTTAGATTCCTATCAAAGAACATTGAGTGCAGTAATGAGAGAAGATTCTCTAAGCAGTGCAGTTATTGAGCATTGCTGAGTTCGACATGTTCCTCTAAAGGTAGGTATTCGACCAACATGTCCAGAGAACCTTGAATGTCAAGGGATATACAGGATTGTATCAGGAAAAAAGAAACGGCTGATGGTAGATACAGGGGGCTCAAAATAGTGGAAGCCCTGTGAAGTATACAAAGTGCAAGGGGGTACTTAAATAAATTAGGAGACTGAAGAGGGGGGCATGAAAAATCACTGGCGGGCAAAATAACGGAAAACTCCAAGGTGTTTTATAAGTATATTAAGGGCAAGAGGGTAACCAGGGTAAGAGTAGGGTCCATTTGGGACAAAAGTGACAATCTGTATGCGGAGCTGGAAGCGTAGGTGAGGATTTAAATGTTTTTTTTTGCATCTGTATTCACTATGGAGAAGGACAATGTAAGTATAGAAATCAGGGAGGGGGACTGTGATATAATTGAACAAATTAGCTTTGGGAGGGAGAAGGTATTAGTGGTTTTAGTGGGTTTAAAAGTGGATAAATCCCCAGGCCTGGATGAGATATATCCCAGGCTGCTGTGGGAGGGGATCATAGGGGCTCTGACATTAATTTTATAGTCCTCTCTGACAATAGGGGGTGGCAAGGTAGCACAGTTGTTGGCACTGTTGCTTCACAGCACCAGCATCCCAGGTTCGATTCCCGACTTGGACCACTGTCTTTGCGGAATCTGCACGTTCTCCCTGTGCCTGTGAGGGTTTCCTCCAGGTGCTCCGGTTTCCTCCTACAAGTCCCGAAAGACGTGCTGTTAGGTCATTTGGACATTCTGAATTCTCCCTCCGTGTACCTGAACAGGTGCCAGAATGTGGCGAATAGGGGATTTTCACGGTAACTTCATTGCAGTGTTAATATAAGCATGCTTGTGACAAAAAGATTATTATTATTAGGAGTGGTGCCAGAGGACTGGAGGACAGCTAATGTGGTACCGTTAATCAAGAAGGAAAGTAACGGAAAACCAGGTAATTACAGGCCAGTGAGCCTAACATCAGTGGTAGGGAAATTGTTGGAAAGAATTCTGCGGGACAGAATTAATCTGGACTTGAAGAGACAAGGATTTTTCGGGATGGTCAACATAGCTTTGTCAGGGGAGGATTATGCCGAACAAATTTGATTGAATTTTTGAGGCGATGACTAGGTATTTAGATGAGGACAGTTCAGTTGATGCAGTCTACATAGACTTCAGTCAGGTTTTTTACAAGGTCTCATACGGGAGACTGGTCAAGAAGGTAAGAGCCCATGGGATTCAAGGTAATTCAGCAAATAGTGACAGGAGGTAGAGGGTAATTGTTGAAGGTTGATTTTGTGATGGGAAGCCTGTGTTGACTGGTGTACCACAGGGATCAGGGCTGCGTCCCTTGCTGTTTGTAGTGTACATTAATGATCTGGACATGAATGTGGGAGGTATGATCAGTAAGTTCAGATCAGCAGATGACACAAAAATTGGTGGTGTGGTAAATAGCAGGACGGAAAGTCTTACATTATAGAACAAATAGATGGGCTGGTCAGATGGGCAGAACAGTGACAAATGGAATTTAACCCTGAAAAGTGTGAGTGATGCATTTTGGGAGGTCTAGCAAGGGCACAATTAGCAGTAGAATGCCGGGAAGTATAGAGGTTCAGAGGGACTTTGGGGTGCATATCTATGGATCCCTGAAGGCAGCAGGATAGGTAGATTAGTTTGTTAGCCAAGGTATAGAATATAAGAACAGGAAGGTTCTGCGGAGCTGCATAAAACACTTGTCAGACCATAACTGGAGTACTGTGTGCAGTTTTGGTCACCACATTATAGGAAGCATGTGGTTGCACTAGAGAGGGTACAACAGAGATTCACCAGGATGTTGCCTGGGCAGGAGTGTTTCAACTATGAAGCGAGGCTGGCTAGGCAGGAGCAGTTTTCCTCAGAGAAGAGAAGGCTGAGGGGGGACATGATGAATGTGTCCAAAATTATGAGGGACATAGAAAGGATATATAGGAAGGAACATTTCACCTTAGTCGGGTGGTCAATAACCAGAGGGATAGATTTAGAGGGGATTTGAAGAAACACTTTTCACCCAGAGGGTGGTGGGAATCTAAAGCTCACTGCTTGAAAGGGTGATAGAAGTGGGAATCTTCAAAGAAGCATTTAGATGGCCACTTGAAACACTATAGCATACAAGACTATGGACAAAGAGCTAGAAAATGGGATTAGATTAGATAGGTGCTTGATGGCCGGCACAGACATAATGGGGCAAAGGACCTCTTATTGGCTGTAAATCTCGATGATTCATGTTCAAAACACAGAAAGAAATGCTAGTGCATCTGCAAATGCAGGGGACCAAAGATTCACAGCACTGTGCCCACAAGTGGTAGAACATTTTATTATTATGGATTGGTGAGAACAAGCACTTTGGCAGAATATGCACCTTGGGTGCATTTCCATCACTCTTCTTCCAGCTTATAGCAGACAGAAACTTCAGTGCTTGTCTGCCTATACGAGGTTGTCCAGCCTAGGGTAGTTAACCTGGCCATAATATACATCCACTCTGTAATGCAGAGTATTTCATGGAATCATCGAATCCCTACTGTGCAGAAGGAGGCCTTCGGCCTATTGAGTCTGCACTGGCCATCTGAAAGAGCACCCTGCCTAGGCTCATGCCCCCATCCTATCCCCATAACCCAGTAACCCCATCCAACCTTTTGGACACTAAGGGGCGATTTAGTATGGCCAGTCCATCTAACCTGCACATCTTTGGACTGTGGGAGGAAACTGAAGCACCCGCAGGAAACCCACGCAGACACAGGGAGAACTTGCCAACTGACGTTGTGAAGCAGCAGTACTAACAATTGTGCCACCATGCCGCTCCTTGTCCAGCACTAATCCACATGATTACACCTTTATCAGTCATTGAGCAGATCAGTAATAGTGGGCAGGATTGCTCTAGTACAAGGCCAAACACCTATTTTCCCTTTGTGGTTAACTTTGATTGTGCTTGATATAATGTAAATAATCCAAATGTCCTTCAGTGCAGGGCCATTGGACAACTTGACTTTGATGTAGTTCTCTAAAGACTGGCCAGGTCACTCATTCTGTGGTTGCAAATGTAAAGTCTCTTTAACAAATTATTTTATATTTTCATTTCAGGGACAGACAAGATCAGTACTGACAATGGTTTATAGTCCAATTAGTGTTGGTTTTAAGCCAAATATGTCCCATTACATACTGAGTTCTTTGTTTGTGAAAACCTTCCCTAGTACAGTCCATCTTCATTACACAAGCACAGGTTAGTTTCCAATATTTGGGAATGCTTAAATAAAAGCAGAAAGTGCTGGAGAAATTCTGCAGGCTTGGCTGCATCTTTGGAGATAGAAACAGAGAAATATGATGGGTTTTATGCTGTTGAAAAGGGGGACGGGTGTCAGATTGTACACGAAGGAAGGTCAGGGATAGGTTAAAGGGTGGAGGAGATTAAAAGCAACGATATCATGGAACAAATGACAAAGGAAATGATGATGGAAATAGTAAGGATACAAGCATTGGTCCAGAGTGGGTGTTACTTGCAGAATAAAGGTCAGCTCTATCTGAAAGCAAAAATACAAGACCAAGGTACAGATTGGTACTTTGAGGAAGAAAATCAAAATGAAGGACAGAGTTAGTGGTCTGAAATATTTTGAACTCAGTGTTGAATCCAGAGGCTGTAATATGCCTAATTGGAAGATAAGTTGCTGTTTCTCCATCTTACATTGGGCCTCAATGGAACATTGCAGCAAGTGAGACAGAAATCAGAGCATGAAAGCAAGTTAGTGAATTAAATGTGAAAGCAAAGCAAAGGTCAGGGCCATGCTAGCGAACTAAGCGGAAGTGTTTAGCAAAGTGCCCACTCAGTCTGCTGCTTTATTTTTATTTCACATCTCCTGCATCCACAGTATTTTGCATTTGCGTAGGAATGTTTGGTGGCAGATCCATACAATTAGATGTTTGGCTGCACCGGCATTCTTCCAAATGGGTTTAGGTCTTAATTGAAGTGGTCAAAACTCATTGCTTGGGATTTTCTGGTCTCGTCGTGGAAAAAATAGTTGTCCAACCAAATGTCCATTACTTTCAGCGGGACCAGAAGACCCCGGTGGTGGGCGAGCCTGCAAAATCCTGCCCATTTATTCTCAAGACCTGTTAGTGTCATAATATACACCAGTATATTGTGGTGCAGACACACACACTGATGGACACACAGAAAGACCAATCAACACACACAACACCGCAGCCAATCACCAGTTAGAGCACACTCACTATATAGACAGAGGGCATCAGAGTTCCCGCTCATTCAGGATGCAGCCTCCTAGAAGGACAGAGCTTACAGCTTACAGCACAGATCTTCACCATGTGCTGAGTGCATAGACTGGTTAGGTCAGGCATAGATCTTTAGTTTAATCGAACATCGTGTTAACCCACAGTGAAAGTATGTTCAACAGTTTCTAACTTAATAAAATAGTGTTGCACTGTTTTAAGTGTTTGTGGCCTGTATGTGTTCCACAGATCCAGAGCACCCAACACATCAGTTAGCACATTTGAAAGACAGATGTTTAATCTCTAACCACTATTGATGATTTGAGAGAAAGTCAGGGAAAATGCAATTTCTATGAAATGTTACAAGCAAAAACAATTGGCTTACCCATTGCACCCTCAGCCTCTCAATGCATGATGGTAATTTGGCCAACCTCAACCTGAAGCTATTTTTCTCAATAAAGCCAGTTCTTTCTTATAATGTGGCGAATACTGATTGGTCTGATGGGGACCTTTTTAAATATTCAGCAGGAAGGTGACTAACAAATTTTCAGCTCTTTGTTCTACTTCCTCAGTCATTTGATGAGCTGGAGTCTGAGCTTCAAACACTGAGGCACATCCGGGAGGGGGAGACTTACCTGGACACTGTGTTTCAGGAGGCAGTCACACCTGTCAGAGTAAGTAGTTTAAATCCTGCCAGTGGCCAGGGACAGCAGGGTGTGACTGCAAGTCAGGCAGGTAAAGGGAACCAGCAGTCAAGAACTCAGGAGCCTCAGCCCTTGACGCTGTCCAACAGGTATGAAGCACTTGCTCCCTGTGTGGATGGCGAACAGGGCTGCAGGAAGGATGAGTCAGCTGACCAAGGCACCATGGTTCAGCAGGCCATTCAAGGGGAGGGAGTAAATAGGCAAGTTGTAGTTGTAGGGGATTCTATTATCAGGGGGATGGATAGTATCCTTTGTGAGCAGGATAAAGAGTCCCGCATGGTATGTTGCCTGCCCGGTGCTAGGGTGCGGGACATCTCTGACCAGCTTGAAAGGATACTGGAGAGGGAGGGGGAGGATCCAGTTGTTGTGGTCCATGTCGGTACCAACAACATAGGCAAGTCTAGGAAAGAGGACCTGTTTAGAGATTATAAAGAGCTAGGATTCAAATTAAAAAACAGGTCCTCAAGGGTCATAATCTCCGGATTACAGCCCGAGCCACGTGCAAATTGGCATAGGGAGGCAAGAATAAGGGAAGTTAACACGTGGCTGAAAGAGTGGTGTGGGAAAGAGGGGTTCCTTTTCATGGGACACTGGCATCAGTTTTGGGACAGGGGGGGACCTATACCGTTGGGATGGTCTCCACCTGAACCGAGCTGGGACCAGTGTTCTGGCGAAAAGAATAAATAGGATGGTCAATAGGACTTTAAACTAAAGATTGGGGGGGAAGGGAAAGTCAGGGAACCAAGAGGTGAAGTAATCAGTGGGAAGCGTAGCTGCTTAGGAATACAAAAAATCACGAAAAGACAAAACTCAGGAGAGGTTACGATAGTCCCCATCCCACAAAATATGACACAGTGTATGGAAAGGCTCAGTAAACCAAGGTCCACCACACTAAGAAAACAAAAATGGACGGTCAATAGAGAATTATAGGTGCTGTATTTAAATGCGCGCAGTGTACGGAACAAGGTAGATGAGCTTGTGGCCCAGATTGTGACTGGCAGGTATGATGTGATAGGCATCACAGAGACATGGTTGCAGGGGGTTCAGGACTGGCATTTAAACATCCAGGGATTCACAACCTATCGAAAAGACAGGGAGGTGGGCAGAGGGGGCGGGGTTGCCTTGTTAATTAGGAATGAAATTAAATCAATAGCACTAAATGACATAGGGTCAGATGATGTGGAGTCTGTGTGGGTAGAGTTGAGGAACCACAAAGGCAAAAAAACCATAATGGGAGTTATGTACAGGCCTCCTAACAGTGGTCAGGACCGGGGGCACAAAATGCACCACAAAATAGAAAGTGCATGTCAGAAAGGCAAGGTCACAGTGATCATGGGGGACTTCAATATGCAGGTGGACTGGGTAAATAATGCTGCCGGTGGACCCAAGGAAAGGGAATTCATTGAATGTTTACAGGAGGGCTTTTTGGAACAGCTTGTGATAGAGCCCACGAGGGAACAGGCCATTCTGGACTTGGTGTTATGTAATGAGCCAGACTTGATTAAAGATCTTAAAGTAAGGGAGCACTTAGGAGGCAGTGATCATAATATGGTCGAATTCAATCTCCAATTTGAAAGAAAGAAGGTAGAATCAGATGTAAAGGTGTTACAGTTAAATAAAGTTAACTACAGGGGCATGAGGGAGGAACTGACGAAAATCGACTGGGAGCAGAGCCTAGTGGGAAAGACAGTAGAACAGCAATGGCAGGAGTTTCTGGGAGTAATTGAGGACACAGTACAGAGGTTCATCCCAAAGAAAAGAAAGGTTATCAGAGGGGGGATTAGGCAGCCATGGCTGACAAAGGAAGTTAGGGAATGCATCAAAGCAAAAGAGAAAGCCTATAATGTGGCAAAGAGTAGTGGGAAGTCAGAAGATTGGGAAGGCTACAAAAACAAACAGAGGATAACAAAGAGAGAAATAAGGAGAGAGAGGATCAAATATGAAGGTAGGCTAGCCAGTAACATTAGGAATGGTAGTAAAAGTTTATTTAAATACATTAAAAACAAACGGGAGGCAAAAGTTGACATTGGGCCGCTCCAAAATGACGCTGGTAATTTTATGATGGGAGACAAGGAAATAGCTGAGGAACTAAATAAGTACTTTGCGTCAGTCTTCACAGTAGAAGACATGAGTAATATCCCAACAATTCAGGAGAGTCAGGGGGCAGAGTTGAATATGGTAGCCATCACAAAGGAGAAAGTGCTAAAGAATCTCCGGGCCCAGATGGACTAGATCCTAGAGTTCTACAGGAGATAGCTGAAGAAATAGTGGAGGCGTTAGTTATGATCTTTCAAAAGTCACTGGAGTCAGGGAAAGACCCAGAGGATTGGAAAATCGCTGTTGTAACCCCCCTGTTCAAGAAGGGAACAAGGAAAAAGATGGAAAATTATAGGCCAATTAGCCTAACCTCGGTTGTTGGCAAGATTCTAGAATCCATTGTTAAGGACGAGATTTCTAAATTCTTGGAAGTGCAGGGTCAGATTAGGACAAGTCAGCATGGATTTAGTAAGGGGAGGTCGTGCCTGACAAACCTGTTAGAGTTCTTTGAAGAGATAACAAATAGGTTAGACCAAGGAGAGCCAATGGATGTTATCTATCTTGACTTCAAAAGGCCTTTGATAAGGTGCCTCACGGGAGACTGCTGAGTAAAATAAGGGCCCATGGTATTCGAGGCAAGGTACTAACATGGATTGACGATTGGCTGTCAGGCAGAAGGCAGAGAGTTGGGATAAAAGGTTCTTTTTCGGAATGGCAACCGGTGACGAGTGGTGTCCCGCAGGGTTCAGTGTTGGGGCCACAGCTGTTCTCTTTATATATTAACGATCTAGATGACGGGACTGGGGGCATTCTGGCTAAGTTTGCCGATGATACAAAGATAGGTGGAGGGGCAGGTAGTATGGAGGAGGTGGGGAGGCTGCAGAAAGACTTAGACAGTTTAGGAGAGTGGTCCAAGAAATGGCTGATGAAATTCAACGTGGGCAAGTGCGAGGTCTTGCACTTTGGAAAAGAGAATAGAGGCATGAACTATTTTCTAAATGGTGACAAAATTCATAATGCTGAAGTGCAAAGGGACTTGGGATTCTCTAAAGGTAAACTTGCAGGTTGAGTCCGTAATTAAGAAAGCAAATGCAATGTTGTCATTCATCTCAAGAGGCTTGGAATATAAAAGCAGGTATGTACTTCTGAAGTTTTATAAAGCGTTAGTTAGGCCCCATTTAGAATACTGTGAGCAATTTTGGGCCCCACACCTCAGGAAGGACATACTGGCACTGGAGCGGGTCCAGCGGAGATTCACACGGATGATCCCAGGAATGGTAGGCCTAACATACGATGAACGTCTGAGGATCCTGGGATTATATTCATTGGAGTTTAGGAGGTTGAGGGGAGATCTAATAGAAACTTACAAGATAATGAATGGCTTAGATAGGGTGGATGTACGGAAGTTGTTTCCATTAGCAGTGGAGACTAGGACCCAGGGGCACAGCCTTAGAATAAAAGGGAGTCACTTTAGAACAGAGATGAGGAGAAATTTCTTCAGCCAGAGAGTGGTGGGTCTGTGGAATTCATTGCCACAGAGGGCGGTGGAGGCCGGGACGTTGAGTGTCTTTAAGACAGAAGTTGATAAATTCTTGATTTCTCGAGGAATTAAGGGCTATGGAGAGAGAGCGGGTAAATGGAGTTGAAATCAGCCATGATTTAATGGTGGAGTGGACTCGATGGGCCGAATGGCCTTACTTCCGCTCCTATGTCTTATGGTCTTATGGTCTTATTTATTACACCATTCTGATATATTTGAGATAGGTAAGAGACCTTAGCAAAGATGTTAAATAATTTATTTTGAGTATGAGATAGTCCTTTTGATTTATTGAGGGTTACCTGATATTGTTACAAAAGAACATTCTTCTCTCCTGTTTCCTGTATTAAGCACCCTCTCAAACACGCACTGCTGTATTTTGTCAGTATAAGATCTACAAGTAGCACACATTTCCTAAATAGTCTAGGACCAAAAATCTATTGTATTTCCAGTTGAGAGCTGGTGAGAATCCTGCTGATGATGTCTTTGGATGGTCAGAAAATAAGGTCCACAGAAAGAACCAATTATGTTTATTGTGGCATTGGATAGCTCTCACCAAGGCTGGAGAAACATTGCTGTTTCTTCTGCTGGATGAAGGGGTTTGGACAGCGGGAACAAATTCGGGGGAGGAGGTGGGGGGGGGGGGGGGGGGTGCACTACAAAATTATGCACAACCTACCAGAGGGAAGAAGTTTGATAAACTAAATGGCTTCTACTCATTTCAGCCCTTATTTTGGAACACTGAAATAATGGTGTCCTTGACGTGACCACAATTTAAAATGATGATTTTGTTAATGTTCCCAGGTTTAAGCAAATAGTCTTCACAAAGTGAGACAGCTTAGGGAATGAGCTGATGGAAGCAATTGGTCTGGAACAAAACTTGAAAAGGGCAGAAAAGTGCAGATATAGCCTGAGACTAAATGATTCTGAGTAATCTCCTCCAAATGCGTTCACTCTGAGGTTTTGAGTCCATTCGACGTTCAACAAAAAATGAAAAACTGATGGAACAGTACTCAGGCAACCAACCTTTTACAAAATTATTTTTTCTAATTCATTCGAGGAAGAAAAGCATTTGGAATACTTTGAGAATTTTTTTTATCTCTGTAAATTGAGCACAGGAAGGCTTGACCATCTCCTGCAGTGCAGCCCAGAAAGAGCCTGTGGAGCTAGCCACAAATTTATTTTTCTAATTTAAAAATATACCAACCTGGCTGATCCAATCAATCACCCTGTGATCTACTCGGAGGCAAAGGTGGCAATTACATTTTGAGTATTCCACCATGAATGTGCTGGTGATGGAGCGGTATGGTAGCATAGTGGTTAGCACTGTTGCTTCACAACGCCAAGGTCCCAGGTTCGATTCCGGCTTGGGTCACTGACTGTGTGGAGTCTGCGCGCTCTCCCCGTGTCTGCGTGGGTTTCCTCCAGGTACTCCAGTTTTCTCCCATAGTCCAAAGATGTGCAGGTCAGGTGGGTTTGTCACGCTAAATTGGCTCGTAGTGTCCAAAGATTGGGTGGGTTGCTGGGTCACGGGGATGGGGTGGAGGTGTGGACTTGGGTGGGGTGCTCTTTCAAGAGCTGGTGCAGACTCGATGGGCTGAATGGCCTCCTGCGCTGTAAATTCCATGATCTATGATCATAACACCCAGCTTTCTTTCAACCACAAATAATAGGGTGACTCTTTATCATTCAGACCGAAACGTTAGCCTGCTGAGATTGTCCTGCATTTTCTATTTCTGTTTCAGATTCCAGCATCCGCAGCAGTTTGTTCATATCTGACACCATGCCGGGAACCACTCCGGCGTCAGGCCGCCCGGACGTTGCGGAATTATCAGCACTTCGGGGGGCTAGGCTGGTGCTGGAGGGGCTGACACTGTGCCAACTGGCGGCGAAAGGCCTCCGCCGGCCGGCGCGAGTTGGCGCATGCGCAGAAGCGCCAGCGTGTTCTCGCGCATGCGCTGAATCGCTGCTGTGTTTCCTGCACATGAGCAGGGGGTTTCTTCGCCGCGCCGGCCATCGCAGAGCCTTACAGAGGCCGGAGCGGAGGGAAAGTGTGCCCCCACGGCACAGGCCCGCCCGCAGATTGGTGGGCCCCCCCCCCGGGCCGGATCCCCCTGCACCCGCCCGAGGGATCCGCTAACTGCCCTCCAAGCCAGGTCCCGCCGGTATGGACCTTGTCTAATTTACGCTGGCGGGACTGGCCGAAAACGGGGTGGCTGCTCGGCCCATTGGGGACCAGAGAATTGCCGGGGGGCCGCTGCCAACGCCCCCGCCCGAAAACCGACGCCGGAGCATACGGCAGCCGGCGTCGGAGCGGCGGAGTGGGATTCACGCCGCCCCCCAGCGATTCTCCGACCCGGCGGGGGATGGGAGAATCCCGCCCCATATTCTCATTGCCTGTGTGCAAATTTAACATGCCTTCCTGAATTGCACACTTCTGGCAGAAAGATGCAGAAATATGAGGATGGCAGGTGGGGTGGGTGTGGGTGGGCGTGAATGCCATTGTTCCATTCAGGACCACAGGAGTTACAGCAGCTAGCCACCATAATTCAAGTGGAAAGTTTAGACTTGAGTTTCCATTGAACTATATCACTGACAAATCCCTGCACCTTCCCAGCTGTATTTGATGCAACATCCGTTTGGTCAGACCAGCCATTTTCACTTTATGCAGCATAACAGGAGGAGACCAATTAATTTTCAGTTCAGTTCCCATATCTTCAGCAAATTCACACTTCATCTGGAGCTGCTGGAGGAGATCTTGCTTCTGAACACTTGTCAGAACTTTAGGCACACTGCCTGCAATTTACCAACAATTAAAATGTATTGTTGAATAATTGTTAGTACCTAAATTTATGATATACACTCTCAGCCGGAAAGCCTCCTTGCTAGCATTGCGGCTTTGAGATATTACTTCAGCAGCGTGGAACAAAGCAAGCTAAATGATTTTAAGTATCTTAATTCAACTTCAGTGGGTGGCCAGTGCATAGCTGGGATCTAGATGAGACAAATTATTTGAGGAGCACAGTCTTGTACAAATACGTCTCAAAGAAAATGTCTTCAGCACAGTTGAAAATTCATGAAGGTGTGAGGGGAAAGTGTGAGAGGTAAACATGTAAAAACAGGAAGAGAGTCAGCGTGTGGAATGAACCTGAGGAGAAACAGTGTGAGTTGCCAACAAGTTAAAGGTCTGTGACACGGACTTCCGGTTGCGGCTATGCCTAGGTAGGTCGCACGTTCGGCAGCTCTTGCCGGGAACGGACTTTTGGGCTCTCGAGAGGGGCCCCAACAGAAATTGTTCGACGGCTTCCAGTGTGGGAAGGTCCCCCCGACATTATTTGGATTGGACCAGGAGTGAAGCGGTGAAAAAAGTGATCTTGGAGCAGCAAAAAGTGAGAGGAAGAAAAAACAAGATGGCGGCAGGTGGAGACTAAGCAGCATGGGCGCTGTGGTCACAGGAGCAGCAGGGGTTTCTTAAACGCTGCTTTGAGGAGCTGAAAACCGAAATGCTGCCGCCAATGAAGGCGGCGATTGAGAAACTAGTGGAGACCCAGAAGGCCCAAGGGGCGGCGATCTGGGAGGTGCGGCAAAAAGCCTCAGAGAACGAGGACGAGATCTTGGGCCTGGCGGTGAAGGTGGAGGCGCACGAGGCGCTGCACAAGAGGCGGGCGGAAAGATTTGAGGACCTGGAGAATAGGTCGAGGAGGAAGAATCTTCGTATTCTGGGTCTCCCCGAAGGAGTGGAGGGGCCCGATGCTGGGGCATATGTGAGCACGATGCTCAATTCGCTGATGGGCGTGGGAGCCTTCCCGAGGCCTCTGGAGCTAGATGGGGCTCACCGGGTCCTAGCAAGGGGACCCAAGGCCAACGAGCCGCCAAGGGCTGTCGTGGTGAGGTTTCACCGCTTTATGGACAGAGAGTGTGTCTTGAGATGGGCCAAGAAAGAGCGGAGCAGCAGGTGGGAGAACACGGAGATCCGAATCTACCAGGATTGGCGTGCAGAGGTGGCTAAGAAGAGAACTGGTTTCAATCGGGCTAAGGCGGTGCTCCATCGAAAGGGGGTGAAGTTCGGTATGCTGCAGCCAGCGCGTTTGTGGGTCACATTCCAGGATCGGCACCACTATTTCGAAACGCCTGATGAGGCATGGATCTTTATACGGACTGAAAAGTTGGACTCAAATTGAGGGTTTGTCGTGGGGGGATGTTTACTGTGTATGTGGTGTTTATTACGTTTAGGAAATGTTCCTTTGGTTTGGGTGCTGGATGGGGATGGGTGAAGGGATTTGATGGGGAGACTGTGGGAGAGTGTGGGCGTCGGTGTTGGAGGGGCAGACCCCCATGAAGGAAGAGGGGGAGTGGAGGCCCGGGGATGGGGAATTGGGGTAAGGTCGCAAAAGAGCTGCACCAGAGGGGGCGGGGCTGGCTCAGGAAAGCGCGGGCTTTTTCCCGCGCGAGGGAAGGACGGGGGTGGGGGTCGGGGGGGGGGGTGGGCGATGCTGGAGAGGAGCACACACTGACTGCTAGGGAGGGGGGATTCTCACACTGTGGGGGGTCGATGTAATGGTGGGAGAGGCCGGGGTCAGCAGGAGTCAGCTGACTTACGGGAGTGTTATGGGGGGAGCAAAAGGGCTAGATGTGGATCTAGTGGGGGGAGGGGGAGGAGAGGGGGGGTATAGAGTTGCTGCTGCATTGGCCAAAGGGGAGCTGGAAGTAGGAGAGGTGGTCGGGGCGGGGTTCCGTCGCCTGGGGGACTGGAGGGTGCGGGAGGCGCGGGCACGTGGCTGGCCTAGAAAAGGAGATGGCTAGTCGGCGGGGGGGGGTGGTGGTGAGCAGCCGCCCAATCCGGCTGATAACTTGGAATGTGAGGGGCCTGAACGGGCCGGTCAAGAGGGCCCGGGTGTTCGCGCACTTAAAGGGAATGAAGGCAGATGTGGTTATGCTCCAGGAGACACATTTGAAGGTGGCAGATCAGGTTAGGCTGAGAAAGGGATGGGGAGGACAGGTATTCCATTCAGGGCTGGATGCGAAGAACAGAGGGGTTGCAATACTGGTGGGGAAGCGGGTGTCGTTTGAGGCAATGAATATTGTAGTGGATAATGGAGGTCGATATGTGATGGTGAGCGGTAGGTTGCAGGGGGTGCGGGTGGTACTGGTAAACGTATATGCCCCGAACTGGGATGATGCCGGATTTATGAAACACATGCTGGGTTGGATTCCGGACCTGGAGGTAGGAAGCTTGATAATGGGGGGGGGGGGGGGGGGGGGGGGGGGATTTCAACACGGTGCTGGACCAAGCACTGGATCGCTTTAGGTCCAGGACGGGTAAGAGGCCGGCTGCGGCCAAGGTGCTTAGGGGGTTTATGGACCAGATGGGGGGAGTGGATCCATGGAGGTTTGTCAGGCCCCTGGCCAGGGAATTTTCATTCTTTTCCCACGCTGATAGAGCCTACTCCCGGATAGATTTTTTTATTTTGAGTAGGGCGCTAATCCCGAAAGTGGAGGGAACGGAGTATTCGGCCATAGCCATTTCGGACCACGCCCCGCACTGGGTGGAGCTGGAGTTAGGAGAGGAGAGGGACCAGCGACCGCTGTGGCGTCTAGATGTGGGATTACTGGCGGGTGAGGAGGTGTGCGGGCGGGTGCGGGGGTGTATTGAAAGATACTTGGAGGCCAAGGACAATGGAGAGGTGCAGGTGGGGGTAGTCTGGGAGGCGCTGAAGGCGGTGGTCAGGGGAGAGTTAATTTCCATTAGGGCCCACAGGGAGAAGAGAGAGGGCAGGGAGAGGGAGAGGTTGGTGGGGGAGATCGTAAGGGTGGACAGGAGATATGTAGAGGCCCCCGAGGAGGGACTACTCAGGGAGCGGCGGAACCTCCAGACAGAGTTCGACCAGTTGACCACAGGGAAAGCAGAGGCACAGTGGAGGAAAGCGCATGTATGAGTATGGGGTGAAGGCGAGTCGGATGCTGGCACACCAGCTTCGTAAGAGGGAGGCAGCGAGGGAGATAGGTGGAGTTAAGGAGAGCGGGGGGAATACGGTGCGGAGTGTGGTGAGAATAAACAAGGTATTTAGGGACTTTTATGGGTAGCTGTACAGATCTGAGCCCCCAGAGGGGGAAGAGGGGATGCGATGATTTTTGAATCAGCTGGGGTTCCCGAGGGTGGAGGAGGAGGAGGTGGCTGGTTTAGGGGCGCCAATTGGGCTGGAGGAGCTGGTTAAAGGATTGGGGAACATGCAGGCGGGGAAGGCCCCGGGGCCAGATGGGTTCCTGGTCGGGTTTTACAGGAAATACGTGGACCTGCTAGGCCCGTTGCTAGTGAGGACTTTCAATAAGGCAAGGGAGGGGGGGACCTTGCCCCAGACAATGTCCGGGGCGCTGATCTCTCTGATCCTGAAGCGGGACAAGGACCCACTGCAGTGTGGGTCGTATAGACCGATCTCGCTCCTCAATGTGGATGCTAAGTTGCTGGCAAAAGTGCTGGCTACGAGAATTGAGGACTGTGTCCCGGGGGTGATTTATGAGGACCAGACGGGAGTTGTAAAGGGCAGGCAGCAAAACACTAATGTGCGGAGGCTCCTCAATGTGATTATGATGCCCTCGGTGGAGGGAGAAGCGGAGGTAGTGGCAGCTATGGACGCGGAGAAGGCCTTCGACCGGGTGGAGTGGGAGTATCTTTGGGAAGTGCTGTGGAGTTTTGGGTTCGGGGAGGGGTTCATCAGCTGGGTCAGGTTGCTATATAGAGCCCCGGTGGCGAGTGTGGCTACGGATCGGCGGAGGTCGGAGTACTTTCGGCTGTACCGAGGGATGAGGCAGGGGTGCCCCTGTCCCCCTTGTTGTTTGCATTGGCAATTGAGCCTCTGGCCATGGCATTAAGGGAGTCCAGGAAATGGAGGGGACTGGTCCGAGGGGGAGAGGAACATCGGGTGTCGCTGTATGCGGACGACCTGTTGCTGTATGTGGCAGATCCAGTGGAGGGGATGGCGGAGGTCATGCTGATCCTAAGGGAGTTTGGGGACTTCTCGGGGTATAAGCTCAATGTAGGGAAAAGTGAGCTGTTTGTGGTGCATCCAGGGGACTAGGGAAAGGGGATAGACGACCTGCCGTTGAAGAGGGCGGAAAGGAGCTTTCGGTACTTAGGGATCCAGGTGGCTGAGAGTTGGGGGCCCTGCACAAGCTCAATTTGACGCGGTTGGTGGAGCAGATGGAGGAGGATTTCAAAAGATGGGATGTGCTGCCACTCTCGCTAGCGGGCAGGGTGCAGTCGGTTAAAATGATGGTCCTCCCGATGGTTTCTCTTTGTGTTCCAGTGCCTTCCCATTATGATTCCCAAGGCCTTTTTCAAACGGGTAGGTAGGAGCATCATGGGGTTTGTGTGGGCGAATAAGACCCCGAGGGTAAAGAGGGTGTTTCTGGAGCGTAGTAGGGACAGGGAGGGCTGGCTCTGCCGAATTTGTGCGGCTATTATTGGGCTGCCAATGTGGCGATGATCCGTAAGTGGGTAATAGAGGGAGAGGGGGAGGCGTGGAAGACGTTGGAGATGGCGTCCTGTGTGGGCACGAGCCTGAGGGCGTTGACGGCGGCACTGCTGCCGCTCTCGCCGACAAAGTACACCATGAGTCCGGTGGTGGCGGCGACGTTGAAGATCTGGGGGCAGTGGAGACGACACAGGGGCAAGGTGGGAGCCTCGGTTTGGTCCCCGATTCGGGAGAACCATCGGTTCGTCCCGGGAAGGATGGATGGGGGGTTTCGGAGCTGGCATCGGGCAGGGATTAGAAGAATGGGGGACCGGTTTATAGATGGGACGTTTGCGAGCCTAGGGGCGCTGGAGGAGAAGTTTGGGTTACCCCCGGGAAATGCTTTCAGGTATATGCAAGTGAGGGCATTTGTGAGGCGGCAGGTGAGGGAATTCCCGCTGCTCCCAGCACAGGGGACTCAGGACAGGGTGATTTCGGGTGTATGGGTTTGTGGTGGTATGTATTAGGGGTCATGTGGGACTGTGAAGCCGAGATGCTATTGGCTGACAGATCCCTGGTCCTGGTTGGCTGCCGACTCCTGGCTCCGCCCTGAAGGCGGAGTATAAGAACCCGAGCTTCTCCCCGCAGCTTCATTCTGTTGCTGAGCTGCTGGGGACAAGCGTCGCTTAATAAAGCTTGGATCGACTTCATCACTTCTCGTCTCTCGTAAGTCATTGTGCGCTACAATTTATTAAGTGAGCTTAAAAGACTATGGCGCTCCGGATCGCCCCGGAATGCCTGCGGATCAGCCCCCACGCAGCGAACTCGGCAGCAGGACTCAAACACTGGCAAGCATGCTTTGAAGGCTACCTCCGAACGGCCCCCGGCCAGATCACAGAAGACCAGAAAATGCAGGTCCTGCATTCGAGGGTAAGCCCGGAAATTTACCCTCTCATAGAAGACGCAGAGGATTTCCCAACGGCGCTCACATTGCTGAAGAGCATCTACGTTCGGCCCGTTAACCAGGTCTACGCACGCCACCAACTCGCGACGAGACGGCAAAGTCCCGGAGAATCGCTAGAGGAATTTTACGCCGCGCTGCTAATTTTGGGACGGGGCTGCAGCTGCCCGCCGGTGAACGCGATCGAACACACGGACCTGCTAATTCGCGATGCATTTGTGGCAGGTATGAACTCTCCCCAAATCCGCCAAAGACTTTTAGAAAGAGAGTCGCTAGGACTCTCAGAGGCACGGGCCCTTGCAGCTTCCCTAGATGTGGCCTCGCAAAACGCCCGCACCTACGGCCCCGACCGCGCGGCAGCCCCTTGGGCTCCGTGGACCCCCGTCGCGACAAACTCCCCCCTCCCCCTCGCAAGCTTGCGCGGTTAAAGCGCCAGACCATCCCGGGGGGGCCCGCTGCTATTTCTGCGGACAAGCGAAACACCCCCGGCAGCGCTGCCCGGCCCGCGCAGATATTTGTAAAAGCTGCGGCAAGAAGGGCCATTACGCGGCAGTGTGCCGGTCCCGGGGGGTCGCCGCAATCCCCGGAGAAGAACGAGCCCAGCACATCCCAAACGCTCCCCAACCCCCCCCAGCGCCCCATGTGCGACCCGCGGGCGCCGCCATTTTGGGTCCTGGGCACCACGAGGGGAGGATGGGCGCTGCCATCTTGTGACCCCCCAGCCACGTGCGATTCATGGGGGCGGCCATTTTGTCCACCCCCGACCACGTTCGATCCATGGGGACGGCCATTTTGTCCACCCCCGGCCGCGTGCGATTCATGGACGCCACCATCTTGGTTGACAACAAAGGACCCCAGCATCGACGGCTCCACGGGGTCCGAAGAAGATGCCGCGACACTACTACCATGACTGGCTTCGGTGACACTGAATCAATCGCGGCCCAGGACGCTCCAGACGACGACAACAACGGTGCTGGTCAACGGATACGAGACGCCATGCCTGATCGACTCCGGGAGCACTGAAAGTTTTATTCGCCCAGACACGGTAAGACGCTGTTTTCTGACCATCCACCCAAGCACGCAAAAGATTTCCCTAGCTGCAGGATCCCACTCCGTGGAGATCAAAGGGTTCTGCATCGCGAACCTAACGGTGCAAGGGAGGGAGTTTAAGAACTACAGGCTCTACGTCCTACCCCAACTCTGCGCGCCCACATTACTGGGATTAGATTTCCAGTGTAACCTGCAGAGCCTAACATTTCAATTCGGCGGCCCAATACCCCCACTCACTATCTGCGGCCTCGAAACTCTAAAGGTTGAACCACCGTCCTTGTTTGCAAACCTCACCCCGGATTTCAAACCCGTCGCCACTAGGAGCAGACGGTACACCGCCCAGAACCGGATATTTATTCGGTCTGAAGTCCAGCGGTTGCTGAAGGAAGGCATAATCCAGGCCAGCAATAGTCCCTGGAGAGCCCAGGTGGTAGTAGTAAAGACCGGGGAGAAGCAGAGGATGGTCGTAGACTATAGTCAGACCATCAACAGGTACACGCAGCTAGATGCGTACCCTCTCCCCCGCATATCCGACATGGTCAATCAGATTGCCCAGTATAAGGTCTTCTCCACCGTGGACCTCAAGTCCGCCTACCACCAGCTCCCCATCCGCCCAGGTGACCGCAAGCACACCACCTTCGAGGCAGACGGGCGTCTATACCACTTCCTAAGGGTCCCATTTGGTGTCACAAACGGGGTCTCGGTCTTCCAACGGGAGATGGACCGAATGGTTGACCAGCACGGGTTGCAGGCCACGTTCCCATATCTCGACAACATAACCATCTGCGGCCACGATCAGCAGGACCACGACGCCAACCTCCAAAGGTTCCTCCAGACCGCTAACGCCCTGAACCTCACATATAACGAGGAAAAGTGCGTTTTTAGCACAAACCGGTTGGCCATCCTGGGATATGTAGTGCGCAATGGGATAATAGGCCCCGACCCCGAATGCATGCGCCCCCTTATGGAATTCCCCCTCCCCCACTGCTCCAAAGCCCTGAAACGTTGCCTGGGTTTCTTTTCATATTACGCCCAGTGGGTCCCCCAGTATGCAGACAAGGCCCGCCCGCTAATACAGTCCACTACCTTCCCCCTGTCGACAGAGGCTCGCCAGGCCTTCAGCCGCATCAAAGCGGATATCGCAAAGGCCACGATGCGCGCCATCGACGAGTCCCTCTCCTTCCAGGTCGAGAGCGACGCATCCGACGTAGCTCTGGCGGCCACCCTTAACCAAGCGGGCAGACCCGTGGCCTTTTTCTCCCGGACCCTCCACGCCTCAGAAATCCGCCACTCCTCAGTGGAAAAGGAAGCCCAAGCCATAGTGGAAGCTGTGCGACATTGGAGACATTACCTGGCCGGCAGGAGATTCACTCTCCTCACCGACCAACGGTTGGTAGCCTTCATGTTCGATAATGCACAGCGGGGCAAAATTAAAAATGACAAGATCTTAAGGTGGAGGATCGAGCTCTCCACCTTCAACTATGAGATCTTGTATCGTCCCGGAAAGCTGAACAAGCCGTCCGATGCCCTATCCCGCGGCACATGTGCCAACACACAAATAGACCGCCTCCAAGCCCTCCACGAGGACCTCTGCCACCCGGGGGTCACTCGATTCTACCATTTCGTAAAGTCCCGCAACCTCCCCTACTCTGTGGAGGAGGTCCGTACAGTCACCAGGAACTGCCACATCTACGCAGAGTGCAAACCGCACTTTTTCAGGCCGGATAGAGCGCACCTGATCAAGGCTTCCTGCCCCTTTGAACGCCTCAGTTTGGATTTCAAAGGGCCCCTCCCCTCCACCGACCGCAACGCATACTTCCTGAACGTGGTGGACGAGTACTCTCTTTTCCGCTTCGCCATCCCCTGCCCCGACATGACAGCGGCCACAGTCATTAAAGCCCTTGGCACCATATTCACACTGTTCGGTTACCCCGCGTATATCCATAGCGACAGGGGGTCCTCCTTCATGAGTGACGAGCTGCGCCAGTTCCTGCTCAGCAAGGGCATAGCCTCGAGTAGGACGACTAGCTACAACCCCCGGGGGAACGGGCAAGTAGAGAGGGAGAACGGCACGGTCTGGAAGACCGTCCTACTGGCCCTACAGTCCAGGGATCTCCCAGTTTCCTGGTGGCAGGAGGTCCTCCCGGACGCTCTCCACTCCATCCGGTCGCTGCTGTGTACCACCACTAACCAAACGCCTCATGAGCGCCTCCTTGTCTTCCCCAGGAAGTCCTCCTCCGGAACATCGCTGCCGACCTGGCTGGCGGCCCCAGGACCCATCTTGCTCTGGAAACATGTGCGGGCGCACAAATCGGATCCGTTGGTCGAGAGGGTTCACCCTCTCCACGCGAACCCGCAGTACGCCTACGTGGCGTACCCCGACGGCCGACAGGACACGGTCTCCCTGCGGGACCTGGCGCCCGCCGGCAACATACACACACCCCCGACACCGATCATCCCCTCCCTGCCACCGGCGCCCCCGCGACCGCCCCCTTCCCGGGGGGATTGGTCCTCCTCCCGTGCCTGCCCAGGAGTAAAACAGGAACAAACACCGAAACGCTCCCGGAGACGACAACGCCTGAGCAAGCACCTGCACCACCACCGGGGCTGAGGCGATCGACGAGGAAGACCAGACCGCCCGCTCGACTCGTGGAATCCGGGTGACACCAAGAATGTTGTTGTAACAACAAAAAAAATTGTAAACAGTTCTCACAAACTTGTGCATAGCCCAGTGTAGGGCTAAAACTGTAGTAACACTGTCCAAAATTTTCCTTCCAGGGCCAGCCTTGCAAACCCCTACCACCATGCGAACCACCACCCCACCGGGTTCCTTTTAACAAGGGGTGAATGTGGTGGTATGTATTAGGGGTCATGTGGGACTGTGAAGCCGAGATGCTATTGGCTGACAGATCCCGGGTCCTGGTTGGCTGCCGACTCCTGGCTCCGCCCTGAAGGCGGAGTATAAGAACCCGAGCTTCTCCCCGCAGCTTCATTCTGTTGCTGAGCTGCTGGGGACAAGCATCGCTTAATAAAGCCTGGATCGACTTCATCACTTCTCGTCTCTCGTAAGTCATTGTGCGCTACAGGGTTGGAGAAGGCAGGGTCTCGGCGATCTACCAGGAACTGAAAGAAGAGGAGGAGGCCTCGGCAGAGGAGTTAAAGGGTAAGTGTGAGGAGGAGCTTGGGGAGAAGATAGATGAGGGTCTGTGGGCTGATGCCCTGAGTAGGGTTAATTCTTCCTCCTCTTGCACCAGGCTCAGCCTAATACAATTCAAGGTTACTCACAGAGCGCATATGACAGGGGCGAGGTTGAGTAGGTTCTTTGGGGTGGAGGATAGATGTGGGAGGTGCTCAGGAAGCCCGGCGAATCACGTCCACATGTTCTGATCGTGCCCTGCACTGGAGGGGTTTTGGAGGGGTTTCGCGAGGACTATGTCCAAGGTGGTGAAAGTCCAGGTCAAGCCGAGTTGGGGGTTGGCACTATTTGGGGTAACGGAGGAGCTGGTAGTGCAGGAGGCGAAAGAAACCGGTATCCTGGCCTTTGCGTCCCTGGTAGCCCGGCGGAGGATCTTGTTATTATGGAAGGATGCGAAGCCCCCAAGTGTGGAAGCCTGGATAAATGACATGGCAGGGTTCATTAAGCTGGAGAGGATAAAGTTTGCCTTGAGAGGGTCTGTGCAGGGGTTCTTCAGGCGGTGGCAACCATTCCTAGAATATCTCGCGGAGCGCTCGGAGGAGGTCAGCAGCAGCAGCAACCCAAGGGTGAGGGGGGAGGAGGGGGGTCTCGTTCAGAGGGGGAATTCAGGTGGGTGGGGGGGGCTTCCCTACGGGTACCTTTGAATGTCATATGGGGGGGTTACTGTATATGGGGATTCCCAATGTCTAAGTTTTATATAATTTTTGACTGTTGTGTTTGTTTCTTTCTTTTTGTTAGGGGGGGTGGGTGGGTTTGTTAAAAATTTTGTTGGAAAATTTGAATAAACATATTTTTTTTAAAAAGGTCTGTGACACTGCACCTCTGTAATTTTGGAGATCATTTTAAAGATCCTGGAGGTAAAGAAGTATGACCTTGAGAGGATGCATTGCAGGAGCATAATAAAACAAAGCATAACACCAAACAACATAAAGAGACGTTAGTGTCATGATATTCATATAAACATATCATGGTGCAAACGCACACACACACACTGATGGACAGATCAACGGACCAATCAACACACACGCAACATCACAGCCAATCTCCTGTGAGAGCACACGCACTATAAAACGGAGAACACCACAGTTCCCGCTCATTCCAGCAGGAGATAGCTCAGGGCACAGAGCTCACAGCGTGCCACTCAGACATACACAATGTGCTGAGTGCCTCTCTAAGATAGTGTTAGGGCTGGGTCCACAGGTTAACGGGTAAAGTACGAACCACAGCCAGAAGTATACAGTAGATGTTATCAAGAATAATAAAACAGAGTTGTACCATCTACAACCGTGTTGATTCGTTTGTATAGCGGAACACCCAACACGACATAGTACCAGGCTTGGAACCCAGCAACTGTGAGACCTACCTGCACATCTTCAGCGATCCGCCATCCTGCGCCATGGACACCATCAGCCCGCCGCAGCCGCTCCAAATCGCTGGAAACTTCGGCGTCAACTGGAAGCTGTTTAAACAGCGCTTCCAGCTCTTCCTAGAAGCTACAGACAGGGAGAATGCATCGGACACCAGGAAGATTGCCCTCCTCCTCTCCACGGCAGGGCAACACGCCATCCACATCTGCAACTCCCTGGCATTCACGGACAACGAGGACAAGACGAAGTACAAGACGGTCCATCTAAAACTTGAGCAACACTTCAGCGTCGAAGTGAATGAGAGCTTCGAGAGGTATCTCTTCCAGCAGCACCTGCAGGGTCAGGATGAGCCTTTTCAATCCTTTTTGACACACCTCCGCATCCTCGCGCAGTCCTGTGGCTATGAGGCCACCTCCGATTCCATGATTCTGGACCAGATCGTTTTTGGGGTCTCCTCGGGCACCCTACGCCAGCAGCTCCTCAAAATAAAGAGCCTCACTCTAGCCACCGCCATCGAAACCTGCGTCCTCCACGAAAACGCGACCAGCCGGTACTCCCAATTCCAGGCGGCCGAATCGGCACGGCACGGATCCCACGAGGCCAAGTGGGTCCACTCCATCGAGTTCCTTCCAGCCCGCGGCCCGGACGAGGGCGGCCATTTGGCGCGCTTTCCGCGGCCTCCCGTGCTTGTACGTGCCAAAAGTGACGTTGACGCAGAGGGGCATGATGCGCAGGCGCGCTGTACGCAGGACCGAACTGCGCATGCGCGGTGGCGCAACGAACGCCATGACGTCACGTCGTGCGGCAACTGTGGATCCGCACATTTAAAGTGGCAATGTCCAGCGAAAAATTGACAATGCCTCCGCTGTGGCAAGATGGGCCACTACGCTGCCTGCTGTCGAGCAGCTCAACCTGCCAACGCTCCCAATTCTGCCAGCCTCGCAGGGACCTGCGGGCCATTCAGCCTCCATACACCGAGTCGTACCCTGACGACCGGGAAGCCTTCCGCGTTGCGGTAATTGACAGAAATCGGATGTCCCCAAGTAGGACCCACCAGCAGATGCCAGTGCACAACGTCAATCCGGGTGGTGAATGGTGTGCCACCCTAACGGTGAACCGATCACCAATCACATTCCGTTTAGACAGTGGTGCCTCCGCCAATCTCATTGCATGGTCAGCCTTCTACACCTTAACGATCAAACCACCGATTCGGCCATCCCTCTGTCAGTTGGTCAATTACAACGGGAATGTTATCCCGGCCATGGGATCGTGCCAGCTCGAGGTGACACACAATTCACACGCAGCCACACTATCTTTTGCGATAGTTGGATCCTCGAAGGACTCCCTGTTGGCGCACAGGCGTGCAAGGTTCTCCACCTCGTTCAGCGGGTACACACTCTGTCTCCAGAAGGCACGTCCGATTTCCCGGATGCAGACTTTAGAGCACAGCTCCACTCACTCCTCACCCACAACCAGGAGGCTTTCGAGGGCATGGGCACGCTGACCTACACTTACAGAATACGGCTCAAACCGGACGCTACCCCGGTCATTCATGCACCTCGTAGAGTCCCAGCACCACTCAAGGACCGCCTCAAGCAGCAGCTGCAGGATCTCCAGGACCAAGGAGTGCTTTCCCGGGTCACGGAGCCCACGCCATGGGTCAGCTCCATGGTGTGCGTAAAAAAGCCCTCTGAGGGAACACTACCCCATACCCAAACGGGAAGAGATCATGAGTGAAATGGCCCGGGCTAGAATTTTTACAAAGCTTGATGCCTCAAAGGGTTTTTGGCAGATTCAGCTGGATCAGTCCAGCAGGAAGCTGTGCACCTTCAACACTCCCTTTGGTAGGTACTGCTACAATAGGATGCCGTTTGGCATCATCTCGGCATCCGAGATGTTTCATCGGATCATGGAACAGATGATGGAGGGCATCGAAGGGGTGCGCGTCTATGTTGATGACGTCATCATCTGGTCCACCACACCACAGGAGCACATCAGTCGCCTCCAGCGTGTCTTTGCTCGGATACGAGAACACGGCCTGCGCCTCAACCGAACCAAGTGTTCTTTTGGCCAAACTGAGCTAAAGTTTCTGGGGGACCCACATATCCCAGTCAGGGGTGTGTCCGGATGCAGACAGAGTGACAGCTATTACAGCCATGCCGCAGCCGGCAGACAAGAAGGCAGTGCTACGCTTTCTCGGGATGGTCAACTTCCTGGGGAAGTTCATTCCCAACCTTGCCTCCCACACAACAGCTCTTCGCCACCTAGGTAAGAAGTCCACGGAGTTCCAGTGGCTGCCCGCACACCAGAAGGAATGGGAGGAGCTCAAGATCAAGCTCACCACAGCCCCGGTATTGGCGTTCTTTGACACTACTCGAGATACAAAAATCTCGACTGATGCCAGCCAGTCCGGCATTGGGGCGGTACTCCTGCAACGGGACGACACTGCATCATGGGCCCCGGTCGCCTATGCCTCATGGGCCATGACCCCCATAGAACAGCGCTATGCGCAGATTTAGAAGGAGTGCCTGGGTTTGTTAACCGGCATAGATAAATTCCACAACTACGTGTATGGTCTCCCTCAGTTCACCGTGGAAACCGACCATCGCCACCTGGTCGGCATCATACAAAAGGATCTTAATGACGTGACCCCTCGCCTCCAGCGCATTCTGCTCAAGCTCCGGAGGTACGACTTCCAACTGGTCTACACCCCTGGTAAGGACCTCATCATCGCGGATGCCCTGTCCAGAGCAGTGACCACACTGCCCGAATCGGGTGGGTTCATCTGTCAGGTCGAAGCGCATGTGGCCTTCACATCAGCCAATCTGCCAGCTAATGATGCAAGTCTGGCCCGTATTCACCGGGAGACTGCGGCTGACCCCTTCTACACGTGTGATGTGCTACATGATGGGAGGGTGGTTCAAAGGACAGTGCCCACAATTCTACAATGTCCGGGACGACTTGGCCGTCATTGATGGTGTCCTCCTAAAGTTGGACCGGATTGTGATTCCACACAGCATGCACAGGCTGGTCCTCGAACAATTACACAAAGGCCATCTCGGGGTTGAGAAGTGCGGGCGGAGGGCCTGAGAAGCTGTGTACTGGCCAGGCATCAGCGACGACATCGCCAACATGGTCCTCAACTGCCCCACCTGTCAAAGGTTTCAGCCGCGCAACCCCCGAGAAGTTTCAGCCCATGAGTTGGTAACGTCCCCCTGGGCGAAGGTGGGTGTGGACCTTTTTCATGTGCTCGGCAGGGACTACGTCATCATAATTGACTATTTTTCAAATTATCCAGAGGTCATACGCCTGCACGATTTGACATCATTGGTTGCAATCAGAGCATGCAAGGAAATCTTCGCTCGCCATGGCATTCCGCTTACCGTCATGTCGGACAATGGGCCCTGTTTCGCAAGCCAAGAATGGTCTTCTTTTGCCGCTTCGTATGGCTTCACACACGTGACGTCCAGCCCTCTGCATCCCCAGTAAAATGGAAAGGCGGAAAAGGACGTCCATATCGTGAAGCGGCTCCTCTGCAAGGCTGCTGATGCCGGATCTGATTTCTGTTTAGCCCTGCTCGGCTCCACTGTCCACAGGCCTCTCACCAGCCCATCTGTTGATGGGTCGTGCCCTCAGGACCACTGTACCGTCCATTCATGTTCCTAAACATGGAAGGAATAACAGGAAGACTGAGTACTGGGCTAATGGTAAGATTCTTGGCAGTGTGGATGAGCAGAGAGATCTCGGTGTCCATGTACATAGATCCCTGAAAGTTGCCACCCAGGTTGAGAGGGTTGTTAAGAAGGCGTACGGTGAGTTAGCTTTTATTGGTAGAGTGATTGAGTTCCGGAGCCATGAGGTCATGTTGCAGCTGTACAAAACTCTGGTGCGGCCGCATTTGGAGTATTGCGTGCAATTCTGGTCGCCGCATTATAGGAAGGATGTGGAAGCATTGGAAAGGGTGCAGAGGAGATTTACCAGAATGTTGCCTGGTATGGAGGGAAGATCTTATGAGGAAAGGCTGAGGGACTTGAGGCTGTTTTCGTTAGAGAGAAGAAGGTTAAGAGGTGACTTAATTGAGGCATACAAGATGATCAGGGGATTGGATAGGGTGGACAGTGAGAGCCTTTTTCCTTGGATGGTGATGTCTAGCACGAGTGGGCATACCTTTAAATTGAGGGGAGATAGATATAAGACAGATGTCAGAGGTAGGTTCTTTACTCAGAGAGTAGTAAGGGCGTGGAATGCCCTGCCTGCAACAGTAGTGGACTCGCCAACACTAAGGGTATTCAAATGGTCATTGGATAGACATATGGACAATAAGGGAATAGTGTAGATGGGCTTTAGAGTGGTTTCACAGGTCGGCGCAACATCGAGGGCCGAAGGGCCTGTACTGCGCTGTAATGTTCTATGTTTTATGTTCTATGTTCTAAACCCGACCATGCTCCAGTATTGCAAAGGATGCAACAGCAGCGTGCTCAGCAGAAGTTGGCACATGACACTCGGGCAACTGATCTTCCTGCCCTAGCGCCTGGAGACAACGTCGCATACACCTACCAGAGGGTGGCTGGTCGGCAACTGCCGAAGTTCTCCGCCGTGTGGCTCCCCGCTCGTTCCTGGTTCGCATGCCTGATGGCTCCATTCGCCGGCGTAATCGGCGGGCCCTTCGGCTGCTTCCGCACCCGCTACGTGATCATGCACCAGTGCCACGCCCTCCTGGTGTCCCTGATGTCGACTTCGTGGAGCTTCCTGCCACTCTGCCTATTCCTCTATCCCCCCTGGCCAGGCCCATTCCTCAGCCGGTGGATGCTGACCGACCCCTGAGGCGGTCAACCCAAATTCGTCGCCCACCTACTAGGCTGGACTTATGAGCCTGTTTGCACATTGGACTCAGTGAATTGTTATGCAATAAAGTAAATGTGTTTCTCTTTTTGTCGTTCCAGGAGTTCTCTTTCGATGTTTGATGATTGCACTTGTTTTGTTTATGGTACAACCTCGTTGCTATGTTGCACCTGACACCTTCTTATGTATATAGTTTAGCCTCATGTACATGTTATAGATATTGCACACACATATTCAGCTGCACTCAGTACACATCTATATTTATTACCATATAGGCACATATTCTTGTGAAAAGGGGGGATGTCATGATATTCATATAAACATATCATGGTGCAAACACACACACAAACTGATGGACAGGTCGACGAACCAATCAACACACACGCAACATCACAGCCAATCACCAGTGAGAGCACACGCACTATAAAACGGGGAACACCACAGTTCCCGCTCATTCCAGCAGGCGATAGCTCAGGACTGTTGCAAACTTTCTCCTTAGTTCAATTGCTCCATTTTATTACCTTTGCTCTCGAGTCGCCAGGTATCTTTATGATACCGCCACGAGGTTCAAGTCCGAGTAATGATCAATAACCCAATACACCGATTAGTAAGATTTAAATCAAAGCACATTTATTATACACAGTAATCGCTACTCATGCACAAATTCTATGTCTAAGCTACTTCTACAACTAACAGGCCTATACTTAGCTTCAGACTGGCCCACCAGGTCAGGGGAACAAATGGCCTTTCGTTCGGGTCCTGAGTCTGCGGGATTCGAAGTTGGTACGGATCGGTAGCTAGGAGCGCCTATCGCGTAGCGAGCGTTGAATTAAGACTTACGGGCTTTCGGCGATCACTGCACCGGTCACGGTCATGTTGGTTCATGTTGCTGGGTGACCCGGGCAGGAAGAAGAGGTGAAGAGAGATGAAGAGAGCGATTTGAACTTGGGGCTCAACTCTTCTAGTCCCCAGGGGCTTCCCACCTTTCGAGGCGGACCCTGTACCTGGTCCCAAGTGATTGGACTTTGTCCCAATCGCTTGGTTCGATTTTCTCCAATACTGGAGCGGTTCCCTGATCGATGGGCGGTCTTGAGGTGCTCGTTCACCTCCTTTGTGTTGGCTCCTGCTGGCGCCGAGGAGTCTGGCTTTACTTTGTGTATCCAAAAGGTTACTTATTGTTCCCGGGGATTGCTCATCAGTATGCAGATGGCTGCTACTTTGTTATGCTGATGGTCGCTGGTATCGATGTTGTCTGGCCTTTGCAGAGGTAAATACACAGCAAACCTGCAGCTGCTGGTTTCTGTCTATGTTGGCTGACTTTCCCATCAGCCTTTGCCGTTCGCCATTTTAAATTGGGAGTTAGCCAATTTAGGTGGCTGCAGGGCACAGAGCTCACAGCGTGCCACTCAGACATACACCATGTGCTGAGTGCCTCTCTAAGATAGTGCAAGGGCTGTGTCCACAGGTTAACGGGTAAATTACGAACCACAGCCAGAAGTATACAGTAGATGTTATCAAGAATGATAAAACAGAGTTGTACCATCTACAACCGTGTTGGTTCGTTTGTATAGCGGAACACCCAACATGACAGTTAGGTCAGATGACCAGAGTTAAGGATGTCACTGAACAGACAGAAGTCATAGTCCATATTGGTACTAATGATATGGGAAGAGAGAGAGACATAGGAATGGATTCTCCACAGCCCAACGCCGAAATTGCGTCTGGCGCCAGGGCGGAGAATCCACTTCCGTGCATGGATTCGGGACGGGCGGCAGTTCTTCGATTCTCCGGACCCCGAAACAGGCGTACTTGGAGAGTACGTCACGCTGCGTATCGCTACCTGCGGCCATTGCTGGAGGCCTGCCCCGCCATTTTCCGTTCACGACCGGCCAAAGTCCTGACGGCATGGTTCTAATGTGATATTGCCGTTTGGGATACTCGCATGGCGGCTGCGGACTCGGGGGTGGGCCGATCGGAGGGCAGGGGGGGCATCATATGTGACCGGGCAATTTTTGGGTGTGCAGTCAGGGACAGGCACACTGCTGATCGGAGGCACTATTTAGGAGGTCCAGCTCCGCGGTCTGAGTCCGCCATGGAGCATGGCACTGCTGCTGGAGGCCGCCGCCGGGCGCACGCCCGGCCTCTGACCCGGAAGTGCTGCCCGTATCTGCAGCTAAAGCTGCTAGATTCACGACGGGTCCCTGCTAGCCCCATACAGGGCTATGAATATGTGGCCTATTCATGCTAGTTTTTCTGCCGTGAAAGGCCACAGTTTCTACGATGGCGTGGGGACATAGTCCCAAAAATGGACAAACCAGCCCGTTAAGTGCCAAGCTATGAAGTGCAGAAAAAAAGGAGTACGGATGAATGCACGGCTGGAGGAATTATGCAGAAAGTGCGCAGTTTCTTATCCCTTGATTCCCAAAGAGATTCCGGGCACGAATTAACCATCGTGTTGCACCCAATGCAGATCTGGGCATGCCGGTTAAATAGTAGGAAAGGCCAAAATTCGTGCCAGGCGCAAATGAGTTTGCTATCTCACCGGCCCGCTCCCGATGGTGAGTTCTGGATCTCTCCCAAATGAGGCGAGCATATCATTAACCCTCATTTGCATTCATTTCCATCTCATTTGCGAGATTGAAGTCAAATGCAATATCCTCCCAGGAATTAGCCGGCTCCCCAGCATTCCAGGTCAGGGGTCGCCACTGCGTTGCGGGGGAGGGGCGGGGGTTGTTTGGTCTGTGTGGCCTCCAAGCCATCTTTATATATTGTGCAGACCCATAACAGGGGAATCTACAGTTGCTACCTGTCTGTCCTACCAAACACTTCGAGAACAGAGCCCTGTTTTTGGTTCTATACTGAAGGTCACTTTAACTCCCTTTGACTGTGCAGCGTCTAGCTTCACAGCAGAAGGCTATTGCTAATGAGGAATTGTTCTTGTTAGTTGTGAGAGCATTTCACAGTTTTCATTTGGCTTCTCGTGTGTACATGTACCATGTCCCAGACGATGATTATTGCATCGCATTTCAATCAAACTTTGAAGCCTGGACACTGTGGCTGAACTCTAGAAGTGTCAGCATCTTGGAGGCAGCAGCCAACAATCAAACATTCAAGAGCTGGGCTTCAGCACTGGGGATACCCTCGCAACCAAAGGGTGAGTGTGTAGACCAGGGCAGGGCACCTTAGCACAGTTGCCCTAATGTTTCCGGCAGGGGGCTGGGGTCAAGGGGTTGCTGCTGTGGCTGGGGGTGAGTGTGCAAAGCAAGGTTTCCCAGCACAACTAGCTTGGTAGATGGCACCGTGAGAGAAGGCAGGACACATAAGTGTGGGAGAGGTTTAGGGGTTTTGAGGATCCCGGGTGTAAGCTGGAACTGATTGTCAGGCTTCCTCGGTAGGAGGAATCAAAAGGCAGATTGTTATCTAAATGGAGAAAGACTGCAGATGCGTGAAGCACAGAGGGATCTCGGTATTCTGGTGCATGAATTACAAAAAGCTAGCAGGTGGACGCAACAAGTAGTTAAGAAGGCAAACGGCATTTTGGCCCTTATTGCAAAGGGGTTGGAGTTTAAAAATAGGGTGGTTTTGTTGCATTTGTACAGGATGATGGTGAGGCATCACCTGGAATACTGCATCGAGTTTTGGTCCCCTTACCTAAAAAGGGAGACATTGGAGGCAGTCCAAAGGAGATTCACCAGGCTAATTCCTAGGCTGAGAGGGTTGTCCTATCAAGAGAGATAAATAGTCTGGGTCTGTATTCGTTGTAATTTAGAAGGGTGAGGGTGACCTGATTCAAACATATAGGATTCAGAGGGGGCTTGATAGGATAGGTGGTGAAATATTTTCACGAGTGGGAGAGACTCAAATAAGGGGACATATACATAGCTATAAGATAAAGGGCCGGTCATTTAAAACTGAGATGTGCAGATATTTCTTCTTGCAGAAGGTGGTGAATCTCTGGAATTCTCTGCCCGGGAGGGTGGTGTAGGCTGGATCATTAAAAGTATTTAAAGTGGAGATGGATAAATATTTGATAGATTGAGGAATGGTGGGCTATGGAGAAATGGCACAGAAAAGTTGAGGCAGGAATAGATCATATTGAATGGCAGGGCAGGCTTGAAGGACCTGGTGGCCTACTCCTGATTCTAATTCTTGTGTTGTGTTCTTGTGTGCCCTTGCGGTGCTGGTGGCAGCCCAGGCGGCCAGACGCCAGAGAAGGCAGCAGTGTCAACGCAAGCTGGAGGTGGCATCCCATGTGCAGGGGGCCGCCGTACACCCTGAAGACCAGGTCGCCCATTAGGCTGAGGAGGCACCCAGAGGGGGATTTCAGCTATGGCCCAAGGTGTAGAGGCGATGTTAGTTTTTTAAGGAGATGACAGATAGCATGTGCCGTAGGAGACTCCACATGGAGGAGGAGAATACCCGCTCCACAGCCCTGAATTTCTATGTAACCGCAACATTCCAGGGCTCAAGCGAGAACATGTGTGGAATATCACAAGCTACAGCTCACAAGTGCATCCGTGAGGTCATGGATATCCTGTATACCCGGGCATCAGACTATATCAACTTTGAGCTGGACCAGCCCACCAAGATGCCTGAGCTGCAGGACTCTCTGCCATCATCAGGGTGCCCCAGATCTAGGGGGCAATAGATGGCACACAAGTCACTGTGAGCACACTGGGGCATCAGGAAGTGTCTTCATTAACAGGTCTGGGTTCTAATCCCTGGTTGTTCAATTTGTGTGCCATCACCGCTTTAGGATATTGCATGGGTGTGCATGCTTCCCAGGGAACCTGCACGACAGCTGCATCATGGGACATTCGGATATCCCGGCATCTTCCAGGACCACCCCAGGTTGACAGGTTGGCTGAGGTTCTGGCTGATGACAGCGGTGCGGAGACCTGAGACTGAGACGGAGACCCAATATAACGAGGCCCATGTTGCCACCCATGCTGTAATTGAGCGGTGCATTGGACTGCTCAAAGTGCGCTTCCGATGCCTGGATCGCTCTGGTGGTGCCCTGCAGTACACCCACCAGAGGGTCTCCCGGTTTGCCCTTCACAACCCGGCACAGGAGGGGGGGGGGGCGCGACATGCTGGAAGAGGAGGCGTGGCATGTAGCCTCATCAGAGGAGACAGACCAAGAGGGGTTGGAGGACGAGCCGGGGGGAGGACCCGCAATGGAGCCAGAGGATGGAGGACAGGCAGTGGCAAGGGTCCGGAATGCCCGGACGACCAGGAAGGCCCTAATCCTCACCCGATACTCATAAGATGAGGCTTTGTCCGTCAGCTAACCCCCTCCCCCCAACCCTCCTTCCCCCTCAATTCCTCCCTCTTTCCCCTTCTACCCACTCATTTCCCTCATCTACACTCCATCCTCCTCCCATCCCTCCTTCCCCCCCTCCCTGACAACTCTGTTCCACCTTCCAGTGGTCTGTGTAACATCATCCCAGAGTGATGGGCCTCTGGTGGCACTGTCAGCGGATAAATATATAAGGGAGGAAAGTGATAATATCTCAATGTGAGGCTAGCTCTGGTGCAATGGGGGTGTTTAGTCTTGGACCATTATGCTCAGGGGTCCAGGGGTGGGGGTGCGGAGGGCAACAGGGGTGAGGATGCAGGCAGGCCAGCTGTGAAGGTTAACATGACAGAGGCTTCACATGTATCAGGTGTAACATGTTTTAATTGTGGACAGTTGACATTTCCATTGCCCCTAGCTACAGATAGTGACTCCCCCCCCCAACCCCAATGCCCGCTCTCTTCTTGATTGTTCATTGGCCACTGCTACATCTAGGTGTGTCCTCAGGATGCATATTAGAGGTGGAGGCAGCTTTCTGCTTTCCACGCCATGTGACCTTTGATGCCTTTGGCGGATGTCCTCTGGAAGGCCTGGAGCCTGAGGATCCCAGCTGACTTATGGGAGTCACAGGCGTCACCGTACCTCCCTGTTCTACCTGCTGCCCTTGAGATGCACCGGTGTCAGGAGGAGGGAATTTGGACGAACTGGAGACTGCCGACGGCTCCTTGGTGGCAGGCCCCGGGTTAGCTTCAGCACTTCCTCCTACCTGACAATGCCCATAGGACCCTGGCGGTCTCCATGGGATGGAGGGGCAGCTGGAATGAGCTCCAGAGGCATCTGAGTCATCTGGCTCTGCCAGTTCAGGCGGCTCCCCATTGTCTGCACCATGGTGTTGATGCCGTCAGGGTGCTCCTCAGTGACTGGGCCATGCTCTGCAGTACCTCGGCAATGTCCACTTGCGTCTGGGACATGTCCATCATTGACTGGGACATGATATCAAAGCCCTCAGTCATGGTCATCACGGACTGAGGAATGGCTTGGGCACCACCACACAAGATGCTGATGTCGTGCTCCAGATTTTCCACTGTGGTCGCCACCCTAGCAGTGTTGGCCTCAGTCCCACATATTGTCAGCATCATCTCCTGCGCCCGTAATTTTAGGGACTTCTCCAATCGGCTGTTCATTAGATGGAATATCGCATACATCCCCTCCTGAATCTCACAGCTGTGTCCTATCATCTGCATCAGCTCAGGGATAACCTTGCCCAGAAGCTCGACATCTGACTGGGACCCAGCTGAGTCCTGGGATTCAGCAGACCTCTGACTGCTCTCTCCATGGAATGTTCCTGACTCCACCTGATGTGGATCAGCAACTGTGTGGTGCTCACCAGATTGTGCCCTAGAAAGTCTGTCCACGAATGAAGCCCGCCGAGGTGTGTGTCTCTCTGTGCTGGTGATAGCTATGACGTGTCGATGGTGATCTCTTCAGAGCTCTCCTCTAAGGTGGTCTTTTGGGTAGTGGATGGATGGGCGGGGGGGGGGGGGGGGGGGGGGGGGGGGGGGGGGGGGGGGGGATGATTCAGGATGGCCCGACCCCATCAGATGGAGATCCTGCGAGACAATTGACATGTGGTCAGTGAGCGGGAAGGATCGTTTTGTCTGACATGAACAACTCACTTGAGACAGGTCATCTAGGTGAAGGGGCAGTGGATTCTCACCTCCCTGGTGCAGACCAATCTCGCTGTCGGTGACTGCTCTCTCCTCGGACAACACTGCAATTTCTCATAGGGGATGAGGACTTAAATCTCTGGTACTCCCCTCCCATCGTTTTGGACCTTTCCCACTTATCATGGGCTATCTTTTCCTGTGGGGACAATGAGATGGCATTGTGAGCCGCACTTTTAATGGGCCAGGGGCCGAGAGCAGGTGTGGGCACCGCACCTGGACATGAAGGGGTTGTGCTGGTGGGTGCCAGTAGGTTCAGGGGTGCAAGCACAAATATCATGTGTGGGCAGGGTGCGAGGTGTCTGCCAGTGATTTGTGAGGAATGGGGGGGAAGGCGGAGAGGGATTTGGGAACTTGAGGAGTGGTAGGCGGAACCGTTGTCAGGAGAGAGGTGGTAATAATAATAATAATCTTTATTGTCACAAGTAGGCTTACATTAACACTGCAATGAAGTTGCTGTGAAAAGCCCCTAGTCGCCACATTCCGGCGCCTGTACGGGTACACAGAGAGAGAATTCAGAATGTCGAATTCACCTAACAGTACATCTTTCGGGACTTGTGGGAGGAAACCGGAGCACCCGGAGGAAATCCATCCAGACACAAGGAGAACATGCAGACTCCGCACAGACTGTGACCCAAGCCGGGAATCGAACCTGGGACTCTGGAGCCGTCATGAAGAACGGCCACTCTGTGTACGATTCAGGGTGCCAAAAGACAATATAGCTGTACTGCCAAATGCTGTTAGATCTGTCCTGCCTTGGGTGCATAAATGGATGAGGTGTTCAAATCTGACAGGGAGGGCCTTCAGGTGACGTCCTGAGGTCGTCCCAACAGCGGGCGGCATACTCACCTGTGATGCCATTTTAGAGGGGGTAGAGTCTCTGAAAACAGGCGGCGCCCCCGATTTCAGCGTCAAAATGGATTCTCCACCCAATCGCTGAATGGGATTTTGGTGTCGCTATTCGGAGAATTCATGGAGTTGATCCCTGCACAGAATTCATGGAGTTCCATGACAGCAAATCTGGCACCTGGTTGGATTCTGCTACTTTAAGGGACTAGCACCGGCACCACATGGAACACAATCGATTCCAATGAGAAACGGTGCCGGATTTGCCGGTTTCGCAATTGACACTCAGGAGGCTGACAAGCTGTAGCCGCATATACACACTTCACTCCCCCACACCAACATTCCAGCCAGCAAGACGGCAGCAAGATGTGCTGCTCCACATTTTACGGATTGTGGTAAACACCACTAGTGATATATTGTATGTATTACGGCACTGCCTGTGTATTAAAGGTACGACGGTAAATCCCTGCCTGCTGGCTCCGCCCAGCAGGCGGTGTATAAAAGTGTCTGCTCTCCTGCGCTGCTTCCATTCTGGTTCCAGCTGCGGGAGGCACAACATCTTGTGCAATAAAGCCTCGATTGTTTCACCATTCTCATCTCTTGGTAATTGACGGTACATCAATTTATTGCACAAGATTTTAAAAGATGGATCTCCTAACCAAGCCTGATCACCTGCAGCTGAGCCCTCACGCAGCCAACGCCATGTCTACCTTCAACCACTGGCTAGCCTGCTTCGAAGGCTACCTCAGAGCAGCCACTGAAGAACTCTCGGACCCACAGAAGCTCCAAGTCTTCTACTCACGGGTGAGCCCTGAAATTTTCCACCTCACCCGGGTTGCGCCCACCTAGACAGAAGCGATGACGCTCCTAAAGGGACATTACGTTAAACTGGTGAACCAACTGTACGCCAGGCACCTCCTGGCCACGAGACTGCAACTCCCCGGGGAGACTCTGGATGATTTCTTGTGGGCACTACAGATCCTCGGTAGGAACTGTGACTGCCAGGCAGTTTCGGCAGTCCAACACACCGAACTATTAATTAGAGACGCTTATGTCACGGGCATGAAGTCTACATACGTCCGCCAGCGACTATTGGAAGGGGGTACGCTTGATCTTGCAGAGACTAGGCAGCTTGCTAATACACTAGAAATGACCTCCTGTAACCTGGAGGCCTACACCCCCGACCGCGCGGCACCCTCGTGGGCATCGTGGGCCCCACCAGCTGCCGATTGCAGCTCACCGCAAGCCTGCGCCGCGCGGCAGCCAGCCAACTCTGGGGTGCCCAAGTGTTATTTTTGTGGACAAAGCAAACACCCAAGGCAACGCTGCCTGGCGCAGAGCGCGACCTGCAACGGGTGTGGGAAGAAAGGACACTTTGTTTCTGTTTGCCAGGCCTGGTCGGTCGTCGCTGTTTCCAGGCCCGGCATTTCTACACCCCCCACGTGCGACCCAGGGGCGCCGCCATCTTGTCCTCCGCAAGCCACCTGCGGCCCGTGGATGCCGCCATCTTCGGCGCCATTTTGGACCACGCCTCAGGACCCCTGCTCATCTGGCCGTTCGCCGCCTACTGCTACCTCCGCCGCCTACTGCTACCTCCGCCACTGCTGACCAGCCCGGGACCTCCCAGCATCTTCCGCAGCTCGCCTCCATCACCCTGGATCAGTCTCGGCCCCGCAACCTCGCGACCGCTACGATGATGGTGAAGATCAGCGGGCACGGGACGACCTGCCTCTTCGACTTTGGGAGCACAGAGAGGTTCATCCACCCCACTACGGTAAGGCGCTGCTCCCTCCCGGTGCTCCCCGTTACCCAGAAAATCTCCCTGGCCTCCGGATCCCATACTGTTGAAATCAGGGGGTACTGTATCGTGACACTCACCGTCCAGGGCATAGAGTTCAGCACCTTCAGGCTCTACAGGGCAGCACGGTGGCGCAGTGGTTAACATTGCTGCCTCACGGCGTCGAGGTCCCAGGTTCGATCCCGGCTCTGGGTCACTGTCCGTTTGTGGAGTTTGCACATTCTCCCCGTGTTTGTGTGGGTTTCGCCCCCCCAACCCAAAGATGTGCAGGGTAGGTGGATTGGCCACAATAAATTGCCCCTTAATTGGAAAAAATGAATTGGGTACACTAAATTTATAAAAAAAACAAAAAACTTCAGGCTCTACGTCCTCCCCCACCTCTGCGCTGCCCTGTTGCTCGGCCTGGATTTTCAGTGCCATCTCCAAAGCCTGACTTTGAAATTCGGCGGACCCCTGCGCCCCCTCACCGTCTGCGGCCCCACGACCCTTAAGGTCGATCCACCTTCACTGTTTGCGAACCTCACCCTGGACTGCAAACCCGTCGCCACTCGGAGCAGACGGTACAGTGCCCAGGACAGGACCTTCATCAGGTCGGCAGTCCAACTGCTTCTGCGGGAGGGGATCATCGAGGCCAGCAACAGCCCCTAGAGAGCTCAAGTAGTGGTAGTGAAGACTGGGGAGAAGCACTGGATGGTCATTGATTACAGCCAGACCATCAACCGGTACATGCAGCTCGACACGTACCCACTCCCACGCATATCTGACATGGTCAATCAGATTGTGCAGTATCGAGTCTTCTCCACAGATGACTTGAAGTCTGCCTACCACCAGCTCCCCATCTGCCCGGAGGACTGTCAATACACTGCGTTCGAAGCAGATGGCCGCCTCCATCACTTACTCAGAGTTCCCTTCGGCGTCACCAATGGGGTCTCGGTCTTCCAGAGAGAGATGGACCGAATGGTTGACCAGTACAGGCTGCGGGCCACCTTCCCGTACCTAGATAATGTCAACATCTGCGGCCACGATCAACAGGACCACGACGCAAACCTCCAAAAATTCCTCCATACCGCCAAACCCCTTAACCTCACATACAATAAGGAGAAATGCGTGTTCCGCACCAACCGCTTAGCAATCCTTGGCTACGTAGTGGAAAATGGAATCCTTGGGCCCGACCCCGACCGCATGCGCCCACTCCTGGAACTCCCTCTCCCCCACTGCCCCAAGGCCCTGAAACGATGCCTGGGGTTTTTCTCGTATTACGCCCGGTGGGTCCCGAATTATGCGTACGAGGCCCGCCCACTCATCAAGGCCACAGTTTTTCCCCTGGTGGCTGAGGCCCGCCAGGCCTTCAACCACATCAAGGTGGACATCGCCAAGGCCACGATGCATGTGGTCGATGAGTCCCTCCCCTTTCAGGTGGAGAGCGATGCATCGGACGTGGCTCTGACCGCCACCCCCAACCAGGCAGGCAGACCCGTGGCCTTCATTTCCCGCACCCTCCATGCCTCCGAAATTCGGCACTCCTCTGTCGAAAAGGAGGCCCAAGCCATTATGGAAGCTGTGAGACATTGGAGGCATTACCTGACAGGAGATTCACTCTCCTCACTGGCCAACGGTCGGTTGCCTTCATGTTTAATAATACACAGCGGGGCAAGATCAAAAATGACAAGATCATGAGGTGGAGGAACAAGCTCTCCATCTATAATTCTGCGACCGTGTATTGCCGGGGGGGGGGGGGGGGCTCAACGAGCCCCCTGATGCCCTATCCTGCGGTATATGTGCCAGCGCACAAGTGGACCGACTCAAGGCTCTCCACTATGACCTCTGCCACCCGGGGGTCACCCGGTTCTTCCATTTTGTCAAGGCTCGCAACCTGCCCTACTCCATTGAGGATGTCGGGACCGTCACCAGAGACTACCAAGTCTGCGCAGAGTGCAAGCCGCACTTCTACCAGCCAGATAGAACGCACCTGGTGAAGGCCCCCCGCCCCTTTGAACGCCTCAGCGTGGACTTCAAAGGGCCCCTCCCCTCCACCGACCGCAACGTGTACTTCCTCAACGTAATTGACGAATACTGCCGGTTCCCTTTCGCCATCCCGTGCCCCGACATGACTTCTCCCACGGTAATCAAAGCCCTGCACAGCATCTTCACTCTGTTCGGTTTCCCCACCTATATTCACAGTGATCGGGGATCCTCTTTCATGAGCAATGAGCTGCGTCAGTTCCTGCTCAGCAAGGGCATCGCCTCGAGCAGGACGACCAGATACAACCCCCGGGGAAACGGGCAGGTGGAGAGGGAGAACGGGACGGTCTGGAAGGCCGTCCTGCTAGTCCTGCGGTCTAAAAATCTCCCGGTCTCCCGCTGGCAGGAGGTCCTCCCCGACGCGCACCACTCCATCCGGTCGCTCCTCTGCACCGCCACTAATGATACCCCTCACGAATGTGTGTTTGCCTTCCCCAGGAAGTCCACCTCCGGGGTCTCGCTCCCAACATGGCTGACAGTTCCTGGACGTCCTCCTCCGGAAGCATGTGTGGAGCCATAAATCGGACCCCTTGGTCAAGAAGGTCCACCTCCTACATGCAAACCCGCAGTACACCTATGTGGCACACCCCGACGGGCGCCAAGAGAGTCTCCCTCCGGGACCTGGCATCCGCCGGGTCCCCATCCACGACCGCCGACCTGACACTGCCCCCCCCCGGTTGCCTCATTCACCCCTGCGCCACTCACCCTCCCTCCAGCGAACCTCACCACAGCCCCCACCCCAGCGGGATCCATCCTCCCACTGGATCCACTCAGGGGTGACGAAGACGAGGATAACACGCTCTCGGAGTCGCAGGTGACCACGTTGGCGCCCACATCACCACCAGGACTGAGGCGATTGAGGCGGAGGGTCAAAGCCCCCGACAGACTTAATTTGTAATGTTTTTGTTACCCCCGTCGGACTCTTTTTTTAACAGGGGGTGAATGTGGTAAACACCACTAATGATTTATTGTATGTACTCCGGTACTGCCCCTGTATTACAGGTACTACGGTAAATCCCTGCCTGCTGGCTCCGCCCAGCAGGCGGTGTATAAAAGTGTCTGCTCTCCTGCGCTGCTTCCATTCTGGTTCCAGCTGCGGGAGGCACAACATCTTGTGCAATAAAGCCTCGATTGTTTCACCATTCTCGTCTCGTAGTAATTGACGGTACATCACGGATGCTGAGCTGGAGACCCTCCTGGATGCCGTGGAGGAGAGGAGGGTGACCCTGTATCCCGCCCTGGGAAGGAGGGTGCCAGCTGCTGCCATTTGTCATGCCTGGCTGCAGGTGGCAGAGGCGGTCAGCACCATGAGTAACACCGTCCGGAACGACCAGCAGTCCAGGAATAAATTGCACAACCGCCGCAAGGTGGGCAGGGTGAGTAGTCAGCACTGGGCCCTGGTACCAACCCCGTACCACACACCCGTAACCCTACCCCCACCCAACCCGGAGGGTGGTCGAACTCCCACTCTGCACCACATGCCGGTACCGATACCAGCCGCCATGGACGGGTGCATGCCCCCCCCCCCCCCACTCCCCCCCCTCGGAGAATGCCACCCACAACCGCCGGGAATGGTCAACACAGAAGGCCCTGGACATGTCGGCGGCCCAGGGGAAAGGGAGGTCGTAGGGTTGGAGCGCAGTCGCGGGCGAGGAATTGAGACCCTGTTGAGTTGTGGTTCCCCATGACACAGGTATCTACCCCCTCACCAACATGACCCTCACCCCCACTCACCCCCCCCCCCTCCCCACACGCTCACCCCCACAAGGGGTGAGGCCCAGGACAGGGTTGCTACCTCGCAGGCAACCATGTCCCAGAGCCACCTGGAAATTGCAGCAGCGCTTCTGAGCATGGCCCAATTACAGCAGGCCATGGCTGGGAATGTTGGCGGCATTGCCCAGATGCTGACCGACATGGCACAGACATAGAGGGAGGTGCCCCATTCCAGAGGGAGATGGCGCAGTCACTGGCTGATGTGACACAAACCCAGAAGGTGGTGGCACAGTAAATGGATGATGTGCTGCAGTTCCAGACAGAGACGGTCCAGTTCCTGTGCGCCATGGCCTCGAGCATGTAGGTCCTGGTCCGCCAGCACTCCCGTCCCATGGAGTAGCCCAGGGACCATCGGGCACCCAGAGGGCGAACGAGGTGATGGAGTCCGTGCCAGTGACTCCCACAGGGGAGGTGCAGGAACATCTCGGACTTGCCCCCTGCCCCCTTCCTGTCCCTGGTGCATCTCATGGGCAGTGGGCAGAACAGGGCAGCACCACGCCACCTGAGATGCCCAAGAAGCAGCCGGGCCCATCCAGGCCTGGTCGCCCCAGATGATGGCCACCAACAGGGACCCAGGTCACAGGGTGGGAATCACAGCAGACCGCAACCACCCCTGATGGGAACCCACCAAGATATTGCATTAGGGCCCACAAGGTCAGAAAGTTAGACACCAGTTAAGTTGGCACGGGTGCAGAGCACAGTTTAGTTATAGGGGCCAGGGCACAAATCTGTATATACGTTGTCACATTTAACACCTGTTCACACTGTTACAACCTGCCTTGGTGCTCTGTCTGATGGGTAGACTGGTCTGGGCTGGCCAGAGAGTGCAGGGTGGAATGGGAGGACATTGGAGAGGGAATGGGCAGACGTTGTGGTGGCCTAGGCTCCTCACCTACCCAGCCCCACCGCAGCCCCCCCGGCTGACCATCCTTACCACCATCACCCCGTATCTTCAGATCGAAGCACCACTCAATCAGGCTCCTGGATGCTCCATGGGTGTCATATTAGCGGGTCTGCAGGGTCGGTCTGTAGCCTCCGGATAGGTGTCATCAGCCACGACCGCAATGAATAATCCCTGTCACCCAGGAGCCAACCGCCAGCCAGTGGGGGGTGGGGGGGGCATTCGGACATGTCAGGAATTGTCGATTGTGCCAGGATGAAGGCGTCATGCACACTGCCCGAGTAGCGGGAGCAGACGTGCATGATGCGCAGCTGATGGCCACATATCAGCTGCACGTTCATCGAGTGGAACCCCTTTCCGTTGGTGTAGAGCGGCCTGTCATCTGCAGGTGCTCTTAGGGGGCGTGCATCCCGTTGATCACCCCCTGGACCCGGGGCATCCAGTCGATGGCAGCGATTCTTCGCCTCCACCGGGGGGTAATCCTGGTTGTGCTTTCACAAATCGTGAAACAGGCGCAGTGTCAGATGAGTGCCAATTTTGCCATAGTGTGCTGACAGTTGTGCCGCTAGTTGGGGAGGCTTCAGCCAGGGCTGGTGAGGGTGGAGCGGGGGGTGGTCAGGAGGTAGCTGTGGGGTTGGGGTGAACAGGCACGGAACACCATTGGCAAGCCTGCCAGGCAGCCATGCGGCTGCACATGTCACTGACTGCCCACTCTGATCTTAGCGCCACTGATCGTATGTGGGCCCCCAGGCCATCCCCCTAGGTCTTGCCCCAGCTGACCCATCAATGGGATGGGCGCGTTCCAGCGTAACCTAGTGTCATCTTGTTGGCTGGGATGAGTGTCTGTGGGGAGTGGAGTGCTAATATGCGGCTGCAGCTTCTTGAGTGCCAATCCCAACCCCGGTGTATCCGGCACCATTTTCCATTGGAATCGATCGTGATCCAGGTGGCGCCGGTGCTAGCCCCTCAACAGTCAGTGAATCGGTCCAGGTGCAGCACCAGTTTTGCTGTCGTGGAACTCCACGGGCGAGATTCTCCGACCCCCCGCTGGGTCGGAGAATCGCCGGGGGCTGGCGTGAATCCCGCCCCCGCCGGTTGCCGAAGTCTCCGGCACCGGAGATTGGGCGGGGGCGGGAATCGGGCCGTGCCGGTTGGTGGGCCCCCCGCGCGATTCTCCGGCCCGGATGGGCCGAGGTCCCGCCGCTAAAATGCCTGTCCCGCCGGCGTGGATTAAACCACCTACCTTACCGGTGGGACAAGGCGGCGCGGGCGGGCTCCGGGGTCCTGGGGGGGGGGCGCGGGGCGATTTGGCCCCGGGGGGTGCCCCCACGGTGGCCTGGCCCGCGATCGGGGCCCACCGATCCGCGGGCAGGCCTGTGCCGTGGGGGCACTCTTTCCCTTCTGCCTCTGCCACGGTCTCCACCATGGCGGAGGCAGAAGAGACTCCCTCCACTGCGCATGCGCGGGAATGCCGTCAGCGGCCGCTGACGCTCCCGCGCATGCGCCGCCCGGAGATGTCATTTCCGCGCCAGCTGGCGGGGCACCAAAGGCCTTTTCCGCCAGCTGGCGGGGCGGAAATTCGTCCGGCGCCGACCTAGCCCCTTAAGGTTGGGGCTCGGCCCCCAAAGATGCGGAGCATTCCGCACCTTTGGGGCGGCGCAATGCCCGTCTGATTTGCGCCATTTTGGGCGCCAGTTGGCGGACATCGCGCCATTTCCGGAGAATTTCATCCCACAAGTCCTGCCCTGGCATCAACACTTATTCTCAGGAACGGAGAATTTCACCGATGGGCTTTCAGACGCAGACAATTTATATACCTTCAGGTGCGGCACTGGGTTAAGCAGTTTTTTCCAGCCTTTCAGGTTGTGCAGCTGTCCACCTTGTTGGAACGGATTTTATCCTGGGCAGAATTGGTGGAGGGTAGTCCACCCGGGATGTACCAGCGTATAGCAGAGGAGGAGTTGGATTTGGTTAAAGGGATGAAGATGAAATGGAAGGAGGAGTTGGGGTCGATACTAGAGGAACGGATGTGGTGTGAGGCATTGAGGAGGGTGAATGTGACATTGTTTTGTGTGAGGCTAAGCCTCATTCAGCTAAAGGTAGTTTTTCAAGCTCACCTCACGAAAGCAAGGATGAGCAACTTTTTTGATGGGATGGAAGATAGATGCGAGCGTTGTTCAAGAGGACCTGCATATCATAGGCCCCAGGTTGGTGATGCTTTGGGGGTCCTTTTTTGACACCATGTCTGTTATCCTGAATGTGACGGTGAAACCCTGCCCACTGGTGGTGATATTTGGGGTCTCCGAAGTGCGGACGGGAGTAAGAGCTGATGTCCTGGCTTTTGCTTCATTGATGGCTCGGAGGCAAATCTTATTGGGCTGGTGAATGGCGGCACTGCCAAAGGCTTCGACGTGGCAAGGTGATTTGATGGAGTTTCCGTGCCCCGAGAAGGTCAAGTACACCTGGGGAGGGTCGATTGTGGAGTTTTATCGAACATGGCGACTCTTCATAGTGTATTTCAAAGAATTGGTCACTGCTAGAGTTTAAGGGGAGCAGGGGAGTTTACTTTTATACAGGGGGTGGTAGACTGGGTGGGGCGGAGGAGCAGGGTGGAGGTGAGAGTCTTTGTAAAAAGTACTTATTGATGGAATCTGTTAAAGAATGCATGTTATGGTTTTTTTAAATATTCTTTTGTATGAAATGTTTCAAATTTAATGACAATCTTTTCCAAAACCAAAGAAAGAAAATGAGAGGGCGTAGTTGATGCCATCACTTTGGTGGGGCGTGTCCTATTAGAGCTAGCACCCTGCTCCATGGAGATCAGGGTGCCATCTTTAAAGGGTACCCCGATCAGCAATGAAACAAAGAACAAAGAATAATACAGCCCTTCAAGCATGTACTCGTCATGATACCAACCTTTGCCAAAACCCTCAGCACTTCCTTGTGCCGTATCCCTCTATACCCATCCTATCCATGTGTTTGTCACAATGCCTTTTGAACGCCGTTAATGTATCTGCTTCCACAATCTCCCCTGGCACTCTGAAAGCTAGTGATTCCAAAAAACCTGTTGGACTTTAACCTGATGTTGCCATAAGACCATAAGACATAGAAGCAGAATTAGGCCACTCAGCCCATCGAGTCTGCTCCGCCATTCAATCATGACTGATATTTTTCATCCCGATTCTCCTGCCTTCTCCCCATAACCCCTGATCCCCTTATTATTCAAGAACCTATCTATCTCTGTCTTAAGGACACAGCGATTTGGCCTCCACAGCCTTCTGCGGCAAAGAGTTCCACAGATTCACCACCCTCTGGCTGAAAAAATTCCTCCTCATCTCTGTTTTAAAGGATCGTCCCTTTAGTCTGAGATGGTGTCTTCTGGCTCTAGTTTTTCCTACAAGTGGAAACATCCTCTCCACGTCCACTCTATCCAGGCCTTGCAGTATCTTGTACATTTCAATAAGATCCCCTCTCATCCTTCTAAACTCCAACGAGTACAGACCCAGAGTCCTCAAGCGTTCCTCATACGACAAGTTCTTCATTCCAGGGATCATTCTTGTGAACCTCCTCTGGACCCTTTCCAAGGCCAGCACATCCTTCCTTAGATATGAGGCCCAAAACAGCTCACAATACTCTAAATGGGGTCTGACCAGAGCCTTATACAGCCTCAGAACTACATCCCTGGTCTTGTATTCTAGGCCTCTTGACAGGAATGCTAACATTGCATTTGCCTTCTTTTTTTTAATAAACATTTTATTGAGGTATTTTTTGGTATTATAACAACACAATAAACCATGTACATGAAACTATAAACATAGTGCAAAAGCCGTCTCCCTCCCTTACATGTCCCACCTTTATTAACCCCCTACTCTCACCTAAACTAACCCCCCCCCCCCTTCTGCTGACGATTAATTTTCCGCGAAGAAGTCGACGAACGGTTGCCACCTCCGGGCGAACCCTAACAGTGACCCTCTCAAGGCGAACTTGATTTTCTCCAAACAGAGAAAGCTAGCCATGTCCGATAGCCAGGTCTCCGACTTCGGGGGCTTTAAGTCCCTCGAAGCCAATGGTATCCGTCTCCAGGCTACCAGTGAAGCAAAGGCCAGAATGTCTGCCTCTTTCTCCCCCTGGATTCCCGGGTCTTCCGACACCCCGAAAATCGCCGCCTCTTGACTCAGCGCCACCCTTGTTTATAACACCATGGACATGACATCCGCAAACCCCTGCCAAAATCCCCTCAGCTTCGGACAATCCCAGAACATGTGGACATGGTTCGCTGGTCCTCCCGCACATTTTGCACACCTGTCTTCCACCCCAAAGAATCTGCTCATCCGGGACACTGTCATGTGAGCCCGGTGAACAACCTTAAATTGTATCGGGCTGAGCCTGGCACATGTTGCAGATGCGTTGACTCTACTCAACGCGTCCACCCATAGACCATCCTTTATCTCTCCTCCCAGCTCCTCCTCCCACTTGCGCTTCAGCGCCTCAGTCTGCGTCTCCTCTGACCCCATAAGTTCCTTGTAAATGTCCGAGACGCTTTCTCCTACCCACCCTCTGGAAACTACCCTGTCCTGAATCCTCCTTAGCGGTAGGAGCGGGAAGATTGACACCTGCTTACGTAGAAAGTCCAGCACCTGCAGATAGCTGAATTTGTTTCCCCTCGCCAACCCAAACTTCTCCTCTAGCGCCCTCATACTCGGAAAGCTCCCCTCTATAAACATATCCCCCAACCTCTCAATCCCCGCTCTCCGCCATAATCGGAACACCCCATCCATACTTCCCGGGGCAAACCGGTGATTATTACAGATTACTGATGCTCCCTCTGCTCCCACATGTCTCCTCCATTGCCCCCAGATTCTTAGGGCCGCCACCACCACGGGGCTGGAGGAGTACCTTGCCAGCGGGAACGGCAGAGGCGCAGTTACCAATGCCCCCAAATTGGTGCCCTTGCATGAAGCCGCCTCCATACGCCCCCATGCCGACCCCTCCCCAACCACCCACTTCCTGACCATGGCTATATTCGCCCCCAGTAATAGTTACTAAAATTTGGCAGCGCCAGCCCGCCCTCTCCCCGACTCTGTTCAAGCATTACCTTCCTTACCCGCGGGGTCTTGCCCACCCAAACAAAGCCAGAGTTCACTTTGTTGACCCGTTTAAAAAAGGACCGCGGAATAAAGATGGAGAGACATTGAAACACAAACAGGAATCTTGGGAGGACCGTCATCGTCACCGTCTGCACCCTCCCAGCTAATGACAACAGGAGCGCGTCCCATCTCCGAAAATCGTCCTTCATTTGGTCTACTAACCGGGCCAGATATAATTTATGCAGCCGGTCCCATTCCCACGCCACTTGGATGCCTCGGTGCCTCAAGCTTCCCCTTACTAATCTAAATGGCAGCTCCCCCAATCGCCTCTCCTGTCCCCTCACCTGGACCGCAAACATCTCACTTTTTCCCATATTTAACATATACCCCGAAAACCGGCCAAATTCCCCTAAAATCCTCATGATTTCTTCCATCCCCTCTATTGGGTCCGATACATACAGAAGCCGGTCGTCTGCATAGAGCGAGACTCTGTGCTCCACACCCCCCGGATCAGCCCCTTGAGGCTCTCAGAGCAATTGCCAACGGCTCTATAGCTAGCACAAACAACAGTGGGGAGAGGGGGGATCCCTGTCTCATCCCCCGGTGCAGTCTAAAATAGTCCGATGTTGTCCTATTCATCCGTACACGTGCCACAGGAGCCCAATACAGCAACCTGACCCAGTCAATAAAGCCTCGCCCAAATCTGAACCATCCCAGTACCTCCCACAGATAATCCCATTCTACCCAATCAAAAGCCTTTTCTGCATCCATTGCGGTCACTACCTCCACCTCCCTACCTTCCGGGGTCATCATGATCACATTTAACAACCTTCTTACATTGGCCACCAACTGCCTACCCTTAACAAACCCAGTCTGGTCCTCCCCAATAACGTCCGGAACACAATCCTCAATCCTGGAGGACAAGATTTTGGCCAGCAGTTTGGCGTCCACATTCAACAGGAATATCAGCCTGTAGGACCCACACAGCTCCGGGTTCTTGTCCCGCTTAAGAATCAGCGAAATCGCTGACTGTGACATCGTCAGGGGCAACACACCTTTTTCCCTTGCCTCATTGAACATCCTTATCAACACCGGCCCCAATATCCCAGAGAACATATTATAAAACTCCACTGGGTACCCGTCCGGCCCCGGGGCTTTATCCGCCTGCATGACCTTCAGACCCTCCACTATCTCTTCCAGCCGATTGGGGCCCCCAGCCCTTCTACCAGCCCCCCATCCACCTTTGGGAAATTCAGCTCCCCCAAGAAGTGCCTCATACTTCCGGCCCCATAGGGGGTTCCGACCTATACAATCTACTATAGAAATCCCTAAACGCCTTATTCACCCCTGCTGAATCTCCAACCAGGTTCCCATCTCTGTCATTTACTTTCCCTATCTCCCTGGCTGCCTCCCTCTTTCTAAGCTGCTGTGTAAGCATTCTGCTGCCCTTCTCTCCAGACTCATAGATCGCCCCCATCGCCTTTCTCAGCTGCTCCACCGCCCTCCCTATGGTTAACAAGCCGAACTCTGCCTGTAGCCTCCGCCATTCCCTTAAAAGCCCTGCCTCTGGGGTCTCCGCATATCTCCTATCGATCTATAGTATCTCCTAAACCAGTCGGGCCATCTCTGCCCTATCCACCTTCTCCCTATGGGCCCGTATCGAGATCAGCTCCCCTCAGACCACCGCCTTCAGTGCTTCCCAGACCACCGCTGCTGAAATTTCTCCCGTGTCGTTGACCTGCAGGTAGTTCTGAATACATTTCCTCAACCGCTCGCACACCCCTTCGTCAACCAAAAGTCCCACATCTAACCTCCAGTGCAGGCGCTGGTTACTGTCTTTACTAACCTGCAAATCAATCCAGTGCGGAGCATGGTCTGAGATTGTGATCGCCGAGTACCCCGTGTCCACCACCCCTGCCATTAAGGCCCTGCTCAAAATAAAGAAATCGATCCGCGAATACACTTCATGCACGTGTGAGTAGAAAGAGTACTCCTTCACCCTCGGCAGCCCAAATCTCCATGGATCCACCCCCCCCCCCCCCCCCCCCCCATCTGCTCCATGAACCCTTTTAGTCCCTTTGCCACTGCTGGCACCTTACCCGTTTTCGAGCTTGACCGGTCCAAGCCAGGATCAATAACTGTGTTGAAGTCCCCTCCCATGACCAACCTGTGCGAGTCCAGGCCGGGTATCTTCCCCAGCATCCTCTTTATAAACTCCACATCATCCCAATTTGGCGCATACACATTTACTGATACCACCTGCACCCCCTCCGGTTTCCCACTGACCATAATGTACCGACCTCCCACATCCGAGACTATTCTACCCGCCTCAAACACCACCCGCTTATTGACCAGGATCCCCTCTAGTCTTTGAACCCAGTCCCGAGTGAAAGACCTGACTGACCCAGCCTTTCCTCAATCTAATCTGGTCAGTTACTCTAAGGTGTGTCTCCTGCAACATTACCACGTCCGCCTTCAGTCCCCTAAGATGCGCGAACACACGTGCCCTCTTGACCAGCCCATTTAACCCTCGAACATTTCAGGTGATCAGCCTAGTTGGGGGGCTCATTGCGCCCCCCCCCCCCCCCCGCCTTCGCCGATCAGTCATCCCCTTTTTTGGGCCTGCCTGCAGCCCAGGCTCTGCGCCTCCGCCGGCCCGCCCTCAGGCAGCCTCCGCCCCCAACCTCCTCTCTGTTCCTTCGCCCAATTTCCTCCATCGTCAGCAGAACATTCCCCCCCCCCCCCAGTAACAACACTCTGTAACCCAACCTCTTTGATAAGTCGAACACATGCACACAGCCCACTGCGCTTCTGTGAGCTAGCCCACCCAGCTAGCCTGGTGTACCCCATCCCTGGCGCCGGATAGTCTCCCACCTATTGTTCCCCCCCCCCCCCCCCCCGCTCTTACAAACATACTCCAACATCAAACAATCCCCACACAATCGCCTGAAAGAAAAACACCAAAATCTAAACAAGCACACCTCCATCCCCAACAGTGCAAATGAAAACCTTAACTCACTCAGCTCTGCCACTGGTCCCAAATCAATACAATGCATTACAAACAGCTTCCACAAGACGAAAAATGAGAAACATTTTTTCAAGAACAGAGAAACAAAAAGAAAAAAAATCATGAATGTTGCAGCAAAGTTCAAAAGTTCTCAGTCCACCACCAGTCCTTTCCTTTTCACGAAGTCCAGCGTGTCCTCAGGCGACTCAAAATAAAAGTGCTGTTCCTCCTACGTGACCCAGAGACAGGCCGGATACAACAGTCCAAACTTCACCTTTTTCTTAAAAAGGATGAACCTAATCTGGTTGAAGCCTGCTCTTCTCCTGGCCACCTCCACACTCAGGTCTTGGTAGACCCGCAGGATACTATTGTCCCACTTACAGCTCCGTGTCTGCTTGGCTCACTGTAGAATGCGCTCCTTATCCAAGTACCTGTGGAATCTCACCACCATTGCCCTCGGGGGGTGGGGGGGTCTCCCGTTCGCGGCTTCCTCGCGAGTGCTCTGTGAGCACTGTCCACTTCCAAGGGTCGGGAGAATGCCCCATCCCCCAGCAGCTTCTCAAACATATCTGCGATGTATGCCCCGGCGTCTGCTCCTTCGGACCCCTCCGGGAGCCCAACAATTCTCAAGTTCTGCTGGCGGGACCTATTCTCTAGGTCCTCCACCTTCTCCAGGAGCTTCTTCTGCTGGTCTCTCAGCATCCCCACCTCCAGCTCCACCACAGTTTTATGTTCCTCCTCTTCAGCCAGCGCCTTCTCCACCTTCTGGATCGCCCGATCTTGGGCGTCCAATCTCAGCTCCAGCCGCTCAATCGACTCTTTTATTGGGTCCAAGCAGTCCCGTTTCTGCTTAGCAAAGCCTTCCTGAATAACTTGTATCAGCTGCTCCGCTGACTGCTGGGTCGACAAACCAGAGGTCCGGTCCTCCGCCATGCTGTCTCCCGCTGCAGCTTCAGCCCAAGCCTTCTCTGTCTTTCTGTTGCTGCCCTTACGAGCACTTCTAGTCCTTCTCTCCATGCACCGATGTGGGAATTCAGTACACAATTGCCCCTGTCTTCAGTTTTACAGTTCAAGTCCGGTAGAAAATCGGGGTAAAGGTCCAAATGTCCGACCCGAGCGGGAGACAACAAATATGTGACTTATTCCTTTACAGCCACCACCGGAAGTCCCCCCATTTGCCTTCCTAACTGCTGACTGAACCTGCACATTAACCTGAAGAGAATCGTGAATAAGGATTCCCAAGTCCCTTTGGGCTTCTGCTTTCCGAAGCATTTCCCCATTTGGAAAATAGTCTATTCCTAGATTCCTCCTTCCAAAGTGCATAACCTCACACTTTTCCACATTGTATTTCATTTGCCACTTCATTGCCCATTCTCCTAGCTTGTCCAAATCCTTCTGCAGCCCCCTTGCTTCCTCAATACTACCTGTCCCTCTACAGATCTTTGTATCATCTGCAAACTTAGCAACAGTGCCTTCAGTACCTTCTTCCAGATCATTAATGTATATTGTAAAAAGTTGTGGTCCCAGCACAGACCCCTGAGGCACACCACTAGTCACCGGCTGCCATCCTAAAAAAGACCCCTTTATCCCCACTCTTTGCCTTCTGCCAGTCAGCCAATCCTCTATCCATGCCAGGATCTTACCCTAAACACCATGAGCTCTTAACGTATTTAACAATCTCCTATGCGGCACCTTGTCAAAGGCCTTCTGGAAATCTAAATAAATCACGTCCACTGGTTCTCTTTTGTCTAACTTGCTTGTTACCTCCTCAAAGAACTCTAACAGGTTTGTCAGACACAACCTCCCTTTGACAAAGCCGTGCTGACTCAGTCCTATTTTACCATGCACTTACAAGTGCTTCGCGATCTCATCTTTAATAACAGACTCTAAAATCTTACCAATGACTGAAGTCAGGCTAACTGGCCTATAATTTCCCGTCTTCTGCCTCCCTCCCTTCTTAAACAGTGGTGTTACATTCGTCACCTTCCAGTCCTCTGGGACCCTTCCTGCCTCCAGTGATTCCTGAAAGATCATCACTAATGCCTCCACAATTTCCTCAAGCTATCTCTTTTAGGACCCTGGGGTGTAGTCCATCCGGTCCAGGTGACTTATCCACCTTCAGCCCTTTCAGTTTCCCCAGAACCTTCTCCTTAGTAATGGTCACTGCACTCACCTCTACCCTCTGGTTCTCCTGGAGCTCTGTCATCCCACTGGTGTCTTCCACCGTGAAGACTGATGCAAAGTAACAATTCAGTTTGTCTGCCATTTCTTTGTTTCCTATTATTACTTCTCCAGCCACATTTTCTAGGGGTCCAATGTCTATTTTTGCCTCTCTCTTACCTTTTATATATTGAAAAAATCTCTTCCTATCTTCCTTCATATTACTAGCTAGCTTGCACTCGTACTTCATCTTCTCCCCCCTTATTGCCTTTTAGTTGTCCTCTGCTTGCTTTTAAAGGCTTCCCAATCCTCTGGTTTCCCACTAATACTCGCCACTTTGTATGCCTTTTCTTTAGCCTTTATGCTGTCCTTGACATCCCTCGTCAGCCATGGATGCCTTGTCCTCCTCTTAGCATGTTTCCTCCTCCTTGGGATGAATTTCTGTTGTGCCTCCCTCCTCACCCTCAAAAACTCCTGCCATTGTTGTTCCACTGTCTTCCCTGCTTTGCTCCTTCTCCAATCAACGCTGGCCAGCTCCTCCCTCATGTCTTTGTAGTTACCCTTATTTAATTGTAATACCGTTACATCAGATTGCAGCTTCTCCCTCTCAAACTGCAGGGTAAATTCTATCATATTGTGGTTACTGCTCCCTAAGGGTTCCTTCACCTTAAGTTCCCTAATCAAGTCTGCCTCATTACACATCACCAAATCCAGAATTGCCTGTTCCCTAGTACGCTCTGTCACAAGCTGCTCCAAAAAACAATCTCTTAGACATTTCTTGGGATCCACTACCAACCTGATTTTCCCAGTCCACCTGCATATTGAAGTCCCGCATGATTATTGTAATATTGCCTTTTTACATGCCTTTTCTATCTCCTGATTTATTTTCTGCCCCACATTCTGACTACTGCTAGGGGGCCTGTACATAACTCCCATCAGAGTCTTTTTACCTTTGCGATTCCTCAACTCTACCCACAGAGATTCTATGCCTTCTGATCCTATATTGCTCCTTGCTATCGATTTAACTTCATTCCTTACTAACAATGCAACCCCGCCCTCTTTGCCCATCTGCCTGTCCTTTCGATAGGACATATATCCTTGGATATTTAGATCCCAGCCCTGATCCCCTTGCAGCCACGTCTCTGTGATGCCCACAACATCTTCCTGGCCAATTTCAATGTACGCAACAAGCTCATTTACCTTGTTCCGTATACTGCGTGCATTTAGGTACAACACCCTCAATCCTGCATTGGCCACCTCCCTTTTCACACTCTCCTCAGTCACTGTAACCTGTACTGTGGCCCTTTTTGATTTTTGACTGTGGCTTCTCTGCCTTACACTTTCCCCCTTACTGCTTTTTGTTTCTGGCCCCATTTTACTTCCCTCCTGACTTCCTACATGAGATCCCACCCACCTGCCACATTAGTTTAAACACTCCCCAACAGCCCAACAGTTGCTTTGGGCAAGGACCCACAAGTTAGACTGGTCAGGATGGTGAGTGACTTGGAGGGGAACTTCCAGGTGGTGGTGTTCCTATCTGTCTGCTGCCCTTGTCCTTCTAGATCAGAGATTATGATTAAGAATAGTATGTAATTGTAGAAAATGGGAATCAATTTGGTCATTCCCTTAATGTACAAATTACAGTCAAATCCTTTGAATTTAGTCTTTGATTGGAAAGTAAATCAAAAGTAGTGATAGCAACAAAGCAACTGCTACTTAACTTTAAGTTTTCAAGTGAAAACAATGTCTCATAATCAGAAATGTTAATTAGAAGAATTTGATTTTTTTTAAATGTTATCTCGTGGATCACAGTAGGAGGTGTTTTAGGCTTTATATTTTCCAAAGCTAAAGTCAGACTCATTATAATTTTCATTTACGGTATGGGGTAGTTCACAATAATTAAATAGGATATTCTACTACATTACCATCTTTTTCTTCCAATAATTATTGTTAGTTGGCATGTGTTGAAGGTTCTGTACCTTTGGGCCATTTTTAATTAGCATAAGTTTATTTGTCTGCACTCCTAATTTGGATCTACATGGTGCCTCTTAGCAACATCATCAAAAACAAGAAGGTTAGATCCCCTTTAAGTTGTTACTCAGCCCCATCTCACCATTACCTCTTGAACCCCTCCAGTGGTTCTGATATGGCACACTGCTTGTCTAATATCCAATATTGAATGAGCAGAAATTTAATCTAAGTAAATATTGGGAAGACTGAAGCTATTGTGTTTGGGCACTGCATGATTCCCTCGATATCGATTCCATCCCCCATCCTGACAACTAATGTGGCTAAACCAGACTGCTTTCCATCTGTCCATAGCCTTGTGCCTGCCTAACTTTGTCACTCCCTCTGGCCCGACAACTCTCCAAAATTTCTGTCCTCCAATTCTGACCTCTGCTGCATTCGCAACTTCTATCACCCCACTATTGGTGTCCATCTCTTCAGCTACCTGAACCCTAATCTTTGGAACTTTCTTTCTCAATCTCTCCTCCTTAAAACATACTTCTTTGATCAAACCTTTGATCACTTCTCCGAATATCAATTTATGTGATCCAGTGTCAAAATTAGTTGGTTAACACGCCTGTGAAGCACTTTCGGTTGGCTTACTATGTTAAAACTGCATATTAAATTCAAATTGTTGAATGTAACAATCTGGATAAATCATAAATGTGAAAGACTGAAATGTGTAATTTTTCAAAAACAATACTTAAGAAAAATGGACAAGTTTAAATGATGGGGAAAAAAAGCGCAAGCTATAGAGGAATAATTTGGCTTTGCCTGGTTGGTTTTTTTACCTTAAAATTGACTTTAACAAGCTGAGTTTTGGGTCATGACTTCCTGTGACTGAGTTTCTCTGAAAGTATTGGGAATGTTTAGTCATTCCAGTCATGCCTAAAGAAAATATTAAATTAGCGTCCTGTGCCTTTGTTAAAATTGGACCATTGGTGTTGACTCGATGGGCCGAATGGGCCTCCTTCTGCACGGTAAATTCTATGTAATTCAGATCTGTTGTTTCTTAAACAGACAGTAATTGTTGGCATCAACAGTCAGGAAGAGAACTGAAAGACCATTATCTGGGAAGATCCTCAGCTACAACCAAGTGAGTCTCGAATAGTGATTTTAGAGGGTGGACAGACAATTTTCTGAGCTGTGTTGTGAGTATCTCTGGCAAGGCAGACATTTGTTGCTAATCCCTAATTGCCCTTGAACTGAATAGCTTGGTATGCCATTTCAGAGGGTAATTCAGAGTCAATCACATTACTGCGTGTCTGAACTCACATGTAGGCCATGTTATATTACTTGGGAGTAATATATGTTACTCATTTGTTTATGCTTAAACTTAAACTTAACTTTGCTGATGAATACTCAAGGTCTTCCAGTGATAACCAATTATCTGTTAACTAATAAATTTACTTGTGAGTTTGATTCTTCAATACTTTTTTTTTAGAAAATATTTTATTGAAGCATTTGTAATTTTTACAGTTTAACATATTGACACTTCTAAAACAACCGCGCGGGCCAATACACACAAAACCCCCTAGAAGAACAAGAAACAGTAAACCACGACCCCCGCTTCTCCCGCCCTGGCCCCAAGTGCCCGTATACTAAGTTCCCTGCCCTTATCTAACATCGCCATGACTCCTGTTTTCCTCCCCCCACCGCTTTTCCCTCCCCCCCCCCCCCCCCTTACTGCTGACGTTCAATTTTCCTTGAAGAAATTGATGAACGGCTGTCAACTCCGGGCGAATCTCTGTATTGATCCTCTCAGAACGAACTTGATTTTCTGCAGACTGAGAAACCTTACCATATCGCTGATCCACACTCCTGACTTCGGGGGCTCCGAGTCCCTCCATCCCATCAAGATCCGTCTCAGGGCCACCAGGGAGGCGAAGGCCAGGATATCGGCCTCCCTCCCCCCCTTTGCCCCCGGTTGCTCCAAAACCCCAAATATTGCCAATTCTGGATTCGGAGTTACCCTACCTTCCAGGACTTCTGACATAACATCCGCAAATCCCTGCTAGAATTCCCTCAGTTTGGGGGCAGCACGGTGGCGCAGTGGTTAGTGCTGCTGCCTCACGGCGCCGAGGTCCCAGGTTCAATCCTGGCTCTGGGTCACTGTCTGTGTGGAGTTTGCACATTCGCCCCTGTGTTTGCGTGGCCCCCACAACCCAAAGATGTGCAAGGTAGGTGGATTGGCCATGCTAAATTGCCCCTTAATTGGAAAAATTAATTGGGTACTCTAAATTTATTTTAAAAAAGAAAAAAAAAAGAATTACCTCAGTTTCGGACATGCCCAAAACATATGTACATGTTTGGCCGGACTACCCCCACACCGTCCACATCTGTCCTCCACCTCCTCGAAGAACCTACTCATCCGGGCTACCGTTATGTGGGCCCTGTGGACTACCTTGAACTGGATCAAGCTAAGTCTAGCACAAGGCGAGGATGCATTTATCCTTTTTAAGGTTTTTCCCACAGTTCAGTTTCCAGCTCCCCTCCTAGCTCCTCTTCCCACTTCCTCTTCGCCTCTCTGATAGGGGCCCCTTCCCACTCTATCAATTCCCTGTATATCTCCGAAACCTTCCCACCTCCAACCCCTGTTTTTGATAGCACTTTATCCTGTAAACCCCTCAGGGGGGGGCGAGGAAAGCTTGGAACCTGCCTCGGTACAAGTCCCGCACTTGAAGGTACCGAAACCCGTTCCCACCCGTCAAATAAAACTCCTCCTCTAATGCCTCCAAGGTCGGAAAGCTCTCCTGGATGAATAGGTCCCCAAACCTCTCAATCCCTGCCCGCTGCCATATCATAAAGCCCCCATCCAGCCCCGCCAGGGCAAACCGGCGATTGTCACAGATCGGAGACCACACTGATGCCCCCTCCAGTCTCATGTGCTGCCTCCATTGCCCCCACACCCTTAGGGCTGCCACCACTGCAGGGTTTGTAGAATATCGAGCCGGCGAGAACGGCAGGGGCGCCATCAGTAAAGTCCCCAGACTCGTACCTTTGCAGGAAGCTGCCTCCATCCGCTCCCAGACCGACCCCTCCCCCACTACCCACTTCCTGACCATCGATATATTGGCTGCCCAGTAATAGTTAATAAAGCTCGGGAGGGCCAAGCCCCCCTCCCTGCGGATCCGTCGCAGGAGTGCCTTCTTTACTCTCGGGGTTTTACCCGTCCATACAAACCTCGATATCGCCACGTTCATACTTCTGAAAAAAGCCTTTGGGACAAAAATCGGGAGACATTGAAAAAAGAAAAGCAGTCTCGGAAGGACCGTCACCTTCACCGTCTGAACTCTCCTCGCCAGCATCAGTGGAAGCATGTCCCATCTACAGAAATCCCTTCTCATTCGATCCACTGCTTTGCCCAAATTTAACTTATGAAGCTGCCCCCAATCCTTAGCCACTTGAATCCCCAGATATCTAAAACTCCTCCCAACCACTTTAAAAGGTAACTCCTTCAGTCTCCTTTCCTGTCCTCATGCCTGGATCACGAACATCTCGCTCTTTCCCATATTTCCCATATGGGTAGCACGGTAGCATTGTGGATAGCACAATTGCTTCACAGCTCCAGCGTCCCAGGTTCGATTCTGGCTTGGGTCACTGTCTGTGCGGAGTCTGCACATCCTCCCCGTGTGTGCGTGGGTTTCCTCCGGGTGCTCCGGTTTCCTCCCACAGTCCAAAGGTGTGCAGGTTAGGTGGATTGGCCATGATAAATTGCCCTTAGTGTCCAAAATTGCCCTTAGTGTTGGGTGGAGTTACTGGGTTATGGGGATAGGGTGGAGGTGTTGACCTTGGGTAGGGTGCTCTTTCCAAGAGCTGGTGCAGACTCGATGGGCCAAATGGCCTCCTTCTGCACTGTAAATTCTATGATAAATTCTATGATTAACTTATAACCTTAAAATCGCCCAAATTCTCCTAATACCTCCATGATTTTGGTCATCCCCCCACCGGGTCTTTGACAGAGAGCAGCAAATCGTCCGCATAGAGAGAGACCCTGAGTTCCAACAGCCCCCCTCACTATACCCCGCCAGGCATTCGCTGCTCTCAGGGCCATTGCCAAGGGCACAATGGCCAGGGCAAACAGTAATGGGGAGAGCGGGCATCCCTGCCTTGTCCCCCGACATAGACTAAAGTATTCCGACCGAACTTGGTTAATTCTTACGTTTGCCACCGGAGCATGGTACAACAGCCGGACCCACTCCACAAATCCCTGCCCAAGTCCCAAACTTGCCTAAAATATCCCATAGGTACTTCCACTCCACCCAGTCAAAAGCCTTCTCCGCGTCCATGGCAACTGCCATCTCAACCCTCCGCTGGCATAATTATAACATTGAGAAGCTGTTTAATATTGGATTCAGGTGCCTGCCCTTTACAAATCCCGTCTGATCCTCCCCAATTACCTCCGGGGCACAATCCTCTATTCGAGTGGCCAGGATCTTTGCCAAAAATTTAGCATCTACATTCAAAAGGGGAATTGGCCTGTACGATCCACAGCACTCCCGATCCTTGTCTCAAATCAGGATGAGAGAAATTGATGCCTGTGATAACATTGGGGGGAATACTCCCAGCTTCTTGGACTCGTTACAAGCCTTAACCAGGGGCGGCCCCAGTAACCCAGAAAACTTCTTATAAAATTCCACTGGGAATCCATCAGGTTCCGGGGTTTTATCCGATTGCATTGCCCCCAATCTGTCTATCACCTCCCCAAGCCCAATCGGGCACCCCAGGACTTCCACCAGCTCCTCATCTACCTTCGGAAACTCTAGCCTCCCCAGGAATTGATTCATGCCCTCCTGCCCAACCAGGGGTTCAGACTCATATAGCCAGCTATAAAATTCACAGAACATGTCATTCATTCATCACCGCCGGGTCCATCACTTCCCCCTCATATCCTTTATTTTCCCTATTTCTCTCGTCACCTCCTGTTTCTTCAGCTGATGTGCCAGCAACCTGCTAGCTCTTCAATACTTTTACGAGTAGTCAAATTAAACAAGATGGAATTAGATGAACAATGATTATAATACTCGACACTCTGAGCTTGCTATACTTCTGTTCTCTAGCTACAACATACATGAAGATAGCGGGAAAACAGATTGAGCTTGTTTGTATACTCCCTGTTAGTGTTGCCCTCTAGTGATCATCTGACTGTACTGACTGCACATTAACCCTTCATGTATTTACATATACAGAGATCACTACAGATCAGACCAGGTTAGAATGGAAGATTTCCTTCCCTAAAAGACTTTAGTGAACGAGATGGGTTTTAAACATCGATCAACAATGGTTTCATGGTCACCATTATCTTTAAATTCAAATTTTATTAATTGAATTTAAACCCATGCCCCCATGCACTGAGCCTCTGGAATTCAGTCCATTGACATTATCACTCTGCCACCAAGTCTCTTGAATGAATTGGAGAATGCGGTCTGATTGCTTCTCACATATATAGTGAGCATGCTACCATTTGAGCTCATTTGCCAGGCCCTGTTGTTGAAGCTTGAGAATGAAGATGAATAGCGGTGTAGAAGAAAAGAAAGAAGAAGAGGACAGGATGGACAGGCAACTTTCACATTAAAAGAACAAAGAACAAAGAAAAGTACAGCACAGGAACAGGCCCTTCGGCCCTCCAAGCCCGTGCCGACCATGCTGCCCGTCTAAACTAAAATCTTCTACACTTCCTGGGTCTGTATCCCTCTATTCCCATCCTATTCATGTATTTGTCAAGAAGCCCCTTAAATGTCACTATCGTCCCTGCTTCCACTACCTCCTCCGGTAGCGAGTTCCAGGCACCCACTACCCTCTGTGTAAAAAACGTGCCTTGTACATCTACTCTAAACCTTGCCCCTCGCACCTTAAACCTATGCCCCCTAGTAATTGACCCCTCTACCCTGGGGAAAAGCCTCTGACTATCCACTCTGTCTATGCCCCTCATAATTTTGCAGACCTTTATCAGGTCGCCCCTCAACCTCTGTCGTTCCAGTGAGAACAAAGCGAGTTTATTCAACCGCTCCTCATAGCTAATGCCCTCCATACCAGGCAACATTCTGGTAAATCTCTTCTGCACACTCTCTAAAGCCTCCACATCCTTCTGGTGGTGTGGCGACCAGAATTGAACACTATACTCCAAGTGTGGCCTAACTAAGGTTCTATACAGCTGCAACAGGACTTGCCAATTCTTATACTCAATGCCCTAGCCAATGAAGGCAAGCATGCCGTATGCCTTCTTGACTACCTACTCCACCTGTGTTGCCCCTTTCAGTGACCTGTGGACCTGTACACCTAGATCGCTCTGACTTTCAATACTCTTGAGGGTTCTACCATTCACTGTATATTTGCTACCTGCATTAGACCTTCCAAAATGCATTACCTCACATTTGTCCGGATTAAACTCCATCTGCCATCTCTCCGCCCAAGTCTCCAAACAATCTAAATCCTGCTGTATCCTCTGACAGTCCTCATCGCTATCCGCAATTCCACCAACCTTTGTGTCGTCTGGAAACTCACTAATCAGACCAGTTAAATTTTCTCCAAATCATTTATATATACTACAAACAGCAAATGTCCCAGCACTGATCCCTGCGGAACACCACTAGTCACAGCCCTCCAATTAGAAAAGCATCCTTCCATTGCTACTCTCTGCCTTCTATGACCTAGCCAGTTCTGTATCCAACTTGCCAGCTCACCCCTGATCCTGTGTGACTTCACCTTTTGTACTAGTCTACAATGAGGGACTTTGTCAAAGGCCTTACTGAAGTCCATATAGACAACATCCACTGCCCTACCTGCATCAATCATCTTTGGGACCTCCTCGAAAAACTCTATCAAGTTAGTGAGACACAATCGCCCCTTCACAAAACCAAGCTGCCTCTCCCTAATACGTCCATTTGCTTCCAAATGGGAGTAGATCCTGTCTCGAAGAATTCTCTCCAGTAATTTCCTTACCACTGACGTAAGGCTCACTGGCCTGTAGTTCCCTGGATTATCCTTGCTACCCTTCTTAAACAGAGGAACAACATTGGCTGTTCTCCAGTCCTCCGGGACATCCCCTGAAGACAGCACTTTAAAACTTACTGAATTGAGGTCACTGTTCCCGAAATGCTCCCCTACTGAAACTGCTACCACCTGGCTGGGCTCATTCCCCAATACCAGGTCCAGTACAGCCCCTTCCCTAGTTAGACTGTCTACATATTGTTTTAAGAAGCCCTCCTGGATGCTCCTTACAAACTCTGCCCTGTCTAAGCCCCTGGTACTAAGTGAGTCCCAGTCAATATTGGGGAAGTTGAAGTCTCCCATCACCACAACCCTGTTGTTTTTACTCTCTTCCAAAATCTGTCTACCTATCTGCTCCTCTATTTCCCGCTGGCTGTTGGGAGGCCTGTAGTAAACCCCCAACATTGTGACTGCACCCTTCAAAGCCCGGATACTGAGCTGCCAGTTTTCCAATCTGCCGCTGGCCTCAGACCACCACCTATGAAATAATGGTGGAGGTAGGAAGTTAATATTTTGGTCTCATTTGGCACAAAGGTGAGGAAAGAAACTGGACACCTCCCTTGCCACTTGTGACACTGTGGCAGCGGCAGGAGCAGGCTGGAAAGGGCAGCGGGTGGAGAGGGGAAACGCTGGGGAGCGACCTGTAAATGATACTGCTGGCATCCACAATCAAAAGAGCAGCTAATTGACAGCACAAGTGGTTCTGGCAGCTCACCAAACTTTATCAAATGTTAACTAAGTACCAATTTTCTCACGTGATTGATCAGGATGCTTGAGCATTTTGTGATGGATTTTATATGTACATTCCTCTTATTTTTAAACAATGATAGAAATGCATATTTTTGGCAATTTATGACCCACAAATAATAAAATTGTCAGAACATGCAGTTGTGAAATGCACAATTTTTCAGACAGTTTTCTGGAATAAACAACTGATATCCAATCATGGGAGTAGGTCTTATGATAATGCCACTTTAACACTTCTCAAGCAGAGTGACCACTTCCAATGTCAGAACTGTCAGAATTTGTACGTTGAGCTATGGATTGTGTAAAGTTTCTGGAGATTAGGACAACAAAGATTTTGAAAAGCCCAATATTCAGAATAGCTGATGGTAACACTATTACCTGTTATAACAATACATCAGCACGTAGATGTAGGCCAGAATTCTTTGTCCGTTCGCACCAGTGGGATTCTCCAACCCACTGCACTAAATGGAGTTTCGGCTGAGTTCCGTTCTCACTGGCAGCGGTGGCAGGGCAAACTCGTACCAGAGAATCCCAGCCACAGAAAGAGAGTTTCGAAACTCAGAACATCTAAAAATATTTCACAGCCAATGGGGCATTTCTGAAGTGTGCTCATTGTTATAATGGAGAAGATGCAGGAACCAATTTGCACAATTTACAAGGTTCCACTAAAACAAAAACCAGAATTTTGTTTCTTTAGTAATGTTGGTTGAGGGATAAATATTGGCCAGGACATCTGCACAGCTGCCCTCCTGTTCTTTAACTAGTTTCATGCAATTTTTCACATCTGTCTGAGAGGGGCAAATCAGGCCGTATCAGGCCATATTTCTGAAAGGCTGCTGTTGTTAAAGATATAAACATTGGACTGACATACGTGGTAAGGGAATAGTGAGTAAAACTGTGGACGAGAAGCGAACGGATTAATAAATTCCATTCTTTGTGGCAGGAAGGAAACAACAATTAGTGGGTAATTAAATGGGCTGAAAAACCCTTTCTCAATGGCCACTAAATTTAATGGGGATGCATTTCCATCCAGCATCTTCTGAGCAACCACTGTAATATCAGCAGAAGTGCCCAAGAACGTTCGGGAGAAATTCTCCGTTTCAGAGAAGTGTTGATGCCGGGATAGAATCGGTGGGCTCCTTCAAAACAAAATTGGTGCCGCTCCTGGAGCAATTCGTCAACTGTTAATGGGCTACCACTGGCACCAGGTGGGACACGATCGATTCCAATGAAAAATTATGTCGGATTCGTCGGGATCGGGACGAGGTTAACAAGGGCTGCCCCACCCACTCACATAACTGGTTGGCAGTTAAGTGTCAGTCACTTAAATCTACCTTGATCTAAAAGCAGGAGGGGAAGGGGAATCAATTCAGGACAATTTAAAAAGAGCAACTTGTAACCTCACTCCCAGTGAGTTCTCCCAGTGAGCCAGAAAAGACACAGACAGAGTGAGACAGAACCAAGAGTGATTTTGGCAATTTGAATCTAGGTGGGAATTCGAAGCTGGGTGGGGAGGAAGTGCTTTTTCTCCCTGGTAAGTGACTGGTAAATAGTGTTTCTGTTTTCTTTTTCTTTTCATTGGTATATTTATTTGTATTTTTCTTCGTTGTTTATTTATTTATTTATTTTGGGGGGGGGGGAATTGTAATTGTTGAAGTTAACCGAAGGTTTAAGACATGGCAGGAGATCCCAGATCCGTGTCATGCTCCTCGTGTGCGATGTGGGAGCTCAGGGACACGTCCACTGTCCCTGGCTCCTTCACGTGCAAGAAGTGTGTCTCCTTACTTGAGAAAGGACGTACTGGCACTGGTACTGGCACTGGAGGGTGTGCAGAGGAGATTCACTAGGTTAATCCCAGAGCTGAAGGGGTTGGATTACGAGGAGAGGTTGAGTAGACTGGGACTGTACTCGGTGGAATTTAGAAGGATGAGGGGGGATCTTATAGAAACATATAAAATTATGAATGGAATAGATAGGATAGATGCGGGCAGGTCGTTTCCACTGGTGGGTGAAAGCAGAACTAGGGGGCATAGCCTCAAAATAAGGGGAAGTAGATTTAGGACTGAGTTTAGGAGGAACTTCTTCACCCAAAGGGTTGTGAATCTATGGAATTCCTTGCCCAGTGAAGCAGTAGAGGCTCCTTCATTAAATGTTTTTAAGATAAAGATAGATAGTTTTTTGAAGAATAAAGGGATTAAGGGTTATGGTGTTCGGGCCGGAAAGTGGAGCTGAGTCCACAAAAGATCAGCCATGATCTCATTGAATGGTGGAGCAGGCTTGAGGGGCCAGATGGCCTACTCCTGTTCCTAGTTCTCATGTTCTTATGACACTTCAGAGACTGTCAAGCTGCAGCCGCATATCAGCACTCTGCTCCCCACACACACTCACCTCATCCAACTAGATGGAGAGCAGCACCCCGGTTCACTGATGCGGAGCTGGAGACTATGCTGGATGCTGTGGAGGAGAGGCCGGCTACCCTGTACCAGGGTGGGAAGGAGGCTGCCACCCGCTGCAGTACACTGGGCCTGGGCGCAGGTGGCAGAGGCCATGAGCGCCATGGGGCCCACCGCCAGGACCAGCCAGCAATGCAACAAAAGCCTGCACAACATTGTCAGGACGGCCAGGGTGACTAGCCAGCACGGTGCCCCTGGCACTAAACCCCGTGCCACACACCCGTAGCCCTGCCCTCCATCCACCCGGAGGACAACCGGACCTCACCTGCCGGCAGTGTGCATGCTCCTGACCCTGCACTACATAGCGGCAACCATGGCCTTGTGCTGCATGCATCTGACTGCCTAACACTCTGCACTCTCTGTCTCCGCCCCAGAAGAAGGCGGCCTACAATGGCAGGGAGAGGAAATAGACTGGAGGAGGACAGCCGGACTTGCGGCTCCTTAGTGTTGGGTGGGGTTACTGGGTTATGGGGATAGGGTGGGGGTGTGGGCTTGGGTAGGGTGCTCTCTCCAAGAGCTGGTGCAGACTCAATGGGTTGAATGGCCTCCTTCTGCACTGTAAATTCTATGATTTTACCGCAGAGGAGCAGTGGGCACTGGATCTGGTCGGTGGGCCCGGAGAGAGGAGGCAGAGGTCGGCATCCAGCGAGCAAGTGAGACCCCACTGAGTTGCATGGTATCCCATGGCACATTTATCACCACCCCCACTACCCCCACACCCCGTCTTAATCATCACCACCTCCACACCATCCCCCACCAGACCACACCCACACCCCCACCCTCCCCACACCATCTCCACACCCACCCTCCAACACCATCCCCGCACCCACACCACCCCCACACTTCCCCTCTACCACCCCGCCCCCCCACACCCTCCTCCAATGACATCCACCCGCACAACCCCTCTCGACCATCACCCACCACGCCAACCCACGATCCAATCATGCTTTATGTCTTGTGTCTTGCAGTATCACCTGGCAATGAGATGGGTCCTTCTGGTGTCCCCCACCCCGACCCCAACCACAATTACAACCTCAAGTGGATAGCAGCGAGGAAGAGGACATGGACAGTGACGAGAGCCCTCGAACCGCAGACCGAGAAACCCAAAGCACCAATCCAGGTATGACACATACTTCCTGACACAACTGTGTCCAACACCCTCCACCATCCCAGAGAAACTCACATTGGTTGGGCACTTTAGTGAAGAGGCTCCTGGGGCACGATCTGGTGCGCACCACACATGTCCTGTGGTCCATTAGGTGGGTGTAGGAACCCCCGAGGGGCGGATGATTGGAGGGCTGCCCAACCCCAGGGACTAGCTGCGGTCTGGATGGGTTTGGGGCTTCTGGAAAGGGTGGTCCCATGATTAGGGGAGATGCAGTTGCAGAGCCAGGGCCTACATGAAGGGTTGTCAACAGCATCCAGCACCTGCTGGTGCAGGTGGAGGGGTCCAACCACCTGCAAGGGCAGGAGATGGTGCCGAACATGCATGCCACCCAGGCCAAAGCCACGTAGCTGGTATCCATGGTGGAAGTCTTCGGGATGGAGGTGTTTGCCATGGGTCAAGATATCCCAAGCCTGGGGCGCTCTGTGTGTGCGGTGGCCGAGAGCCAGGATAGGACTGCCTATCACAGGCATCTCTGTACCAGGGCCACCTGGACAGTTCAGCTGCACTCCAGAGCGCGGCCCAGTCTCAGCGGATCATGGCCAAGGCCGTTGGCGGCATTGCCCAGGAACTGGCTGACCTGAGCCACTCACAGTGGGAGGAGGTACAGTCACTGGGTGACATGGCACAGACCCAGAGGAAGGTGGCGCAGTCATTGACAGATGTGACACAGTCCCAGAGGGAGGTGGTTTACTCCCTCATGTTCCGTGGCTGTGAGCATCGAGGCACTGGTGGTGATGGGCGTGGGTCTCTGGGACTGGGATGCAAGAGTTGGACTGTGCATGGATAGTGGGGTGGATTCTGAGGGTGGCTGCGCGGGATGGGGGGTGAGTACGCCCACACAGGGTGTCACAAGAGACTGTTTAGCACAGGGCTAAATCGCTGGCTTTGAAAGCAGACCAAGGCAGGCCAGCAGCATGGTTTAATTCCCGTAACAGCCTCCCCGAACAGGTGCTGGAATATGGCGACTAGGGGCTTTTCACAGTAACTTCATTTGAAGCCTACTTGTGACAATAGCGATTTTCATTTCATTTTCATTTAATTTCACTCCACACTTCCATGAGCCACAATGGACAGTGAGTGGGTGCGCAGCAAGAGGCTGCCTTGCGGGCCTCGGCAAAGGTGATCCACGCCTGGACACACCGGTCTCATCTCCTGATCACCCCCCCATCTTCTTCGCTGTTCCCCCGGTCCCTATCAGACGCCCACCCACCCTCCCCGACAGCCGATGGTCGTGCCTCTGCATATCCTACTCCTCTATGTCCCTCAATGACCACGGCGCCTGTTTCCCAATTTTTTAAACCACAAGTGAAACACACCGTCGGTAATTCCTCCTGGCTGAGGCGGGGCATTGCGGAGGCCCCGGAGAATACTGTGACAGGCCTGTGAATGATATGCGGACGGCCTTTACTGTACCTGCGGAGTCGAATACATTGACACTGCTGCCGAGGCACCGGAACATGTCTTTCTGCCGGGCACCCAGCTCTGGCCATGATTTTGTCCTCATTACTGATTTTCCGCCAAATCGCCTCTCCCGATTTCGGCATCGGCCGACGAAGAATCCCCCCCTTAATTTTTGAATGGGTGAGACTTTCCATTTTTGATTCTGACTTCACCAGGGCCAGCTGGTAATGTAATTATCCCTGGTGATCTTTTCTTTTATTCATTTTTTGCGATTTGGACTGGGATACATGTTAGGAACACGTTCACAGTTTTCCAGCACATACCTGCCACTCAAGCATACGGTCCCATGATTTTCAGTTCATTACAGTGAATGGCTGCTATGACACTTCACAATGAATTGGTTATAAGTCAGGAAATTGTGTTGTCACAAAGGAAACGACAAACCATCAAAATACATGAACAGCTGAAGGGTCAAAAGTTCGTACAAAGCTCTTGTAGAATGATGTTGCAATGGCTGCCTCGGAGGAAAGAGGATTGAGATAATCCAACTTTTTTATTCTAGTGAAAAAATCATAGTGTCAAAAAATCATAATGCTGCTGGGGACTGTCAAAAGAAGTTCAAGGCCTGAACTTCAATTACGTGTCTGTAAGCTGAACTTATTATTTTTTTGTTTGTTTCTTTGTTTGTTGCATACATGCAAGAAACAGGATAACATGGCATGTTATTCCCCAGTCACTGTGGTGAGCCTTCCCAAAATGAAGCAAATTGGGGTTCTCGCCGGCTCGTAAACTATGGCTGCAAGCTGAAATCTGTACAATGTTCTGGATTTTATGAGAGAAGTAGTGTTGAGGCTAATAGTGCTCATTGTTACTCACAGGAAATCAGACAACATCTACCTGCCCTCCCCTGCTCCGCTGCAATTTTGTAAGTGGCGAGGGAGGTATGCAGTCATCCATCTACCCCTGTGCCAACTCAGTCCTGTAAGTGACCAATTAATGGCCGCTTGAGGGTCACTTCCTACCTCTATCACTATTTCATTGATTGCGGGCTGATGCCAGTGACGGATTGGAAATCTGGCAAACACAGCTCGGGTTTTGAGCGGGACATTGGGAGGTGCCTCCCAGTTTCAATTGGGTTATCATCCACCCCAAGCTCCAAACATCCCAGTATTTTCCCCCTCCCTTACCCTTTCTACCCCACCTCCAAGCCACCTCAACTTCCTCAACAGGACTTGCCAGCCAGCTGTTGGGACCAGAGAGCTGCTAACCATCCGATTGACTGGCAGGTCTTAAAGGTGGGACTTTCTCTCCAGCTACAGGTAGAAATCTTACCTTAATATAATTTAAAAAAAACATTTTTTTAAATTTAGAGTACCCAATTCTCTTTTTTCCAATTAAGGGGCATTTTAGCGTAGCCAATCCACCTACCCTGCACATCTTACGGTTGTGGGGGTGACACCCACGCAGACACGGGGAGAATGTGCAAACTCCACACGGACAGTGACCCGGGGATGGGATCGAACCAGGGTCCTCAGCGCCGTGAGGCAGCATGCAAACCACTGTCCCACCATGCCGCCCTTCACCTCAACATAATTAATGTACCAACAGATGTTAAATTGTTACAGGGCCACAGGACTGGACAGGATACATCTGCTTCTGCATCAGTACGACACCTGCTCACTGAACACAAACCCCAGCCATATATTCAGGACTATAATCACCCTTTAAAGCCACCAGTATTATTGTACATGCCTTGATGCTGGACTACAGATGTTTCTGTGTTATGGTCTAGCAGGCGGTAAGTGCAGTGCGAGACAAATCCCAAAATAGAAAATCAATCAATCATATCTGTTTTTATACTTATTTTACCACAACAAAATATGTGTACTGAAGTCAGGAGCATGAATTTGTGGCTCCTGACTTCAGTACACATATTTTGGAGATTTTAAATATTAAAATAAAACATTTTATTTTTCAAAAACTCGGAACACCCAAGATTACATTTTACACATTTAAAATGAGTCTCACAGAACATTCTCCCCAAAAGATTCTTACCTGATTAGACTCACAAATAAACACCCCTTTCAGCAACAGTCCTTATTGATAGTCAATCTATAAATTTCCAGTAATATTACCACAAGGCACAACCCATTGTTATTGTAGAGGCAATATTTGCAACGGCTTCTCTCTCTTCATCTCTCTCACTCAGATATGGAAGTTCAAGACTTGCTTTCTGGAACAGCCAGATAGTTCTCTGGGGTGGCTGAAGGCTACTCACTTCACTTCTTCTTGGTTCTGTCCCACCTCAGAGCACTCTCTTCAGGGGATCTTACATGGCCGCACCTAACACAGCTCCAACCTCTATTTAAATATGGTTTTCTGATTTAATCGTTTCCCAATTGTCCTTATCCTTCTTTGAAATTTACCTTTCCCAGATGATGAAGACCTTTTATGTTCTCCTTTTGGCCATCACTTCCAGGTAACACAAAATCTAATAATGGTGCCTCACTTACTGATGACTTTGTCAAAATTGTAAATTCTTCCTTACCTCCTTTAAAATTCAACACCTAAAAACCCAAATCCTCACTTATCTTATAATGCAAATTTCTACCCATGTTATGTTTACATGTAGAACACCCAACTCGACCCCATTCATTTCAAATGCCTGTCTTTCAAACCTAATCTTTTTTTGTCCTTACTTTTATCCGCACTTAGGCCACAGATTAATTATATTAGTCACACCACAATATGGTTTACAGAACACAGTAGGCTTCAGAAAAATTAAATGACAGCATTTTCTCCACAGCTGTCACAAATGACATAGTGCCATTAAAGTCTCCTTTGTGAAGTGGAGCCTCCAGTCACACTGCCCTTCAGTTAAATTGTGATCAGGTATTCAATTCCAGAGGCCAATGCAGTAGGAGATTCCATGTGCCTGTCCATCCTTTATGTTTTTCCTCTATTTCCTCGCACACTGCTATTCATCCTCAAGCCCCAACAGCAGAGCATGGAGAATCAGCTCAAATAGCTCATTTTGCAAAATGCTTACATTGCGTGAGAGAGGTAATGGGATTGGTACCCACATTATCAAGTTCTATTTAAGGAGAGACAGTAATCCAGAGGCTCATGATAATACTGTGAGACACAGATGAGAATCGCACTATGCCAACATGTAGAATTTGAATGCAGTTAATTAATACAAATATCTGGAATACAAAGCTAGTAATGGTGACCATGAAACCATTGTTGATTATTGTAAAAATCCAACTAGTTCACTCTTTCTCCTGAGGGAAGGAAATCTACCACCCTTACCCGGTCTGATTTACATGAGACTTTAGACCCACAGCAATACTGTTGATTCATGACTGCCCTTTGAAGTAAGCTACTCAATTCAAGGGCAATTAAGGATGGGCAATAAATTCTGTCCTTGCCAGTGATTCCTACATCCCATGAACGAACTAAAAAGATATGTGTGGTACTGCATATTTGCATTTTTTCTGCATATTTGCAGAAATAAAGAAAGAAAGAAAATACTGACCTGGATGCTGCGCTCCACCAAAAGATATATGATATTGATACTTATCTTTAAGTAAGATGGGGGCCAGTTTCGCTCAGTTCGCTAGTCTGCTGGTTTGTGATGCAGAATGAGGCCAGCAGCACGGGTTCAATTCTCCCACTGGCTGAGATTATTCATGAAGGCCCGCCTTCTCAACCGTGTCCCTTGTCTCAGGTGTGGTGATCCTCAGGTTAAATGACCACCAGTCAGCTCTCCCCTGAAAGAGAAAAGCAGCCTATGATCACCTGGGACTATGGCAACTTTACCTTTACCTTATTGTTATGGGCCAGGGCTTAGAAACGCCAAAGTATATTATGAAGTTCACCTGACCTATTCTGTTGAATTTGGCTAGGATGAGCACAAAAGCCTGCACTTCAGGTTTGATTCATTAGACTTCCTAGGTGCTATAATCAAAACAAGGTTTTTTCTAAGAATATAGTTTATATATATATATATTTATATATAAAAACACAGCAAGAATTGTTATCAATTACAAACATAAAGACACCACACAGCTACAGTAATCTATGTATATAACACCTAATGACACCCAATAGCTGTTCCAATTCAATAACAAAATCCAATTAAACCAAAACCGCCTTTTAAGGCCGTGGCCCAGCACACTGTATTCTCACTTGAATGGGACTGAAATTCTGATCCAGTACCAACCAGCAGATTCAAACTCCTTCCGGAAAGGAACTATATCTTTAAAGTTACCAAGGCAGTTAGCCACAACTGGAACAGCTTTTAAAATGAAAACAGAGAAAAACAGGGAGAACACTTCTTTCTCCTTCTGTAGTCCAAAGCAGTCAAACTGAGACTGAAACCTAAAAAATACCCTCTCACCTAACAGTCACAGCCCAATGTGCGACAAGTCACATTGTAAACGTTTCTTAAAGGGACACTCACATGATTGATACTTACTAGATATGTATTTACTAAACTTGCAGAAAGGTTAGTGATTGTCCATTTCAGTGTAACTGCCCTTTGAAAGGTGTAGTGAGCCTTAGTTACTACCAAATAACATCCCTGACACTTAAAATGAACTTTTAGAAGTTTGGAGCAGCATTCCTTTGTATTTTAGTTCGTGTTGCGGATTTTAAGTTGGAGTTTTGTTGCTCTTTTTGCCCGTTTTGTTTCTCTTTCTCTTAATTCCATCTTTCTTTCCTCCCTATTTAGTTTTCTGTGGAAAGAACAAACAAAGAACAAAGAAAAGCACAGCAGAGGAACAGGCCCTTCGGCCCTCCAATCCTGTGCCAACCATGCTGCCCGTCTAAACTAAAATCTTCTACACTTCCTGGATCCGTATCCCTCTATTCCCATCCTATTCATGTATTTGTCAAGGTGCCCCTTAAATATCACTATCGTCCCTGCTTCCACCACCTCCTCCGGCAGCGAGTTCCAGGCACCCACTACCCTCTGTGTAAAAAACTTGCCACGTACATCTCCTCTAAATCTTGCCACTCACATCTTAAACCTATGCCCCTAGTACTTCACCTCTCTACCCAGGGGAAAAGCCTCTGACTATCCACTCTGTCTATGCCCCTCCTAATTTTAGACTTCTATCAGGTCACCCCTCAACTTCCGTCGTTCCAGTGAGAACAAACCGAGTTTATTCAACCGTTCCTCATAGCTAATGCCCTCCATACCAGGCAACATCCTGGTAAATCTCTTCTGCACCCTCTCTAAAGCATGCACATCCTTCTGGTAGTGTGGCGACCAGAATTAAACATTATACTCCAAGTGTGGCCTAACTAAGGTTCTATACAGCTGCAACATGACTTGCCAATTCTTATACTCAATGCCCCGGCCAATGAAGGCAAGCATGCTGTATGACTTCTTGACTACCTTCTCCACCTGTGTTGCCCCTTTCAGTGACCTGTGGACCTGTACACCTAGATCTCTCTGACTAGCAATACTCTTGAGGGTTCTACCATTCACTGTATATTTGCGACCTGCATTAGACCTTCCAAAAGGCATTACCTCACATTTGTCCGGATTAAACTCCATCTCTCTGCCCAAGTCTCCAAACGATCTAAATCCTGCTGTATCCTCTGACAGTCCTCATCGCTATCCGCAATTCCACCAACCTTTGTGTCATCTGCAAACTTACTAATCAGGCCAGTTACATTTTCCTCCAAATCATTTATAGATACTACGAACAGCAAAGGTCCCAGCACTGATCCCTGCGGAACACCACTAGTCACAGCCCTCCAATTAGAAAAGCACCCTTCCATTGCTACTCTCTGCCTTCTATGACCTAGCCAGTCTGTATCCACCTTGCCAGCTCACCCCTGATCCCGTGTGACTTCACCTTTTGTACCAGTCTACCATGAGGGACCTTGTCAAAGGCCTTACTGAAGTCCATATAGATAACATCCACTGCCCTACCTGCATCAATCATCTTTGTGACCTCTTCGAAAAACTCTATCAACATGACATCCCCTTCACAAAACCAAGCTGCCTCTCACTAATACGTCCATTTGCTTCCAAATGGGAGTAGATCCTGTCTCGAAGAATTCTCTCCAGTAATTTCCCTACCACTGACGTAAGGCTCACCGGCCTGTAGTTCCCTGGATTATCCTTGCTATCCTTCTTAAACAAAGGAACACCATTGGCTATTCTCCAGTCCTCCGGGACATCACCTGAAGATAGTGAGGATCCAAAGATTTCTGTCAAGGCCTCAGCAATTTCCTCTCCAGCCTCCTTCAGTATTCTGGGGTAGATCCCACCAGGCCCTGGGGACTTATCTACCTTAATATTTTTCAAGACGCCCAACACCTCGTCTTTTTGGATCTCAATGTGACCCAGGCTATCGACACACCCTGCTCCAGACTCAACATCCACCAATTCCTTCTCTTTGGTGAATACTGATGCAAAGTATTCATTGAGTACCTCGCCCATTTCCTGTGGTTCCACACATAGATTCCCTTGCCTATCCTTCAGTGGGCCAACCCTTCCCTGCTATCCTGTTTCTTTTTATGTATGTGTAAAAAGCCTTGGGACTTTCCTTAACCCTATTTGCCAATGACTTTTCGTGACCTCTTTTAGCCCGCCTGACTCCTTGCTTAAGTTCCTTCCTACTTTCCTTATATTCCACACAGGCTTCATCTGTTCCCAGCCTTCTAGCCCTGACAAATGCCTCCTTTTTCTTTTTGACGAGGCCTACAATATCTCTCGTTATCCAAGGATCCCAAAATTTGCTGTATTTATCCTTCTTCCGCACAGGAACATGCCGGTCCTAAATTCCTTTCAACTGACATTTGAAAGCCTCCCACATGTCAGATGTTGATTTACCCTCAAACATCCTCCCCCAATCTAGGTTCTTCAGTTCCTGCCTAATATTGTTATAATTAGCCTTCCCCCAATTCAGCACATTCACCCTAGGATCACTCTTATCTTTGTCCACCAGCACTTTAAAATTTTCTGAATAGTGGTCACTGTTCCCAAAATGCTCCCCTACTGAAACTTCTACCACTTGGCTGGGCTCATTCCCTAATACCTGGTCCAGTACAGCTCCTTCCTTAGTTGGATTGTCTACATATTGTTTTAAGAAGCCCTCCTGGATGCTCCTTACAAACTCTGGCCCGTCTAGGCCCCTAGCACTAATTGAATCCCAGTCAATATTGGGGAAGTTGAAGTCTCCCATCACAACAACCCTGTTGTTTTTACTCATTTCCAAAATCTGTCTACCTATCTGCTCCTCTATCTCCGCTGGCTGTTGGGAGGCCTGTAGTAAAGCCCCAACATTGTGACTGCACCCTTCTTATTCCTGATCTCTACCCATATAGCCTCACTGCCCTCTGAGGTGTCCTCCCGCAGTACAGCTGTGATATTCTCCTTAACCAGTAGCGCAACTCCGCCACCCCTTTTACATCCCCCTCTATCCCGCCTGAAACATCTAAATCCTGGAACGTTTAGCTGCCAATCCTGTCCTTCCCTCAACCAGGTCTCTGTAATGGCAACAACATCATAGTTCCAAGGACTAATCCAAGCTCTAAGTTCATCTGCCTTATCCGTAATACTTCTTGCATTAAAACATATGCACTTCAGGTCACCAGACCCGCTGTTTTCAGCAACATCTCCCTGTCTGCTCTTCCTCAGAGCCATACTGGCCCTATTCCCTGGTTCTCCCTCAATGCTTTCACCTTCTGACCTATTGCTCCGGGGGCAGGGGGATGGGAACCGTTGCAGAAAGTTGGAAGATAGTAAAACAGGGACAGAAACAAAAGGCAGTAAGGGGGAAAGTGTAAGGCAGAGAAGCCATTGTCAAAAATCAAAAAGGGTGACAGTACAAGGTACAGTGACTGAGGGGAGCTCAGTGAATAGGACCAGGAATACTAAAAGGAATAAAATGGGAAGTCAAAACATTAATGGTAAGTGACGCGGCAAGTTGTTACATGAAGATATGGGGTCAACGACAAGGAAAATTAGGAGAAAGGTTAAGAGGAAATATAACTTAGGAGAGGTTACTGATCGAGGTGTTAAGATTCAGAACAGAGGTAAAAAAGCCAACATAAGTGTACTTTACCTGAATGCTCGTAGTATTTGGAATAAGGTAAATGGGTTGATGGCGCAAATCATCGTGAATGACTATGATTTAGTGGCCATTACTGAAACATGGTTAAAGGATGGTCACGACTGGGAGTTAAATATCCGAGGGTATCAAACTATTCAGAAGGACAGAGTGGATGGTAAGGGAGGTGGTGTAGCTCTGTTATTTAAGGATGACATCTGGGCAATAGTAAGGGATGACATTGGTGCTATGGAGGATAAGGTTGAATCCATTTGGGGGAAATCAGGAATAGTAAGGCGAAAAAGTCACTGATAGGAGTAGTCTATAGGCCACCAAATAGTAACATTATGATGGGGCAGGCAATAAACAAAGAAATAACTGATGCATGTAGAAATGGTACAGCAGTTATCATGGGGGATTTTAATCTACATGTCGATTGGTTTAACCAGGTCAGTCAAGGCAGCCTTGAGGAGGGGTTTATTGAATGTTAGCGTTAGTTTCCTGGAACAGTATGTAATGGAACCTACGAGGGAACAAGCGGTCCTTGATCTGGTCCTGTGTAATGAGACAGGATTGATTCAGGATCTCATAGTTAGGGATCCTCTCGGAAGGAGCGATCCCAATATGGTGGAATTTAAAATACAGATGGAGGGTAAGAAGGTAAAATCAAGCACTCGTGTTTTGTGCTTAAACAAAGGAGATTACAATGGGATGAGAGAAGAACTAGCTAAGGTAGACTGCGAGCAAAGACTTTATGGTGAAACAGTTGAGGACCAGTGGAGAACCTTCCAAGTGATTTTTCACAGTGCTCAGCAAAGGTTTATACCAACAAAAAGGAAGGACGGTAAAAAGAGGGAAAATCGACCGTGGATATCTAAGGAAATAAGTGAGAGTATCAAACTGAAGGAAAAAACATACAAAGTAGCAAAGATCAGTGGGAGACTAGAGGACTGGGAAATCTTTAGGAGGCAGCAGAAAGCTACTAAAAAAGCTATAAAGAAGAGTAAGATAGATTATGAGAGTAAACTTGCTCAGAATATAAAAACAGATAGTAAAAGTTTCTACAAATATATAAAACAAAAAAGAGTGGCTAAGGTAAATATTGGTCCTTTAGAGGATGAGAAGGGAGATTTAATAGTGGGAGATGAGGAAATGGCTGAGGAACTGAACAGGTTTTTTGGTTCGATCTTCACAGTGGAAGACACAAATAACATGCCAGTGACTGATGGAAATGAGGCTATGACAGGTGAGGACCTTGAGAGGATTGTTATCACCAAGGAGGTAGTGATGGGCAAGCTAATGGGGCTAAAGGTAGACAAGTCTCCTGGACCTGATGGAATGCATCCCAGAGTGCTAAAAGAGATGGCTAGGGAAATTGCAAATGCACTAGTGATAATTTACCAAAATTCACTAGACTCTGGGGTGGTCCCGGCGGATTGGAAATTAGGAAACGTGACACCACTGTTTAAAAAAGAAGGTAGGCAGAAAGCGGGTAATTATAGGCCAGTGAGCTTAACTTCGGTAGTAGGGAAGATGCTGGAATCTATCATCAAGGAAGAAATAGCGAGGCATCTGGATGGTATTTGTCCCATTGGGCAGACGCAGCATGGGTTCATAAAGGGCAGGTCGTGCCTAACTAATTTAGTGGAATTTTTTGAGGACATTAACAGTACGGTAGATAACGGGGAGCCAATGGATGTGGTATATCTGGATTTCCAGAAAGCCTTTGACAAGGTGCCACACAAAAGGTTGCTGCATGAGATAAAGATGCATGGCATTAAGGGGAAAGTAGTAGCATGGATAGAGGCTCGGTTAATTAATAGAAAGCTAAGAGTGAGGATTAATGGGTTTTTGTCTGGTTGGCAATCAGTAGCTAGTGGTGTCCCTCAGGGATCAGTGTTGGGCCCACAACTGTTCACAATTTACATAGATGATTTGGAGTTGGGGACCAAGGGCAATGTGTCCAAGTTTGCAGACGACACTAAGATAAGTGGTAAAGCAAAAAGTGCAGAGGATACTGGAAGTTTGCAGAGGGATTTGGATAGGCTAAGTGAATGGGCTAGGGTCTGGCAGATGGAATACAATGTTGACAAATGTGAGGTTATCCATTTTGGTAGGAATAACAGCAAAAGGGATTATTATTTAAATGATAAAATATTAAAACATGCTGTGCAGAGAGACCTGGGTGTGCTAGTGCATGAGTCGCAAAAAGTTAGTTTACAGGTGCAACACGTGATTAAGAAGGCAAATGGAATTTTGTCCATCATTGCTAGAGGGCTGGTGTTTAAGACTAGGGAGGTTATGCTGCAATTGTATAAGGTGTTAGTGAGGCCACACCTGGAGTATTGTGTTCAGTTTTGGTCTCCTTACTTGAGAAAGGACGTACTGGCACTGGAGGGTGTGCAGAGGAGATTCACTAGGTTAATCCCAGAGCTGAAGGGGTTGGATTACGAGGAGAGGTTGAGTAGACTGGGCCTGTACTCAGTGGAATTTAGAAGGATGAGGGGGGATCTTATAGAAACATATAGAATTATGAAGGGAATAGATAGGATAGATGCGGGCAGGTTGTTTCCACTGGCGGGTGAAAGCAGAACTAGGGGGCATAGCCTCAAGATAAGGGGAAGTAGATTTAGGACAGAGTTTAGGAGGAACTTCTTCACCCAAATGGTTGTGAATCTATGGAATTCCTTGCCCAGTGAAGCAGTAGAGGCTCCTTCATTAAATGTTTTTAAGATAAAGATAGATAGTTTTTGAAGAATAAAGGGATTTATTGTTATGGTGTTCGGGCCGGAAAGTGGAGCTGAGTCCACAAAAGATCAGCCATGATCTCTTTGAATGGTGGAGCAGGCTCGAGGGGCCAGATGGCCTACTCCTGCCCCTAGTTCTTATGTTCTTATGTACCCACCCACCTGCCATACCAGTTTAAACCCTCCCGTGTGACACTAGCAAACCTCGCGGTCAGGATATTTTTGCCTCTCCAGTTTAGATGCAATCCATCCTTCTTATACAGGTCACACCTTCCCCGTAAGAGCTCCCAGTGGTCCAGATAACGGAAACCCTCCCTCCTACACCAGATGTTTAGCCACGTGTTTAGCTGCTCTATCTTCCTATTTCTAGCCTCACTGGCACGTGGCGCAGGGAGTAATCCTGAGATTGCAACCCTAGAGGTCCTGTCTTTTAACTTTCTGCCTAGCTCCCTGAACTCCTGCTGCAGGACCTCATGCCCCTTCCTGCCTATGTCGTTAGTACCAATATGTACAATGACCTCTGCCTGTTTTCCCTCCCCCTTCAGGATGCCCGCTACCCGTTCGGAGACATCCTGGACCCTGGCACCAGGGAGGCAACATACCATCCTGGAGTCTCTTTCACGTCCACAGAAGCGCCTATCTGTGCCCCTGACTATAGAGTCCCCTATGACTATTGGTCTTCTGCACTTTGACCCTCCCTGCTGAACATCAGAGCCAGCTGTGGTGTCACTGCTCTGGCTGCTGCTGTTTTCACCTGATAGGCTATCCCCCCCAACAGTATCCAAAGGGGTATACCTGTTCGAGAGGGGGACAACCACAGTGGATTCTAAACTGACTGACTGCCCCTTCTGGTGGTCACCCATTTCTCTGCCTGCACCTTGGGTGTGACCACATTTATATAACTGCTATCTATGACGCTTTCCGCCACCTGCATGCTCCTAAATGCATCCAACTGTTGCTCCAACCGAACCATGCGGTCTGTGAGTGGCTCTAGTTGGGTGCACTTTCTGAAGATGAAGCCATCCTGGACGCTGGAAGCCTCCCAGACCTGCCACATCTCACAGTTAGAGCACTGCACCCCTCTATTTGACATTGCGTCAATTAATTAGTAAATTAAATTGTTTTAAAGTTACTGTTAACTATATGTTTTCTAGCACTAGTTTTCTACTATAAATGTGAAAGCTAAATACAGTACAGTAAAGGTTGGCACTAAATTTACTTTCTAACTTACACTTCCTTCTGCTCACAAAGGTTAAAATCTGATTGTTTAAGGCGACACCCCAGTTGCTTACTTTGTTCGCACAAGATGGTGCACTTTATGAATCTTCCATTACAGCAAATGTCAATGCAAAATCCATTGAACGTCTGAAGAAATGTGGAGATACAACAGGTAGCCCTTCCTTTACCACAGAGCAAAATTTAGCTTCATTTTGTACTTTGAATGTATACTACAAGTGCCAATGGCACTCCATGTTACTGAAAAGGGAGCTTGTCTTTACATGAAGACTTGACTGTAAAGCATTAGGCAAAGTACTTTATAGTTCTCAACATAAACACTCCAAGGTGAATTATGTGTTCTGAGCAATTAATATCACCACTTTATTGAGGTAATGAAGCCTCCCACAATTGCAGTCCTGAGACTCAAACAACCGCGCAACCTCAAACAAACCATTGTTTGCAGCAAACTACTGAGCCTTCAGAACAGTGACCACGACACCACACAACCCTGCCATGGCAATCTCTGCAAGATGTGCCAGATCATCGACATGGATACCACCATTACACGTGAGAACACCACCCACCAGGTACGCGGTACATACTCGTGCGACTCGGCCAATGTTGTCTACCTCATACGCTGCAGGAAAGGATGTCCCGAAGCGTGGTACATTGGCGAGACCATGCAGACGCTGCGACAACGAATGAACGGATATCCTGCGACAATCACCAGGCAGGAATGTTCCCTTCCAGTCGGGGAACACTTCAGCAGTCAAGGGCATTCAGCCTCTGATCTCCGGGTAAGCGTTCTCCAAGGCGGCCTTCAGGACGCGCGACAACGCAGAATCGCCGAGCAGAAGCCTATAGCCAAGTTCCGCACACATGAGTGCGGCCTCAACCGGGACCTGGGATTCATGTCGCATTACATTCATCCCCCACCATCTGGCCTGCGAAATCCTACCAACTGTCCTGGCTTGACACAATTCACACCTCTTTAACCTGGGGTTACCCCATCTCTGGATCTGTAAAGATTTAATCACCTGCTAATGCTCACATTCAAAGCATTGTCTGGCGTCTTTGAATTTGTCTATATATATGTTTCTGGAACATACCTCTTCATTCACCTGAGGAAGGAGCAGCGCTCCGAAAGCTAGTGACATCGAAACAAACCTGTTGGACTTTAACCTGGTGTTGTAAAACTTCTTACAGTCCTGAGACTATATCATAGTATCATAGAATTTACAGTGCAGAAGGAGGCCATTCAGCCCATCGGGTCTACACCGGCCCCTGAGAGAGCACCCCACCTAAACCCACACCTCCACTCTATTCCCATAACCCAGCAACCCCACCTAACATTTGGACACTACGGGGCAATTTAGCGTGACCAATCCACCTAACCCGCACATCTTTAACTGTGGGAGGAAACTGGAGCACCCAGCGGAGACCCACGCAGACACAGGGAAAACGTGTAGACTTCACACAGACAGTGGCTGAAGCAGGAATCGAACCCGGGACCCTGGCACTGTGAAGCAACAGTGCTAACCACTGTGCTACCGTGCCACCCCATTCTATACATAAAAATACTCATTCTCATTTAAATGCTTTCATTTACAGTTTAATTTCAGGGAGGTCATCGATCTGAAGTGTTTAAGGAGACACCCCACTCCTCTGTTTCTCTCACTAATTCCTGTCTGACCTGCTGAGTGCTTTTGGCATTTTTTGTTTATATTTCTGATTTTCACCAATCCAGAAGTTGAATTATGTGCTCATTAATAACAATAATCGCTTATTGTCACAAGTAGGCTTCAATGAAGTTACTGTGAAAAGCCCCTAGTCGCCACATTCCGGCGCTTGTTCGGGGAGGCTGGTATAGGAATTGAACCCGCACTGCTGACCTTGTTCTACATTACAAGCCACCTGTTTAGCCCTGTGCTAAACCAGCTAATATATCTATGCTAATATATCTGCCACTGTCCCCTGGAATAAAAACAAAGGGCTGGAAAACTCAGCAGGTCTGGCAGCATTTGTGGAGAGAGAAACAGAGGTACTGTTAATGTTTCGAGCCCAATTTGATTCTTCAGAACACAAAGGAGTTCTAATGAAGAATGATATACAACTTAGAACGTTAACTCTGTTCCTCTCTCTGAGGCTGCGACCAGACCTGCTGAGATTTTTCACAACCTCATCTACTGATTAGACACTTCACAGCCTTCTGGACTCAATATTGAGTTCAACAACTTCAGACCACGAACTCTGATCTCCATTTTGCATCCTTTTCCCCCGGTGCCAGTCTGCATCTTGTTCTCATCTTTGAGTTTAGACAGGGCTGGCCTTTATTCTGCCATCAGCACGGTTCAATTCCCGTACCAGCCTCCCCGAACAGGCGCTGGAATGTGGCGACTAGGGGCTTTTCACAGTAACTTCATTTGAAGCCTACTTGTGACAATAGGCGATTTTCATTCATTTCATTCATCACCCTCCAAAAAAAAACAAAATACTGCCGATGCTGAAGACCTGAAATAAAAAGCGAAAGTACTGGTAAAACTCATCAGGTCTGGAGAGAGGGAGAGAGAAGAGAGAGACAGTGTTAACCTTTTGAGTCCAAAATGACTTCTTCCGAATCCTCCCGTGAAGAATTGGATTTTCTTCTGCAGGTAAGGGGATTGCGAGAGAGGAATCGTCTCCATGTATTCTGCCCGCAATTGCTAGCTATAACTGGCATCAAAATTCAGATCACTCAAGCGTTACTAACTCCAAGACATGCATTATATAAACTGCAGATCAAACGTAAAGAAAACACGGATCCGATCTCAGCAGCACGGGCTTTCAAACCGACCACCCACAAAATTGCAACGATGACGCCTCAAATCGCCACATTATACCTGTTATGCTTTATTGAACTCAACTGCGGACATCAAGAGAAAAGAGAAAGTCCTATGGCTTTCCAACTTCTAAGCCCCCCCCCCCCCTTCCAACTGAAAGGTTGAGAATAATGAGTTGAGAATAATGAGCTGAACGGTGTGGGCAGGGGGTGTGGACCTGATCCCTGGTTCCTATGGTGAAAGGTCTTGGCGTCTATGATTTGCGGCTGAGCTCAAACCCGCAGAGAATCACAGGAGCGGCAGGCAAATCTGACTCTGACATCAGAAAGCAATTCCTACACCAGTACCATCTCATCATCGTCAGCAAAGCAAGTTAGTTCAAAGAGCGGATTAACTGTTTGTAGCAAGCTCCCGCTCCACCAAAGCAGCAAGGTATGTAAGTTTCAATTGAATCGCACTGTGCATGCTACACGCTTAAATGAGCAAGGCAACGGTTGTGTTAGTCACTGGCGACAAACACAATTGCAGTTCTACTCCGGGGTAAGAGCAAATTCAACTGAAGTCTTTTCTCTCCTGATTTTTGTTGTGTTAAATTGCATTTTTGACAGCAGAAGTCGTTTGGTGCTAAATGCTTGCATTTTATTTCTTGGTCTATTTAGTAAACGTCCTCCATCTGTTGGTGACTTCTGAGAGAGATGAGGTGACTTCGCAGTAAATGGAAATAGAATTAGGCAATCCAGTTTAGAGTCAGAACGCGCCAGAGGCTGCGACAGATCGCTCCAATTTTAAATGGAGGGCCGAAGGATTGCAAATATGTTTTTATATTAGTAAACAATTTCATTCCCTCCTCGGCCGATTGAAGAAAATGAAGGACTGAGGCTTTCCCCGAGAAGGAAAACATCTTTTTTCCCCCAAAGAGGTTCGTCTTCTCATTTAATCTCAAAGTACAATGGGGTTCCCTGCAAAGTATTGTGTATCTGGGTTAGCTTTACCGTGAAACTTGGATTTGTATGTTCAGTTGAAACGACTGATGTCTAATTAAATGAGGTCCTCAAAGCAGTCTGCTCTGTCTAAGGCGCACAGCTTTCTCTCTGCTCTCATCCTCACGCTGAGCAAAACTGCGAGCCGTTCCGCCGGACTGGCACCGAGAACATGGACAATCTGCCTTGGAATCCAGCATCTCCCAACATTTCCTGCAGGGGCCAGGGGGGCAGCTGTTTGCCTCCAGGTGGCAATGGGACCAATTCGACAGGGCCAGGTCCCTACCCTGACTTTTACATCGCCATCCCCATCATATACTCTGTCATATGTGCTGTAGGGTTAACGGGCAACACCGCCGTCATCTATGTCATCCTCAAAGCCCCGAAAATGAAAACAGTGACAAATATGTTCATCCTGAATCTCGCCATCGCCGATGAACTTTTCACGCTGGTTTTGCCCATAAACATCGCCGACTACCTTCTGCTCCAGTGGCCCTTTGGCGAGCTGATGTGCAAATTAATCATTTCCATTGATCAATACAACACCTTCTCCAGCATTTACTTTTTGACTGTCATGAGTATTGACCGCTACTTAGTGGTCCTTGCCACCGCGAGGTCCAAGAAGATGTCCTATCGCACTTACAGGGCAGCTAAGATAGTCAGCATCTGCGTTTGGCTCTTCGTCACCATCATTATACTGCCCTTCACAATTTTTGGCAAAATCCACGATGACCAAGGCAGGCTGCAATGTGTCTACGTGTTCCCCTCTCCTGAGATTCTCTGGTGGAAAGCCAGTCGGATTTACACTCTGCTCATGGGATTCACCATCCCAGTGTCCACAATTTGTATCCTGTACACAATGATGCTCCTCAGGTTGAGAAACATGCGCTTGAACACCAACGCAAAGGCCCTGGATAAAGCAAAGAAGAAGGTGACATTAATGGTGATGGTTATCCTAGCAGTCTGCCTCTTCTGCTGGACACCGTACCATTTGAGCACAATAGTGGCTTTAACAACAGATATTCAACAGACCACACTTATCATTGGAATCTCCTACTTTATCACCAGCTTAAGCTATGCTAATAGTTGTCTTAATCCTTTCCTTTATGCCTTTCTCGATGATAGTTTCAGAAGAAGCTTTCGGAAACTGTTAGAATGCAGAACAGCACCCTAACATTAGAGTCTGGTGAATACCCCCAATTTCTGAATATTGCATGTTTCTCTAAACTATCATCTGTTTCAAGTGCAAATATCTTCAGAGACGCTCATTTGTTAGATCGAAAAGACTTTTAAGAAGATGTTTATACCCGGGGAATCTAAATTGTGTCTAGAATTCTGGTGTGATATGTATGTAACCTGTAAATGTGCATGCTATGAAATATTACTTATATTTAACATGAAGATCAGGGTAAAGTTGATGTGAATGGTTTGCAATGTTATTGTATTATATTCTGTACTGTAATTGACACACTAATATATAACATTGAATGAGTGTCTGCTCATGATAACAGTTGTGTATTGGCCTTTACACTTGTATATAGCAATAGCAATTTAGATGTTAGACAAAATTCAAAATTTGTTTGAAAATAGTCATTCTTCCCTCAGTACATTTGCAACAATGATGTGTTTTTCACTCAGAAACGTTTATTACAGGCTTAAGGTCAAAACGTTCTGACCAAGACATAAATTGAGTAAATTTTAAAACTGAGCTGGTGTTAAATATCACCGAAAGTAGAGCTTCCCTCACTAAATTTTCAGAGATAATTTTAAAATGCTCATTATAAATCAATGCCCCAATTTGCATTCTCTTTGATAATAAGATTTTTTGCAAGTGTTTGATACTTATCGTTTTGGCTGCTGTTTCCTTTATACACTAAGGAGATTCTGTAATCACTATCAGAAAATAGAATGCTTCTCAATGCAATCATGTTCCATCTTCCATTGCTTTGGAGTTGATAACAGAGGTAGTTTCAAATGAGCTGTGACAAATACACGATTATTTTTTCAAATAGTTATGTTTGAGTAAATCATAAAATTGTTTCTAAATTAGTGCAATTTTGTTTAATAAATATAAACTTGAGACAGATTGGTGGCAGTTTCTTTTTCACCTTTACATTTATGATTCAAATTGAAGGCAAAGGGACGAAAGTTTCCTGCCCTTGACTCTAAGTAAATGATCATGATAAATAATGGACTCAAAAATGTACAATTTGACTCTTCAGTTTGTCATTCACTGTTCGAGAAGCTTGAAAGTTGGAGGTAATGACTTGTGATTTTGGTGCAACAAAAAATGTTTTATGTGATGGAAGTTCAGATAAATTGTCAGGGTATCATTTTGGGAGGTGTGCATTATTTTCCCCTCTAATTCCGTGAAGCCTCATTGCAAGTGCGTCTTCGAATGCAAAATTAATTTTCTCCTTCTAAACCTGAGATTTCCCTTGAAACAGAAGTATGTTTGTTCTTTTTGCGATATATGTACCTTTTTAACTGGTATTCACACATCTCCATAATAATTTTCATGAGACCTGACCTCAAAGCTCTACTTTAAGTCATGTAATTTTTCTCACCAAATTGGTACTTGGAACTAAGGTCAGTCCAAATAGAAATGTTCCCACCTTCTCTTTCACATGGGATTATTTTCTCAATGATAATGCATTGTGCATGATCATCCTTCAGTTGGATGATAATTCTGTTGCATTTGGGAGAAAAAAGCCTAAAAGGTTCAGGATATTTTAAAATTTGGACAAATACTTCTAAGGATTGTCTACAGACGTCACAATATGTTTCACTTGGAAATCTTTTGTAGTGTTTTTGCAATTAGTAATGAGCCATGTGGCTTTCTCATGTATGTTTCTTTGGAGCCACCTGCTGTATGCTATTAAATGCAAAATATCTAACTACACAGAACATAGTATACTCATGTGTTATGTTCTTTGAGGAATAAAAATTAATCGGCTCCCATTTTTTGTGACGGAGGGGGGAGGGGGGGCGGTAGCGGTTGCGATTTATGGTTTAGCCATGCCTGGTCCCGTTGAGCGAAACAGCAACCAAACTTTGCACTGCCTCCTCACATGCATTGCCACAAGCTGGTTGCAAGCTCAACAGAAAGCATAACAGTTTACGGGGTGAGCATATGTTCCAGATATCCTCCCCCAGCCTGCCCCTCTTAATGGGGAGCTGCACTGACTGAAAAGGAGCTGCTGCTGACACCAGTACTGTGATTGTCTGTGAGAAAGAAAATAAAACAAATGAAGCACCAAAGATGAGGGAGGATGTATGTTCACAATCGTGACACTGGAGGGAGGCCTAGCCATGGAGATCAACGTATGGAGAGAGGCCACATTTCCATAGTGGGCCAGCAGACCCAAAAGGGCACTTGAATGAGGAATGAGAACAAGTTGCCGGTGAGGAATATGGCCCCGAACACCTGGCATCAGTGTTGTAAAGTATTAAATGACCTTACGTGATGATCAAGGCTGGGGAATGCATTATTTTTTAAAAATTCATTCACAGGATCTGAGCCTGGCTGGCGAGACCAGCATTTGTTGTCATCCATAAGTACATCTAAAGTGCTGTAAGGATGGGAGTTTTGGAGCCAGCTGCAAGTGAAAGAAAAGTGATTAATTTAAAGTCAGGATAGTGCGTGGCTTTGAAGGAAACCTACAGGCAGTGGCAGTCCAATACATCTGCTGCCTTTGCCTTTGTCCTTCTTGGTGCTAGATGCTATGGGTTTGGAAGGAGCAAGTTACTAAAATGCATTTTGTAGATGGTACAAAATCATAAAATTATTATGGTGCAGAAGAATGCCATTCAGCCACACATTCAGCCATTATGACTTAGTGCCATTCTCCTGCCTTTTCTCCTTAACCCTGCACATAGTTTCCATTCAATAATCATCTCATGCCCTCCTGAATGCTTTGATTGAACCTGCCTTCATCTCACTTCCACACAGTGCATTTCAGACCTGAATCACTCATTGTGTGAAAACGTTTCAGCTCAAACCATGCACAGGATTCCCTGGCCTTCCCAGCTGCGTGTCTCTCGGTGGCGGGAGACGGCTCGACATTTGCTGACAGCAAGATACTCTGTTCCCGCCGCTGTCAATGGGAATTCCCATTGAAGCCACTCCACACTGCTGGGAAAGCCACGGGCAGGGGTGCACTGCTGGCGGGAGAAGAGAATCCCTCAGCCAGCGAACAGCTGGAGAATTCCAGTCCACATTTGCTTATTTTGCAAATCAGTTCAAATCTGTTCCCTCTCATTTTCCAACTTTTTATGAGCGGGAACAGTTTCTCCCTATCTGCTCCGTCCAGTCCCCTCATGTTTTCGAACACTAATGTCAAATCAGTCTGTTCACATCTGTCCTAAAGTGTGGCACCCAGAACAGTACAAAATACTCCTAACGGCTAACTAGTGTCTTGTATAAGTTCAGCCTAACCTCCTTACTCTTGTACTCTATGTTGCTATTAATAACGCCTGGGATACTGTATGCTTTATTAACTGCTCTTTCCACCTGTCCTGAAACATTTAATGACTTATGCACATATACACTCATTTTAAAAAAAAAATGTTATTGAAGCATTTGTAATTTTCACAGTTTAGTTTAACACTTTAACATTCCTTAAACAAGCTAGCGGGCCAATGCATGCAAAAAACCTAAAAACAACATTCCCTACTACCCCTGCCCTATTTCCTAATTATCATATACTAAGTTCTCTGTCCTTGTCTTACACTACCATGCCTCCCATTTTCCTCCCCCACCTCCCCCCCCCCCCCACCTTACTGCTGACATTCATTTTTCCTTGAAGAAGTCGATGAACGGTTGCCACCGCTGGACGAACCCCTGAATTGAGCCTCTCAAGGCGAACTTAATCTTTTCCAGCCTGAGAAACCCCACCATGTCGCTGACCCACACTCCTGACTTTGGAGGCTCCGAGTCTCTCCATCCCTGCAAAATCTATCTCCGGGCCACCAGGGAGGAGAAGGCCAGAACATCATGCTCCCTTCCCCCCTGGGCCCCCGGATCTTCCGATACCCCAAATATTGCCAATTCTGGACTCGGAGTATCCCTCCCTTCCAGGACTTCTGACATAACGTCCGCAAATCCCTGCCAGAATTCCCTCAACTTCGGACACGCTCAGAACATATGTTCATGATTCACCCGGCTTCCCCCACAGCGTCCGCACCCATCCTCCACTTCCTCAAAAAACCTGCTCATCCGGGATACCGTCATGTGAGCCCTATGAACCACCTTGAACTGAACCAGACTAAGTCTGGCACAAGACGAGGATGAATTAACTCTCTTCAAAACCTTTTCCCATAATTCGATTTCCAACTCTCCTCCCAGCTCCTCTTCCCACTTCCCCTTCACCTCCCTGATAGGGACCCCTTCCCACTCCATCAACTCCTTAGACCCTCACCTCCCAAACCCCATTTTTGACATTACCTTATCATGTAGTCCCCTCAGGGGGAGGCGAGGAAAGCTTGGAACCTGCCTCCGGAGAAAGCCTCGCACCTGTAGGTACCGAAACCCGTTCCCACCCGGCAACTCAAACTCCTCCCACATATATACTCATGTCTGTTGCTCCTGCACACCCTTTGGAGTTGCACCCCTGATTTTATATTGTCTCTCCATGTCCTTCCTACCAAAATTAATCATCTCACACTATCAGTATTGAAGTCCATCTGCGACCTATCTGCCCATTCCACCAACTTGTCTGTGTCCTTTGAAGCTCTACACCATCCTTCTCACAGTTTAAAATTCTTCCAAGTTTTGTGTCATTTAAAAACTTTGAAGCTGTCCCCGGCACACCAAGGTCTAGATCATAATCAAATATCAGGAGAAACAAGAGTCTGTACACAAATCCCTGGAGAACACCACCTAAAACCTTCCTCCAGCCCACAAAATGACCATTAATCACTGTTTCCTCTTACTCAGCCAATTCTATATTTACATTCCAACTGCCCCTCTTCCATGAGCCAAAACATTTCTCACAAGTCTTTTGTGAGGCACTGTATCAAATGCCTTTTAGAAGTCCTTGTCCACTATATCAACAGCACTGCCAAAATCAACCTTCTCTTTTACACCATCAGAAAACTCCAGCAAGTTAGTTGAACACAATTTTCCCTTAATAAATCCATGCTCGCTCTTCTTCATCAACCTACCTTTTTCTATGTGATTATTAATTCTGTCAATATATACTACTGCCACTGTGCACCAGTAGTTACAGTGTTGGAGTGGGTGCCAATCAAGCAGACTGCTCCTGGATGGTGTTGACCTGCATGTGTTGTTAGAGCTGCATTCGTCCAGGCAAGTGGGGAGCATTCCAGCGCACTCCTGACTTGTGCTTTCTTGATGGTGGTCAGGCTTTGGAGCATCAGGACATGAGTCAGGAGGAGACTCAATGATGGTAATTGTTATAGAGTCATAGAATCACAGAGGTCCTTCAGCCCATTGTATCTGTGCCAGCAATCAAGCACTTATCTGTTCTAATCCCATTTTCAAGCACTTGGTCCATAGCCTTGTATGCTTCAAGTGCTCATCTAAATGCTTCTTAAATGTTGTGAGGGTCCCGCATCTACCATTCTTTCAGGCAGTGGATTCCAGATTCTCACAAACCTCTGGGTGAAAAAGATTTTCCTTAAATACCCTCTGAATCTTCTGCCCCTTACCGTAACTCTATGCCCCCTGGTCATTGACCCCTCAACTAATGGGATGAGTTCCTTCCTACTTACCTATCGGTATGCTTCATAATTTTGTACACCTCAATCAGGTCCCACCTCAGACTTCTCTCCTCTAAGGACATCAACCCCAGCCTAATCAGCCTCTCTTCATAGCTGACACACTCCAGCCCAGGCGACATCCTGGTGAGACCGATGCACATACATCCCAAAATCCCTCTGTTCCTTTATACCTTCCTACCTCCCTGCACTTTCTATACTCCTCTAAGGCACCCATTATTATCTGCCCCCAGTATTTGCCATTACCATTCCTTATCCAATCCTGTATTCCCTTTACATCCAGGGCTCTCTGGGCATTTTGTTCCCACCTTTTAATGTTACAGGAAGATGATGGCTTTTTGCTCTCTTTATTTCCTTTTTCAATGACTCCCACTGCTTTGAATTTTCCTACAAGTAGCTGCTCCCACTCCACTTTGCGAGATCCTGTCTTATCCACTTAAAATTGGCCTTTCCCAATTCAGAACCTTCTATATTTAGCTGTGCATGACTCCTGACTGTACTTCCACTCTGCAACCCACTCCCCTGTCAAATGAGTTTACTTTATGTTTCTATTAGTTGTAATGATCGACAAAGAGATTGATAACTTTTAAAAAGAGTTTTGAACTTACAATTTCAAGCTGAAGGAATGACATGACGAGGTTTCATTTTTTAAACCTATACTGTAATAAATGGCTAAAATAAACTATTGACTAAACGTTATTTATTTTGTGGCCAATTTATACTTTAAATGACACAAATTGACATTCCCCCTTTAGACTTATCGACCATTGCACTGTCCATAGAATTACAGCCCTTTTAGAAAACAGTCCACAGTTGCTGTCAGCTTCCAATGGGCTCCTGTATCTTAATTTTGCTGAGCAGTAACTTCAAATGACCATCTCCATGCACTTTCGTCAAATTTTGTAGAGTTTCTTAAATCTATCACCAACAGTAAAGCCTGTTCCAATGATTCTGCTTTCCCCTAGTCATGCCAGAACAAAACTCAGAATCCTTAGAAGGCTTCAGGATCTCTTCTACAAGACTGTCCCCTTCTGCATCCAACTGTGGTACCTGGCAAAGCCATGCAGCCTTTTTCTCGGCTGACCATAGAGAGCTGCTGTCTGATATGTAGGGAAGCCAGTAGCCTGATCTCATAAATGGCTTCCACTGCCATATTTCCCATGACAATGTGAACACATTAACCTTGCATCGGGGTAGAAATGTTGATTAGCTATTCTTGAACCTCAACTCCCTTTCTTCTTAGAGGAAAATGGACAGTTTAAAGCATAAATGTTTCAAATCAAATATCTACAACACCTTTCTGGGACTTTAGGAGACCCCCGGCATTCACCCTAAATTTAAACATACCGCCCAAAATATAATAATTTCGTAAACCTCAATATTGTATGTGAACACACCAACCACTTTCACTTGCTTTATCAATGACCTTAGCTCTACAGGTCAGGAGTGGAGATGTTTGCAGATGATTGCACAATGCAACAAGATCTGGACAACATTCAGGCTTGGACTGGTAAGTGGAAAGAAACATTCACACCATTCAATGGCTAGGCTATGACCATCCCGAGAGAATCTAACCACCTACCCTTGAAGTTCAATGACATTAAAGCTGAGAGATGGATGTGCTGCAGTGAGCGGGTGAAAACATTACGTATGATGCTGTTTCTGACATGTAACCAATGTGGAGTCCTGTTCAGTAATAGGAGAAACAAAGTTAGTGAATTGCAAGTACTTCACCTCTCTGTCAGTTGTGTGCTGTGTTGACTATTGTCTTTTATCTACTGCACAGACATTACCAGAGGCTCAACGAAAGATCAGGGTGGAAGAAATGCAGTCATTTGAGGATGAGCAATACTCGGGGGGGGGGGGGGGGGAGAACTATCATATGATTCATGCACACCCTCCACCAGCATTGATACACTCACCTCATGTGATCCAACATCACAGATGGAATGAGTGGCATAAGTTAGAAAAACTTCAAATATGAGAGTCCCCACTAGGGGCCTAATGGAGCATCCAGCTATGCTCAACAGAACATGGGTGCTGAACGTCAAGGATCATACATTAAACATGTACTTGTTAAGCAGCAAAAGGAAATATGTGACCATCTGTCAGAATTGCCAGGTGCAGTGAGGTCTCTAGCACAGAATATGGAAAAATGCCAAAACTACCACCTTCCTTGAAAGAGTGATAAACCTCATAGAAGATCAGGCAAGACCATGATGGTAGCTATATAACAATGGCAGCTACCTTGAGAGAAACATGGGTCAAGCAATTGACTTGATGGCTGAGCACCACAACTAAATGGAATATATTATTTAGATTGAGAGGGACTGGACAACTCTGCGAGACAGAGGGATCTGGGGTCCTGGTACATTCATCTTGACTGATAAGACTATTAAAAGGCAAAGGGATAGATAGGAAAGTAGAGGCCACAATCAGGTCAGACATGATCTTACCAAATGGTGGAACCAATCTTGAGAGGTTCAGGGGCTGTTTAGCACAGGGCTAAATCGCTAGCTTTGAAAGCAGACCAAGGCAGGCCAGCAGCACGGTTCAATTCCTGTAACAGCCTCCCCGAACAGGTGCCGGAATGTGGCGACTAGGGGATTTTCACAGTAACTTCATTTTTTTCTTAGGGGCTGGTTTAGCTCACTGGGCTAAATCACTGGCTTTTAAAGCAGACCAAGGCAGGCCAGCAGCACGGTTCAATTCCTGTACCAGCCTCCCCGTACAGGCGCCGGAATGTGGCGACTAGGGGCTTTTCACAGTAACTTCATTGAAGCCTACTCGTGACAATAAGCGATTTTCATTTCATTTTCATTCCATTTCATTTCATTCTTATATTTAAATGTATGTTTGTAAGTGCAGCCATGTGCTCATCCATATAATTAGCAGGGAGGTGAGGGTTGGCCCTGAGAGGCAAGAGTTGATTGTATTGGGGATCTCCTCAATGTGCCCTCAGGCCATGGTCCTTCACGTGACCCCTTTGGCAAAGGCACAGCAGTTGATTCCCAATCTCACGGCCAAGACTAACCTTGCACGTATGCCAATGGGGCAATCTTTGGAAGGGCACTGTGGAGCTTAACACCTTTAAATGAACTGTGTGGCACGAGATTCTTGTGCTTCTTGAACCATAGAATCCCTGTAGTGCAGAAGTAGACCATTCAGCCCATCAAGACTGCACCAACCCTCTGAAAGAGCATCCTACCTATCCCCACTCCATCAACCTATCTTCGTTATCCCATCTAACCTATGGATCAATTTTATCATGGCCAATCAACCTAACCTGGGGAAAACCCACACGGACACTGGGAGAAAGTGCAAACTCCACACAGCCAGTCACCCAAGGCCAGAATTAAACCTGGATCCCTGGTGCTGAGAGGCAGCAGTGCTAACCACTGTGCCACCATACCAGTTTCACGCGAATGAGTATTCATAGTTGGCAAATGTTTTACAAGTAGGAACCCACCATTAGGCTGGTTTGAGGCCTGACATGTCGCAAACACACAGTTGACTTGGTCTCTGCATTTCAACCTATCATTATAAAACTGAAATTTTATATCCCACATAATTCGATCACACCACACATTTCTTACTTTTGCCGGCTCCATAAAATCCCGCCATGGTTTTAAATGTTGATGCCACACTTTATCTCTCCAAAGTGTCTGGGTGCTATGAAGCCAAGCCCCTCACTGTAAGACTGTTTCAAGGAGATGCTCCCATCAGCATTGTCTTGCACTGTGGCTGACCAATTTACCAATAATTCTGCAATGCTAATGACTTGATGTGCCAATGTCTTTCTTACATTACTGGTATGCCGACAGAGCATGCGAGAAGGTGACTTCTCAGCCCAAGACCGCACAACCCAAGACCGCAAGAAATGTCAGAGAATCGTGACCACAGCCCAGTCCATCACACAAAACTGCCTCCCATCCATTGACTGCATCTACACCTCCTGCTGCCTGGGGAAAGTGGGCAGCATTATCAAAGAACCCTCCCACCTGGCTTACTCACTCTTCCAACTTCTTCCATTGGGCAGGAGATACACGCACAAATAGATTCAAAAACAGCTTCTTCCCCGCTGTTACCAGACTCCTATGTAACCTCTTATGGACTGACTTGATTAATACAACACTCCTGCATGCTTCACCCGATGCCGGTGTCTATGTAGTTACATTGTGTTTATTTTATTTATTTTCATGTACTTAATGATCTGTTTGAGCTGTTTGCAGAATAATACTTTTCACTGTACCTGGGTACACGGGACAATAAACAAATCCAATCAAATGGTTCTTTATTGGTGTTTTAATTGCCTTAATAGATTGGGCATTTCACCCATAAGGTTTTCTGACCATATCCCTTGGAAAAACGATGGGAAAAACGATGGGCAGGAAGGCGTCACATTACCATTAAACATTCATTTCTGAAATTTTAGCCCACCAAAATCAATTCTGCCTCCAACGTCCCAGAAAAATAAACCATATTTATTGCAAAGAACTAGCAATCCAATCAATAACAATTTTTTTAAAATTTAGAGTACCCAATTTTTTTTTCCAATAAGGGTCAATTTAGCATGGCCAATCCACCTACCCTGCACATCATAGGGCTGTGGGGGTGAGAGCCACGCATACACGGGGAGAATGTGCAAACTCCACACTAACCCGGGGTCCTCGGTGCCGTGAGGTAGCAGTGCTAACCAATGAGCCACTGTGCCACCTGCGAGCAAAAGCATTCGTAGTAATATTCGATTGATAAACCTAATCTGCATAACTATGAAGTATAATGTCATGTCGCATCTTTTAGCAGAAGAGCTACATTTAAAGTAGATTCCAGAGAATAATTTAGGGCATTTGATTGTTTTAAAACTGACCCATTCACAGAAATGACGGCCAACAGTTCTCTCCACTGCCTTCGATTTTATTTTTTTAGTCGCTTTGGATTAAATAATGAAGGGAATATATGGGCATGATCTAACGACTGCATCTTGCCCGACACTAGACGTGATGTGGCTGGTAAACGGGGATGCATTGGTGGATCGAGAGATCGGGGCGCCATTTAAAAATCTCTAAAGATCTCTTCCTGGGCTGACGAGCGGAGCCTTGAAGGTAAATGAAGGTAAGTGCAGCCTCTGTGGGGCCTTCCATGCCTCGGCCCCCCAAAAATGACAGAGTCCCGTTCGATAGCGGGGTCATTCCCGGCGCTACAAACACCCCGCTAAACCCGCCCACAACAGGACTTTGTGTTTTCCCTTCGTTAAATCACGCCCTATATGAGGGATGAGTAGACCTTTTATTTGTTGCAAATGGGTTGCATGCTTTTGTGCATGCATTAGAATAGCAATATTAGAAGATCAGTAAGATCACAGGACTTCATGTGCTTGAAATCTTTGTTTCTATTAACTCTATTTTGTTAGCAGGAATGAAAAGAAAATTGCCATTCTTGATATGCCTGCTGCAATCATGCTTTTCTGTTTCTCCAATATCTCATGAGGCAGCATTTATTAACCAATATAAATACCAGAAACATATACTATTCCAGCTGTTGAGTGGCAAGATAATAATAGGAAATGTCTCATATTTTACCAACCTGGCCTTGATAGTAGCAATAAAGCCTCAAGTTGTACATTTTCTGGAGAGAGGAGGCAGCTGCGATATATGTAACAAACAAGGAAGTATGGCAGCATTTGACAGGAACAGTGAAATGCATGTCAAATACAAGAAGGAGCTCAGGAGAAGTGAGCAGAAAATTGCAAAATCTAAAGTGGAGGGCACAAATGGAAACATATGAAGAATCATAAAATCCCTATAGTGCAGAAGGAGGCCATTCAGCCCTTCAAGTCTGCACTATCCCTTGGGTCCGCTCATCAGCCCTTGGAAAAAGTACCCTGCTTAGGCCTATGCCCCATCCAATTCCCATGACCCAGTAACCCCACCTAACCTTTCGGACACTAAGGGCAATTTAGTATAACCAATCCACCTAACCTGCACATTTTTGGATTGCGGGAGGAAACCGGAGAACCTGGAGGAAACCCACCCAGACACGGGGAGGAAGTGCAAACTCCACACAGACAGTCCCCGAGGCTGGAATTGAACCTGGGTCCCTGGAGCTGTGAGACAGCAATGCTAACCACTGTGCCATCCTGTCACTCTTAATTGCAGATAGGTAAAGACTCATGGACTAACCAGCCTGCCCCACGCAACTGAGAAGCCCGGTACATTGCAATATATGCCTTCTCACCCCACCCAAAACTGGGTGATCTCCCAAGGTGGACAGAAGACTAATTGGAAAATTTGGGAAAACAAATCTCGAAAATTCCCCTCTGGAAAATTCCCCTCTGAATTGGAATCAAAGTGAGTCCATGAGATCATTTGAGCAATGATAGTGCCATGCAATTATTATCTTTTAATAAGATTACACCTACCCCACCCAGGAACAAGGTTCCAGCGAATTGTAAAGCGAAATTATTATTATTGCAAAGGTGCAACACCTGATGTGTGCAGATTACGCAATTTTACAAAAAAAAGACAGCTCAAAAGCTTTGGAGAGCAACAGGAAGTTATGCCCCTCCTTTGCCTTCTGCTCTCCTGGAGTTTAGTCCTCCTGCTCCATTGTCATATCCCTGATGGCTGCATATACGTTCACTGACCAGAAAGAAACAGACACACTTTCATTTGTCTCACTGCCATATTTATACCCAAAAGGTGTTCTATTTGTTCTAAAAACAGAAACTGCTGGAAAAACTCAGCAATTCTGGCAGCATCTATGAAGAGAGAAACATGATTAATATTTTGAGTCATCTTTCGAGCTGTTGGGTGGGTTCTCCGTCGGGAAAGGCGATTGGGCAGCGAACCGGTTGTGAAGCCAAAATCATGGAGTTTTGGACGGTGGAGGGCGCCCGCTAGGATGCCATGCTCTTGTGCTTCGACAGCGGCGTCAATGCATTCTATTCCACACGTCCAGTAAACGCCGTTGGCATATCATTTGTAGGTCAGACCCTGTATTCTCCGGGGTCTCCACGATGTACCACCTCCGGGAGGAATTACCGACAGCGAGGTTCACTCGGGGTTTCAAAAATTGGGAAACAGGCGTTTCTGAGGTTGCTGAGGGAGAGAAATGGGGTACGGAAAGTACCCAACATTCCCATTGTGTGCTGACACTGTGCCGCTGGCCGGGTGGGGCTTCTGCCAGGACCAGGAGGAGTAGCAGGGGGCGGCAAGGAAATGCCGTAGAAGTCCACCGATTCTGTCCCGGCGTCAACACTTACGGCAGAATTCTCCTTTTCAGAAACTAAGGGCAGAATTCTCCGCTTGCCGATGCCAAAATCGCATTCAGCGATCGGGCAGAGAATCCCTTTTAATACCAAAATTGGGGCGGCGCCTGTTTTCAGATGCTCCGCCCCCTACAAAACAGCATCCTCAGTGAGCACGCCACCGCATGCTGTTGGGGCGGCCTCAGGACGTCACCTGAAGACCGTTCCCCGATGCTCCGCCCCCAATGGGCCGACTTCGCAACGGCGTGAGTCACTTGTGCTCTGAGTTTTCGTCAACCTCGTGTGGTGGCTGCAAACTGTGTCCAGTGGCGCCACAGTCGGCGGGGGCGGGGGGGGGGGGGGCATTCCACTAGCCGGGGTGGCTTTGGCGGGTTCTGGGGGGACTGGTGGGGGGTGTTCCGGGGGTGGTGAGGGGGCACTATCTGGCAGGCCGGGACTGTGCACAGCTGGCGGAATGTTGTACGGCCTGAAGGCTGCAGGCCGTCGCTGTGCATATGCATGGCCCTGGAGCCAGTAATTCTCCGGCTGTTTCTATTGGGAACGAGTTGTAGATGCTAGCCTCCCACTGCGCGGAGCATCGGTGCGGGGGCTTCAACGACCTGTTCATCGTAAGACTAGACACATTCTCCAGACATAGCCTCAAAATCGAAGAATCCGGCCCCCCAGTGTTGACTCCGGGACTGAATCGGTGGTGTTCTACAAAACTAACAAACCGTTGTCATCTACCCCGGCAGAGTTGGACACACGCCACCGTCACATCTTCCAAAGTCAGATTAGCCTTCTTGAAAGTGAACCCTTGGAAAGCAACGGGTCCTGTCGGAGTCTCTGGTCGAGCACTCAGATCCTGCAAGGGCCAACTGGCGATGTGTTCGCAGATATCTTCAACCTCTCCCTACTCTGTTCCGAGGTTCCCACCTGCTTCAAGAAGAACTCCATCATACCGGTGCCAAAGAAGAACCAGGCAACAGCCGCAATGACTACAATCCGTTTGCCTTGTCATCTATCATTATGAAGTGCTTTGAGAGTTTGGTCATGAGACACTTAAACGCCATACTCCCAGAATGTTTTGATCCACTGCAATTCGCATACTACCGCAACTGGTTGACAGTAGGCACCATCTCCCTGATCTCCCTGGCCCTACCACTCTTCCCTGGAGCATCTCGACAACAAGGATCCCTATGTCAGATTCCTATTGACTGAATACAGCTTGTCCTTCAACACCATAATCCCAGCCAAGCTCAGAACAAACTCCAAAACCTAGGACTTGGTTCCTTCCTCTGCAACAAGGTCCTCATAGAACACAATCAGTAAGGATAAACAACAAGACCTCCTCCATGATAGTCCTCAATATTGGGGCCCCACAAGGCTGCATGCTTAGCCCCCTACTATGCTTCTTATACACAAAAGACTGTGTGGCAAAATTTGGCTTGAACTCCATCTACACATTTGCTGATGTTATGACCGTAGTGGGTCTAATCTCGAACAACAATGAGTCAGAATACAGGAAGGAGATGGAGAACCTTGTGGCATGATATAACAACAACAATGTCTCCCTTGTCAGCAAAACTATGGAGCTGGTCATTGTTTACTGGAAGCAAAGTATCGGACACACCCCTTTCCGCATCAATGGTGTTGAGGTGGAGATGGTTGACAGCTTCAAATTCATAGGTGTGCACATCACCATCAATCTGTCCTGGTCCACCCATGTCGACCAAGAAAGCACAACAGCGCCTAAACTTGCTCAGGAAATGAAGGAAATTTGTCATGTCTTCATTGACTCTTACCCTTTTTTACAGGTGCACCAGAGAAAGTATCCTTTCTATGACAAAGAGTCATCGGACTCGAAACATTAGCTCTTTTCTCTCCCTACAGATGTTGCCAGACCTGCTGAGATTTTCCAGCATTTTCTCTTTTGTTTCAGATTCCAGCATCCGCAGTAATTTGCTTTTATATAGAAAGTATCCTATCTGGCTAGTAGGGAAAGCGGGCAGCATAAGCAAAGACCCCTCCCAACCAGGTTATTCTCTCTTCCTACCTCTTCCATTGGGCAGGCGATACAAAAGCCTGAGAACATGAATTTACAGGTTCAAAAACAGCTTCTTCCCCGCTGTCACCATAGATTATCATAGAATTTACAGTGCAGAAGGAGGCCATTCAGCCCATCGAGTCCGCACCGGCTCTTGGAAAGAGCACCCCACCCAAAGTCAACACCTCCACCCTATCCCCATAACCCAACCCAACACTAAGGGCAATTTTGGACACTAAGGGCAATTTATCATGGCCAATCCACCTAACCTGCACATCTTTGGACTGTGGGAGGAAACCGGAGCACCCGGAGGAAACCCACGCACACACGGGGAGGACGTGCAGACTCCGCACAGACAGTGACCCAAGCCAGAATCGAACCTGGGACCCTGGAGCTGTGAAGCAATTGTGCTATCCACAATGCTACCGTGCTGCCCCTAACCAGACTCCTGAATGACCCTCTGTGGACTGAACTGATCTCTTCACACATCATCTCCACTGAGTAGTACTACACTCTGTATGTTTCACCTAATGTCTGTATTTACATTGTGTATTTATCATATGTCCTATGGTTTTCATGTATGGAATTATCTGCCTGGTCTGTATGCAAAACAATACTTTTCACTGTATCTTGGTACACATGGCAATAAATCCAATCCAATCCAATCCAATCCAAAGTAACATGGTAATATCTCAGATAACATCCCAGACGTAAGCTGCATGGGAGCAGCTCCATGCATGGCAGCAACCAGAATCTGTATATAATTAAGGATTACTAATAAATGGTTCATATTTAAACATTCAAGTCCCAAGATCTCATCAATGAGACACCAAACAGACCCATAACACAACACTTGTTGAAATAGATAATAAAGCATCTAAGCTCTTATTCTAATACAAACTGTGTATTAGGTTGATTTCATCAGCATTAATATTCATATTCTTGGTTCCCCAACAGCAAATATTTCCTGAAATGCTTTTATTCAGTCCCATCACATACTATTGATGCTTAAGTCTTTACATGGTATAGAATAACAACAATATCACTAGACAGGAACAATATAGGAATATAATACATGCTTGAATTTTATGTAAAAAAGAAATCTGATGTGACAAGGCCACCAAGGTGTTTATTCTGAGTTTCAGAAAGAGCAAAGTCTCCCCTGCAACCCCATCCCACACACAATCATTTGCAATTTCCCTGTATCTTATTTTCCTCTGATTAGGCACAACATTTATCAAAATGTTCTTGTTTCCAGCACTGTGGTCTCTTGAATCTTCATAATTTCTCCCTCATTTCATATTATACACTTGTAGGACATGGTTTATAATTAATACAGTGATATTCTGTTAACACTAACTGATTACAGAAATGGATTTGTTCTAATTCCTTGATCAGATGGAAATCCTGTTCCTGAGTCCAAGGATTAACATGTCTCTGTCCATATCTTCTCTATTAATCTAACAGCATGAGCAGCAAGAAATCTGCCTCGGCATGGCAATAATAGTGCTGTCAAAATCAACTAACACTTTCACTGCAGGCTACAGAACTGTATAGAGGGGTTAAATCATGCAGCTGCCTGATGTTTGACCACCCTTAGTTTTCAATCTAAATGGCAGCAGAAAGAAAACAGACATTGATTGAGGAATTTGCAAAGGCCCATTCATTTTAATAGAACGCCCAGCGATGAGAATTAACTCTTCACGTTCAGTGGCACCAAAGTTCAAGGGAATTATGGCACAACATATTTGCCCAGTAATTTTCTCTTTTATGCCAAAAAACACGTTCTACAATGAGACATACTCCATAAGGTTCTCCCTCATCTGAAACTGTACAGGCAGGAATGTATGCGTTTGATTGTTTACATTAACAGTATATATCTTTAATAAGACAGAAGTAAATGCAGCATTTAAGATGCTGATAAACTGTTATCTTATTACTATATTTACCAGACTGATTCCAAGGATAGCGGGACTGTCACATGAGGAGAGATTGACTAGGCTGGGATTGTTCTCGCTAGTGTTCAGAAGAATGAGGGGAGATCTCATAGAGACTTATAAAATTCTAACAGACTAGACAGGTTGGCTGGTTTAGCACAGGACTAAATGGCTGGCTTTTAAAGCAGACCAAGGCAGGCCAGCAGCACGATTCAATTCCCATACCAGCCTCCCCGAACAGACTCCGGAATGCGGTGACTAGGGGCTTTTCACAGTAACTTAATTGAAGCCTACTTGTTACAATAAGCGATTTTCATTTTTTCATTTTTCATTCAGGGTAGATGCAGGGACGATGTTCCCGATGGTGGGTGTGTCCAGAACCAGGGGTCACAGTCTGAGGATTCAGGGTAAACCATTTTGGACAGAGATATGGAGACATTTCTTCACCCAAAGAGTGGTGACCCTGTGGAATTCATTACCACAGGAAGTGGTTGATGCTGAAACTTTGAATATATTCAAGAGGCAGCTGGATATAGCACTTGGGGAGAATGGGATCAAGGGCTATGGGGAGAAGGCGGGATTAGGCTATTGAGTTGGATGATCAGCCATGATCGTGATGAATGGCGGAGCAGGCTCGAAGGGCCAAAAGGCCTCCTCCTGCTCCTATCTTCTATGTATCTATGTATACTCTTTTTCAATAGACTATACATGAATCCAAGGCATAGAACAGCAATGGTCATTCTCTTCTTTGGTTGGCATTCCATTAACATTTGCAAAGAAATTCAGATTGAATGAATTAAGCAACACCTTAGTTTTTAAGCTTCCTCAGATCATACAAAGTTGAAGTTTTATTTTCATAAATTTGGATTCTGTAGTTTCATATACGATTCATTTATATCACAATTCACAGTTGATTTATCAAGTGTTCTTATCATAAGCTGAGAATGAAGAAGAACCAGTATAACATGAGTTAGAATGAGTAAAATTACTGCCACACCAAATTTCCATTTGTCCCCATCAAGCATGATGCATCCAGAGTACATTGGCCCTACTTTGATGAAGAATCATTGTATTCCATGGGCTGGATTTAATGACCATCGCTGTGACCCTGTCCACCAACTGGAAATCTAGTTTGAACATCATCACAGCCATTTCCAGGAGCCTTGATGTGTTTAAATGTCAATCAGGCAATTAACTGCCTGCCATCAGGGTTCCTATGCCCTTAAACATGAAGATCCTGCCTCCAAGTGTTCCGGACAATCAGAGAACCGGCAGCTCTACAGTTCCAACAGTGCCAGCAAGAGCAGTGGCCACTGCTGGTATTGCAGCACGCCCCAGAATAGCAACAATGGAGAAGGCCTCACTGGACAGGTGGGTGAGTTGGGCTCGCTGGGGCCGGTTTTGAAGGCAGGAGGAGATATTTCAGCAGAGCTGATGCTTCCTGGTCAGCTGTCCCTCCATGGACAACGGGGTGTTTGATCAGGCGGAGGTCCCTCCATTCCGTCACTGGTTTAGCACAGTGGGCTAAATAGCTGGCTTGTAAAACAGACCAAATCCAGCAGCGTGGGTTCAATCCCAGTACCAGCCTCCCCAAACAGGCACTGGAATGTGGCGACCAGGGGCTTTTTACAGTAACTTCATTTGAAGCCTACTTGTGACAATAAGCGATTTTCATTTTCATTCATTTTCATTTCATTGTAGATTACAGCAGCAATGGGATGAGGCCCTTACGTGACCATTAATCAGTGATACAAGGGCTTCAATCAGCCTCACAGCAGGGAGGCCATCCTTCCCTGCCTCTTGTTTAATCGGGAGGGGTGGGAAGGACACAGGCTCTCCCTTCCTACCTTCCTACCTGAATACGGTTTCCCCATTCCCTAGTCTGCTCCCTGGGAGGGAATTAAATTCCTCCCCATGTTCCCACCTCAAATGTGGACAAGGTGTGAATAAATGTCACTCTCTTTTGTTCCTCATGTGGTTATGTTGTTATTTAAAGATAATTTGTAAAGATTTCTTACTGAGGACCAAAATGCAGGTCATAATCAATGATGGTGGAGCTACATATTTAACTTTTTCCATTTATGGCATTAGCATCAGGATACCACTAACCTTGTTTTGTTGCTGTAAGGTAGCATTTCTGATTTAATGAGGAGATATTTGGTAACATTTTTTAAGCTAATTAAGCTCCATATTCTGGAAGACAGGCAAACATTGTTTGGGTTGATCCAATGTGAAAGCATAGGGTAACGATAGCTCAGAGACCAAGTTGGCCAAGCTTCATGATATAAAGACCACCACCTATTTCAAACACCTAAACCAGGAAATAGTGAGAGAGAGCTTGTACACTTGCTCAGTGAGCACATTTAAGGCAGGTACAAGGCAGGAATAGTGTTGAAAAATTTAGCATGCCAATGATCTAAGCTGAGTTTGTGCCATGTTGGGCTGCTGTTAAATTGGTTAGGACCTGTTGTAACCTCCATGGAGGCCACGGCTGTGGACCATTCGGATTCCCTGTGACCTCCACAGAATATGAAATTCCCTGGTAATGGGGCGGGGTTTGCTCTTTAATGAGGGGAGCCCTCACATAGAAACCCTGACCTGTGTGCAGGTCGGGGGGGGGGTGGGGGTGAGAGTCCTCTTGGGCAATGGAGATTTGTGAATAGTCAATAAACGAGTATCGTTTGCATCCTACTTGCCGTTTCATGCTTATTCTCTTGGAGTGGATACTACACTGGTGACAAGGGTAAAATGGAGCACCGAGTGCTGCGAAACCGGACTATCTCGTTTAGGCCTCCGATGACCTCCAACCCACCCGCAGAGATGCCCCACATTGAGAAGCTGGAATTATTTAAAGGCAGGTACAGATGACTGGGAACAATACACCAAACTTATGATGAACTACTGTGATTATAGGGGATGAAAGGCAATTAGTTTTGATCATGGCTTGTGGCTGACCAACCTATAGCATTATCAAGTACTTGACCCACAAAGATGCACTCGATACCCTGTCTTTTTACTTTTTGGTGGCCGTTGAGGGTTATCTTTTTCACCCCAAACCCCCCTCATCGTTCACCATTTTCGTTTCCATACCATCACCCAGACCCAGGGCAAATCGACCAGCAATTTCTTGGCCCGGTTAAGGAAACTGGTTGAAACTTGTGAGTTTGGCGGCATGTGAAACGAGACTCTCTGAGACTGTTTTGCCTGCGGCCTTCGGGATCCCGCAGCTCAATGCAAACCTTTGGCTGAGACACATGTGGACCTGCAAGATAGAGCAGCTAAACACGGGGCTAAACAGCTGGTGTAGGAGGGAGGGTTTCCGTTATCTGGACTACTGGGCGCTCTTCCGGGGCAGGTGTGACCTGTATAAGAAGGACTGGTTGCATCTAAACTGGAGAGGCATAAATATCCTGGTCACGAGGTTTGCTAGTGTCACACGGGAGGTTTTAAACTAGTATGGCAGGGGGGTGGGCACCGGAGCAATAAGTTAGAAGGTAAAAGCATTTAGGGAGAACCAGGGAATAGGACCAGTATGGCTCTGAGGCAGAGCAGACAGGGAACACAGCGGGTCTGGTGGCCTGAAGTGCATATGTTTTAATGCAAGAAGTATTACGGGTAAGGCAGATGAACTTAGAGCTTGGATTAGTACTTGGAACTATAATGTTGTTGCCATTACAGAGACCTGGTTGAGGGAAGGACAGGATTGGCAGCTAAACGTTCCAGGATTTAGACGTTTCAGGCGGGATAGAGGGGGATGTAAAAGGGGTGGCGGAGTTGCACTACTGGTTAGGGAGAATATCACAGCTGTACTACGGGAGGACACTTCAGAGGGCAACGAGGCTATACGGGTAGAGATCAGGAATAAGAAGGGTGCAGTCATAATGTTGGGGGTTTACTACAGGCCTCCCAACAGCCAGCGGGAGATAGAGGAGCAGATAGGTAGACAGATTTTGGAAACGAGTAAAAACAACAGGGTTGTTGTAATGGGAGACTTCAACTTCCCCAATATTGACTGGGACTCACTTAGTGCTCGGGGCTTAGATGGGGCAGAGTTTGTAAGGAGCATCCAGGAGGGCTTCTTAAAACAATATGGAGATAGTCCAACTAGGGAAGGGGCTGTACTGGACCTGGTATTGGGGAATGAGCCCGGCCAGGTGGTAGAACTTTCAGTAGGGGAGCATTTCTGGAACAGTGACCACAATTCAGTAAGTTTTAAAGTGCTGGTGGAGAAGGATAAGAGTGGTCCGAGGGTGAATGTGCTAAATTGTGGGAAGGCTAATTATAACAATATTAGGCGGGAACTGAAGAACCTAGATTGGGGGTGGATGTTTGAGGGTAAATTAACATCTGACATGTGGAAGGCTTTCAAGTGTAAGTTGAAAGGAATTCAGGACCAGCATGTTCCTGTGAGGAAGATGGATAAATATGGCAAATTTCAGGTACCTTGGATAACGAGAGATATTGTAGTCCTCGTCAAAAAGAAAATGGATAGCACAATTGCTTCACAGCTCCAGGGTCCCAAGTTCGATTCCGGCTTGGGTCACTGTTTGTGCAGAGTCTGCACATCCTCCCCGTGTGTGCGTGGGTTTCCTCCGGATGCTCCGGTTTCCTCCCATAGTCCAAAGATGTGCAGGTTAGGTGGATTGGCCATGATAAATTGCCCTTAGTGTCCAAAATTGCCCTTAGTGTTGGGTGGAGGTGTTGACCTTGGGTAGGGTGCTCTTTCCAAGAGCCGGTGCAGACTCAATGGGCCGAATGGCCTCTTTTACACTGTAAATTCTATGATAATCTATGATTAATCTAGGACAACATTAATCTAGGTTCGGCGCAACATCGTGGGCCATAGGGCCTGTTCTGTGCTGTATTTTTCTATGTTCTATGTTCTATTTGTCAGGGCTAGAAGGCTGGGAACAGACGAAGCCTGTGTGGAATATAAGGAAAGTAGGAAGGAACTTAAGTAAGGAGTCAGGGGGGCTAGAAGGGGTCACGAAAAGTCATTGGCAAATAGGATTAAGGAAAATCCCAAGGCTTTGTACACGTACATAAAAAGCAAGAGGGTAGTCAGGGAAAGAGAGGGCCCACTGAAGGATAGGCAAGGGAATCTATGTGTGGAGCCAGAGGAAATGGGCGAGGTATTAAATGAATACTTTGCATCAGTATTCACCAAAGAGAAGGAATTGGTGGATGTTGAGTCTGGAGAAGGGTGTGTAGATACCCTGGGTCACATTGAGATCCAAAAAGACGATGTGTTGGGCGTTTTGAAAAATATTAAGGTAGACAAGTCCCCAGGGCCTGATGGGATCTACCCCAGAATACTGAAGGAGGCTAGAGAGGAAATTGCTGAGGCCTTGACAGAAATCATTGGATCCTCACTGGCTTCAGGTGATGCCCCGGAGGACTGGAGAATAGCCAATGTTGTTCCTTTGTTTAAGAAGGGTAGCAAGGATAATCCAGGGAACTACAGGCCAGTGAGCCTTACGTCAGTGGTAAGGAAATTACTGGAGAGAATTCTTCGAGACAGGATCTACTCCCATTTGGAAGCAAATGGACATATTAGGGAGAGGCAGCATGGTTTTGTGAAGGGGAGGTTGTGTCTCACTAACTTGATAGAGTTTTTCGAAGAGGTCACAAAGATGACTGATGCAGGTAGGGCAGTGGATGTTGTCTATATGGACTTCAGTAAGGCCTTTGACAAGGTCCCTCATGGTAGACTGGTACAAAAGGTGAAGTCACACGGGATCAGGGGTGAGCTGGCAAGGTGGATACAGAACTGGCTAGGTCATAGAAGGCAGAGAGTAGCAATGGAAGGGTGCTTTTCTAATTGGAGGGCTGTGACTAGTGGTGTTCCACAGGGATCAGTGCTGGGACCTTTGCTATTCGTAGTAGATATAAATGATTTGGAGGAAAATGTAACTGGTCTGATTAGTAAGTTTGCAGATGACACAAAGGTTGGTGGAATTGCGGATAGCGATGAGGACGGTCAGAGGATGCAACAGGATTTAGATCGTTTGGAGACTTGGGCGGAGAGATGGCAGATGGAGTTTAATCCCTCCCACCCGGCTTACTCACTCTTCAAACTTCTTCCATCGGGCAGGAGATACAGAAGTCTGAGAACACGCACGAACAGACTCAAAAACAGCTTCTTCCCCACTGTCATCAGACTCCTAAATTACCCTCTTATGGACTGACTTCATTAACACTACACCCTATACGCTTCATCCGATGCCAGTGCTTCTGTAGTTACATTGTATATGTTGTGCCGCCCAATTATGTATTTTCTTTTATTCCCTTTTCTTCTCATGTACTTAATGATCTGTTGAGCTGCTCGCAGAAAAATACTTTTCACTGTACCTCGGTACACGTGACAATAAACAAATCCAATCCAATCCGGACAAATGTGAGGTAATGCATTTTGGAAGGCCCAATGCAGCTAGGGAATATACAGTGAATGGTAGAACCCTCAAGAGTTTTGAAAGTCAGAGAGATCTAGGTGTACAGGTCCACAGGACACTGAAAGGGGCAACACAGGTGGAGAAGGTAGTCAAGAAGGCATACGGCATGCTTGCCTTCATTGGCCAGGGCATTGAGTATAAGAATTGGCAAGTCATGTTGTAGCTGTGTAGAACCTTAGTTAAGCCACACTTGGAGTATAGTGTTCAATTCTGGCTGCCACACTACCAGAAGGATGTGGAGGCTTTAGAGAGGGTGCAGAAGAGATTTACCAGAATGTTGCCTTGTATGGAGGGCATTAGCTATGAGGAGCGGTTGAATAAACTTGGTTTGTTCTCACTGGAACGACGGAGGTTGAGGGGCGACCTGATAGATGTCTACAAAATTATGAGGGGCATAATCTGAGTGGATAGTCAGAGGCCTTTCTCCAGGGTAGAGGGGTCAATTACTAGGGGGCATAGGTTTAAGGTGCAAGGGGCAAAGTTTGGAGTAGATGTACGAGGCAAGTTTTTTACACAGAGGGTAGTGGGTGCCTGGAACCCGCTGCTGGAGAAGGTGGTGGAAGCAGGGACGATAGTGACATTTAAGGGGCATCTTGACAAATACATGAATAGGATGGAAATAGAGGCATACGGACCCAGGAAGTGTAGAAGATTGTAGTTTAGTCAGGCAGCATGGTCGGAACGGGCTTGGAGGGCCGAAGGGCCTGTTCCTGTGCTGTACTTTTCTTTGTTCTTTGTTCTTGCAACGAACGGTTGAGATCACCATCTTCCGGGAGCGCGCAGAGCAGGGTGTCCAGCAACCCCAGGCATGGCTGCCCTACATTTGGGCCTCCCGTCCAACCGCCGTTCGGCTTTTCCATGACTGGAGGAGGCTTCCCCCTGATGATGGGTCAAATCCTGCAGGGATGCCGGCCACTGCAACAGAGGCTCTGAAAGCCACCACGAGCTTTCGCTCGAGAATGGACCGACACCAACCAGCTGCCATGACCGGACAGATTGTCTGCCTGGCGAAGGCCGAGGTCCAATGCGGATGCATTGCGCCACCTTCCCCTTCCCACCAGATCACCGATGCCGGCACCAGGAGAGGAGGTCAACGTTGTCCTCCATTTTACCGTCATGTCATCGCGCATCCACAGTTGACCCAGACGGACCCTCAGCTGAACCATGTCCGCCACATTATCTAGTATGGGGCCTAGCACCGGGCATTGCTGGACAATTTGTCGACTTTTTACTGGGCCATTCAACCCTCTTACATTCCAAGTGACCAGCCAAATTGCGGGCCTTCCACATCCTCTGTACCCGAGTCAACCATTTCCACTAAGAGAGATAATCCAACAACTGCTTAGAAAGTACAGGCATCAAGCCCACCCAAGATGGCCACCAAACCCCCCCATCAAGACAGAACAAAGAACAAGTTGTAGTTACCATCCATAAACCCTCCCTGCCCCCGAACTCCCACCTCCCTGCCTCCCAACCACATACACAAACAAACAGCCAAAAGGCAAATAAAAATCCCTAACCCTGACCTCAACTACCCCTAACCCCAAACAAAATATAAGCCCTCAGCTCATGATCTAAAACTACACTAAAATAATGAGCTGCAGTTACCCCCACCACTTTGATCCGGTTAGCTACCTTCTTCAGCTAGCAGGGCGGTCTCCGCTTGGATTAAAATAAAATGAATAGCCATAACAACCAGCCCCCTGCCCATGTCCAACTTTAATACACAAAGAAAAAACACCCATCCCACACAAGAAAAATAAAATAAAAACTGTTACAAGAAACTCCAACAAGTCCCCATCACCACATGCCCTCCCCCATAATACCAAGGCCCCATACGAATTCCAATTAATTCGGCCCCAGCCCATGCTTTCTAACAAAAGCATCAGTCTCCTCCAGCGTATCAAAATAATAGTTTTTTGAATCATAAGTCACTTGGAATTGTAGAGGGTATACCACCCCAAACCACACTCCACTCTTATATAATGCAGCCTTGCCATTGTTAAATGCCACCTGTCTTTTAGCCAACTCTGCCCCCACATCCAAGAGCCTGATGGTGTAACCCTCCCATTTGTAGTCTCAGTGATCCTTCACCCACCTCAGGACTTGTTCCTGGCAGCTATGGAACCTTACAATGATTTCCTGTGGTGGCTCATCGGAACGGGGCTACCGCCTCAGTGATCAGTGGATATGATCCAACTCAGGAGGGTACGTTGATCCACCCTCCCCCACCATCTTCCAAAACATCTTCGGGTTGAAATCAGTCCGATTTTGGTCCTCCACTTCCTCCGGCAGCCCCACAATTCTAAGGTGCCGTCTCCTGAAGCGATTCTCCAAATCAATCCACCTTGGCCCAAGTGTTTTATTATCACAGGCCACCATTGACATCTCAGCCTTCAGAGACAATTTGATCGCTCTGCTTTAAGAGAGTTGCCTCCACGCCCTGTACCCCTGCACCAGGTGCCTTTACTGTCTCATCAGTCTTCGCCAGAGCTAACCGAATGGGAGCTAGGGCCACCTCTATTGAATTGTGGAGGACTTTGGAGGCAGCCTGCCGCTGTTTATTAAATTCCACTGCCATGGTGCCTGTAAGCATCTTGATCGTCAGTGAAGTGACCTGAGTCGCACCAGTGGCCTCTGCCATTTTCTTGGCAGAAGAGCCTTGAGAGGTTTCCGAATCCATTGATGATCCTTTACTTGCTGGCTTCTTTGACATGGACCTTCTGGGCATTTCTCTTGTGTGGGTACCTTATCTCATTGAATTATTCAAGTTTAAATCCAAACATCACCCCAAAATTGTGAAAGGGCTAAAAATAAAGTGTGCGACTACTCCTATATGCCACCTCCAGAAGTCCCCTGAACAAGTGCTTATAACAACGCTATACAAACCTCTAAGGTATATATAGTGTAAGTGGGTGAGATATTCAGACTTTTCATGCCAACTGGGTCTTCTGATCCTACCAATAGTGCACCACTGCTGTGGGTTTCCTGGTGGTTTGGGGTCGGGATCAATAGGAAATCCCATTGATAGCAGCAGGACCAGAAGATCCCACCGCTGGCCAACAGTGGCTCCAGCCACTGAGAAACACGCCTTCAGTGTCGAGAAACATCTCAACACCCGACGGCACTTTGCCCTTTTCTTTGGCCTCAGGCAGATTCTCTCCACCGAGGCAGCACTTAGAAGAATTTCCTACGGGCGAGCTGAAGCTCGCCAGCAGGAAAGGCTCCTCGCAGATTGGCGTGCCATTTTTGAAGGCTGTCCCAATCTTTCCCCTCCACCCCCCCCCAACCCTCAGACCCTGTCCCGCTTTCAACCCCCTATCACTCTCCAAACCTTAGGGAGGCCCCTGAGAACCTCCCTCAGCTCCCATCTACCAGGTATGATCACCCGGGCCCGATCCCCGACATTGTCAACCTGGCACCCGTACACCCTGGCACTTACAGCCTGGCATGCTCGTAGTGCCCCTGCAAGTCTGGCAGTGCCAAGGTGCCTGGACGGCAGGAGGAGAGCCAGGATGGCACCCTGCCTTGACCCCGTCCCCGACCACCCGGTGGTCTCCAATCGCCTGGAGACATCCCCCCAGGTGCCGTTAGGCCTGGTCCACGTTTTTGAGGACAAGTACTAAATGGCGCACTAACACGGCCATTGAGTCCTGGGCACCAGGTGAACCCAGTGAACATATATTTAAATGAACCCTGGTCGGTGAACCTGGAGATGATTAAAGCGTCCGGTGTGTGCTGGGCCAGATGCACGCGTTGTGCAGCCTCCCGTGCCTGACCGGGCTCCATGTCCTTCTCACCCTCACCCTCCCTGGCATCCTCCTCGTGGGACGAGGCCTGCTGTTCATTCTCCTTCAGCACTTCACCCCTCTGCCGCGTGATGTTGTGGAGGACACAGCAGGCTACCACGATGTGGATACTCTTCTGGCGCTATACTGGATGGCCCCTCCAGAGCGGTCCAGACATCTTGATCATACCGTTGTCGCTGCATGGGTGTTGTTGTCTTTGGACTCTGGAATTGTGTCATCAGCCACAGTCGCTTCAAATAACCTTCAATCAGCCGGGGGGTGCACCGTGACGCGGTGAGGAACCGTCGAGTGTCAGGATTAAGGCATCATGGAGAATTATGAAATACTAAAATCACAACTGGTTGCATGGGTGTACAATTGAATGCGACAAATATAAAACTTTTGTCAATAAAGTCACTTCCAATTTAATAATCTCCAATGTGTTCTTTTAGCTGTGGTGCTTACGGCTCAGTGCTCTCTATCGCACTCCCTCCCCCCGAATTCATCTTCCTGGCAACACCCCATCCCTAGAATGAGGCATCTGCAGGCAAGCAAAGGAATTTACCAGGTCCTTTGCATGCTATGAGCAAGCACTCTCCCTTGTACGCTGAGCCTTTGGCCTTCTCATGTGCCCCAGGGCTCTACCATTGTGAAGGATATATGCAGGGGATGCCTTTCAGTCTTCCAGTTGAGATGACCTGCATCTTTGTCCACTCCTACGGCCCAACTCCCATAAAGCCTCAAGATCTCCGCCATAAGGCTACGCATAATTGTGACCATCCCACTAATGGTGGTAATGATGTTCTATTATAGATTGGACACCTTTCCCCGTCACCCAGTCACCCACACCCTACCCCCATAAGCACTAACCCTCCCGCCATTCATAATATTTGACCTCCCACCATCACCTTTCAACTCTCTCCATCACCTTGGGAAATGTGCAAATTAACGCGAATGCCCCCTTCCTCCAGAAGAGTCCCATTCCTGCTAGCATTCACTTGCCCACTCTCATCCTGCCCACCCCCCAAATGCGTGTCCATCTCAATGTTTCCACCAAGAACCCTTGGCGCCCCATCGTGCGACAACATCACACCCTCACCCTCCTACCCTACCGGCTCCCTCTGCCCCCTTTATTCCTCACCATAGCCTCCTTCCATGGATATCCTCAGTTTTTCCCCATTGGCTCCATCAACCCCTTGCTCTGAACCTCTTCAGACCTCTGCACCCTTCATACCTCTTCAGACCTGGACAAGTACCACCCCCCATGTGCCCACTACCCGCAACCCACCACTGCCCTTCCCACCCTCCCACTCCATTCCAGATAAAATTGAGAAACCCCCTGATTCCCTCTTCCCTTAGCACCCTCAACCTCCACAGCTTCCCTCTAGCCTGAATCCCCGCACAACCTCTTCATTCCTCTCCTAACCTTCTTTGTTGCTTCACACTCCCCCAACAGACCCTTCTCATGTGTCCAACAGTACCTCTTGCAGCCTGCCACCTATAGGTGGAGGATCTGATCCCTGGAAATATTCCTTGTATGATGGTCTGATGTCCAGGCAAAGTCCCTGGATGATGGTTTGATCCCCAGGCAAAGCTGCAGCACTGTGGTAGCACAGTGGTTAGCACTGTTGCTTCACAGCTCCAGGGTCCCAGGCTCGATTCCCAGCTTCGGCCACTGTGTGCGGAATCTGCATATTCTCCCTGTCTCTGCGTTGGTTTCCTTTGGGTGCTCCAGTTTCCTCCCGCAAGTCCTGAAAGACGTGTTGGTAGGTGAATTGGACATTCTGAATTCTCCCTCAATGGACCCGAACAGGTGCCGGAGTGTGGCGATTGGGGGATTTTCACAGTAGCTTCATTGCAGTGTTAATGTAAGCCCACTTGTGACAATAATAAAGATTATCAGAAAATCATTTCCTGAATGCTGCTGCATGGAGAAGATCCACGTGGTTGATGCTCCATCCACCCAGTGCTGCACATGGTATTCCAGGATCCTATCACTGGAGATCTGCATCCACTTATCGGATCTCCATGAGCTGTCCAAGGTTTTCTTCAAGAAAGTCCTGACTTTTACAAGGCACATTAATCCAGACATGTTCTGGCCCAGCAAGATTTCTTGCACGTGTTGCGGATGATTAGGGATGGGGGTATGGAGGGGGAGGGGTTGGGGGGGACGATTGTGGTAGGTCTTTCATGTGCATCTTAGTGGAGAATTTGAATCGGCTTCACACCGTGCCTCTGGTGGGAAATGTGACCCACCATGACATTTAATGCCATTGTGAGATCAGTTTGTCGATCTCTCGAAGCATCCTCCAACCCCCCCTCCCCCCCCCCCCCCCCCCACCTGCCATTAAGCCCACCACGATGAACATAGGAAAATCCTTGCCAACAGCTCTCCAGATTTTACCATCCCACCCACAATAACGCCTGTCGGTGTCAGGGCCAGTAAATCTGGCTCATTACTACGCAAAGGTCTTCTCCCATGAAGACACTCAACATAAAAAAGGAGTGTTGAGCAACAGAGGCATGGTTGGAGGAGATAGGAGCAGATAGGGTCATGGAGCGTCACAGAACAAAAAGAAGCCCTTCGGCCCATCGTGGCTGTACCGGCCATCAAGCACCTTTCTATTCTAATCATATTTCCTAGCACTTGGTCCGTAGTCATGTATGTTATGGTATTTCATCTAAATGCTTCTTAAATATTGAGAGGGTGACCGCCTCTACCACCCTTCCAGATTCCCACCACCCTCTGGGTGAAAAAACCTTCCCTCTCATCCCCTCTAAATCTCCTGCCCCATATTTTAAATCTATGCCCTCTGCTTTTGATCCCTCTACAAAGGGAGAAGGTTCCTTCCTATCTACCGTATCCATGTCCCTCCATAGTTTTGTACACCTCAATCAGGCTCCCCTCAGTCTTCTCTGCTTTTTCAGTGAAAACAGCGCGAGAGGAGAGACAGCCGGGACATTGAAAACAGCGCGGGAGCTGCGAGTCGGAGCGGAGAATTAAAAAGTGCGGGAGCTGCGAGTCGGAGCAGAGATTTAAAAAGCGCGGGAGCTGCAAGTCGGAGCGGAGATTTATAAAGAGCGGGAGCTGCGAGTCAGAGCGGAGATTTAAAAAGCACAGGAGCTGCGAGTCGGAGCGGAAATTTAAAAAGCGCGGGAGCTGCGAGTCAGAGCGGAGATTTAAAAAGCGCGGGAGCTGCGAGTCGGAGCGGAGATTTAAAAAGAGCCGGAGCTGCGAGTCGGAGAGGAGATTTAAAAAGCGCGGGAGCTGCGAGTCAGAGCGGAGATTTAAAAAGCGCAGGAGCTGCGAGTCGGAGCGGAGATTTTAAAAGAGCGGGAGCTGCGAGTCGGAGAGGAGATTTAAAAAGATCGTGGCCTAGTTTTGGGAGCCGTGCGGAGGAGGAGGAGCAGTCCCTGTCAGGGAGAGAACCTGAGAACATCTAAGACCCTCACCTCAGTAAGTGATTTTTACTCATTTTTACTTTTATTACCTTTTCAAATTGTGTGTGTGGGGGGGGAATCTGAAGTGACATCACAGAAAAGCTGTGACCTGGGTGGCTGGTTGAGAATCTACACTAAATTTTAAAAATTAAGCATTGGTAACTAATTCAACATTACTTAATTATAATTTAGAGGGGTATCTAATCCAGAGATCGGAGAGTACTATATTTAGCTTTCACATTTATAGTAGAAATCTAGTGCTACGAAACAGTTAGTTAACAGTAACTTTAAAAAAAAAATTTTTTGAAACTTTTAATTTTAATTTACTAATTAATTGACGCAATGTCAGTTAGAGGGGTGCAGTGCTCTGACTGTGAGATGTGGCAGGTCCGGGAGGCTTCCAGCGTCCCGGATGGCTTCATCTGCAGAACGTGCACCCAACTGGAGCTCATCACAGACCGCATGGTTCGGTTGGAGCAGCAATTGGATGCACTTGGGAGCATGCAAGTGGCGGAAAGCATCATAGATCACAGTTATATAAATGTGGTCACACCCAAGTTGCAGGCAGAGAAATGGGTGACCACCGGAAAGGGCAGGCAGTCAGTGCAGGAATCCCCTGTGGTTGTCCCCCTCTCGAACAGGTATACCCCTTTGGATACTGTCGGGGGGGATAGCCTATCCGGGGAAAACAGCAGCAGCTAGAGCAGTGGCACCACAGCTGGCTCTGATGTTCAGAAGGGAGGGTTAAAGCGCAGAAGAGCAATAGTAATAGGGGACTCTATAGTCAGGGGCACAGATAGGCGCTTCTGTGGACGTGAAAGAGACTCCAGGATGGTATGTTGCCTCCCTGGTGACAGGGTCCAGGATGTCTCCGAACGGGTAGAGGGCATCCTGAAGGGGGAGGGCAAACAGGCAGAGGTCGTTGTACATATTGGTACTAACGACATAGGCAGGAAGGGGCATGAGGTCCTGCAGCAGGAGTTCAGGGAGCTAGGCAGAAAGTTAAAAGACAAGACCTCTAAGGTTGTAATCTCGGGATTACTCCCTGTGCCACGTGCCAGTGAGGCTAGAAATAGGAAGATAGTGCAGCTAAACACGTGGCTAAACAACTGGTGTAGGAGGGAGGGTTTCCGTTATCTGGACCACTGGGAGCTCTTCCAGGGCAGGTGTGACCTATATAAGAAGGACGGGTTGCATCTAAACTGGAGAGGCATAAATATCCTGGCCACGAGGTTTGCTAGTGTCTCACGGGAGGGTTTAAACTAGTATGGCAGGGGGGTGGGCACGGGAGCAATAGGTCAGAAGGTGAGAGCATTGAGGCAGAACTAGGGAATAGGGACAGTGTGGCTCTGAGGCGGAGCAGACAGGGAGAAGTTGCTGAACACAGTGGGTCTGGTGGCCTGAAGTGCATATGTTTTAATGCAAGAAGTATTACGGGTAAGGCAGATGAACTTAGAGCTTGGATTAGTACTTGGAACTATGATGTTGTTGTCATTATAGAGACCTGGTTGAGGGAAGGGCAGGATTGACAGCTAAACGTTCCAGGATTTAGATGTTTCAGGCGGGATAGAGAGGGATGTAAAAGGGGTAGTCGAGTTGCGCTACTGCTTAGGGAGGATATCACAGCTGTACTACGGGAGGACACCTCAGAGGGCAGTGAGGCTAAATGGGTAGAGATCAGGAATAAGAAGGGTGCAGTCACAATGTTGAGGGTTTACTACAGGCCTCCCAACAGCCAGCGGGAGATAGAGGAGCAGATAGGTAGACAGATTTTGGAGAAGAGTAAAAACAACAGGGTTGTGCTGATGGGAGATTTCAACTTCCCCAATATTGATTGGGACTCACTTAGTGCCAGGGGCCTAGACGGGGCAGAGTTTATAAGGAGCATCCAGGAGGGCTTCTTAAACCAATACGTAGACAGTCCAACTAGGAAAGGGGCAGTGCTGGTATTGGGGAATGAGCCCAGCCAGGTGGTAGAAGTTTCAGTAGGGGTGCATTTCGGGAACAGTGATCACAATTCAGTAAATCTTAAAGTGCTGGTGGACAAGGATAAGAGTGGTCCTAGGGTGAATGTGCTAAATTGGGGGAAGGCTAATTATAACAATATTAGGCGGGAACTGAAGAACCTAGATTGGGGGCGGATGTTTGAGGGCAAATCAACATCTGACTTGTGGGACGCTTTCAAGTGTCAGTTGAAAGGAATTCAGGACCGGCATGTTCCTGTGAGGAAGAAGGATAAATACGGCAATTTTCGGGAACCTTGGATAACGAGAGATATTGTAGGCCTCGTCAAAAAGAAAAAGGAGGCATTTGTCAGGGCTAAAAGGCTGGGAACAGACGAAGCCTGTGTGGATTATAAGGAAAGTAGGAAGGAACGGAAGCAAGGAGTCAGGAGGGCTAGAAGGGGTCACAAAAAGTCATTGGCTATGACTATGACTATGATTCAGTGGCCATTACTGAAACATGGTTAAAGGATGGTCACGACTGGGAGTTAAATATCCGAGGGTATCAAACTTTTCGGAAGGACAGAGTGGATGGTCAGGGAGGTGGTGTAGCTCTGTTATTTAAGGATGACATCCGGGCAACAGTAAGGGATGACATCGGCACTATGGAGGACAAGGTTGAATCCATTTGGGTGGAAATCAGGAATAGTAAGGCGAAAAAGTCACTGATAGGAGTAAACAATAGGCCACCAAATAGTAACATTATGGTGGGGCAGGCAATAAACAAAGAAATAACAGATGCATGTAGAAATGGTACAGCAGTTATCATGGGGGATTTTAATCGACATGTTGATTGGTTTAACCAGGTCGGTCAAGGCAGCCTTGAGGAGGAGTTTATAGAATGTATCCGCGATAGTTTCCTAGAACAGTATGTAATGGAACCTACGAGGGAACAAGCGGTCAAAGTGCTCAGCAAAGGTTTATACCAACAAAAAGGAAGGACTGTAAAAAGAGGGAAAATCGACCGTGGATATCTAAGGAAATAAGTGAGAGTATCAAATTGAAGGAAAAAACATACAAAGTAGCAAAGATTAGTGGGAGACTAGAGGACTGAGAAATCTTTAGGGGGCAACAGAAAGCTACTAAAAAAGCTTTAAAGAAGAGTAAGATAGATTATGAAAGTAAACTTGCTCAGAATATAAAAACAGATAGTAAAAGTTTCTACAAATACATAAAACAAAAAAGAGTGGCTAAGGTAAATATTGGTCCTTTAGAGGATGAGAAGGGATATTTAATAATGGGAGATGAGGAAATGGCTGAGGAACTGAACAGGTTTTTTGGGTCGGTCTTCACAGTGGAAGACACAAATAACATGCCAGTGACTGATGGAAATGAGGCTATGACAGGTGAGGACCTTGAGAGGATTGTTATCACCAAGGAGGTAGTGATGGGCAAGCTAATGGGGCTAAAGGTAGACAAGTCTCCTGGACCTGATGGAATGCATTCCAGAGTGCTAAAAGAGATGGCTAGGGAAATTGCAAATCCACTAGTGATAATTTACCAAAATTCACTAGACTCTGGGGTGGTCCCGGCGGATTGGAAATTAGCAAACGTGACACCACTGTTTAAAAAAGGAGGTAGGCAGAAAGCGGGTAATTATAGGCCAATGAGCTTAACTTCGGTAGTAGGGAAGATGCTGGAATCTATCATCAAGGAAGAAATAGCGAGGCATCTGGATGGTATTTGTCCCATTGGGCAGACGCAGCATGGGTTCATAAAGGGCAGGTCGTGCCTAACTAATTTAGTGGAATTTTTTGTGGACATTAACAGTGCGGTAGATAACGGGGAGCCAATGGATGTGGTATATCTGGATTTCCAGAAAGCCTCTGACAAGGTGCCACACAAAAGGTTGTTGCATAAGATAAAGATGCATGGCATTAAGGGGAAAGTAGTAGCATGGATAGAGGATTGGTTAATTAATAGAAAGCAAAGAGTGGGGATTAATGGGTGTTTCTCTGGTTGGCAATCAGTAGCTAGTGGTGTCCCTCAGGGATCAATGTTGGGCCCACGACTGTTCTCAATTTACATAGATGATTTGGAGTTGGGGACCAAGGGCAATGTGTCCAAGTTTGCAGATGACACTAAGATAAGTGATAAAGCAAAAAGTGCAGAGGATACTGGAAGTTTGCAGAGGGATTTGGATAGGCTAAGTGAATGGGCTAGGGTCTGGCAGATGGAATACAATGTTGACAAATGTGAGGTTATCCATTTTGGTAGGAATAACAGCAAAAGGGATTATTATTTAAATGATAAAATATTCAAACATGCTGCTGTGCAGAGAGACCTGGATGTGCTAGTGCATGAGTCGCAAAACATTGGTTTACAGGTGCAACAGGTGATTAAGAAGGCAAATAGAATTTTGTCCTTCATTGTTAGAGGGATGGAGTTTAAGACTAGGGAGGTTATGCTGCAAGTGTATAACGTGTTAGTGAGGCCACACCTGGAGTATTGTGTTCAGTTTTGGTCTCCTTACTTGAGAAAGGACGTACTGGCACTGGAGGGTGTGCAGAGGAGATTCACTAGGTTAATCCCAGAGCTGAAGGGGTTGGATTACGAGGAGAGGTTGAGTAGACTGGGACTGTACTCGGTGGAATTTAGAAGGATGAGGGGGGATCTTATAGATACATATAAGATTATGAAGGGAATAGATAGGATAGATGCGGGCAGGTTGTTTCCACTGGCGGGTGAAAGCAGAACTAGGGGGCATAGCCTCAAAATAAGGGGAAGTAGATTTAGGACTGAGTTTCGGAGGAACTTCTTCACCCAAAGAGTTGTGAATCTATGGAATTTCTTGCCCAGTGAAGCAGTAGAGGCTCCTTCATTAAATGTTTTTAAGATAAAGATAGATAGTTTTTTGAAGAATAACGGGATTAAGGGTTATGGTGTTCGGGCCGGAAAGTGGAGCTGAGTCCACAAAAGATCAGCCATGATCGCATTGAATGGTGGAGCAGGCTCGAGGGGCCAGATGGCCTACTCCTGCTCCTAGTTCTTATGTTCTTATGTTCTTGGCAAATAGGGTGAAGGAAAATCCCAAGGCTTTTTACACGTACATAAAAAGCAAGAGGGTAGTCAGGGAAAGGGTTGGCCCACTGAAGGTTGGGAAGGGAATCTACGTGTGGAGCCAGAGGAAATGGGCGAGGTACTAAATGAATACTTTGCATCAGTATTCACCAAAGCGAAGGAATTGGTAGATGTTGAGTCTGGAGAAGGGTGTGTAGATAGCCTGGGTCACATTGAGATCCAAAAAGACGAGGTGTTGGGCGTCTTAAAAAATATTAAGATAGATAAGTCCCCAGGGCCTGATGGGATCTACCCCAGAATACTGAAGGAGGCTGGGGATGAAATTGCTGAGGCCTTGACAGAAATCTTTGGATCCTCACTGTCTTCAGGTGATGTCCCGGAGGACTGGAGAATAGCCAATGTTGTTCCTCTGTTTAAGAAGGGTAGCAAGGATAATCCAGGGAACTACAAGCCAGTGAGCCTTACTTCAGTGGAAGGGGAATTACTGGAGAGAATTCTTCGAGACAGGATCTACTCCCATTTGGAAGCAAATGGACGTATTAGTGAGAGACAGCATGGTTTTGTGAAGGGGAGGTTGTCTCACTAACTTGATACAGTTTTTCGAGGAGGTCACAAAGATGATTGATGCAGGTAGGGCAGTGGATGTTGTCTATATGGACTTCAGTAAGGCCTTTGACAAGGTCCCTCATGGTAGACTAGTACAAAAGGTGAAGTCACACGGGTCAGGGGTGAGCTGGCAAGGCGGATACAGAACTGGCTAGGTCATAGAAGGCAGAGAGTAGCAATGGAAGGATGCTTTTCTAATTGGAGGGCTGCGACCGCAGGGATCAGTGCTGGGACCTTTGCTGTTTGTAGTATATCTATATGATTTGGAGGAAACTGTAACTGGTCTGATTAGTAAGTTTGCAGACGACACAAAGGTTGGTGGAATTGCGGATAGCGATGAGGACTGTCAGAGGGTACAGCAGGATTTAGATATTTTGGAGGCTTGGGCGGAGAGATGGCAGATGGAGTTTAATCAGGACAAATGTGAGGTCATGCATTTTGGAAGGTCTAATGAAGGTAGGGAATATACAGTGAATGGTAGAACCCTCAAGAGTATTGAAAGTCAGAGAGATCTAGGAGTACAGGTCCACAGGACACTGAAAGGGGCAACACAGGTGGAGAAGGTAGTCAAAAAGGCATATGGCATGCTTGCCTTCATTGGCCAGGGCATTGAGTATAAGAATTGGCAAGTCATGTTGCAGCTGTATAGAACCTTAGTTAGGCCACACTTGGAGTATAGTGTTCAATTCTGGTCACCACACTACCAGAAGGATGTGGAAGCTTTAGAGAGGGTGCAGAAGAGATTTCCCAGAATGTTGCCTGGTATGGAGGGCATTAGCTATGAGGATCGGTTGAATAAACTCGGTTTGTTCTCACTGGAACGACGGAGGTTGAGGGGTGACCTGATAGAGGTCTACAAAATTATGAGGGGCATAGACAGAGTGGATAATCAGAGGCTTTTCCCCAGGGTAGAGGGGTCATTACTAGGTTTAAGGTGAGAGGGGCAAGGTTTAGAGTAGATGTACGAGGCAAGTTTTTTACGCAGAGGGTAGTGGGTGCCTGGAACTCGCTATCGGAGGAGGTGGTGGAAGCAGGGACGATAGTGACATTTAAGGGGCATCTTGGCAAATACATGAATAGGATGGGAATTGAGGGATACGGACCCAGGAAGTGTAGAAGATTGTAGTTTAGTCGGGCAGCATGGTCGGCATGAGCTTGGAGGGCCGAAGGGCCTGTTCCTGTGCTGTACATTTCTTTGTTCTTTGTTCTTTGTTCTTTGCTCTAAGGAAAACAACCCCAGAGTAACCAGCCTCCCTTCATATCTGAAATTCACCAGTCCAGCCAACATCTTGGTAAATCTCCCCTGCACCTCCTTCAGTACAATCACATCCTTCCTATAGTGTGGCAACCAGAATTGCACACAGCACTTGATAACTGTGGCCTAACCATCGTTTTGTACAGCTCAACCATAACCACCCTACTCTTATATTCTATGCCTCGGCTAATAAAAACAAGTATCCCAGATGCCTTCTTTATCACCTTATCTACCTATCCTGTTGCCTTCAGGAATCTATGGACGTGCACCCCAAATTCCCTCTGGCCCTCTGTGCTTCCCAGAGTCCTACTATTCATTGTGTATTCCCTTGCCCTGTTAGTCTTCCCAAAATGCATCACTCACACTTTTCAGGGTTAAATTTCATTTGCCACTGTTCTGCCCATCTAACCAGCCCATCTATTTGTTCTGTAATCTAAGGCTTTCCGCTTCTCTATTTACCTTACTGCCAATCATACATCGGAGGCTGAAAATTGCTGGTGCTTGTAAATCCTTGCATTTTTTGTAGGTAATGTGGTTATGTGTAAGAACTGAAAGTTTTCATGATGTTCCATGATTGTGGAGAACTCCCCCATCCAAAGGATTGGTTTATTCTGTTCGGGAGGAAAGCAATGAAAGTTTTACCTCAGTAAATAACATGTAAGTCCCCTGCTTGACACATCTGCCAAGTGCAGATTCATGTCCTGTGGCAGTTTGATACAATCAAGTCACGGTTTGTGTCAGGGTTGCAGTCAGCTTAACACCCAAGGGCAAACTGGGAGGTAATTTCTAGCTCAGTTTCCTGGCGATGACATGATTTTCTTACTTTGTCCGAAGTGATGCACATTGATGAATTTTTTCTCAGATTTGTCACGTTCTTTTGGGTTTTCAACCTAATTTTCTAATCTCTCCCCCACTGCCTGTTATGCACCATCACCACTAAAGTTCATATTTAGAAAGCACCCTTTTTACTGCATTGATCTAGGCCATATAGAAAAGAACAATATAACCGGAATGCTCACTTTCCCCAGTACGTTTCCTTTGGTTTATTTTATACATTCATACAAGCTGATAATATATCTTATGTTAGCTGAATAAAAGCAGTGATTGTGGACCTGATTATTGCGTCTTCTATCTGAATCAATCAAAGGGGCAGAATTAGAGTAACCATTGCCATCCATTATTTTACAATCCCATACCACTCCATAAATGAGTTTCCTAATACTAAATCCTTTCGAGTTTACATCCCTGTGCATAATAGTTTTGTTCGTTATCCTTAGAATATTTTTACAGGAGTCAGTATTGCCTCAGTGGTAACATTTGTGCCTTTAAGTTAGAAGCTTAGTGAGTCTAAGTGTTAGGAATGAGCACTATCACTGCACTGAACCAAAATGTAAACTGAATCATGAATAGAGCTCTGGTGACACCTTTTGACAATAAATGTAAGAGCATATTTGCACATCAGTATTGATATGGTGATTATATTTGTCATCTAAAGGTAAAGAGACATGGAAGCAGAAATTTTACTCTAATATGTTGGGGAGCAGGTGCACATGGTGCAAAGGGTGAGAGAAAATTGGGAGTCGAGGCTTTGTGTCAGGTTTATCCTTGTCCCAGATTTTTTGCTGGGTCTAAGCTGAAGGAACAGGGGATTTTGTGGAGCATGAATACGATTAATGAATACTGTGGACATAAAGGGCCAATGCTGTCCCAGAAATTGGAATGTATCACATCATTGGTGCAATGTGCCAATGCTGTCATTTGTAAAACCTGAAATACAGCACAGCCCAGGAAGCACCCAGCCACTGCAAGTACTCTACAAGCTGCCCTTCTTGAATTTTTCCATTATTTTGAGCCTCGTTTTGTTTTTGTCACATTGCAAAATAGTTTTTTTGGGATGACATATTTAACTTGTTTGTGATGATATGTGTAAAGCAATTCTGTATATAATATTATACATGACCTCTGACCACCAGGTGGAAGTGCAAACTTACCACATGACTCTGTGTCTGGGAGAGTTGGGAGTAAGTTGTGTTGGTGGATAGACATATTTTGCAGTAGCTCTATAATAGTTAGTTACTGTTGGTAGTTTGTTATTTATTTATTCCAGTTATAATTACCACGCAGATGTTCATAATAAATTATTTAAACTAAATGTTCTGTAGTGCATCATTCATATTGGCCAGTCTCCAGAACATGACATTGTTCATTTATTTTGTTTTAAGTTAACTCTCCCACCCCTTCAACATTTTGGCTAAACCAAAGTATTTTGTTTGGGAATTTCTCTTACTCATGGTAAAGAATGTTTCAAGCTGAATGCTATTCAAGGAATAAAAAATGTCAATGCACTGCATTATGTCATGCCAGTGGTCACAAATTATTTGGACGTTGATTGACTAGTACCCATTACGATTTGTGATAACGCTACTATCTGTTGGAGTTCACAACCCCAAATGGGTGCTGTTAATGTCCTACCACCTAAGAAATTCTGCAAGACAGCATAAATAAAGGGAGCACGCTTGCTGCTCCCTGGGAACTCTCAAAATTCATGACACCAGGTTCAAGGAGAGCATTATTTGAGCAGCAGCCCAGTTTTGCCAAATTTAGATCCTCTAGTGCAATGTGGTTGCAGCACATACCATCTACAAGATGCACTGCAGCAATTTGCCAAGGTTTATTTAACAGCTCTTCCTAAGCCTATGAATTCTACCATCTATGCAAACAAGGACAGAAGGCATTTGGAAAAACCAAAACCTTCAGGATCCCCTCCAAGTCACACACCATCCTGATTTGGAAATATATCACTGCTCCTTCATCATCTCTTCCCAGCTACACTGTGGAAGCACCTACACCACTTGGGGCTGGACTCTCCTGCCCCGCCCGCCGCAAGACCGCGTAGGATGGAAAAATGCATTGACCTCGGACGGGATCCTTCGGTCGCCAGGCGAACCCGGCCAGAGAATCCTGCCCATGGTCTGCAGAAGTCCAAGAAGGCAGCTCACCACCACCACTTTCTCAAGGTCAATTAGGGATGGGCAACAAATGCTAGCCTAGTTAGCAATTCCCACATCCGAAGAACAAATAATTGCACTTCTACAAATGCTCCTGGGCATTAAGCTAAGTAAAGTGGACCTAATATGTTCCTAAACGTTAATAGATCAAAGTTAGCTCATATAAAAGCTCTGGCCTGGAGATGGATGGATCTGTAAAATGGTGAGGAAGGTGGAGGTGAAGTGCACATCATCTGCCTACCGCCATGCCATTTTCCCAGCACTGAGGAAGTTTAGTGATGACCATCTTACCCAGAGGCTAATTAAGAGCCACTTTCTACGACTTCTAGCTTTATTCCAGCAGCTGCTAGACCCTCCATGGCATGCGGAGACCACCTGGTGAACCATGGCAGCTTCCCTGCAGTCTCTGGGGTGGCGGCTATATTATTCTCTAAGTCTGTATAAAGATTGTAGACTTCCAGTTAACACAAATACTTTATTCAGTAGGTTTGTTCTGTTTTCAGAGCTTAACTAGATGTAATACAGTCAACAGGTATGACCAGTGAAGCTAAGGTAAACTGCCTATGCTGATCTGTCTCTGTCTGCTGCTGCTCACTAGCCCTGTGCTTCTGAAAGAGGCGGATCCTCCCTTGGGCTGGACCCTTTATACCCGTCTCTGATGCCCTCCAGTAATGCTGTGGCTGTTACATCTGTCTGCAGTCCCTGGTGTATGTGCAGATGTATGTGCAGATGTACAGATCACTACATTCCCCCCCCCCCTTTTATTGGACATGTTTTCTAGACTGGCCTCAAGAAAACTGTACATAACAAGTGGTGAGAATATGCAAATCTGCACACTGTGAAAATGAAAAAAGTAATACAGAAACAATTAACTGTGTTGTGAATCCATCGTGAGAAGTGTCCATATTCGACTTCTGCGTGCGTTGAAGTGTCGTCACAAATCTAGCCGGTCGGGTGCCTTACAGCTTCTGCTGGAGTGTCTTAACGGTGGTAGTAGGGATGATGGTTTGATGTCATCAAGAGTACTGTCTGGCGTTGTGTGGTGAGGAACGTCCTGTGACAAATGGACTCGGTCAAGTCCAGTGTGGGAAATACTGGCGTTGTAGGTCGAATCTCTAAGAGATCCCAGCTGTTATGGCGAAAAAGTACTCCCGCAGACGATTTGACAATGTAGGACCATGGTGCCTCCTGCCTGATCACCGTGGCTGACTCAGACCATCCGCCTTCCGGGTCCCTGATTCTGATGGTGTCACCTATTGTCAGTGGTTTGAGTGGGATTGCATGTTGATCGTAGTATAGTTTTTGTTTGGAGCATATTGCCTACATGTCGTTGAGAACTGGTGCATTGGGGGGTCTCGGAATTGCTTTACCGGTAGGGTTGTCCGGATGTCCCTGTCAAAGAGCATTTGTGCTGGCGAGAGTCCTTAGCTCAATGGGGATGCTCGGTACGATAACAGAGCTAGGTTGATGTCGGAACGTGACTCGGCTGCTTTGCTGGTGAGCCGTTTAATGATGTGGACACCTTTTTCCCCTGTTCCATTTGATTGTGGGTGACAATTCTGTGTCGCACCGTTGTCTGACCTCAACGTTTTCTTGTGCTTGTGGTATTGATTCTGTATGTCATCGTTTGTGAAAGCTGTTTTGCTCATTTGTTCTGGAGCAGATGTGAATTCGTGAGATTCTTTATCATGCCATGGCACGTTTTCAGTCTTGTCATTGTTTCGCAGTGTGCTGTGGCATTGTCCTTCATGTGCAGAGTTGTACCATGTTGTACAGGTCGTTGTTTCATTGTTGTCGTTCTTGTTGTTCTTTTTGTCACGCTTGTTGATTCTGTTTTCGTTGTTTTCGCTTTTATTCTTGCTCTTTTTCTTGTCATGCTTGTTGTTTCTGGGATGCTTCTTGTTGCTTTTGTCGTTCGTGTTGCACTGCATGTTGCTTTTGTTGTTGCTGTTGTTGTTCTTGTTTCTGATGTGCTTTGTGCGGTTTTTGTTGTTCTTGTTGCGCTCAATGATTATGCCATGTGGATGATTTGAGTCATTGTCACAATTATTCGTGTCCATGTCCTTTATGGTCTCTGCTACATTGAGTGTATCTTCTTGAGAATTGTGAGAATGATCTGATGTTGCATTGATGTTGGTGACATCAGTCATTTGTGGTGGATTTGATTCCTCTTCTTTGCTTACTTGGTACTCCTCTTCTAGAATCATTTCTGGTTCACTTGAGTCATCAATGATTTCTAGGTGCTCCTCTTTTGGAGTCATTTCAGGGTCACTTGAATTATCATTGATTTCTTGGTGCTCCTCTTTTGGAGTCATTTCAGATTCATTTGAATCATCTGTGATCTCTTTGTGCTCCTTTTCTGGAGTCAAAATCCTCAAGATTTCTATTGACGTGGTCTCTCTGGACTCATGGGTGGCCATCCTCTGATTATTGAGTGCTTCTGTGCAGACGAGGTGCGAAATGTCAGTCTCGCTGTGATCCTGCACATCCTGTATGGGAATCATGATTTCTTCGTCACTTGTCTCACATACAGTGGGTAGATATTCAGTGTCTTCTTCCGGTGGCTCAAATAAGCTTGATAGATCTTCATGGTCTTGTGCATGCATGGCGTTCGCTATGGAGTGTTTGCTCGCTTTCATTTCTGAGTCTGTCACCGAGCTGTCTGTGGAGGCTTGCGTCACTCTCTTTGTGGAGGCTTGTGTCGCTCTCTTTGTGGAGTCCTTCATCGGTCTCTCTGTGGAGTCCTTCATCGCTCTCTCTCTGGAGCCCTTCATCGCTCTCTCTGTGGAGTCTGTCATCACTCTCTTTGTGGAGTCGTGCAGTGTTCTCGCTGTAGAGTCGATCTGTGCTCTCTCAACGGAGTTGTTCTGTGCTCTCCGTGTGGCGTCATCTTCATCTTGGGTATTGCTATCATCCAATGTATCGACGATCTGCCATGGCATCATGGTGTTGGATTAATCTATCATGAGAAGAGTCGTATTGAACTGTTCAACCGTGTTGCTGATGCTGTGATCAGGATCTCCGAATAACTCAGCCATGTCTGAGCAGTATTGTTCGATAGACAAATCATCGCTTTTTGTTTCGGAGTTGTGATCGTTCTCTTCATGTTCAATGAACAAATCATCTTCTTGTGTGGAGGCTGGGACCCTTCGTGGTGCGTGGACCACTCTCTGTTTCTTGGCATCAGGCCGCAGCATAATCCTGCACTCACGAGTCGGGATGTCATATGTGCTGGGCTGAAGATTCCCCATTCCGAAGAAATCATCGTTGGGGTCTTTACGGTACAACACCTCTAGTTGCGGTTCAGATTTGGTACTGGGGTAGCCATCTCCCAAGATGAAATATTCGTCTGAGTCGTAGTCTACAAGGACCATATCATCTTCTAGGGCAGTGCTAACTGCTTGTTCCAGGGTGTTGTGAAAGTTATTTTTAACTGCTGGTGTAAGTTCGGGCATTGTTCTGTCTTTTGAGGCAAGAAAATTGGGTGTTGCAGCTTGAAATGTATTTTTGTTCATTATCATGCATTTCCCTTTTAAATGGGCGTGGTCCTGGTCATCTGACATCATGACGTGAGTGACGTCATGTGCCGGACTCGATTGCCCATGCGCAATTCGGGTTTCCTTCACTGTGCGCTCTTGGCACAACTGCGCATGTGCAGCTCCTTCCTCAAGATGGCTGCCACTCAGAACTTCCTTCAGTCCTGTCTCTGCCTCTTGGTAAGTTTTGGCGCCGTTTTTTTCGATTTTCTTTTCTAGACACTGATTCTGTGTTTGTAAAAACTGACAGTATTGATTTTGTTTTTGTTCATAAGCAAGGCATTTTTGTATTGCGATTTCTAGAGTTAGATGCTTATTTTGTAATAGTTCTTCCCTCAAATTTTTATCCGATAGTCCAGAAATTAATTGATGCATTATCACAGTGTCTCTGAAACCAACATAATCACAGCCTTGTGGTATTAACTTGAGATTTGTGATAAAACCAGAGATGGGCCCTCCGTTTCTCTGACAAGAGTTAAATCTTTCCAGCATCACACCCGCCTGACTGTTACAGCATTTAGCAAATTTTTTGAGTATGATTTCTACTTTGGATTTGTCTTCGTCTTCTAAGTAAGTAAAGCTATTATAGATTTCTCTAGCTCCATGCCCTCCTGTTCAGAGAAGTAGGGCTATTTTCATTGCATCAGAGGCATGGCTTAAATCATTAGCTGTAATAAATATTTGGAACAGCTGTTCAAATATTTTCCAGTTATAACTTAAATTACCGGTTGTTTCCAGCTGCCATAGAGTTCCAACAAGTTCCATCGAATCAGTTAGTCGTCGAGGATCCATTTGCTGCGAAGTCTTCCACAGTCGAATATCCGGTTTAAGTTTTTCTTCTCTTGCTGATGTCTAGCTACCTTTCTGAAATCACTCCTGGTATCATATATTATTCTCTAAGTCTGAATAAAGATTGTAGACTTCCAGTTAACACAAATACTTTATTCAGTAGGTTCGTTCTGTTTCCAGAGATTAACTAGATGTAATACAGTCAAGAGGTATGACCAGTGAAGCTAAGGTAAGCTGCCAATGCTGAGCTGTATCTGTCTGCTGCTGCTGCTACCTAGCCCTGTGCTTCTGAAAGAAGCAGATCCTAACTTGGGCTGGACCCTTTATACCCATTCCTGATGACCTCCAGTGATGCTTCGGCTGTTACATCTGTTTGCAGTCCCTGGTGTATGTGCAGATGTATGTACAGATGTACAGATCACTACAGCGGTCTTCTTATTTTGACACCCTTTGGCTAAGGGAAAGGAGGCCCCCCCCAGTGGTGATGGCCACTCCTATGGCAACAGCATCACCTGCCCTCACCAATGCTCCTCCCACCCCCAGGCATGCTGGGAGCTGCCGAACTGGTTCCAGCATCCCCAGACAACATTTTTTTGGGTGGGAGGCATCGTTCTCCAGCATCCTCATTTTCCAGGTGAAGTCCCAGCAGTGGCCACTGTTCTTGTTGGCAATGCTGAGAATTGTGAGCTGCCGGCCCACTAATTGCCCAGCAGCTCCGGGGGGCAGGCACCCCACCCCCCCGTAAAATGTGGGCAGAGACACACAGACCACACAGACACCCTCAGATTATGGGTCTGATGTCTGTGCATCGGCCACACTAACACAATTCCAGCCCATCAGTGCAATAAATACAGACCTCTAGAAACAGCAAAACAACAAGCACAAGCTATGGGGTTGAAAAGATATTGATCTGCACAAAATGCATGAAGAGTATGTCATGAAAAGCAAACATGCAGCTGATGAACACATAGAATAGGACACGACCAATAAGCAGTCAGGACACTCAGTGGTGGTATCTCACTATAAAAGGGATGAGGCACTTTCACAGACCAACATCTACAGAGTGAGACAGGGTGTATCCTCAGCATCACACCCAGCACGTGGCTCAGAGCAAGGCTGGTTCAGTTAGACGGAGTTACTACATTTAGATTAGCAGAGAGTCGAATTCATTGAGAACTGTGCTAATAGTTCAATAAAATACATTGAACTCACTTCGAAGTCTGGAGCATCTTTTACTCAAAACTGCATCAAGTGGCAGCTTGTGTTATTCCAAATTACATAACACAACATGATACCGGGAGTCTGTTCAATCTAGCTAGTTCAACTCAGCAAGGTCCGTGACGACCAGCGAATGTATACCGGCACAATGGAAATGATTCAGGCTCCTCACCAGCTCAGGACCTCCGGCAATCTCAGTGCCAACTGACGGACATTCAAGCAGAAATTTCAGCTTTACGTCGAAGCGTCAGACCTCAATGGCGCGTTTGATGCACGGAAGATAGCTCTTTTCCTCACCACAGCCGGTGATCACATCTTGGAAATATTCAACTCCTTTCACTTCGCCGAAGACCAGGACAAGACAAAGTTTCAGACCATCCTGGACAAGTTTGACAGCCACTGTGAGGTGGACACAAACAAAATCTTCGAGCGCTACATATTCAAGCAGCGATTGCAAGGTAAAGACGAATCCTTCACCTCATATTTAACTAACCTTAGACTGCTAATGCAATCCTGCAACTTCGGGGATATCACTGACTCCGTGATCAGAGACCAAATCATTTTTGGAGTTCACTCTGATCCTCTGAGAGAGCAGTTACTGAAGATCAAGCATATGACCCTGCCAGTCGCGATTGAAACATGCACAGTGCATGAGCATGCTGAAAATCGCTATTCCCAGTACAAATCGGCTGAAAATGATAAACTAGCCTCCCACGAGGCGGAGAGTGTGTAGGCCATCTCCCGGATGCAGAGACTCAACATTGACGAAAGCGGCCATTTTGCGTGCTCTTCCCGGGGCCCGACGCATGAGCGATGAGAACGGGGTAACGAAGCAGCCAAAACCCACCCTACGCAGGTGCAGATGTCTGAGAACCGCACTGCGTATGTGCAACGACGCACGGAGCATCTGAACGCCGACGGCATGACGTGTTTGAACTGTGGCACCGCCCATTTAAAGAAACACTGCCCTGCAAGAGGCAGATGCTGTTTAACCAACGGGAAACTAGGCCACTATGCAGCCCTGTGCAGATCTGCACCACCAGTCAGGAGCCAGCCCTCCCAATTCCAACGACGGCGCATCCAGAGTGTGCAACAACGCCTACAGGATTCTGATCCCAGCAGTGCAATGGATCCAGATGCTGAATGCCTGGACAACGCCTACCGTGTGGACATTATTACAAAGTGTGAATATGCCACATCAGACACATCGCAAGTCCAATCGATCCTAGCTGTGGATTCCGAGGACGAATAGCGAGCAGTGATGAATGTCAACCACTGCCCCATCCAGTTCAAGCTGAACACAGGTGCCTCTGCCAACCTCTTCTCAAAGGCATACTTCAGATGCATTAACAAGCCCCCCACGGTCCTTCCAGCTGCCTGCAAGCTCCTGGATTAAAACGGGAATGCCATCACGGCACTGGGATCCTGCCATCAGCACGTATCCAACCGACACACACGCTTTGAAATTGTTCAGCCGGACAGCGCATCCCTACGAGGTGCGCACGCCTGCAAACAGCTGAACCTCATTCAAAGGGTTTACACCACGACATCCTCCCATGTGGATCTTCAGGCCGGCATCGACGACATCCTCACCCAGTATCCAGATCTGTTCAATGGGATGGGTACGCTGTTGTATAGATACAAGATTCTGTTACGGCCTGATGCCAAGCCAGTGGTCCACACACCACGATGAGTCCCTGCTCCACTGAGAGAGCGCCTGATGGCACAACTCAAGGATCTTCAGCAACAAGGCATCATATCCAAGTCACCGAACTGACTGACTGGGTCAGCTCGATGGTGTGTGTAAAGAAGCCTTCGGGGGACCTGCGCATCTGCATTGATCCCAAGGATCTCAATAAGAATATCATGCGGGAACACTACCCCATCCTGAAGCGGGAGGAACTCACAAGTGAGATGGCACACGCACGCTTCTTCACCAAATTGGATGCAGCACAGGGATTTTGGCAAATCCAGCTGGAAGAGTACAGCAGAAGGCTCTGCACCTTCAACACGCCTTTTGGCAGATACTGCTACAATCGCATGCCATTTGGCATCGTCTCGGCATCGGAGATATTCCATCGCATCATGGAGCAGATGATGGAAGGCATTGAAGGAGTTTGTGTGTACCTGGACGACTTCATCATATGGTCCACGACCCCTGAAGAACATGTGTCCCGTCTCCAGAAGGTATTCAGCCATGAACATGCCAACGGCCTGAAGTTAAACAGGTCCAAATGTTGTTTTGGCACATCGACGCTCAAGTTCCTAGGCGACCAGGTCTCACAGCATGGTGTGCGCCCGGACACAGACAACATCAAGGCCATCGAGGCGATGAAGGTCCCCGAGGCCAAAAAGGCAGTGCTGCGCTTCTTGGGTATGGTCAATTTTCTGGGCAAGTTCATTCCAAACATGGCCACACATGCCACGGCCCTACGCAACCTGGTGAAAAAGTCAACTGCCTTTGAGTGGAAGGCGGCACACCAGACATAGTGGCTGGAGCTGAAAGCCAAGCTCACCACTGCACCAGTCCTGGCATTCTTCGACCCGGACCAGGAGACAAAGATATCCACAGATGCGAGTCAGGATGGAATCGGTGCGGTGTTGCTTCAACGAGATGACACATCATCCTGGGCATCAGTAGCCTACGCATCAAGGGTGATGATGCCCACTGAAACCAGATATGCACAGATTGAGAAGGAGTGCTTGGGTCTTCCCACTGGCATCCTCAAATTTCATGATTATGTCTGCGGCCTGCCAACATTCACTGTCGAGACTTATCATAGGCCTCTGGTCCACATCATTCACAAGGATATGAACGACATGATGCCTCGGTTGCAGAGAATCCTGCTTAAACTTAGGAGGTATGCCTTCAACTTGGTGTACACACCTGGCAAGGAGATCATCGCTGGTACATTGTCCCGCTCCGTCACCTCGCCCAGTGAGCCGCTGGAGATCATCTAGCACATCGAATCGCAGGTGCAGCTGTGTGCTAGCACTCCCCCGGCAACAGATGAGAAGGTAGTTCTCATCTGTGATGAGACAGATTGCAGCCTCTTGCAGCGCATCATCCACAACCTCACCAATGGCTGGCAGAAAGGGCAGTGCCCACAATTGTACAATGTGAAGGACGAACTGATGGTGATTGATGGTATCCTCCTCAAGCTGGACAGGATTGTCATTCCACTCAATCTCCAGAGCTTGGTGCTGCGCCAGATTCATGAGGGACACCTGGGCGTCGAGAAGTGCAGACGCAGAGCCCAGCAAGCTGTCTACTGGCCTGGCATCAGCCAGGACATCACGAACATGGTCCTGAACTGTGCTACCTGTCAGCGGTTCCATCCAGCGCAGAGCAAGGAGACGCTCCACCAGCATGACATAGTGACCTCTCCGTGGTCCAAGGTTGGCATCGACCTCTTTCATGCGAATGGTCACGACTACATATTGATCATCGACTATTTCTCGAATTACCCTAAAGTGCTGAAGCTCCCAGACCTCACCTCTCGGACCGTCATCAAAGCCTGTAAGGAGACGTTCTCAAGGCATGGCATCCCAATCACCGTCATGAGCGACAATGGCCCGTGCTTTAACAGTTGAGAATGGTCCACGTTTGCCAGTTCATACAATTTCCAGCATGTCACCTCCAGTCCACAGTATCCGCAGTCCAATGGAAAAGTCGAGAAAGGGGTGCACATTGTGAAACAGCTCATCTGCAAGGCCGCAGACTCTGCTTCCGACATACACCTTGCGCTGCTCGCATACAGGGCGACTCCATTGTCCACTGGCATGTATCCGGCTCAACTCCTGATGAACAGGGACCTGCGGACGACGGTTCCAGCCATACACCTGCCCAACCTGGATCACCTCCCGGTGCTGCAGGAGATACAGCAGTTCAGAGACCGTCAAAAGCAGGGCTATGATGCCCATGCCACCGATCTGGCCGTGCTATCCCCGGCAGACACTGTCAGGATCAAGATACCGGATGGTGGGTGGTCTGCCCCGGCTGTCGTTGTTCGACAGGCTCTTATGTTGTATATATGGCTGATGGCTCCATCATGCGAAGGAATCGACGGGCACTGTGCAAAGTTGCCTGCCCGCAACCACTTTCTCCTCCATTTCCATATGTTGAATTGCCACCTCCTGATATCTCGCACCACGAGGCCACCAGTCAGGCTTCCATCCCGCCTGTCAAGGTGCCGTTGTCCCCTCCGCCACCTCTCTGGCGGTAAACCAGGATCAGACGTAAGCCTCAGAGACTGGACTTGTGTATGTTATTCTCTAAGTCTGAATAAAGATTGTAGACTTCCAGTTAACACAAATACGTTATTCAATGGATTTGTTCTGTTTCCAGAGCTTAACTAGATATAATACAGTCAAGAGGTATGACCAGTGAAGCTAAGGTGAACTGCCTATGCTGAGCTGCCTCTGTCTGCTGCTGCTCACTAGCCCTGTGCTTCTGAAAGAGTCGGATCCTCCCTTGGGTGCGTGTGTTGAAGTGACGTTACAAATCTAGCCGGTCGGGTGTCTTACAGCTTCTGCTGGAGCGTCTTAACGATGGTAGTAGGGATGATGGTTTGATGTCATCAAGAGTACTGTCTGGCGTTGTGAGGCGAGGAACGTCCTGTGGACAAATGGACTCGGTCAAGTCCAGTGTGGGAAATACTGGCATTGAAGGTCGAATCTCTAATAGATCCCGGCGGTTACGGCGAAAAAGTACTCCCACAGACGATTTGACAATGTAGGACCGCGGTGCCTCCTGCCTGTTCACCGTGGCTGACTCAGACCATCCGCCTTCCGGGTCCCTGATTCTGATGGTGTCACCTATTGTCAGTGGCTTAAGTGGGATTGCATGTTGATCGTAGTATAGTTTTTGTTTGGAGCATATTGCCCACATGTCGTCGAGAACTGGTGCATTGGGGGGTCTCGGAATTGCTTTACCGGTAGGGCTGTCCGGATGTCTCTGCCAAAGAGCATTTGCGCTGGCGAGAGTCCTAAGCTCAATGGGGATGCTCGGTATGATAACAGAGCTAGGTTGATGTCGGAACGTGACTCGGCTGCCTTGCTGATGAGTCGTTTAATGATGTGGACATCTTTTTCCCCTGTTCCATTTGATTGTGGGTGGCGATTCTGTGTCGTACTGTTGTCTGACATCGACTTTTTCCTGTGTTTGAGGTATTGATTCTGTATGTCATCGTTCGTGAAAGCTGTTTTGCTTGTTTGTTCTGGAGCAGATGTGAATTTGTGAGATTCTTTATCATGCCATGGCATGTTTGTAGTCTTGTCATTGTTTCACAGTGTGCTGTGGCATTGTCCTTCGCGTGCAGAGTTGTACCATGTTGTACAGGTCGTTGTTTCATTGATGTTCTTTTTGTCGTTTGTGTCTTTGTTGTTTTCGTTGTCGTTCTTGTTGTTGTTTTTATCTTTTCTGTCATGTTTTTGTTGGCATTCTTGTTGTCGTCGTTCTTGTTGTTCTTTTTGTTGCGCTTGTTGATTCTTTTTTGTTGTTTTCGCTTTTATTCTTGTTCTTTTCCTTGTCGTGCTTGTTGTTTCTGGGATGCTTCTTGTTGCTTTTGTCGTTCTTGTTGCGCTGCCTGTTGTTTTTGTTGTTGCTGTTGTTCTTGTTTCTGCTGTGCTTCTTGTGGTTTTTGTTGTTCTTGTTGCGCTCAATGATTGTGTCATGTGGATGATTTGAGTCATTGTCACAGTTATTGGTGTCAGTGTCCTTTGTGGTATCTGCTACATTGAGCGTTTCTTCTTTAGAATTGTGAAAATGATCTGATGTTGCATTGATGTTGGTGACATCAGTCATTGGTGGTGGATTTGAATCCTCTTCTTTGCTTACTTGGTACGCCTCTTCTAGAGTCATTTCTGGTTCACTTGAATCATCATTGATTTCTAGGTGCTCCTCTTTTGGAGTCATTTCAGGTTCACTTGAATTATCATTGATGTCTTGGTGCGAGATAGATATACAACAGATGTCAGAGGTAGGTTCTTTACTCAGAGAGTAGTAAGGGCATGGAATGCCCTGCCTGCCTATAGTGGACTTGCCAACATTAAGGGAATTTAAATGGTCATTGGATAAACATATGGATGATAAGGGAATAGTGTAGATGGGCTTTAGAGTGGTTTCACTGGTCGGTGCAACATCGAGGGCCGAAGGACCGGTACTGCGCTGTAATGTTCTATGTTCTATGTTCTTCTTTTGGAGTCATTTCAGGTTCATTTGAATCATCTGTGATCTCTTTGTGCTCCTTTTCTGGAGTCAAAATCTTCACGATTTCATTTTGTTGTGGGTTGTGGTGCTCCTTTTCTGGAGTCAAAATCTTCAAGATTCCAATTGACGTGATCTCTCTGGACTCATGGGTGGCCGTCCTCTGATTATTGAGTGCTTCTGTGCAGACGAGCTGAGATATGTCAGTCTCGCTGTGATCCTGCACATCTGTATGGGAATTGAGATTTCTTCATCACTTGTCTCACATACAGTGGGTAGACATTCAGTGTCTTCTTCTGGTGGCTCAAATAAGCTTGATAGATCTTCATGGTCTTGTACATTCATGGCGTTTGCGATGGAGTATTTGCTCGCTTCCATTTCTGAGTCTGTCACCGAGCTGTCTGTGGAGGCTTGCATCACTCTCTTTGTGGAGGCTTGCGTCGCTCTCTTTGTGGAGTCCTTCATCGCTCTCTCTGTGGAGTCCTTCATCGCTCTCTCTGTGGAGTCCTTCATCGCTCCCTCTGTGGAGTTTGTCATCGCTCTCTCTGTGGAGTCTGTCATCGCTCTCTTTGTGGAGTCATGCAGTGTTCTCGCTGTCGAGTCGATCTGCGCTCTCTCAACAGAGTCATTCTGTGCTCTCTGTGTGGCGTCTTCTTCGTCTTGGGTATTGCTGTCATCCAATGTACCGACGATCTGCCATGGCACCATGGTATTGGATTCATCTACCATGTGAAGAGTCATATTGAACTGTTCAACCGTGTTGCTGATGCCGTGATCAGGATCTCCAAATAATCAGCCATGTCTGAGCAGTATTGTGTTAGTATTAGTGAGAGGCAGCACGGTTTTGTGAAGGGGAGGTCGTGTCTCACTAACTTGATAGAGTTTTTCGAGGAGGTCACTAAGATGATTGATGCAGGTAGGGCAGTAGATGTTGTCTTTATGGACTTCAGTAAGGCCTTTGACAAGGTCCCTCATAGTAGACTAGTACAAAAGGTGAAGTCACACGGGATCAGGGGTGAACTGGCAAGGTGGATACAGAACTGGCTAGGCCATAGAAGGCAGAGGGTAGCAATGGAGGGATGCTTTTCTAATTGGAGGGCTGTGACCAGTGGTGTTCCACAGGGATCAGTGCTGGGACCTTTGCTCTTTGTAGTATATATAAATGATTTGGAGGAAAATGTAACTGGTCTGATTAGTAAGTTTGCAGACGACACAAAGGTTGGTGGAATTGCGGATAGCAATGAGGACTGTCTGAGGATACAGCAGGATTTAGATTGTTTGGAGACTTGGGCGGAGAGATGGCAGATGGAGTTTAACCTGGACAAATGTGAGGTAATGCATTTTGGAAGGGCTAATGCAGGTAGGGAATATACAGTGAATGGTAGAACCCTCAAGAGTATTGAAAGTCAAAGAGATCTAGGAGTACAGGTCCACAGATCACTGAAAGGGGCTACACAGGTGGAGAAGGTAGTCAAGAAGGCATACGGCATGCTTGCCTTCATTGGCCGGGGCATTGAGTATAAGAATTGGCAAGTCATGTTGCAGCTGTATAGAACCTTAGTTAGGCCACACTTGGAGTATAGTGTTCAATTCTGGTCGCCACACTACCAGAAGGATGTGGAGGCTTTAGAGAGGGTGCAGAAGAGATTTACCAGAATGTTGCCTGGTATGGAGGGCATAAGCTATGAGGAGCGATTGAATAAACTCGGTTTGTTCTCACTGGAACGAAGGAGGTTGAGGGGCGACCTGATAGAGGTATACAAAATTATGAGGGGCATAGACAGAGTGGATAGTCAGAGGCTTTTCCCCAGGGTAGAGGGGTCAATTACTAGGGGGCATAGGTTTAAGGTGAGAGGGGCAAAGTTTAGAGTAGATGTACGAGGCAAGTTTTTTACGCAGAGGGTAGTGGGTGCCTGGAACTCACTACCGGAGGAGGTAGTGGAGGCAGGGACGATAGGGACATTTAAGGGGCATCTTGACAAATATATGAATAGGATGGGAATAGAAGGATACGGACCCAGGAAGGGTAGAAGATTGTAGCTTAGTCGGGCAGTATGGTCGGCACGGGCTTGGAGGGCCGAAGGGCCTGTTCCTGTGCTGTACATTTCTTTGTTCTTTGTTCTTTGTTCTTTGTGTGTATTGTTCGTTGGACAAATCATCGCTTTTTGTTTAGGAGTTGTGATCGTTCTCTTCATGTTCAATGAACAAATCACCTTCTTGTGTGGAGGCTGGGACCCTTCGTGGTGCGTGGATCATTCTCTTTTTCTTGGCATCAGGCTGCAGCAAAATCCTGCACTCACGAGTCGGGATGTCATATATGCTGGGCTGGAGATTCCGCATTCCGAAGAATTCATCGTCGGGGTCTTCACGGTACAACACCTCTAGTTGTGGTTCGGATTTGGCACTGGGGTAGCCATCTCCCAAGATGAAATCTTTGTCTGAGTCGGAGTCTACAAGGACCATATCATCTTCTAGGGTGGTGCTAACTGCTTGTTCCAGGGTATAGTGAAAGTTATTTTCAACTGCTGGTGTAAGTTCGGGCATTGTTCTGTCTTTTGAGGCAAGAAAATTGGGTTTTGATGCTTTAAATTTCTTTTTGTTCATTTCCCTTTTAAGTGGGCGTGGTCCTGGTCCTCTGACATTATGCTGCTCGTGACGTCATGCGTAGGACTCGATTGCCCATGTGCACACTGAGTTTCTTGTACTGTGCCCTCTTTTCACAACTGAGCATGTGCGGATCCTTTCTCAAGGTGGCTGCCGCTCAGAACCTCCGTCCGTTTTTCTCTGGTTCAACCCTGCCTCCACCTTGTGGTGAGTGTTCGCACCATTTTTACCGATTTTGTTTTCTAAATGATGATTCTGTGTTTGTAGAGACTCAAAGTACTGATTTTGTTTTTGTTCATAAGCAAGGCATTTTTGTATAGCAATTACTAGAGTTAGATACTTATTTTGTGAAAGTTCTTCCCTCAACTTTTTATTAAATAGTTCAGAAATTAATTGATGCATTATCACAGTGTCTCTGAAATCAGCATAATCACAGCCTTGTGGTATTAACTTGAAATTTGTAATAAAATCAGAGATGGGCCCTCCGTTTCTCTGACAGGGGTTAAATCTTTCCAGCATCTCACCGGACTGACTGTTACAGCATTCAACAAATATTTTCAGTTTAGTGTCTACTTTGGTGTTGTCCTCACCTTCTAACTAATTAAAGCAATTATAGATTTCTCTAGCTTCATGCCCTCCTATTGAGAGTAGTGGGGCTATTTTCGTTGCGTCAGAGGCAGTGCTTAAATCATTAGCTGTGATAAATATTTGGAACAGCTGTTCAAACATTTTCCAGTTATAACTTAAATTACCGGTTGTTTCCAGCTGCCATGGAGTTCCAACAAGTTCCATCGAATCAGTTAGTCGTCGAAAATCCAATTGCTGCGAAGTCTTCCACATTCGAATATCCGGTTTAAGTTTTTCTTCTCTTGCTGGTGTCCAGCTACCTTTCTGAAATCACTCCTGGTATCACATGATATTCTCTAAGTCTGAATAAAGATTGTAGACTTCCAGTTGACACAAATACTTTATTTAATGGGTTTGTTCTGTTTCCAGAGCTTAACTAGATGCAATACAGTCAAGAGGTATGACCAGTGAAGCTAAGGTAAACTGCCTATATTGAGCTGTCTCTGTCTGTTGCTGCTCACTAGCCCTGTGCTTCTGAAAGAGGCGGATCCTCCCTTGGGCTGGACCCTTTATATCCATCTTTGATGCTGCCCTCTAGTGATGATGTGGCTGTTACATCTGTCTGTAGTCCCTGGTGTATGTGCAGATGTATGTACAGATGTTCACTACATTGTGAACATTTGTTTTGTTTGCTCTGTTCTGTTGTCCTCCGTCAGTCACGTTAGATGGACTCATTCACATGTAAATACATTCACATACGCCAACAAAACATAAAAAGGGGAGATGTCATGATATGCAAACATGCAGCTAATGAACACATAGAATAGGACACAACCAATGAGCAGTCAGGACACTCAGGGGTGGTATCACATTATAAAAGGGATGAGGCACTCACACCCCACCTCTTTCCACAGACCAACATCTACAGAGTGAGACAGGGTGTATCGTCAGCATCACACCCCAGCACATGGCTCAGAGCAAGGCTGGTTCAGTTAGACTGAGTTACTACATTTAGATTAGCAGAGAGTCGAACTCATTGAGAACTGTGCTAATGGTTCAATAAAACACATTGAACTCACTTCAAAGTCTGGAGCATCTTTTACTCAAAACTGCATCAAGTGGCAGCTTGTGTTATTCCAAATTACATAACACAACAGAGTAAAGAGAGATTACAAGAAAAAATACACAGCAAATGTGACTACAGCAAATGCAAACTTAAAATGCAAAATGTCATTAAACGTGGCTGATGTAATGAGAATTGCAAAAGAAGTCCATACCATAATCTTAACTGCCTGTGAGCACTGTACTACAATGTTACAACTTCCAACCTGCTATAAATGACCCCCTTGGGTAAAGTGATATCAGTATTCCCTTAAGTGACTTGAACATCATTCTGTTAGCAGAGTTCACATAGATCTGATATCACAGCCCCGCTGTGTTACAGTACATGACCACATGTGGTCTGAATTGGAAACGTTTGTCTTTTGAAAGTGTACTTTATTAATCAGCTCACAGCGGACAAAGCAAGCAGTCGGTGAGACAGGGTGAATCATTAAATTGCATTATTTCACAGTAAAGTGAATATACAAAACAGCTGTTTAGATGAGACTCGTGTGTTTCAAGCTGTGGAACTTATCTTGGCGTAAAAAGACAAAATAACAACACACCATCTTAGCACAAACTTCTTACTTGACAAAATGGCTCCTAACTATCCTTCAGCATTTCTAACCTTTCAATTTCAGCAGAAATCTTCACAGTTTTCTGTTTAATAAATCTGACTGCCTCCACAACATTTCTGCTTCAAAAACCATCGCTTTCTGTCTGGCTGCATGTCTTCCCCTACCCATCTTCCTCTCTATGTTTTATCTCTTGCCGTTCACACTGAGAAAGTGATCAATGGATTTTTCCAACACAGTGGATGTCACCCATGAGCATGATACACCATGAGTGTAATTTTTTATTACACCGATATGCTGCACTTCGCTTATTGTTTAGATTAGCGGGGGGAAAGAATCGCTATTTAGCAGTTTAGTTTTTAAAAATGCAACAATGCACCTTACTTAGCTTTTAAAAATAAATTTGACATTACAGTTTCTCGTGTTTGCATTCAGATCTCATGAAAACAAATAAGCACATTTCGGCTCCCAACTAATTTCTGTGACCAGGAGTTTACGGCTGGTGTACATATATATATGTACACCAGCAGCAGCAGCAACTCCCTTGCTGCTTACTCTCCTCTGCCGGTTCCAAACTAGCCAGCTTTATTTATGCAGGGAATCTGCTAATGATTTCTCCGCCCCCCTCATTGGGGAAGCTCATACTCCCAAAGGATTGTGGGATTGCCATTAGTCCCCAGCCAGTGGTAAGCAGGCAGGTTATAACATCCCTCCCCCCCAAAGTCCAAGGAATCCACCAAAGATCCTGGCGAAGGAGGGCGTTGGACTTGTTTTGCCACAGGCCGGACACCATTTGCACGAGGCGCTGGATCGGGCGGCGTGTAACGAGACGGAGAATGGTGCTTCTGTGATGAACGGCGTAACAGTTGTACATCCACGGCCCAAGGATTCCCCATCTGAGGTGTCCTGTGTCTCCATCTCGGAGTCGGAGTCCGCTGCCTCCGTCATCTCGGCGTCTTTATCTCCAACGTTCTGCAACGACCTGCGCAGGCTTTGAGTGCGGCACCAGAGGAAGATTGTGAGGAATACTTTCCACTGTGCCTGGTGTCGTGGAAATCATAATAAAGACAAATTCCTCGAAGTTCGATTTAAGGAAATTTATTTACACAAGTGTACTTGTGGCGAGAGAGTGTTTCAGCTGCAAAGCCAAGGTACTGCACTCTGAGTTATGCAGTCGAAAACCATTATATTTACAGTGTAAAATAAACAACTTTGAAGAGATAAAGCTTGGGAACATACGCAAGAGGAAATATGAATGTTTTGCCCTTGGTTTAAAAACAATTTGAGTGCGCATTTTGTTGTCCTTCGGAAGAACAACTTATCACAATAAGGCCAGTACAACATACTAAGCAGTATTTAGTTTACATTACTTGACCTACTTATTTTCGCTTAAAAGCAGTGTTAAAATATAGTCAATATTCCCAGCATGCTTCTAAATTGGTAACTCATTAACTTCCCTTCCACAATTCCCTCCTTAATGATCTTTTGATCAACACCTTTTAGTAAATTATCGTGTCCTCCGTAGAGAAGGGTGGTTTATAATGTAAGGGGAATGGATGTATGACAGTTCCCTGCGTGTTGTGAGCTGGTAGCAAGGAGGCAAGGTGGCTAGGGCTGTTCTCCCATGTTAGTACAATAAAAATATCTTGCGCAATATTAAAACAGTAATCATACGACAATCAAGATTACAATGGCGATTATAATCTGAACACAATCCTCTGTCCTGACGATCCTACCATCCAAAGCCAAAGTCCCATCCCTCATTTTCGTGTAATCTTTTTACCTCTCTACGAATGTGATCCACCAGATTATCAATTTTTCTGAGTTATCAGGGATGTATGTGCAACAGTCACTTCCAATCAGGGCACAAGTACCTCCCTTTTCAGCTGGCAAGAAATCAAGAGCTTTTCTATTCTGCAGGGCAACCGCTCTTATAACAACCATCTCAGTTTCTATCTGGTTCACAGCTTCTGCAGTGTCATTAGCTACCTGCTCAAGGATGTCTCGTAGTTCGCGTAGTTCGTATGCATTCGTAATGGTGTTATCATTATTCCCAGCATTTGTGCCCATGTCATAACATTTCATATCGTCCTGTGATGGGGATGGTCCTGCAGTTGCAGAATGTGATGCACATAAGGGACTACCTATCCCAAATAGCAGGAGCCTTCCCAATTATCTGGTGTGGCCACAGATAAAATACGTGCCGCTAGATGCGGTCAGGTTTCCTTTACTATCAGCCATCATTAGTCTAATCGATCCCCTTCCCAGGAGCCTCCACTAGTTTGATTTTCAACTCCTGACCAATCAAAGATGAATAGTCCTTTAGCTGTAAGGTGGAACATAGGTGGTTGCCAATTCAAGGTCTGATCACACTGGCATGTGCCTACTGAGTGGGTCCCATATGTTTTTTGATTCTTAAAGCATTTACTACCCTTTGGGACTCCAGTATAATTGGGAAGGATCAAACAGAGTGTTTGACGTGTTACATTAAACCTAGGCCCCCACCATTCCTCAAACCTATTCATATCGTATCCAGCTAATCTCCAATCGACATATTCTGTGTATCTTCACCACGTCCTGTACTATTTTGTCTTAGAGCCCATTCTGCTATCTCTTTACTGGCGAATGGGATAGGTCACACAGGCAAGCCCTTCCCCCAAGCATCTGGGAATTTGTGTACATACCCAACAACTGAATTTATTTACCCTCTCTGCATATGAGACATGTATGTTAAGGTGTTAGTATGCAGTTTACCCTCTACATGATATTGGATTAATATGATAATATAAAAACATCAACACCGTCATTCTCTTCAGGGCAGCGTTTCGCTGGTACTCTCAAAGTTCCGTATGATGTAGTTTACAAGAGTTGCGTGGATTCAATCTGGCTTTTCTTTTACTTTAACGGCTGTTTGGGTTGTTAGCAGCACTTGGTAGGGTCCATTGCACCTCGGAGAAAAATAATCTTTCTTTAGTGCTTTCACATACACTTGATCTCCAGGTTTAAAGGGTGTGTATTTCCCTCTTTTGCATGCATCTGAGCCTTTTGCACCTTTTCATGTTTTTTTTCCTCTTTTTTTTTCAGCGGTTTCACACATGGCCTGGGCATACTTTAGTGATGCCTCATCTGATACGGGGTTAAACCCGTATTACGATTTCTCTGATTTTTCAGGGCATACATTACTACGGGTATGGTATCTGGCCATAGCAGCCCATTTTGTTGACACACTTTTGTAACTGCAGTTTTAATTATTTCATCCACCCTTTCCACCATTCCTGAGGATTGTGGCTGATATGGGATATGCAATTTCCAATCAAATCTCATGGCTTCTGTTAGGGCTTTGGTCAATTTGCTAGTGAAATGAGTTCCCCTGTCACTGTTAATACCCATTGGTATCACAATCACAGGATATTCGTCCTTCAACACTTTGGTTGTCTGATTTTCCACTGGCTTATCAACCACAGTAGGCATCACTCCCACCTGCGATCCAGCTATATCATTACCCAAGATAAGCTGTATTCCTGGACAAGATAGTTTCTCTATTACTCCTACTATCTATTCACCACTCTTCACTGGACTTTCCAACCTTACCTTACATAATGGAACACTACTCCTCTCACCCTGAATACCACATATTACCACCTTTTCTGGCAACATTCTTCCCAGACTACATAACTCCTCATCTCTTACCATCAAAGATTTACTAGCTCCTGTATCTCTTAAAATTGTGACTTCTTCACCTGCTCCTCCTGATACACATAAGTAAACTTTACCCACACAAGTAAATTATTTAAAGAGGTCTGGCAACTTCTTATCAATCACCTCTTGATCAGGCTGTATAGTCTTTTGCACCTCCTTCGCTTCACTTCGGCTTTCCTTTACCACTTTAACAAACCCCACTGTCTTATCCTGATTTACCACATCAGCCTTCTCAGTGCTTTTCTTCAACCACCAACACTGTGATTTTACATGGCCTAGTTTATTACAGTGAAAACATTTGAAACTTTTCATTTCTTTTCCACCCTCCTGGATTTCTTTTTTAATCTGAGGTACACTCTCCTTATTATCTCCCATCAGATCACTTTTACCTTTACCACTTGAGTATTTCTCATGTCCCCAGTTTCTATCTCTCACCGGCTGAAACTGATGTCAGAAACCAAGCTTTGATTTATGAACTAATTCATAATCATCTGTCATTTCTGCTGCTAATCTCGCAGTTTTAACCCTCTGTTCTTCCACATGAATTCTCACTACATCGGGAATTGAATTTTTAAACTCCTCCAAAAGTATAATTTCTCGGAGAGCTTCATACATTTGGTTTATTTTCAAAGCCCTTATCCACCTATCAAAATTGTCTTGATAGCAACCTGCTTTTAGCCAAGAGTGATGCTCCTGCAGAGAGGCTTGCTCCTGTGCCTGTTTTAACTTTGGTTCTATTATAGTGGACGGAAGTTCAACTGCAGCCGCTTGCAGTTGTGGCTGCTGTTTGAGAGCCACTTTTTTTCTATTTTATCAGCAAATCTATTGCCGCATGAGACTTTATCGTCTGCGGTAGTATGCGCTTCACACTTTAAAACGGCTATCTTGCTGGGCAGCTGAACAGCATCTAGCAAATTTAAAACCAATTTAGCATGTTTAATAGGTTGGCCGGAGGAAGTTATGAATCCCCTGTTTTTCCATAATTGGCCAAAATCATGTACTACCCCAAAAGCGGATCGGGAATCAGTATAAATATTGACTGTTTTATTTCTAGCTAGAATACATGCTTTAGTAAGGGCAAACTATTCGGCCGCTTGAGCAAACGTTCCCGAAGGCAGAGCAAAAGCTCCCACTATCTTGAATGGAGTTACTATTGCATCACCGGCCAGGAGGGTCATATCATTTGGTTGGTTTGCTGACTCATTAGTGAAAAAGATGCTGTCTAGATTTTCTCGTGGGTGAATCAGGTCGAGGGGTTGTGGTGGCTTCAACCAGTTGTAAACAGTCATGATCATACATATGTTCTGCTTCCAAGGACGTGGGCAAGAGTGTTGCAGGGTTGACAGCTGGCGCTCGCTTGTAGGTAAAGTTGGTTTTAGGGAGAATTACTTCATACCCAGTGTGTCGAGCCGCAGTAAAATGCTGCATTGCGGATGAATTAAGCAGCAGCAAAACTGATGATTTTTTTTTCTACTATGGCCGCTGTGGCTGCTACTGCTCTTAAGCAATTTGGCATACCGTTTACCATACTGGGTAATAGGCAAGGGGTATTTTCCCTCCTCAATGCTCTTGCTCTAGGACCCCTGTGCAAATCTCCCTGCTTCATTCACATAAAGAGAAAAGGGCTTGCTGAAATTAGGAAGTCCCAAGGCAGGGGCGCTAATCATGGCTTGTTTCAAATTACGAAATGCTTGCTCCCTCTCTGATAATAACTGAAGGGGCGTCCTGTAGGGTAGCCTTGTGCAGTACTGCGTCCATCTCTCTATAGTCCAGTATCTACTGCCTGCAATAGCCCACCATTCCGAGGAAGGTAAAGGTTTCCTTTTTCGAGCGTGGAGTTTGAACCCTTGCTACAGCCTGTACGCTTTCAGACCCAAGCCTCCGCTGTTCTTGCTGCAGCTGAAATCCCAAATACTGAACTGTCTCCTGACAGAATTGCAACTTGTCCATTGAGTCCCTATGCCCTCTTTCTGCCAGATGTGATAATAACAAAAGGATATTCTGTTGACAAACTAGCCCTCCCTCTGAGGCTATCAATAAATTGTCATCATATTGAGGGAATGTTGAGCCTGCAGACAACTGGCACTCATCCAAGTCTCTTTTAATACTGTTAATTCCGATATGTAAAGGCAAATAGATATTGGCTTTCTGGATGCAATGGTCTGGGGAAAAAGGCTGAGAAAGTATCCGTTGTTGGTGGTATAGAAGACAAAATTACTTTTGTGTCCGGCACCAATGGAACAATAGTGATAACAATTTTATTGATGGCTCTGAGATCTTGTCCAAACTACCACTCGTTGGGTCTTCCTACCTTTGGAATGGGGAGTAGAGGGCTGTTACAGGGGCTTTGTGTTCTCTTCAGCACCCCTTGCTGTAATAGTACATTGATCACTCCCTCTCTCCCTTTTTCTGCTTCCGGTGCCAACCTGTATAGTTTTAAGCAGGGCAGGGCAATGTTCTTCTGTATCTGCACCCTGCTTGCTGCAGCAGAATGCTGGGGCAGAATGTACTTTTCCAACATGATTTTTATGTTGGGCCCATAGATGTGGCAGTACCTGGGCCAGGATTGAAGGGAGTAAATTATGGCTCTCTCGGGGAGGTTGTTGTCTTTCAAATGTAGCGGTCCATTACTCCTCTTTCCAGGTCACTTTGCCCTCCTCTTTGCCATAAAATTCTATCAGGCAATTTCGTCAGTCCATTTCAATATAAATCCCCTGTATTACTTTTTTCCTTTGGCCTCTTTGATCACTTCTCCCATTTGCTTTGCCTTAGCGGGATGTCTTACGGCCAATGTTAAATGGGGTTCTGAAGTTAAACTCATCCTAAAAAGGTCCCTTTGACTATGGGTCAACTGTACTAACATTCCTAATCCCACAACACCGAAAAATAAAAAGGAGTGATATGCAATGATGTCTGCTGTCCTAAGTGACTTTGCGTTTATAAATTGTATGCGTGCTCATCCTCACGAGCATACCAAGCCGTGCAATGGGTCACGATATTTTCTCATCTGGACTCTATCAAGTGTTTTAATGGCTGTGCCCAAGGGTCATTAATCTTTTGTAAGAGTTCCTGCAGTTTAAAAAAAATTTTTTTTAACAGTGGTACTGTAAGGGTAAACGTTCAGCTGCCAGCATAGAACACAGACACAGAGCGATCGGGCGCAGGCTCTGAAGTTAGTAATTTTGCAGTTAATGAGCTCATATTTGAGACAGTTCTATAAACATTCCATTATCAATGCGATGTATTACCGCTCCTAATTTGCAGAGTGTCTGCCTGCCTAATAGGGTCAGGTGTCGCTAGTTGCGGTACATCCTTCCTGGGAGTTAAATGCTTCTTGGCCCCTTGCATGATAGCCTCTTTCCCTCTATTTGCTAACCAGTGTTCGAGGGACTCATTTCCTTCATTTAAATGATTATCATTATTGGGAACCCAGCCCCCATTTATGCCGGGTGGGATCCCATCCTTCAAAGCAAAGATGCACCATAAGAGTATTTTAGAAGCAGCAAAACATCCGCTGGGAAGGGGCTATAAATAGCACACATTTAAGTCAATTTACAATGATTGATTTTATAGGCATTAGCTAACTTAGAGACTTATATTTTTTCTTTGTCAATTCAGAAAAAATCAACTGTCTGCTGAAATGGTTAATGTTTCCTGCAGAATCTAAGGGGCAGAGAACTTGGCATGATGCCATTTGTTTTTTCACGTAATCTAAAAACGTATCCATATTCAAATACTTTTATTCGTAAAGGTACTTTCTTTCTTTTAAACTGATCGTAATTTCCAATGTTTCCGTTCATTAGAGAAATTTCAACGACAATCACTTACGGTATAATCTCTGACTCACAAAGCCAGACGATAAAAAATACAATCCACTTCATGCTTTGAATAAAATTAATTGGTTAAACAAAACACACAGATTCTCACAGCTCACAAATATCATAGTTAACCGTTAACCTTATCTCACGGCTTCAGAAAATCTGAATTCCCTTTCTCTTCAGGAACTCATCTGTTACGCTTTTGCCTTAATCTTCTATTTACTTTTACTCCCTGGTTTTTTTTTCCGAAAGGAGGTCAGCTTCATTAGACATATAGGTTTTCCTACCTCATTCCGTTGCTTTACGATTGTTTCTTTTCATTTTCTTACTCATTTTGACTCCCTTATCTGTCCTCTTTAAGGAATTCACCTTCTTTCTCGCTCCGGATATCTTTACCGAGGCTTCGGGACGACCTGAGGGTGCGTTGAGTTTAGTGCTCATTGTTCCTTCTGCAAAATACTTTAGAACATATATATAACAATAACAACGACCGCGGAAATCATTTACAAATACTACAGGGAGTTTATCCCTGGCGCACTGGTGTTTATCCTTTCACGAACCTCAAAGTCTTTTAAAAAATTTTAGTCTCTAAGGCACCTTTTTCTTCCCATGCAGCTATCATTAATTTATTAATTAAGATAACTCTCCTAAGCATGAGTCACTGGCCTGTAATTAAGGCTGCCGAGCCGCAGACCCCCCTTTCAGCTGGGGTCGCGCTATGTCTCTCTCCCTTTCAGCTGAGGGAGTCCTGTTTAGAGATTCGTTGCGGGGTACACTTCCCGTTAAATTAGGGAAACTGCAACGACTACGCCAATTTGTCGTGGAAATCATAATAAAGACAAATTCCTCGAGGTTCGATTTAAGGAAATTTATTTACACAAATATACTTGTGGAGAGAGAGTGTTTCAGCTGCAAAGCCAAGGCACTGCACTCTGAGTTATGCAGTCGAAAACCATTATATTTACAGTGTGAAATAAACAACTTTGAAGAGATAAAGCTTGGGAACATACGCAAGAGGCAATATGAATGTTTTGCCCTTGGTTTAAAAACAATTTGAGTATGCATTTTGTTGTTCTTTGGAAGAACAACTTATCATAATAAGGCCAGTACAACATACTAAGCAGCATTTAGTTTACATTATTTGACCTACTTATTTTCTCTCAAAAGCAGTGTTAAAATATAGTCAATATTCCCAGCATGCTTCTAAATTGGTAACTCATTAACTACCCTTCCACACCTGGTCTCTGTGGCTGTAGAAATGAGCTCCGAGGGCGGGGAATCTTTGGAAGGGATGGTCTTCTGGACCGAACGTGGTCTACATGCTTGCGCTGGAGACGACCCTGGGCTTGCACCTGGTAAGAAATAGGGCCCGTTTGGTGAAAGATTACGCCAGGGACCCACTGGGCACCACCAGCAAAATTCTGAACGAACACTGAGTCACCGGGCGCAAACTGCCGAATCGGCCGATGCCGAGAAAAAACATGTTCCTGCCGTTCTTGTGTGCGGCGTACTTTTGCACCAATGTCCGGGAAAACCATGCTAAGGCGGGTGCAAAGTCTCCGGCCCATTAGGAGTTCCGCGGGAGCTAGCCCAGTCACCGCATGTGGGGTGGTCCTATATGAAAACAAAAAACAAGCCAGTCTCGTGTCCATCGACCCAGAAGACTGCTTCTTTAGGCCTTGTTTGAATGTCTGCACTGCGCGCTCCACCAACCCATTTGAAGCCGGGTGGTATGGGGCGGTGCGGATATGGCGTATGCCGTTCATCTTCATGAAACTCGCAAACTCCTCACTCGTGAACTGACTGCCGTTGTCCGTGACCAGCACCTCGGGGAGGCCATGCGTACTGAAAGACAAACGCATCTTCTCGAGGCAAGTTTTTTACACAGAGGGTAGTGGGTGCCTGGAACTCGCTACCGGAGGAGGTGGTGGAAGCAGGGATAGTGACATTTAAGGGGCATCTTGACAAATACATGAATAGGATGGGAATAGAGGGATATGGACCCAGGAAGTGTAGAAGATTGTAGTTTAGTCGGGCAGCATGGTCGGCACGGGCTTGGGGGGCCGAAGGGCCTGTTTCTGTGCTGTACATTTCTTTGTTCTTTGTTCTTGTTCTCGATTGTTGCGCAGGACGTTGTGTCTACCATCTTATGCACCTCTAACCATTTAGACTGGGCATCGATTAATAGAAGGAACATGGATCCTTGAAAAGGGCCGGCGAAATCCGCTTGTAAGCATACCCAAGGCTGCCCTGGCCATTCCCAGTGATGTAGGGGCGCGGCCGGCAGAAGCTTCTGATGCTCCTGGCAAATGGAGCAGTTTTGGACCACCTTCTCAATGTCGGTGTCGAGGTCTGGCCACCAGACATAACTCCGGGCCAACATTTTCATTTTGGTCACACCCGATATCCATTGTGCAAGTCTTTTAGTATCAGCTCCTGTCCTTTTTCCAGGACAATCACATGCGTCCCCCACAAGAGGATACCATCTTGCACGCTAAATTCTGACAGCTTGGAGGAAAATGCCAGCAACTCGTCTGGGAGCTATCTATGCTGCCCACTGTACAGGACTATGTGCTGAACCTTTGACAGGACTGGCTCCATCTGGGTCCACTCACGGATCTGTGATGCCGTGACAGGCAAGGTGTCCATAAAATTTAAGGTTACAACCACCTCACCGGTCGTGGGGGTTGACATGGGGCCAGTCGATAAAGGCAATCGGCTCAGTGCCTCGGCATTCGCTATCTGGGTTCCTGGTTTGTGATCCAGAGAATACTCGTAGGCAGCGAGCAACAAAGCCCAGCGCTGGATCCGTGCAGAAGCAATGGGCGGTATTAGCTTATCCTCTCGGAAAAGTCCCAGCAGAGGCTTATGATTAGTCACGATAGTGAAGTGGCAGCCATACACATACAGGTGGAAGCGTTTTCACCGCAAAGCCCACCGCCAGGCCCTCCTTCTCGATCTGCGCGTACTTCTTTTCCGCCGCAGTCAATGTGCGGGAGGCGAAAGCTATCGGCCGCTCGGCCCCGTTCTCCATCTTGTGGGACAGGACGGCCCCAATGCCATATGGGGATGCATCACATGTGATGAGCAAAGGCTTTCCAGGATCATAGTGGGTTAGTAACCCAGACGACGAAAATTGTTGCTTTACCCGCCGGAAAGCGGTTTCTTGCGACTGACTCCAAACTCAGGTGTGATTTTTCTTTAGCAGAAGGTGCAACGGGGCCAGCGTAGTTGCAAGATTGGGGAGGAACTTCCCGTAATAGTTTATGAGGCCGAGAAAAGAACAAAGATGCGAAGTGTCAGTTGGGACGGGGGCCTGTTGAATTGCACGCACCTTCTCTGTGACGGGGTGCAAACCTTTGCGGTCCACCCGATAACCCAGGTAGACTACTTCCTTCGCCTGAAAGACGCACTTTGTGCGACGTTAGCAGACTCCAGCCTCCGAAAAGCGTCTAAGGACAGCCTCCAAATTTTCCAAAAGTTCCTGCTCCGACGTCCCTGTAATCAAAACGTCGTCTAAGTAGACAGCGACACGTGGTAAACCTCTCAAACTGCCCTCCATGACGCATTGAAAAATACTGCAGGCAGAGGATACCCCAAAGGACAACCGTGTATATTCATACAGGCCATGGTGTGTATTAATCGTTACATATGGCCGGGAGGCAGGGTCCAGCTCCAACTGTAGGTAGGGGTGACTCATATCTAATTTTGTGAACGAGAGTCCGCTTGCAAGCTTCACGTAGAAATCCTCTATGCGAGGCATTGGATATTGGTCGAGCCGTGAAGCCGTATTCACTGTAAGTTTATAGGAGGATGTGCTGCCACTGCAGCCGCAAATGGCGCAACCAGTCCCGACCCAACAGGCTAGGCCCATGGCCACAATAAGTGGGAAACTCCCCTCCTGGCGTCCACAAACAACAGGGGTCATCGTAGTTCCTGCAATGTCCAATGGTTCCCCCATATGGGTGACCAACCTGGCCTGTGTGTCGGTTAATGTAAGGGTCTGTATACCCTGCTTGATGCGGTCGAATGTCCTCTGGGCGATCACGGAGACCGCTGCACCAGTGTCCAACTCCATCTCAAGCGGGTGACCATTGACCCATACTTCACCTTAATGGGGGCCACACGGGGAGCTGCCATACAATGCAGCTACAGGCAGTCATCCTCCGTCTCCACATCCTCGGGAGTGGTCGCCGCAGGTTCATCCAAATGGCTGGCCCCAGTTTCTGTCGGAACGACGGTCCTCTGGTGCCCAGAGGACCGGCGTCCACGACGGGGCCAGCGCCCACAAATCTGACACAGACATGGCTCCTCATCCATTGGTTCTGGAGAAGGCTCCCTTTGGGGAGAAATGTCCGACGGCCACTTGCGCGATCCGAACGTTGCCACGCCCAAGGTACCACAGGGGTGCGTGGGGACGCTTTCAGACGGAAGGGGTTGCACCCCAAGGCATGCACCTCCATTCCCTGTAGCTCCTGCACTCCTCGTTCTGCGTTCTCTCAGGACAATACTATTTGAATGGCCTGTTGAAAAGTCGATGTTGGCGCAGCTGACAACTTCCTCTGGGTGGCCGCATTATTAATACCGCAAACCAAACGGTCGCGTAACATTTCTGACAAGGTCTCACCATAGTCCCAGTACTCCGCAATCCTGCGTAGCCTGGATAGAAAGTCGGCAAGGGATTCTCCTGGGGTCCTCTCAGTGGTATTAAACCGGTAACGCTGGACTATCGTGGACGGGGTTGGGTTAAAATGTTGCCCCACTAAGTTCACAAGTTCATCAAACGTTTTGGTGTCTGCGCAGCTTGGTTCATAAGGCTCCTAATCACCTCAAACGTATGCGGGCAGCAATATGACCACCTGGCACTCGCTTTCGGTGATGTTGTTTGCCCAGAAATAAAAACGCATCCGTTGTGCATACTTGTTCCAGCTTTCCAGCGCAACGTCAAAACCACCCAAACGTCCATACAGAGGCACGGTGTAATAGTAAACAACTTCCAACCTGTATCCAACAAAAATCCAGGGAGGTGGCTTCAGCAGTGTAGACAGCTATTCAATTTAACCCTCATCGCCAGTTTTGTGAAGGCCACGAAGAATCCAGCACGAGTTGAAGAATAGAAAGAAATAACATTTATTTACAATAACATACATATATATACACCAGTAGCAGCAGCAACTCCCTTGCTGCTTACTCTCCTCTTCCGGTTCCAAACTGGCCAGCTTTATTTATGCAGGGAATCTGCTAATGATTTATCTGCCCCTCCCCCCCCCCCTCATTGGGGAAGCTCATACTGAAAAGGATTGTGGGATTGCCATTAGTCCCCAGCCAGTGGTAAGCAGGCAGGTTATAACATTTACCATGGAAACATAGACGCTAGGAGCATGAGTAGGCCATTTGGACTTTGAGCCTGCCCTGCCATTCAGTATGATCATGGCTGATCCTCAACAACGTACTCCTGCATTCTCCCCATACCTCTTAGTACCTTCAGAGTGCAGAAATATATCTATTTCCTTCTTAAATATATTCAGTGACTTGGCTTCCACAGTCTTCTGTGGTCGAGAGATCCACAGGTTCACCACCCTCTGAGTGAAAAGGTTTCTCCTCATCTCATTCTTAAATAGCATACCCCTTTTTCCAGAGAATGTGGCCCCTTCTTCTAGACAGCCCCAGCCAGAGGGAATAACAACCGGGATCCTCCACTGCCCGGCGGCCAGTGGCAGAGCTCCCGATTCGGCAGAGAATCTCATGTCATGAGAAATGCCAATAAAACGATTTAAATTAAAAAAAGAGAATCTCATGTTGGGCAACAAGCACGATCGGCGCCTGGCACCAGCAAGAAGATGCAAATGGGTCATTTGAGCCCATTAACAAGCTGGACACTGGATTCTCCAAGCCTGTGCGATGCTCTGGCCCTTTCGGCCGGGATTCATGCGGGCGAGTATTGGTGCAAGTATTTGCCAGCATGGCCCTGGCGCATTGGACCTCGCAGTGGGCCAAGGGCGTAAGTATTTAACGTAAGTACCCCAAAAGTCCATTGGAGGGCCGTCTCTTTCCCAATGCAAATCTTGCCCATCCAACAACCAGATCACCCATCAGACCCCCCAATAAATACCCCCACCTGACCCACCGCCCACCAGAGAGCCCCATCGGGGACTCCCATCAGAGACCCTGACCAAAAACCCCCCATCAGAGACCCCCATATCAGAGACACCACATCAGAGACCCCCTGATCAGAGAGACTCCCATATTAGAGACCCCACACCCCCATCAATCACCCCATGAAGCTAAAAGCAGTCCAGGCAGAAACAGTGAAAAACCTCATCACAAGGTTTTAAACTCCTTCATGTTTATAAACATCTAGCTATGATTAACAGCTCCTGACCTCACCAAAAGCAGTTAAGTGCTTTCTACTGAAAAAAATAGGAAGTGAAATCATTTACCTCCTTGATATTTATTAACATTGAGGTTAGGTCCAAAGGAGGGTACTTGAGACGTGTTGAAGCATGAGGGAAATGAAAATAAATAATCCAGACACCTAGCTGTCTGGAATCTATTACCTTTACAATTACAGCCTACTAAAAGCCTTTTCTCTTTGAAAGTGAATAGAAACCTTGAAGATCAAATGATCTGAGGGGGTTCAAAGCCTTGTGGTGTGGTTTTTGCTTTCAATTAAGTTACAGCTGCTGCTTTCTGGACATCTGTCTGAGGCAGCAGCTGTAAGAGACAGGTAAATGAAAAAGCTGTGATTTTTCACTGTTTCTCCCTGAGCTGCTGTTCTTTGGCTTCCCAACAAGGGTGACTGATGGGGTGTGGGGTCTCTAATGTGAGAGGGAGGGGGTCTCTGATGGGGGTGGTGTCTCTGATATTGGGGTGTCTCTGATGGAGAGTCTCTGATATGGGTGTCTCTGATGTAGGGGGCGTAAGGTTGCGGTCGTGAAGGAGGCATGATGAGTCATTAGAATGTTAATATTCAGCTGTAAGCCAGGTGGAGATTCTTCTGCAAAACAAAAACAGCATCTCACTTGTCAATATGTTTCAGGGCAATAAAAAAGTTGGAACTGAGGGAACAGAAAACAACAAGTTCAGAGTGAGGGGTAGAAAGAATTAGATGGCTAACATTACAGCTACATTTCTCATTGGAAAGGTGAAAGAGAGAAGGCGAGACAGGAGAAGAAGTTTAAATAACAAAGAGGGAACAAAAGGAAGACCTGGAAGGAGAAGATAGACTTAGTATCATGTCAAATTCCAAAATCATTCACGTGAGGGAATAATATAAAGAAACTAAAACCTTTGCTGAGGACTGCTCATACAGGATCAGAAAATCCATCATGAAATAAGTTATACGAGATAGGGGGTCTGAACAAGGTGAAGATGCATCAAAATTAAAGGATGGAACAGCATCCAAAATGCTGCAACCTTCTGGTTAATAACATTTGAAAATGAACAAGCCTGGTTCAATCTATACCGTAGCTATCCTTGTTCTCAGTTCCACAGCATCCTTCATCTTGGCCACCTCAATAACAACTTATTTTTCTGCTAATCTCCATGTGGGGGAGCACGAGTGCAATAATAAACATTCAGACAAGTATTTTATGTTAGCTGACTGCGGCAGATTATTTAACATGATTTGAACAGGGCTCATTTTTCAAATTAGAGAGAGGTTTTAAAGCAGTCAATTAAATGGTGCAGCTAGGAGAAATGTATTGTGATGCAGAAGAAGAACATATTATTTAATTATTTAAAATGCTGAAACCACTCCGTGAGAAGCATCTGGAAAGAAGATTGTAAGTTTCAGGAAGAGCTTTTCATCAGAACTGCAGGATATTACAGATGAACAGTTCACGAGAAGGGACAGACTGAGGGAAGAGGAAGGGGATTGACTTCCACATATAATAAACTGTAAAATGATTATTCGGAGAGCATGAGCTGGTTAAATGATAAAAGTGATAAAAGTGGAGGACAGAAAGAGGCCTAATGAGAGAAATTGAAGAAATAAAAGGCATACAAAGTCAAGGAATGTGTGAATAGTTAAAGCAGGTTGAAGACAAGGGTATGAAAACTTTGCAAAGTGGAGCAGGTATCAGAAACCTGATTGACACCAAGGATGCAGTCCACCCTGCCAGTAGTACAGCATTGAGACATCCCGAAAGAAGGTTTTCTCTCTCCCCTAGCCCTGGAATTGCTGGTATACTCAATCCCAATTTCCAAACACCTACTGTCAGAAAGAAAATGGGAGTGGTCGTTAAGGTCTGGAAGCAGTAAGACAAATGGACCAAATAGAGGTCTTTAAAATCATTAAGGGATTTGATTGGGGAAAGGTGTCGCCACTTATGGCGAAGTCCAAAACTAGAGGCCTTATTCACTAATAAATCCAATAAAGAATGCGGGAGAAATTGTAGAGAATGTTTAGAAAGTGGAACTTGCTACCACATGGAATATTTGATGAGAATCACATAGATATCTTTAAGTGGAATCTAGATATTGCAGTGTTCGGGGTTAAGGGTTGACAGAGTTAATGTGGGGAACAACAAAAACAACACCACCCACATGATGATGTAAGAGAACGAGACATGACTAAGAGTCAAAAAGAAAAAAGCTTGCGCCTTAGGCTGAGTAACAACCAGCCTTGTATATCTATATATAGTTGCGTCCGTCTAATAAACGAGTTATTATTCAGACATGTCTTAGTCCCTCCAGTCATTCCTTAGCGAGTCACAACCAACACACATCATGGTGGCAGCGGTGAAGGACTCCTAAATCTTTGAAAACCATCTTTTAAAAGGTTTGCAAGTCTGACATCAAAATGGGTGCCAAAACTGAAGACTTCAGTAAGACAGTTGGAAATCTCCAAAAAAGATCCTTCGAAAATATAGAGGCTGAGAGGCAGAGAAAAAAATCAACTGTTCAGCTGATTAAGGGCTGCAATATCGTACATGGTGGTCCATGGACAATCCCGATCCAACAGCAATGACTGAGAAAGGGTGAGCAAACCTCGAAAAAGGCTCAAAATCTTTCAATTAATTGCTCAGTAAGCAACAATCACTGGTCAAATTCTATTGCTGGTGACCATGGACGCAACTAAATGGAAAAGAAACAGACCCCATTTTGGGTACATTTAGTGGGATGTTTCCCAGGGTCGACAGCACCAAGAATGACCCTGCGATCAAACGGACTCTGTTTTCTTTTCGGCGAGGAATGCCCTGCCGAGGCCGTACTTAGTTCATTTTCTGTTAGTTCAGCAAGAGATCGGGGCGCTATTTTTAAATGCCGCCCTCATCTCTCTGATCTCTAGACCCTACCTCGGACTCCCCACCGTGAACTCCGGGCCCACCCAATGCCCCAACCTACCGATCAGGGGTTCTCGAGCCATCCCCTCATTCCACCTCAGAAGGGCAGGGCACCCCGGGCCTGATCCATAGCAGTGCCAACTTTGCACCCTGGCAGTGCCACCCAGGGTACCACCCTGCCCAGAGACCTACCACCCAGTGGCCTCCAATGGTCTGGGAGACCCCCCCCCCCCAGCACTGGTGGGGATTGTGCCTGGTCACATTTGTTTGGATCAGTACTAAATGACGCCCTGGCAAGGTCTCCCAGGTGCAGGCATTCAAACGCAGGCCTTGGGAGCATCAGGCTTCAACATAGTGAACCCAACTGCTCACTTAAATAAGAAAGTCTGGAACCTGCCCAGTGGTCCAGATCCAGATTGGGACGTACCTCTTCCGAGATGTAATGGCCTGATCGCTTCACCCACACTCACCCCGAGGTTGACTTTCGGGTGGGCTAATATTTTTTTTTAACGTGGTCCTGGTTGTCCTGCGGTTCAGGGCGGTTGAGTGGTGGGGAGTGGGGGAAGTCAGCCCACCCTACCAGGGCCCTTCCTGTTTGGGGGTCGTGTGATTGCCCTCCCGTCCTGGAGTGGATTTCCCTGCTGTTTTACGATTGGGACTAGTTTATATTCCTTTTAGTTCTTGGCCCCATGGTATTCTGTTGCCCTCTGAGTTGTCCTTTGATCTGGGGCTGGGAGATTAGATTATGGAACCTTGGATTCTTGCTTTTGGCTCTTGTTTTGCCCTCTTTTATGGGAGATCATAGGCTGGGCATTCAGGTTTGGTTGTGCCCAGCCCTCTCTTTGGCTTTGTTTTGGTCATTTTGCAATCTCGAAGGTCCAGGATGGCTGACTTTTCCGGTCTGGATCTGTTGAAGAGTTTAAATTGTGCTGTAAGAGTTAGTCGATTCCCCTGTGTAGCGCGCAATGACTTACACAAGTCGAGAAGTGATGAAGTCTATCGAGGCTTTATTAAGCAAGACTTGTTCCCCAGCAGCTCAGTTACAGAATGCGGCTGCTGGGAGACCTCGAGCTCTTATACTCCGCCTTCAGGGCGGAGCCAGAAGTCGGCAGATCCAACCAGGACCCGGGACTTGTCAGCCAACAGCCTCTCGGCTTCACAGGTACCATATTACCCCTAATACATACCACCACATTCACGCCATGTTAAAAAAGAACCCGGCGGGCTGGTGGTTCGCATGGTGGTAGGGGTTAACAAGGCTGGTCCTGGAACAAATTTTGAACAGTGGCTATGCATCTTTAGCCCAACATTTAGCTATGTACAAGTTTGTGTCAGAATTATTTACAACAAAATTATTTACAGCAAAATTCTTGTTTTCTTGGTGTCAAGCGGATTCCACGAGTTGAGCTGGTGCCCTGGTCGTCCTCGTTAATCGCTTCAGCCCCGGTGGTGGTGCAGGTGCTGGCTCGGGCACTGTCGTCTCCGGGAGCGTTGCGCTGTTCGTTCCTGTTTCTTTACTCCTGGGCGGGCACGGGAGGAGGACCGATCCACCCGGCAAGGGGGCGGACGTGGGGTGCGCCGGTGGCAGGGAGGGGGTCATCGGTGTTGGGGGTGTGTGTCTGTTTCCGGCGGGCGCCAGGTGCCGCAGGGAGACTGTGTCCTGTCGGCCGTCGGGGTACGCCAGCGTACTGAGGGTTTGCATGGAGAAGGTGAACCCTCTCGACCAACGGGTCCGATTTGTGCGCCCGCACATGTTTCCGGAGCAACATGCGTCCGGGGGCTGCCAGCCAGGTCGGCAGCGACGTTCCGGAGGAGGACTTCCTCTGGAAGACCAGGAGGCGCTCGTGAGGTGTTTGGTTAGTGGTGGTACACAGCAGCGACCGGATGGAGTGGAGGGCATCCGGGAGGACTTCCTGCCACCGGGAAACTTGGAGATCTCTGGACCGTAGGGCCAGTAGGAGGTTCTTCCAGACCGTACCGTTCTCCCTCTCTACCTGACCGTTCTCCCGGGGGTTGTAGCTGGTCATCCTGCTCGATGCAATGCCCTTGCTGAGCAGGAACTGACGCAGCTCGTGGCTCATGAAGGAGGACCCCCTGTCGCTATGGATGTACGCGGGGAAACCGAACAGTGTAAAGATGGTGCCAAGGGCTTTAATGACTGTGGCCGCTGTCATGTCGGGGCAGGGGATGGCGAAGGGGAAACGGGAGTACTCGTCTACCACGTTCAGGAAGTATGCGTTGCGGTCGGTGGAGGGGAGGGGGCCTTTGAAATCCAAACTGAGGCGTTCAAAGGGACGGGAAGCCTTGATCAGGTGCGCACTATCTGGCCTGAAAAAATGCGGTTTGCACTCTGCGAAGATTTGGCAGTTCCTGGTGACTGTACGGACCTCCTCCACAGAGTAGGGGAGGTTATGGGACTTTACAAAATGGTAGAATTGAGTGGCCCCCGGGTGGCAGAGGTCCTCGTGGAGGCCTTGGAGGCAGTCTATTTGTGCGTTGGCACATGTGCCGCGGGATAGGGCATCGGACGGCTCGTTCAGCTTTCCGGGACGATACAAGATCTCATAGTTATAGGTGGAAAGCTCAATCCTCCACCTCAAGATCTTGTCATTCTTAATTTTGCCCCGCTGTGCATTATCGAACATAAAAGCTACCGACAATTGGTCAGTTAGGAGAGTGAATCTCCTGCCGGCCAGGTAATGCCTCCAATGTCGCATAGCTTCCACTATGGCTTGGGCTTCCTTTTCCACTGAGGAGTGGCGGATTTCTGAGGCGTGGAGGGTCCGGGAGAAAAAGGCCACGGGTCTGCCCGCTTTGTTGAGGGTGGCCACCAGAGCTACATCGGATGCGTCGCTCTCGACCTGGAAGGGGAGGGACTCGTTGATCGCGTGCATCCGCTTTGATGCGACTGAAGGCCGATATCCGCTTTGATGCGGCTGAAGGCCTGGTGGGCCTCTGTTGACAGGAGGTAGGTAGTGGACTGGACTAACGGGCGGGCCTTGTCGGCGTACTGGGGAACCCACTGGGCGTAATATGAAAAGAAGCCCAGGCAGCGTTTCAGGGCTTTGGAGCAGTGGGAGAGGGGAAATTCCATAAGGGGGCGCATGCATTCGGGGTCAGGGCCTATCACTCCATTGCGCACTACGTATCCCAGGATACCACCACGGTTGGTGGTAAAAACGCATTTTTCCTCGTTATATGTGAGGTTCAGGGCGTTAGCGGTCTGGAGGAATTTTTGGAGGTTGGCGTCGTGGTCCTGCTGGTCATGGCCGCAGATGGTTACGTTGTCGAGATACGGGAATGTGGCCTGTAACCCGTGCTGGTCGACCATTCGGTCCATCTCCCGTTGGAAGACGGAGACTCCGTTCGTGACGCCAAATGGGACCCTTAGGAAATGGTAGAGCCGCCCGTCTGCCTCGAAGGCCGTGTACTTGCGGTCATTTGGGCAGATGGGGAGCTGGTGGTATGCGGACTTGAGGTCCACGGTGGAAAAGACCTTGTACTGTGCAATCCGATTGACCATGTCGGATATGCGGGGGAGAGGGTACGCATCTAGCTGCGTGTACCTAATGATGGTCTGACTATAGTCTACGACCATCCTCTGCTTCTCCCCGGTCTTCTCGACTACCACCTGGGCTCTCCAGGGACTATTGCTGGCCTGGATTATGCCTTCCTTCAGCATCCGCTGAACTTCAGACCGGATAAACGTCCGATCCTGGGCGCTGTACCGTCTGCTCCTAGTGGCGACGGGTTTGCAATCCGGGGTGAGGTTCACAAACAAGGAAGACGGTTCAACCTTGAGGGTTGCAAGGCCGCAGATAGTGAGTGGGGGTATTGGGCTGCCGAATTGGAATGTTAGGCTCTGGAGGTTACACTGGAAATCTAACCCCAGTAATGTGGGCGCGCAGTGTTGGGGAAGGACGTAGAGCCTATAGTTCTTAAACTCCCTCCCTTGCACCGTTAGGTTCGTGATGCAGAACCCTTTGATCTCTACTGAATGGGATCCCGCAGCTAGAGAAATCTTTTGAGCGCTTGGATGAATGGACAGAAAACAGCGTCTTACCGTATCTGGGTGAATAAAACTTTCCATTCTCCTGGAGTCGATCAAGCATGGCGTCTCGTATCCGTTGACCAGCACTGTTGTTATCGTCGTTTGGAGCGTCCGGGGCTGCGATTGGTCCAGAGTCACCAAAGCCAGTCGTGGTAGTAGCGTCGCGGCGTTTTCTTCGGACCCTGTGGAGCCGTCTATACTGGGGTCCTTGGCTGTCAGCCAAGATGGCGGCGTCCATGGTTCGCACGCGGTCGGGGGTGGACAAAATGGCCACCCCCATGAATCGCACGTGGTCGGGGGTGGACAAAATGACCGCCCCCATGAATCGCACGTGGCCGGGGGGTCACAAGATGGCGGCGCCCATCCTCCCCTCATGCTGTCCGGGACCCAAAAGCGGGTCGCGCATGGATCGTTGGGGGGGTTGGGGGGGGGTTGGAATCTGCTGTCCTCGATCTTCCCTGGGGACTGCGGCGACCCCCCGGGACCGGCACACCGCCGCGTTATGGCCCTTTCTGCCGCAGCTTTAACAAATAGCTGCGCGGGCCTGGCAGCGCTGCCGGGGGTGTTTTGCCTGCCCGCAAAAGTAGCAGCATGCCCCACCGGGATGGTCTTATGCTCTAGCCGCGCAAGCCTGCGGGGGGGGTGCGGGTTGCTGGGGAGTCGGTCGCAACGGGGGTCCATGGGGCCCAAGGGGCTGCCGCGCGGTCGGGGCCGTAGGCGCGGGCGTTTTGCAAGGCCACATCGAGGGAGGCCGCAAGGGCCCGTGCCTCTGAGAGTCCTAGCGAGTCTCTTTCTAGAAGTCGTTGACGAATTTGGGGAGAAGTCATACCTGCCACGAATGCGACTCTGATTAGCAGGTCCGTGTGCTCGATCACGCTCACCGACGGGCAGTTGCAGTTTCGTCCCAAAATCAGCAGCACGCTGTAGAATTCGTCGAGCGATTCTCCAGGAATTTGCCGTCTCGTCGCGAGTTGGTGTCGTGCATAGACCTGGTTTATGGGCCGAATGTAGACGCCTTTCAGCAAAGCGAGCGCCGTCGGGAAATCCTCCACGTCTTTGATAAGCGTGTAGATCTCCGGGCTCACCCTGGAATGCAGGACCTGCATTTTCTGCTCTTCCGGGGGCCGTTCGAAGGTAGCCTTCGAAGCATGCTAGCCAGTGTTTAAACATGGCCGCCGAGTTTGCTGCATGGGGGCTGATCCGCAGGCACTCTGGGGCGATCCAGAGCTCCATGATCTTTTAAGCTTGCTTAATAAATTGTAGCGCGCAATGACTTACACAAGTCGAGAAGTGATGAAGTCTATCGAGGCTTTATTAAGCAAAACTTGTTCCCCAGCAGCACAGTTACAGAATGCGGCTGCTGGGAGAACTCGAGCTCTTATACTCCGCCTTCAGGGCGGAGCCAGAAGTCGGCAGATCCAACCAGGACCCGGGACCTGTCAGCCAATAGCCTCTCGGCTTCACAGGTACCAAATTACCCCTCATACATACCACCACACCCTTAACACTGGGGTTCTCGGGATATTGTTTTCTTCTTCTGTCATTTTGTTTTGTAGCTATGGGTTTCCTCCGGGTGCTCTGTTCTCCTCCCAGAGTCCAAAGATGTGCAGGTTAGGTGGATTGGCCATGCTAAATTGTCCCTTAATGTCCAAAGGTTTAAGTGGGGTTATGGGGATAAGGGAGGCATGAGCCTAGGTAGGGTGCTCTTTCCAAGATTCAGTGCAGACTCAATGGGCAGAATGGCCTCCTTCTACACTGTAGGATTCTATGAAATAGACTTTTTTTTAAAAACTTTGCAAAGTTTAGGAACAATTCCTAACACACATCCGTGACCTCAGAAAGTATCAGTGAAGGTTGATCAGTGGGGGGGAAACTCCGTTTCGTCAACAAAAGTTTAAAAATCAAGGGAAACCTCCGAAAGGATTCCGAATTCACCTTGCCAGATCTATTTGGGCCAATGAAGGGCCAAATCAGACACAGAATTGGGCGTGATGGAGGAAGAGATTTGTAGGTTCAGAATTGCATCTGGATTGAACAACAAGTCAGAGGCTGAACAAGCAGTACATTAATGTACTCTATTGGAGGAATTGCAGATGATGTTAGAGCAAGACAAGGCATCAATGAAACATCAGACAAACTCAAAGAACTTTTAAAAAGCTTTGATAATAATTTAACTTTATGGAGTAGCAAGATGTTGGAAAGAGTTATGTTTAGCAACGTGTCCAGAAGCTAGGTGAACCTGTAGATTCCTTTATCAATGACATGTATTGACTGGCGGAAGGTTATGAACAGGGTGATTTTAAAACTGAGCTGATATGAGTCAGCATCGTAGTCAGTGGTACCAATCACACCTTATCTGACCTACAGCAACCCAAAGACTTTGGAGAAATCGATACAGTTGGGGAGACATACATATGCACATAAACAAAATAGAGCCATACTCAGGGGGGAAGACAAGCTGTGGGTCAGAAAACTCTCAATGACTGTGCAACATTTTAAACAAAATAATGTCAAAGACATTCCAGGGTAGAAGGATCCTTATGGAACAAAAGTTCAAGATGCCATTAAACCATACCAGTGCTGTGGCACCAAATAGCGTAAGCAGTGTCCTGCAAACACTGCAGAATACTTTCATTGCAAAAGGTTTGGAAAGATGTGCAGAACTCTAGCTACACAGAGAATAACAAGAGAATCATTGCACGCAATTAATGATACAATTAATGAAAATGAGCAATCCCAGAAAGAAGAGTAACAATAATGTTTCTTTTATTCGTTCATGGGATGTGGGAGTCGCAGGCTGTGCCAGCATTTATTGCCCATCCCTAATTGCTCTTGAGGGAGCAGTTAAGAGTCAACTACACTGCTGTGGATCTGGAGTCGCATGTCGGCCAGGCCAGGTTAGGATGGCAGATTTTCTTCCCTAAAGATCATAAGTGAACCAGATGGGTTTTTCTGACAATAATAATAATCTTTATTATTGTCACAAGTAGGCTTACATTAACATTGCAATGAAGTTACTGTGAAAATCCCCTAGTCACCACATTCCAGCACCTGTTCGGATACACGGAGGGAGAATTCAGAATATCCAATTCACCTAACAACGCATCTTTCGGGACTTGTGAGAGGAAACCGGAGCACCTCGTAAACCCATGCAGACACAGCGAGAACGTGCAGACTCCACTCAGACAGTGACCCAAGCTGGGAATTGAACCTGGAACCCTGGAGTAGTGAAGCAACAGTGCGAACCACTGTGCTACCATGCTAGTGGTTTCATGGTCACCATTAGACTTTTTAATTCCCGATATTTGATTGCATTTAAATTCCATCACTTGCCGTGGTGGGATTTGAACCCAGGTCCCCGGATCATTATTCTGGATCTCTGGATTACTAGTCCAATACCACTGTGCCACCGCCTCCCCCGATAGGTGAGATCAAAAATCCCAGATACTCATTCTAAAATGCGTATATTTGTGCCAATGGGATATCACTAATTTCAAATTGGATACAATTGGAGCGAATGTAACAGTTTTGTCCAACAAAGAAACCTGGCTAGTCAGATAATGCTGGAAGTCATGTGCTACTCAGTTCTATGGCCCAAGCTGCAGCTCAAAGGTACATTTCAAGCAACACACCAATACAAGAACAAACACAAACTTGAAACATTATGTTATTCATAATCAGGAATTTTCTCTTTTGAGTTGAAAACCCTCTGTCAACCTCAATTTCATCCAAAAGGTCAAGGTTGAGACTCCTGTTTCTGTACTTGAAACTCTTTTCAATTCTATGTAATGTTATCTGTTGAAGTAAATATTAAGGTCAGACAGCTTCAAAGGGCCTAATAGAAAGATGAGGTGCTGACCTTCAAATGTATTTTGAGCTTCTTGAACTTCAGACAAGGCCAAAAAGCGTAGGAGTGAACAGAAAATGAATGTGACCATTGAAAGGGAGCTCAGGGTTGTGTGTATGGGCAGACTAGAGGTGCTCAGCAAAGTGATCACCTAACATATGTTTGATCTCCCCAACATGTAGAACACTGTATCATCAGCAGCAAAGACAGTATACGAGCTTGGAGGAGTTACAAGTAAATTGTCCTTGGGACTGTGGATGGTAGTAGGAGGATGTGAATAGGAAAGCATTGATTGTTTTGCATGGGGATTTCCTGGGGAAGTTGAAAGGTGGTAGGGGTGATGAATAATTGCACCAAGGTTTCAAGGGTGAAATGTTTTTCTAAAATTCATTTTTGGGATGTTGGTGTCGCTGGCTAGACCAGAATTCATTGCCACCTCTAATTGCCCTTGAGAAGGTGATGGTGAGCTGACGTCTTGAACCGCTGTGTAGGTACACTCACAATGCTGTTAGGGAGGGAGTTCCAGAATTATGACCCAGTGACAGTGAAGGAATAGTAATATTTTTCCAAGTCAGGATGGTGAGTGGTTTGGAGGGAACTTCCAGGTAGTGGTGCCCCCATGCATCTGCATCTGTCTTTACATAATACTGAAGGGGGAGGAAAGTGGGAGATGTGTTTGGTGTTCAAGTCCTGGTGGGGGTCCTCCCCACTCCTGCTCTGTTTTCTATGGAAACCATTTTCTTAAAATCTCCTTTTCTGTATTTGCAATTAATAATGGCAAGGAGCTCATGGACTTCTTTGTCACTAAGGGCTAGATTTTTCTCCAAATTTTAGATAATTCCCAGCTCCGCAAACCCGACTTCTAAAGACGTCTGAAGGCGTGAGAAATATTTACAGTCAGGGGTCTGGATTCTCCGCAGCACCGTGCCGAAATCGCAGCCGGCACGGAGAATCCACATTCATGCCGTAATCGGGCCCGGTGCCGGTTCGGCGATTCTCCGGGACCTGAAAATCGGCATGGCCGCGGAGTACGCCGCGCGGCTGGGGGCTCATTGACAAAGGCCCGCCCAGCAATCCTCCGCTCCCGACCGGCTGAGTTCCCTACAGCTTGGAACTAACCACCAATTGCCGGTCGGGATGCTGGCGTGGCGGCTGCGGACTCAGTCCGCGGCCGCCATGGTCGGGGGTGGGGGGAATCGGACACCGGGGGGGGGCCTCATAGGCGGCCAGGGATTAGATCCGGGCAGTTAGATGCTCGGGCACACGGCCGATCGGGGGGTCTCATTTTTCCATCTGGCTCCACGGTCCGAGTCCGCCATGGAGCACGGAGCGGCCGCTGGAGGCTACCGCTGTGCGCATGCGCGGACTCCGAACCGGAAGTGTGGGGGTCCATATCCGCAACTAAAGCTGCAAGATTCACCCCAGGCCCCTGCTAGCCCCCTGCAGGGTATTGAATTGGATCAACCTTTTTACAGGAATATCTGGAGTAAAACTCTACTGTTTATACGCTGGCATGGGGACATAGCCCCATTTTGGGAGAATCCACCCCAGGATGTTTACAGCATGGGAACAGGCTCTTCGGCCCAGCTTGTCCACAAAGTAGTGAGGGGTCAGAGGTGAGCCGAGAATGGATTCAGCTACTTGTGAACAGATAAAAAGTGGGCCCTCAGAAAGGCCCATTTGAGAGGATGGTCATCCATGTGAAATCCATGTTTCTCGGAGAAAACGTTATTGACGTGTCAGATGATTGGGAACTCTGTAAATGTTGTCCAACTGTTAGCTGAGCCAGAAACGGATGGTCCACCCTGGATTTGGCCTATGGCAGAATTGCTGCTGCCTATTCATAGTGTACTGAACTGAAGCACTGAATCATGGAGTAGTTTCACAAGACAGATCCATGCAGATGGCATCGTCCTGCCACCACTTTGTGGTACAGATATTCTGGAGTCATGGAGGTGCAAGAATGATAAATAGCACCATGGTCATTACCTCATTCACTTGCTGTCTTGCCACCCAATCTATCAGGATGCACCCACAGAGTTGAGCCTTGACCCGATCCCTCATGTCTGTACACTGTCACAGTGTAACAGTGTGACTAAGTGGGAGTAAATCAGTAGCACTGTCCGTGGTCTTGGAGCACAGCATTCTACCTCGGAATCAAAGCAACAACATACATGGCACTAAGCATTCCCACAGAGCCATTCGCTCCACCAAACCTTGCAAGTAATCATTGATAATCTGATAAAAATGGTCAGCGTAGGTAAGCACACAAAAATGAATGAGAGCTTTGTAACCTGAATGGCTCACAAGCCTTTTCACCTTATATTTGTATTGATAGAATGACACATAGAGGAGATGCGGAGGAAGGGGTGGGTGCAGCTGACCCATGTTTTTCTGGTCAGGACCGTCACGTTCTGGAGGAAGGTGTCCAGAAGATAAGAGCTGTATCACCAAAACCATGAGACAGAGGAGCACAATTAGGCCACTCAGCCCATCGAGTCTGCTCCGCCATTCAATCATGGCTGACATTTTTCTCATCTTTGTTCTCCTGCCTTCTCCCCATAACCCCTTATTTCTTTATTAATCAAGAACCTATCTATCTCTGTCTTAAAGACACTCAGTGATTTGGTCTCCACAACCTTCTGCGGCAAAGAGTTCCACAGATTCACCACCCTCTGACTGACGGAATTCTTCCTCATCTCTGTTTTAAAGGATGATCCCTTCAGTCTGAGGTAGTTCTAGTTTTTCCTACTAGTGGAAACATTCTCTCCTCGTCCATCCTATCCAGGCCTCACAGTATCCTGTAAGTTCAATAAGATCCCCCCTCATCCTTCTAAACTCCAATGAGTGCATAGCCAGGGTCCTCAACCTCTCCTCATAAGAAAAGCTCTTCATTCCAGGGATCATTCTTGTGAATCTGTTCTGGACCCTTTCCAAGGCCAATACATCCTTCCTTAGATACGGGGCCCAAAACTACTCACAATACTCCAAATGGAGTCTGGGTTAATCCATCTGCAGCAAACAAGAAGGCTTGCTTGTGGAGAGTACAGAAGGAGTCCAGCAGTGCTCTTGGATTCAGTGTAGGAAAAGGTTCAATGATTTGTTGCGTTGTGGAACATTAAATGTTTGGCTCATCCACCCAGAGCTCCAGTACATACTGTAGCTAGGGAGTGGGATATGCCACATACCTCTGCTTCAACATTGAGGCTTGTAAGTGTAAGCTGCTAATGTAGCTGCGCACAAAACAGATGTGGATGTGCATTGTGGTGCAGAGGTACAGTGAAGGGAAATACCCCTCTACTTCTGTGGGTTGATTCAACAACAAAAAAGTTGAGTCCGCTTTCAGTAGCGTTTAGCGAGCTGTTTCTCAGCGCCTGCAGCACCGGGAAAGACCCCAATATTCATCCGCACTTTGCCATATTTTTTGGCCTCAGACACACCTCCCCTCCCCCCACACCACCCCCCACCCCACCCCACCGCACCCAACTTCCCTCTTATGGGGTCCTGAAGCCCCCCCCACCCCCACCCCACCTCTTAAGGGGAAGACACCCTGGGCCTGACCCCTGGCACGGGCAATCTGGCACCTAGGGACTGCCATCCTGGCATCCCGTGGCACTGCCAGGGTGCCCATGTGGCAGTGCTAGGCTGGCAGTGCCAAGGTGCTTGGGTTCCATTGGGAATGCCAGGGTACCATCTTGCCCAATGCTTGACCACCCGGGGTTCTGTAATGGCCTGAGATACCTCCCCCACCGCCCCCCCCACCCCCACCCAGGTGCCATTACGCCTGGTCTACATTTGTGGACCAGTGCTAAACAGCGCCCTGGTAAGGTCTCCCAGGTGCGGCCGTTAGGGCCCGGGAGCCGGGAGAATCCAGCGCAAACATATTTAAATGAGCGTAATGGGAGACAGAGCGTGTGAGGTTGTGGGAGACAGAAGGGGTGCCTTTGAGGGAGACAGAGTGAGTGGGAGTGAGGGAGACAAGAGTGGTGGGATTGTGGGAACCAGAGGGGTTTGATTGTGGCTCATTTAAATGTGTTGATCTGGGTCAAGCCAAGTCTCGAGAGGTTAGGTTGTATCTCGCGAGACACCTTGAGCATCGTGAGAGGCTTCTCGCTAGATTCAATGGCCTCGTCGTGTCACCAAGTCGGGCAGGACGAGACCGGTAAATCATGCCTGTATATCAGGCTGGCCTGAACTCATGTTGTTGTTGCAGTCGAAAAGGGCAAAGAAAGCTAAGGAGATGGCCCGGATTGGGCGGTGGGTCAGCGTGGCTAAGAACAACTTGCTCTCGGTTGAACAGATGGCCATGGAGAATGACAGATTCGTAGGGTTTTCATAGAACCCACAGTGCAGGTGGAGGCCATTCAACCCATCAATGCGGCACCAACCTTCCAAAACAGCACTCTTCCACAGGTCCATCCTTCTGCCCTATCTCCGTAATCCCGTAACCTAAACATCACATTCCTGGCCACAAAGAGGGAATTTAGTCTGGCCAATTCACCTGAGCTGCACATTTTTGGACTGTAGCACCGTCAATATGATGCGAGTCAGGTTGAGGTAATGTCAATTGAAGGCTTTATTAAGCAGAACTTTATCCCCAGCAGCGTGGTTACAGAATGCAGCTGCTGAGGGAAATGGAGGGAAAGGCTGGGTTCTTATACCGGCATTTCTGGGTGGAGTCCAGTAGATGGCAGATCCTTATCAAGACCTGGCATCCCTCCACCAATAGCCTGTCGACACGTGGTGTACCGTATTAACCCTAATACATACCACCACATTCACCCCTTGTTGAAAAAGAACCCGGCGGGATGGTGGTTCGCATGGTGGTAGGGGTTTACAGAGTTGGTACTGTGCCGTAACTTTGAACAAAACACAAAATTATCGCTTCAACTGGGCCAACGGGTCAAACAGGGTCGGCATGATGCCATAACTATAACAAGACACAATAACTGAAAACGTTGAGAGTTAAAGTGATTCGATGAGCCGGATGGGCGCCCTGGTCGGCCTTTCCGATCGTCTCCGGCGTGGTGATGATGGTGCTGGCTCGAGTCCAGTTGACTCTGGGAGCGTAGCGCTGTCCCCTGTGTCCTTACTCCTGGGCGGGTCTGGGAGGAGAACCGAACCCCCCGGGAACCCCCCTGCGGGATGAACCGGCGGGAGTGAGGAGGTGGTGATTGGCGTTGGGGGGGTGTGGGTAGCTCCGGCGGGCGCCAGGTCTTGCAGGGAGACCGTGTCCTGTCGGCCATCGGGGTACTCCACATAGGCGTATTGCGGGTTGGCGTGAAGGAGATGCACCCGTTCCACCAACGGATCTGACTTGTGTGCCCGCACATGTTTCCGGAGCAGAATGGGTCCCGGAGCTGCTAGCCAGGTCGGAAGTGGCATTCCAGAGGAGCACTTCCCAGGAAAGAGGAGGAGGCGCTCGTGAGGCGTTTGATTTGTGGTGGTGCACAGTAGGGACCGGATAGAGTGAAGGGCATCCGGGAGGACTTCCTGCCAGCGGGAAATTGGGAGACTCCTAGACCGGAGGGCCAGCAGGACGGCCTTCCAGACCGTTCCATTCTCCCTTTCTACCTGCCAGTTCCTCCGGGGGTTGTAACTGGTCGTCCTGCTCGAGGCTATGCCCTTGCTGAGCAGGAATTGACGCAGTTCGTCACTCATAAAGGAGGACCCCCTGTCGCTATGGATATAGTCAGGGAAACCGAACAGTGTAAAAATGGTACCGAGGGCTTTAATGACCGTGGACGCTGTCATGTCGGGGCAAGGGATGGCGAAAGGGAAACGGGAGTATTCGTCAACGACGTTCAGGAAGTACGCGTTGCGATCGGTGGAGGGGAGGGGGTCTTTGAAATCCAAACTGAGGCGTTCAAAGGGTCGAGAGGCCTTAACCAGGTGCGCTCTATCTGGCCTGAAAAAGTGCGGTTTGCACTCAGTGCAGATCTGGCAGTTTCTGGTGACTGTTCAGACGTCCTCGACGGAGTAAGGGAGGTTGCGGGCCTTAAGGAAGTGGTAGAAACGAGTGACCCCCGGGTGGCAGAGGTCCTCGTGGAGGGCTTGTAGACGGTCCACTTGTACATTGGCACATGTGCCCCGAGATAGGGCATCGGATGGCTCGTTCAGCTTTCCGGGACGGTACAAGATCTCATAATTGAAGGTGGAGAGTTCGATCCTCCACCGCAAGATCTTGTCGTTCTTGATCTTGCCCCGCTGTGCATTATCGAACATGAAGGCAACCGCCCATTGGTCAGTGGGGAGAGTGAATCTCCTACCGGCCAGGTAATGCCTCCAGTGTCGCACAGCTTCCACTATTGCTTGTGCCTCCTTTTCCACTGAGGAGTGGCGGATTTCTGAAGCGTGGAGGGTTCGGGAGAAGAAGGCCATGGGTCTGCCTGCTTGGTTGAGGGTGGCTGCCAGAGCTACATCCGATGCGTCGCTCTCGACCTGGAATGGGAGGGACTCGCCGATCGCGCGCATTGTGGCCTTTGCGATATCCGCTTTGATGCGGCTAAAGGCCTGGCATGCCTCTGTCAACAGGGGAAAAGTAGTGGACTGGATTAGCGCACGGGCCTTGTCGGCATATTGTGGAACCCACTGGGCGTAATAAGAAAAGAAGCCCAGGCAACGTTTCAGGGCTTTGGCACAGTGGGGGAGAGGGAACTCCATGAGGGGGCGCATGCGTTCGGGGTCGAGGCCTATCACTCCATTACGCACTACGTAGCCCAGGATGGCTAGACGATCGGTGCGGAACACGCATTTTTCTTTGTTGCAAGTGAGGTTCAGGGCGTGAGCGGTCTGGAGGAGTTTTTGGAGGTTGGCGTCGTGGTCCTGCTGGTCGTGGCCGCAGATGGTGACGTTGCCGAGATACGGGAACGTGGCCCGTAAACCGTGCTGGTCAACCATTCGGTCCATCTCTCGTTGGAAGACCGAGACTCCGTTCGTGATGCCGAATGGAACCCTTAAAAAGTGGTATAGCCGCCCGTCTGCTTCGAAGGCAGTATAGTTGCGGTCACCGGGACGGATGGGGAGCTGGTGGTAGGTGGACTTGAGGTCCACGGTGGAAAAGACCTTGTACTGTGCAGTCCGATTGACCATGTTGGATATGCGGGGGAGAGGATACGCACCTAGCTGAGTGTACCTGTTGATGGTCTGACTATAGGCGATGACCATCCTCTGTTTCTCCCCGGTCTTAACAACTACCACCTGGGCTCTCCAGGGACTGTTGCTAGCCTGGATGATGCCTTCCTTCAGCAGTCTCTGGACTTCGGACCGGATAAATGCTCGGTCCTGGGCGCTGTCCCGTCTGCTCCTTGTGGCGACGGGTTTGCAATCCGGGGTGAGGTTCGCAAACAAGGAAGGCGGTTCAACCTTGAGGGTCGCGAGGCCGCAGACAGTCAGTGGGGGTATAGGGCCGCCAAATTTAAATGTTAAGCTCTGGAGGTTGCATTGGAAGTCCAACCCCAGGAGTGTGGGTGCACAGAGATGGGGGAGGACATACAGCCGGTAATTTCAGAACTCCGTCCCCTGCACCGTTAGGTTAGTGATGCAGAACCCCGTGATCTGAACGGAGTGGCATCCCGCCACCAGGAATATTTTCTGGGTGCTTGGCCGAATTACGAGGGAACAGCGCCTTACCGTGTCCGGATGGATGAAGCTCTCCGTGCTCCCAGAGTCGATGAGACACGGCGTCTCGTAGCCATTCAATAGGACTGTAGTGGTTGCAGTCTGGAACCTCCGGGGTCGCGACTGGTCGAGGGTTGTTGAAGCCAGACGTGGTTGTTGAAGTTGAGCATCGTAATCAGGCAGTATGTGGCCGTCTGTGTCGGGGTCCTTCAGCCAAGATGGTGGCGTCCACAGATCGAGCGCGGTCGGGGGTGGACAAAATGGCGGTGCCCATCTCTCCCTCGTGGCGTCCGGGGTCCAAAATGGCGGCGTCCGTTGGTCGCACGTGGATCGCTGGGGGGGCTGGGTCTGTGGTCCCGTTTCTTCCCCGGAGATAGCGGCGACCCCGCGGGACTTTCACACCGTCGCGTAGTGGCCCTTCTTCCCGCAGCTTTTGCAGGTAGCCGCGCGGGCCGGGCAGTGTAGCCGAGGGTGTTTCGGCTGGCCGCAAAATTAGCAGCGGGGCCCCCCCCGGTTGGTCTGGTGTTTTGGCCGTGCAGGTTTGCGGGGGTGGGGGGGGTGCTGTCGGAGAGTCGACCGCAACGGGGGTCCACGGAGCCCAAGGGGCTGTAGTGCGGTCAGGGGCGTAGGCGCGGGCGTTACGCGAGGCCACATCGAGGGATGCTGCCAGGGCCCGAGCTTCTGTCAATCCCAGAGATTCTTTCTCCAGAAGCCTCTGGCGGATCTGGGAAGAGGCCAAACCTGCCACATACGCATCGCGGTCCAGGAGCTCTGTGTGTTCATTCGCTGTTACCGCCGGGCAGTTGCAGTTTCGACCCAGGATCTGCAGGGCGTTATAAAACTCGTCCAGCGATTCTCCAGGAAATTGCCATCGTGTAGCGAGCTGGTAGCGAGCAAAAACCTGGTTGGCAGGTCGGATGTAGATATCCTTCAGCGTGGCGACGGCACCGGTGAAACCGTCCTCGTCCTCGATAAGGGAGTAGACGTCAGGACTCACCCTGGAATAGAGGACCTGCATCTTTTGTTCGTCAGTCGGTGTGCCTGGGGCCGTTCGGAGGTAGCCCTCAAAGCATGCCAGCCAGTGCTTGAAGATAGAGGTCGAGTTAGCTGCTGGGGGTGCGATGCACAGGCACTCCGGGGTGATTCGGAGCTCCATGTTCCCACGTCGTTTTCTTCAATTTAAATTCTGCTTAATAAATTGTAGCACCGTCAATATGACGCGAGGCAGGTTGAGGTAATGTCAATTGAAGGCTTTATTAAGCAGAACTTTATCCCCAGCAGCGTGGTTACAGAATGCAGCTGCTGAGGGAAATGGAGGGAAAAACTGGGTTCTTATACCGGCATTTCTGGGCGGAGTCCAGTAGGTGGCAGATCCTATCAGGACCTGGCATCCCTCCACCAATAGCCTGTCGACACGTGGTGTACCGTATTACCCCTAATACATACCACCACATGGACTGTGAGAGGAAACTGGAGCATTTGGAGGGAACCCATGCAGACACGGGGAGAACATGCAAACCCCAGATAGACAGTCACCCGAGGCAGGAATTGAACCCAGGTGCCTGGCGCTGTGAGGCAGCAGTGCTAACCAGAGTTCCTGAAACTGTTGGTGATGGTAAATTGCCAAGGAATAGCAGATGATAAAGTTGACATTAAAATCACCTCAGAACAAGGTGGTAATGTTATAGGTCACGGTGTCAGTTCACTGAGCACAAGGGGGCATTGGCAGCAGAGGGAGTTGGAAGGACAATATTGTGAGCGTGATGAAGGTAACATGCAGGGGCCTAGTTCTGCTTCCACTACCCTAGGCCAGATATCTGAGGAGACAGAAACACATCTGACTAGCCCACACTCCACCAACTCACATAGCAGCACTTCAGAGGGATGTAGTGTATGTGTATGTGTAGCGTCACTGACAATGGGTGAAAGCCACTGTCCCAGAGTGTGGGAGGTGGTGTCAGAATGAGACTCAGTGCACACTCCTCTTGGGAGGAGGGAGAAAAGTCATAATTATTCTCTGCTGGACAGGAGTGTGGAGCCTCTGGGGTCACTTTTTGGGAGACAGTATTTGGACAATCAGCAGCAGATGTGGAGCCATCCAGTGGAGTTCCCTGAGGCAGAGGGAGCTCTAGGACTGCAAAGGGAAGGTTTCACCTCCACCAGGAGCTGCACTTGGTCCCGGGGCTCAAATGCATGAGCTCTGACCATCAGACATTGACCAGATAGATGCTGAGAGGTTGCTTCCCCTGGTGGGAGAGTCTAGTGTTGTGTTATGTAATTTGGAATAACACAAGCTGCCACTTGATGCAGTTTTGAGTAAAAGATGCTCCAGACTTTGAAGTGAGTTCAATGTGTTTTATTGAACTATTAGCACAGTTCTCAATGAGTTCGACTCTCTGCTAATCTAAATGTAGTAACTCAGTCTAACTGAACCAGCCTTGCTCTAAGCCACGTGCTGGGGTGTGATGCTGAGGATACCCTCTCTCACTCTGTAGATGTTGGTCTGTGGAAAGAGGTGGGGTGTGAGTGCCTCATCCCTTTTATAATGAGATACCACCCCTGAGTGTCCTGACTGCTCATTGGTCGTGTCCTACTCTATGTGTTCATTAGCTGCATGTTTGCAGATCATGACATCTAGGACCAGAGGCCATAATCTCAGAATGAGGAACAGAGATGAGGAATTTCTTCTCTCAGATGGTAGTGAATCTGTGCAATTCTTTACGGCAGAGGGCAGTAGAGCTAGGTCTTTAAGTTCAAGCCTGAGGCAGACACATTTTTCATCAGTAAGACAATCAAGGATTATGAGGATAAGGAGGGGAAATGGAGTAGAGGATGATATCAGATCAGTCTTAATCTCATTGAATGGTGGAGCTGACTCGATGGGCTGAATGGCCTACTTCTGCTCCTACATTTTATGGTCTTATGGTTATGGTCTTATCATCCCATAGAGAAACACGTGTAACAGCACACGGTGTGGAGGGCAGCGGCTCGGTCAGGAATTGGTGCAAGCCTATCTTAGTAGTTGGGATCAGTTCACTTGAAGTGTGAATGCTAACAATGATGGAATGCTGTAACTCTGGCCAGAATACACAGGCCTACCTGAGGCCTCCTGAGCTCTGTTCAACTACCTCCCTGCCCCCTCTACCTCAGAATAAATTAAAGTGGAAGATGCCTTATACCTCTGAGGTCCAACTGGGCCACATCAAATCATCACACTGCCCACCCGCTGGCCTGTTGTACCTTCCCTGAGCTCCCACGCTGCAATCAATAATTCAAAGTTACCTGCATGCCCTGCTGATTGGCTCACCAGAATGCCTAACAACAGCCAAAGCATGGGTAAATCAGCCTGCCATTGGATGATCAGACTTGCAGCATTTTTCAAAATTACATCAATTAAATCTTTAATGGCTGCGTCCAACAACGTAGCAGGTCACGTCAAAGAGTTTTGGTGGCTACATTAGACGTGTGGGCCAGGGGTTGGACAGCCTTGTTTCAGAGGCTGTTTAGCACAGGGCTAAATCGCTGGCTTTGAAAGCAGACCAAGGCAGGCCAGCAGCACGGTTCAATTCCCTGAACAGGCGCCGGAATGTGGCGACTAGGGGCTTTTCACAGTAACTTCATTTGAAGCCTACTTGTGACAATAAGCGATTTTCATTTCATTTTTCATTTTTTAAGACATTCTACCTCAACATACGAGGAATAAGTGCCAAAGGTGACTGAGGCTAAGCTGTGAGGTGGTTTCAGACATATGTCACAGCTTAACACAACTCAAGCCACAATTCCTCGGCCCTTCACATTAAGGAGCTCCCAACTTCCTCGGCTATTTCACCCACTAATGATGATCCATAATTGGCTTCTCGGGGACAAGGGCTACTCCTTGAGAACCTGTCCAATGACCCCCCTTTAGGACCCCACAAACAGAAACAGGGGCAACAACAACAGTATGACTTCACAAGGAGTATCATTGAGCAGGCTATTGACATTTTAAAGATGCACTCCAGGTTAAGCCCTGCAGTAAAGGTATCACAAAGAGGAGAGGTGTGCTGCATGATGCCCGACATAGTGCCGTGGAGGGGCCTCAAAATAGATGACAATGATGCAATGGGAACGTCTCCAACCTCGCAGAAGAGGAGAATGAGGAAGATGATGATGGGGAAGAAGGCCCTGTCCATTCTGATAATTCCAAAATTGAGGATGATGAGATGGCCACCAATGACAGAGCAGCTGGGAGTAGTGGTCTTGTAGCCAGAGGTGACTCCCCAGGATCGGACCAGTACCAGACCTGTCTTTGTGTAATAAAAACAGAAACTTCTGGAAAAACGAAGCAGGTCTGGAAGAGAGAAAACAGAGTTGAAGTTCTGAGTCTGTATGACTTCTCTTCAGATCTCTGAGACGTGGTGGCACAATGGTATAAAGTTTCATAGATTATCATAGAATTTACAGTGCAGAAGGAGGCCATTCGGCCCATCGAGTCTGTACCGGCTCTTGGAAAGAGCACCCTACCCATGGTCAACACCACAACCCTATCCCCATAACCCAGTAACTCCACCCAACACTAAGGGCAATTTTGGACACTAAGGGCAATTTATCATGGCCAATCCACCTAACCTGCACATCTTTGGACTGTGGCAGGAAACCGGAGCACCCGGAGAAAACCCACGCACACACGGGGAGGATGTGCAGACTCCACGCAGACAGTGACCCAAGCTGGAATCGAACCTGGGACCCTGGAGCTGTGAAGCAATTGTGCTAACCACTGTGCTACCGTGCTGCCCAATTTATGCCCAAGTTATGAGGGAGTTGCCCTGAGGGTCCTTAACATTGACTCTGGGGCCCATGAAGTGACACGGCACCAGTCTAAACATGGACAAGGAAATCTCCTGCTGATTCCCACGTACCATCCGCCCTCGGTTGAACACCATTTGGAGGAATCACTGAGGGTGATAAAAGCTCTGAATATACTCTGGGTGAGGGTCTTCAATATCCATCACCAAGAGGGCTCGGTAGTACCACCAAAAACCGAGCTGACTTGGTCCTAATAACTGCTAGACTGACTGCAGCAGTGGTGATGGAACCAACAAGAGGGAAAAACATCACCAGTCTGCCTGCTGCGGATACATATGTCCCATGACAATATTGGAAGGAGTGACCACTGTATAGTCCTGTGGAAACAAAGTACCATCTTCACATTGAGGATATCTTCCACCATGCTGTGTGACACTACCACTGTGCTAAATGGAATGAACAAATCCAGAAACTCTAGACTGGGTTTGCCATAAGGCACTGTGGGCCATCAGCAGCAGGAGAATTGTATTCAACAACAATCTGTAACCTCATAGCCTGGTATATTCTCACCCCATCATTACCACCGAGCCAGGGGATCAACCCTGGTTCAATGAAGGGTGCAGGTGAGTGTGCCAGGAGCAACATCAGGCATACTGAAAAATGAGATGTCAACTCGGTAAAGCTACAACACAGGACTACGTGTGTGCCAAACAGTAGAAAGTAATAGACAGAACTAAGCAATTCCACAACCAACAGATCAGATCTAAGCTTTGTAGTCCTGCCCCATCCAGTTGTCAATGGTGGTGGACAATTATTTTATAGCAACTTTATTGCAGTGTTAATGTAAGCCTACTTGTGACAAGAAAGATTATAAATAAACAACTCACTAGAGGTGGAGGTATCACAAATATCCCCATCTTCAATGATAGAAGAGCACACATACATTCAGCCCCTCCACCACCAACGAGCAGTGGCAGCCGTGTGTATCATCTGCAAGATACACTGGAACTTGCCAAGGTTTCTTAGGCAGCAGCATCTTCCAAACCTATGACCACTACCATCTAGAAGAACAAGAGCAGCAGATACCTGGGAACCCCACCATCTGGAGGTTCCCCTCCAAGTCACTCATCGCCCTTACTTTGATATATATCGCTGTTCCTTCACTGTCACTGAGGAAAAATACTGGAACTTCCTCCCTAACAGCACAGTGGATGAATGTATACCTCAAGGACTGCAGAGGTTCAAGAAGGCAACACATCAGCTTTTGAAGGGAAACTAGGGATAACAATAAATACTGGCCTAACCAGCGACACCTACTGATGCGACCATCAATTCACTGAGAAACACGTTGAGAAGTAAACCGTGGTTTTAATCAGCTTACAACTGAGCCTGCCTGTGACCGGTACAACAATGAATGCGGCCCCGCAGGTCAGCTGCCTTTATACTTCCTGTAAGGGGTGGAGCCATGGGCGAGCCCATACATGCCCCGACATATTCCCCTGTGGGTGAAGCTGTACAATGGCCCATAGGTGGAGCCCACAGGGTTAAACACATAACGTAACACGATACAGCAGGAACATGATGTCACAGTGCACTGGTGAATTAACAGTAGTTCCATTGACCACATTCACCCCCCTGTTTAAAAAATGAAGTCCGGCGGGGGTGACGGGTTTACAGATTCAGTCAGTCTGGTGCCCAGATCGTACGTCGTGACCGCCGAAGCACTGGTGTTGCAGCCGCTTCGGGTGGCTGTGGAGCTGGGCCCGGAGCAGGCACAGGCGTGGACTCCTGGAGCGGCTCTTCCGGAGCTTCATTCCTGTGGACCGGTGCGGCGGGTGGGAGGGAGCGCGAGAACCATATCGGGGTAGGAGCGCTGAACATGGGAGGTTGGATAGGGGTAGGGGCGTTGAACATGGGAGGTTGGACGGGATCTAGTGTGGGGGATACAGTAGTGGTCGTAGTGTCGGAGCCTGCGGGCGCCAGGTCCCGGACGAAGAAGGTATCCTGCCGGCCATTGGGGTGTCTGATATACGCATAGTGTGGGTGGGAGTGCAGGAGCTGGACCCTCTCTACCAGGGGGTCGGTCTTATGGCTCCGAACATGTTTTCGGAGGAGGACTGGACCCGGTGTCATCAGCCAGGGCGGAAGCGAGGCCCCTGAGGTAGCTCCCCGAGGGAAAACAAACAAGCGATCATGAGGAGTCTGGTTTATTGCAAACTGCAATAAAGTTTGCTTGTGCAAAGGAGGGACCTAATAGTGGAGCGCATCGGGGAGGACCTCCTGCCAGTGAGAAACCGGGAGATTCCTGGACCGTAGGGTCAGTAGGACGGTCTTCCAGACCGTCGCGTTCTCCCTCTCCACCTGCCCGTTTCCCCTGGGGTTATCACTGGTAGTCCTGCTCGAGGCGATGCCCTTACTGAGCAGGTACTGACGCAGTTCGTCGCTCATGAACGATGAGCCCCTGTCGCTGTGGACATAGCTGGGGAAACCGAACAGGGTGAAGACACTATGCAGGGCTTTGATGACTGTGGGAGTGGTCATATCGGGGCAGGGAATGGCGAACGGAAAACGGGAGAACTCGTCTATGATGTTCAAGATTGCGATTATTGGAGGGGAGGGGCCCTTTGAAATTGATACTGAGGCGTTCAAAGGGCCGGGACGCCTTTACCAGGTGGGTCTTATCCGGTCGATAGAAGTGCGGTTTACACTCCGCACAGATTTGGCAGTCTCTGGTCATAGCTCTGACCTCCTCGGTGGAGTAGGGCAGGTTGCGGGCCTTGATGTAGTGGGCGAGCCGGATGACCCCCGGGTGGCAGAGGTCATCGTGGATAGCACGTAATCGGTCATCTTGCGTGCTGGCGCACGTGCCGCGGGACAGGGCATCTGGGGGCTCGTTGAGCTTCCCAGGATGATATACTATATCGTAGTTATAGGTGGAGAGTTCGATCCTCCACCTCAAGATCTTGTCATTCTTCATCTTGCCCCTCTGTGTATTGTCAAACATAAAGGCAATCGATCGTTGGTCGGTGATGAAGGTAAACCTCCTACCAGCGAGGTAGTGCCTCCAGTGCCGTACGGCTTCCCCGATGGCTTGGGCTTCTTTTTCGACCGAGGAGTGTCGAATGTCAGAGGTGGTGAGGGTACGGAAAAAGAACGCTACTGGTCTGCCTGCTTGGTTGAGAGTGGCGGCAAGAGCGACCTCTGAGGCATCGCTCTCCACCTGGAAGGGGGCGGACTCATCCACCACGCGCATTGCAGCTTTGGCGATGTCCGCCTTGATGCAGTTGAAGGCCTGGCGAGCCTCGGCTGCCAGTGGAAAAATGGTGGCCTTAAATAGTGGCCGGGCTTTGTCCGCATACTGGGGGACCCACTGGGCGTAATAGGAGAAAAATCCAAGGCACTTCTTCAGGGCCTTGGGGCAGTGAGGGAGAGGGAATTGGAGGAGGGGACGCATATGGTCAGGGTCGGGTCCTAGGACCCCGTTTACCACGACGTAGCCGAGGATGGCTAGCCTGGTTGTGCAGAAAACGCATTTCCCCTTGTTATAGGTGAGGTTGAGTTTTTGGGCGGTTTGGAGAAATCGGTGGAGGTTGGCGTCGTGGTCCTGCTGATCATGGCCACAGATGGTTACATTGTCCAAGTACGGAAACATGGCCCGCAGCCCGTACTGGTCCACCATTCAGTCCATCGCTCGTTGGAACACCAAAACCCCATTTGTGACGCCAAAGGGGACGCGGAGGAAATGGAAAAGGCGGCCGTCTGCCTCAAACGCTGTGTAGTGGCGGTCCTCCGGGCGGATTGGGAGCTGGTGATATGCAGACTTCAGATCCACCGTAGAGAACACGCGGTAGTGCGCGATCTGATTTACCATGTCTGCAATCCGGGGAAGGGGGTTCGCATCGAGTTGCGTAAAGCGGTTAATGGTCTGGCTGCAATCAACCACCATCCGGAACTTTTCCCCGGTCTTGACGACCACCACTGAGCTCTCCAGGGGCTATTGCTGGCTTCTATGAACCCTTCCCGCAAGAGACGCTGGACCTCGGACCTAATGAACGTCCTGTCCTGCATACTATACCGCCTGCTTCTGGTGGCTATTGGCTTACAATCGGCGGTGAGGTTCGCAAAGAGGGTGGGAGGGTCGATTTTTAGGTGGCGAGGCTGCATATGGTGAGCGGGGGCAGGGGCCCCCTGAATTTAAGAGTTAGGCTCCTGAGGTTGCGCTGAAAATTGAGTCCTAAGAGGAGAGGAGCGCAGAGGCCTGGGAGCACATATAGTTTAAAATTAGCGTACTCAGTGCCCTGTATCGCTAGGGTTGCAGTAGTGCACCCTTGGATTTGCACCGAGTGCGACCCAGAGGCGAGGGAGATAGTTTGTCGCGTCGGAAATATTGGGAGCAAACAACGTCTTTCCATGTCCGGGTGAATGAAGCTCTCTGTGCTCCCGGAGTCGAAAAGGCAAGGTGTCTCGTACCCGTTTACCCAGATGGCCATCATGGTGCTCCGGAGGTGCTTCGGTCGTGACTGGTCCAGGGTGGCCGCGCTGAGCTGGGTGTAGCCGGCGGCGTGATCGGAGGTGTTGGGGCGGCCCCGCGATGGCTGCTGTCCATGTCGTTCGTACATCTCGGGTGGTGTAGCAGATGGCGGTCAAGATGGCGGCCCCCATTGGTCAAGCGTGGTGGGCGGTGAGGACGATGGCGTCCAAGATGGCGGCCCTCATGGATCACACGTGGTGTGCGGAGGATCAGTCGGCAGACACGCTGCCACTTTGCGGGGTCTGCGGGTCTGTGGATCGGGTCTGTGAGTTCGGGCTTTTAGACCTGGCCAGGCAGGCCTTTTCGCCCGCAGTTACTACAGTTCGCATTGCGGGCCGGGCAGTGCTGTCGGGGGTGTTGGGACTGGCCACAAAGATAGCAGGGCAGCCCCCCATGATGGGCGTGCGGCCACGCGGCACAAGCCTGGGGTAGTCTCTGGTCGGGGGCCCACGAGGGGGTCGCGTGGTCGGCGGGGAACGCAGTAAGGCTCTGAAACGCGACCTCCAGAACGGTAGCTAGTGTTACCGTGTCCTCCAGGTCCTGGGTCCCATTTTCGAGCAGGCACTGTCTTACATAGTTCGATCGGACCCCCGCCACGTAAACATCGCGGATAGCGAGCTCCATATGCTGAGGGGCCGTAACGGCCTGGTAGTTACAGTTGCGCGCGAGGACTTTGAGGTCGCGTAGGTAGTCATCTAGCAACTCCCCGGGGCGCTGGCGGCGAGTGGTGAAGATGTGTCACGCGTAGACCTCGTTCACAGGCCGTACATATATGCGTTCGAGTAGTGCGAGGGCCTCTGTATAGGATGCGGCAGCGCGAGTTGGACAGAAATATGATGGCTCACCCTTGCGTGGAGAAGACTCAGTTTCTGTTCGTCCGTGACGGATGGCGTAGATGACGCGGCGAGATAGGCCTTGAAACATCGAAGCCAGTGCAAAAAAATGTTGCTCGCCTCCGCGGCCTGTGGATCAAGTTCCAGTCTATCAGGTTTGAGGGCTGATTCCATAGTAGTATTTTAAGCTGATTAAATTGATGTGACCATCAATTCACTGAGAGACACGTTGAGAAGTAAACCGTGGTTTTAATCGGCTTACAACTGAGCCTGCCTGTGACCGGTACAACAATGAATGCGGCCCCGCAGGTCAGCTGCCTTTATACTTCCTGTAAGGGGTGGAGCCTTGGGCGAGACCGTACATGCCCCGACATATTCCCCTGTGGGTGAAGCCGTACAATGGCCCATAGGTGGAGCCCACAGGGTTAAACACATAACGTAACACAATACAGCAGTAACATGATATCACAGTGCACTGGTGAATTAACAGTAGTTCCATTCACCACACCTACATCTGATAAATGATTTTTTTAAAGGCTGAAGCATTTGCAACAAACTTCAGCCAGAAATGCCAAGTGGATGATCCATTTTGGTCTCCTCTGGAGCTCCCCAGTATCACAGATGTCAGTCTTCAGTCAATTTAATTCACTCCACGAGATACCAATTGGTCAGGTTGGATTTGATTTGCTCTGTTGCTTGAGTACAGGGCATACCTGGGCAATTTTCCACATTGCTGGGTAGGTGCCAATGTTGTAGCTATACTGGAATAGCTTGGTTAGGGCTGCAGTAAGTTCTCGAACACTGTGAGGACACTGGATACTGCAAAGGCTATGATGCTAGCCTAGCCAGCAAAGCCCAGATCCCTTAAATGAATTTTAAAAACAAACTGTGCTTTTCTAACTAAACAAAAGTGTGGGAGACAATACTTCCCTGGTGCATTCTCCATGGCAACACCTCAACAAATCAGAGCCCTCTTTTCTCATGCAGTATAAATTGCTACATCCTTTGAAATTTAGCGTTCTTGAGTCAAGCCTGACAAGGGCAATATACAAAGTTTCAACAGCATGTCTCTTTCTTAGCAAAACCTTTCTCTCTCCAAAGATGCTGGGCTGGATTCTCTGTCGGCAGGATTCTCCGTTTTGCGTGCAGCGCCCGGGGGTTTCCCGACGGCGTGGGACTGCCCCACAATGGGAAACCCCATTGACTGGCCGGCATAACGGAGAATCCCGCCGGCGGGTCGAGGTAGAAATATGGCGCGGCGGGGCGGAGGATCCAGCCCACTGTCTGGTGTACTGAGTACATCCAGTATTTTCTGTTATGATAGATCAACTAAGCTAAACCAGGCAAAGAGAACCAAACATACCTCTTTGTGCATCAATCAAAATTGCAATATTCTATGCTCTTTTAAAGAAAAGGCACATTTATATTTAATGGATGTTTTAGGGCATTCATTTAATGTTTCACACAGGAATTTCTTTTGAATCTCGCTATTCAATCACACTGAGAGCAGGCAAGGCTGGAACGCAAGCACTATTCTTTTTTCAAGGTAACAATTTAAAGATGTGGACAAATGAAAATCAATGTAACCATGGATACATTTGAGCGAATACGTAATTTCAATTTATTTTTCAACACTTACTTCTCAGTATATAATACGAAAGGAAGGTGAATAGCAGGTAGGCTACATTGACAGAACATTTAACTCTCAGCTCGGAGTAGTCTGAATCATTGACGATTGAAGATTTTTCTCCAAGGCATGTTGCCCCCCAGCCTTTTCTAAATATGTGATTCTTGACATAACGTAAAGACAATAACTGAGCAACAATGCATATTTATTTCTGTTCTTTAGATGAAGAACTCTAGATGAGTAAATCAAACACAAAGTAAAGGAGCATTGATGTGCTCTTGAACTGACAGAATAACACACAGAAGCAAGTATAGTAAGAGCGGTTGTAGAATCTGGGGCCCAACATTTATCCACATCTGAGGATTGAATTCTGCCAAACCTAGGCCTACAGGTTTGATCATGGGCGGGTGGGTAGAGTAAGGCAGGAGTCCCAGAAATTGGTTTCATGCTGGCATGAATTTCCCAGCGGACCTTCCACAGGTACCCAGAAAGCCCGCCAGAGGCTGGCTTGAAACTAATTTGCGTCCCACAAATGAGATGCAGATGAAGGCCTGACCAAGATCTTCCACACATGGCACTGGTGGAAAATGTATTTGCAAAAAAGTGGCAGGTAGATGTTGGGACTCACTTGGACAATTCTTGAAGCTGCCTCTGGAATTCGGGATGGAGGCCACCCACAACCTTAGGCCACAGACCACCACAACAGTGGGTGAAGGGAGCATCTGCAGGTGGTCCTTCCAGATGTGGTGTCCTGGAGGGATTCCATCTACCAGCCTCAGAATGTACTTGGAGATAAATCGTCTTTCTCAGGGGATCTGTCTTCCGACCCGAGAGTGCTTCAGGAGATCTATCATCATTTTCAGGCGGTTTTTTCAACAGTAGGTCTGTAATGTTGGACGCATTTTCAATATGGCACTATGATAAGACAGTGCGCAACATACCATCAGGTCTGCCCTGCCACGGATTATGGAGCAAAGCACCCAGTTACATAATTAATGAGGTTGAGTCTGAAGAATATGGCGCCCAAGGTGGAAAACATGCTATGTTCCAGCCGCGCGGTCCCAGCAGTCGCTCCAGCAGGGTCGATCCCGGCAACCTAGGGAACCCCCTCCAGACCTTTCGCGCAAAGTCCCTAACTTGCCGATACCTGAACTCACTCCCCTTCATCAGCTCTACCCTCTACCTTAGCTCCTCCAGACTGGCGAACCCTTCCTTCAAATACAGATCCCTCACCTTGACCAGCCGCACTTCCCCCTACCTCCTGTATACACTATCCATCCCTCCCCGGCTCAAACTCATGATTCTCGCATAGCGGCATTAGCATCGACACCCTTCCATCCTAAAATGCCTCCTCAACTGATTCCATATCTTCACTGTGGACTGCACCAACGGGCTCCTTGAATACGTACTCAGAGCCATTGCAACGCTGCCATCACCATAGCCCTCGAAATAGACCCCTTACAAGATTCCTCCTCCATCCTAACCCACTCTACCCCTTCTCCTTCCCACCACCGCCGCACATTGTCCACATTCACCGCCAATAATAATGAAGCAAGTTTGGCAACGCCAACCCCCCTGCTACCTCTGCCTCTGTAGCAGGGTCCTCCCCACCCTCGGCACCTTCCCCGCCCATACAAAGTCAGAAATGATCGTGTCCACTTTCCGAAAAAAAGGCCTTTGGTATAAAGATCAGGAGAGCTTGAAAGATAAACAAGAACCTCGGCAGAATATTCATTTTCACCACTTGGACCATCCCTGCCAGCGTTAAATGCAGTGTATCCCATCTATTTAGATCCCCTCAACCCCTTCCACCAGCTTTGTAAGGTTCCACTTATGGAGCCGCGCCCATTCCCTCGCTACCTGATCCCTAAATACCTAAACCTATCCCTCGCTACCGTAAATGGCATCCCCACTAAATTAGCCCGCTGTGCCAGCTCATTCACTGGGAATACCTTCTTTTTCCCTACATTCAGCTTGTACTCTGAGAACCCTCCAAACCTCCCCAGCAGGCACATAATCCTGCCCATACTGTCCAATGGATTCAAAACATACAGCAAGAGGTCATCGTCATAGAGTGACACCCGATGCTCCCTCTGTCCCCTCATAATCCCCCAACACTCTGCCGACCCCCTGAGAGCCTCGCCAATGGCTCTATGGCCAGTGCAAACAGCAGCGGTGACAGCGAGCACCCCTGCCTCGTACCCCTGTGTAAGTCAAAACTTCGAGAGCGCATATCATTCGTCCTCACCCTCGCCCTTGGTGCGACATACAGCAACCGTACCCATGCCACAAATCTCGGCCCAAACCTTCCCAAAACCTCTAACAAGTACCGCCACTCTACCTGATCAAATGCCTTCTCCGCGTCCATGGACAGCACCACCTCCGGTACCAGAACCCCCGACGTATTCATCACCACATTCAACTGCTGTCTTATTTAACTGATGAGCTGCCTGCCCTTCACGAAGCCTGTTTGATCTTCTGCCACCACCTCGGGGACACACTCCTCCATCCTCCCCACCAACAACTTAGCCAATACTTTCATATCCGTGTTCAATACTGATATGGCCCGATACGACCCACTTTCCACCGGGTCCTTCCCCTTTTTCGGAATTAGTGTGATTATTGCCTGCGCCATCGTCTCCGGCAACTCCCCCTTCTCTAATGCTTCATTAAATGCCCCCAACAGATGTGGCGCCAGGTTTGTCGCACATTCCTTATAGAATTCCGCAGGGTACCCATCCGGCCCCGGGGCCTTCCCCGACTTCATACCTCTGATACTATCCTGCACCTCCCTCAGCCCCAGGGTCTCCTCTAACGTCTGTCTCTTTGCTTCATCCACCTGGGGAAATTCCAGCTTGTCCAGAAACCACCACATGTCCCCCTCCTCTCCTCCCGGGTCCGCCTCATAAAGTTCCTGGTAGTACTCCCTAAATGCCTCATTTATCTTCCCTGGCTCTGACACCACATCCCCAGCCCCAGTCCGTATCTTCAATATTTCCCTGGACGCAGTCTGCCTGTTGTCAGTCTGTAAAACTGCCCCTGCAACTTTTTCTTCCTCATCAATCCCTCCACGGTGGGCACCCTCAAATATTCCCTGTCCACCTCCACTATCTTGCTCACGAGATGTCATGTTCCTCCCTCCATTCCCTATCCGCACGGGCCTTAAACAAAATAATTTCGCCACAGCCCACTGCCTTCAGTGCTTCCCAAAAAATGGCCGCCGACACCTCCCCATTCTGATTGAACTCCACGTACTCCTTAATCGCCGCCCGCACCTTATCACAGAAACTTCCATCCGCCAACAACCAGAGGCAAACCTCCACCCCGGCCTCTGCTCTTGTCCCGATCTAAACTGAATCTCCAGCCAGTTGGGCGCAAGGTCTGAGATAACTATCCCCGCATACTCTGCCCCCTCCACCCCAACCAAAATCTCCTGACTCACCACAAAGTAATCAATCCTCGAATACACCTTATGGACGTGTGAAAAGAAGGAATATTCCCTTCGCCCTGGGTTCTAAAAGCGCCATGGATGCACCATACCCATCCTCTCCATAAATCCCCCTCCAGCTCCCTCACCATTCGCACCCTACCCATCGACCTAGTGCTCGATCTATCTACCCTCGGCTCTGGGACACAGTTAAAATTTCCTCCCATGATGAACTGGTGTGTGGCCAAATCCGGGATCGCTGCCAGCAACCCCCTCATAAAACCCACATCATCCAAATTTGGGGCGTACACATTTACCAACACCACCGGTGCCCCTTTCAATACCCCACTCACAATCACATATCTCCCACCTGGATCCCTCACCTCCTTTGCACTCACAATTCCCATTTTTTTGCTCATTGACAGCGCAACTCCCCTCGGTTTCGAATCAAACCGAGTGAAAAACCTGCCCTACCCACCCCCTTCCTTAACCTAACCTGGTCCTTCATAGAGTCATAGAATCATGGAATTTACAGTGCAGAATGAGGCCATTCGGCCCATCGAGTCTGCACCAGCCATTAGAAAGAGCACCCCAGTTAATCTCAAGCCTCCACCCCATCCCTGTAACCCCACCTAACCTTTCTTTTGATACTAAGGGCATAGCCAATCCACCTAACCTGCACATCTTTGGACTTGTGGGAGGAAACCGGAGCACCCGGATGTAGCGCACAAAGACTCCATGAGACGAATAGAGTGAAGTCGATGAGGCTTTATTAAACGTGTCTGTTCCCCCGCAGCTCGATAGTAAACTGGCCTGCGGGGGAAGACTCCGGCTTCTTATACTCCGCCTTCAGGGCGGAGCTTGAGGTCAACGGCCAACCAGGACCCGGGATCTGTCAGCCAATGACATTAGGGCTTCCAGTCCCACATGACCCCCAATACATACTACCACATTCACCCCTTGTCAAAAATGAACCCGGCGGGGTGATGCTTCGTATGGTGGTAAGGGTTTACAGGGCTGGTCCTGGGAGGATAAAACATTCACATGGCAATACAGTATTGGACAATTTCGTCCTGTTGCAACTATTTACAGAGGGTATAGGAAGAAAAGCAAAATGTTCTTGTGAACAGTCCATATTTGTTTTACATCGACGCCACGAGTCGGTCGGGCGGTCTGGTCGTCCGTGTCGATCGCCTCGGCGGTGGTGGTGGTGCTTGTACCAGTGTTGTCGCCTCCAGGAGCCGTACGGTTTCAGCTGTCGGTGCAAAGGGGAGGGGGACCGATCCTCCTGGGAAGGGGGCGGTCGCGGGGTGCGGCGGTGGCAGGAAGGGGGGGGTTGGGTTGATGGTGTCGGGGGGGTGTGCGTGTTGCCGGCGGGCGCCAGATCCCGCAGGGAGACCGTGTCCTGTCGGCCGTCGGGGTACTCCACGTAGGCGTACTGGGGGTTTGCGTGGAGGAGGTGAACCCTTTCGACCAACGGGTCTGCCTTATGTGCCCGCACGTGCTTTCGGAGCAGGATGGGTCCTGGGGCCGCCAGCCAGGTCGGCAGCGACGTTCCAGAGGAGGACCTCCTAGGGAAGACAAGGAGACGCTCGTGAGGCGTTTGATTAGTGCTCGTACATAATAACGACCGGATGGAATGGAGAGCGTCCGGGAGGACCTCCTGCCACCGTGAAACTGGGAGATCCCTGGACCGTAGGGCCAGTAGGACGGCCTTCCAGACCGTGCCGTTCTCCCTTTCTACTTGCCCGTTCCCCCGGGGTTGTAGCTGGTCGTCCTGCTTGAGGCTATGCCCTTGCTGAGCAGGAACTGGCGCAGCTCGTCACTCATGAAAGAGGACCCCCTGTCGCTGTGGACGTATGCGGGGCAACCGAACAGTGTGAAGATGCTGTTCAGGGCTTTAATGATTGTGGCCGCAGTCATGTCAGAACAGGGGATGGCAAAAGGGAAGCAGGAGTATTCGTCCACTACGTTAAGAAAATATGCGTTGCGGTCGGTGGAGGGGAGGGGCCCTTTGAAATCGAGACTGAGGCGCTCGAAGGGGCGGGAAGCCTTAATCAGGTGCGCTCCATCTGGCCTGAAAAAAATGCGGCTTGCATTCCGCGCAGATGTGGCAGTCCCTTGTGACTGTACGGACCTCCTCTAAGGAGTATGGGAGATTGCGGGACTTGATGAAGTGGTAAAACCGAGTGACCCCCGGGTGGCAGAGGTCCTCGTGGAGGGTTTGGAGGCGGTTAATTTGTGCGTTGGCACATGTGCCGCGGGATAGGGCATCGGACGGCTCGTTCAGCTTTCCGGGACGATACAAGATCTCGTAGTTCAAGGTGGAGAGCTCGATCCTCCACCTTAAGATCTTGTCGTTTTTGATTTTGCCCCGCAGTGCATTATCGAACATGAAGGCTACCGACCGTTGGTCGGTGAGGAGAGTGAATCTCCTGCCGGCCAGGTAATGCCTCCAGTGTCGCACAGCTTCCACTATGGCTTGGGCTTCCTTTTCTACTGAAGAGTGGCGGATTTCTGAGGCGTGGAGGGTCCGGGAGAAAAAGGCCACGGGTCTGCCCGCTTGGTTAAGGGTGGCCGCTAGAGCTACGTGGGAGGCGTCGCTCTCGACCTGGAAGGGGAGGGACTCGTCGATGGCGCGCATCGTGGCCTTTGCGATATCCGCTTTGATGCGGCTGAAGGCCTGGCAAGCCTCTGTCGACAGAGGGAAGGTCGTGGTCTGTATTAGGGGGCGGGCCTTGTCTGCGTACTGGGGGACCCACTGGGCGTAGTACGAAAAGAACCCCAAGCAGCGTTTCAGGGCTTTTGGGCAGTGCGGGAGGGGAAATTCCATGAGTGCGCGCATACGTTCGGGGTCGGGGCCTATTATCCCATTGCGTACTATGTAGCCCAGAATGGCTAGCCGGTCGGTGCTAAAAACGCACTTGTCCTCGTTGTACGTGAGGTTCAAGGCTTTGGCGGTCTGGAGGAATTTCTGGAGGTTGGCGTCGTGGTCCTGCTGATCGTGGCCGCAGATGGTTACATTGTCGAGATACGGGAACGTGGCCCGCAACCCATGTTGATCAACCATTCGGTCCATCTCCCGTTGGAAGACCGAGACCCCGTTTGTGACGCCAAAAGGGACCCGTAGGAAATGGTATAATCGCCCGTCTGCCTCGAAGGCTGTGTACTTGCGGTCACTTGGGCGGATGGGGAGCTGATGGTAGGCGGACTTGAGGTCCACGGTGGAGAAGACTTTATATTGGGCAATCCGATTGACCATGTCGGATATGCGGGGGAGAGGGTACGCGTCTAGTTGTGTGTACCTGTTGATGGTCTGGCTATAGTCAATGACCATCCTTTGTTTCTCCCCTGTCTTCACTACTACCACCTGCGCTCTCCAGGGACTATTGCTGGCCTGGATTATGCCCTCCTTTAGTAGCCGCTGGACTTCGGACCGAATGAAGGTCCGGTCCTGGGCGCTGTACCGTCTGCTCCTAGTGGCGACGGGTTTGCAATCCGGGGTGAGGTTCGCAAACAAGGACGGGGGTTGCACTTTGAGGGTTGCGAGGCCGCAGATAGTGAGTGGGGGTATGGGGCTGCCGAATTTGAACGTAAGGCTCTGTAGATTACATTGGAAATCTAATCCCAGCAAGGTGGGGGCACAGAGTTGGGGAAGGACGTTAAGTTTGTAGTTTTTGAACTCCCTCCCCTGCACCGTAAGGGTAACTATGCAGAATCCCTGGATCTGTACGGAGTGGGATCCTGCAGCTAGGCAAATCTTTTGTGCGCTGGGATAAGTGGTCAAGGAACAGCGTCTTACCGTGTCGGGGTGTATAAAGCTTTCCGTGCTCCCGGAGTCGACTCGGCATGGCGTCTCGTGGCCGTTTATTAGGACCGATGTCGTCGTCGTCTGGAGTGTCCGGGGCCGAGCCTGATCGAGCGTAATCGAAGCGAGCCGTGGTTGTAGTAGTGGAGTGGGGTCCGTTGTTGCGTCCAAGATGGCGTCGGGGATGAACAAAATGTCCGCCCCCATACATCGCACGTGGCTGGGGGGTCACAAGATGGCGGCGGGGGTGGACAAAATGGCCGCCCCCATGCGTCGTACAGGTCTTGGGCGGTCCAAGATGGCGGCGCCCCTCCTCCCCTCGTGGTGGTCGGGACCCAAAATGGCGGCGTCTGCGGGTCGCACATCGGCGCCCCTCCTCCCCTCGTGGTGGTCGGGACCCAAAATGGCGGCGTCTGCGGGTCGCACATGGTGTGCTGGGGGGGCTGGGGAGCGCTAGGACCGTGAGCACTAGGACCGCGCGTAGCTCCCTCACCGCGAGCGCTAGGACCGCGAGCGTTGGACCGCGCGGAGCTCCCTCACCGGGGACAGCGGTGGTCGGGGCCCAGGTCGGCGGCGCCGGCGGGTCAGGCGTGGGACCGCGAGCGCAAGGACCGCGCGGAGCTCCCTCACCGGGGACAGCGGTGGTCGGGGTCCAAGTAGGTGGCGCCGGCGGGTCAGGTGTGGGGTGCGGGACGGGGGTTAGGGTGGCGTTAGGGACGCAAAAAACTCCCTCCTCTCCGTGGAGAGTGTTGGCCGGGACCCAAAGCAGTAGCGCCGGCGGCGGGTCATACATGGGCTGCGGGGAGGGGGGTTGGGGTGTGTAGGCGGCGTGCAGGGCTCCCTGTGCTCCCGGGACGGCGGCGACCTCGCGGGACCGGCACACAACCTCATAATGGCCCTTTTTCCCGCAGCTTTTGCAGATAGCTGCGCGGGCCGGGCAGCGCTGTCGGGGGTGTTTCGCCTGGCCGCAGAAATAACAGCGGGCGCCCCCGGTGCGACTCGGCGTTTGGACCGCGCAAGCCTGTGGGGTGTTTCGGGGGGGGTAGGGGGTTTGCCGCGACGGGTACGTACGGGGCCCAATGGCCTGCCGCGCGGTCGGGGCCGTAGGCGCGGGTATTATGCGCGGCCACGTCTAGGAAGGCTGCTAGGGCCCGTGCCTCTGAGAGTCCTAGCGACTCTTTTTCTAGAAATCTTTGGCGGATTTGGGAGGATTGCATACCTGCCACAAAAGCATCGTGCATTAACATGTCCGTGTATTCGTTTGCGTTCACCGACGGGCAGCTGCAGGCTCGTCCCAAAATCAGCAGCGCGGCGTAGAACTCGTCCATCGATTCTCCGGGAGCTTGCCGTCTCGTCGCGAGCTGGTAGTGAGCGTAGATTTGGTTAACTGGGCGAACGTAGAGACTTCTGAGTGCTGTGAAGGCCGTCTGGAAATCGTCGGTGTCTTCAATGAGGGTGAAAATCTCCGCGCTCACCCTCGAGTGCAGGACCTGCAGTTTTTGTTCGTCTGAGACTCGGCCGGTGGTCGTTCTGAGGTAGGCCTCGAAGCAAGTCTGCCAGTGTTTGAAGGCTGCTGCCGCGTTCACTGCGTGGGGGCTGATCCTCAGGCATTCTGGAATGATCCTGAGCTCCATAGTCCTTTTTAGGCACGCTTAATAAATTGTAGTGCACAAAGACTCCATGAGACGAATAGAGTGAAGTCGATGAGGCTTTATTAAGCGTGTCTGTTCCCCTGCAGCTCGATAGTAAACTGGCCTGCGGGGGAAGACTCCGGCTTCTTATACTCCGCCTTCAGGGCGGAGCTTGAGGTCAACGGCCAACCAGGACCCGGGATCTGTCAGCCAATGACATTAGGGCTTCCAGTCCCACATGACCCCCAATACATACTACCACACCGGAGAAAACCCACGCAGACACGGGTAGAATGTGCAGACCCTGCACAGACAGTGACCCAAGCCGGGAAACGAACCTGGGACCCTGGATCTGTGAAGCAACAGTGCTAACCACTGTGCTAACATGCTGCAAGGAGGTGTGTCTCCTGCAGAAAGACCACCCCTGCTTTCAAGCTCCTGAGGTGCGCGAACACCTGCGACCTTTTAATCGGCCCTTTCAGTCCCCGGACGTTGCACGTTACCAGCCTTACCAGAGGCTTATGTCTCCAATCCCCTCTACCGTCTGTCGTCTTCCCCACTTAACTCCCGCCCTTTTAATTCCACCCTAGACCTAGCCCACCCCAGATCGCACCTTTCTCCACCCATGACCATGTCATCTCTCACACCCTGCCATGTCGCAACAGCCTCCCCCCCCGTACCCCCTCCCCCCAGCCCCTCCTTCCCCCCTCCCCCTTCCCCTCCCCCAGTCACCCCTCTCGGCCTTCTCCTCCACCACCTCACTTCCTTTCACCAGCATAATCTGCTAACATAGCAGCCCCTGCCCAAAGACACTTACCAATGACCTCCTCCTTCTCCCCCCTACTCCTCAGATCAAGGAGAAAGACTCCCTGTTGACCTTACCCTCCCCCACCCAAACAAGGACTTCTCCTGAACTCCAGGCAGCCTTCTCCAAAAGCAAACAAGCAAATGTTAAACATAAACAGTCCCAGAAAACAAGAGGGGTTTCGAGAACATCCATCCCCACATAAACCTTCCACCCCTCACAATCCCAACAGTAACCAGCAAACACCCCCCCACAAAAAAAGATGAACATTCCCCAATTCCTACCTCCACTTCATACATGCTCCCAACCATTACAACGTGCCAGCACCCTGGTTCCCAAGCATTGTCCACTCAGTTCTCCCCCAGTTAATGCTCCTTAATGAAGTCTTCGGCCGCTTCTGGGGTCTCGAAATAATACTCCCGGCCTCCGAACGTCACCCATAATTTTGTCGGGTAGAGCACCCCAAACCTGATCTGGCTCCGGTACAGCACCGCCTTGGCCTTGTTGAAGCTTGCCCGCCGCTTTGTCAATTCAGCTCCGATATCCTGATAAATTCGGACCCTATTCCCCTTCCAGTCACAGGTACGCTTCACCCTGGCCCTCTTTCTCTTCAAATGTGTGGAGCCTCACAATCACCGCCCGTGGCGGCTCCCCAACTCTAAGCTTCTGCCTCAGAGACCTATGCGCTCGGTTCACTTCAGGCGCCTTATCCAGCACCCCTTCCGCACCAGCCTTGCCAGCATCTGCAAGACATACCTCGTGGCACTCACACCTTCCACTCCCTCAGGCAGGCCAACTATTCGCAGGTTCTGCCTTCTCAAGACATTCTCCTGCTTCTCCACCTTTACCTTCAATGTTTTACACAGGTCCCCTCGGAGCCCCAGCTCTGCCTCCAGAATCACCACACGATCGCTGTGGTCCGAGGTCACTCCTTCAATCTCCCGAATCTGTGACCCCTGTGATGCGACCATCAATTCACACGAGACGGAGAGTTGAAGTGAACAGTAGTTTTAATCAGCTAGAACTGTGCCTGCCTGCGACTGCTCTGCACTGAGGGCTACCTGCAGGGCAGCCGATCTATATACCTCCCCAAGGGGGGCGGAGCCCACAAGGGCACCATCATGATACAGTGCGATGTAATGTGATACAATGGTCCATCGGTGGAGCCCACAAGGGCAACAACATAGTACAATGCAATACAGTGGTGAATAGATGCCGTGATACATTCACCACACCCTGCACCTCCAAACACTTCTCCACACGCTCCAAAGAGCTCTTCAAGGGTGTCACTGCTTCTTCAGTGGCCTTTGCGAGATCTTTTTAAAGTTGTTCCCTCTGTTGCTGGAATTCAGCTTTAATAAAGGCCATCAAGTCAAGCTGAAGCCTTTTAATCTAATCCAGCCCCTCCCCCGCCTGCATGTCTTTCTGCTGAAGAAGTCTGCTCCAATTTTTCAGCCAAATCTCTCACTGTTTTCTGCCAGGTCTGGTAACCAAGAGACATACCATTCCTGCGGGAAAGTACTCCTCCAACATTCACCTACGTCTTTTCATCAAAATTCCACCCCGTATTGTTTAAAAAGAGCTCTTTTCTGTGACCCTGGGCAGGAGCTGCGTTGTATGTGACCACTTACTCCATGGCCCACACCGGAAGTCCAACCATTCCTTTGTGAACTTCAGGAGGATATACTCCTCAGAGAAGAGGAGAAAAGATAAGCCAGAATGAGAATGGAAGCTAAATACCACACCCGCATTTTGTCCCCACCCATGAATATTTAAACCACAAACCCACCTTTCAGCAATGGTGCAATTCATATTTATCTGATTAAAGTACGGAAACCATAAAGCATAGCTTACCATCATAAAGCATGGAAACAAGAGGAAAAAATGGATCTATGTCATGCAACTCCTACACAGCCCTCAGCTAGAAGGACCTTTCCTTGGATTGCCACTTTGCTGTGGTAGAGAAGCTTGAACATTCTATTGATCCAAAGAGCAATGCAGTCGGGTGTCTTAAACTCCTGGGAGGGCAACCCATGACAGTAAGGTCAGAGGGGAGGAACCAGACAAAGCGCAAGCCAAAACAAATCCTCAATGGCTGATCAGACGGAAAATGTTCATATCGTATCAATGGCTGCGATGGTGGATGAAGGTTGCAGCAGTAGGGAAATCCCAGTCATCGAGGTTCCCTTACCACTGGAACCAGACCTAGCCTCTGTGTGAGCAGCACAGTAGCAGAGTGGTTACCACTGTTGCTTCACAGCGCTAGGAGCCGGGGTTCGATTCTCGGCTTGGATTCTCCTCATATTTGCGTGGGTTCCTCCGGGTGGGTGTTCCGGTTTCCTCCCACAAGTCCCAAAAGACGTGTTTGTTAGGTAAATTGGACATTCTGAATTCTCCCTCTGTGTACCCGAACAGGTGCCGGAATGTGGCGACTATGGGCTTTTCACATTAACCTCATTACAGTGTTAATGTAAGCCTACTTGTGACAGTAATAAAGATTATTATTATCAAGGATCGTTTGAATGCTGATGTGTAACAAATACCCACATTTAAAGATGTCCTGAACCAGGCATCTAGTTAGAGGAAACCAACCCCCCCCCCCCCCCCCCACATAGACAAACCTTGCGGCGATTAGTGAAAGGTGATGGGGACAAGGCCATGAGATCGGAAGTCCCCAGCTTCGGAACGGCGTGTAGGCGGTAGAGTTTGATTCAGTCATATCACCCTTGGAATAGGAACAAGAGAGCGTTTCAACAGCTTTCTTCACGACTGAGCAGCCCTCTTCAGGATCCACTGAAAGGGCTAGAAAAGGTGCCCTAAAAATTGTCTCTTATATTCCTAACCTGACTGGAAAACCTCATCCAGTGAGCTCATCTACCTGTGGTCAGAAAATCAAAGTTAAACTCCATTTCAGAACCTGGAATGAACGAACCCTCATAGATAACGCGCAAAACAATCGACCAGAAAAGAGAGGACCCACACTTGTTGCTGATGAACTCAGATATTTCAACATTGACATTACTGCTCTGAAAGAGACAATGTTGAGTGGCTTCAAGAGTCAAGTATGCTTGTGAACCTCCAACCTTCTCCAAAATCTCCAAAGTGTCCATTCTAATGGAGGGGAGGAAAACTGGTAAGAGTTGGAGACAGCCATCATCTCAAGCTGTGAAGAAAGCATTGGCTATAAGACCAGGAAATACCAAGACTGGTGCGATGAGAACGACCACAATATTCAAGACCTCATCAACAGTATATGGAAATCTCTCCGCACCTGGCCAAATGACATAACCATAAGACCATAAGACATAGGAGCAGAATTAGGCCACTCGACCCATCGAGTCTGCTCCGCTATTCAATCATGGCTGATATTTTTCATCCCCATTCTCTTGCCTTGTCCCCATAACCCCTGATCCCCTTATTAATCAAGAACCTATCTATCTCTGTCTTAAAGACACTCAGTGATTTGGCTTCAACAGCCATCTGCGGCAAAGAGTTCCACAGATTCACCACCCTCTGGCTGAAGAAATTCCTCATCTCTTTTTTAAAGGATCATCCCTTTAGTCTGAGATTGTGTCCTCTGCTTCTAGTATGTCTTACAAGTGGAAACATCCTCTCCACATCCACTCTATCCAGGCCTCACAATATCCTATAAGTTTCAATAAGATCCCTCCTCATCCTTCTAAACTCCAACGACTACAGACCCAGAATCCTCAACCGTTCCTCATATGACAAGCCCTTCATTCCAGGTACCATTCTTGTGAACCTCCTTTGGACCCTTTCCAAGGCAAGCGCATCCTTCCTTAGATACGGGGCCCAAAATGCTCACAGTACTCCAAATGGGGTCTGACCAGAGCTTTATACAGCCTCAGGAGTACATCAATGGTCTTGTATTCTAGCCCTCTTGGCATAAATGCTCACATTGCATTTGCCTTCTTAACTGCCGACGAAACCTACATGTTAACCTTAAGCAAATTGTGAACAAGGATATCCAAGTCCCTTTATGCTTCTGATTTCCTAAGTAATTCCACACTTAGAAAATAGTCTATGCCTCCATTCCTCCTTCAAAAGTGCATAACCTCACACTTTTCCACATTGTATTTCATCTGCCACTTAATTGCCCACTCTCCTAGCCTGTCCAAAGTCCTTCTGCAGCCCCCCTGCTTCTTCAATACTACTTGTCCTCCGACAGATCTTCGTATCATCTGCAAACTTAGGAATAGTGCCTTCCGTTCCTTCTTCCAGATCATTAATGTATATTGTGAAAAGTTGTGGTCCCAGCACAGACCCTTGAGGCACACCACTAGTCACCGGCTGCCATCCTGAAAATACCCCTTTATCCCCACTCTCTGCCTTCTGCCAGTCAGCCAAAACTCTATCCATGCCAGGATCCTACCGTTAACACCATGGGCTCTTAACTTATTTAACAGTCTCCTATGCGGCACCATGTCGAAGTTTTTCTGGAAATCTAAATAAATCATGTCCACTGGTTCTCCTTTGTCCAACTTCATTGTTACCTCCTCAAAGAACTCGAACAGCTTTGTCAGACATGACCTCCCTTTGACAAAGCCGTGCTGACTCAGTCCTATTTTATCATGCACCTCCAAGTACTCCACGATCTCATCTTTAATAATGGAAGGCAAGGCAAAGAGGAGAGCTCTTCAATCAGCCAAGGTAAAGATACAAAGAACTAGGCAAATCAAGAACCAAAGGAGGGCTGCAAAAGTTAAGATCTAAAACCTAGGCCTCAAACTGATGCAGAGTGAGGATAGAATCATCTTGAGAGACAGAGGAAATATTGGTCGTCGCTGGAGAAAATATTTCAAAGAACTCTGAAACCATGATACAATCATTGATGAGGTCGTGTTTGAGAAAATTCCCCAACTCCCCATCAAAGATGGCCTTGGACTCCTGCCAAGCATGGATGAAGTCACAGCCACCATTAATGGAATGGAAAAGCAACAGGAATGGATAGGATTCCAGTGAAGATTCGAAACCAGGAGGTGAAGAAACCACCTGACATATCCATCAGCTGTTCCTGAAAATCTGGGACAGAAAATAAATTCCTGCCAACCGCAGGGATGGCACCATTGCCGCCAACTTCAAGAAAGGAGACAAAATGGACTGTGGGAACTACTGAGGAATCTTACAATCTCCATCGCCAGGAAGATTATCACTTGAATCCTCATTAGCCGCCTTTCCCTAGTATCTGAAGAAATCCTTCCGGAAAACCAATGTGGCTTCCTACCAAACCGTGGAACAGTGGACATGATTTTCACTGCTCGGCAACTTCAGGAGAAATGCCAGGAGCAACATCAACCACTCCACCTACAAGGCTTTTGACTCAGTCAATCAGGAAGTTCTATGGAAGACTGTCAAAGGCTGACTGCCCAGAGAAATTCATCAACATCCTTCAACTTCTCCGTGATAAGATGTCGCGACAGTCCACACTGATGGAAATAAGACAGAAATCTTGCAGTCAAGACAGGAGTCATGCAGGGATGTATCGTCGCTCTCACTCTTTTCTCCATCTTCATAACCACCATCCTTTACCTTGTCAAGAACAAGCTTACCAATGGAGTGGACATCTTCCACAGGATGGACGGAAAACGTTTCACACTCAACCGATTACCATTCAAGAAGAAAATTACACTGACATTGCTCATGGAACTTCAATTTATAGATGGCATCGCCATCTCTGCTCCCTCAGAAGAGAATCTCCAAGCCATGCTTGACACCTTTGCAGAAGCATACCAAATAATCGATCTCAGCATCAACCTCAAGAAGGCTCAAGTCCTTTACTACCCCAACCCAGGGAAAGTCTCTCCCTCCATCAAGATCAACGGAGAAACCCTCCCAAATGTGGAATATTTCCCCTACCTGGAGAGCCACCTCTAATCTAAGGCTGATGTTGATGCAGAGATTCAACATTGTATCCAATCTGTGAGCGCCTCCTTCGGATGCCTAAGGACTAGAGTCTCTGATGACCGCAACATCTGTGCTGACACCAAGAACCTCATGTATAAGGCAGTCATCCTTTAACTCTTGCATACGGCTCAGAAACCTGGACTCCATGCAGATGCCACCTCAAGGGCCTGGAGAGATACCATCAATGCTGTCTGAGATGGATTCTCCACATCACCTGGGAGGACAGGCATACTGACATCAGCGTCCTTGAAGGAGCCCAGAATACCAGCATCGAGGCCATGATCTTCCAAAACCAACTCTGCTGGGCCGACCATGTGCTTAGGATGCCAGAGTCCAACTGCCAAAGCAAATCTCCTTCGCCCAGCTCAAGGAAGTCTCCCGAACAAGAAGAGAGCAAAGCTAGCACTTCAAAGACACCCTGAAGGCTTAGCTCATGAAATGCAACATAGATGTCAATGCCTGGGAGACACTTGCTAAGGAGAGACCTACTTGGAGGAACCTCCTGATTGAAGGGGCACAATTCATCAAGAACACCTGACAGCAAGAGGAGGCCTGGAAAAAGAGCCTGAGAAAGAAATAGCAGTGATCTAGAGTCCAAGGACCGATTACACTTCCCGGAAACACCTGCCAAGTGTATGGTCAAAGGTAAGGCTCCAGGATCTGGCTCATCAGCAATGCAAGGACCCGCAGAAACCGTGACCAGTAACATGGAGTTTCTAAGGTAGACAATCATACTCGTTGGTGAGTGATCAACGATGGAAAGCTAGAAGGAGCATGCTGAAGGGTATTTCCCATTCAAGGTAAGTGGAATGCCTGAGATTCTGAAGAATAAAACATTCAATAAAGTGCTCAACTGCTAACAAATTCCTGCTAACATGATAAATAGCAACATAAGATCAGGCAGGAAACATTATAACAGGGATAGAGTCTGGATTTTACAGTGAGCTGCAGATTGTTACTCCAAGTTATTGCCTTCCATGGAGTTCATATAAGCCAAAGCCTTAACCAGGTGTCTTGGCAGACTTGTCGGATACCACCCTCAGTGTAGCAGGATAAAGCAGGACATAATTCACTCCAATAGCCTTGCGTCACTTTCTAAATTTATTGAAGCCTATACACAGCCGCCGAGAAATCGTAGAAGAACGAGATTCCCCACATTAATACACCTAGCTTTCATATCCAGCAAATTAAACATAGCAGCCAGCTCTCAAATAATTTAATATGGAGCTTACCGTCCACTCCTTCTGGCAAACCGATGACCCAGACATTTTCTTCCACCTTCAGTTCTCCAGATTCTCCTGGATTTCTGACATACCACGAAGCTGATTTTCCAAGGATTGCGAGCGGGCCTCAGCTGAGGAAGTTGCATTTTCGACTGGCCTTTCAGATCACCAAACTTACTGTGTGAAGAGAAGTCTCCCCATCACCAGCTCTAGTTGTTTTGCCAATTATCTTCCATCCTTTCTTCTGCCGCTTGAAGTGATACATTGACTGGAAATTACCTTCTGGTAAGTCAGTAGAGCAGAATTGACAACATTCATCAACTGTGTAGTTTTACACGTTTATCATCACAAATCACAGGACCAGCATTCCCAAATTGATGGGGATTAACATTTGCTGAAAATGGGTAAGATCCAATTTTCGTTTTTTTTCTTTGTTGGAAGCTTTGGTTTTTATTTGCTCTACTTTAAAAGGCATTATGTAATCCTGATAGAGACATGTCCTTTCTTTAATTAACGTCACCTTCGCAACATGTACAACCACAATTTTAGGCAGCTGTGGAAGGTGAGATACAATTTAACATAATCAGTTACCAAATACATTTTATTCCAGGCTGGAGGCAGCAATCAATACATTTACTTCACTACTGCTTTGCTGCAAAAATGTGTTTAATGAAGGCTAGCCTCCTGAAGATCCCTGCATAATCAGCAATTAAAGTGCAGGAGCAGGGATGTCTTGCTGCATTTATACAGTGCCTTAGTGAGGCCACACCTGGAATATTGTGTGCAGTCCTCCTTATCTGAGGAAGGATGTTCTTGCTATAGGGGGAGTGCAGAGATGGCAGGACTGACGTATGAGGAGAGATTGAGTCAGTTAGGGTTGGATTCGTCGGAGTTCAGGAGAATGAGGTGGAGATCTCATAGAAACTAATAAAATTCTAACAGCTCTAGACAGGGTAGATGTAAGAAGGATGTTCCCAATGGAGGGGTGTCCAGAACCAGGGGTCAGTCTAAGGATACCTCAGACCATTAAAGACAGAGACGAGGGGCAATTTCTTCACCCAGAGAGTGGTCAGCCTGTGGGATTCGCTACCACAGAAAGTAGTTGAGGACAAAATATTGTATGTTTTTAAGAAGCTGTTCTTGGGTGACTGGGATCAAGGGATATGGCGGGAAGGCGGGATCAGGTTATTGAGTTGGATGATCAATCATGATCCTAATGAATGGAGGAGCAGGCTCAAAGGGCTGAATACCTCCTCTTGCTCTTATTTTCTATGTTTCTATGTTTAGAAAAAGACAATATAAATGGCCTTGTTTACTGTTTTCAGAAGGAGTACTCCAAACTTCCCTTCTTATTATTTTTTCTTTTACCTATCTCTTCATGGGAATCAAATGCTCTGCAGAAGAGTCAGACAGACTGAAGAATGGTCTTCTGGCGAATTAATTATGATAATAACAGGACAGGCAGTGCATGTAGAGTGTATAACTAAATATGAATTTTGGTTTCGCAAGATTACCTACAAAGTGTGCTTTATTGGTTGGACCAAGGAACAACTATTTTTACCATACTGGCTGAGAAAGAATGTTCTTTTTGCTCAGTCTGAGGTTTATCTTCACTTCATTCAGTTATAAAATGGCTTGAGAGGAGACAGCTCACCTGGTGAACTCTGTTTCATTCACTATAAACGTCAAGGGAAAGTAATACAATGGAGGTGTAGTGAAGAAGGCTTGATAATAATAATAATCTTTATTAGTGTCCCAAGTAGGCTTACATTAACACTGCCCCTGTTTGGGTACACTGAGGGAGAATTCAGAATGTCCAAATCACCTAACAAGCACGTCTTTCGGGACTTGTGGGAGGAAACTGGAGCACCCGGAGGAAACCCACACAGATACAGGGAGAACGTACAGACTCCGCATAGACAGTGACCAAAGCCGGTAATCGAACCTGGGTCCCTGATGCTGTGAAGCAACAGTGCTAACCACTGTGCTACTGTGCCGCCCATATGATGAATAATGATGGATCATCTATATATGTATATCTAAAGGAACTGTCTGCATGTGTTACAATGTTAACAAAATAACTTTTGCTGCTTAGCTGCTGGTTGAATCCATATATGATGTTGATCATGCCTTATTTTTAGTTACAAAATTTTATGGCCCAGAATAATGCAAAAAGTTACAAACAGTAAGTGTGGCTGACTGTATATGTGATCACAAACAGTTTGTGGGTGCAACTGATGACTTCCTCAGAAACTAGTGGTAGAACTATCACAATGATTACTTCTCTTTACTAAAGCATTCTTTGGAAATCAAGAATCAATAATACCTGCCGAGCAAGTAATAGCCTGGCACCTGCTACTCGATCGCACTAATCATGTTACAGTAGAAATTCTAGAACTGTAATCAATATCTAATTGTGTATATAAATCATTAGTGTTCTGTTCAATGCTACAAACCACAAGGCAGGAATATGACAAATGGTGGAACTTTAAAAAAAACCCTGGTTCTCTGGGAAACTGCTGGAGCTCAATATTTCAGAGACTTAGATGATTACTTGAATAGAAACAATGTTCAGGGTACGGGAAAAAGGCAGGGGAATGGCACAAAGTCATGATGCTCATTTGGAGAGCTGGCGCAGACATGATGGGCCAAATGGCCTTCTTCTGCGTCATAGAAATTCCATCATTCCGTAAAGTTTAAACTTGCATTGGGCGATTGCTTATCGGAATCATCCAAAATCGCAAACATTGGATGGTTTCAACTGTCTTACAGTATTAGCTGTAACCAGGAAATGTTAGAGCAATTGAAACCATTTCAAACTTCTGGGTAGCTATAGTACTGGCCCCCCACCATGGGAATCCCCCACACCACTACTTCACTCCCCCATACCTCTGACACCTTGTTCACCATCCTTCCACTGACCAATGCCCTCACTGACCAACTAACCCCCCTGAACACCCAACTCTCCACACTGACCACTCTACCACCCCCACTGACCAACCAACACCCCAACTATCCAAACCCCTCACAGACCCCTCAGCCAACTGGCCCTCCCATCGACCCTCCCTCCACTGACCACCAATCCAACACCCCTTCACAACCATCAACTCACACCCTAACCAACAGAACGTCCCAAACTAATGCCACCCCCACTACCCAACCATCCTCAGCTAATTGACCAGCCGGCTCCCTCGCCTAACCCCCCCCCTCCCACCATCAACTGAACACACAACTGACAACCCAACCCCCACCCACTCCCAACCACCCAAACCCCCCAACCCACCCGTCCACCCGACCTACAGCTAGTGTCATAAAATAGAGGATGTGGCTTCCTCAGCTTTGATGCTCCATCCCTCAACTGAAGGCCTCAGGAGCACACTGCCCGAAAAGGTTGTCACAGAGCCTGAATTGGAAGGCCAGATGAGAAAGAAATGGCTGGATTTCCAGTAACTAAGAGCGGAGTGGCAATCTGACTCTCATTGCTATTCCATAGAGGTTCAGGCCCATTATTTCAGTCCCACAGCCTGAACTTCGCAATATAATAGATGTCATCAAAAAATTAAAATTAATGTCAGGTACTAATGTGGCCAAATGCCATTTTTACTATTTATTATGTAGTCAATATGGTTCAGAGTAAGCACTCACAACTGTAAGTCAGCTTGTTGAAGACTGAACCCCTACTACTGGATTTAGCAATATAATCTGGGCCAACAATGTCATATTCAATATATGCAGTGGACATAATCTGTCTTGCTAACACTTAAGCATGGCCAACTTTCACCGAAGGTTATTTGGAAGCTTTGAAGACCCAAGTTTGTATGTGTATTGATCATTTTTTTTCTGACCTAGAAATGGGCACAATATATCTAACTTTCAATCATGTGTCCTGGACCTGGTCGACACTGATGGCATTGCAGTTGTCATATTAGCCCTCACTCTGCTTAGGCATCCTTAGCATCCACCTGAAATCAGCGGTGAATTGATTCAAATATGAAAAGTCAGGTTCTGTGTCTGTTCAAGTCCAAAATGCATGAAAAGCTAGGTACAACTTATGTTCTCTATGCTCTGACTAGATTTTAAAGCTCTATAGCATGTTAACCAATGAACTTCAAACTTGTGAAATCATTGTGCACAAATTAGCTGAAGAATGCAATTCTATCATTGTGTGTGTGAATTATTTGTTGAGGTTTCTGAGAACATAAGAGCGAGGAGCAGGAGTAGGCAATTCACCCTTCGAGCCCACTCCGCCATTCAATACGATTATGGCTGATCTCATCTCAGCCCAAACTCCACTTTCCTGCCTGTTCTCCATAACCCTTCAACCCATTGCTAATTAAAAATCTGTCTATATCCTCCTTAAATTTACTCAACGTCCCAGCATTCACCGCACTCTGTGGTCGTGGATTCTACAGATTCATGTTCCTTTGAAGTAATTTCTCCTCATCTCTTTTTTAAATCTGCTACCCCTTATCCTTAAACGATGTCCTCTTGTTCTAGATTGCCCCACAAGAGGAAAAGTCCACTTCACGTCTACTTTGTCAACACATTTTATCATCTTATATGCCTCAATTAGATTTCCTCTCATTCTTCTAAACTCCAGCGAGTATAAGCCTAAATTGCACAATCTCTCTTCATAAGACAAACCCCTCATCTCTGGAATAAATCTAGTGACTCTCTTCTGAACTGCGCTTGAAGGGGGCCAAAGCTGCATACAGTACACCAGGTGCGGTCTCACCAATGGCTTGTACAGTTGAAGCAACACTTCCCTACTTTTATACTCTATTCCTTGAGCTAGAAGTGCTAAAATTCCATTTGCCTTCCTTCTTACTATGGCAGTACGGTGGCACAGTGGTTCGCACTGCTGCCTCACACCACCAGAGACCCGGGTTCAATTCTGGCTTTGGGTAACTGTCTGTGTGGAGTTTGCACTTTCTCCCCGTACCTGTGTGGGTTTCCTCCGGGTGCTCTGGTTTCCCTCCCACAGTCCAAAGATGTGCAGGTTAGGTGGATTGGCCATTCTAAATTGCCCCTTACTGTCCCTTCTGTTAGGATTCAGGGGAGTGGGCCTAGGTAGGGTGCCCTTTGAGAGGGTGGGTGCAGGCTCGATGGGCCAATTGGCCTCCTTCTGCATTGTAGGGATTCTTTGATTCAATGATTACCTGCTGCACCTGCATGCTAGTTTTCTGCAAAATATTGAGTTTGCATCTCTGCCATTTCTGTGTTCCCCATTATTATCTCCCTGGTCTCATCCTCCATGGGACCAAGATTTAGTTTAGCTATTCTCTTCCCTTTTATATTCTGATAGAAGCTTTTGCTATCCTTTTTCATATTTTACTTGTGTTTTTTCATAATTTATCTTTGTTCTTTTTATTACTTTTTTCATAACCCTTTGTCGATCTTTAAAAGTTTCCCAGTCTTCCAGTTTGCCACTGGCCTTTGCAATATGGTATGCCTTCTTTATGTTATCTTTATGTTATCTTTGACTTCCTTACTTAGCCATGGATGTCTTTTCCCCCCTTATAATTTTACTTCCTCTCTGCAATATATTTTAGTTGGGTGGAATTGAATATCTGCTTAAACAACTGCCAATACTCATCATCTGTCCTACCTTTTAGTCTTCCATCCCAATCTACTATGGCCAAATCTGTCCTTGTGTCCATGTAATTACCTTTCTTTAACTTCATAACTCTAGTGTCAGATTCCATTTTCTCTCCCTCAAGCTTAATTTGAAATTCTACCATGCTATGATCACTCTTCCCCAGATGATCCAGCACTATGAGGCCATTAATCAATCCCTCCTCATAACACAATACCAATTCCAGAATAGCCTACTCACTGGTTGGTTCCACAACATATTGCTCTAAGAAACAAGCTCTAATACATTCAATTAACTCTCCCTCGAGGCTACCCTTGCCAATTTGATTAATCCAGTCTATATGCATATTAAAATCATCCATGACTATTTTGGCCATTTCTTACAAACGTCCAATATTTACTGGTTTATACTGTGCCCCACTGTAAAATACTGTTTTGAGAAACTAATGATCACTCCCACCAGGAACCTCTTTCCTTTGCTATTTCTTATTTGTACCCAGGCTGATTCCACACCTTGATCTCCAGTGCCTATATAATTTCTCACCACAGCACTGATCTCTTCCTTTATTAGCACAGCTACACCACCTCCTTTTCCTTTCTGTCTATCCTTCCAAAATACTGTGTACCCTGGGATATTCAACTCCTAGACCTGGTCTCCCTGTAACCATGTCTCAGTAATCATCACTAAATCTCTATTTGTGCTGTTAAGTAGTTAATTTTGTTCCGAATGCTTTATGCATTCAGACACAAAGCCTTTAAGTTTGTTCTATTATGAAATTTCCCGACTCTTGTCTGACTCCTTGCTGCAATATGACATTCAAATGTCAGTCCCTTCCTGTTATTTTCTGGTAGCAATCCACTGCATCACTAACCTGCGCTCCTATATTCTCATTTAATTTATTTTTTTCTAATTCAACATTTGCATTGTGAAATCCCTGATTCTCAAATGTAGACAGACCGTGCAAGTTCTACACGTTACAATGTTACACCAGAAGAGTGACATCTTTAAGTGCAACTATTCTATCACTGAAGAGAGCAGGGGCTGTTTAGCACAGGGCTAAATCGCTGGCTTTGAAAGCAGACCAAGACAGGCCAGCAGTAGGGTTCAATTCCTGTACCAGCCTCCCCGAACAGGTGCTGGAATGTGGCGACTAGGGGCTTTTCACAGTAACTTCATTTGAAGCCTACTTGTGACAATAAGCCATTTTCATTTTTCATTTCATTTCTTGGCTGGGGGGCTGGAGCATCCCAGGAGGCAGGTGAATGAGGTGTCTTGCCATAAATTACATTCAAAAACAGTTCTAATGAACTATTTGTATGTTCCTGCCGGGTTTGGGAGACTTGTAACAGGTTACACAACCCGCGTGAAACCCATTTTTGGCCTGTGCCCTATTCACTGGGCCATCGGGAGTCTCTCTGCTGGCAGGTGGCCCCGAAGAATCCCAGCCAATGGAAGATCATAGGCCAAATCACTTCATGTGAGTGCATGTGAGGCTGAGTTGGTTGCTGAAGAAAGATTGGCTGCTGCTGAGCAGAAGCAACATTGCTATGGTTTCTGTTGAACTAGGAATGATTCCATCCTTATAAGTCAAGCGTAAAATCGAAGAAGACAATTAAATTCACCAGTCATTTGTCTCCTTACATAATACAAGCAGCTAGTACATAGCTTGGAGTTATTCTGCAGCATATTCACTCTCTGCAGACTGTAATTAAGTATTATGCTATAGTCCATGTGGTATGATATGAGAAATAAAGATGAATATAGTGTGCTAAACCAGCCCCCAATTCTGCTGGTGTGAATTGATGCAGGTCCTGAGAAGCAATACAGCTATGTGATAATAAAAGGAAAGTGTTCCCATCTGTTAACGTTGAGAACAAAAAGCCTCTTAAAAAATCTATGGTTAGAAAAACAGCTGCTCCCCTGAATTAAGGATCCCTTCAGAGTTATATTCCAGAGTGGGAATTTGAAACTTAGTAATTTGGTGCAGTGAGGTAACCAGGAAAGGTAAGTGGTTAATCTAATTCTGCTGTTTTTCAGTTAAAAGTGCAGTGTAGATTAGTGTCTGATTGGCTGAAGCTGCCCCCACCCTAATTGCTGAGAGGCAGTTATCTGGCAGTCACCTAAGGCCTGTTTAGGCGCAGAAAGGTACACATTGTATTCTTCTCTTTGAAGTTTTAGTGTGAGTCATCCTGAAGTCTGTATAAAAGACAGACAGAAAGCGCACTCAGTAAGCATTGCGCAGGTCAAAGAGACACAGCCTGAGTGAGTAAGACACATCCTGAGTGGAAATTTGAAACTTAGTAATTTGGTGCAGTGAGGCAACCAGGAAAGGTAAGTGGTTAATCTAATTCTGCTGTTTTTCAGTTAAAAGTGCAGTGTAGATTAGTGTCTGATTGGCTAAAGCTGCCCCCACCCTAATTGCTGAGAGGCAGTTATCTGGCAGTCACCTGAGGCCTGTTAAGGGGCACAAAGGTACACATTGTATTCTTCTCTTTGAAGTTTTAGTGTGAGTCATCCTGAAGTCTGTATAAAAGACAGACAGAAAGCACACTCAGTAAGCATTGCGCAGGTCAAAGAGACATAGCATGAGTGAGCAAGACATATCCAGAGTGGGAATTTGAAACTTGGTAATTTGGTGCAGTGAGGTAATTTGGTGCAGAGTGGGAGAAGGTGCTGTTTCCCTACTGTTTTGTTCTCTCTCTTTCTTCAGGCCTAGCTTTGGGAGCCGTTCAGAGGAGGAGGAGCAGTCTCTGTGTGAGTATAAAAACCTAACGGTAACTTCCTGTTTTTAGACCTCTCAGTTTCTCTAGCACTTTCTCCTTTGTGATGGCTACCATATTCAACTCTGCCCCCTGACTTTCTTGAATTGTTGGGATATTACTCATGTCTTCTACTGTGAAGACTGACGCAAAGTACTTATTTAGTTCCTCAGCTATTTCCTTGTCTCCCATCACTAGATTACCAGTGTCATTTTGGAGCGGCCCAATGTCTACTTTTGCCTCCCGTTTGTTTTTAATGTATTTAAAGAAACTTTTACTATCATTCCTAATGTTACTGGCTAGCCTACATTCATATTTGATCCTCTCTTTCCTTAATGCCATTCAATGTTTGTTTTTGTAGCCTTCCCAATCTTCTGACTTCCCACTACTCTTTGCCACATTATAGGCTTTCTCTTTTGCTTTGATGCATTCCCTGACTTTCTTTGTCAGCTATGGCTGCCTAATCCCCCCTCTGATAACCTTTCATTTCTTTGGGATGAACCTCTGTACTGTGTCCTCAATTACTCCCAGAAACTGCAGCCATTGCTGTTCTACTGTCTTTCCCACTAGGCTCTGCTCCCAGTCGATTTTCGTCAGTTCCTCCCTCATGCCCCTGTAGTTAACTTTATTTAACTGTAACACCTTTACATCTGATTCTACCTTCTTTCTTTCAAATTGGAGATTGAATTCTACCATATTATGATCACTGCCTCCTAAGTGCTCCCTTACTTTAAGATCTTTAATCAAGTCTGGCTCATTACATAACACCAAGTCCAGAATGGCCTGTTCCCTCGTGGGCTCTATCACAAGCTGTTCCAAAAAGCCCTCCTGTAAACATTCAATGAATTCCCTTTCCTTGGGTCCACCGGCAGCATTATTTACCCAGTCCACCTGCATATTGAAGTCCCCCATGATCACTGTGACCTTGCCTTTCTGACATGCACTTTCTATTTTGTGGTGCATTTTGTGCCCCCGGTCCTGACCACTGTTAGGAGGCCTGTACATAACTCCCATTATGTTTTTTTTGCCTTTGTTGTTCCTCAACTCTACCCACACAGACTCCACATCATCTGACCCTATGTCATTTAGTGCTATTGATTTAATTTCATTCCTAATTAACAAGGCAACCCCGCCCCCTCTGCCCACCTCCCTGTCTTTTCGATAGGTTGTGAATCCCTGGATGTTTAAATGCCAGTCCTGAACCCCCTGCAACCATGTCTCTGTGATGCCTATCACATCATACATGCCAGTCACAATCTGGGCCACAAGCTCATCTACCTTGTTCCGTACACTGCGCGCATTTAAATACAGCACCTATAATTCTCTATTGACCGTCCATTTTTGTTTTCTTAGTGTGGTGGACCTTGGTTTACTGAGCCTTTCCATACACTGTGTCATATGTTCCCTCATGGGCTCCATCACAAGCTGTTCCAAAAAGCCCTCCTGTAAACATTCAATGAATTCCCTTTCTTTGGGTCCACTGGCAACATTATTTACCCAGTCCACCTGCACCTGTAGTAAGGGGAGGTCGTGCCTGACAAACCTGTTAGAGTTCTTTGAAGAGATAACTAATATGTTAGACCAAGGAGAGCCAATGGATGTTATCTATCTTGACTTCAAAAAAGCCTTTGATAAGGTGCCTCATGGGGGACCGCTGAGTAAAATAAGGGCCCATGGTATTCGAGGCAAGGTACTAACATGGATTGACGATTGGCTGTCAGGCAGAAGGCAGAGAGTTGGGATAAAAGGTTATTTTTCGGAATGGCAACCGGTGACGAGTGGTGTCCCGCAGGGTTCAGTGTTGGGGCCACAGCTGTTCTCTTTATATATTAACGATCTAGATGACGGGACTGGGGGCAATCTGGCTAAGTTTGCCGATGATACAAAGATAGGTGGAGGGGCAGGTAGTATTGAGGAGGTGGGGAGGCTGCAGAAAGATTTAGACAGTTTAGGAACATGGTCCAACAAATGGCTGATGAAATTCAACGTGGGCAAGTGCGAGGTCTTGCACTTTGGAAAAATGTGCAGCAAACTACCCAGTCTTCAGAACAGTGACCACGACACCACACAACCCTGTCATGGCAATCTCTGCAAGACGTGCCAGATCATTGACATGGATACCACTATTACACGTGAGAACACCACCCACCAGGTACGCGGTACATACTCGTGCGACTCGGCCAACGTTGTCTACCTCATACGCTGCAGGAAAGGATGTCCCGAAGCGTGGTACATTGGCGAGACCATGCAGACGCTGCGACAACGAATGAACGGACATCGCGCAACAATCACCAGGCAGGAATGTTCCTTTCCAGTCGGGGAACACTTCAGCAGTCAAGGGCATCCAGCCTCTGATCTCCGGGTAAGCGTTCTCCAAGGCGGCCTTCAGGACCCGCGACAACGCAGAATCGCCGAGCAGAAACTTATAGCCAAGTTCCGCACACATGAGTGCGGCCTCAACCGGGACCTGGGATTCATGTCGCATTACATTCATCCCCCACCA